>NC_059110.1:79369962-80569962 GCF_020740685.1 Jaculus jaculus | reverse complement strand
TGGACAAAATAAAAAATGAAATTGTGAGATTTCTAGAAATGAATGATGATGAGAACACATCATACTGAAACTTATGAGACACAATGAAGGTGGTTCTTGGGAAAATTCATAGCACTAAATGTCTTCATAACAAATAGAGATCCCAAATCAATAACCTAACCATCCACCTAAAGGCACTGGAAAAGCATGAAGAATCCAACCCAAAAAATTCCAGAAGGAAAGATATTAAGACCAGAGCAGAAATTAATAAATTGGAAACTAAGAAAATGATTAAGAAAATTGATGAAACAATGAGCTTGTTCTTTGAAAAAATAAAGAAGATTGACAAACCCCTGTCAAATTTGAATAAGTAAAAAAAAAAAAAAAAGATGTTCCAAAATTAACAAAATTAGAAATGGAAAGGGAGAGATCACAACAGACATAACTGAAATTGGGAGAATCATTAGGACTTATTTCAAAAACCTCTACTCCACAAAACTGGATAATATGGAAGAAATGGATAAATTCCTGGACATATACCATCTACCAAAGCCAAACTCAGAGCAGATTAATCTCCTAAATAAATCTCTCACACTCACTGAGATTGAAAAGGCAGTAAAAAACCTACCCACAAAGAAAAGTCCTGGACCATATGGCTTCTCAGCTGAATTCTATCAAACCTTCATGGAAGAACTCAAACCAATTTTTCTCAAACTGTGCCACACTATTGGAGAACAGGGAAAACTCTCCAACTCCTTCTATGAAGCTACTATCACACTAATTCCTAAACCAGACAGAGATGCCACAAAAAAAAAAAAAAGAAAGAAAGAAAGAAAACTAGCATCTTATTTCCCTGATGGAACTTAGATGCAAAGGTACTGACTGAACAAAATTCTCACAAACTGAATCCAAAAACACATCAAAAGCATTATGCACCTTGATCAAATGGGATTCATCCCAGGAACACAGGGGTAGTGCAACATATAGAAATCTGTCAATGTAATACAGCATATAAACAAGGTTAAACACAAAAACCACATGATCATTTTGATAGATGCAGAAGAGGCCTTTGACAAAATACAACATTACTTCATGATCAAAACATTGGAGAGAATAGACATGGTTGGTTTATATCTTAACATAATAAAGGCTATATACAAAGCTCCTAAAGCCTTAATAATAATTAATGGAGAGAGTGTAGGGATTCCCAGTGAGATCAGGTACAAGACAGGGTTGTCCTCTCTCACCTCTTCTCTTCAATATAGTACTGGAAGTCCTAACTCAAGCAATAAAACAGGAAAAATAAATAAAAGGGATACAATTTGGAAAGGAAGAAGTTAGCCCTATTCACAGACAATATGACTCTATATGTAAGAGACCCAAGAGACTCCATCCCAAAACTCTTGAAAGTTATTAACTCCTTTAGGAAAGTAGTAGGATACAAAATCAATGCACAAAAATCAGTAGCCTTTCTATATGCAAAGGACAAAGATACAGAGAAAAAAATAGGGGAAATTGTCCCCTTTTTAATAGCAATAAAAAATTAAAATACTTTGGAATAATGTTAACCAAGGAAGTGAAAGATCTATACGATGAAAACATAAAACCACTCATAAAAGAAAATGAGGAGGACTTGAAAAAATTGAAAACCTCCCATGCTTCTGGATAGGGAGAATTAACATTGTGAAAATGGCAATCCTACCAAAGGCAATATATAGGTTTAATGCAATTCCAATTAAAATCCCAACAGTGTTCTTCACAGAAATAGAAAACATGATCTCAGAATTCATATGGAAAGGCAGAAGGCCTCGAATATCCAAGCATATCCTCAGCAAAAGAAATACGTCTGGAAGCATCACCATACCTGTTCTAAAGCTATATTACAAAGCCATAGTAATAAAAACAGCATGGTACTGGCATAAAAACAGGAGTATAGTGTGGGTTTCTGTGTCCTCTGAGGCCTGGCCATGGTTGCTGAATGTGCCCAGGCAACCTGGATGGGTGAGTGTGTGATGAGAAAAACACTCCTGGGAGATAGTTGAACAGCTCTCTCAGTTTATTGTCAGTGAAAATGAGTTTATAAGCATCTGATTGTTGGGGGAGGACCCTAAGGGGAATGAACATACCAAGTTCATTTCTGATGCCTAATTAGCATATGGGGACATTCATTCTAGCACATAGGCAATGGAGGGGGTTGGTCAGGTGATCTAGGGTCTCAAGAGGATGTGATATGTGAAGGCAGAGAAGGAATTTCCTAAGCAACTGGCCAAAGGTTACAGGGCTATGGACAGAGCCTAAGTTCAGGTGAGCTGGTCTTGGAGAGGGAGTGGTCTTGTGTAGCCTGGGGGTCCTTAGCCATGCCTGGAAGCTCAGAGCCCTCTCATGAAGGCTCCAGCCTGTGCCTGGCAGTTCCAAACAACTCCCCCTTTGTTTTTATAATGGGACAGTGTCATCCCAAATGAGATTTTTATAATTTAACATACTTCCAAAAAGAGTTAGGTAGTGTATGAGGACCTGATTAGTAGCAACCTTACCGATATTAGTTATTTGTTTCCTGAGAAATTTGATGAGACAGGTGGTTACAAGCAATAGGGTTTCTATAGTAAGGAAGGGGCTAATGAGAAGCCAAGTAACTAAAGGGTTAGAGAACCATATGGTGGGGTCCTCAGGCTTGTAGCAATCAAACAGCTTAATAACATTTGATTTGTTAACAAGTTAAACAATATAAACAATATTTTTGTCCCAAGACCATACATACCCCCCAAGTTCAGCAGTAATGAAATCTAAGGCTAGATGGTTTTGAAGTACCACACCCACAAGAAAGTTCATTGTCTCTGGAGAGATTTGAGGCTGTTGGTCACCAGAGGCCTCCAGAGATAGCATCATGCCGAGGCTCATCAGCACTGGGATGAAGATCTCTTGTGGTTGGCACTGGAAGTTGGCACAGGCGGACTTTATAGATTTTTTTTTTGTGTGTGTGTCTGTGTGTGTAGAGGTATACCTGTGAAGCATCGAGACTGGGGAACAATAAGTGGGAGAGGAAATATTTAATATGGGGTGGTTACTCTTTTTGCACCAAAGGAGAGCCAGTGTCTTGACACAACTGGTCCTGATTATGGAAATATTGAGTAGGCATTCATCTCTGGTTGGCTTAGCACTGGACAGGCAGAGAAATATAATGACCTGCATCAAAGAGGATGAGGCCTGTCCTTTGCAGAGCCAGGGACTCAGAACACACATGAAAAAAACAGTTCCCTGGAACTGGACAAGAGATAAGAAAAGTGTTCTTGTCCTTTTAACCTTCAACAGTCCAGTCACCCTAATTCTATCCTTTATTCCTCCCTCTCATGAGAAGACACACTAACTGCTTTTAGGGGACAAGGGATGAAGACATCAGATAACTTGCTATTTCCTGCTGAATGGGACATGAAGTGAGGACTTGTTGCAGTTAGAATCTCTCCCAGAGAGGGGAACTATTCTAATGGACCCCGAGTGTAGGAAGATAGTCTTGGAAGGGAACACTGGAGAGAAAGAATAAAAGTAAGGAGTTAATGAGAAGTGAGCACACAGGTCCTTATGAGGTTGAGGGAATCCAGGTAGACAAGTTTGTATTGTCTCAAGACCATCTGAGAATGAGCTGGCTGAGATTTTCTTCCAGAACTGTTCATTAAGTGGCACAGTAGTATTTGACATGGCTTGTAAAACAGATGATATATAGCAGAGTTATCAGAAACATATACGCAACATTTAACCTTCATAATATAGAGCCATGTGCATCATTAAAGGCTGTACAAATATATATTTTTTGGTCTCAGAACTTATTTGTGTATTCTAGATTTGAAAATAACCCTTTTGACATCTATAGTTGTTCTTTATTATAGAATTAGAACTATGGGGAAAAGATGTCTTAATGTTTGTTTCCCCTCTTGGGAAGTTCTTGTTGTATTACTTAGTAGGTCATTTATATATTTAAGGTTTTTTGAAATCTTTTGTCATACATTTCTCTCTGATGAGTCAAGGCCGGGAGTAGTTTTCCTTTGGGAAGTCAGGAGGACTGATTGCTCCTCAATTGTGACTCTCCTGTTATAGACTGTATTCCAATTTTGTTTGGGTCTCTGTATCCTCCCTGCTCAGGAAGACAGTTGACTTACCAGGGGCCAGTGTAGAAATGTCCCACCATCTTCAGTAGCCTCATGACCTGGGAGCACAGGCCAAAATATTGGCACCTCTTGCTCCAATGATTCCAATGGGCTTTAGGTTCTATGTAGGTAATTAACACATTTAGAAAGGAAGTTACACCAACCTGGATGTATGTACATATAGAGCACATTTGATTACTGAAGTAGATTTAGTTAAAGAATGGCACAAGAGCTTCTAAAATCATTTTGTCCAATCTTTAAAATTTTTGTTGTATTGTGGCATCATAAGTCATATATCTGAGGCATAGGAAGTAGGCACATCTCACACTTTAAATATCTAACATTTATAAATATAGGCAGAACCTGTTACCAGTCTTGAAAATGACACAAAATAATTTACAAACAAGCTAAATAATTTAACATAGAAATAGTCAGAAAAGGACAAATAAGACAGTCTTATTTATATTTACAACTATAAATTATATTTATAAATTATATTTATAGTTATAAATAAGTCTTAATACTTTAGTATGAAAACATCTTTGATTAGTTCAGATACCTGTGTGAATACCAGTTACCCAGAAAACATTGGAAAGAGAACCACAGAGCTTGAAATTATTTTTTTCAGATGAAAACCATTGTTTGAGCATGAGGCTATACCATAAACTAGGGAATGTGTCTTAAGAGTTAATTTTATAAGCTTTTATTTCTATTTTATAATGTTATAAACACTGGACTTAAGACGCCAAAAATGAGGCTGTTACTTTACATACAATAGAGCAGAATCTGGTCCTTTTCTGAACCAAAACCATTAGCTAAATTTTAATATAACCCTTAATAAATATTATTTAAAAAAAAGACACCATTTGACAACCAATGATTTTGGCTTAATCTTGATAGCTATTGATTTTATGTACCATAAAAATTTTTATTAACATAAAACAATTTTATGTTTAACCCATGACTTAAATTTGATAAAGCTTATGCAAGCTATCCCAATATATTTAACCCTGAAAATTAGTATTTTTTTCCTTAAGAGTTTGTAAACAATTTTAAAATCTCTAACTTTAGTCATGGTGTTTAGGTTTAGCCTGAAAATTCTTTCCTGCATATGTACATCTTTATCCACATACTTTAATATTTTGATCTAAGTACCACTCAAAAAGCATTTTTCACAAGCATTCTATGTCCCAACATTGAAAAATTCCTTCCCAGTTCCTTCAGTTAACTCATCTCACCCCATTATTGCACATCTTTTTTATAAGGCTATTAAGAAAAACTACAACATATTGATTAATCCTCTTACTCACTAAAAACAAGTAGTCTAAAGTCAATTTTATGTCATTAATACCAATAACACACTTGGAAATGATTTTATTAGAAGTAACTAAGGCAAATTTTGTTGCTATGTTGAGGCAGACTGGCCTAGAAGTCAGGTCAGTTGCCTCCTCCTTTTAAGTAAAAAGACATTACAATCTATTTTTTTTAAATACCTGACAAATTATAAGTTTCCACTTCATAGAGAATTCTGTTGTTTTCAATATTCCTCTATGTAAGTTGAAGTTAACCTAGAACATAAACTAAGTAATTATATTTATGATATCATGTAAGAAAGTATGACATTCTTTATATAAAACTTTAGTTCACCATAGGCTTTAGTTAATCGTGACCTTTTTTTTTTCTTGCTGCTTTTTGGTGCACTGCAGCAGCTGGGCGGGGACTTGCATACACCTTAGATCAGCCCTGTCCAGCTCCCAGGCACTCACCCAGGGTCAGGTCTAGTACACGTGGAGGTGATTGCCTAGACTGGCCAAGAGCACTGCCAGAGTCCAAGTCTGGCTACCTGAAAGTTAAAGAAGGGAGGGGACAGGCCTGGGACCTTTGGGAAAAGGGGGGGCCTCCAGGACTGCCAGGAAGCCACTGAAGAAGGAGCAGAACACTGGGTGGGGGGGGCTACTGTATAACCATATGCAGGAAGTTGAAACTTGATCCGCACATCTCACCATGCACACCACTCAAGACCAAATACCTCAATATAAGATTGGAAACTCAGCTACTACTGGCAGAAAATATAGGAGAAAGAAACTTTCCATGATATAGGAATGGAAAAAGACTTCCTGAACAAAACCCCAGTAGCACAGGATCTTAAACAGTCATGCAACCAATGGGATCACATGAAGCTGAAGAGTTTCTTCACAGAAAAACATACAATAAGCAAAGCCAATAGATTATGCACAGAATGGGGGAAAATATTTGCTGAATGTCCAACTGACAAAGACCTAATATCTAGAATCTACAAAGAACTCAAAAAACCTAAACAATACAAATCAAACAACCTACTCACAATGGGGCAAAGAACTGGACAGGCAGTTTTCAGAGGTAGAAAAACAAATGGCAAACACACACTTAAGAAAATTTTCATCATCCCTAATCATCAGGTAAATGCAAATTAAAACAACTATGAGATTCCACCTTACCCCAGTAAGGATAGCAAACATTTGAAAATCAAATGAAAATAAATGCTGGCAAGGATGTAGAGAAATAGGAACCCTTATCCACTGTTGGTGGGAATGTAAGATGGTACAACCACTTTGGAAAGCAATGCAAAGATTCCTAAAAAAGCTGACTATGGAGTTATCAACAGATCCAGTTTTTCACTTACTGGGCATGTACCCTAAAACCTCCAAGCCTCAGTCCACTGAGATTTGCTCAATCATGTTTATAGCAGCTCAATTCATAATAGCTAAGAGCTGGAATCAACCCAGATGTGCATCACTAGATGAATGGATAACTAAGATGTGGTATATCTACACAATTGTATTCTACACAGTAGTAAGAAAAAAAATTACACAGTGAAATTTGAAGAAAAATGGTCAAACCTGGAACAGATCATTCTCAGTAAACTCACCCAATCACAGAAAGATAATCGCCACATAGTCTCATTCATCTACAGCACCTAACCTTAACTTACTCAAGATGCCAACATACACAGCAAGCACCTCAAGAACTGGAAAAAAGGATGGGTGGGGAGGGACGGGAGGGCAAGGAAGGGGATGGGGGACAAAAATCTGGACCCAAATGGCAATGGTGCCTTAAAATTCTCCATCCTAAAAGACAGACCAAATTGTTGAACCTTCACCAGGCTCTTAGAGGGAACACCTAAGTCACAAGATACTGGGGAGGGTACTATTAAGACTGACCTTAATCTCCTACTACTGACTTTCTCTCCCCCCTCCCTCTCCCCCTCTTCTCTCTAACTCTTTTATATTACTTATCCTTTTCTTCCTTCTCTTCATGGGCGCTGACCTGTAACTCCCAGTGCCAGCAGATGACTATCATCTACAATGAACTTTTGATTACAGAGACCTATAAGGTTTCCTAAAAGAATGACAAATTTCTTTCAGACTACTTTATGACCCACCAAAGTTAGTTAGTGGTAAGACCCTACTGCTGAAGACATCATATGTGATTGACACATAACATGGAGTGACATGGCTGGAAGCTAGAAGAGGGTCAGTCCCCAAACAGTCAGTGTGTCTAGTGCCAGAAGGTGCTACATGGGCAACTGGGGGAAAATGACCAATATCTGTCCAAGCAACTCATGGTCTAACCTACTAAGAGCAAATAACCTGTCATGATGCTTACAGAAGTGCAATAGTGGTACACAGCCATGGTGGAAAGCAAAATGCTCTTGTTTGTGTACCTGATATGCTCAGTGGAATGGATCCGCTAGCTGGAGCTGGGAAACAAGTCATAACCAGATCCAAAAAATGAGCCCACTCTCCATTATCAAGCTACCACCAGCTGTGGGCTACAAGAGGGCCTACACCTATTAAATTCTCTCTCTAAAAAAAATAAGAGTTATCCAATTTATCTTGTGCTAACTTTACTCTCTGTAAGAGAATCTGCTTCTCTTTTCAGATAGATGCAGATCCTAAAAAGAGAACCACCCCATCAAACCTCAAAAGGACCCCATCTGAAACTAAGAATAATTGGCAAAATAAGCAAGGGCACTGTTTTCTTGGTGAACCTGGTATCAGCACAAGGGTGAAGGAGATTGACACAGAGATCAATCAACTCCTACCAAATCAGATATCCAGAGACACAGATGCTCCCAAGACCTCGTCACTGAAGCAGGCCTAAAATGAACCCGCCATGGCTCAGGGGAATTTGCAAAAGAGGGGCCCATAAGAATGTCAGAGCCATACGTTGGGTCATGATACACAGAGACATGACCTCCTACCCATAACTGAGGGCTAACTCCTCAATGCATGACCCATATACCCCAACAAGGATGGGTCAGAGTGTGGGAGGAGAACAGGGAGGAGGCTAAGAATGGTACCAACTTGACTGTATTCACTGACTGCAAAACTAATTAAATATTTTAAAAAGGGGAATTAGAGGGCTGGAGAGATGGCTTAGCGGTTAAGCACTTGCCTGTGAAGCCTAAGGACCCCGGTTCGAGGCGTGGCTCCCCAGGTCCCACGTTAGCCAGATGCACAAGGGGGCGCACGCGTCTGGAGTTCGTTTGCAGAGGCTGGAAGCCCTGGCGCGCCCATTCTCTCTCTCTCCCTCTATCTGTCTTTCTCTCTGTGTCTGTCGCTCTCAAATAAATAAATAAAATTTAAAAAAAAAAAAAAGGAATTAGAGAGTTCACAAGTAAACAATGAAATGCTTCACTTTAAGGCCTTGGAAAAAGATGAACAGGGCAAACCAAAAAATCAGTAGATGGAAAGAAATAATAAAAATAGAAATTTTAAAAATCCAAAGAATCAATAAAACAAAGAGTTGGTTCTTTGAAAGAATGAACAACATTTATAATCCCTTAGGAAATTTAACCAGAAGAAGGAGAGGAGAGACAAAAATTAATAAAATCTGAGATGAACAACATACCAAAATTAAATCAAGATGAGATAAACCATTTAAATAGACCTATAATAAGTACAGAGATCCAAGCAAGTATAAAAAGTCTCTCAACTAAAAATAAAATAAAATCCAGGCCCAGATGATGGATTCACTGGTGAAATTTACCAGATCTTCATTGAAGAACTAACACCACTGCTTCCCAAAATTTTCCATAAAATAGAAAAAGAAGGGATGAATTCTGCCAAACTCCTGTTATGAAGCCAGCATCACCCTCATACCCAGAGAAATACAGAACAAATAAAGAATATTACAGACCAGTCTCACTCATGAACATAGATGTAAAAATTCTGAACAAAATATTGGCAAACAGAATACATCAGAAATATTATTCACCCTAACCAGGTTGGCTTTATCCCAGGGATGGAGGAAGGGTTCAACATACACAAATCAATAAATGTAATACATCATATAAATGGTCTGAAAGACAAAAATCACATGATCATCTCAATAGATGCAGAAAAGGTATTGAACAGAATACAAAATCCCTTCATGATAAAAGTATTACAGAAACTGGGAATAGAAGGAACATATCTTAATATAATAAAGGCTATAACAAACCTACAGCTAACATAATACTAATGGGGAAAAGTTTGAAGCTTTTCCACTAAATTCAGGAAGAAGACAAGGGTGTCCACTGTCCCCACTTTTATTTAATATAGCACTGGAAGTCTTAGCTATAGCAATAAGAAAAGAGACACTCATAAAAGGGATACATACTGAAAAGGAAGAGATAAAATTATCATTATTTGCAGATGATATGATTCTATACATAAAGGACCCTAAAGACTCTACCAGCAAACTGTTAGCGCTGATAAACACTATTAGGAAAATTGCAGGATACAAAATAAACACAGAGAAGTCAGTGGCTTTCCTATATACTAACAGTAAACATGCAGAGGATGAATTCAGGGAATCTTTCCCATTCACAATTGCCTCAAAAAAAAAAAAATAATAATAACGTACCTTGGAATAAACTTAACTAAGGAAGTGAAGGATCTCTACAATGAGAATTTTTAAAACACTCAAGTGAGAAATTGCAGAAAACACTAGGAAATGGAAAGACATCCCATGTTCTTTGATTGGAAGAATCAATATTGTGAAAATGTCAATCTTACCTGTTGGGAGCTATGAACCAAACCTCGGCCATGTTAACAGAGACTGCCATATAGCAAGTTAAGTTTTTACTTCCTCACCTAATACTCAACTACCACAAACAAAGACTGCCATATAGCAAGTTAAGTTTCTACTTCTTCACCTAATATTCAACTACCAGAAACAATGGGATTGTACACCTGGCCAAACATTCCCCCATCCTGCCGGTAGCTAATGAAGAAACAAAGGCATTGCGGTTTAACCAGTAACTCTGTGATCTTTGCCCTAACTATGTCCCCTTCCCCCTACAACTCCTTGCCCTGACCACGTTGCCCTGACCATGTCCCCTTCCCCCTACAACCCTATATAAACCTACATGTAAGAATAAACTCTCGAGGCCGTGACAAATGTCTAGCATGGTCTCCTTCTTGTATCTTTCACCCAGGTTAGCTTCTCCTTGAGTCCTTGTTCAACTCCCCGCTGGCCGGGGCAATGTGTGTGTATGTGTTTATGTGTGCTCATTGTGCTTGCTAGTCATGTCATGTTTGTGACTGTAACTAAAGAGATGAGATGGATGCAGATGACATTCCTTTCTCTTCTAGAAAACCATTCAAGGAAATCAAAGACCTAAACATAGAAATTAAAAAGGAAAAATTAAATGTCTTTTACAGGAGTAAATTTGCTAGATATTTGTTTTAGATCAAGTTCACCTTACATAGAGGATTATTAAAAACAACAAAACTTCCTCTAAAGAGGTAACTTATAATTTGCCAGATATTTTTAAAAAAGATGGTAATGTCCTGTTACTTAAAAGGAGGAGGCAACTGACCTGACTTCTGAGCCAGCCTGCCTCAAGATAACAACACAATTTGCCTTAGCTACTCCTAATAAAATCATCTCCAAGTGTGTTATTGGTATTGATATAAAATTGTATTAAGACTGCTTTCTTTTTAGTAATAGGATTAATCAATTTGGTGTAATTTTTTAATAGCCTTATAAGAAATATAATCGCTTCTCGGCCTTTTGGCTAAGATCAAGTGTAGTATCTGTTCTTATCAGTTTAATATATGATATGTTCACTATCCAAGGACAATATATTAAATGGATTTTTGGAGCTTGGAGTTGGAATAGGAGCTTGTTCCGTCCACTCCACACATCGACCTGGTATTGCAGTACTTCCAGGAATGATGCACCCCCTTGGGGGAATAAAAAAAAAATAAAGAAAAGATAATTAATTATGGGATGAAATGAATTAATTGAAGGAACTGGGAAAGAATTTTTCAATGCTGGGACATAGAATGCTCATTAAAAATGCTTTTTGAGTGGTACTGAGAATGTTAAAGTATGTGGATAAAGATGTGCATATGTAGGAAAGAATTTTCAGGTTAAACCTAAACACCATGCCTAAAGTTAGAGATTCTTGATGAATTGACTAAAGGAACTGGGAAAGAATTTTTCAATGTTGGGACATAGAATGCTCATTAAAAATGCTTTTTCAGTGATACTGAGAATGTTAAAGTATGTGGATAAAGATGTGCGTATATAGGAAAGAATTTTCAAGCTAAACCTAAACACTATGCCAAAAGTTAGAGATTCTTCAACTGTTTACAGACTCTTAAGGATACTCTGAAAGTTTTATATAGGGACATAGTCTTAATCTAAATTCATCTTACATTAGATACAGGTGATGCCTATGTTAGGTGGGTCACAAAGTCATAAGTACATATGTAATTGGGGGTTTAACCAGGTTAAACATAGACAAGAGTCTATCACCTTGTGTTTTGCAAATGGGTAAATTTGCTATGTAAAAACAAACAACTTTGGAATAGGAAAGAAATATCAGGATGTTTATCTCTCTGCTCTGTAATTTCATTCTGTTCTTGCTTTCCAACATATGCTACTTAAAATCATGGAAATCTGGACTCTGAAAAAAAAAAAAAACAGATGGAACCCCCTTTATCTCTAATCCCATGCAAGTTTAAGCCATGTGTCCCCCAGACTCTGACTAGAGACAAAAATGGCCAATTGTCTCTGACAAAGAAAAAGAAATACAACATATAACTGTGGTTCTCTTTAGTTCATCTCTTATGAACACCTAAAGTCACATCTGTTAGATAAAGTCTCTCACTAGACAAAATGTTAAATAGATAAACTGAGTCTTATGATAAGGCCTCACTCATTAACAGGTCACTGATGCTAATTTTTTATGATTTAAGGGTTTTAAAACTGGCTTTAAGACTCTCTCAGTAAAGTAAATTAGTTTCCTCTTTTCATCAGTTTTAACTATTCTAAAGATAAAGGTTCACATAGAAATGTTTAAATTCCAAAGGTAAAGTACTCATACCTAAAGACATTGTGACTTTACAGATAGCTTCTGTCTTATTTATGCTAATTTTATTGAATGGGCATAACTAGGTTTAATCACTTAGGTTTAAGTGATTTAACTTCAGTAATAATAACTTTCATCTTCCTGGGATTTGTTGGAATAACTTACTTAAACTTTATCAAATTTAAGTCATGGGTAAAACATAAAATTGTTTTATGTTAATAATTTCTGTGGTACATAAAATCAATAGCTATCAAGTTTAAGCCAAAATCATTGGTTGTCAAATAATATTTTTCTTTCAAAAACTTTATCAAGGGTTATATTAATATTTACTTAGCTGTTTTGGCTCAAAAAAGACCAAATTCTGCTCTATTGTATGTAAAGTAACTAT
Organism: Jaculus jaculus; assembly: GCF_020740685.1. Taxonomy (NCBI): domain Eukaryota; kingdom Metazoa; phylum Chordata; class Mammalia; order Rodentia; family Dipodidae; genus Jaculus; species Jaculus jaculus. The sequence goes on along the minus strand of NC_059110.1, from coordinate 80,557,109 downwards.
CTCAATTTTGACACCATGATAACATTTTGTTAGATTTGGTTAACTTACATTCAAAAAATCTAACTATACAGAACAGTCATCTTAATTTTGATGCTACTAAAGCTACTAATGAATTATTTACTACAATTAAGTCTGTGTTGCCTGGTTCGGACTCTCTAAATTTCTGGATAGGCAGCTTTACAGTTATGGGAGTTTGCCTTCTTCTTCTCTTATGCCTATTGCCTTTTTTCTTCAAGTGTTTAATGAAGTCTATTGTAAATGTTCATACAGAGGTCCGAGCTATACACTATACGACATGTCCCTGGATCTCTCAGACTTTATCCTAGTTCTCCCTGAATTTTGCCCGCTGATGGCCAGAGACGGATAAGAAAACAGAAGGAGAATTTAAAACAGAGAAACCTGCTGGGTCAAAAAACACTGAGGATAAGGTAATCTCCATTGTGATGGGCTGAGCAAACAATGGTACTTTAAAACTTTTTTTTTAAATTATTTATTTATTTATTTGAGAGCGACAGACACAGAGAGAAAGACAGATAGAGGGAGAGAGAGAGAATGGGTGCGCCAGGGCTTCCAGCCTCTGCAAACGAACTCCAGACGCGTGTGCCCCCTTGTGCATCTGGCTAACGTGGGACCTGGGGAACCGAGCCTCGAACTGGGGTCCTTAGGCTTCACAGGCAAGCGCTTAACTGCTAAGCCATCTCTCCAGCCCCTTTAAAACTTTTAAAATGATAGGTTTATCTTAATAGGTGGTCGTTAGCCAGAGGCCCCCACAGTGGAGTGTTTCTGACTTGCCCTTAAAATGGAGATTGCTCCAGGACCTTAAAAAAATTAATAAGGCCATGGTACCTATGGGAGCCCTACAACCAGGCCTCCCCACTCCAGTAACAATTCCTACAGGATATTGTAAAATCATTATTGACCTAAAATATTACTTTTTCCCTTATACCCTGAGAATTGTCAGCATTTTACATTTAGTTTACCTGTGGTAAATTTTAGAGGCCCTAAAGATAGTGGAGACTACAACTCTGAGCCAAAGGGTCACTTTTATCTCTTAGAAAAAGCCTCTTTACCTGGTCATTTGAGCCACTGACTTTACACCCACTGGGGTGTTCTGGCAGGAGGGGCCCCTCTTCTGGGTTCATTTACCCTCCAAAAGTTAAAAATGGGGGATTTATATCCCATAACAAGCTCTCCAAGAAATATCCTTCATTATGCCTTGTTTATCCTAAACGTTTTAACCCTTGATACTCAGGGAAATTCAGCTGCTGATCGCTTTTGGCACACAAATACAAAAAAATACCCTTGCCAAAGCCATGTGGAAAGATCCTTTAACCTTAAAATGGAATGGCCCAGACTCAGTACTTATTTGGGGCCGAGGATCAGTATGCTTGTCTGAACCAAAGAAAATGCTGCGAGATGTCTGCCAGAGAGACTTGTAAAACAAGCTGATGATCCTCCAATGACATCTCATATATCCAGGAAAGAAACACTTTCCTGAGAGAATCTCCCTTTTTTCCCTAACAGGACAAAGCTGGAAGGACCTCTACTTATCTTAATCCTCTCACTCATAATCGGACCCGTTATTATAATTAAAATCATGTCTTTTATATGTCAACAGATTAAAGCCATTAAGGTGCAGCCTTTACAGGTCCATTATCACAGACTGGAGCTGGAGGATCGAGGCGAGGCATTGCCACTGAAGACCTGCCACCTGCAGCTGTCACTTTCCCTTTATCTTACATTCTGTACTTATTTACTATACTGCTGTCCTCTACACCTCTGCTATTGCTGCGGTCTACCTGTCTTGGCCAAATAGCTACCCCTCCTTTAGATGCTGCATAGGATCCAGACCTATGCATATCAGCTCACAATGAAGTGAGGGTGTTATGGACACCAACGTGGGTGCGAGGCAAAGCACTGCAGGGGAAGGTCCTTATCTGAACACTTCTGGATTCTCTGAGAGGTATACCTGGCTTGCATGGAGGTTGGTACCACAACTGTTATCACTAAGGCCATGCCTCGCTCTCCGGCCACATAGGCCCTGCCTACCCTACCCAAAAGGTACCAAGGGCCAAAGATTGTGGGAAAAAGACATCCCATGGGAGGAGTTGGGTCCCTACTCCCCCAGTTGGTTAATGCCCATCGCTGAAAGGCGGGCCTTCCCTTCTTTTTGTATAAAAGAAGGGAGGAGATGTTGGGAGCTATGAACCAAACCTTGGCAATGTTAACAGAGAGTGCCATATAGCAAGTTAAGTTTTTACTTCCTTACCTAATACTCAACTACCACAAAGACTGCCATATATCAAGTTAAGTTTCTACTTCCTCACCTAATATTCAACTACCAGAAAGAATGGGATCGTACACCTGGCCAAACATTCCCCCATCCTGCCCGTAGCTAATGAAGAAACAAAGGTATTGCGGTTTAACCAGTAACTCTTTGATCTTTGCCCTAACTATGTCCCCTTCCCCCTACAACTCCTTGCCCTGACCACGTCCCCATCCCCTTACACCCTATATAAACCTACAAGTAAGAATAAACTCTCAAGGTCATGACAAATGTCTAGCATGGTCTCCTGCTTGTGTCTGTTTGTCTTTCACCCAGGTTAGCTTCTCCTTGAGTCCTTTTTTTTTTTTTTTTAAATTTGATTTATTAGTTTTCATCAAATACAGGCAGTTTGGTACCATTGTCTAGGCTCATCTATGATCTACCCCCTCCCATTAGACCCTCCTTGTTGATGTAAATGGGTCGTGCATTGTGGAGTTAGTCCCCAGTTATTAGTATGCTAAATGTCTCTGCAAATCATGACCCAACATGTGACTCTGACATTCTTTCCGCCCCCTCTTCCGCAAAATTTCCCTGAGCCATCTTGGGTTGGGTTCATTTTTGGTCTGCTTCAGTGCTGAGGTGTTGGTGGCATCTGAGGCTCTGGCTCTCTGATTTGGTAGGAGTTGATTTTTCTCTGCGTTGGTCTCCTTCCCCTTTGTGCTGGTATCCGGTTCACAGGAAAACATCACCCTTGCTTGTTTCGCCAATTGTCCTTAGTTTCAGTTAGGCCCCTTTTGAGGTATGTTGGGGCAGCTCTCTCCATAGGATCTGCATCTATCTGAAAAAGAGAAGCAGATTCTCCAACGGAGAGCAAGTTAGCACCCAGAAAATTGAAATAACACTTACTTTTTTGATAGAGAGATTGATAGGTGTAGGCCCTCTTGTACCCCATGATTGATAATAGCTTGATATTGTAGAGTGGGCTTGTGTTTGGGTATGGTTCTGACTTGTTTCCCAGCTCCAGCTATGGGTCTAGTACCACTGAATGGATCAGTTAGCCAAATCAAGAGTAGTTGGTTCCTCACCATGGCTGTGTGCTACTATTGCACTTGTGTGGCCATCACATCAGGTTATTTGTTGCTAATTAGATTAGACAATGAGTTGCTTGGACAGATCTTGGTCATTTCCCCCAGTCGCCCATGTAGCACCTTCTGGCACTAGACACGCTGACTGTCTGGAGACTGACTCTCTCCTGGCTTCCAGCCATGCCGTTCGATTTTGCGTATCAGCTGCATATGGAGTCTTCATCAATAGGGTCTTACCACTGGCCTTTGGTGGGTCATCAAGTACTCTGACACAAGTCTGTCATTGTGTTGGGAAACCTTGTAGGTTTCTCTGATCAAAAGCTCATTGTGGATGGTAGCCCCAAGCTGGAAGTGGGGGTTACAGGCCAGTGCCCACTAATAAATTGAGGAAAAACATAAGTAATATACAAGAGTTAGAGAGGAGAGAGATAGAGGGGAGAGGGGGAGAGGGAGGGAGGGAAGATGTAGAAGATTTAGGTTAGTCTTGATCCTACCCTCTCCAGTGTCTTGTGGTTCAGGTGTTTCCTGTAAAGGTCTAGTGAAGGTTCAGCCATTTGGTCTGTCTTTTAGGAAGTAGAATTTTATGGTACCAATGCCGTTTGGGTCCAGATTACTGTTTCCCACCCTTCAATGCCCTCATCGCCCTCCCTTCCATCCTATTGTCTAGTCCATGAGGTGCTTGCTGAGTATGTAAGGTATCTTGGGTAGATTCAGGTTAAGTGTTGTAGATGAGTGAGACTATGTGTCGATTTTTTTTCTGTGATTGGGTAAGTTCACTGAGAATGATCTGATCCAGGTTCAACCATTTTTCCTCAAATTTCTTTGTGTCATTTTTTCTTACTGCTGTATAGAATTCCATTGTGTAGATATACCACATCTTTGTTATCCATTCTTCTAATGATGAACATCTGGGTTGATTCCAGCTTTTAGCTATTACGAATTGAGCCGCTACAAACATGGTTGAGCAAATCTCTCTGGCCTTTGGTTTGAAGGTTTTAGGGTAGATGCCCAGTAAAGGTATAACTGGGTCTGTTGGTATTTCTATAGTCAGCTTTTTTAGGAGTCTCCATATTGCTTTCCAGAGTGGTTGTACCATCCTGCATTCCCACCAACAGTGAATGAGTGTCCCTGCTTCTCCACATCCTCACCAGCATTTATTTTCATTTGACTTTTTGATGTTGGCTATCCTTATTGGGGTAAGGTGGAATCTCATAGTTGTTTTAATTTGCATTTCTCTGATGATTAGGGATGATGAACATTTTCTTAAGTTTGTGTTTGCCATTTGTATTTCTTCCTCTGTGAATTGTCTGTTCAACTCTGCACCCCATTGTGTCAGTGGGGTATTTGACTTCTTATTGTTTAGAATTTTGAGTTCTTTGTAAATTCTAGAGATAAGGCCTCTATCAGTTGGATAACCTGCAAATATTTTCTCCCACTCTGTGGGTATTCTATTGGCTTGGCTTATTATATGCTTGTCTGTAAAGAAACTCTTCAGTTTCATATGATCCCATTGGTTGAGTGACGGTTAAGAACTTGAGCCACTGGGGTTTTGTTCAGGAAGTCTTTTTCCATTGCTATGTCATGGAAAGTACTTCCTAAATTTTCTTCTAGTAGTATTCGAGTTTCTGGTCTTATGTTGAGGTCTTTGATCCATTTGGATTTGAGTGTAGTGCACGGTGAAATGTGTAGATCAAGTTTTAGTTTCCTGCATGTGGTTATCCAGTTTGTCCAGCACCATTTGTTGAAGATGCTATCTTTTTTCCAGCCTGTATTGTTTGGGCCTTTGTTGAATATCAAGTAGTTATAGTTGCTGGACCCAAAATCCGGGTCCTCAACTCTATTCCGTTGGTCTATACTCCTGTTTTTATGCCAGTACCATGCTGTTTTTATTACTTTGGCTTCGTAGTATAGCTTTAGATCAGGTATGGTGATGACACCAGAGGTATTTCTTTTGCTGACGATATGTTTGGATATGCGAGGCCTTCTGTCCCTCCATATGAAATTTGAGATCATTTTTTCAATCTCTGTGAAGAACACTGTAGGGATTTTAATTGGAATTGTGTTAAATCTATATATTGCCTTTGGTAGGATTGCCATCTTCACAATGTTAATTCTGCCTATCCAGGAGCATGGGAGGTCTTTCCATCGTTTCAAGTCCTCCTCAATTTCTTTTTTGAGAGTTTTTATATTTTCATTGTATAGATCTTTTACTTCCTTGGTTAACGTTATTCCAAGGTATTTTTTTTTTATTGCTATTGAAAATGGGACTATGTCCTTTATTTATTTTTCTGTGTCTTTGTCATTTGCATACAGAAATGCTACCGATTTTTGTGCATTGATTTTGTATCCTGCTACTTTGCTATAGGAGTTAATCACCTTCAGGAGTTTTGGGATGGAGTGTCTCGGGTCTCTTACATATACAATCATGTCATCAGCGAATAGAGCTAACTTAACTTCTTCCTTTCCAAATTATATCCCTTTTATTTCCTTCTCTTGTCTTATTGCTTGGGCTAGGACTTCCAGAACTATATTGAAAAGCAGAGGTGAGAGAGGACATCCCTGTCTTGTTCCTAATCTCAATGGGAATTCCTCCAGTCTCTCTCAATTAAGTATTATTTGGGCCTTTGGAGCTTTGTATATTGCCTTTATTATGGTAAGATGTGGACCGGCCATGCCGATTCTCTCCAATATTTTGATCATGATGTGATGTTGTATCTTGTCAAAACCTTTTCTGCATCTATCGAAATGATCATGTGGTTTTTATGTTTAAGCTTGTTTATGTGGTGAATTACATTGACAGATTTTCGTATGTTGAACCACCCTTGTGTTCCTGGGATAAATCCCACTTGGTCAAGGTGGATAATGCTTTTGATGTGTTGTTGGATTCGGTTTGTGAGTATTTTGTTGAGGATCTTTGCATCTATGTTCATTAGGGAAATAGGCCGGTAGTTTTCTTTTCTTGTGGTATCTCTGCCTGGTTTTGGGACTAGGGTGATACTAGCTTCATAGAAGGAGTTGGGTAGCTTTCCCTGTTCTTCAATGGTATGGCCCAGTTTTAGAAAGATTGGTTTGAGTTCTTCCATGAAGGTTTGATAAAATTCATCTGAGAATCCATCTGGTCCTGGACTCTTCTTTTTGGGGAGGTTTTTTATTACTTTTTCAATCTCTGTGAGTGTTATGGGTTCATTGAGGTGAGTAACCTGCTCTGAGTTTAGCTTTGGTAGATGATATGCATCCAGGAATTTATCCATCTCCTCCACATTTTCCAATTTTGTGGAGTAGAGGTTTTTGAAATAAGTCCTTATGATTCTGCTGATTTCACTTATGTCTGTTGTGATCTCTCCTTTTTCATTTTGAATTTTGTTAATTTGGGGTCTCTCCTTTTTTTGCTTGATCAAATTGGCCAGAGGTTTGTCAATCTTGTTTATTTTTTCAAAGAACCAGCTCTTTGTTTTGTCAATTGCCTTAATTGTTTCCTTGGTTTCCAATTCATTAATTTCTGCTCTGATTTTAATTATTTCTTTCCTTCTGGAGCTCTTTGGGTTGGATTTTTCTTGTTTTTCTAATGCCTTTAGGTGGATGGTTAGGCTATTGATTTGGGATCTTTCTGTCTTTTTTATGAAGGCATTGAGTGCTATGAATTTTCCCCTGAGGACTGCCTTCATTGTGTCCCACAAGTTTTGGTATGATGTGTTCTCATTGTCATTCAATTCCAGGAATTTTGCAATTTCATTTTTTATTTCAGCCACTATCCATTTATTGTTTAAGAGTGTGCTATTCAGTTTCCAGTTGCCATTGGGATTCTTGTTGTTTTTTTTTGTTGTTGATTTCTAGGACTATAGCATTATGATCTGATATCATGCAGGGAATTATGTTGATTTTCCTCAATATGTGGAGGCAGTCTTTGTGACCCAGTATATGGTCCATTTTAGAGAATGTTTCATGGTCTGCTGAGAAGAATGTGTAGTCTGTGGATTTGGGGTGGAAATTTCTGTAGATGTCTGTTAGGTCTAAATGCTCTATGGTTTTGTTGAGCTCTCTTACTTCCCTGTTGAGCTTCTGTTTGGATGATCTGTCTACTACTGATAATGGTGTGTTAAAGTCCCCAGCTATGATGGTGTTGGTGGTTATTTCTGTTTTATTGTCAAGTAGGTTTTGTTTTTTGAACTGTGGTGCCCGTGTGTTTGGTGCATACAGATTTATGATTGTAATATCCTCTTGATGGTTTGTTCCCTTTATAAGAAGGAAGTAGTCTTCTTTGTCTTTTTTGATTGTTTTTGGTTTGAAGTCAATTTTATCTGATATTAATATAGCTACACCTGCTTGTTTCTTATTTCCATTTGCTTGGAATATTGTTTTCCACCCTTTCACCCTGAGGAGTTTTCTGTCTTTAGTGGTAAGGTGGGTTTCTTGAAGGCAGCAGGTTTAGGGGTCTAATTTTTTGATCCACCCTGGTAGCTTGTGTCTCTTGATGGGTGAATTAAGGCCATTAATATTTAGGGTTATGACTGTGAGATTTGATTTGATCCCTGCCATGGTGTGGTGGTAGAGGTGTGTTGGCATTTCCATGGAGTGTAGCATTTTCTCTGCCTACTCTGGGTTTGGTTGCTGTGATCTGCTTCTTGTAGGCATTTGTGTTTGGTTATTTGTTTCTTCTCTGTGGAAAATTTCCTGGAATACTTTCTGTAGGTTTGGTTTTGTGTTCATATAATTGTAAAGCTGAGTTTTGTCATGGAAAGTTTTCCTTTCACCATCTATTATAAGGGAGACTTTTGCCGGGTAGAGTAGTTTTGGTTGGAAGCCATAGTTTCTTAGAGTTTGGAGAGTTTCATTACAGGCCCTTCTAGCTTTCAAGGTTTCCATTAAAAAGTCTGAAGTAATTCTGATGGGGTTTCCTTTGAAAGTGATGTGCTGTTTTTCCCTAGCTGCTTTTAGGATTTTCTCTTTGGTGTCAGTGTTTAACATCTTAATGATAATATGTCTTGGTGAATTTATCCTTGGGTCTAGTCTGTTAGGAGTTCTGTTTGCTTCTTGTATCTTGATTGGCCTTAGTTTTAAGAGACAGGGGAAGTTTTCTTCAACTATTGTGTTAAATATGTTCTCCATGCCTTTGGTCTGAAATTCTTCTCCTTCTGGTATTCCAATGATTCTGATATTAGGACGTTTAAGTGTATCCCACAATTCTCTCATGTTCTGTTCACAGGAACTTTTGAATTTACCGAAATTTTTGGACTCTCGAACTGTTTCTTCCATCCTGTCTTCCAGATCAGAGTTTCTATCTTCCACTTCTCTGACCCTATTCTTGAGGGTCTCTAGCGAGTTTTGGACTTGTTCAATTAAGTTTGCATTTTCTACTACTTTCCTATGTATCACTTCCATCACTCTGTCTAGCTCCGTTTTTGCCTCATTTTCTAATTTTCTTGATGATTCTTGGAAATCATCCTTGCATTTCTTTATGTTTTCATTTAGTGTGGCCAGCTGATTTTTAAGGTCCTCTTTTTTTTCACTCTCCCTCAACTATCTTAGCTCTCTTTGAATTCCTTCCAGTGTCTTATCATATTGCTCTAGCTTAGTGATGGTAGCATCTACACGATTATCTGTCCTTTGTAGCTTTCCTCCCAGTTCTAGCAGTAGGTTGGTCAGGGTTGCATTGTTCATAGCTTCCACTTGATGTTCTGATCCTAAACACTCTTCTATGTTTTGGTTAGATGTAATCCTTGTTGGACTGGGTGATCTGTCTGGATTTTCTTGCATTTTATTTTTCATGTTATTTCTTTTGTGCTGTGGTCTACCCATGTCAGTGTATGGGCAGGTAAGTGGGTGGAGCAGCCTGAGATCTAGCTTAATGAGAATCCAAGGCAGCCTGGGGCAGTTACAAGTAGCCTGGGTTTTTGCTCTCTCTTTCCAAAGCCACCTATCTAGAGCCTGACAGGGGCACCAAAGTTGCCTGAATTCTCACCCAGAAATGCACCAAAGCTACCTGCCTTCTAGTTTGGAAGCAGACTGAGGCAGCAAGCCCTGAAGCTGCCCAAACTTTGGCTGGGAATACTGGGACCTGCAAACTGTCTGAGCTCTCCTGTCTCAGGGGGGTGGGGGATGGGTAGCAGCAGAGGCTGGCCAGCAGCAAGCGATAGGAGCACAGCAGCAGGGGTCTGGCAGCAGCTTAACCAAGGCAGAGGCGGCCCCCACAGTTGTGGAAACTGAGCATAGCGTGGCTGGCCAACACGCACTATCAGAGCACAAAGGCGGAGATCCGCGCGTGTCAGCACAGCAGGCTGACATGCGCGCGATGGGCTGCCGGTAGCGCGAACAGAGCACAGCCACGTGGCACAGGGCGCAGTGCACGGGGTGTGGGACGTGGGGCACGGCGGGTGTATGTGTGTGGGTAGACTACCCACTCGAGGGGGCATGCGTGCTTCCCTGTTTTTCTCCACTCTGTGCCCTGGCGCTGGCAAGAAGACCCTGATAACCCTTAATTTCTTGCCTTTCTTTGCCCGGGAAGAGTGGGGGGTGCAGGGCACGTGGATGGTGCGGGGAGTGCTGGGGCCGGGGCACGCGTGCCGGGGAGCACCGGGTCTTGCTGGGGGGCGCGGGGATGTGTGCTTCCCCGTTTTTCCCTACTCTGTGCCCTCCCACTGGCAAAAAGACCCTGTTAGCCCTTAATTTCTTGCCTTTTTCTCCCTGGTATCTGGAGTGCAGCTAGGCAGTCGCCATCTTGGCTGGAAGACTCAGTTTTTATCATCTCCTTGAGTCCTTGTTCAACTCCCTGCTGGCCAGGGCACTTACCAAAGCAATCTATACATTAAATGCAATCCCCATTAAAATTACAATGGCATTCTCCACAGAAATAGAAAAAAAAAGTCCTAAAACTCACTTGGAAGCACAAAAATCCACAAATAGCCAAAGCAATTTTGAGTAACAAAAATAAGGCTGGTGGCATTACCATATCCAATTTTAAGCTGTATTACAAACCTATAGTTAAAAAAAAAAAAAAACAGCATGGTATTGGCACAAAGACAGACATGTAAATCAGTGGAACAGAATAGAGTACCCAAATGTTAATCCAGGCAGCTAGAGCCATTTGATTTTTGACCAAAAAAATAAAAATAAAAAATGCCAAAAATATTCACTGGAGAAAAGATAGCTGCTTCAACAAGTGGTGCTGGTAAAACTGGATATCTACATGTAGAAGTAGAGCCTTGTCTTTCCCCATGCACAAGAATCAAATAAAAGTGGACCAGGGACCTAATATCAGGCCTGAAACTCTGAAATTTCTCGAGGAAAAGTTAGGGGAAACCCTTCAACATATTGGTATAGTTGATGGCTTTCTGAATATAATAACCCCAGTTGCTCAAGAAATAAAACCACTAACCAACTACTGGGATCTCATGAAATTACAAAGCTTTTGTACAGCAAAGGACACTGAATAGAGCAAAGAGACAACCTATAGAATGGGAGAAAATCTTTGCTAGCTACACATCTGACAAAGGATTAATGTCTGGAATATAGAAAGAACTCAAAAAAACAGAACAATAAGCTATCAAACAACCCAATTACAAAAATGGACTATGGAACTAAAAAGAGATCTCTCATCAGAAGAAATACAGATGCCATATAAACATGTAAAAAGGTGTTCTATATCCTTAGCCATCAAGGAAATGCCAATTAAAACTATTTTAAGATTTCATCTCCTGTCAGAATGGCTACCATAAAGAAAACAAATGACAATAAATGTTGGAGAGGATGTGGAAAAAGGGGAACCTTTCTACACTGTTGGTAGGAATGGAATCTGGTACACCATTGTGGAAATCAGTGTGAATATTCTTGAGATAGCTAAAAATAGAAGGTAGACTCTTTTGAAGGAGCCCGAATGCTCAAGGGTTGTCCTGTTCTTCAAAGTCTGCTTTATTCTCCCTGGATTAACAAACTGGAACCCTACCTGGTACTGTGGAGTATAAGTAATGCAGGAAATACAGGAAATAGAGGGTCGTTGAGTTTTCAGTGTGGTCTTGTATTTTGGAAATGACAATGGGCAGTGTGAAGCAGGTTTGCTAGATGACTGCATGGAGACCCAGTGGATCCATGAGGATGAACTGTGGATTGCAGTGGAGTCCCAGTGGAGATGCATGGACCACCAGATGGCTGCTGAGGACAGCTGCTGGCCCCAGATGAAGTTTTCCAGAATAGTGAGTAGCCTAGTTGGAAGGGGGAATTGGAATTCCAGAGACTTATTGCTAGTTAGAGTGATTGGACTTGGAGATTTGTCACTGGCTGGAGTTGTTGGTCTTGGAACTACAGAGTTTGATGTTTACTCTGTTTAAATCTTGTATTTGTTGAATATTTCTTGGCTAGGCCCAGTAGTACCTTTGCATTATCAGTGTTAACCTGTGCCATTATAGGGTTCTTGATATTTTGGCTCAGTTAAAAGACCTTGGATTATGGGGATGTTTTAACATCATTATGATTGATAAAAACTATAGGGACTTTTAAAGTTGGACTAAATTCATTGCATTTTACAGAAAGGATAGTTATCAGTTTATGGCGGCCAGGAGAAGAAAGTGGTGGTTTGATTAAGGTGTCCCCCATAAACTTAGGTATTCTGAATGCTAGTCTTCCCAGCTGATGGCAATTGGAAATTACAGCATCCTGGAGGCAGTGTGTTGTTGGGGGGTGGGCATATGGGTGTTATAATCAGTTTCCCCTTGCTAGTGTTTGGCACACTTTCCTGTTCCTATTGTCCACCTTATGTTGGCCAGGAAGTTATGCCCACCCTCTGCTTATGCCATCGTTTTCCTCTGTCATCATGGAGCTTCCCCTCGAGTCTGTAAGCCACAGTAAACCCCGTTTTTACCAAAAGCTGTTCTTGGTCAGGTGATTTCTAACAGCAATGCTAACCTGACTGAAACATTTTGTTATCATACATGCAATATTTTGAGAGTGAACACTGAAAATTTTAGTAAATATTCAGATGAATGAAAAAAGCACCCCAAACAAGATGTTTTTGAATTAGAACTTTTTTCCCATTCATCTAGGCACAGTGACACATTTATTGGAACACAGTAAAAGGTATGCTGACTCAAGATGATAGCCATGACTTTGAGACAAGCTTTCTGTAGCAAGTGCATTTCAGGCCATTCTGGATGTTTTTTTGAGGTAGGGTCTTTCTCTAGCCTAGGCTGACCTGGAATTCACTATGTAGTCTCAGAGTGGCCTTGAACTCACAGGCATCCTCCTATCCAGGGTCCTGTTATGTTGCTTAAGCTAGCTTCAAACTTGCAAATCTCCTATATCATTCCCCAAACATCTTCGGTTCATGGTAACACCTTCACACATAGCTTGTCTTTGAACAAGTACCTGACCAGTGCACATACCCACAAACAATATCAGGGTAACACAGCAAAATGCACTAAATGTGGACATACGGGTACCTGTAATTTGTACATAGAAATGTATTACAGAAACTGGTATGATGCAGGACCTGAAGCAGCAGCACTGGAAGTTCTGAAGGGGAGGATTGCTGGAGTCCAGGAGTTTGAGGCCAAACTCAGCCACATAGTGAGACCATCAACAAACAAACTAACCAACCAGCAAGCATGCAAACAAAACCCAGCATGGTGCCTAGTGAAGAGTTCACTAGCATCAAGTTTTTCCATCACTGTGCTTGTTCATATTTCTCTGAACATTACCACCATGTAACAGATACTGACACTGCTAGGAGGGTATAATAACTGATTAATATCCAGATAATATTTCTTCACAAAACCAACAGAAAGAACACTTACAGGAGATATTGAAATTTTCACTCTCAAAATTTAGTTTGTCAAACCATGTCTACTCTACACTAAGGGAAACTGTCATCCCAAAGCCTTATTAAACCATTATCATTATAAGTTATCATTACAAGATTTTAAAAATTCTTCTTTTTTGAGCTGAGATTTGGACTCACCACTTGCATGTGTTAAGCCTGCAGTCTGCCACTGAGCTCCACCCAAGCCAGGTCAGAATATCTCTATGAAGAACTATATAAACTTGTTTTAGGTAAGAATTACTGACTGACTGTGTATGCACTCTGTAAGTATGTATTCTGCCTGAGGAAGCAAACTATTGCAAAGACAAAAAAATCAGCCTAGTCATGACTGGTACTAAAATTCAGTCAAAATCTTATGGCTGGAAAGGCCATAGGCCCTGGGAGGGGAACCTAATACTATGGCTAAATGGACATTAAATTGAACTGCTTTCTAAATATTTAGGTGTATGCCTATACACTAGTATGCTCTCAGTTTTAGTCAAAGAAGCATCTTTTTGCAGTGGGCAAGGGTTAATATGGAGACTCATAACTCATAAGTACCAAGAATAAGTGACTGTTGAGTTCTCATTCCTAAATGGGACACCTGTATCACCCCCTCACAAATGCAGAGAACACTGTGGAAGAGTGGGTGGAAGGAATGTAAGAGCCAGTGGGTGGGGGGAATTGCTTTCTTCTGAGCATGACAAGGACTTTGCACTTACAGCAGCCATGGTTACCTGCACAAGTTGTGCACAAGATTGGGCCTATCAACATTCCATCTTGGATGGGGGAGTGGCTCATGAGACCATACCTGTCCCTGAGGAGCTATTGTCAGTTAATGATTACTGGTGGAGGGAGAGTCACATTTGCCAGTGATGTAGCCATTGATAAGTTGTCCATTATCCAGTAAATAACTCCTTGTCCAACTCATGCAAGCAACATTGTTGGGAAGAAGGTTAGTATCAGTGTGAGGGGAATAATAGAGGGGAATAATAGAGGGTAATGGGATGTGAACATGATCAAACTACCATATATACATGTAGGATATTGTTAAAGTATACAAACATGTATTAATGAATTAAAGTGAAAAGAATAAACTATATTGTGATGACATAAATCACATTACAGTAGCAATATATGTGATTGAAATGAGCAAAAAGTGATTGAAAAGTACTGAAATATTTCACTGCAGCAGAAAATTGGGTGGTTGGAATAAAGAGGTCTAGAATAATACTCAAATATCAATGTGCATATACAATACAATAAATATTTTTAATCCTGATTGTTACCATAATAGAAGATAATTTTCTTCTTGCAAAAGACTCTTGCCAGGGCTGCCTTCATGTCTCTGTTCCTCAGGCTATAGATGAAGGGGTTCAGCATGGGAGTCACCACTGTGTACATCATAGACATAACAGTCTCCTTCATTGTAGAATTAGTAGCTGATGGGCATAAGTAGAGACCAATAACTGTCCCATAGAACAGTGACACCACAGACAGGTGGGAACCACAAGTAGAGAAGGCTTTATGAATGCCATGAGCAGAAGGAACCTTGAGAATGGAGGAGACAATCCGAGCATAGGACACAATAATGAGAACAAATGGAATGACAAGAATAATGCCTCCCATGACAAATATCACCAATTTGTTAATGTGAGTATCAGAGCAGGACAGCTTGAGCAGGGCAGACATGTCACAGAAAAAGTGGGGAATCACATTGTCTGCACAGAAAGACAATCTGGCCATGAGCAGAGTGTGCAACATGGCATGAAATGTGGTTAACAGCCAAGATATCACCACCAGACACACACAGCGCTTGGGGCTCATGATGCTGGTGTAGTGTAGGGGGAAGCAGATGGCCACATAGCGGTCATAGGCCATGGCCACAAGCAGGAAGCTCTCAAGGTCTCCAAAGAACAGGAAGAAGTACATTTGCATCAAGCATCCTGCATAGGGGATGGATGGTACTTGGCTCTGCATGTTCTGCAGAAGTTTGGGCATCGTGACAGAGGAAAAGCAAAGGTCAGAGAAGGACAAGTTGCTGAGGAGAGAATACATGGGCATGTGGAGACGGGAGTCCAGATGAATGAGGACGATGATGAGGAAGTTCCCCAGCATGGTGGTGAGGTATATGGTCAGGAATAGAACATAGAATAGGAGTAGGTGCTCTGGAGGGATGGGCAGGCCCAAGAGGAGGAACTGTGAGATGATGGTTTGATTCTGTCCTGTCATACTTGGTCTCCAGGATCTTTAGGAGAAAATAATAGTGTCCCTGAAGTATAAAAACAAAAATGAACATATTTCTATGATCTATTATCTGTCACAGTTTCTGCAATGATTTTATCTCAATTCATACTGGAAATTCAACAACCTGCAATCAGAAATATGGCCCAACTGAATCCTAGCCTTCTGTCTGACTTACTCTTTTTCACTTCTCATTAGATGTAACAGTGTTGACTCTTCCCTCCCATCTAAATCATGCTCTAAATTTCCTGGTACTTCAACTCTGCTGATGGTTCTATAGTCATTTGTCCTCAGCAACTACTATTTATCATGTCACTGTTTCCCGAGGCATTTTCCTAAACACTGTTCTCTTATAAATCTATAGACACAGCCCTGATGGTGCTCCCATGGCATCAATTACCATCTAAACCTCATGAGCAACCCTCCCTGTCACCTGCAGTACCATCACTGACTGCTCACTGATCATCTCCCCATGAAAGTACCAGCACCATAGTCAACTCAGCTGGCATGCATGAAACTCATGGCTCATGCTGCCTTTGTCCTAGTCCACTTCTCCAGTGCCTCATGTCAGGCTCAAGTCAGCTATCTGTTTTTTTCTCATAGTTGCTTCCTTCCCTTCAGCATCTCATCTTGGACCTCCTAAAGATCTACACTGTATTCTCTTTCTTATTCTCTTTCCTTATTCCTGTCTCTCCTCTTGCCTATTTCCTCTCTCCCTTTGTTTCTTTCTGTCTTCTTGTTTTATGGAGAGTAGCCCAAACTGGCGTCAAAGTCACCATCCTTCCGCTTCCACCTTCCGAGTGCTGTGTATGGCACCACGCTCACTTTACATTCTCTTTCTGATTGACCCATGCATACTTGCCCCAGTTTCCAAAATCTGAACTAGGTTGCTACTGTGTCTTGTCTAGACAGTTAGAATAGAAGAGCTTACCGTTTCACCTCCCTGATCCTATGCTCACCCTGCTGCAATCTCCTCATACTGCCTCCATGCTCTTCCTGGCTTCAGTCTCTTCTTTCTGTGGCTGTCTAGGATGAAATTCTGATCAACATTATCATGCTTCATGACTGCTCATTACTCTTAAAATTAATTTAAAATCTTTGAGGACAAGAAGGCAAAACATGCCTCATGAGCTGCATCCTGGCTCTCTCTACAATGCTATCTGACCCCCACAATGAGTCATGTCCTACACAGCAGTGTTTCATCGTCACAATTTCTTTACTCCCGCCTTCCACCTTTGCTGTTCCTCCTGCCTAGCCATATCTTCCCTCTTCTGTTTCATATGATCTACCCTCAGTTAGCTTTCATGTATATTACATGTAACTTTCCCAGATAAACCTTCTGTGTTTCCCTAGATCAGCTGAGACCTGCTGCTATGTTCTTGCAGTGTCCATCACACATCCCACAGCGCTCAATAACCTTGAACAGTGGTTTATAACTTACCTCCCACTAGACTGGAAAGTGTTAAGGAAAACTCATGTGTGCCTTCATTCTGTAACAGGGCCAACACCTGGCATGGCACCTGGACAGGACCAGTGGCTCATGAGTATCTGCTTGCTGCCCCTCAGATTGAGACATAATTCTTTCAATTCTAAAGGCTGAAAACAACCATCTAAGAATCACAGCTATGAAATTTTCCCAGGACTCCCTAGTTTGAACCATACTTTATTACACTTTGATTTATGACATTAGTATTGAATTCCTAAGTGTAACTTCAGGCCGCACCACTCTTTTTTCTAAATAGACAACTGGCAAATCTGCAATATGTGATCATGCTGATATTTTCCCCTTCATGTTGAAAAATTTGTGACTCGTTTGTATCAGGACAAAAACCAATCTGATAGATATAATAATGTAGGAAGAAGAGCAGGGATGTTAATTTCTATCTTCAAGACCTTACTCCAGCTAGTCTCCAGATAGCTCAGCAAGCTCAGAGCTGACTATGACTACTGAAGAGGGATAGAGATGCACATGGAAAGTTTCTCCACCAAAGAGAAACAGCTGAGTCCTGATGATGGAGGTTTCCTTCTGAAAGTATGGTTTAGTCTAGCCACAATAATAGTGTCTGTCTGTCCATTTGTTTGTAGACATCCAAACATAGCATGCCAGTGTTACCATAGGGAAAAGCATCAGTGAAACTGTATAGACCCAAGACAGATCTTGAAGACCTCAGTGTGCTGCTTTCCTAAGAAATGAGTAAGACCATATGTGGCATCCAGATACTATTATGAATTAAAGATCAATACCATGTTTCCCCAATACCTGCAGAGACTGTCTGAGGCCTCTTGGTCCCCAAAATGAACACCAATAACCCCACTGAAGACCCTCAGCAGAATTGGGGAGGGGCAGGGGTGTCAAGTGTGCAAATTTTTAATAAAAAGTCAATAAAATCTTTAAGAAGGATTCAGCTGCTACTGATCAAGGATATAAGTTTCAGCCATTCCTTCTCATCTTCCTCACTTGGTATATGTACAATTCTCAGTCTAGACTGCACATAAAACCATGAAGCACAGAGCTTGGGACCTGAGATAAAGCTCAATGATAAGGTCCTTTCCTAGCATGGACAAGTACCTTGTTCCAATCCCCAGTACTAAATAAATGAAGAACAAATAAGTAGCTTCTAAAAATTAACATGTGAAGTATTTGATGACCCTGCTAAATCCTAATTTTGACTCAGGTAGTCTTGATGTAAGAAAAAAATTCTACATGTTGTTAAAAGTTCAAGTTTCACTTTCAGTGATACAAACTCTGCAGACCCACGGAGCACCCATAGAGTAGTGAGATGACACATACATTGTTAAGTAAATAAATCTGAGCCATCCACTAACAAAGGTGGTACTAACTTCTTGGAGCCAGTCCACAGTATTTTTGAAGCTCCTTGATAAATTCAGTTATACAGTCAAGGGTTAAAACGCTCTGTATCAAATGTCTACTTCACAAGATAATATCATGTTGAAATAATTTAATTTTGTGAAAATAAATTTTATGCTAATATTAGAGAATCCATTCATTATTAAAAAGACTGCAAATGGTAAAATTTAACCAGATTTGTACATTATGAAAAGTCTGAGGAGAGAGAAATAGAGATGTCATACCTGGGAAAATATCCTGAGTAACATTATGCAAGCTAGGAAAACACGACCCTCAGATATGAAGGACACTAAGACACCAGTTCATTCATCCTTTTGCCAAGTTACTCAGGGGGTCTCAGGATAACTCCAACACCCTGATCCAAGGCCTTCTTCCCTTTATTAATTATAGACATAGACAGGAACAGTCTCTGTAGTCATCATCTGTGTCAGTACCACCCCTGCCTGCATTTTCATTCTGTGCATTCCTAGGCTGAGGGGATCTGTGTCCCAGAGGAATGCAAATCCTGGAGGAACTTGTTAAGAACAAACAATTATTTAGGACCTGTCTGCAACCAACTCTCTCAGACACCTGGCGCTCTGACTCTGGGTTATAGTGGGAGCTGAGGAACGCTGATACTTACACACTGCCTGTTTGCAAAATCACACATAGCCCTGTGTCAGTGGAGCTTGTGAATGCTTTCAACTATTTTTAAATTTCTACAAGAGAGGTCATCAGCTGTTTTGAAGCAGAGTGCCACCATGAAAGACACATGCTTGAGAAGATCCCATGGTGCAGTCTCTGACTATAAATCACAGAATCAGGCCATGTAAGGATAAACATGCTGCTAATAAGAGTTAGTCTTTTATGAATTTGTTCCATTCTTCCTCAAGTTGAGATAGAAAAGAAAATTCAGAATCTCACCCTATTGACTTACTTTCATGTCCTTATCTCGCTAGGAAAGCCTAGTGAGCACCCACCACCAACATCACAACCATTCTCTGAATCAGAATGTGCCTGAATATCCCCTAATGCCAAGCTCTTCCTGTCTCTGCAAATTTATCACTTAGAAGTCATAGAAGACATCTTCCACTTCTTCCTCCAGGCTCCCCTAAAAAAAAAAAAAAAAATTCACTCCTTGGGAAGCTATTTCTTCATTTGTCTTTCAGTTATTTGGTTTGTATAATTTGCATTATTTTTTTTTCTGTGGGGCTGTAGGGATGGCTTAGTGGTTAAGGCACTTGCCTGCAAAGCCTAAAGACTCAGGGGCAATTCCCCAGCACCCACGTAAAGCCTGATGCACAAGGTGGCACATGTGTCTGGAGTTCATTTGCAGTGGATAGAGGCCCTGGCATGCTTATTCTCTCTCTCTCAATATCTCTATCTCTCTATGTCTCTCTCTCTACATCTCTCTCTCCCCCTCTCAATCTAAAATGAATGAATGAATAAATGAAATATTAAAAAAAAATCAAAATTTAGTTTTGCACATGAAAATATTAAGTGGTGCCCAAAGAATTCCCCAAGGAGTCAGACGCAGTGCTCCCTCCTCCTGCTGAGTGCAGCAGCCCAGTTTCTCCCTGGACATTAGTCTCAAACTCCTCAGGCAGAATGACACCACTGTTCTTTGTGCATTACTTCACTAAGAACCAAAACCAGCTGTGTGGGAGGCTTAGCTTCCATTTCAGTGAAACCATTATTACATTCCCGGGGAGAATACTACACCCATTAAGAGCTGCATATTTTTTAGCACACTATTGAAGGTCTGACACACTCATTTCGTGCCACTGTGAAAAAACTCCAGATGCATGTGTCACTTTTATGTATCTGGTTTCTGGAGAATTGAACCTGGGCCAGCAGGCTTTGTAGAAAAGCACCTTTAACCACTTATCCATCTCCCTAGACCCTGACAGACTCATTTCTTACTCCATCTATGGCTACAAGAGCCAGTTCTGCATTGATGCCAACTAACCTTAATAGATGCAACTTGATAGTAGTTCACCTCAATCTTTCTGCACATGCTCCTTGATTTTTACTCTAGGACTTCTCTGACTTGACAAAAGATAATAATGAAAATCTCCTTAACACTCAAAGAAATATTAAAATCCATGGCCCACTTTACATTACTCACTTTGGACAGTGAGAGAGATAGATCTGAGTTCCATTTTGGTTTGCTTAGCTGGAGAGGACGCAGATTATTGGGTTGTCTTTGCACTCTTCTCAAATAGCAATTGATGGCATAAGAGTCAATCTAGCCCAGCATGATAGCTCACACCTGTTACCCTAGTAGTTTGTAGGTAGAGTCAGGAGGATGGTAAGTTTGGGGCCAGTCTAGTCTGAAGAGTAAGACTCTATCTTTAAAGGGGAGGCTAGGGATGAAGGGAGGTAGTTCTATGGTTGAGTACATTTCTAGTATGCATAAGTCTCTGAGTTGATCCACAGCACCATAAATATATTTCTATACTAAGATATTCTGTATTCTATGATACAAATTCTGTGTTTTTGCTAGTTTCCCACCTTCCTAATCATTGTCATACAATAGTAATCCTGAACCCCAGAGGACTTGACTCCTCCTACTTAGTTCTTCTCTTTCAAAACTGATTTTGATTTTGCCTTTTTTGGTCTTAACACATCATTTAATAGTCACATCAATTTGTACACAAAAGTTTGGGTTAGGGCTATGGTTGTAATTTTGTTGAATTTCAAGATTCTCTGAAGAGTCTGTACCAGAGTGAGACTCTACCTTGAAAATCCAATAGAAAAAAAAATTGTGGGTCATCACACAATCCCCATGGGGATAACCTGCATCCCCAATGAGGAGGGGCCCTTTGGAGTGGGGCAGAGATGAGGGGAATGATGGTACCAACATGTGCCAGTTACATACTGAGTATGTCCATAACTAATAAAAATGTGGGTCATGATCAAGAGAATAGACATAAGAATACTCAGAACAGAAGAAGGAACTTACATAAGCAAGCATGATGGAAAAATCCCCAGTGAAGTTATGTATGTCCAAGTACAGGAGACATACATAACCCCAAAAGCACATGACCAGAAAAGAAGCTCTCTACATCACATTACACTTAAATGCCACAAGCACAAGAGCAAATTATGTTGAAAGGAACAAATGAAATAGCTAACTCACTTAAAAAGGCAAACTCATCAAAAATAATATTAAATATCTCATCAGAAAAACTAAAAGTAATTATATTAATTTCAGTCCTGGAGTAAAAACTTAACAGCCATCATTACTGTATCCAGATACTTTAAAAAAATATTTGTTAAATATTTTATTTATTTATTTGAAAGAGAGAGACAAAGAGGCAGATACAAACAGAGAGAGAGAATGGGTGCTCCAGGGCCTTCAGGCACTGCAAATGAACTCCAGATTCATGTGCCGCCTTATGCACTCTGGAGGCAGAGGTAGGAGGATTGACATGAGTTCTAGGCCACCCTGAGACTCCTTAGTGAATTCCAGGTCAGCCTAGGCTAGAGTGAGACCCTACCTAGATAAACCAAACAATAAAAGTAAAAAATAAAAAAAGTAATAATATTAGAAATAACCATAAATACAAATGATTATAACTCCTCAGTTAAATCACACAAATAGAAGGCTGGAGAGATGGCTTAGCAGTTAAGTGCATGCCTCTCAAGACTAAGGACCCCGGTTCGAGGCTTGATTCCCCAGGACCCACGTTAGCCAGATGCACAAGGGGCACACACATCTGGAATTCCTTTGCAGTGGCTAGAGGCCCTGGCGTGCCCATCCTCTATCTATTTGCCTCGTTCTCTCTCTGTCTCTCACTCTCAAATAAATAAATAAATAACAAAAAATTTTAAAAAATCAACAATAAAGCCAGGGATGGTGATGGACTTCTTTAATCCCAGTACTCGGGAGGCAGAGGTAGGAGGATCACCATGAGTTTGAATACATACATAGGAGATTTCAAGGCATTATATTTTATCTCTGGTGAGGGAGTAATGTACTACTTTCATCAACAGGTAAATCATACAGACTAAAACATCAACCAAGAAACGTCAGAGTTAAATGAAATTTATGTAATGGGCCTAACAAGTATTTATAGAAGACTTCATCCAACACCTGCAGGGTACATAGTTACATCATGTTACATAGAATTATGACCTTGTTGTTGTCTTCATTTGGAGAGTAAGCATGACATGTGGTTTGATGTCAACTTGACAAGGGGTGGACTTGTGAAGATTAAGTTTTGTTGTCAATTTAATCAGATTAGGAGTCAGATAAAAGGCAGACATCTTAGGCAGGTTTGTGAGATTTCCAGGAAGTATTAACTGAGAGACAAAATCCTTCTTCCAGAGTGAGTAGCCCTTTCAGTGGTGGACTATATTGGTTAGTCTTTAAAGGTTGTTTTTCTTTTAATATACTACACCATCATTAAATATGTATTGTGAAGAGATTAAATGAACACTATTCAAGAACAAACTGCAAACCAAAAAAAAAAACACAAAAAAATACCAAAAAAAATAAAACAGCTCCAAGAGAGTGCAGAGCCTTTTGCCTGGTGCCCACTGTACTACTCATTAGTGTGCATCTCTCTGCCTTATTGCCACTGTTTTTGTACATTGAAACCACTTTTATTGGCCTTCCAACATGGACTGAAGACTAGCAGCTTTCCAGGAATCTTCTAGGCCCTCAGTGCCAGAATGGGATTGCTAAAATACCCAGCCTCATAGACTGGGCAACTCCTGGGTTCTGACTCTCCAGCCTGCAACTATTGGACTTCTCAGTCTGTATCCTATGAGCTAATATCATAAATTCCCTTTACAATACATATTTATTCTATCAGTTATGTCCCTCTACAGAACCCAAACTAATACAACTGCCAACAAACCTGAAATGTGAAATGCAAAATTATCATAAAATACTTACAATAACCTCCCCTGAGACTATGTCTGTGAAAGAAGTTAAATTTGAGAATCACTGTCCTAAATAGTTTCTTACCCCCACACTTTCCAAAGTTAAGAATACCTTGCTCTGAAATGTATCTGTTCTAGAACTTGTATGTTCCTTCTGTGGTCTCCAAAGAATGATTCATTTCTTTTTCTGATAAAAATATACCTATAGTTTAAAAACCTTATGAAATTTCTTTTAGTCAAATGAAAATTAAATTACAATTTACAAAATCAGTAGAACAAAGAAAAAGAAGCTCTAAGAAGCTATGAATGCCTACATCATAAGATCAGGAGGGCTGGAGGCATGGCTTAGTGGTTAAGGCATTTGCCTATGAACCCAAAGGACCTAAGTTCTGGAAAATGGAATGTGAAAGGAATGGGATGCTCCCTCTGTGCAATGTACCATGACCTCCCTATATCTCTTCAATTCTAAATATCTTTGTGATTACATAGCATAGAATATTTCTTGCCTCAGTTCCATGTATGTGACCTATGTAACCTTGTGGCTTCTTGTAATAGCCCCCACTTGTTTAACAATATACAACTTTATGGATTAGCCCTTAATCCTGTTTTTACTATAAACATCATGTGGCTGTTTCCAATAAAAGGTGGCATTCTGAACAGTTCAGGGCTGCATCTTGAGATCCCGAACCTTTGATGCACACCTTGTACACCGGCTTTCTTCTTTTCCTTTCTTTTTACCCAATAAAACTTTGCCTCACATTCCACGAGTTGATGGTCTTACTTGTGTGACACCAGACCCCCATAACATTTAATTCCTCAGGACCCACATAAGCCAATGAGCAAGATGGCACATGTGTTTGCAGTTCATTTGCAGTAGCTGAAGGCCTTGGCACACCCATTCTCTCTATCTGCCTCTCTCTTCCTCTCTCTCTCTCTCTAATAAATAAAAAAATAAAAGTTATTTTTAAAAAGATCAAGAAAATGTAAATAAATAACAGTGATCCACCTCAAGGTCTCAGAAAGCAAGAATAAGTCAAATCCAAAATCAGAAACTAGAAAGAAATAATGGAGACCAGAGCTAAAATTAATGGAATAGAAACAGAAAAATAACACAAAGACCCATTCCAGCCAAAATAGCTACATGAGATTAGCACTGACAGAGGACCAGTTCATGTGCTTCAAGACCTCCTGAGTATAAATCACTCTTCTAGGGGGAGGCAGCTGTGGGTATCAAACACACCTATAATTTCAGAGTTCTCCTGCATTACAGTGTGCACTGATAGTGGCTCCAGAGGTGAATGAATGAATGCATGCATTGTACATGGGTTCGAGGAATATTATCAGTTGGTGAGATCTGCTCCTGGCTATCCAGGCCAGAGATGCCTTTCCCTAGGTACTTCCCTTCCCAAGGGAGACTTTAGCATCATTTCTGTCCCACTAGATGCCTGGGTCTCCCCTCACCCTGAGCTGTGGAAGGCCAGTGAGGCTCCCATAGTTGCCACCTGATCTCATGCCCTGGAGGAATCCCTGTCTCTCCAAAGTCTGCAAATACATTCAACGCTTATCAGGACTGTGTCCTTGTCCTAGCGTTAGGACCGCCCATCTGGCTTTCCTTTTGGGCATGGCTTTTGCTTGCCTTTTCCTACCCAGGAGCTGTGTAGCTCAGTCTGTTTGTCCTCTTTCTCTGTGTTACCCATCTCTTTCCTGTCTACTTTTCAGATACCCTTCCACTTCCTTTGTGGATTCCTAAAGTTCTTATCTTTCTGTCCTTGGAATAGTCTATTTTTTCTTATTGTGACTGTCCACAGGCTTACATAGAAGCAACTTCTGCCCCACCACATTACCTCCTTCCTGTGTTCTTTAATTCACTTACTAGTATTCTAATGAGACAGGTATCACCTCTGCCTTCCATCTCATTTTCCCTCTCCTCACTGTTTGACTCTGTGTTTGGGTTCCAGAAAGGACCTTTTGGTTCAGTGGGACCTGAATTCTCTTCTCCTTTCAGCCCTCAATAGTAAATCACATGACACAATTTTATTTCCTCTTTTTTTTTTTTTTTTGAGGTAGGGTCTCACTCTAGCCCAGGCTGACCTGGAATTCACTATGTAGTCTCAAACGAAGCTTGAACTCACAGCGATCTTCTTACCTACCCTCCCAGTTACTGCAATTAAAGGCATGGGCCATCAACCCCTGGCAAAATGAGAGAGAATGAGCATACCATGACCTCTAGCTTCTGCAACTCCAGATGCACGTACTACTTTGTGCACATAGCTTTCCATGGGTATTGGGGAATCAAACTCAGGTTGTTAGGCTTTGCAGTCAACCTCCTTAACTGCTGAGCAATCTCTCCATCCCTCATCTTCCTTTTTACCTAACTTTTGCCAACTCGGAAACTATCAAGGCAGATACTACTATGAGAGCATCACATGGCTTTTGGATAATTTTGTTCTCCGAAGTTGCCCTACAACCCTAGCAAAAGCAACTGGTATTTCAGAGTTCTCAGTTTATGAAGTCCCCAGCAGGGGGCAGAAACAAGACCTGGCAAGAACCATGTGGCACTGCAGAAATCATTTCTCACTGCCTCTCAATGCTAAATCCAAGCTGAATTCTGGGAAGGAAATGTACATAGGATCAGTGCATGTCACTTCTAGGTTTGCTCCATAGAATTCTTGCATATGATCCTCTCTCTACCTGCTGTTTCTCCAAGTCCAAGTGGATGTTAGCAGCTGAGGAGACGTCAGAAAACATGTATGGAGGATGTCAGTGCCTCCATCTGGCTGAGGATAGGAAACATACCTTCTGTGCACTCATGTAAATTGTTTTCTTTTTAAATACAATATACCATGATCATAATCCCCTCCCACCACCCTCTCTTCCCCTTTCCCTGCCTCCGTCCACTGAACCCCTTCTTTCCAAATAGCCTCTCTTCTATTTTGATGTCATCATTTTTCCATCTTATTATGCAGGTCTTGTGTAGATAGCATTAGCCACTATGATATGCCAATTGGTTTTTATAAGGGTAGAAAAGACTATTGTACCATACCACTAAGATCCGAAGACTTATCTTCTATAGAAAATGTGTGATTTAAGCAACACATGGAAAACATAAAATGTCAGGAACTGAAATATTCAGTGATTAAATATTGCCCAAACAATAAATGCATTTTGAAAATCAAATACATACAAACACCCACAAACAGACATGCACATTGATAACTACACAGAAGATAATGAGAAGGAAAAAATGGAATGCAGAACAATACACAAGTGTAGACAAATAACAGAGTTCAATTTCTTGTATTTCATAAGCATTTAGTAAAAATGTCTACTGAAAAATAAGGATAAAATTGAAAAAGTAAAGAATGTACTTCAGTGATACAGAGATTAGTGCTATGAAAGAGAAGAATGAAATAAAAAGTTCAGATGCAATCACTTAGATGGGACAAGGAAACAAAGGTAGGGAACATAGACAATGCATACATACACAGAGCCATAGGACAGATAACCTGTTTTATCTTTCTGTTTATTTTTGAGGGTGTGTGTGTGTGTGTGTGTGTGTGTGTGTGTGTGTGTACATGCATGCAGGTGTTTGTGTGCCCTGTGTGCATGCATGCAGAGGCCAGAGGAAGATGTCAAGTATGCTCCTCTATCATTCTTGCATGATATTTCTCTGAGACAGACTCTCAATGAACTTCAAGAACCCTGTTGTTCACTTAGCCTGACTGACCACAGTGCCCAATGAATCCTCATGTCTCTCACCCCACATCAACACTGAGGTTACAGGCATGTGCAACCATGCCTAGCTTTTTACATGGGTACTGGGGTCAAGTTATGATCCTGATGCTTGGGCAGCAAGCACTTTTATCCACCAAACCATCTCCCTGGAACAAATGATACTCTTTTTTTTTTTTTTTTTACAAACTTGCACTTCAGTTTATTTGCTATTGAAATCCTCACTGCAAATTTGTGTTTGTTGACACTGCTTCTATTCTTAAGTACCCTGATTTTATAACTTACTAATCTTTGCTGAAAACTCTTTGTACATTCAGGAAAAATTGTCTGCAAAAAGGCAATTGACTTATAATAATCTAGTATACCAAATATCTGACAAAAGAGGAGATAAAACAATATTATGAAGCTCAATATTGATGGCATACCAGACATCTGGGAAGGAAGAGTATAGTCACACCACATTCCACAGTCATACCACATTCCACATTTTCAATAAAAACAGTAATGACTCTCCTTTCTGAAAAATAATTTCTAGTAAATTAACCCTGATCATGAAAAATTTACCTGAACCAGCATCTTACTTATCATGTCATCTTCTCTCTCTTGTTTTTACAACAAAATGAAAAAGTACAATAGTACTTTCCATCAACCTCACAAAATTAAGGGAAAAGACGTACACACGCACACACTGGAAGAAAAAGCAGTGACTGTTGTTTCTCACCAATAACACATTGGCACTCACAGTGCTTAGCTGTGCATGCTCCTCTGATAATATATTTTATGTTAAACAACAGAAATACTGAAGTAACTATAATAAAGGGAAACTCAAAGCTGATAAATGTATTGCGCTTTTTAAAATGAAATAGAATGTAATAAGCCCAAAACCTTTCAGCCTCCCAAAATAAAAAGTAAACAAAACTAAATTCTTATTTATTTAATTATCTGAGTAACACTGTACTATGAGGTCTTTTACCAAATACCGAGAGTGTAAAATTTTTGCATCTGGAAGAATACAAAAGTTAAAAGAGCAGTTGTAACCATTTTATACTATATGCAATAAAATGCTACTTCAACAATACTAGTATTACACAAATTATTTTATACTCTGTTTTATGATTTTATTACAAAAGCTTTCTAATTCCTAACCAAGTTTCCCAGGTTTTGTGAACTGGTATACATAAACATTTCACATCATTCAAAACATTTATTCATCTGCCATGCGTAAATATTTTAACAACAGAATCATAGTTAAAAGGCAGAAAAAACAATTACTTTTTCAGTTTCTTCTTAGGTGAACATTCCAAAACTGGGGTAAATTCTGACTCTTCACAGTCTTTTCTTCTCTTTTTTTTCTTTTTATGGTCACTTTGGTAACCACTGGAGTCACTGGCTTGGAAAACAGGGTCCTGTTCCTCCTGGTGCCTTTTCTTCCTCTTCGACTCTTCCTCCCAGAGGTCATTCACATTACCACTAATAGTTTGGTCCACATCTTCCTTTGGGGCGACATCTGCAAAACCTGCTAGCTCTATGGCACCACCATCTGCCTCAGAGATTTCAGGGTGCTTCTTTTTCTTCTTCTTTTTCTTTGGCTCTTGCTCTGAGAGGCAATTTACATGATCACTAGTATGTAGGTCCATCTCTTCCTGTAGGGTGACATCTGCAAAATCTGTGAGTTCTGTGGCACCAACCTCTGTCTCAGAAGTTTCTGAGTCTTTCTTTTTCTTCTTTTTCTTACTCTTCTTTGGCTTTTGTTCCAAGACACCATTCACATTAGCAGTCGTCTGTAGGTACACCTCTTCCTGTGGGGTGACTGCCATATCTGTGAGCTCTGTGGTGCTACCATCTGCCTCAGAGGCTTCTGGATCTTTCTTCGCCTTCTTTTTCTTCTTTGAAACTTTTGCAACAATTTCCTCAATGCCAGTATGTACTACATCTTCAGAAGCTTTATAGCTCTTGGATTGTAAACTTGTAATATTCAGTTTTCCTCGAATGCAAAATACTCCAGCAGCATCAGAATCTAAACGAAATACTTCAAATTCCAGTTCATCACCCCCATTGATCTCCAAAGTTTGCCACTGCTCATATGACATCTGCTCAGGTTTAGGGATAGAGGCATTAAAACAACCATGCACTAAACAGCCAATGTGAGTAGAAGACACTTTATTAACTGTGCCCATCAACTTTTGTCCTGGTTCAGGGCAAAAAATAACAAAATCTGCTTCAATGTTAAGATGAATGTGTCCTTGATCATCATAAATGTCTCCCAGTTCACCCACAACTTTGATGTTATCATATGCGATAGGGACACCTAAAAGGCGAGGCTTCCGGGCCTAAGTGCTCACAGCAAACTCGTCCACGGCAACCGGGCACACGTTATCAGCACGGAGCCAGCGGCCTGGGCCTCCGGGGTCAGCCGTGGGCACGCGCCGAGCACCTCTCCCGGCGCGCCGCCGACCTCCCCTGCACGCGTCAGGGTTTCCACGCGCTCACGACGCGGAGCCCGAGCGCCGGCGCGGGCATGGACGCGGCCGGCTTCGTACCTCTCCGAGTAGCGCAGGAGCTCCGCGTCCAGCTGCTCGCGGATCCCCGTGCGCTTCCGGTGCAGGTAGCGGGGCGACAGGGCGATGTGCCTGCGGTGCGGCCCGACCACCAGGCACGAGTAGCGGCTGTTCACCAGCGCGCACGCCGCGGCGTAAGTCGGCAGCTCCAGGCACGGCACGACGCCGGCGGGAGCCGTCGTGGGCCTCTCCGAGGCCCCTTGGGGCCGAGGCGAAGGGGCGCAGCCGGCAGCCATGTGACCTGTGTGGGTCCCTCCCAAATGATACTCTTTAACATAACAATAATATTTCCTTTTCATGAAATAATCACAAGTATAGAATGAGATCACAGGTATTAAACATGCTATGGGGGCTACAGAGGTGACTTTATGGTTAAGGTACTTATCTACAAAGCTTAAGGACCTAGTTTTAATTCCCTAGAACCACCCACGTAAGCCCAATGCACATGGTAGCACATGTACCTTGACTTCATTTGCAGTGGCTAGAAGCCCTGGTGTACCATTTTCTATCTCTCTCTCTCTTCCCCTTCTCCCTCTTTCACTATATTAATAAATTTAAAAAATTAAAACCATTTTATGTTAAAACATTTATTGAAAGTACACCACACAGTCAACATGGATGTGGATATGTAAAGTGAAATGTACTTTGAGGAATTCAAGGCTGTATTTCAAATTCACTTTACTGAAATATCTTTTTAAGGTTGTTGATAAATTCTGGAATATCAATGAAGGCAAAGTGATCATTAAAGAGTGAAGTCAATCAGAAGAAACTAGCTTCCCCTTCCTTGGGTTCTAAAAATTGTTTCCTCAAAGAAATATCTCCAACAGAAATCAAGCAACAAAAGAAATAGAAACCTTAAGAAAATATCACCTGAAAAAAGACAGTGAAGACCTAAAAACAAGGACAAGGTAATAAAGAAAAAGAGGAAGAATGGCATGAACATTTTCTCAGAAAAAGTACAAAGCTTTTACTCAACAATGAAGAATCCAGTTTAAATAAGAAACAGGAGACAAATGCTTGGAACATAGTATTTTCACGAAAGAACAGACTATGGTTTTAAAAAATACTAACCATAAATTATTATTTCAATGGCTAAAGACAATTTTTAATTAAAAAAAATTTTTATTGGTTTTTCGAGATAGGATTTCACTATACTCCAGACTAACCTGAAATTCACTATGTTGTCTCAGGGTGGCCTTGGCCTCCCAACAATCCTCCTACCTCTTTTAATACCTCCCAAATGCTGGTATTAAAGGCGTGTGCCACCACACTCAGCTTAAAAGTGTTTTTTTTTTTAAATTATTTTTTGTTCATTTTTTAAATTTATTTATTTGAGAGCGACAGACATAGAGAGAAAGACAGATGGAGAGAGAATGGGCGCGCCAGGGCCTCCAGCCACTGCAAACGAACTCCAGACGCGTGCGCCCCCTTGTGCATCTGGCTAACGTGGGACCTGGGGAACCGAGCCTCGAACCGGGGTCCTTAGGCTTCACAGGCAAGCGCTTAACGGTTAAGCCATCTCTCCAGCCCTGTTTTTTTTTTAATTAAAAGATTTTACATTATGCCTTCTGTGTCACCTAAAATTAACATATTGAAAAACCCTACAGGCATATTACAAAACTCCTTCCTTTATCACGTAGATATTTCTACTTCAACTGTCTTAGGTCCTGCTTCATTTGAACAAAAATTTCCCTAGTGAAAACAAGGTCTATAATACTATCCAAATATCAATATATCTATGAATAAATGATATAATAATACCAAGCACATACTATCATATCCAGCAGGAAAATTCTTCTTACAAATTACTCTGCTCAGAGCTCCATTCATGCCTCTGTTCCTCAGGCTATAGATGAAGGGGTTCATCATGGGAGTCACCAATGTGTACATCATAGACATGATACTCTCCTTCACCATATAATTAGTAGCTGATGGGCATAAGTAGGGACCAACAACTGTCTAATAGGACAGTGACACCACAGACAGGTGGGAACCACAATTAGAGAAGGCTTTATGGATGGCATGAGCAGAAGGGACCTTGAGAATGGAGAAGACAATCCAAGCATAGGACACAATAATGAGTAAAAATGCAATGACAAGAATAATGCTCTCCATGAAAAATATCACCAATTCATTAATGTGAGTGTCAGAACATGCTAGCTTTAGAAAGGCAGACACGTCACACAAAAAGTGAGGGATCACATTGTCTACAAAGAAAGTCTGACCATGAGCAGAGTGTGCAACAAGGCAGGGAATGTAGTCAGCACCCAGGACCGAACTACCAGACACACAGAGCTTGGGGCTCATGCTGGTGTAGTGCAGTGGAAAGCAGATGGCCACATAATGGCCATAGGCCATGGCCACCAGAAGGAAGCTCTCAAAGTCTGCAAAAACCAAGAAGTACATTTGTGTCAGGCAGCTTGCATAGAGGATGGATGGTACTTGTCTCTGCGTGGTCTGCAGTAGTTTGGGCATTGTGACACGGGAGAAGCAGAGGTTAGAGAAGGACAAGTTGCTGAGGAGAGAATACATGGGTGTGTGGAGATGGGAGTCTAGTTGAATTAGGACAATGATGAAGTTTTCCAACACGGGGGTATGGTACATGGCCAGAAACAGGGCATAGAACAGGCAATGGTGCTCTGGTGGGATGGGCAAGCCCAGGAAGAGGACCTCTGAGATGACAGGTTACCTTTTGTCATGTTCTGTCTTCAGCATCTTTAAGAGAAAATAATAGGGTCTCATAAAGGTACAAATGAAAATGGACATATTTTCATGATATATTATCTGCTATATTTTGCCTTACACTCATTACCTAAAAAAATAACTCTCAAGAATTTCTGACCAAGATGGCAACTGCCTAACTGTGCCACACATCCCCATGAAATAAAGGCAAGACATTAAGGGTTCACTGGGTCTTTGATGGGGGAGCAATCTCCAATAGATTGTCAGTGGGAGGGCACAGAAGGGAAAAACCAGGGAATCACTGATTCCCTCATGTGTGGGTAGCCCACTGCTCCCCTCAAGCAGCCACCATACCCACAGTCCCAGCTTCAGGAAACTCCCACACTTACTGTAGGAAAAGGGTCTCAGGCCAACATAGTTCCACTTACTTCACTGCACAGGGGCGATCACCCTGCTACCCCTGCCCACAAGTGACCTTGGCCTGGCTACACCAGCTGGCCCACTGGAGCTCAGGCTCCTTTTATCAATTTGCCTGCCAAACACGTGCTGCTGCACTGATCCCTGCTTGTGAAAAGCTTAGCCTGCTCAGCCCATTTGCTCACTTACTGCAGCCACCACACATTCGCGCATGAGCCCATGCCCATTCCAACTGCCCACATGAGCCCAGGCTGTCTCTGTCTGTCACTTGCACCAGCTCAGGTGCTAGCCCCTCCCTGTCTGCCATGCCAGACAACTGCAATTGTCCTGTTGTGGGTGAGCTCAGACTGTTATAGGTCCCAGTGTTCCACCATGCCAGAGTTTAGTCTGCTTCAGTGCTTGGTGCCTCAGTGTCCCTCCTAGGGTGAGCACAGGCAACTTTGCTGCATTACCATGTGAGAGCTCAGGCAAATTTGGCGCCCCTGCCAGGCAGGAGCTCAGGTGACTTTGGCAAGTGAGAGCCAAAGCTCAGACTGCTTGGCAACTGCCTCAGGCTGCTTCAGCTTCCCACTGTGCTTGAGCCCAGGCTGATCCACCAACCTATGTGCACATACACTGTGATGGGCAGACCACAGCACAAAAGAAATAACATGAAAAATCAAATGCAAGAAAATCCAATTATCTCACCCAGTCTTACAATCAACATCTCTAATCAAAACATAGAAGAGTCAGAATCAGAACACCAAAATGAAGCTATGTGCAATGCAACCCTGAAAAAGCTACTGGTGGAATTTGCAGAAAAGCAACAAAGGACCATTAATTGTGTGGATGCTGCCATCACTAGACTAGACCTAATATGTAAGAAAATGGAAGGAATTCA
Source organism: Jaculus jaculus (assembly GCF_020740685.1). Taxonomy (NCBI): domain Eukaryota; kingdom Metazoa; phylum Chordata; class Mammalia; order Rodentia; family Dipodidae; genus Jaculus; species Jaculus jaculus. Next base: position 80,523,717 of record NC_059110.1, on the reverse strand, counting down.
AAGACAGTTAAGAGATATGAAGGAGAATGAAAAAAAAAAAGAGAACCTCAAAAATCAGCTAGTGATGATAAATGAAGCACTAAAGAAATGCAAGGATGAATTACAAGAAGCATCATGAAAATCAGAGAATGATGTGAAAAGGGAGCTTGACAAAGGGATGGAAACTATACATAGAAAAGTAGTAGAAGGGCTGGAGAGATGGTTTAGCGGTTAAGCGCTTGCCTGTGAAGCCTAAGGACCCTGGTTCAAGGCTCGATTCCCCAGGACCCACGATAGCCAGATGCACAAGGGGGCGCACGCATCTGGAGTTCGTTTGCAGTGGCTGGAAGCCCTGGCGTGCCCATTCCCTTTCTATCTGTCTCTTTCTCTCCCTCTCTCTCTCTGTCACTCTCAAATAAAGAAATAAAAATGACAAAAAAAAAGTAGTAGAAAATGCAAACCTAATAGAACAAGACCTAAACTCTCTAGAAGCACTCAAGAATACAGTCAGCCATGTGGAAGACAGAAACTCTGATCAGTAAGACAAGATGGAAGAAACAGTTTGAGAGTTCAAAAGTTTCAGTAAGTTCAAAAGTTTCTGTGAACAGAACATGAGGGAATTGTGGGATAACCTTAAATGTCCTAATCTCAGGATCATTGGAATACCAGAAGGAGAACAAATTCAGACCAAAGGCATGGAGAACTTATTTAACAAAATAATTGAAGAAAATTTCCCCAGTCTCTTAAAAGAAAAGCCCATTGAGATACAAGATGCAAACAGAACTCCAAACAGACTGGACCAAAGAAGAAACTCCAAGACATATTGTCATTAAGACTCTAAACATTGACACCAAAGAGAAAACCCTAAAAGCAGCTAGGGAAAAACAGCACACCACTTGTAGCGGTAACCCCGTCAGAATTGCTCCAGACTTCTCAACCCTGAAACCCTGAAAGCGAGAAGGGCCTGGAATGAAACACTGCAAAGTCAAAGAAACTGGGGCTTCCAACTCAAACTACTCTACCCAGCAAAAGTATCCCTTATAATAGATGGTGAAAGAAACACTTTCCATGACAAAACATAACTTTACAATTATATGGACACAAAACTAAACCTACAGAGAGTATTTCAGGAAATTCTCCACAGAGAAGAATCAAAGAATCCAACTCAAATGCCTACAAGAAGCAGAACACAATAACTAAACTCAAAGAAGGCACAAAAAACTTTAAAGTGCATGAAAACACCAAACCACATATACCATCACAATATGGCAGGGATGAAATCAAATCTTGCAGTCATTACCTTAATTATTAATGGCCTTAATTCACCCATCAAGAGACATAAGCTAAGAGTGTGAATCAAAAAATTAGACCCCTCAATCTGTTGTCTTCAAGAAACCCACCTCACCACTAAAGACAGACACCTCCTCAGGGTGAAAGGGTGGAAAACAATATTCCAAGCAAATGGGAATAAGAAACAAGCAGGTGTAGCTATATTAATATCAGATAAAATAGACTTCAAACCAAAAATTATCAAAAAAGACAAAGAAGGCCACTTCCTACTTATCAAGGAAATGATCCTTCAAGAGGACATTACAATCATAAATCTGTATGCACCAAACACAGGGGCACCACAGTTCATAAACAAAATCCTACTTGACAATAAAACAGAAAAAAACCACCAACACAATCATAGTTGGGGACTTCAATACACCATTATCAGTAATAATCAGATCATCCAGATAGAAACTCAACAGGGAAGTAATAGAGATCAACAAAGCCATAGAACACTTAGAACTAACGGACATCTACAGAACTTTCCATCCCAAATCCATAGACTACACATTATTCTCAGCAGCCCATGGAACATTCTCTAAAATAGATAATATACTGGGTCACAAAGCCTGCCTTGATATATTTAGGAAGATTGACATAATTCCCTGCATGATATCAGATCACAATGCTATATTGCTAGAAATTAACAACAAAAGACCCACCAAGAATCCCAATGGCACCTGGAAACTGAACAACACACTTTTAAACAATAAATGGAGAGTGGATGAAATAAAAAATGAAATTGCAAAATTTTTAGAAATGAATGACAATGATAACACATCATACCAAAACTTATGGGATACAATAAAGGTGGTCCTAAGGGAAAAATTCATAGCATTAAATGTCTTCATAACAAAGACAGAGAGATCCCAAATCAAAAGCCAAACCATCCACCTAAAGGCACTGGAAAAGCAAGAAAAATCCAACCCAAAAAGCTCCAGAAGGAAAGAAATAATTAAAATCAGAGCAAAAATTAATGAATTGGAAACTAAGAAATCAAGATGATTGAGAAAACAAAGAGCTGGTTCTTTGAAAAAGTTAACAAGATTGACAAACCTCTGGATATTTGATCAAGAAAAAAAAAAGAGATGCTACAAATTAACAAAATTCAAAATGAAAGAGTCACAACAGACATAAGTGAAATTGGGAGAATCATCAGGCCTTATTTCAAAAACATTTACTCCACAAAATTGGATAATGTGGAGGAGATGGATAAATTCCTGGACACATACCATGTATCAAAGCTAAACTCAGAGCAGATTAACCTCCTAATCAAACCTAACACATTGATTGAGATTGAAAAAGTAATAAAAAGCGTCCTCCAAAATAAGAGTCCAGGACCAGATGGCTTCTCAGCTGAATTCTATCAAACCTTCATGGAAGAACTCAAACCAATCTTCCTCAAACTGTGCCACACAATTGGAGAAAAGAGAAAGCTACCCAACTCCTTTTATGAAGCTACTATCACCCAAATTCCAAAACCAGGCAGAAATGCCACAAGAAAAGGAAACTACCAACTTTTTTCCCTGATGAACTTAGATGCAAAGATCCTGAACAAAATCCTCACAAACTGAATCCGACAACACATCAAAAGCATTATCCACCATGATCAAGTGGGATTCATCACAGGAGCATAGGGGTGGTTCAACATATGGAAATCTGTCAATGTAATACACCATACAAACAAGGTTAAACAAAAAAAAAAAACCACATGATCATTTCGATAGATGCAGAAAAGGCCTTTGAAAAGATACAACATAACTTCATGATCAAAACATTGGAGAGAATTAGCATGGTTGGTTTATATCTTAACATAATAAAGACAATATACAAATCTCCTAAGGCCCAAAAAAATACTTAATGGAGAGAGACTGGAGAAATTTCCATTGAGATCAGGAACAAGACAGGGTTGTCCACTCTCACCTCTGCTCTTCAATATTGTACTGGAAGTCCTAGCTCAAGCAATAAGACAGGAGAAAGAAATAAAAGGGATACAATTTAGAAAGGAAGAAGTGAAGTTAGCCCTATTTGCTGATGACATGATTGTATATGTAAGAGACCTGAGAGACTCTGTCCCAAACCTCTGAAGGTGATTAACTCCTATAGCAAAGTATCAGGATACAAAATCAATGCAGAAAAATCAGTAGCCTTTCTATATGCAAATGACAAAGATACAGAGAAAGAAAAAGGGGACATGGTGCCATTTTCAATAGCAACAAAAAATAAAATATTTGGAGTAATGTTAACCAAGAAAGTGAAAGATCTATACGACAAAAATATAAAAACACTCAAAAAAAATTTGAGGAGGACTTGAAAAAATGGAAAGACCTCCCATGCTCCTGGATAGGCAGAATTAACATTGTGAAGATGGCAATCCTACCAAAGGCAATATATAGGTTTAATGCAATTCCAATTAAAATCCCAACAGTGTTCTTCACAGAAAGAGAAAAAAATGATCTCAAATTTCATATGGATAGGCAGAAGGCCTCACATATCCAAACATATCCTCACAAAAAGAAATACCTCTGGAGGGATCACCATACCTGATCTAAAGCTATATTATAAATCCATAGTACTAAAAACAGCATGGTACTGGCATAAAAACAGGAGTATAGACCAAAGGGATAGAGTTGAGGACCTGGACTTTGGGTCAAGCAACTATAGCTACTTGATATTTGACAAAGGCCCAAACAATATAGGCTGGAAAAAACAAAACAAAACAAAACAAAACAAAAAACAGCATCTTCAAGAAATGGTGCTGGACAAACTGGATAACCATATGCGGGAAATTCAAACTTGATCCACATATTTCACCATGCACTACACTCAAGTCCAAATGGATCAAAGATCTCATTGTAAGACCAGAAACTCAACTACTGTGGAAGAAAATATAGAAAGAACTTTCCATGATATAGGAATGAAAAACGACTTCCTGAACAAAATCCCAGTAGCACATGATCTTATACAGTCACTCAACCAATGGGATCACATGAAGCTGAAGAGTTTCTTTACAGAGCATATAATAAGCAAAGCCAATAAATTACACACAGAATGGGAGAAAATATTTGCTGGTTATCCAACTGAAAGAGGCCTAACCTGTAGAATCTACTAAGAACTCAAAAACCTATACAGTAAGAAGTCAAACAACCCACTCACAAAATGGGACAAAGAGGTGAACAGGCAGTTACAGAGGAAGATATACAAACAGCAAACACACACTTATGTAAATGTTCATCATCCCTAATCATCAAGGAAATGCAAATTAAAACAAGTATGAGACTCCACCTTCCCCAGTATGGATAGCAAACATCAAAAAATCAAATGAAAATAAATGCTGGCAAGGATGTGGAGAAGTAGGAACCCTCATCCACTGTTGGTGGGAATGTAAGATGGTACAACCACTTTGGAAAGCAATATGGAGCCTTCTGAAAAAGCTGACTATAGGGATACCAAGAGATCCAGTTATTCTCTTACTTGGCATCTACCCAAAAACCTTTAAACCATTTGCTCAACCATGTTTGTAGTGGCTCAATTTGTAGTAGCTAAGAGCTGGAATCAACCCAGATGTCCATCACTAGAAGAATGGATAACTAAGATGTGGTTACACAATGGAATTTTATACATCAGTAAGAAAAAAATGACACAGTGAAATTTGAGGAAAAATGGCTGAACCTGGAACATGTCATTCTCAGTAAACTTACTCAATCACAGAAAGAAAATTGCCACATAGTCTCACTCATCTACAGCACATAACCTGAATCTACCCAAGATGCTTTACATACCCTGCAAGTATCTCATAGACTAGACAATAGCGTGGGTGGTGAGGGAGTGAAGGGCAAGGGAGGTGGTGGGAAACACAAATCTAGACCCAAACGGCAGTGGTAACATAAAATTCTACTTCCTAAAAAGCAGACCAAATGGCTAAACCTTCACCAGGCCCTTAGAGGGAACACCTGAGCCACAAGACACTGGAGAGGGTATGATGAAGTCTGACCTTAATCTTCTACAGCTTCTCTCTCTTTCTGTTGATCTCTCTATCTTACTCTTTTATATTAGTTATCTTTTTCTTCCTTTTCTTAGTGGGCACTGCCCTGTAACTCCCAGTACCAGCATGTGGCCATCATCCACAATGAGTTTTTGATCACAGAGATCTACAAGGTTTCCTAAAAGAAAGACAGATTTCTGTCACAGTACTTGATGACCCACAAAAGGTTAGTGGTTAAGACCCTACTGCTGATGACACCTTATATGGTTGGCACGTAAAATGGAATGGCATGGATGGAAGCTGGAAGAGAGTCAGTCCCCAGACAGTCAGTGCCAGAAGGTGCTACATGGGAGACTGGGGGAAAATGACCAATATCTGTCCAAGAAACTCATGATCTAACCTACTTAGCAGCAAGTAACCTGTAGTGAAGCTCACACAAGTGGAATAGTGGCCCACAGCCATGGTGGGAAACCAACTTCTCTTGATTTGGCTAACTGATGTCCTCAGTGGTTCGGGACCCATAGTTGGATCTGGAAAATGAGTCAGAACCATATCCAAACATAAGCCCACTCTCCATTATCAAGCTACCACCAGTAGTGGGCTACAAGACAGCCTACATCTATTAAATTATCTATTAAAAAAAGTAAGGGTTATATCGTGTGTCTGGTGCTAACTTACTCTCCATTGGAGAATCTGATTCTCTTTTGCAATAGACGTAGATCCTAAGGAGACAGCCACCCCATCATACCTTAAAAGGGCCCAGGCTGAAACTAAGAACAATTGGCAAAACAAGCAAGGCTGCTGTTTTCTTGGTGAACCGGGTACCAGCACAAGGGTGAAGGAGATCAACACAGAGAAAAATCAACTCCTACCAAATCAGATATCCAGAGACCCAGAGGCCCCTAACACATCATTACTGAAGCAGACCAAAAATGAGCCCAGCATGGCCAGGGAAATTTTGCAGAAGAAGGGGTGGAAATAATGTCTGAGCCACATGTTGGGTTATGATATACAGAGACATTTATCCTATCCATAACTGTGGGCTAACTCCAGAATGTATGACCCATATACCTCAACAAGGAGAGGCCAGGGAGAGGGGGTAGGACGTGGATGAGCCTAACAATGGTACCAAATTGACTGTATTCGCTGAGTACAAAACTAATTAATAAAAAATTATGTAATGATAAAAAAATAACTCTTCAATAAAAGTATGCTACATGACCTAAATCCAAGCTACCTGTCAAATATTTTGACATCTCATTAGATATGGCAATATTGAATCTTCCTGTCTAAAACACATTCATGGTTTAGCTATAGCATACCAGGTCTCCTGATGATCATTCCATAATCATTCACTCTACATAACTAGTTTTTTTTTTCTAACATCTTTTATATCACTATTTACTTGGTCCTAAATACATCTTCCATAATTCCATAGATATAAACCTGAAAACGTTAGCCAATTCCTGAGGCACTGATTGCCATCTAAACCTCATTGACAAACTTCTATGGCCTTCAGTACACTACATCAACAGTTTACTGATTATCTCCCCACGGATATGTCAGGACCACCGTCAACTAAAAAGATCCCAAATGGCATGCATGGCTCTTTTTCTAACCAGCTGATCCAGGTTATCATGTCAGTCAAAGGAATCCAGGCTCAGTAAGAAACTTGTTTTCACACTTCCATTCATTTCTCTCACCATCACCATCTAATTCAGCAAGGTCTATAGATTTTGCCACTTCCTTTCTAATTCATTCACATCTACTGCACTGTTGCAATATGAACCACTGGCTGTCTTACTGATGGTATGAAAGGCTTGTTAGTTCACTTCCCTGAAAACATGCTCACCCTGTTTCACCCTTTTCACATGATGGTGGTTTGAGCTGAAAAATCTGATCTGATCATCTTTCTCCTGCTAAAAGCTTCATGGGTTCCCACTGTTCTCAGACAAAAACAAAATTCCATTTAAGGATACAAAGGAACAAGGATCTTCAGCTTATCCTTCCCTACCTCCACAGTCCCATCTGACCCAGAATCTCTTACATCCTACTCTCCAGCCACACTGGACTTAAAGGTCACAACATCTTGACTTCAGCCCTTAACATATGCTGTTCCCTCAGCTCCCATTTTACCTGCCTTATCCTTTGGATACATCATATGTGGCTTGACCACCTAAATAGTCCAATCCCCTCTAACTGATACTTGCTACCATGTTCCCACTGCATCCTGCACTCTTTCCATGACACTCTGTTATCTAGTCACTACTTTGTATCTGACTTGACACTGGAATGTACACTCCATGCTGCAAAGGCCAAATCTGCCTTCACTGAGCAGTAGGGGGCAGCACCTGACCTGGTTCCTGGACGTGACCAGTGTCATGGATATTTATTGGCTGTGCTTCAGGCTGAGACAGATTCCTACCAAGTCCTACCAAGACTTTCCAGCTTGACCCATGTAGGTTTTGATACGGTGCTACAGAATCTCAGGTGAAACTTCAGACCCACGGAAAACACTATCTTGACCACCCACACAGCTATTGCAAATGGGCAACCAGACTTTATGATGTTGTGAACACAACATTTTTTTCCTTCAGTTGTTGTGGTAGTTTGAATAGATGGCCCCCAATATATTCAGTTCTTTTGTAGTTTGCATTCTGCAGCCACCTGGCTGGAGGCAATGTCACTGGGTGGATCTTTATGTGTGGTGGTGAGTTTCAGATTTCAATCTAAAGATATGCAAAGTGTCCTTCATGGAATTCCTGAGGTGTGCTGTGGCTTTTACCTTTAGGCTTGTACTTCTCTGTCTTTGCTTGGCAACCAGACAGTATGATGTTGTGAACACATTAACTTTTTTTTCCCCTTCAGTTGCCATCCACATGTTACAGTGATACTGGGTAATTTAGGAAGAAAGGAATAAGTAAAATTAATTTGTACTTCTGAGATTACTCCAGTATTTCCCCACACATCCAGGTGCATCAGAACAAATTAAGAAGGCTAAAGTGGGCTGTTAAGTTACATAAGGACTTCCTCCCCTAAAGAGATATAACAGAATCCAATTACATAATGCTTACCTTGGCAGTGCTATTTAATCTAGCCACATTAATGGTTTTTACACTTGGACATAACTGGCTACTGCTGCAGGTAGAAAAACCATCAGTCAAATTTCATACACCCAATATCTCATTATAGTGCTTCCCTGGGAAAAGATTGGTACATGCCACTGGCATCAAGACTCTTATCAAAATCAGGAAGCATGGGACATCACTTGTAGGCAGTGCCACTGATCAGCACAAGCTTCAGTGGTCCATAATGGTGTCTCTTCTCTTCCTCATCCAGTACACATGGAATTCTCAGTCTGAACTGCACATAGGAATGTCAAAAGACAGGACTTGTAAAATTTTAATTAGAAATTAAACACCTGGTTATTCAGCTGAATGCTGATTTTGATGAGTAAGGCTGTTTGAGCCTGGATCTGTACATTTTACAAGGTAAATGTTACATTTGGTGATGCTAACTGTTGCTCTGTGGAGCACACTTTGGTGTGTATAATCACAATTTTTTTGTGAAGTACATATTTCGGTGCTGTGCCCCAATAAATGTGATTATAATCTCTTCAAGAGAATTTATCTAAAGTTTCCAAAGCTCCTTGGATAATTCAGTATACAGACAATAACCTTTGTATGAAATACCTACTTCATAGACATGTTGAAATGATACAGTCTTGTGAAAATACATTGTATAGTAAGTGATAATTCTACCATTAATAAAATTAGCAAAGTTTAATCAGAATATATTTACAATGTGGGAAAGGCCTTAGGAGGCAGAGGAATGGAAATGAGGAAAGCTGTATCTGAAAAATGTCCTGCAGAATATTATACAACTTGAGAGATCAGGATGGAGAATCAAGTTGAAAGGATACTAAGACACCATTATTAACCCTACTGCTAACTTGCCCAGAATATCTCATGATGGCTCCAGGGCCCTGGTCCAAGATGTTGCTCTCCTTTATTCATTACAGGTGTGCCTCTGTAGCTATCACCTGTATCGGGACCAACCCTGCTCACATTTCTCAGTCTACAAATCACTGGCTCTAAGGAGACCTGCATCCCAGGAGAGTCTAGATCCTGGAGGAACTCGTTAAAGAAAAGGTAATTATTCAAAACCTCTCTAAGACAAATTATTTTGGAGTCCTGAAGTAGTGACTGATTATAGTCACTGATCACACTTGATTATTCTTTGGGAGGTGGGAGGGGGACTGTGGGGATAAAGAGAGACTCCTTGATAGATGCTTATCCGCTGCCTATCTCAGGAATCAGCAACAACCCTGTGTGGCTAGAGCCTACATTTGGGGAGAGGAAAAAGAATGGTTGATAAACCATAAAAGTAAACAGAGAGCAAACTCTGAAGGATTTAAAATATTTTTGGAATGGAAAAGTTTAGGCTTTGTTCTGTGGAGAAGAAGCTATTAGTGGACGTTGAGTTGAATACCATCATGGAAGAGACATGTTGTGGAAATATTAATATTTTAACTTCTTCCTCCACACATACCATTATGTTCCTTTGTATCACTTCAGCTACACTCAACCTTCCTTCCTTAGGAACCTGAATCTTCAATGACATTGCCTTTGTTGGGTTGTTATAATTGCTCTCACTTAGCAAAACCAAAAGCAAAGATAAACTCCACAGGAAACATGGTCTTTTCTTTCCTTGTTGTGTAAAGAAAGGCAATTTTCCATTTTCTATTGCTAACTGTGATAGCAGTAAGAGCAGTATTCATATCACTTCTTAATTTGCAATTTCTCCTGGGCCCTGGCAAATGAGGTATAGGTGGCAGGTGTTGTGGTGGGCAGTTGGCTATCTTCTTATCAATGGATCTTGGCTCTCCTCTGTTTTCTCTGCCACTTGTAAGTTGAAACAGATTCTCCAACTAAGTGAGAGCAGCTTGGGTTAAAGGGAGTATGCAAAGTTGCTTGAGATATTTTTTGGTATTCAAGTCCACTGTTGTACTCCAGAGCAGTGAGGGGCTTCTTTCTGAAGTCTGAGTTTCCTGACTTGGTTTCCAGTGCCAGATATGAGCTCTCCCACTGAGTGTGCCTCCTGTCCAACCAGAGAACAGTTAGTTACCTGCAGAGTCTGTATGCCACTCTTGCATGTGTGTACTTGTCCAGTCCATTGGTTTTGTAGTCTGCAGAGTCCCCTGATTATTCATGCTATTGGTGACCATAGTCCTCCAGCAGCTCCCATAGGGCTCTGAAGTACTATGAGGGCTAGCTAGGGGGAGTGAGTATCCCTTTCAGTTCCAGCATGGTGTTCCAAAATCCTGTCACTGCAGTTTGTGGTGACTTCAGCAATAGGATCTTACCTTTTAGTTCTGACAGGTAATCAAGTGTTTTGGCAATGGTCTACATTGTTTTGGGGACCTTGCTTCTCTCCCTGGTCAATATCTCACTCTGGGGAGGAACCCAGTTCTGGGCTTAGGCTTTACCAGTGAGAGCCCATGATTTTAAGGTTAATCTGTCTCCACCTCCTGTCTGGACTGTCCCCCTTCTCATTTTATTGGTGGTTATATCTTATAAAATGGTAATAAGAATGAGGGTTTCTATGTAACTGATTCACGATGTCTTAAATTTTGTGTAATTCCCTCCCCATATTCCCTTCCCTCTCTCCTAACCTATCAGGTAACACCTCCCTCAATATTTCTTCTCTCTACTGGTCTAATTCTAGCTTTATGCCTATATTCCTGGTGCTTACTACCATTTGCACTCATGTCCAGTTAATCCCAGTTAGGACCTGTAGATGAGAGAATTAGTGTGGCATTTGTCTTCCTGAGCCTGTGTGACCTTGCTTAGCATGTATTTTTTTTCAAGCCCCTCATTTCCCACATGTGGTTATTTCACTTTTGCTTAGTACTGAGAATTCCATTGTGCACATGAACCATGCCTTAATTAACCATGCATTTGTTTATGGGTATTCTGGCTGATTCCAGTTCCCAGCTATTGTGAAAACAGCAGCAACAAAAAAGGTTGAGCAAATGTTTCTGTGGTAGAGTCTTTAGAGTATATGCCCAGAATAAGTGTAGCTCGATCTAGTGGTGGTTCTGTTTTCAGCCTTTTGAGGAGTCTCCATGCTATTTTCCATAGTGGCTATACAAGTTTGCAATCCCACCAGCAGTGGAGGAGGGTCCCTTTTCCCCATACCCCCACCACAGGTGCTATCATTTGATATTTTTTATCTTCATTTTATTTGAGAGAGAGAGAGAGAGAGAGAGGAAGAGAGAGAAAGAATTGGCATGCTAGGGCCTTGGCCACTGAAATCAAACCCCAGATGATTGTGCCACCTAATGGGCATGTGCAACCTTGCACTTGCCTCACCTTTGTAGTCTGGCTTGTGTGGGATCTGGAGAGTCAAGTGTGGGATCGTAGGCTTTGAAGGCAAGTGCCTTAACTGCTAAGCCATCTCTTTAGCCCTCATTTGATGTTTTTATTTATTTATTTTTTTGACAATTGCCATTCTGACTGGAGATGGAATATCATAGTTGTTTTAGTTTATATTTCTTTGATGAGTAGAGATGTTGAACATTTCATTAGGTGTTTAATGGTGATTTGTGTTTCTTCTTTGAGAACACTCAGTTCAACAACTGCTCCATTTTTTGAGTGGGGTGCTTGAATTTTTGTTTTTGCTTAGGTTTCTCAGTTCTTTGTAAACTCTAAATATTAAACCTCTGACATTGATATGGCTGATGAAGATTTTCTCCCATTGAATAGGTTGGCTATGACCCTGTTAATGGTTTGCTTATCTGTACTATAGCTTTTTTATTTTAATGAGGTTCCAGTTGTTGAGTGTTTGCATAATTCCCTGGTCTACTGGAGTCTTATTCAGAAAGTCTTTCTCTATGCATATATCTTGGAGTGTTCTCCCTACTTTTTCTTGTAGTCAATCTAGAGTTTCAGATCTTACACTGAGGTCCTTGATCCATTGGGAGTTAATTTTTGTGCAAGATGAGAGGAGCGGTCCAACTTCAGTCTTCTACAGGCAGCTATGCAATTTCTCAAGCACCATATACTGAAGATGCTAACTGTACTTCCAGTGAGCATTTTTGGCCTCTTGGTCTAAGATCAGGTAGCTGTAGTTATGACAGCTCATACCTGGATCTTCAATTGTGTTTCATTGCTCTGTGTGCCTGGTTTTATGCAAATACCCTGCTGTTTTTATTACCATGGCCTTTTGTTGTAAATTGAAATCAGGTATGGAGATACCACCAGAAGTATTTCTATTATTAGTACATTTTGGCTATCTGCAGGCTTTTGTGCTTCCACATGCATGTAGAGACTATTATTTTCTAACTCTGTGAAGAATGTGGCTGGGATTTTGATTGGAATTTCATTGAATCTGTATATTGTTTTGGTAGGATGACCATTTTAACAATATTAATTTTACCAATCCATGAGCATGGGAGTGGATCATTCTGTCTTCTTATGTCTTCCTCTAGTTCTTTCTGCAATGTTTTTATGTTTTCATTGCATAGCTCTTTTACTTCCTTTATTAGGGAGATTTCAATGTATTTGATTCATTTTGTAGCTATTAAAAACAGGACAGAGTCCTTGATTTCTTTTTCTATATTGTTGTCATTGACATATACAAGGCTAGTGATTGTTGTGTGTTGATTTTATATCCTTCTACGTTGCTAACAATACATATCACTTCTAAGAATTTTTTGGTGGTGCTTTTGGGTCTCTTTTGTGTAGAATCATGTCGCTTGCAAATAGGTGTAGACTTCTTACTTTCCAATTTATATCCCTCTAATTTCTTTTGCTTGTCATATTGCTTGAGCTGATACTTCAAATACTATGTTGAAAGGCAATGTTGATAGTGGGCAGTGCTGCCTAGCTCCAGACCTTAATAGAACTGCTTTGACTTTTTCCCCATTTAGTAAGATATAGGCTTTGGGTCTGTTGTGTATTGCCTTTATTGTGTTGTAATATGGTCCCTTCATCCCTATCTTCTCAAGCTTTTTTTAATTTAAAATATTATATTCTTAGTTATTTATTGGAAAAAGAGGGAGAGGAGAGGGAATGCCAGACCTCTAGCCACTACAAACAAGCTCCAGATGCATCTGGCCTAGGTGGGATCTGAAGATTCAAACCTGGGTCCTTAAGCTTCACAGGCAAGTGCATTAACCACTAAGTCATCTCTCCAGCCCTTCTCTAGTGTTTTAATCATGATGGGATATTGAGTTTTTTCCAAGGACATTTCTACATCTATTGAGATGAATGTAGTTCTTGTCTTTGAGTCTGTTTATGTGATGCATTATTTTTATTGATCACTTTATGTTGAACCATCCTGACATCCCTGGCGTGAAACACACTTAATTAAGGTGATTGAGGCTTGGGATGTGTTCTTGAATTTGCTTTGTAAGAACAACTTTACTGAGAACTTTTACATATAAATTCATCAGGGATATCAGTATGTAGTTCTCTTTTATTGCTGTGTCTGTCTGGTTTGGATGTTAGTGTAATGCTAGCTTCTTAGAAGGAACCAGGAGTATTCACTCCTTTTAAATTGGGTGGAATAACTTGAGGAAAACTGGCTTTAGTTCTTCAATGAAGGTAGAAATTAGCAGTGAAACCATCTGGGTCTTGACTTTGTACAGATGTACATGTGCACATGCATATGGAAGCCAGAGGGAAACCTGAGTGTCATTCCTCAGGAGGACTTTTTTGTTTGTTTGTTTCTTGAGGTACAATCTCCCTCTAGCCCAGGCTGCCCTTCAGTTCACTATGTAGTCTCATGCTGGCCTCAAATTCACAGTGATCCTCCTGTCTTGGTGTGACAAGTGCTGGGATTAAAGGTATTTACCAATGCGTGGTCTTGGAACATTTTTTTGTAAAATTGATGTTTCTTTGACCTGAAGCTCAACAGTTAGGTGAGACTGTCTATCCATGAGCCTCAGGGATTTCATCTATCTATGCCTGTCCAGGCCTGCGATTATGAGCAAATGCAACCACACCTGGTATTTGACATGTGTTTTGGGGACCAAATTCAGGTCCTTATGCTTGAAAAGCAAGAAGTTTACCAATGTATGTCCCCAAGTCATTTTTATAAGTCTCTTATCAGCACATATTCATTGCACCCAGCAACATTATTTATTTATATGTGGTATACAGTAGATGCCTCTGTGTGTGTGTGTGCGTGTGTGTGTGTGTGTGTGTGTGTGTGTGTGTGTGTGTGTGTGTGCAGATGACACACCCCTGTGCATGTGTACAGAACCCAGGGATTTGATGACACACTGCACTCCTTCAGGTTTCCTTGATTTATATTTTCAATTCTTAGGCAAAGGCCATTAGGGTAGCCTGGGCAACACCATTAGGGAAAAACTCCTGAGAAAGACCTACATGAGTTCTGATACACACCAAGGACTTAATATACTTAATGTCAATACTTATTCCTCCAACTCTTTCTCTTCCTCTTTTCCCTCTCCCTCCTCTTGTTCCTTTTAGTTTTTTAGCACTGAGGATTGAACTAGGCCCTCACACATGCTAGGCAAGGGCTCTACTGTTGGATTTCCATTCCAGCCCTCTTTTTACTTTTTTTTTTTATGAAATAGGATCTATATTGTCTAGGCTAGCTTTGATCTCTTGGTATCCCAGGCAAACCTTATACTTGTGATCCTTCTGCCTCAGCCTCTAAAGTTGGCAGGATTATAGAACTGAGCCACCTAGCCAGAATAGCGTTTTTTTTTTTTTTTTTTTTGAGGTAGGGTCCCATGCTGACCTGGAACTTGCTATGTAGTCTTAGAGTGGTCTTGAACTCACAGTGAACCTCTTAGCCTTGCCTCCAAAGTGCTGGTTCCTGAATAATATTTGCAAATAATAAAGAATTTATTTTGGTTCACAGTTTGAGGGCACATAGTTCATCATGTACGGTATGGCATAGCAGCAAAAATGTGATGTGATTAAGTTAGGAAGCAGAGAGAAGTGAATGCTGGTGTTCAATTCATCTCACTTTTAGTCATCTGGATAACATTTTCTTGAGGTCAGGATTCACTCCAGTTCAGTCTGACCTGTAACTCACTCTGTAGTCCCAGGCTGGCTTCAAACTCACATGAGTCCTACTAACTCTGCATCCCAATAGCAGGCCAAGAGCTGTCTCTCAAAGGGAGAATAATTGTCTGCAGATGATGGCAGGGCCTTGCTCCAAAATCCCAAGGGCCTCCGCTGTGATTCACCTATGGGGGCCTGCCAAAGGCTCCAAACAGCATCCCTGTCTGCCACTGAAATCTCAAGTAGCATCGGATCTGCTGGATCATACAGCCCAAGGGGTAAAGCAGCCTGCACAGCAGCCTGGACCTGTCTAAGAGCCTTCTCTTGTTCTGGGCCCCAATGAAAACTAGTAGCTTTCCGAGTCATTTGGTATATGGGACGGAGTAAGACACCCAAGTGAGGAATGTGCTGTCTCCAAAATCCAAATAGACCCACTAGACATTGTGCTTCTTTCTTAGTGGTAGGACGGGCCAAATGCAACAACTTGTCCTTCACCTTAGAAGGAATATCCCTGCATGCCCCACACCACTGAACTCCTAAAAATTTCACTGAGGTGGAAGGTCCTTGAATTTTGGATGGATTTATTTCCCATTCCCTGATGCACATATGCTGTACTAGCAACTCTAGAGTGGTTGCCACCTCCTGCTCATTTGATCCAATTAGCATTATGTCATTGTTGCAGTCCGGTTCGCATTGCTGGTAGAAATCACCCAACCAGGAGCTGCTTCTGGGAAAAAGATTTATTTTGGCTTACAGGCTCAAGGGGAAGTTCCATGATGGCAGGGAAAAATGATGGCATGAGCAGAGGGTGGACTTCACCCCCTGGCCAACATAAGGTGGACTATAGCAACAGGAGGGTGTGCCAAACACTGGCATGGGGAAACTGGCTATAAAGCCCTTAAGCCCACCCCCAACAATACACTCCCTCCAGGAGGCATTAATTCCCAAATATCCATCAGCTGGGAACCTAGCATTCAGAATACCTAAGTTTATGGGGGACACCTGAATCAAACCACCACAGTCATCAATATAATGGACCAACGTGACACCCTGTGGAAGGGATAGGCAATCAAGATCCCTGTGAACTAAGCTATGACACAGGGCTGGAGAGTTAATATAACCTTGAGGTAAAACAGTAAATGTGTACCACTGACCTTGCCAGCTGAAGGCAAATTGCTTCTGGTGGTCCCTATGGACAGGTATGGAGAAGAAAGCATTTGCAAGATCAATAGCTGCATACCAGGTACCAGGAGACGTGTTAATCTGCTCAAGTAAAGAAACCACATCTGGTACAGCAGCTGCAATTGGAGTCACCACCTGATTAAGTTTCCAATAATCCACTGTCATTCTCCAGGATCCATCTGTCTTCTGAACAGGCCAAATAGGAGAGTTAAAGGGAGATGTGGTGGGAACCACCACCCCTGCATCCTGCAAGTCCTTTATAGTGGCATTAATTTCTGAAATCCCTCCAGGGATGCGATATTGTTTTTGATTCACTATTTTCCCTGGTGGTGGGAGCCTCAATGGCTTCCATTTGACCTTTCCAACCATAATAGCCCTTACTCCATAAGTCAGGGAACCAATGTGGGGGTTCTGCCAACTGCTAAGTATATCTATCCCAATTATGCATTCTGGGACTGGGGAAATAACCACAGGATGCGTTCAGGGACCCACTGTCAGTCTAACATTTGCCAAAATTCCATTGATCACCTGACCTCTGTAAGCACCTACTTTAACTGAAGGGCCATGGTGCTTTTTGGGGTCTCCTGGAATCAATGTCAATTCAGAGCCAGTGTCCAGTAGGCCCCAAAAGGTCTGATTATTTCCTTTCCCCCAGTGTACAGTTACCCTAGCAAAAGGCCTTAGGTCCCTCTGAGGAAGGATAGGTATAAGTTTAATATTGAAACTTTTGGCAGTTGTAGGAGGGCCCTTCCCCGAGGGAACCTGGCCAGCCCTTCAATCAAGGGGCTCAGGATCTGTAAACTGGCTCAAGTCTGGAAACTGATTAAGAGGTCTTGATTCTCTGTTGCTATAATTCAAAGTGGCTTTATGTCCCCTTGCTGTGGAACTTTTCTGCTTATACAGATCAAGAAGAAACTCAGTAGGCTTCTTATCTATTTGACTTCTGGGAACACCATGATTAATCAGCCAATGCCAAAGGTCCATACGAGTCATACCTTTATGTGTGTAATTTTGCCTACACTGTCTATTATGTAAATCACGTTCACCCCACCTTTGGTGATTCAGCGCTGCCACTTGGCCCTTGTTACCCCGAGATCCAGTTATGCCCATTGCATCTAAATCATCTAATGCAGCAACTGCAGCTCCCACTGTGAGGTCTTCTTTACATAAAAGACCAATGGTAGGGGACTTTAAGTATGCTGGCACTCCCCTCACAAATCTGTTTCTTATGGTCTTAGTGAAGGGCACATCTTCTGGTCGCTCCCATTGTGGGGGCAAAGATGAGTTTACATGGCAAATCCACTCCAGCATTCCAAGTTCTCTGAGCTTTTTAATCCCTTCATCGACATTAAGCCAAGGGATATGAGGCAGCTCAAGCTCATTCACAGTAGGCCATCTTTGGGGTCATACTTCAGTCAACCAATCAAATAAACTCTTGGCACCCCTTCCAACTGCATGAGCTGCATTGTTAAATCTAAAATCTCTGCTCAATGGGCCCATTTCAGTAAATTCAGCCTTATCTAATCTTATGTTCCTTCCTCCATCATTCCACACCCTTAAAATCCATTCCCACACATATTCCCCATGCTTCTGCTTGTACAAGTTAGAAAACTCCTGAAGTTCTTTAGGAGTGTACTTCACCTCCTCCTGTGTCACACTTTCTATCTCACCTTTAGGAGCCTGCCTAGCCTTTCGTCTGGTTATAGGCCTAGAGGCACAGATGGGTGGGAACTGAGAATCACCAGCATTTTCTGCTGATTCCTCAGATAAAGAAGGATGAATTCCCTCAGGCAAGGGTGGGGAGGATAATACTTCAGGGTATGGGGGTGAGGATACAACTGGTGCTAAGGGAGGGCAGGTCATATTTTCATCCAAAACATCTTCTTCAGAATCTAACACTTCAATGTCCCCAGGTTCTTCAGGGTCTTCCCACACATCACCATCCCAAGTCACAGGATCCCACTCTTTTCTAATCAGTGCCCTCACTTTAACTTCTTATAGTTGATGAGGCTGGGATCTAAGTTTCTGTTGCAAGTTAGCCAATCTCACAATGAGAGCTTGGGTTTGGTTTTCTGCAATATGAGCCCTGTTCTGGCTAGAGAGGAGACTCTACTCCAGGGCTCCCTTAGAAACCTTCAGATCATGTATGTAGGTCTTAAGCTTGTAATTTTCCTTTATGAGCTTCTGCTGTTCCCTCAGTAGTTTGTCCAGAGATGCTAAAGCAACCAACCAGCCTCATCATTGGTCTTACTTTTCCACAAATGTTTTAAATACAGAGTCACTAAATTCCTTGCTCTTCACAAGACATGAGTCAGGGTCAGCAAATACATCTATCTCATGGAGTTCTTTAAACAGTGCACACCATGGATTATTAGTGCCCTCCTTATTTCCAGTAAAGGTCCTCTCCTTATCACCAGTAGGGCCTTTAGTAGCACTGAAATTGGAGAGCCAACCCCAGATAGCACTAAGCCCACTAGAGAAATCCATCCTTACAATTCTGTTTCTTTAGAACCACTCCTGGTACCAAAATCTGTATTAGTCAGGGTTCTCTAGAGGAACAGAATTACTAGAATGAATTATTTTAAAAAGGGAATTTATTGGATTAGCTTACAGTAGTCCAATAGCAGTTGCAGGCCTGAGAATCACTGAACCTGGTAGCTGCTCAGTCCATGTGGCTAGATGCCTCAGCAGTCCTGACCCGGCACTGCAGATGGTGCCGGAAAGCCTGGAGGCTTCCTGAGGAGCCGCTGGGTTTCAATACACGTGGGTCTTCAGTTGATGTTGGTCTTTAGTCCGCACTGGTCTTTAATCCATGCTAGAAGGTAGGGAGCAGCTCTGGCAGCCAAGTGGAAGGAAGGAAGGAAAAAAAAGGGAACTCTTCTACCCAGAGCTTCCTTATATCAAGTCCCTCTCTGAGCGGGGCCGCCAACTCTGGGGGAAGGGCTCACCCTGGGAGAAAGACCTCCTCCTTTAGTTGATCCTTCCTAGAAGCAGCCTGTGGATTACTAAACATATCAAGTTGACGTCACCTTAACTATCACAATTTCCATGACAAAACTTAGCTTTACAATTATATGAACACAAAATCAAACCCACAGAGAGTATTTCAGGAAATTCTCCACATATAAGAATCAAATAATCAACCTCAAATGCGTACTAGAAGCAGATCACAATAACCAAGCTCAGAGAATGCACAAAAAAACTTCAAAGTCCATGAAAACACCAAACCACACATACCAACACAATGTGGCAGGGAGCAAATCAAACCTCACAGTCATTACTGTAAATGCTAATGGTCTTAATTCACCCATCAAGAGACACAAGTTAACAAGGTGGATCATAAAGTTTAGACCCCTCAATCTGTTGTCTTCAAGAAACCCACCTCACCATTAAGGCAGACACCTCCTGCAGGTGAAAGGATGAAAACCAATATTCTAAGCAAATGTGAATAAGAAACAAGCTGATGTACTTATACTAATGTTGGATAAAGTAGACTTCAAACCAAAAATAATCAAAAAAGGCAAAGAAGGCCACTTCATACTTATCAAGGGATTGATCCATCAAGAGTATATCACAATCATAAATCTTTATGCACCAAACACAGGAGCACCACAGTTCATAAAACAAAACCTACTTGACAATAAAACAGAAATAACCACCAACACCATCATAGTTGGGGATTTCAATACACTATTTTCAGTAATAGATAGATCACCCAAATAGAAACCCAACAGGGAAGAGAGCTCAACAAAACCATACAACATTTACACTAATAGATATCAACAGAATATTCCATCCCAAATTCATAGACTACACATTCTTCTCAGCAGCCCATGGACCATTCTCTGAAATAGATCATATACTGGGTCACAAAGACTGCCTTCATATATTTAGGAAGATTGACATAATTCCCTTCACAATATCATATCACAATGCTATATTGCTAGAATTTAACAACAAAAGAATCACCAAGAATCCCATTGGCTTCTGGAATCTGAACAGCATAGTTTTAAACAATAAATAGGTATTGGATGGAATAAAAAATGAAATTGTGGGCTGGAGAGATGGCTTAGCGGTTAAGCGCTTGCCTGTGAAGCCTACGGACCCCAGTTCGAGGCTCGGTTCCCCAGGTCCCACGTTAGCCAGATGCACAAGGGGGCGCATGCGTCTGGAGTTCATTTGCAGAGGCGGGAAGCCCTGGCGCGCCCATTCTCTCTCTCCCTCTATCTGTCTTTCTCTCTGTGTCTGTCGCTCTCAAATAAATAAATTAAAAAAAATTTAAAAAAAATGAAATTGTGAAATTTCTAGAAAGTAATGACAATGAGAACACATCATTTCAAAACTTATGGGACACAATGTAGGCAGTCTTCAGAGGGAAAATCATAGCACTAAATGTCTTCATAACAAAGACAGATCCCAAGTCAATAGCCTAACCATCCACATAAAGGCACAAGAAAAGCAAGAAGAATTCAAGACAAAAAGCTCCAGACAGAAAAAAATAATTAAGATCAGAGCAGAAGTTAGTGAATTGGAAACTATGAAAACCATTAAGAAAATTGATGAAATAATGAGCTGGTTCTTTGAAAAAATAAACAAGATTGACAAACCCCTGGCCAATTTGATGAAGAAAAAAAAAAAAAAAAAGGAGAGACACTTCAAATTAACAAAATTAGAAATGAAAAGAGAGAGATCACAACAGAAATAAGTGAAGTTGGGAGAATCATCAGGACTTATTTCAAAAACCTTTACTCCACAAAACTGGATAATATAGAAGAAGTGGATAAAATCCTGGACACATCCCATCTACCAAAGCTAAACAAAGAGCAGATTAATCTCCCCAACAAACCTATCACACTCAAGCCCAAGAGGCTCCATCCAAAACACTTGAAGGTGATTAACTCCTTCAGCAAAGTAGCAGGATACAAAATCAATGCATAAAAATCAGTAGCCTTTCTATATGCAAATGAGAAAGATACAAAGAAGTAAATGACATTGTCCCATTTTCAATAGCTACAAAAAAAAAAAAAAAACACACACACACACAAAAAAACACCTTGGGATAACATTAACCAAGGAAGTGAAAGATCTATACAATGAAAATATAAAAATACTCAATAAAGAAATTGAGGAAGACTTGAGAAAATGGAAAGAACTCCCATGCTCCTGGATAGGCAGAATTAATATTGTTAAAATGACAATCCTACCAAAGGAAATATATAGATTTAATGCAACTCCAATTAAAATCCCAACATTGTTCTTCACAGAGATAGAAAAATAAATGGCCTCAAAATTCATATGGGTAGGCAGAAGGCCTCACATATTCAAACATACCCTCAGCAAAAGAAATAACTCTGGACACATCACTATACCTGTTATAAAGCTATATTACAAAACCGTAGTAATAAAAACAGCATGTTACTGGCATAAAAACAGGTGTATAGACCAATGGAATAGAACTGAGGACCAAGACTTTGGGTCAAGCATCTACAGTGATATTTGACAAAGACCTTAACAATATAGGCTGGAAAAAAGACAGCACCTTCAAAAAATGGTGCTGGACAAACTGGATAACCATATGCAGGGATTGAAACTTGATCCACACATCTTTCCATGTAAAACACTCAAGTCCAAATGGATCAAAGACCTCAATATAAGAGCAGACATTTGGCTACTACTCAAATAACATATAGGAGGAATTTTCCATGATATATGAATGGGTAAAGATTTCCTGATGAAAACCCAGTAGCACAGTATCTTAAACGATCACTCAACCAATGGAATCACATGAAGCTGAAAAGTTTCTTCACAAACAAACATATAATAAGCAAGGCCAATAGATTACCCACAGAATGGGAGTAAATATTTACTGAATATCCAACTGATAGAGACCTAATCTCTAGAATCTACAAAGAACTCAAAAATTTAAACAATAAAAACTTAAACAAGCCACTCACAAAATGGGGCATAGAATTGGACAGGCAGTTCTCAGAGAAAAATATAAATGGCAAACACACACTTAAGATAATATTCACCATCCCTAATCATCAGGGAAATGCAAATTAAAACAACTATGATATTCCACCTTACCCTAGCAAGAATAGCAAACATTAAAAAATCAAATGAACATAAACACTGGTGAGGATGTGGAGAAATAGGAACCCTCATGCACTTTTGGTACAACCACTTTGGAAAAGAATATGGTGACTCCTAAAAAGCTGACTATATAGTTACCAACAGACCCAGTATTTCCCTTACTGGGCATGTACCCTAAAAGCTCCATGCCTCAGTACAAAGAGATTTGCTCAACCATGGTTATAGCTGCTCAATTCGTAATAGTTAAGAGCTGGAATCAACCCAGATATCCATCATTAGATGAGTAGATTACTAAAATGTGGTTTATCTACATAATGGAATTCTACACAGCAGTAAGGAAAAATGACACAATGAAATTTGAAGAAAAATGGTTGAACCTGGAACAGATCATGCTCAGTGAACTCACCCCATCTCAGAAAGATAATCACTGCACAGCCTCACTGATCTACAGCTCCTAACATGAATCTACCCAATATGTTGACATGCATAGCAAGCATCTCAAGGACCAGGCAAATCTGGACCCAAGTGGCAATGGTACCATGAAATTCTACATCCTAAAAGACAGACCAAATGTTTCAACCTTCACCAGGCTTTAGAGGGAACACCTAAATCACAAGGCCCTGTATAAGGTATGATGAAGACTGACCTTAATCTTCTCCTGTTTCTGTCTGTCTCTCTCTGTCTCTCTCTTCCCCCACTTCTCTGTCATCTCCCTATCTCTTTTATAATACTTATCTTTTTTTCTTCCCTGTCTTCTTGGGCACTGATCTATAACTCCCAGTACCAGCAGGTGGCTATCATCCACAATGAGTTATTGATCAGAGAGACCTACAAGGTTTCCCAAAAGAAGACAGATTTCTGTCAGAGTACCTGATGACCCACAAAAGGTTATGGGTAAGATCCTACTGCTGAAGACACCATATGCTGTTGGAACACAACAAGAATGACATGGCTGGAAGCTGGAAGAGAGTCAGTCCCCAGACAGTTGGCTCATCTAGTGCCAGCAGGTGCTACATGAACGACTGGGGGAAAATGACCAATATCTGTCCAAGCAACACATGGTCTAACCTACTTCGTAGCAAATAACTTGACGTGCTCACACAAGTGCAACAGTGGCACACAGCTAGTGTGGGCTACCAACTGCTCTTGATCTAGCTAACTGATCTGCTCTGTGGATCGGAACTCATAGCTGGAGCTGGAAAACAAGACAGAACCATATCCAAAAATGAGCCTGCTTTCCATTATCAAGCTTCCACCAATCATGGCCTAGAAGAGGGCTTAAACCTATTAAATTCTCTCTAAAAAATAATTATTACCCCAAACATATTGTACTAACTTTATCCTCTCTTGGAGAATCTCCTTCTCTTTTTCAGATACATGTAGATCCTAAGCAGATAACCACCCCACCATACCTCAAAAGGACCCCAGCTTAAAGTAAGAATAATTGGGGAAACAAGCAAGAGTGCTCTTTTCAGGCTGGAGAGATGGCTTCGTGATCAAGGCATTTGCCTGCAAAGCTAAAAGACCTTAGTTTGATTCCCCAGGACCCATATAAGCCAGATGCACAAGTTGGTCCATATGTCTGGAGTTCATTTGCAGTGGCTAGAAGCCCTGGTGCTCCCATTCTCTCTCTCTCTTTCTGCCTCTTTCCCTCTCTCAAATAAATAAATAAAAATAAGAAAAACAACATCAAAACTATAAAAAGAGTGCTGTTTTCTTCATGAACCTGGTACAAGCACATGGGTGAAAAAGATAGACATGGAGAATAGTCAACTAGTACCAAATCAGATATCCAGAGACACAGAGGCTCCCAAGACCTCATCACTGAAGCAGACCTAAAATGAACCAAACATGGCTCAGGGACATTTGCAGAAGAGGGGGCAGAAATAATGTTAGAGCCACACATTGGGTCACGATACACAGAAGCATTTCCTCCTACCCATAACTGATGGCTAACCTTACAATGCATGACCTGTATACCCCAACAAGAAAGGTCCCTGTGGAGTGGGAAGTACAAGGAGGCAACTAACAATGATATCAACTTGACTGCATTCACTGAGTACAAAACTAATAAAAAATAGAATAGGTAAATAAATAAATTAATTCAATGACTAAAAATCATATTATAAAAAACATAAGTTTGATGTTCATATGAATTTTGAAATAATGACAAATATACAAGCTACTCACTTATCACTGCAGAAAATAACTATTTAATTTCTTCTTTTTTTGTATGTTTTATTTCTTTGGTAGGTAGATGGATTAAGATAGTACTTATCACAGACTTACAATTGCATGGCATATGTATATTATACCTATAAGTTATTATTATCATAGGTTATTTATGATGGAGAAAAGGAAATGGTAATTGTTCCCTTGTCCACACACAGATGTATGTAGTCACCAGGTACCCAAACCAAAGACCAGTTATTTGTTCCCTTAAACTTATTCAATTATTTCATGTTGCCCTTACAAAAATAAAAGATGAAAGCTAAAAGTAAAAAAAAAAAAAGAAGAAGAAGAAGGAAAAACAAAAGATGGGCTGGGAAGATTGCTCAGTGGTTAAAGGTGCCAGCCAGAGTTAAACTCACCAGTGCCACCTAAGGCCAGAGTCCGAATGTGTGTATGCTTCTGTGACGCCAACATACCTATGACAGTGACAATGGGAGGCAGAGCCAGAAAATCCAAAGCTGGTGGGTCAGCTAATCTGGCCCTTATTTGTAGTCTTCTACTTCATTTGCTGCAGAAAAAGACTTGGTCTCATAGAAGATGAGGCACAGACACTTCAAAGATGAACCGTGGCCTACACATGCACACATGCAGCACTGTGTGCACCCTGGAGAAAAAAATTAAACACCCACAATACACTCCCTGGATTAACAGAATGACAGGTAAAGAATGGCATGTAGCTGGTCATGATGGCACATGCCTTTAATCTCAGCACTCAGGAGGCAGAGGATTGCCATGAGCTTGAGGCCACGCTGATACTACATAGTTAATTCCAGGTCAGCCTGGACCAGAGTGAGACCCTACCTCAAAAAAACAAAAACAACAATAAAAAAGAATGGCATGCAGGCTGGAGAGATAGGTCAAAGATTAAACATGCTTGCTGCTTAGGCATGAGAGACTCTAAGGTCAGAGAACAAAATACTTTGCCTCCCCCACAACCTATGTAAAAAGGGGTGCCCAGCCACACAAGTCTGTGACCTCAGTCCGTGGAGAATCCCTGGAGCTTGCTGAGGGACAGTAGCTCCTCATTGAGTGGGAAACCAGCGTCCAGGAAAGACACAGCTGGGCAGTAAGAAAACACAGGGCATTTTCATCAACTCTGCATGCATGTGCAGTGCTCATGTATGAAGATGATACATCTTCCTACATGTGCATAAACCACACAATGAACACACACACACACACACACACACACACACACACACACACACACACACTGTACCAATTACATTCCAAGGCTGAAACATAATACCAAACCATGTGGAAGGAAACAGTTTGATTTCCTTCAGAGTTTGAAGGGAAGCTTCATGATATCAGGGAAATGCAAATAGCCAGGCATTGCATCTTGACATGTCAGCTGAGAGAAAGCAGAATGTCCTAGCTAGTACTGGCAATGGGGTTCGATTATGAAATTCCCATGACTCCTCCATCAAGGCTCCACTGGCTGGGCATAAATTATGGGGCTATATAACTGATCTGTGGAAAGTTCCTTCAAATTGCAACATTGTGGGAAGAAGGAAGCCCAGCTGACTCAGAAAGTCAACAAGTCTGGGAAAAGGAATGTAAGGGGGAAAAATGGTTTTGGTTTTGTTTTAGAAAAGTTATCCAGAGTCCTAATAACTATCTGGGCAGAGGGTCACAAGATGCATCCATGTTTGCTACAATTAGGAAAGGGATGTGGCTGGCACCTGGTGGGTAAGGCACCAGGCATGCAGCTCACCATTCAATAATGCAGAGGCCATGCAGCACTGAGTCACCAAGCCCCAGAATCCGGTAGTACCAGCCTACAACCCTGAGCTCAGTGCAGGACAACTCCCAAAGACTGAACCCTGGGACCATCTATGGGGATTTACTGAGAGTCTGTAGTGCTAGTCCAAAGCCATTTCAATCCATGCACGATGCTATGGCTTTATTTCCTAGAAGATACGCGTGTGCAGAGGGCCAGTTGTTGCACTACCTTCACACTGCTGGACAAACATCTGAGCAGAAGCAGCTTATGGGAGAAGGTTTTAATTTCAGGCTTTCAGAATCCAGGGGAAACACCATCCATGGAGGAAGAAGCTGGCTCACTTGCACACATGCCTAGCAGAGGCAGCACCAAGCAGCCTAGAAACCCAAAAATCCAGAGCTCAAAACTCCTGAGAACACACCTTCAGACTTGACTAAGAGCTGCCCCCAGCGACACCTGAAGGAGTTACCAGACAGACCCTAGAGCAGTGCCAGCAGATGTGACTGGAGATGGCAGACTTACAGACAAGCTGGAGACACAGTCTAGCCTGAGATAACCAGCCACAAAAAGCCACTTGCTGACTTGCCACCCAGGAAAACTAAAATAACTACTGACAGGTTGCAGTTCAGATAGCTTGAAGCCCCCATGTTCTTACTTCTCCTTCCTCATTTTGCAGCCAAAACATCCCTACCTCTAACCTCAAAGCTACTGAAAACTCTTAGCCACACAGTGCTATCAACAGTGAACACTTGTTTCTAGGATCATAGTGCCTAATGAACCTCAGGTACCAACCTCTCAAGCCACTCACTCATGATAAAGCCTGGTCTTTGCAGGGGAGGTTCTTGGCAAGTTCTTTCTTCCTAAATCTGCATCCAAACTTCTTCCTTACAACATCCTCCGGCGGGCTGCTGGAGACTTAAGTTTCAAGCTTAATCAAAAACATCTCAGGCTATGGGTGACATACATACATACATACTAAGTGAGGTAGCCCAGGCCCAGAAAGCCAAATGTAACATGTTCTCTCTAATATGTGGATCCTAGCTACAAAGTTTCAGTCTTGTGTGTGAGCTGGAACAAAAAATTGGTAGCAGAGGCCAATAAGCTAGAAAGGGGCTATAAGGGAGGGTGGAGAGTGGAGGACTTAAGGGGATGGTACTGTTTAAATGTAAGTAAGACAGATTAGTAGCAGTGGAATGCATGGTCAGTGGAAAAATCTGAGTAAAATGGGGGGAGGGTTAATCAAAATTCAAGATATTGTGAATAAGTCATATGAAAACTTACTTTTTTGGATAAATGCACACCCAGAAGCCATAGACTGTTACTAGGAAATTTTCAGTGCCAGAGGTGGGACACCATCCAGTGAGTTGTTGGCCAGGGAGGTTCCTGGTGCCCCCCAAACATTATAGTCTATTGCTAAGGCTCTTGGTTTTCCACCAGAAATAGATGGGGACTACCCTATTGCTGAAGACTCCACATGCCTGGCTGGTAGTCACTGAGACATTAAGCTGGGGCTGAGCTGTAAACCTCTTCCCTATGGATCAGCTGACAGAAAGCTGGAAAAAATCTGCACTGCATGCAGCTGTATGAGAGACAGATGTCATCAGTGGTGAAAACAGTGGACATTACAAGCTTCAAGTTTGGCCAGCCAAACCAAATAACCAAACAGGTGCAATAGTGGCATGTCTGTTATGGGGGAAACCAACTGCTCTATAATTGGACTGGAGGCCAGCTCTATGGGAGGGAATGTGTGCCTCACATGGAAAACCTAATCAGAAGCCTGTGGTGGGGGAGGTCATGAGTCTTAGGTGAATAAAGCCTGCTCTTGTCTGGCAAAATGCATTTATTATGCTCATCAAACTGTCCTGTAAGCACTTTACTTAACGTTCATATCCATATATCAATGCTACTCTCACTTTTGGTTAGAGAAGCTTCTCTTTTCAGATGGCGGTGACCACTAGAATGGCCCAAAAGGCACCACAGTGCTGAGAAGAAGTAACAGGAAAGTTTGGCACTGAAAGATCTCTGTCATGCCCTCCAAGGCTCAGAGTCCATTGCAGTAGAGGCCTCAGAAAGAATGTAGGAGCCAAAGGAAAGGCAGGACTGCTCATAACGCAACCATTGTCTCCTACTTGTAGTATTCTTATTTCCTTCTTCATCGCTGTGCCAGAGCCAAGACTCAAAACTTTGTTGACTAGGAGGGAAAGGGGGCACGCTTGACCTGTTCCTACTCTGAGTGAGAACGAGCCAGGACCCAGCCCTGCACAAGCAGAAGCATCTGTGGCACCTTAAGCCAGTCAGTACTAAGAAGCCAAAGCTGCCCATAGCTATGACCTCTTCTCTGCATGCTTCTTCCCCACACTATAAACCACATGAAAATTTACACTTCCCATGCTTAAGGAAAAAACAAGAATAGGTGGATGTGCTGTGCACAGAGGTGCATGCTTCTAATCCCAGCACTTCAGAGACAGAGGTAGGTGTATCACTGTGCTTTGGAGGCCACTCTGAGACTACATATGAATTTCAGGTCAGCCTGAGCTAGAGCAAAAAACCCTACCTCACAACAAAAATAGGCTGGAGAGATGGTTTAGAGGTCAAGGTACTTGTCTACAAAGCCTAAGCACCTAGATTCAACTCCCAAGAAACAATATAAGCCAGATGCACAAGGTGGCACATGGGTCTGGAGTTTGTTTGCAGTGACTAAAGGCCCTGGAGCACACATTCTGTATCTGCTTCCTCTACCACTGTCTCATGCTGTATCTCTCAAATAATTAATCAAATAAATAAAATAGTCAAATGATCATATATTGGCAGCCAATGTATAACACTAATTTTGTGCATAAAATATGAAGTTAATTAATCATATATATTTACCTATTTATGCACTTTTATATGTTTAATGTAATATTAAAGAACACAAACAAGGAGTTGGAGAGATGACTCAGCAGTTAAAGTGCTTGCTTGCAAAGCCTTACAACTGGGTTCGATTCCCCAGTAGCCATGTACAACCAGATGCACTAAGGGGCATATGGATCTGGACTTCATTTGTAGCAGCTGGAGGCCTTGACATGCCCATTGTCTCTTTTTCTTTCTCTCTCCTCTCTCTACATGAAAATAAAATAGAGAAATGTATTTCTTAAAAGGTTTCAAATGAATAAGGTTATAACTTAACAAAAATAGTCATTGGTTATGTACAGACACCCCATACAAAACTAAAAAAATACAATTTTTTTGTTCATAGTAATTCACCTCTAGACTATTAAGGAAATTTAGAAATAATATAAGGGGTTAAGAAAAGGGAAGAACTGGGCTGGAGAGATGGCTTAGCAGTTGAGCGCTTGCCTGTGAAACCTAAGGACCCTGGTTCAAGGCTCAATTCTCCAGGACCCACGTTAGCCAGATGCACAAGGGGGTGCACGCATCTGGAGTTTGTTTGCAGTGGCCAGAGGCCCTGGTGTTCCCATTCTCTCTCTCTCTTTCTATCTGCCTCTTTCTTTCTCTCTGTCCATCGCTTTCAAATACATAAATCAAAGTATACAAAAAAAAATTTAAAAAAGGAAGAACACTCTTTTAAATGATGACATATCAGTGAAAATGTCTAAGCACTGTTAAATGGTATCTTTGAGGATAGGGTGTATATCAGTGGGAGAACTGCTATCTCAGCACATAGGAGACGCTGAGTTTGATTCTCACAGTGACAATTCATGCCTTATAAGACTTGTGCTATGGGAAAAGTGGAGGTAAGTGCTGAAGAGATAGCTGGGCAGTAAAGTGCTTGTCATGAAATCATCAGCACCTGACCTCCATGTCCAGGATGTATATAAAAGGCCAAGTGAGAACCTTTATATTTGTAACACTAGTGCTGAGGAATCCAACACAGGGGGATTCCTGGGGTACCTAGTTAGTTAGTCTAACCTAAAACCAGCATTTTACAGGACTAGTGACAGAGTCTGTCCAAAGAATTAAAGACAGGAACAAGAGAGAAGGACCTCCAACATCATTCCATGCCTCTGGAGGCATGCACTCAGGATGCACAAGTCTTTACATGCACCTACAAACACAAAATTAGAAAAATAAACACTACATGTGAAAACAGCCCCATCTCTGCCACACTGTCTGCCACATGGGTCCCCTGTCAAAAAGTTCCCATAACTGGGTAGATCATGGATGAGCCTAAACAATGGTACCAAACTGCCTGTATTTGCTGAAAAGAAAACTAATAAATTAAATTTTAAAAAATGATATAAAAAAAAGTTCCCATAACTTCCCAAAACAGTGCCACAGGGACCAAGTGTTCAAATGGGTGAGCCTGGGGAGATATTTTACAATCAGATAGAATAATTAGTAAAAGCACAAAGTTGGAGGTCTCTGGATGAATCATTCTCAGAAATAAGATGGAGTGCAGTAGTTTAGCTGAAATAACTGGTCTTTTTGACCTGGGGTCTCCCTCTGTACAGCAGATTTTGAGGCCAGAACAGAGGCCATATTATATTTTCTCACAGACTCAAGACTATCTACTATGACTATTTAAGGATACATATAACTATAAAACAAAACAAAACATAAAAACTGTGAAGGCTGGAGATATGGTTCAGTGGTAAAAGGCACTTGCTTGGAAAACTTGATGGTCTGAGTTTGATTCCCCAGCACCCATATAAAACAATATATGCAAAGTAACATGTGTCTGGAGTTTGTTTCCAGTGACAAAAGACCCTAGTGTGCCCATTTCCTCACTGTATCTGCCTCTTTCTTTCTCAAATAATTAAACAAAAATATTATTAAAAAAAAAACAATTGTGTAGTGAGTAATCTTCAATGTCAATGTGGTTAGGTCTGGAATCGTCATGGAAAGATACCTCTGGTTGAAATGAGGAGGGAAAATTCATTCTGAATGTGGGTGACATATTCCTATGGGTTGTGATCTTCACTGAGTAAAAAAGGGAAAGTGAATTCTGAACATATATGCACTAAATACAGGTATACTTAATTTCATAAAACAAACTCTACTAGATGTAAAGTCAGAGATTAATATCAAACCCCAAAATACTGAGTGGCTTCAGTGCCTGACTCTAACCGATAGACAGACTACCTCAACAAAAGATAAACAGAGACACACTGGAGTTAAATGACATTCCAGACCAAATGCGCCTAACATATTTATGGAACCTTCTACCAAAACACTATAAAATACACATTCTTCTCAGCAGCCCAAGGAACATTCTCAAAAGTACATCACAAATTAGGACATAGAACAAGTCTCAACAATATAGGAAAATTTTTAGAGTTGAATTAAAATGAGAACACAATGTCTCAAAACCTATGGGATATAATGAAGGCAGTTTTGAAAGGGAAGTTTATAGTTCCAAGTACCTACATTGAAAAATCAGAAAGAGGGGCCAGTGAGGTGGCTCCATGGTTAAGGCACTTGACTGCAAGGCTTAAGGACCCAGGTTCAATTCCCCAGTAGCCACATAAACCCAATTGCACAAAGTGGCACATGCTTCTGGATTTTGCTTGCAGTGACACAGCCATACATTTTCTTCTTTCCCTTCTTCCTTCCTTCCTTCCTTCCTTCCTTCCTTCCTTCCTTCCTTCCTTCCTTCCTTCCTTCCTTCTTTCCTTCCTTCCTTTCTTTCTTTTTTCTTCTCTCTCTCTCTCTTTCTCCCTTGCAAACAAACCTTTTTTTCAGTCCTCATTTTAAAAAATATTTTAGGGCTGGAGAGATGGCTTAGCGGTTAAGCGCTTGCCTGTGAAGCCTAAGGACCCCGGTTCGAGGCTCGGTTCTCCAGGACCCACGTTAGCCAGATGCACAAGGGGGCGCACGCATCTGGAGTTCATTTGCAGAGGCTGGAAGCCCTGGCGAGCCCATTCTCTCTCTCCCTCTATCTGTCTTTCTCTCTATGTCTGTCAATCTCAAATAAATAAATAAATAATTTAAAAAAAAAGAAATAAACTAAACCAAAAAAAATTTAAAAAAGATTTTAATATTTTATTCATTTGAGAAATAAAAGTAGAAAGAGGAAGAGACAAAGACAGAATGGGTGCATCAGGGCTGCTATCCACTGCAAACTCCAGATGCATGACCCACCTTGTGCAACCAGCTTTCATGGGTCCTGAGAAATTTAACCTGGTTAGGGTTTGTGGACAAATAATTTACCACTAAGCCATGTCTCCAGCCCTCAATTCTTCTTCCTTTTTTTTTTTTTTTTCTTTTCAGTTTTTCAAGGTAGAGTCTCACTCTGGCCTAGGCTGACCTTGAATTAACTTGGTAGTCTCAAGATGGCCTTGAACTCACAGTGATCCTCTGACCTCTGCCTCCCAAGTGCTGCAATTAAAGGCATGCACCATCACGCCCAGCTGCAGCCTTTCATTCTTGCTTTTATTTTTACCTATTTATGAGACACAGAGAGAGAGAGAGGCAGATAGAGGAAGAATGAATATTTTTTAAATGAGTTTTTCTCCCCTCTCTGTCTCTCCTCTCTAACTCTGGTATGTTAGTTATGTTTTTCCTCATTTTCTTAGTGGGCACTGACCTGTAACCCCCACTACCAGCTTGGGGCTATCATCCACAATGAGCTTTTGATCAGAGAAACCTACAAGGCTTCCAAAAACAATGACAGACTTGTGTCAGAGTACTTGATGACCCACCAAAGGTCAGTGGTAAGACTCTATTGCTGAAGACTCCATATGCAGCTGACATGTAAAATAAATGGAATGGCATGACTGGAAGCCAGGAGAGAGTCAGTCCCCAGACAGTCAGCGTGTCTAGTGCCAGAAGGTGCTACATGGGCGACTGGGGGAAATGACCAATATCTGTCCAAGCAACTCATGGTCTAACCTATTTAGCAACAAATAACCTGATGTGATGCCCACACAAGTACAATAGTGGCACACAGCCATGGTGGGGAACCAACTGCTCTTGATTTGGCTAACTGATCCCCTCAGTGATATGAGACCCATAGCTAGAGCTGGGAAATAAGTCAGAACCATACCCAAACATAAGCCCACTCGCCAATATCAAGCTACCATCAATCATGGGGTACAAGAGGGCCTACACCTATTAAACTCTCTATCAAAAAAGTGTTATCTCAATTTTCCGGGTGCTAACTTACTCTCCATTGGAGAATCTGCTTCTCTTTTTCAGATAGATGTAGATCCTAAGGAGAGAGCTGCCCCAACATACCTCAAAAGGGGCCCGATTGAAACTAAAGAAAATTGGTGAAACAAGCAAGGGTACTGTTTTCCTGATGAACTGGATACCAGCACAAAGGGGAAGGAGACCAACACAGAGAAAAATCAACTCCTACCAAAGCAGAGAGCGAGAGCCTCAGAGGCCCCCAACACTTCAGCACTGAAGCAGACCAAAAATGAACCCAACATGGCTCAGGGAAATTTTGCGGAAGAGGGGGCGGAAAGAATGTCAGAGTCACATGTTGGGTCATGATATGCAGAGACATTTATCATACCAATAACTGTGGGCTAACTCCACAATGCACCACCCATTTACATCAACAAGGAGGGTCCATTGGGAGGGAGTAGATCATGGATGAACCTAAACAATGGTACCAAACTGCCTGTATTTGCTGAAAAGAAAACTAAAAAATTAAATTAAAAAAAATTGAAAATATCTCAAATAAATACTTTTAGGTAAACTAAAATACCAATCTGCAAAACAATAGATGAGAAGAAATAGCTAAAATAAGATCAGAAATTAATGATAAAGTCACTACAACAAAAATTACAAAGAATCAATCAAATAAAAATCTAGTTATTAAAAAAAACAACATATATTTAGCCAAACTAAGAAAATGTGATAAGACTCAAATTACTAAAATTAGAGATGAAAGGGCAACATTACAACAGATAACAAAAGATTTAAAAATAATAAGAACATACTTTAAAAACAAATATTCTATCAAATTGGGTTATCTAAAAGAAATGGATGAATTTCTAGATACACATGACCTACCAAAATTTAAACAAGATGAGATTAGTAAGTTAAATTTATCTACAGCAGTAATAAGATTGAAGCAGTAATTTTAAAAAAAACTCCCAACAAAAGAAAGCCCTGGCTCAGATAAGCTTACTGAGGAACTATATCAGACATTAAGAAAGATTAGGGGGACTTCCGGTTAAGATGGTGGCGTAGGTACCACGCCAAAGCAGCATAGGGGGAAAAAGACCAAAAAAACTCAGCAAAATACACACTTTTACTAAAAACTGAGGTGTATAGGAAATTGAAGCGGCAGCGGAGAAGTAGAAGAGTTATAGAGCATCCAGAGCCTGCACAGGCAGGAAAAGCGGCTCCGGTAGCTCGGCCAACCACCACAGCCGCGGCGCAGCAGAAAACCACCAGACTCGGCTCGAGCCGCAGGAAAAGCCAGGTGCGGGATTTTCCCCTCACACTGCGCTCTCCACAACTCGGAAACGTGAGGGGAGAATGGCAGCGAGCAACGGAGGAGCAGACCGCGAGGTAGAAGAACACGTGGAACAGCGAGACAACCAGAGCAGCCGCGGCTCCCTCCCCTCCCCCACCGCCTGAACCCAGCTCCAGTGAACAGAGCAGCGGCCCAGGACCCGGCCACGCCAACTTGGGCTGACAACAGGACCCAAGCAGGAGCAGAGTTCGGGAGCAACATCAGTGGCTCCAGCACCGGTACCAGCGGCCCCAGCAGCAGCAGACCCAGGAGTGGCAGCAGCGGCAGGTCTGGCAGCAGCAGATTCAGGGGGAGCAGCGGCAGTGGACACAGCAGCAGCAGCTTCAGCAGCAGTGGTGGATCCAGCAGTGGCAGCTACAGCAGCAGCAGAGGCAGCAGCAGCGGCTCAGTTTGCCCCGTAGGAAAAGCAAGTGCCCAGCTCCAGAAATCAGAACAGCAGCCCGACGACACAGGCAGCAACTTGACTGAGACCAAATTCACCCAAGGTAACTGGGATTGCACGAGGGAAGGGTCTCATTGGTCACAAACTGACTTGGATCCCTCAAAAGACCAGAAATCTAAACCTCTTTGTTGATAGAGGATCTGGTCATTATAATAACCACTCTTGCATACATACTCGGGGCTGTTTTTGATTGAATGTGTACAGTGTTTAGTTAAATTTTAGAATCTACCTGTATTTTATTCCACTCAGCCTGCTTGAATACTCCTATAGCAGGGAACCTCAACCCCTAAGAACATCTTTGTAGATACTCTGAGAGTCTTAAGAGCCACACCTAATACCTTAAGGTCCTACCCTGAAAATATATTACATCAAATCAATTGATACAGCTAAGAATACACAGCTAGCTAGAAAATCCAAGCATTAACTTAATCCAAGATGCAAAAATATATACATTATAACTCAAGAAACACTAAAAAGCAAGATGATATAAATCCACCTAAAAGTATTAATGCATCAGAAATGTCCTCCAGTGAGAAAGAGTTAGAGGAAATGCCTGAGAAAGAGTTCAAAAGACTAATTATAAATATGTTCAAAGAGGTCAAAGAACACATGAAAACAATCAAAGAAGAAATCAAAGAGGAAATCAAAGAGGAAATCAAAGGAATCAAAGAAGAGGCAGGACACCAATTTAATGAAATAAAGAAGGCAATACAAGATATAAATAGGGAAATAGAAATAATAAAGAAAAACCAGTCAGAATTACTAGCAATGAAGAACACAGTTAATGAAATAAAAAACTCTGTAGAAAATCTCACCAGTAGGATGGATGAGGGAGAAGACAGAATATCTAAGCTAGAAGACCAGGTGGCAGACCTAATGCAGTCCAACAAAGAGAAAGACAAACTTATAGAAAAGTATGAGTGGGAATTTCAAGATATTCGGGACATTATGAAAAGATCCAATACAAGAATTCAGGGCATAGTAGAAGGAGAAGAACTCCACTCCAGAGGCATAGTAGGCATCTTCAACAAAATCATAGAGGAAAATTTCCCCCAAATTGGGAAAGAGGTGCCAATACAGATACAGGAAGCCTTTAGAACCCCAGCCAGACAAAACCCAGAAAGAACCTCTCCTTGCCATATTATAATCAAACTTCCAAACACACACACCAAAGAAAAAATATTGAAAGCATTTAGAGAGAAAAATCAAGTTACCCACAAAAGCAAACCCATCAGGATTACAGCAGATTATTCAACACAAACTTTTAAAGCCAGAAGGACTTGGAGAGATATATTCCAAGTTCTGAAAGATAACAACTGTCAACCAAGGTTACTTTATCCTGCAAAGTTATCCATTCAAATAGATGGAGAAATAAAGACATTCCATGAAAAAAGCAGGTTAAAGGAGTATTTGAAGACAAAACCAGCTCTACAGAAAATACTTGATAGAATCCTCCATGCTGAATAAAAGGAAAAGCACACATATAAGGAACCTAGAAAAAAACAGCTATACTCAAATACCAGTTAACAGAAGAGAGCACAGGTAGAACCAGAAACACACACACACACAAAAATGGCAAGCATAAATACACACCTTTCAATAATACCTCTTAATATCAATGGTCTCAATGCCCCAACGAAAAGACATAGATTTGCAGACTGGGTTAAAAAGCAGGATCCTACAATTTGTTGTCTCCAAGAAACTCACCTTTCTACAAAGGATAGACATTATCTTAGGGTGAAAGGTTGGAAGACGGTGTTTCAAGCAAATGGGCCTAGAAAACAAGCAGGGGTTGCTATCCTAATATCAGACAGGGTAGACTTTAGTCCGACGTTAGTCAAGAAAGATAAGGAAGGTCACTTTATATTGATTAAGGGCACATTCCATCAGGAGGACATTACAATCCTAAACATATATGCACCTAACATGGGGGCTCCCAAATTCGTCAAACAAACACTATTAGAACTAAGGTCACAGATAACACCAAACACAGTGGTGGTGGGTGACTTTAACACCCCACTCTCATCAATTGACAAGTCATCCCGGGAAAGAATAAACAGAGAGGCATCTGGACTAAATGAGGTCATAGAAGGAATGGACTTAACAGATATATACAGGACATTTCATCCAAAGGCTGCAGAATATACATTCTTTTCAGCAGCACATGGAACATTCTCTAAAATAGACCATATATTAGGACACAAAGCAACTCTTAACAAATTCAGGAAAATTGAAATAATTCCTTGCATTCTATCTGACCACAATGGAATTAAACTACAAATCAGTAGCAAGAAAGGCTATAGAGCATACACAAAATCATGGAAACTAAACAATACACTACTAAATGATGAATGGGTCAATGAAGAAATCAAAAAGGAAATCAAAAAATTTATAAAGTCAAATGATAATGAGAACACAACATACCAAAATCTCTGGGACACAATGAAGGCAGTTCTAAGAGGTAAATTTATAGCCTTGAGTGCCTATATTAAGAAATTAGAAAGGTCGCAAGTAAACGACCTAATGCTTCGCCTTAAAGCCTTGGAAAAAGAAGAACAAGGCAAACCAAAAATCAGTAGACGGGAAGAAATAATAAAGATAAGGGCAGAAATTAATGAAAGAAACAAAAAGAACAATCCAAAGAATTAATGAAACAAAGAGTTGGTTCTTTGAAAGGATAAACAAGATTGATAAACCCTTAGCAAATCTGACCAAAAGAAAGAGAGAAGAGACACAAATTAATAAAATCAGAGATGAACAAGGTAACATCACATCAGATTCCAGAGAAATTCAAAAAATCATAGGGACATACTATAAAAGCATATACTCCACAAAGTATGAAAATCTGAAAGAAATGGATGATTTCCTTGATCTATATGACCTACCTAAATTAAATCAAAATGAGATTGATCACTTAAATAGACCTATAACAAACATGGAGATCCGAACAGTTATCAATAATCTCCCAACTAAAAAAAGCCCAGGCCCGGATGGATTCACTGATGAATTATACCAGACTTTTAAGGAAGAGCTAACACCATTGCTTCTTAAGCTTTTCCAGGAAATAGAAAAAGAAGGAATTCTACCAAACTCCTTCTATGAGGCCAGCATTACCCTGATACCAAAACCAGGCAAAGATAGAACAAAAAAAGAAAATTACAGACCAATCTCCCTTATGAACATAGATGCAAAAATTCTCAACAAAATATTGGCAAACAGAATACAAGAGTATATCAAAAAGATCATTCACCCTGACCAAGTAGGCTTTATCCCAGAGATGCAGGGATGGTTCAACATACGCAAATCTATAAATGTAATACATACATAAACGGGTTGAAGGACAAAAATCACATGATCATCTCATTAGATGCAGAGAAAGCATTTGACAAAATCCAACATCCCTTCATGATAAAAGTCTACAGAGACTGGGAATAGAAGGAACATATCTCAATATAATAAAGGCTACTTATGACAAGCCTACAGCCAACATAGTACTAAATGGGGAAAAACTGGAAACTTTTCCACTAAAATCAGGAACAAGACAAGGGTGTCCACTGTCCCCACTTCTATTTAATATAGTTTTGAAAGTCTTAGCCATAGCAATAAGGCAAGAGACACACATAAAAGGGATACAAATTGGAAAGGAAGAAATCAAGTTATCATTATTTGCAGATGACATGATTCTATACATAAAGGACCCTAAAGACTCTACTAGCATGCTGTTAGAGCTGATCAAAACCTACAGCAATGTAGCAGGATACAAAATAAATACACAGAAATCAGTAGCCTTCATATATGCTAACAACAAACACACAGAGGATGAAATCAGAGAATCACTCCCATTCACAATTGCATCAAAAAAAAAAAAATACCTTGGAATAAACCTAACTAAGGAAGTAAAGAATCTATACAATGAGAACTTTAAAACACTCAAGCGAGAAATTGCAGAAGACAGTAGAAAGTGGAGAAACATCCCTTGTTCCTGGATTGGAAGAATAAATATCGTGAAAATGGCAATCTTACCTAAAGCACTCTACACATTTAATGCAATCCCTATCAAAATTTCAAAGGCTTTCTTCATGGAAATAGAAAAAACAATCCAAAAATTCATTTGGAATCACAGAAAACCTCGAATATCTAAAATAATACTGAGCAACAAAAAAGAGGCTGGTGGTATCACCATACCTGATTTTAACCTATACTACAGAGCCATAGTAACAAAAACAGCATGGTACTGGCACAAAAACAGACATGTAGCTTAGTGGAACAGAATAGAGGACCCAGATGTAAGCCCAAGTAGCTATAGCCACCTGATATTCGATAAAAATGCCAAAAATACTCATTGGAGAAGAGACAGCCTCTTCAGCAAATGGTGTTTTGAAAACTGGATAAATATCTGCAGAAGGATGAAAATAGATTCTTCTCTCTCGCCATGCCCAAGAATTAAGTCCAAATGGATTAAAGAACTTAACATCAGACCAGAAACTTTGAAACTGCTAGAGGAAAAAGTAGGGGAAACCCTTCAACATATTGGTCTTGGCAAAGACTTTCTGAATACAACCCCAATTGCTCAGGCAATAAAACCACAGATTAACCACTGGGACCTAATGAAATTACAAAGATTTTGCACTGCAAAAGACACAGTGAGAAAAGCAAAGAGGCAACCTACAGAATGGGAAAAAATCTTCGCCAGCTATATATCTGGTAGAGGATTAATATCTCGGATATACAAAGAACTCAAAAAGTTAAATAATAAGGAATCAAACAAGCCAATCAAAAAATGGGCTATGGAGCTAAATAGAGAGTTCTCAAAGGAAGAATTACGAGTGGCATATAAGCATCTAAAAAAATGTTCTACGTCACTAGTCATCAGGGAAATGCAGATTAAAACTACATTGAGATTCCATCTCACTCCTGTCAGATTGGCCACCATCATGAAAACAAATGATCATAAATGTTGGCGGGGATGTGGAAAAAAAGGAACCCTTCTGCACTGCTGGTGGGAATGCAATCTGGTCCAGCCATTGTGGAAAACAGTGTGGAGGTTCCTAAAACAGCTAGAGATTGATCTACCATATGACCCAGCTATAGCACTCCCAAGCATATATCCAAAGGACTCATCTCATTTCCTTAGAAGTACATGCTCAACCATGTTTATTGCTGCTCAATTTATAATAGTTGGGAAATGTAACCAGCCTAGATGTCCCTGAACAGATGAATGAATAATGAAGATGTGGTACATTTATACAATGGAGTTCTACTCAGCGGTAAAGAAAAATGAAGTTATGAAATTTGCAGAAAAATGGATGGACCTGGAAAGTATTATACTAAGTGAGGTAACCCAGGCTCAGAAAGCCAAGCGCCACATGTTCTCTCTCATATGTGGATCCTAGCTACAGATGACTGGACTTCTGCGTGAGAATGAAAATACTTCGTAGCAGAGGCCAGTAAGTTGAAAAGGAGACATAAAGCGTGGAGAAAGTAAGGGAGGAGGATACTTAATAGGTTGATATTGTATATATGTAATTACAATGATTGTAATGGGGAGGTAATATGATGGAGAATGGAATTTCAAATGGGAAAGTGTGGGGGTGGGGAGGGAGGGAATTACCATGGGATATATTTTATAATTATGTAAAATGTTAATAAAAATTAAAAAAAAAGAAAGATTAAAGTCCAGACTTCAATTATTCCATATCATAGAAATGGAAAGAATACTTCCAAATTACATGTACTCTATAGTGCTCTGATACCAAAACAAGACAGACACAACAAAAAAGAGAATTGTGAACCAGTCTCCCTGGTAAACATAGACACAAAACTTCTCAATAAACTACTTTCACATCAAATTCAAGAACACATTAAGGACATCATACACCAGAAGTAAGCAGGTTTCACTCCACAGATGCAGGAATGGTCAATACATAAACCAATAAATGTAATTCATCACATAAATGGACTCATGGATAGAGATTAGATGATGGTCTTAATTGCTACAGAAAAAGGCTTTGACAAATCCAACATTCCTTCATGATAAAAGTCCTGTAAAGGCATTGTGGTTTGATTCAGATGTCCCTCATAAACTTGTATGCTCTGAATGCTAGGTCACCAGCTGGTGGCAATTTGGGAACTGGAGCCTCCAGGAGGCCGTGTATTTTTGGTGGCAGGCTTATGGTTGTTACATCCAGCTTCACCTTGCCAGTTTTTGGCACACTCTCCTGCTGCTGTTGTCCACCTGATGTGGGCCAAGAGGTGATATGTACCTTCAGCTCATGTCATCATTTCCTCCTACCATCATAGACATTCCTCTTGAGTATGTAAGGTAAAATCAACCCTTCCTCGCATAAGCTGCTCTTGGCTGGGTTTTTTTCTGCTAGCAATCTGAAGCTGACTGCAACAAGAAGTTAGGGAGAGAAGGAACATCTCCGCATAATAAAATCTGTACATGACAAGGCCAACATCATGCTAAATGGAAAACAATTCCACGTATTTTCACCAATGTCAGAAGCAAGACTAAGGTGTCTACTTCTTCCATTATTATTCAACATAATACTTGAAGTCTTAGTCAGAGCAACAAGATAAGAAAACAAAATAAAAGGGAAACAATAGAAAGGGATGAAGTTGCCCAGCTATAGCACTCCTAGGCATATATCCAAAGGACTCATCTCATTTCCTTAGAAGTACGTGCTCAACCATGTTTATTGCTGCTCAATTTATGATAGCTGGGAAATGGAACCAGCCTAGATGTCCCTCAACTGATGAGTGGATAATGAAGATGTGGCACATTTATACAATGGAGTTCTACTCAGCAGGAAAGAAAAATGAAGTTATGAAATTTGCAGAAAAATGGATGGATCTGGAAAGGATTATACTAAGTGAGGTAACCCAGGCCAAGAAAGTTAAGCGCCACATGTTCCCTCTCATATGTGGATCTTAGCTACAGATGATTGGGCTCTGCGTGAGAAGGGAAATACTTAGTAGCAGAGGCCAGTAAGTTAAAAAGGAGACATAAAGGGAAGAGAAAGGAAGGGAGGATGGTAATTAATAGGTTGATATTGTATATATGTAAGTACAATGATTGAGATGGGGAGGTAATATGATGGAGAATGGAATTTCAAAGGGGAAACTGTCAGGGGGGAGGGAGGGAATTACTATGGGATATTCTTTTTTAAAATCATGGAAAATGTTAATAAAAATTTAAAAATTAAAAAAAGAAAGGGATGAAGTTAAAATATTCTTATTTGCAGATGATATGATTCTAGACATAAGAGACTAAAGTTCATACCAAAAATTCTTTTTTTTTTAATTTAATTTATTAGTTTTCTTTTCAGCAAATACAGGTCATTTGGTACCATTGTTTAGGTTCATCCATGATCTACCCCCTCCCAATGAACACTCCTTGTTGATGTAAATAGGTCGTGCATTGTGGAGTTAGTCCACAATTATTGGTATGATAAATGTCTCTGCATATCATGACCCAACATGTGACTCTGACATTCTTTCCACCCCCTCTTCCACAAAATTTCCCTGAGCCATGTTGGGTTCATT
This sequence comes from Jaculus jaculus, assembly GCF_020740685.1. Lineage (NCBI taxonomy): Eukaryota > Metazoa > Chordata > Mammalia > Rodentia > Dipodidae > Jaculus > Jaculus jaculus. The sequence continues at coordinate 80,480,721 of NC_059110.1, read as the reverse complement.
TTTGGTCTGCTTCAGTGCTGAGGTATTGGGGGCCTCTGAGGCTCTGACTCTCTTATTTGATAGGAGTTGATTTCTCTGTGTTTTTCTCCTTCCCCTTTGTTCTGGTATCTGGTTCATCAGGAAAAGAGCACCCTTGCTTGTTTTGCCAATTTTCTCCAGATACATATCCAGTTTTCAAAACACACAATACCACCAGCCTCTTTTTTGTTGCTCAATATTATTTTAGATATTCGAGGTTTTTTTTGTGATTCCAAATGAATTTTTGGATTGTTTTTTCTATTTCCATGAAGAAAGCCTTTGAAATTTTGATAGGGATTGCATTAAATGTGTAGAGTGCTTTAGGTAAGATTGCCATTTTCACGATATTTATTCTTCCAATCCAGGAACAAGGGATGTTTCTCCACTTTCTACTGTCTTCTGCAATTTCTCGCTTGAGTGTTTTAAAGTTCTCATTGTATAGATTCTTTACTTCCTTAGTTAGGTTTATTCCAAGGTATTTTTTTTTTTTTTGATGCAATTGTGAATGGGAGTGATTCTCTGATTTCATCCTCTGTGTGTTTGTTGTTAGCATATATGAAGGCTACTGATTTCTGTGTATTTATTTTGTATCCTGCTACATTGCTGTAGGTTTTGATCAGCTCTAACAGCATGCTAGTAGAGTCTTTAGGGTCCTTTATGTATAGAATCATGTCATCTGCAAATAATGATAACTTGATTTCTTCCTTTCCAATTTGTATCCCTTTTATGTGTGTCTCTTGCCTTATTGCTATGGCTAAGACTTTCAAAACTATATTAAATAGAAGTGGGGACAGTGGACACCCTTGTCTTGTTCCTGATTTTAGTGGAAAAGTTTCCAGTTTTTCCCCATTTAGTACTATGTTGGCTGTAGGCTTGTCATAAGTAGCCTTTATTATATTGAGATATGTTCCTTCTATTCCCAGTCTCTGTAGACTTTTATCATGAAGGGATGTTGGATTTTGTCAAATGCTTTCTCTGCATCTAATGAGATGATCATGTGATTTTTGTCCTTCAACCCGTTTATGTATGTATTACATTTATAGATTTGCGTATGTTGAACCATCCCTGCATCTCTGGGATAAAGCCTACTTGGTCAGGGTGAATGATCTTTTTGATATACTCTTGTATTCTGTTTGCCAATATTTTGTTGAGAATTTTTGCATCTATGTTCATAAGGGAGATTGGTCTGTAATTTTCTTTTTTTGTTCTATCTTTGCCTGGTTTTGGTATCAGGGTAATGCTGGCCTCATAGAAGGAGTTTGGTAGAATTCCTTCTTTTTCTATTTCCTGGAAAAGCTTAAGAAGCAATGGTGTTAGCTCTTCCTTAAAAGTCTGGTATAATTCATCAGTGAATCCATCCGGGCCTGGGCTTTTTTTAGTTGGGAGATTATTGATAACTGTTCGGATCTCCATGTTTGTTATAGGTCTATTTAAGTGATCAATCTCATTTTGATTTAATTTAGGTAGGTCATATAGATCAAGGAAATCATCCATTTCTTTCAGATTTTCATACTTTGTGGAGTATATGCTTTTATAGTATGTCCCTATGATTTTTTGAATTTCTCTGGAATCTGATGTGATGTTACCTTGTTCATCTCTGATTTTATTAATTTGTGTCTCTTCTCTCTTTCTTTTGGTCAGATTTGCTAAGGGTTTATCAATCTTGTTTATCCTTTCAAAGAACCAACTCTTTGTTTCATTAATTCTTTGGATTGTTCTTTTTGTTTCTTTCATTAATTTCTGCCCTTATCTTTATTATTTCTTCCCGTCTACTGATTTTTGGTTTGCCTTGTTCTTCTTTTTCCAAGGCTTTAAGGCGAAGCATTAGGTCGTTTACTTGCGACCTTTCTAATTTCTTAATATAGGCACTCAAGGCTATAAATTTACCTCTTAGAACTGCCTTCATTGTGTCCCAGAGATTTTGGTATGTTGTGTTCTCATTATCATTTGACTTTATAAATTTTTTGATTTCCTTTTTGATTTCTTCATTGACCCATTCATCATTTAGTAGTGTATTGTTTAGTTTCCATGATTTTGTGTATGCTCTATAGCCTTTCTTGCTACTGATTTGTAGTTTAATTCCATTGTGGTCAGATAGAATGCAAGGAATTATTTCAATTTTCCTGAATTTGTTAAGATTTGCTTTGTGTCCTAATATATGGTCTATTTTAGAGAATGTTCCATGTGCTGCTGAAAAGAATGTATATTCTGCAGCCTTTGGATGAAATGTCCTGTATATATCTGTTAAGTCCATTCCTTCTATGACCTCATTTAGTCCAGATGCCTCTCTGTTTATTCTTTCCCGGGATGACTTGTCAATTGATGAGAGTGGGGTGTTAAAGTCACCCACCACCACTGTGTTTGGTGTTATCTGTGACCTTAGTTCTAATAGTGTTTGTTTGACGAATTTGGGAGCCCCCATGTTAGGTGCATATATGTTTAGGATTGTAATGTCCTCCTGTTGGAGTGTGCCCTTAATCAATATAAAGTGACCTTCCTTATCTTTCTTGACTAACGTCGGACTAAAGTCTACCCTGTCTGATATTAGGATAGCAACCCCTGCTTGTTTTCTAGGCCCATTTGCTTGAAACACCGTCTTCCAACCTTTCACCCTAAGATAATGTCTATCCTTTGTAGAAAGGTGAGTTTCTTGGAGACAACAAATTGTAGGATCCTGCTTTTTAACCCAGTCTGCAAATCTATGTGTTTTCGTTGGGGCATTTGGCCGTTGATATTAAGAGATATTATTGAAAGGTGTGTTTTTTTGTTTGTCATTTGTGTGTGTGTGTGTGTGTGTGTGTGTGTGTGTTTCTGGTTTACCTGCGCCCTCTTCTGTTAAGTAGTATTTGAGTATTGCTTGTTTTTTCTAGGTCCTTATATGTGTGTTTTTCCTTTTCTTCAGCATGGAGAATTCTATCAAGTATTTTCTGTAGAGCTGGTTTTGTCTTCAAATAGTCCTTTAATCTGCTTTTGTCATGGAATGTCTTTATTTCTCCATCTATTTGAATGGATAACTTTGAAGGATAAAGTAACCTTGGTTGACAGTTGTTATCTTTCAGAACTTGGAATATATCACTCCAAGCCCTTCTGGCTTTAAAAGTTTGTGTTGAATAATCTGCTGTAATCCTGATGGGCTTGCTTTTGTAGGTAACTTGTTTTTTCTCTCTAAATGCTTTCAATATTTTTTCTTTGGTGTGTGTGTTTGGAAGTTTGATTATAATATGGCGAGGAGAGGTTCTTTCTGGGTTTTGTCTGGCTGGGGTTCTAAAGGCTTCCTGTATCTGCATTGGCACCTCTTTCCCAATTTGGGGGAAATTTTCTTCTATGATTTTGTTGAAGACGCCTACTATGCCTCTGGAGTGGAGTTCTTCTCCTTCTACTATGCCCTGAATTCTTATATTGGATCTTTTCATAGTGTCCCGAATATCTTGAAATTCCCACTCATACTTTTCTATAAGTTTGTCTTTCTCTTTGTTGGACTTCATTAGGTCTGCCACCTGGTCTTCTAGCTTAGATATTCTGTCCTCTCCCTCAGCCATCCTACTGGTGAGATTTTCTACAGAGTTTTTTATTTCATTAACTGTGTTCTTCATTGCTAGTAATTCTGACTGGTTTTTCTTTATTATTTCTATTTCCTTATTTATGTCTTGTATTGCCTTCTTTATTTCATTAAATTGGTGTCCTGCATCTTCTTTGATTCCTTTGATTTCCTCTTTAAGTTCCTCTTTGACTTCTTTGATTTGTTCTCTGACTTCTTTGAACATATTTACAATCATTCTTTTGAACTCTTTCTCAGGCATTTCCTCTAACTCTTTCTCACTGGAGGACATTTCTGATGCATTAATACTTTTAGGTGGGTTTATATCATCTTGCTTTTTAGTGTTTCTTGTGTTATAATGTATATATTTTTGCATCTTGGATTAAGTTAATGCTTGGGTTTTCTAGCTAGCTGTGTATTCTTAGCTGTATCAATTGATTTGATGTAATATATTTTCACGGTAGGACCTAAGGTGTTAGGTGTGGCTCTTAAGACTCTCAGAGTATCTACAAAGATGTTCTTAGGGGTTGAGTTTCCCTGCTACAGGAGTATTCAAGCAGGCTGAGTGGAATAAAATACAGGTAGATTCTAAAATTTAACTAAACACTGTACACATTCTATCAAAAACAGCCCCGAGTATGTATGCAAGAGTAGTTATTATAACGACTAGATCCTCTATCAACAAAGAGGATAAGATTTCTGGTTTGTTGAGGGATCCAAGTCAGCTTGCGACCAAGTGAGACCCTTCCCTTGTGCAATCCCAGTTACCTTGGATGATTGTGGTCTCAGTCAAGTTGCTGCCTGGGCCGTCGGGCTGCTGTTCTGATTTCTGGAGCTGGGCACTTGCTTTTCCTGTGGGGCAAACCGAGCCTGGCAAGTGTGGCCCTGCAGATCAGCACCCCTGCTGCTGGAACTGCTGCTGCTCAAGCTGCCCCTGCTGGGACTGTAGCCACTGCTGCTGAAGGTGTTGCTGCTGGACCCACCGCTGCTGCTGCCTCTGCTGCTACTGTAGCTGCCACTGCTGGAGCCACCACTGCTGCTGAAGCTGCTGCTGCTGTGTCCACTGCCGCTGCTCCCCCTGAAGCTGCTGCTGCCGAGTCTGCCGCTGCTGCCACTCCTGGTTCTGCTGCTGCTGGGGCCGCTGTTACCGGTGCTGGAGCCGCTGATGTTGCTGCCGAACTCTGCTCCTGCTTGTGTCCCACTGTTGGCGTGGCTGGGTCCCGGGCTGCTGCTCTGTTCAGAGCTGGGCTCAGGTGGTGGGGGAGGGGAGGGAGCTGCAGCTGCTCTGGTTCTCTCGCTGCTCCAAGCGTTCTTCTACCTCGCGGTCTGCTCCTCTGTTGCTCTCTGCCGCTCTCCCCTCACATTTCCTGAGTTGCGGAGAGCACGGTGTGAGGGAAAGCTCCCGCACCTGGCTTTTCCTGCGGCTCAAGCCGAGTCTGGCGTCTTTTTGGTGCGCCGCGGTTGCGGCGGTTGACTGAGCTGCCGGAGCCGCTTTTCCCGCCTGTGCAGGCTCTGGATGCTCTGGAACTCTTCTACTTCTCCGCTGCCACTTCAATTTCCTATACACCTCACTTTTTAGTAAAAGTGTGTATTTTGCTGGGTTTTTTTTGGTCTTTTTTCCCCCCAGGCTACTTTGGCGTGGTACCTACGCCGCCATCTTAACCGGAAGTCTCCTTGAACATATTTATGTGTTGTATTACATTTATTCATTTACATATGTCAGGTCTCTGCATTCCTAGAATGGAACCTACTTGACTAAGATTGATGATATTTTTATATGTTCTCTACTAAATTTATTTATTTATTATTTGTGTGTGTGTGTGTGTGTGTGTGTGTGTGTGTGTGTGTGTCTGTGTGTGTCTGTGTCCACTTTCTTAGTTCAAGCCTATGTGGGAGACTTGGGAATTGTACTAAGACCAGAAGGTTTGAAAGCATGCCCCTCTTACCATAGGGCAAGCACCTTTAACCACAGAGCAATCTTCCCCGTTTTTGATATGTTTGTGAGTCTAATTTGCAAGTACTTTGTTGAGGACTTTTGTGTCTATGTTCATCATGCGATCTGTATTTTTCATTTAAAATATTGTTATTTATTTATATATTTGAGAGAGAGATAGAAAGAGAGAGTTTATGTGTCTGACTTTATGTGGGTCTGGGGAAATCAAACTTGGGCCATCAGGCTTTGTAAGCAAGTGCCTTTAGCCACAGAGACATCTCTCTAGTCCCCTACTTCCTTTTTTTGTTATATCCACTCATACCTTCATATTAATTTTCTTTCTCCTTTTTGGAGTGTTTAACTCCTTCACCTTGTCTTCAAGCTCAGATTTTCTGTCTTATCCTTGATTCATTCTATGGGCGAGACTTTTTACAGAGTTTAAAACTTTATTTATTGTGTTTTTCATTTCCAGCATTTAAGACTGTTTTCCCTCAACATTTCTATTTCTTTACTCTTATCAGCCTTACTTGGATTTGTTCATAAGTTGTAGGAAGCATAGGTAGTCTTGGTAAGGAAGCTTGGAAAGAGGGGAAGGAGGGACAAGTAAGAGTAGGGGATACTTGCCAGACAGGTAGAGGGACGGGATAAAGCAGGTATAAGGGTCTTGGAAGGATTTCAGGTAAGGGAGCGTGGGAGGGAAATATACAAAATTAATGACAGCATCAGTACCATAGAAACCTTCTTTTTGGTTAGCTAATTAAAACATATAATCAATAATATAGGGCAGATACTATGGGAAGAAGCACCCTGTAGCGGGAGGAGAAATCTTTACTTTAAAACCATAAAATATTGTTGATAAAGCTCATTCCCAGAATATCCTATAGTGAGATGTTGGTCAGGGAAGCCCATGAGGCCCTGAAAACAATGCAGGTAATTGCCAAAGCACTTGGTTACCCACCACATCTAAATGTTAAGACCCTATTGCTGAAGACACCACAGACTGTGGTTGCAGGACAAGAGAATATGCTGTAACTGAGATGGAAGCCAGCTTCCTGCTGGCTAGCCCTCATAGTTCTGGAAAGTGCTATGCAAGCTGCAGGAGGATAATGGTTACCAATGGTAATAATAAGCAGGGGATTCTGCAAGCTACAAAATAAACTAACTGGGAAAGATATACACACATGTACAATAGTGGCACAAAGGCTATGGGGATAATCAACTGCTCTCTGATTCGATATGAGACCCACTCAGTGGGACAGAATTCATTCCTGGTACATACCAAGTCAGAAGCCTATGGTTTGGAAGGTCATAGACCATAGAAAGAAGCTCTCACTGTTCTTTGGCTAAAATGAGAGGGCATGCCCATCATTAAGTCACTTGCCAGAGCCTCTTGCCACTGCAAACATCAGATGCTTGTGCCAGCCACTTTTTGTGTCTTGCTTAGGTAGGTGACTTGGTAATTAAACCCAGGCAGGCAGGATTTTCATGCAAGTGCTTTTAATTGCTGAACCATCTTCCCAGCCCTTTTAAAACATGAAAATATCACTGAATTTAAAAGGCAAATGAAGAACTTAGAGAAATACTTGCAGAGAATATGAAAATCTTGGGCTTCAGAGATGGCTTAGTGGTTAAGGAACTTGCCTGTGAAGCCTAAGAACCTGTGTTTGACTCTCCAGGTCCCACAAAAGCCAGACGTACAAGGTGACGCACACACACACACACATGGTGGAGCACACGTCTGGAGTTCAATAGTAGTGGCTGGAAGCCTTGGCATGCCAGTTCCCCCTCCCTTTATCTCTCATAAAAATAATCACAAAACATTTACAACAAAGAAAATATGAACATCTTAATATTGTTATCCTCTAAAGATATAGTAGGAACACATGTGAAAACACTGAGATCTTTATGAAAACAACAACAAAAAAAAACATAAATAGAAGCTTCAAAGAAAAGGTCAGACATGATTAACAAGAAAAAAAGAAAATATTTAGTTTTGCAAGCAAATGCAAAAGGACAAATAAGTAATTGTATATTTTGCCTCTTAGATTAGCTGTGATTTAAAAATAATTAAACTTAAGGTTATGTTACCATTCATTGGGCTGAAAGAGGATCCTATTAATACCCATGTAGAAATCACGTATAGGCAAGGAGAAGTCCTCCAAGTGCTGGTTTTGGCAGCTTCTGTTCTCTGTGACAGCAGAGAGCTCTGGCCTCTAGTGTCACAGTCCTTATGCGGGTCTTCATATTGTTACAGCTTTTGTGTAGACCTAGGAGGCCGAGATTCCTTAGCTCTCGGCAGGAAATAGCACTGTGGATTCTGGGCAGGCCTATATATAGTGACTCCCCAGTGCCACACCTTTTGGACCTGGTGTGTCTGAGACCCATAACCCTACAGGCTTAACAACCCCCGGAACTCTAACAGTGGCCAGTCGAGTGGTTTCTCCTCCCTGGTTCTTTATGAGCTTCTCCCCTCTTCAGCCCCAGCTCTCTGCACTGTCCACTTCCACCACACCCCTCTTCCTGCCCCGGCTGCTCTCTCAGCCTGTTCAGCTGCCTCTTCTTCAGCTGTCACACAGTTGGCTGCCTTGCCACCTAGGCAGTTTGGCCTTCCACCTGCTCAGTTGTCACTCCTGCTGCCATTCTGCTCTGCGGCCTCTGTCACTGCTACTGCCCTACTGACTCTTCTGCTTTCCCAGCTCAGTCTATACATTAAAAGCAAGCGAGATTCAAGGAAAACTTTTGATTGAATCTTATGTTTCAAAGGAAGCTTTTGGCCTAATATCCCAACACCAGCGAGGCTGCACAGGGAAGCCTGAGTAGCCTGCTTATAAAGCCAGAGAAGGGGTGTTAGGACCATTCACAGTACACCTTGCATGCAAATGAAGGTTTGTGTTTGTATCACAGTGCACCTACACCCATCTCTGCCACGTCTCTTTAGCTAAGTCACAGCAGTCCTCCTGCTAAGCGAAGTGCTTCCTCTCTGGCCTATGGGGGAAGAATGATTCTAATGTCATTTGACATCCACCAAAGCTTATTATAGCAAAAAGGCTGGCATAAACTATTTCAAGAAGCCCTAGCTGAGGCTTTGCCTTCAGAAACCATGGCAATCAGCTGTAACAATTGTGTATTTATCTCAAGGTGTCCATGGAGTATTTAAGATGCCTGGTGCTAGCATAATGGTGGTACAGCTGGCTGTTTGACCAATGGTCTCCTTTAGCTCAGGCAGCCAACAGAGCAAAGCATACTCCAATAGCTAATAATTTTGGAGCCAAATTGCCCCATTCCCAATCTTTGCTAATTTATGGGGAAATGAGCATCAGAAAGAGCAATTATGGAAAAGCTAGAGCACTAGGGAGATGGCTCAGCCAGTAAACTCTGTGCTTGAGGACCTGAGTTCAGATCCACTATACTCATGTAAAAGCTGGGCATGGCAGCATGCTCCTGTAGTCCCAGCACAGCATAGGCAGACCAGGCAGATCCCAGGGGCTCTTTCACTGGCTAATCTAGCCCAGCTGGTCCGCTCTGGGTTTAGTGAAAGACCCTATCTCAAACAATAAGGTGATGAGTAATCAAGGAAGATACCCAACATGAATATCTAGCCTATGTGTATGTGCGTATGTGTATGCGTGTGTGTGTGTGTGTGTGTGTGTGTGTGTGTATGCACATTTGAGTGCGTGCACATGCATGCATGCATGGACACACACACATCTTAAGAACTTATCATAAATAATGATTTTAATAATGAATTAATAGTGCTTCATATTTCTCCAGTATCATAGGGAAAGATGGGTCTCCCTTATTTGATTTGATTTAATGATAAGGTAAAATGGATAACATTATTTCCTTATGAGGCCAAGAAGAAGCCTTTCTGGAATAAAATATTGGATGCTACTGTAAAGCTGTGATGGTGGAGAACTTGTAGCATGTCACAGATCACTGTCACAGAGCATGAGGTCCAAAGCAAACTTAAGTGTACACATACATTTTATTACTTGACCAGTGGAGACATTTCAGATTATTGGGGATTGTCTTGGGACATGGGTATAATGCTCAAAATCAAGTTATATTTCTATATTATATTATGTAATAAAAGTAATTTCAAATAGAAAACCATATAAAACACAAAATACAAAAACTAAAGATATAGCACAAAGGTGAAGGAGATAGACACAGAGAACAATCAATTCCTACCAAATCAGATATCCAGAGACACCGAGGCTCCCAGACCTCCTCACTCAAGCAGACCTAAAATGAACCCAACGTGGCTCAGAGAAATTTGTGGAAGAGGGGCAGAAAGAATGTTAGACCCACATTCTGGGTCATGATACACAGAGACTTTCCTCCTACCCATAACTGAGGGCTAACCCCACAATGCATGACCCATATTCCCCAACAAGGAGGGTCCATTTGGAGGGGGGAGGACAGGGAGGAAGCTGACAATGGTACCAACTTGACTGTATTCACTGAGTACAAAACTAATGAAAAAGAAAAAAAAATAAGTTGACAATAAAATATAATTAATCTACAAAAAACTAAAGGTATGAAAATCTAGAATATTTTACAAATATGAAAGAAGGAAAATAATTTCTAGTAGTACAAAGATGTTTATATACTTGGCTACATAAACCCTCTTATAATAAGCACCACTAGCATGAAAGAAAGGAAAGAAAAATATATGCAATACCTATGACTTAGTGTTGACACTTGTGTTAATGTAAGAAAAAAAAAACGTAGGCTTATTCATCAAGAAGTGCAGACTAGACTAAAAAGGCCAACAGAGATTATGATACACTGTAAAGAGGTTGTAATGACAATATGAAATGATTGCCTAGGAATGGAAAAAAGTCTCCTCATATTGAGAAAATTCAAATGGTGCCATCTGTCTAACTTAAAATTCAGCAAACTCATAAATAGTATATTCCTGGAAGTAGCTTGCAGAAGTCTGCCAAAGCTAGGTCATCATAGTGAAAAGACAGAAACAAAATCAGTGTGGAGAGAGGGCATTGGTTAAGGGCATCACGATGCACCCATCACGTGATGTCCTAGCCATTACACCTCTAAGACAGATGCATGTACTAACATGAAACTGAAGAAATAAAGCAGCTATGAGAAGAGAAGGAGAACAAGCATGGAGCAGGGAAGAAGAGGGAAACATCAATAACCAAACAATAAGGGAGGGAATTGGAGCAAAGGTTTTCAAGGGATTGGCTTATGCCCAGGTACCCTCCTTAATGTATTATTTTTTTATCACAATATACTTTATTAGCACATACCAATTATATAAAAATGGGTTTGTTCTTACATTTTCATATATGCAAATAACAAACACCGCTTCCCTCTTCATATAAACATCATAACATGGCTAATGAGTCTTGCTATAATTGCTTAAATCACCTTGGCTAATTGGCTTCCTTCACTCTCTAAGGTCCCAACTTCCTGCAGTCTAAGGACAAAGAGAAAGTAAATCTTTTCTGGGTGTCCCTCCCCTCTGGCCTTATTAGCAGAGATGTAGAAGGCAATCACAATTACTGGGTCTTCCCTTGGCTCCTGGACTGTGCTATCCTGAACCCCACCTGGGAGCTAATTAGAGGGTATGTTTGTAGAACTTATACGGACTTCATTCTCCAGTCCCAGACATCGTTGTCTTCATTGGGACATTTGCTACATGGATGCCTCCTGAGGCCCTGGAGGGCTGGGAAGTTAACAAAGTTTATCAGTTAGTCTGTTCTCCTCTGGAGTTTGTGGACCCAAGAGATTAGTAAATCTCCCTTTGGTGTGTGTGGCAAACATAGCAGTTTCCAGAGGCCTGCGCTCTCCACAAGTGCATTCAAGGAAGTGAGGTCAAGAGTGGTACAAAGGCCAGAGCCATGACCAGGAGGAATGCAGCGATTATTTTCAGGGAGATCGAGTGGATAGGTCTCTGCTCTGGCCTTCATTAGAGAAAGAGACCATAAACTCTAGATACACAGTAACTTCTTTAACTCAGAACTCAGTGGAACCTACACAGCCACATGACACCAAGCATCAGCTCACTCATTCTCTTACTCAAGTCACTGAACCCTCTGAATAATCACTTACAGAACATGCTAAGAGTCCCACTTCATACAGAAGCAGACAGACTCACAGAGCTGCTCTGTTCCATGTCACATGGCCAGGTGATTTAGGGGTATGATTCTCACTTAGGCTGATATCTCATGGCCAGCAGGGAGCAGTGTTCATCTAGAACCCAAGTCCCTCAACTCTTCATCTAACATTGACTTCACACTGACCTTTCCTTATATTCAGTGGTGGCTAGCCACCTATAATTGCCAAATAAAAATCTGAACAGTATGGACCTCTAATGGCTTTATTGCCTACCCCACCCCACCCCCAGGGCCCACAAACAGAAATTGAAAACAAAGCTGACTATCTTGTGGCTGTTGTTCTGAAGTTTCTTCCTGGGCTCACTTGTTTCTGTTACTACTACCTATCAGGACTTCTTCACATCTCTCTCTGGTCAGTTAGCACCACCTCCAACTTGAATATATGGGTAGTTTATTGTGCCCAACATCTACACTCTACCCGTTAGAGATCCACTGGCTGTAAATGGTCCTTGGGTCTATGTGCCTCTTCTTAGGCTCACTGCTTGTCCAGTTGCCCATCATCACTTAGTTCCTCCGTGCTTTTGCCTCCCATGTGGACCTGAGTACTTCTCAAAAAGGAGGTGAATGAAACAGAAGTCTGAGAAACCAACTAACCCTGAAAGAGACCAAGAGAGCTAAAATAGCAGGGACTAGAGTAGAATTGATGTCTTCATATGCTGTGTGCAAGGCTTTCTTTATTGATCCTTGTGTCAGTATAAGTGTTAAGTTTGAATTATTTTTTATAAATTTTATTTATTTATTTGCATATGGAAAGAAAAAGAGAGAGACAGAGAAAATAGGTACATCAGGGCCTCTAGCCACTGCAAACGAACTCCAGATGCATGTGCCCTTTGTGCATCTGGCTTACATGGGTTCTGAGGAATTGAACCTGTGTCCTCTGACTTCTCAGGCAAATGCATTAACCACTAAGCAATCTCTCCAGCCCAAGTTTGAATTCTTTAGTCACTTAGTAGACGCTGGGATGGAGACAGCTGGGCTAGGATCTAGTACTTGGAGGTTGCTACTTTTAATTCCCATAGTTTATAGCAAACATTTAGCCTCTCTGTGTACATTTTTTAATCTGTGGAGTAAGAGTAATAAATTCTTGCTTCCTTATCCCCTAATTGAGACTCTAGTTAATACTGTGGGACATTAATCTGTGTGGTGGCAAAATCCAAAGAGAACAGGTTTTAAAGAACAAATGGCCTCCTGTTCTAGATCTCCCCTGGGTCTATGCAGCCTGTCTCTATGCATGACAAATGGTAAGTCTTGGATGTTGGATGGAAGGTGGTACTGTTGTGTGTGTGTGACAGCATCTCCAGGTGGACATATGTAGATACTCATGGAGAATAAAATGACATCAGCTGAACTTAATGGGTGAATCATGGATGTCCTGAAATGTTCACAGGTGTGTTGAGGACTGATGCCATAAGAATCATGTTTATTTGAGTATGAACTATCTGAATTTGGGTGGCTTAGAATATTACTACTCTTGTTGGGAACTCATGAGCCTATATTCACAAAGGCCTTGTATCCATTCCAACTGAGATTGGTTACTATTTGCAATGGAAATCCATAAAGTCAGAACCAGGCAATAGGGTAGAGTGATGAACAAAGATATGTGGATGGGGTTGCAGAATGGGGAGTAGTGTGGCACAGAGGTGAGCTTTCAATTTCAGGGCCAGCAGAAGGGATCCACAGGGAGTCTTCCCTTCATGATAAGAACAGCCTGCTTTGTCTGATAACTGAAAAGAGCAGGGTCAGACCATATGACTGCTTCATGTTTCTTCCAGGCTTTGACTCCTGAGCAAGTGGACAGAGTGACCTTGGACTGAAGGATGGTCCATTGTGTTTGTTTTCTCAAAGGTGAGGATGGTATCAGACAGGACAGCTGGAGGGTAACCCCTCCTCAGTCATCTTACATTGCTGCCCTCACTCCCCCCATGCACACACTTTGACTACTGGCATTTAAATTTTTTTAAATTATAGAACTCAGGAGGAAGCTTAATATAATGCAAGAATGAGATAAAAAGCAAAAGTCTTTCTCCACTTCCCACTGCCCTTCCCAATGTTATTTGCATCCACAAAAGAGGGAACCACCCTTTATAGAATGGGGGTTATTTGTCACTCATACATGGGTCATATTATTGTCACTTTATAAATTTAGCCAAATGCCTTGTAATCTCATCATGCAAATACATGAAAGGCTTCTTTTTAAACAAATAATATACTTTTTACTAAAATTATTCACTCCAAACACAAATCACTCATATTTGTACAACAGAATTTGAAACTATTTACTTTATATTGAGAATTAAAGAAACACTTTTGTATTACATGATTATTCACTACTATCCCACCTCACTATTATAATTATTCATCATTATTTATCTAATTATTATGATCATTCATGTATTCATTTTCAATCTTTGCATGTATGTGTGTGTGTGTGTGTGTGTGTGTATGTTATACAAGCCATATGTATATATAAACATAGTTTATCTAAAAGGAGGTCAACATTTGATATTTATTTAATTTATTTAATTCTATGTCATTTGGTCAGTCATTAAACAAAAAGTACAAATTATTTCATGTCCCATTTTCAGGCCCATGGTATAAATCCCATCCCTAGATTTAATGTACCTTCTGTCAACGTCAATATTCTTTCACCTAAGCTTTGCCTTTTCTTCCCAATCCAAAGCAAATTCCAGTTCTGACCACTAATATCTATTTTCTCCCACCATTGGATCCACCATGAAAATTTCCTCAGTGGACCTTCATCATAAGAAGCCAGAGCAGTGTCTAGGAAGGACAGCCAACTGTGATGCTCCTGTCCTACCTTCTCACACTGGTGGCTTCCTTCCTGTCAGGACTCTCTTCAGTGCTCCCTGCACATCAGGGTTGCATAGGCTGTAGATGACTGGATTCAGGATAGGGCTTAGGATAGTGCTGAAGATCCCAAGGCCCTTGTCCTTATCTGAGGCTGAGACAGAACCTAGATGCATGTAGCTGAAAAAGCCAGTCCCATAAAAGAGGCAGACCACAGTGAGATGGGAGCCACATGTGGAGAATGCCTTCTTCCTCCCATCTGCTGAGCAAATCCAAAGTACCGCAGCTGCAACATAGGCATAGGACACTGAGATAAGGATTATGGGAATCACTCCCATAAAGGTGGCCCCTGCAAAGAGCAGCTGTCCATTGAGGTGAACACTAGAGCAGGAGAGCTAGAACAGGGGTGGAAAGTCAGAGTAGAAGTGGTTGACCACAGTAGGACCACAGAAGTCCAGCACGGACACAGCCACTGTGTGAGTCAGAGCTTTGATGAAGGAGATGGTGAAGCAAATGCTCAACATGGTGCCCTGGACTTTTAGACTCATACACGTGCTGCAGGTGAGTGGCTGACAGATAGCCAGCTAGCGGTCATAGGCCATGGCTGTCAAGAGGTGACAGTCCACACCAGCCAGAAGGTGGATAAAGAAGAGCTGTGAGAAGCAGGCAGCAAAGGGAACTATGCACTGGTGACTCAGCAGACACACCTGCGTTTGAGGAACAGTGACAGGGATGCACCCAATGTTCAGAAGAGAGAGGTTCCCCAAGAAATAGTACATTGGGGTATGGAGTTTAGGCTCAACAAAGATGGCCGCCAGGATGCTAATGTTACCTCCAACTGTTATTACTTAAGTAAAGAGAAAGACAACAAAAAGGATGTATTGCAGTCCTACATGCTCTGTTAGTCCTTGGGAGATGAATTCAGTGACAGTTGTCCTGTTCCCCCCACACCTGGCTCTATAGGACACTGATGAGAGCTGGAGGAGGCAGAGACTCAGACCTGCCAAAACAGGGAGAATGAAACCTGAGCATCCGCCTGTATTTGCAGGACCCTGGTAAGGGATGGACTGGACCTGCCAATTAGGACAGACATTTACCTAGATTTGGTCCAGACTCCTGAAAGCTTCTAATAAGCCACATGTTAACCCTTTAGTTGGTGGCTCAGGGGGAGGACCAGAGATTTCCAAGGAGAGAGCTCAGGCAAAGTGACTTTTGACCAACATAGTGTGGAAGTACTTCAATATTGTTACAATGATCACACTTTGTCAGTGTGTAGGAACTAAAAAGCATATGATACTAACTCAGTGAATATACAAGTTTCTGGATAGTAGTGAGGGTGCTGATTCAAGAGAAGGGTTGTTGTCTTATGAAATCAAAATGTTTGAGGAAGAACAGGAGCAAGAAGCCAACCAAAGTTCAAAAGCACTGCGATAAAGTCTATGCCTAATGTTTTCCTTCAATTTTCAGAAAACCTCTTGCTACTAATGCTATTAATTCTATGGGATTATAACATTCATGCTTAGAAAGATTAAGCAAGCACCCTTAGGTCCCAAAGCTCTTGAGAACACTTATCTTCAACTAAGGACCATCTGACACCAAGGTCACACCTTCACAATACATTACTTGGACATGTGTTGCCAGTGAAGCTCTATGAGTGACATCATGTAGAATGAAAAGAATTAAGATATTCCCACGGCTTTTGGTGTTAGCATCTCTACATTTCAAGTAAGTTGGGATCTCATTATTTCACCAATAGCTCTTTATATAATGTCATCTGATTCTGGATATGTTCATGATAGGATTAACAGACTGAGTGTGACAAATGAGACAAATAAGGTACAAGGATGATTTAAGGTTCTTAGGCTGAGCACATGGAAAAACATAGTCCTTAGTAGATGTTATAGGATCATTATTTTGTGTATGTATGTGTGTATACTTGGAGAGATCAAGTACTTTCCTAAGGCAGAGAGAGATTGAAGTCCTAGGGAACATTTAGCCAGCTTCCCCACTGCCACATGTGGTGGCTGCTAAGCCCAAGGTACCCAAATAATTGAGGGGTGAACCTAAGAAATCCAAGGTCCTTTAGCTGTGACTAGAGCAGATCACTCTGCAAAGGTACTTTAGGCTCTCTTTTTCTGGATTCTTCTGCTTTTACTTGTTTCTATTAAAAACACTGACCCTCTTCCACATATCAAATCCATCTCTGGAGGCACAATTGTAGGCCTTTGTTCGAGCAAAGTTTTCTTAAGCAATCCAATCTTTAGTTAAAACTTCTCTCCTATAACATCACAGACAGTGAATAACTGAGTGATTCCTGATCCTTCCTGTGGAGACAGAGACAGGAATGTGAAGCATTCAGAGGAGTTGTTCAGAGTCATAGCATGGCCAACTGAAGCCATACTCCAGTGTGATGAAGCTCATGGACCACCACACGGACTCTGCAGCACTGCCAACACCACAGTCCCCTCTACCCTGTGATTTTCCACAAAAACTGTGGGCTATCCCTTCTGATTGACAGGGGAAATGTGAAGCTCACAAAAATTCACTTGTTTAAAGTCATACATGCCAGAATTTGTTCTGGACAGAGTTGGTTCTTTTTCTGCCAATCCCTGCTGATGGCTTAGGCCTTGCCACACATATTCACACATACTCACACACATATGTGTTTGTTTTCCCTTCCCTTGGTGTCACTCAAGCTGGAAAAACTCATTATGATATGTCACTGCCATGTATGGGTTCCAGCATTACTCAGTACTTTAGTCACCTATGGAGGAGGGAAAGGTCACCAGAGGCTCCTGAATGGCTTTCTCCTGCCCTTACTTGGGAATGAAGTAAAGTAGGAAGTCTGGAGTGCCGGGACACTTACCTTCAGACAGCACTGTGGCCACCCTGCAGACTGGAGTGAATGTTAGGTTGGCTCAATATGGCCAGCTCCAGAAAGCTTACAAACGTAGTGTTGGGGCTCAGGGATTATGTCTTGGTGCTCATTTGGGAGCTATTCCATACCCAGAAGCACTAGAAACAAGGTTCCCCAGGGATTACACAAGGAGGCAGAAGAAAACAAACCACCACAGTCCTTATGGGTTTCTCTCCTCTGCCTAAAGAAACATGAGATTCATACATCGTCCAGCCTCCTGGTGTCTCCAAAATGGAGGAGAATATGAAATGCAATCCTGCATGCTTTGGTGAGTTGCCACAGCTACCCAGTCAATTCACATTTGGAGTTCATCTGATTCTGAGACTTTTCACATTTATTTTCCATGATTTAATGCATAGTTTTGTAAATGTGACTTAGTTAAGGTAAAAACTTATCAATAGCTTTGTGTGTTTGATGAAGTATGCAGCCATGGATCCAGCATGGCCATCAATGCAGAGGACATTTTGTTCATCGGAGATACTTTGTAGTCAATGCCCTTACCACACTATGGCCACAGCAATCTCTTAAGACATCTGCCCCTATGGTTTCTCTTTTCCAGTGTTATGAATACAATCATTCACTGTACAGGCTTTTTGTAAGTGAATTCATCCAACCAGTATAACCCTTTAGATTCATGTGGGTTTGCTATACAGTGTCTTCCCTTATTTATGTATGATATAACCCTGAGTAGCTGCCTGATACTGTGGATAGCATAAAAACCCTATATACAAAATACTTTTCTTATGCATACCTGTGATAAACTTTAATTTATAAATGAGAGTAAAAATAATAGCTATAATAAACAGAAAAAAGGTTTTTTAGGCATGCCCAAAAGACTGACCTTTCTATGCAAGACAGAGAGTGAGATAGAGAGAAAGGATTGGCACACCAGGGCCTCCATCCACTGTAATGAACTCAAGATGAGTATGCCATCTGGTACACACGTGCAGCCTTGCACATTAGTGTCACCTTGTATGTCTGTCTGGCTTACATGGGATCTAAAGAGTCAAACATGGGTCCTTAGGCTTCACAGGCAAGTACCATAACCACCAAGCCATTTCTCCAGCCCAAAGGGAACAATTTTAATAATGTACTTTAATGAAAGTTATTTAAGTCTTTTGAATCATTCGTTTCTGGTATTTTCTATTTAGATTTTTCAAATCATGGTAGACCACAGTTAATTAATGTGAAACGTCTAAAAACAATGTAGTGAAAGGAAACTGATGTACTAATAATCTACTCCTTACTTCGTGGAGTAGTTATTCTGTGTTTTTGTTGATGGCATCTATTTGTTTTCTAGATTTTAGTCAGTAAAAATAAAGCTAGAGGGCTGGAGAAATGGCTCAGCAGAAAAGGCTCTTGCTTTTGAAGCCCGACATTCTGGATTCAATTCCCCTATGCCCAAATAAATCCAGATGCACAGAGTGGCATATGCAGTTCTTTGTGTAGCTGTATATCTTCATTCCCTCTTGGAAAATGGTCAATCACTTCATTTAATATAATTGTATATTTAATTTTGTAAGAAACTGTCAAGCTGTTTTCCAAAGTGATTAATGCTTTTTTGATGCCTCCCCCTAAAAAATGAACAAAATTTTCAGTTGCTCCACTTAAAACTGTATCTTTTAACCATTCTGTCAGTACTCTCTTGTGGTATTGTGGGTTCCCTGAGCAACAGTGTGCCGGCAGGCAGGCACAGACAGTGTGCAGGCAGGTGTAGTGGTCTGGAGTGAGTAGGCCAGACCCCTGTTTCAACACCTGCCTCTTCCCACCTCCCCAGTCTGGGTTCCCTGCACATGTCTATGCAGAAAGGCACAGCAGGCTGGAGTGAGTAGGCCAGACCCCAGTTTCCTGGCTCCTCCCACCTCCCCAGTCTGGGTTGCCTGCTCAGACAGTTTCCTGGCAGGCTGGCATGATGGTCTGAAGTCAGTAGGCCAAACCCTTCCTTTCTGGCTATGCCAAGTCCCCTAGTCCTGGTAGGTCCCATTGTACCTTGCTTTCTTGGCCTGTAACTCCCAGAGCCAGGATGCAGTTAATATCTACAATGAGCTATTGACCAAAGAGATCTATACGGTTTCCCAAAAGAAGACAGATTTCTGTCAGAGTACTTGATGACCCACAAAAGGTTAGTATTAAGGCTCTACTGCCCAAGATACCATATGCTGTTGGTACAGAACATGCAGACACCTGCCTGGAATCTGGAAGAGAGTCAGTCCCCAGACTTGTCAAGTGCCAGAAGGTGTTACATGAGAACCTGGGGGAAATGACCAACATCTGTCCAAGAAACTTGTGGTGTAAGCTATTCAGCAGCAAACAACTTGATGTGATGCTTACACAAAGTGCAATAGTGGCACACAGCCATGGTGGGTAATCAACTGCTCTTGAACTGACTAATGGATATGCTCAGTAGAGCAGATTCCACTCCTCAATATCAAACTCCCAGAAATCTTGGGCTGTAAGAGGGCCTACACCTATTAAATTCCCTCTAAAATAATAATTATTATCACATTTATCTGGTGTTGACTTCACTGTCAATTAGAGAACCTGCTTCTCTTATTCAGATGGATGTGGAACCTGAGGAGAGAATCCACCCATTGCACCTCACCAGGGCCCAGCTGAAACCATAGAGTATTTGGGGAAATGAGCAAGAGTGCTGCTTTCTTGGTGAACCTGGTATCAGCAAAAGGGTGAAGGAGATAGATACAGAGAACACTCAACTCCTACCAAACCAGATATCCAGAGATGCAGAGATTCCCAAGACCTCATCACTGAAGTAGACCTAAAATGAACACAATATGGATCAGGGAAAATTACAGAAGAGGGGGAAGAAAGATTGTTAGAGTCACAACTTGGGACATTATGCACAGAGAAATTGCCTCTCCCCAATGCCTGATGGCTACCCCCACAAAGCATGATCCACAATCCCCAATAAGGAGGATCCCTTCAGAGGGGAGAGGGCAGGGAGGAGGCTAACAATGATACCAACATGGCTGTTTACACACCTGAATATGTACATAATTAATAAAGAAAAAAACTGGATCCTTCTATCCGTTGTCTTCAAGAAATCCACCTCACCACTAAAGATAGACACATCCTTAGGGCAAAAGGTTGGAAAATGATATCCCAAGAAAATGGAAATAAAAGCAAGCAGGTGTTGCTAAATTAATATCTGATAAAATAGACTTCAAACCAAAAGTAACCAAAGGACAAAAAAGGCCACTTCATCTTCATCAAGGGAATGATCCAACATGAGTACATCACAATCATAAATATATATCTGCCAAACACAGGTGCACCACAGTTTACAAAACAAAATCTACTCAACAATGAAACCTAAAATAAACATCAACACCATCATAGTCAGAGACTTCAATACTCCACTATCATCAAAAGACAGATCATGAAAGCATAAAATCAACAGGGAAATAATAGAGCTCAACAACATCATAGATCAACTAGACCTAATGGATATCTACAGAACATTCCACCCAAACTCTACAGAATACACATTCTTTCCAGCAGCCTACAGAACCTGGTCCAAAATTGACCATATATAAAGCCATAAAGTATGCCTTCATCAAGTCAGGAATATTGAAGTAACTTCCTGCATCATGTCAGAGCACAATGCTTTAAAGCTAGAAATTAACAACAAGAGACACGTCACGAACTCCACCAGCTCCTGGAGACAACACACTTTTAAAAAATGAATGTGTCATGGAAGAAATCAAAAAAGTAATTCTAAAATTCCTAGAATTGAATGATAATGAAAACACAACCTTCCAAAACGTATGGGAACCAATGAAGGCAGTTATAAGGGGAAAATTCATAGCCCTAAATACCTTCGTTACAAAGATAGAGACATCCCAAATTAATAACCAGACTGTCCACCTAAGGTTCCTGGTAAAAACAGAAGAATCCAACTGAAAAAGCTCCAGATGGAAACAAATAATCAAGATTAGAGCAGAAATTAATGAATTGGAAACTAACAAAACAATTAAAAGTCAACGAAACAAAGAGCTGGTTTGTTGAAAAAACAAATAATATTGACAAACCCCTGGCCAAATTTATCAAGCAACAAAAATAGAAGTCTAAAATTAACAAAATAAAAAAATAAAAAAGGAGAGTTCACAACAGACATCAATGAAATTGGAAGAACCATCAGGGCATATTTCCAAAACCTCTGCTCCACAAAATTAAATAATATGGAAGAAATGGATGAATTCCTAGCCATATACCACCTACCAAAACTAAACTCAGAGCAAATTAATCTCCTAAACAAACCTATCAATCCCTGGAGATGGAAAAGGTAATCAAACACCCCTTCAAAAGAAAAGTCCAGGAGCATATGGCTTCTCACCCGAATTCTATCAAACCTTCATAGAAGAACTGAAACCAATATTTCTCAAAGTGTTATGCATAGTTAGAGATCAGAGAATCCTCCTGACTCCTTTTATGAATCTAGCATCCCCATAATATCAAAAGAATACACAGATGCAATAAGAAAAGAAAACTATAGGCCTATATCCCTAATGAACTTAGATGAAAAGATTCTGAACAAAATCTTTGAAAACAAAATTCAACAACAAATCAAAGGCATTTTCCACCTTGATCAAGTAGGCTTCATCCCAGGGAGACAGGGATGGTTTAACATGCAGAAATTGGTCAGCATAATACACCACACAAATAAACTAAACCATAAGGACCACATGATCATCTCCATTGATGCAGAGTAGGCCTTTGGCAAAATACAACACCACTTAATTATCAAAACACTGGAAAGAAGAGACATGGAGGATTTATAGCTCAACACAATAAAGGCGATATATAAATCTCCTAAAGCCCAAATAATATTTAATGGGAAAAACACATCAAGGAGTTCCCACTGAGATTGGGAACAAGACAGGGGTGCCCACTGTCACCACTGCTCTTCAGTATAGTACCAGATGTACTAGCCCAAGAAATAAGACAGGGAAATAAAAAATTGGAAAAGAAGAAGTCAGTTAACCCTAGTTTCAGATGATCAGATCCTATATATATAAATGACCCAAAAGTCTCCATCTCAAACTTCTAAAGGTGATAAATTCCTTCAGTAAAGTGGCAGGATACAAAATCAATGCACAAAAACAATAGTTTTTCTATATGCAAATGACAAATATACAGAGCAAGAAATCAGTGTGACTATCCCATATTCAATAGCAACTTGGATGACCATATCTAGAAAAATGAAATTAGACCTATTCATTTCACCATACACAAGTATCAAGTCCAAATGGATTAAAGACCTCAAAATAAGACCAGAAACTCTTCAACTACTGGAAGAAAAAATAAGAGACACCATCCATGATATAGTCCTGTGAAAAGACTTCCTTAATAAAATCCCAGTAGCCCAGGAAATTAAACAAACACAAAACCTATGTGATCCCATGAAGTTAAAAAGCTTTTGCCCAGACAACCATACCATAAGCAGAGTCAATAGATTACCCACTGAATGTGAGAAAACCTTTGCCAGCTATACCAATGACAGAGGCTTAATATCTAGAATCTACAAAGGACTTAAAAACTAAACAATAAGAAATCAAACAACCCACTCCAAAAGCGGGACAGAGAACTAAGTAGAGAGTTTGCAGAGGAAGAATTACAAATGGCTGATACACACATAAGAAAATGTTCAACACCAATAACCATTAGGGAAATTCAAATTAAAACAACTATGAGATACCACCTTACCCAAGTAAGGATAGAAAACATTAAAAAATCAAATGAAAACAAATAGTGGCAAGAATGTGGATAAATAGGAACTTTCATTAACTGTTGGTGGAAATGTAAGTGGTACAACCACTATGGAAACCAATATGGAGAGACCTTAAAAGGATTAATATAGAGTTACCAACGGAACCTGTTATTCACTTACTGTGCATTTACCCCCAAAACTCCACATCTCAGTTCAATCATGTCTACAGCTGCTTAATTAATAACAGCTAAGAACTGGACTCAACTCAGGTGCCCATATTTAGATGAATGGATAACCAGATGTGGTATATCCACATGATGGAATTCTACTCAGCACTAAGAAAAAAACACACATTGAAATTTGTAGAAAAATCATAGAAATTAGAACATATCATTCTCAGTGAACTCACACAGTCATAGAAAGACAACCATCAGATCTCACTCATCTGCAGTTCCTAACCTGGATCAGTCCAAGTTGCTGACATACCTGAATAGCATCTCGATTCTTGGACAATAGGTTGGGTAGGGCTTGGGAGAAGGGGAAAGACTGGGAGGACACAAATCAGAACCCAAATTGAAATGGTACCTTAGAATCCTATCCAGGAAGTCAGACTGAAAGGTGGAACCCTCAAGTAGACCTTAGGGTGAGCACCTGAATCTAAGGGCCCTGGAGAGGGTGAGATGAAACCTAACCTTAAAATTTTCTCCTTCTTTTTTTCTTCTTTCTTTACCCTTGGTGCTAGCCTGTAATTCCCTGTATCAGGATGTGATTTACATTCACAATGAGCTGTTGATCAGAGTGATCTACTAGATCTCCCAAAACAAACTGAACAGACTTCTGTCAGAGCACTTGATTACCCATCAGAGGTTAATGGTAAGACCCTGTGACTGAAGACAACATATACTGTTGGCACAGACCATGGAGAGACCTGGTTGGAATCCAGAGGAGAGCCAGTCTCAAGACAATTAGCCCATCTAATGCTGGAAGGTGCTACATGAGCAACCAGGGGAAAGTGGCCAACATCTGTCCAGGCAATTCAAAGTCTAAGCGACTGAGAAGCAAACAACCTGATGTGATGTTCACACAAGTAGAATAGTGCCACACAGCCATGGTGGGTAAATAACTGCTTTTGGATTGGTTAACAGATCCACTCAGTGGAACAGAACCCATAGCTGGAGCCGGGAAACAAGTCAGAATCATATCCAGTTAATGATTCTGCTTTCCATTGTCAAGCTCCCACTAACCTTGGGCTATAAGAGGGTCTATACCCTTTAAATTCTCCCCAAATTAATAATGGTTATTCCATTTAACTGATGCTGACTTCATTCCTTGTTTGAGAAACTGTTTTACTTTTTCAGATGAGAGCTTGACCTGAGGAGATAAATGACTCAGTGCATTCCACCCCAGCCCCAGCTCAAACCACAGAGGAACTGGGGAAATGGGCATTAGTGCTGCTCTTTTAGTGAATCTGGTATCAGCTCAAGGGTGATGGAGATAGACACTGAGGACACTCAATACCTACCAAACCAGAGATCCAGATGCTCCTAAGTGCCCATCACTGAAGGGGACTTAAAATGTTCCCAGCATGGCTCAGGGAATTTTGCAGAAGAGGGGGCAGGAAGATTCTTAGAGCCATAAGTTAGAACATTTTGTACAGACACATTGCCTCTCTCCCCACCCATAATGCATGACCCACAATTCCCATGGGGTTGACCTGCACCCCAGTGAGGAAGGCTTTTTCAAAAAAGTGATAGGTAGAAGGGAAAGGATAGTACCAGCATGTGTTGTTACATACTAAATATGTCCATATCAAATTAAAAAATAAAATTAATTAATTTTTAAAAATCTAAGAGTTACAGTAAAAATAACTTCTTCAAAGGAATATAACAAAGCCAACCACTACAATGTATAATTCAGTGTCAAACATATAATCTCAAACCATTCAACATGAAATAAATATGAAAATGCAAATTATTGTCAAGAAGAAAGAAATCCAAGCCAGGTGTGGTGGCATACACCTTTAATCCTGACACTCGGGAGGCATAGTTAGGAGGATTGCAGTGAGTTCAATGCCAGCCTGAAACTACATAGTGAATTCCAGGTAAGCCTGGGCTAGAGGGAGACCCTACCTTAAAAAAAAAGTCAAAACCAAAAACTACATCCAAGGAGACCTCATCAAAAAGGAGTAAAATTAAAAATTAAAAATGATCAAAATAAATGGACCTGTGGTCAACTACAAAAAGGTGACATATTAAGTTGTCACAGTCACAGAACTCTTTTATCTTCTATATGGACACTTTACATGTAACTTACTATGGCTATGATTTTAGAGCAGGGTAAAAAATATGTGAAAAAGGTAAAATAAAAGCTTCAGAAACTTGATACAGATGATGTACTCACTAAGAAATATTGGCTTTGGCTTCAATAAGAGATGATATACCCTAGTTGGGCATGATGGTACATGCCTGTAATCCTAGCACTTGAAAGATTGAGGCAACTGAGAAAGACAGAGGAAAAGAAAAGAAGGAGGAAAAGGGGAAGAAGAGGATGTGGAAGGAGGAGGAGAGGAGATGGAGAAGGAAGCAAGAGGAGTAGTAGGAGAGGATATCATATGCTAATATATTTCCATTGTACCATTGATTGTACCACTGTTAGCCCACTGGTCACATGAACCTCCACATATGCTGATTAAGGAGAAGATCACTGGTCACATGAGCCTCCATATATGCTGGTTATGGAGAAGATAATGCCATGTATTTTTTACCCATATGGGACTGCCGTGTAGAAATCCGTATCAGGATTTATTCAATATAAGCCTGGCCTGAATCCCTTTCTTCTAGGATGCATGTTTAGTGGTAGCTAGTCAGTTGCCATGTAGGAGCAGTGGCCAATTCCCTATTGTTCTTCTAGTCCTGACTTCATTGACAAAGGGTCCAGGTCCAGAGATCAGAGAAGAAAACTGAGGTCTAGTCCTAAAGACCAACACTAGGCACCAGTTTCAGGGATCAGATACAAAATGGGGGCAAATTTCAGAGCAAAATAAGCTTTCGACCACATCAAAATGCAATCAGTGAGCTGGAGAGATGGCTTAGTGGTTAAGCACTTGCCTGTGAAGCCCAAGGACCCCGGTTCAAGGCTCGATTCCCCAGGACCCACATTAGCCAGATGCATAAGGGGGACCACGCATATGGAGTTCATTTGCAGTGGCTAGAAGCCTTGGTGCACCCACTCTCTTCTCTCTCTCTCTCTCTCTCTCTCTCTCTCTCTCTGCCTCTTTCTCTGTCTGTCGCTCTCAAATAAATAAATAAAAATAAAACAAGAAAAATGTGATCAGTAAGAAAATAGAGGAGAAAGAGAAAGCAGCAGAACTGTACTATCTGAGGATGTACTCCTCCTCTTTTTTATTAGTTTACAGATAGATGCTGCCTAGAATGAACATCTTTTTTTTTCAAATTTTTATTGACAACTTCCATGATTATAAAAAATATCCCATGGTAATACCCTCCCTCCCCCCACTTTCCCCTTTGAAACTCCATTCTTCATCATATCCCCTCCCCATCTCAATCAGTCTCTCTTTTATTTTGATGTCATGATCTTTTCCTCCTATTATGATAGTCTTGTGTAGGTAGTGTCAGGCACTGTGAGGTCATGGATATCCAGGCCATTTTGTGTCTGGCGGAAGCATGTTGTAAGGAGTCTTATCCTTTCTTTGGCTCTTACATTCTTTCTGCCACCTCTCCCTCATTAGACCCTGAACCTTGGAAGGTGTGATAGAGATATTATAACCATGAGCACTCTGGTCATTTCTTGCTAGCACCATGATACCTTTTGAGTCATCCCAAGGTCACTGCCATCTAAAAAGAGAAGATTCTCTAATAAAAGTAAGAGTAGCATTAACATATGTGTATGAACATTAAGAGAAGTGTTTACTGGGCAGTTTGATAAGCATAGTACATACATTAAGCCAGACAGCAGCAGACATTACACCCCTAAGGCTCATGACTACCCCTGTTTTAAGTTTTCAGTATCAGGGATGTATTCCCTCTCATGGAGCAGGCTTGCAGTCCAATTAGGGGGCAGTTGGTTTCCATCATGACAGATGTGCCACTATTGCACCCGTTGGCTCATTTGGCCTGGCTGGCCAAATAGAAGGCTTGCAGTGTCCACTGTTGAGTATCTTCACTGGTGTTTTCTCTTTTTCCAATGAACTGCATGCAGAATGGCTTCTTCCAGCTTTCTGTTGGATGGTATACATGGAGGAGGTTATCAGCTCAGTTACTACAGTATTTTTCAGTGGCCTTGCAGCCTAAGTATGTGAAGTCTTCAGCAATACAGACTTACCATCTATTCCTGGTGGGAAACCAAGGGCCTCAGCAATGGCCTATAATGTTTTGGGGGCATCAGAGAACTCCCTGGCCAACAACTCACTGGAAGGTATCCCATCCCTGGCACTGAAAATTTTCTAGCAACAGTCTATGGCTCCTGAGTGTTCCATTGTCCAAAAAAGCAGGATTCCATATGATTCATTTATATCTGCTTAGATTTTGATTAGCCCTCCCTCCATATTTCCTTTACTCAATCTCTTCCCCTGACCTCACTTTGGGCCTTTTCACCCCCATTAATCTATTCTTCTACATGTACATATACAATACCATCCTATTCAGTACCTTCTTCCTTTCTTTTTCTTCCCTTCATACTTCTTTTCTACTTTACTGGCATTTGCTACTGATTTTTCTTCCTACTCACATGGAAGTTGGATCATTTGTAGCTAGGATCCACTTAGAACATCTAATTATTAAATATCCAAGTGACCAGACATTAAAAGTGGAGTGAAGTCAGGGAGAAGATGGGCTTATTATGATTCTTAGTTTGCAATGCATGTGAAATAACCTTTATTAGACTAGTGTATATAAAGATTCTGGAACTTGGAGATATTAAGTAAGATTAAATAATTGAGTGCATGAAGCATCTCAGAATGCCTTACTTAAAGTAGCTGAATTTCCCAACACACTGAAACAACAATGCTTAGAGTGGTCCCTTTGTTCTGGTCTGGAGTTTAAGGAAATATTTCCAAACTTTTGCTGTTAAGTTTGTTCAGTTTTAGATTTCAAGCAGATGCCTCATATTTTCCTAAAGAACAACATAATAAGACTTTTTCTAGTTTAATGCTTTGTAAACAGTTATGACTCTATGAAATTTCATTAAAAGTTATTTTAAGGGCTGGAGGGATTGCTTAGTGGTTAAGGCATTTGCCTGCAAAGCCAAAGGACCCAGGTTTGATTCCCCAGGACACATGTTAGCCAGGTGCATAAGGGGGTACACACATGTGGAGTTCATCTGCAGTGGCTAGAGGCCCTGGCATACCCATTATCTCACCCATTCTCTCTCCCTTCCCCTTTCTCTGTCAAATAAATAAATAATATTTTTTTAAAATTATTTGGAAAGACTTTACTAGACCTTGGAAACATCTCCCAGATTTCAAGTATGTTAAATTCTGAAATTTGTTCTGACACTCTGACCATAACCAAGAAACAACTATATCATGTTGCACTTCAAGATTGCATCAATAAAATCAAGAAAAATAATTATACATATACTGTAAACCAAACAAAGTTGTCTCGAAAGTCAAATAAGATGCTAGAAAGGAAAATGTGCTTGTGAGTTGGGAAATACTATTCACATGCCTAAGATTGTTTTTACTGTATTTAGTAATAGTTGCAGTTGCTGCACTTTACTTTGTGATTTTCATGCTAGCCTCCAAGAGAGATGTTCATGCCTTTAACATTAAGGCTGAAAGATATTTCAAATGAAAATGATCATACAACAATAGCTAATACTAATGTAACACCACAATACCATTAAGCAGTAAGGGGAGCCATTACATTGGTTCAAGTCAGAGGAAAGGAGTGTCACTTGGAGACGACCTCCCATGAGCACACTCCACAGGGCACCCTGCACATCACGGTTTCTGAGGCTGTAAATGAGTGTTCATCACAGGCTCATGGCAGTGTTGAAGATGCCAATGCCCTTGTCCTTGGCTATGGAATCCACTGAACCCAGCCTTGCGTAGTAGAAGACACCTGTCCCATAGAAGATGCTCACTAATGTGAGGTGAGTGTCACATGTGGAGAAGGCCTTCTTCCTGCCCTCAACAGAGCAGATTCTCAGCACAGCAGCTACTTTGTGAATATTCAACACTGTGATGAGGACCAAGGCCTCAGAGCCCTGAAAGCTGCTGCTATAATAGCAGATGCTCGTTGAGTTGGGCCCTGGAGCAAGGGAGCTAGAACAGCTGGGGGAGGTCACAGCGGAAGTGACTGATCTCATTTGGACCACAGAAATGAAGAGTATACAAGGCAATAGTATGCATTGCTGAAGGGAAAGAAACATGACACGCCCTCCGAGGCTCTCCAGATTCCCCAGCTCATGAGGGTGCTGTAGGCAAGGGGCTGGCAGATGGCTAGATAGCAGTCACAGGCCATGACAGTGAGCAGGAAGAGTCTGCCCCAGCCAGGAATTGGAGAAAGAAGAGCTGTGTGGTGCAGGCCTTGTAAGCAATGCTTCTGTCATGGATAGCAAATGCTTCAAAATGGCAGGGACAGTGACACTGATGCACCCAACATCCAGCATAGGCAGGTTTCCCAGGAAGAAGTGCTTGGAGATGTGGAGTTTACATTCAATGAGGATGGTGGCCAGAATGCTGAACTTGCCACCAATATAGCCACATAAGCAATCAAGAAGATGGCAGGGAGAACGGGCTGTAGAGCTGGTGTCCCGTTAGATGTAGCAGGACAAACCTGGTCACAAGTGAGTCATTTCCTCAGGCTCCAGATCCATGGCTCTCTTCCACCAGCAGTAGGCTTAAGAAAGTTCAAAGACATGAAAGGTGATGAAAGGAGAAATGGCACTGGTGATGAACACCAAGTGTAGCAATGTCCAGGAGCAGCCGGGTTGCAAGGGCACAGGCAAGTTAAGAGGAAGAAGTTACAGACTGAGATACAATAGGCAAATATGGGACAAATCTGACTCAATGAGAAAGAGCAATGGCACTGGGTAGACTCAAATGGTGATGCATGCATTGGTATCAAAAGGGGAACAAATGTGATATTTGGAAGTTAGAAGCAAAGATTGCTTGCCTGAGGCCAAAGTTCCAGGAAGGAAACCACATTCTTCAGATGGTGGCCTGCCTGCAGAGATCCCAGAGGATGAAAGGGAAGGTTCAGGAGAAGATGCATGGTCCCAATCCTATAATCCTCATGCACATGTCATCAAAAAGTTACCCTGCATGTCTTTGAGGGACTAGGTGTAGATCTCCTCAAATACCAATATCTAAAGAGGCCCAAGTCCCATGTATAAAAGGGTGTAGTGTTAGTGCAGAAACTGCAAACATCCTCCTGTATATTTTAAGTTATTTATAGATGACTTACAATAACTAAGACAATGTTAATGCTATGCCAGTAATTCTTATCCTGTATTGATAATGGAATAAAGGCATAAAAAGCCTATATGTGTCAGAAAAATGAAATTTTCCATTTACTTTTTAAGCTGTGGCTGGCTGAATCTATGCATGTGGGACTCAAATGTTCAAGGGCCAGTTGTAAATAATGGCAGTAAGAAGATGGCCTCTGGCCCAGGCTATTAGAAAATTAATTTGTGAAGCCATGAGACTTGATGTGGACTTTTCAAAGATTAAATGCCAGGAAAAACAAACTCAATGATGACACATAATTTAAGACATTTCCAGCTCCAGAGTTGGTGACAAGCCAGCCTTTTATATTTTCTAAGTCGTAAGATTGATTATGTTGCATTTCTCCATACCGAGTCTGAAAAAGCACCCATGCTTAAGCACTGACAATTTTCTACGTAAGGAGAGAGGGAAAAGAGCCTGGAGTGAGGAGAAAATTTGAAGGCTTAAGCACCTGGGTGGACGGAGCACTATGCAGTAGAGCTGCTGCCTGGGTTTCCAGTGAACTTTCTCACACTACAGCCTTGAGCACCAGATACCCAGGTCTAGCATTCTACTTCCCGCCTCCCATCCCTCCTCAAAATGTTTTGTTTTCCATCTCCTGATTCTAATTAAGCATTATCTAACCAACACACTATCAGGGGCCTAGTGATCAGATGAGGCAACCATCTGCTATAGAACTGTGGTGGCCTGGTGGTCTGCTCCCGTAGATGCAGCTTCCGCAGCTAAGCCATCGCCCTAATCTAACATGGAGATCCACTTCACTGAACTGTAGATACTTGGAACTCACTTGCAGCCAGACTTACAAAGGAAAAGGCTGCAGTTACAAGGCCTCAACAGCAAAGGGTATGAGAAGAGAAAGGCATTTCCTGATGATCAGCACCTCCAGGTCCCCAGTGGGCCAACCACCATCGGAGGGTCTGGATTTTTCTGTCTGGACATGTTGTCACCATTATCTAAAGCCAAGTCTCTTCAAAGCTGAGCTATCCTCTTTCCTCCCCATTTATTGGTTGAACTATCTTGAGAAGAGCCTAGCCATCCTCCCAGCTAGTGTGGCTCAGAACCTTATCTTTACTGCCTCCTGTACCTCTACCCTCCCACAGCCAAGCATCTGAGTCCCACTGGAACCGTCTGGGAGGACAGAGACACCACTCCAGTGTCCAGGAGTGAAATTCAATTGTATGGAAACCAAGTTGTGAGAATGCACTGAGGTGTCCTAGAGTGACACCCAATGAAGGGGACAAGTGTTTCTTGGGAAAACAGGATGTCATGTGGCCTCCATGGAGGGGCAAGCTTATAAAGGACAGAGAGGCAAAGAGATAACAACTAGGCTGACATCATTTCACAGCTGGATTTTACTTTTCCTCTGTTTCCCTTTGGAGGCTTCTGAAAATAACACCTTCCAAGGCACGTCAGAAGCAGGTAAACACCTGCTGTCCCCCCAAAATAATAATTTCCAGCACTTTAAAAATGCTTTGCACTTTTTCTATGTGTTTATAAGTATATCCTTTATTCATGAAGCCAAAGTCACCCATTTATTTGACAAACATGTTTTTAATCACTGTTACTGGAATTTAGTAGTCAACATGACTTTCAGAAAGTTTCTTACAAAATGTATTCATTGTACATATTTATGGGGTTCAGCATTATGTTTCCATATCTGCATATAGCATGCACTGATACAATTCTATCTTTTATTTTCCATGTGCACACCCACAGTCTCAGACTTAAATAATCACTGTTCTGCCTCAGCGCAACATTTTTAAACTTCCACATGTGAAAGAACACATAGTTCTTGTGTTTCTATGTTTGATTTATTTTGCTTAATGATATCCTCTAATTCTATCCATGTTTCTACACATGACAAAATTTCATTCTTCTTTTTGACTTAATAGTACTCCATCACGTATGTACATATTTTCTCAAAATCTTTGTAGTTTAGAAAGTCGCAGTGTTGGGGGCAGTGCTGATATTTAGAGTGTCTGGTTTTGTCCAGCCCATCATCCTAGAGCAGAGAGGAGCAGTGACTTTTGACTGGCTGTCTGGCAAGAGATAAGAACAAGGAAGACCCTGAGGCAAATTTTGGCCCTTGGATCACTGTCTTCTCTACAGATGTCCCTTCATATCATCACTCACTTGCCATGCTCTAACCAAGGCTATCTTCTAGTTTCAAACTAACATCTTCTTGCTTTCTGTGCTTCCATAGTTCCAGACCCTGTAGCATCTTGACTTTAAATGTTTTCCAGCCATAAAATTTTAAAGCATTTTCTAGGCCAAGGCCATCCTACTTTCACTAACTTTTGAGTGTTGTTTTAGGTATCAAATACCATTATTTTTAAATTTTTATTCATTTATTTACTTATTTGAGAGAGAGAGAGAGAGAGAGGGAGAGAGAGAGAGAGACAGAGAGGGAGAGAGAGAGGAGAGAGAGGAGAGAGAGAGAGAGAGAGAGAGAGAGAGAGAGAGAGAGAGAGAGAGAGGAGAGAGAGAGAGAGAGAGAGAGAGAGAGAGAGAGAGAGAGAGAGAGAGAGAGAGAATGGGCATGCCAGGGCCTCCAACCACAACAAACGAACTCCAGGTGCATGCACCACCTGGCTTATATGGGTCTTGAGGAATTGAACCTAGATCCTTTTGGCTTTGTAGGCAAGTTCCTTAACCAATAAGCCATCACTCCAGGCCATCAAGTACCATTGTTAATGGCTCCTTGTGTGTGTGTGTTTGTGTGCGTGTACACACATGTGGGTGATGGCATGTGCATGCATGCATTTGGAGGCCAGAGGACAACTCACGTGTTCATACACATATATTCAACACTTTAGCTTTTTTACAAGAAGATATGCTATTCACTAAAGTTTATATTTGGATGGAATGTTCTGGAAATGTCTGCTAGGTCTATTTAATCTATCATGCAATTTAAGTCCATTGTTTCTCTGTTTAATTTCTGTGTAGATGACTTGTCCATTAGTGATAGTAAGAACCTAAAGTTTAAATAAATAAATAAATAAAAGAACCTAAAGTTGCCCACTATAATTATGTTGGGATTTTTCTCTGACTTTATATCTAGTAGAGTTTGTTTCATAAAATTAGGTGTACCTGAGCTTGATAGGTATATATAACTGTAATGACTTTTTTGTGAATTATTGCATTGATCAACATGAATTTCCTCTAGGTAGCTCTCATAGTTGGGAGGGCATCTCAACTATGGGATTGACAATTACTTTATTTATTTATGAGATAAGGAGAATGGGTGGAGGGAATTGGAACATCTGGGCCATCTTCCACTGCAAATGAACTCTAGACACATGTTCCATGTTGTGCATCTGGCTTTACATGGGTACTGGAAAGCCCAGGTTCAGCAGGTTTTATAAGCAAGTACCTTTAACTGCTGAGCCATCTCCACATCCTGGGATTGGTAATTCTTAGGGGAGACATATTGCCATGAATTTTCCTGTAACCCATTTTGTGTTGAGATTTACTGTTCTGGAGCTAGGGCATTGGTCAGGTGTTATTGGCACACCTGGGCTCAGTGAGTATTTGGAATGGTGCTTGATGTTTCTTTGTATCTGTGCCCCTGGGAGTTCAGTCATGGAGGGACTTGGTACTGCTTCATGGGTGGAGTGCCTGAGGTGATCTCAGTTTAGCTTCCGCTTGTCAAACACATGCACAGGACCCTGGCTCCAATGACAGAAACATTAGCCACTCAAGAAAGGGTGGGAAGAGGACATTAGGAGCAGGCACCTGCACCCAAACTCTAGTGCAGCACTAAATCTCCAGTGTCTTAACTACTTTCTAAAATATTTTGTTTTTATTTATTTATTAGACCACAGAGAGAATGGGTGTTCCAGGACCTCCAGGCACTGCAAATGAACTCCAGATGCATGTGCCACCATGTGCATTGGACTTACATGAGTCCTGGGGAATCGAACCTGTGTCCTTAGGCTTCACAGGCAAGTGCCTTAACTGACAAGCCATCTCTCCAGCCCGTCTTATCTATTTTTATTGGGTCCATGTTCTATTTCTCATTGGTTGTAGAAGTTTTTAATATGTTTTAGATGCTTCATAATAATTGTATAAGCTGAAAATCTCTTAATTTGTGGGTTGACTTTTCAAGCAGGTATCAGTCACATTATCATGAGTAGAGGCTTTAAATTTTACTATAGGCAGATGTCTCAGTCTTTCTTTAAATGATTAATACTCCTTAGATTTCTTTATGAAATACTTATCTCCTAAAAGAGCATAAAGATATTCCATGGAATATATTTAAGGTTTGGCAGTTTTATTTCTCCATACAAGTATCTCATTACCTGGAAATGATATTGTGCATTGAGAAAGACATGGAGTGTTATTGTTTTACTCTGTGGATTCCTGATTGTATCATCACTGCTTACTGAAAAGCGGTATTCAAGTAGCTGGTTCCTGACACACAGTTGAGAGCCAGGTTCCACATGCATGGCATGCTCCTTAAGGTAAGCCCAAAATTTGTCTCTGGACTGTCGTTTCAGCTCAAAGTTGACTCCAACCACACTCTAACTCGGTAACTATGACTACTTCCTGTTTCTTGCCTTCTACTCCATAGGTACCCATGGCATATGTCAAATTTCCACAGCTTATTTCAAGGCCCTCTAGTTTGCTGTTTGTAAGGAAGGTGAAGGAGAAAGGACACTGGACTTGATCTCAACAGACCGAGACTGCTTATTGAAGCACAGCCTTCCTATGGATGGAGGCTGAAACCCTGAGTGGGGCACCGGGTCAAGTAGTGAAATGACTGCAAACCTCTTCTCGGGCTTGAGGCTGCAGTGGCATCCTTGCAGCTGAGAAGACTTTTCTACAAAATCTTTTATACAAAATGAGGGGTGAGAAGAAAGAAAGCAAGGAAGTGAGTTGGGGAAAACATGACAGGAACAAGGCAATTTCCCTTGCTGACAAGACTGTTACACCATTTAAGGTTAACTGCACTGTCTCCAGGATATGAATGTGTTGTTGTGTAGAGGAGCGCCTTTCACTGAACAGGTGTTTGTTTCATTTTCAGGCGTAAGGTCTGGGAAAGTGTTATTACCAAGGAATTTGTCCTTCATTCCCAAGCCTGTTTTAGGGCCAGCTTGCCTCAGCAACTTTAGAACTTTATTAAACCTTAAAGCAATGTTAGGGCTTCATTAACGCTTCACAGTGTTTTAGTTCATGTTTCTCATTTTTATCAAATATAACATGTTTGCTTTTAAGATTTGTTATTGTAGCTAGGAGCTGTCAAATAAACAAGAAGTTCTGT
The DNA here is from genome assembly GCF_020740685.1 of Jaculus jaculus. Taxonomy (NCBI): domain Eukaryota; kingdom Metazoa; phylum Chordata; class Mammalia; order Rodentia; family Dipodidae; genus Jaculus; species Jaculus jaculus. Next base: position 80,444,905 of record NC_059110.1, on the reverse strand, counting down.
GAGGGCTAGGCAGCTTTGAGCTGGAATTAGACTCCAGAGCTTACTGCTGGGCTCAACAGAATAAACATGCCCTGCATGTGGCACCCACACTCCCCACCAGACACCAAATACTTGGGGAATTCTAAAGGCAAACACTCAGAAGTGAATGTCATTCTTTTCCATTACTAATATCCTGTGAATGGAGCCACATAGCACTGCATCATGAAAGAACTGTAGAGAGTCACACCAAGCAGTCTTACAAGCAGAGATGAGGAGGTCATTGGGTCAGCCAGCTCTTCCAATTTCTAGATGCATAATATCAGGCAAGATGCTAAATTTCTCTGACCCTAATTTCTTTCTCTGTAAAGATAGGCAAATACTAAAGCTACATCAAAAATTGTTAGGAAGGCCTGGGGGAATGTCTTAGTGGTTAAGGTGCTTGCCTGCAAAGCCAAAGGATCTAGGTTCAATTCCTCAGGACCCACATAAGCCAGATGTACAAGGTGCAACATGCTTCTGGAGTTTGTTTGCAGCAGCTGAAGGCCCTATTAAAATGCCTATTCACTCTTTCCCTCTCAAATAAATAAAATTTGTAAAAGTCTTTTTAAAGTGTCAGGAAGATGAAGATAATACAGACATGTGTAAGTAAACATTAGAAATAGCTATTTATTTGATGTATTTGTTGATCTTCTAACAAGTATTTTATATATATTTAATTTCAGACCAACTTTGGATGATTGAAAGTATTTTATTTTATTTTATTTTTTCTCAATTTTATTAAACATTTTCCATGATTATAAAAAATATCCCATGGTAATACCCCCCGACCCCTTTCCCCTTTGAAATCCCCTTCTCCATCACATCCACTCCCCATCTCACTAAGTCTCTCCTCTATTTGGATGCCATGATCCTTCCCTCTTATGATGGTCTTATGTAGGTAGTGTTAGGCATTATGAGGTCATGGATATCAAGGCCAATTTTTTGTCTGGAGGGAGCACGTTGTAAGGAGTCCAACCCTTCCTTTGGCTCTTGCATTCTTTCTGCCACCTCTTCAGCATTAGACCCTGAACCTTGGAAGGTGTGATCGAGATGTTACTCAGTACTCCAGTTACTTCTTTCCAGCACTATGATACCTTCTGAGTTGTCCCAAGGTAACTGCCATCTGAAAAGAGAAGATTCTCTATCCAAAGTGAGAGTAGCATTAATATAAGGGTATGAATATTAAGAGAAGTGCTTACTGGGCAGTTGGATAAGCATAGTATATACCCTAATCCAGACATCAGCAGATCTTACAACCCGAGGGCTCATGACTACCCCTGTTTTAAGTTTTCAGTATCAGGGATGTAGAACCTCCCTTGGAGTGGGCCTCCAGTCCAATTGGAAGGCAATTAGTTTCCACCATTACAGGCATGCCACTATTGCACCCATTGGCTAATTTGGCCTGGCTGGCCAATTGTAAGGCTTGCAGTGTCCACTGTTGAGTATCTTCACTTGTGGTGCATCTTTCTCCCATTGAACTGCATGTAGAATGGCTTCTTCCAGTTTTCTGTCAGCTGGTCTACATGGAGGAGGTTATCAGCTCAGTTCCAGCAGGATTTCTCAGTGGCCTTGCAGCCCAAGTATGTAGAGTCTGCAGCAATAGGGTCTTACCATCTATTCCTGGTGGGAAACAAAGGGCCTTGGCAATGGCCTATAATGTTTTGGGGGCATAAGGGACCTCCCTGGCCAACAACTTACTGGAAGGTATCCCATCCCTGGCACTGAAAATTTTTTATCTATGATCTGTGGCTACTGGGTGTTCCATTGTCCAAAACTGAGGATTCCATTTGATTTATTTATATCCCCTCAGATTTGATTAGCCCCCCCTCCACCTTTACTTTACTCAATCTCCTCCCTGACCTCACTTTGGGCCTTTTCACCCCCATTAATCTATTCTTCTACTTACATATATACAATACCAACCTATTAAGTACCCTAATCCCTTCCCTTCTCTTCCCTTTGTATCTCTTTTTTAGCTTTCTGGCATCTGCTACTGAGTTTTTTTTTCCTTCTCACACAGAAGCCCAATTATCTGTAGCTAGGATCTACGTATGAGAGAGAACATGTAGCGCTTGGCTTTCTGGGCCTGAGTTACCTCACTTAGTATAATCCTTTCCAGATCCATCCATTTTCCTGCAAATTTCATAACTTCATTTTTCATTACTGCTGAGTAGAACTCTGTTGTATAAATGTGCCATATCTTCATTATCCACTCATCAGTCGAGGGACATCTAGGCTGGTTCCATTTCCCAGCTATTATATATTGAGTGGCAATAAACATGGTTGAGCACATACTTCTAAGGAAATGAGATGATTCCTTAGGATATGTGCCTGGGAGTGCTATAGCTGGGTCATATGGTAGATCAATCTTTAGCTGTTTTAGGAACCTCCACATTGATGTCCACAATGGCTGGACCAGATTGCATTCCCACCAACAGTGTACAAGGGTTCCTCTTTTTCCACAACCCCGCCAACATTTATGACCATTTGTTTTCATGATGGTGGCCAATCTGATAGGAGTGAGATGGAATCTCAATGTAGTTTTAATCTGCATTTCCCTAATGATTAGGGACATAGAACATTTTTTTAGATGTTTATATGGCATCCATATTTCTTCCTTTGAAAACTCTCTATTTAGCTCCATAGCTTATTTATTAATTGGCTTGTTTGATTTCTTATTATTTAACTTTTGAGTTCTTTGCATATCCGAGATATTAATCCTCTATCAGATATATAGCTGGTGAATATTTTTCCCATTCTGTAGGTTGCCTTTTTGCTTTATTCATAGTGTCCTTTGCAGTACAAAATCTTTGTAGGGCTGGAGAGATGTTTTAGCAGTTAGGTACTCGCCTATGAAGCCTATGGACCCCGGTTTGAGGCTCAGTTCCCCAGGTCCCACGTAAGCCAGATGCACAAGGGGGCGCACGTGTCTGGAGTTCGTTTGCAGAGGCTGGAAGCCCTGGCGCGCCCATTCTCTCTCTCTCCCTCTATTTGTCTTTCTCTCTGTGTCTGTTGCTCTCAAATAAATAAATAAAAAATGAACAACAACAAAAAATTTAAAATCTTTGTAATTTCATGAGGTCCCACTGATTAATCTGTGGTTTTATTGCCCTAGCAATTGGGGTTGTATTCAGAAAGTCTTTGCCAATACCAATATGTGCAAGGGTTTCCCCTACTTTTTCCTCTAGCAGTTTCAGAGTTTCAGGTCTGATGTTAAGGTCTTTAATCCATTTGGACTTAATTCTTGTGCATGGAGAGAGAGAACAATCTATTTTCATCCTTCTACAGATATATATCCAATTTTCCCAACACCATTTGCTGAAGAGATTGTCTTTTCTCCAATGAGTATTTTTGGCATTTTTATCAAATATCAGGTGGCTATAGTTGCCTGGATTTACCTCTGGGTCCTCTATTCTGTTCCATTGATCTACATGTCTGCTTTTGTGCCAGTACCATGGTGTTTTTGTTACTGTGGCTCTGCAGTATAGGTTAAAATCAGGTATGGTGATACCACCAGCCTTATTTTTGTTGCTCGGTATCATTTTATATATTCAAGGTTTTTTTGTGATTCCAAATGAATTTTTTAATTGTTTCTTCTATTTGTGTGAAGAATGCCTTTGGAATTTTGATGGAGCTTGCATTAAATGTGTAGATAGATTTTGGTAAGATTGCCATTTTCACAATATTGATTCTTCCAATCCTGGAACAAGGTATGTTTTTCCACTTCCTAGTGTCTTCTGCAATTTCTCTCTTGAGTTTTTTAAAGTTTTCATTATAGAGATTCTTTACTTCCTTGGTTAGGTTTATTCCAAGGTACTTTATTTTCTTTGATGCAATTGTGAATGGGAGTGATTCTCTGATTTCATCCTCTGTGTATTTGTTGTTAGCATATATGAAGGCTACTGATTTCTGTGTATTTATTTTGTATCCTGCTACATGGCTGTATGTTTTTATCTGCTCTAACAGTTTGCTAGTAGAGTCTTTAGGTTCCTTTTTATGTAGAATCATGTCATCTGCAAATAATGATAACTTGATTTGTTCCTTTCCAATTTGTATCCCTTTTATGTGTGTCTCTTGTCTTATTGCTATGGCTAAGACTTTCAAAACTATATTAAATAAAAGTGGGGACAGTGGACACCCTTGTCTTGTTCCTGATTTTAGTGGAAAAGCTTCCAGTTTTTCCCCATTTAGTAATATATTGGCTGTCAGCTTGTCATAATAGCCTTTATTATTTTGAGATATGTTCCTTCTATTCCCAGTCTCTGTAGGACTTTTATCATGAAGGGATATTGGATTTTGTCAAACGCTTTCTCTGTATCTAATGAGATGATCATGTGATTTTTGTCCTTCAATCCATTTATATAATGTATTACATTTATAGATTTGCATATATTGAACCATCCTGCTTCTCAGGGATAAAGCCTACTTGGTCAGCGTGAATCATCTTTCTGATATATTGTTGTATTCTGTTTGCCAATATTTTGTTGAGAATTTTTGCATCTTTTTTTGTTCTATCTTTGTCTGGTTTTGCTATCAGGCTGATGCTGGCTTCATAGAAGGAGTTTGGTAGAATTCCTTCTTTTTCTATTTCATGGAAAAGCTTAAGAAGCAATGGTGTTAGCTCTTCCTTGCAGGTCTGGTAAAATTCAGAATCCATCTGGGCCTGTGCTTTTTTGAGTTGGGAGATTTTTGATAACTGTTCGGATTTCCTTGCTTGTAATAGGTCTATCTAAGTGGTTAATCTCATCTTGATTTAATTTAGGTAGGTCATGTAAATCAAGGAAATCATCCACTTCTTCCAGATTTTCATACTTTGTGGAGTATATGTTTTTATAGTATGTCCCTATGATCTTTTGAATTTCTCTGGCATCTGTTGTGATGTTATCTTTTTCTTCTCTAATTTTATTAATTTGTGTCTCTTCTCTCTTTATTTTGGTGAGATTTGCTAAAGGTTTATCAATCTTGTTTATTCTTTCAAAGAACCAACTCTTTGTTTCATTGCTTCTTTGGATTGTTTTTTTAGTTTCTATTTCATTAATTTCTGCCCTAATCTTTATTATTTCTTCCCATGTGCTGATTTTGGGTTTGCCTTATTCTTCTTTTTCCAAGGCTTTACCTGAGACCTTTCTAATTTCTTAATATAGGCACTTAAAGCTATAAATTTACCTCTTAGGACTGCCTTCATTGTGTCCCAGAGATTTTGGTATGTTGTGTTCTCATTATCATTTGACTCTATACATTTTTTGATTTCCTTCTTGATTTCTTCCTTGACCCATTCATCATTTAGTAATGTGTTGTTTAATTTCCATGATTTTGTGTATGTTCTATGGCCTTTCTTTCTATTGATTTGCAGTTTGATCCCATTGTGGTCAGATAGAATGCAAGGAATTATTTCAATTTTCCTGTATTTGTTAAGATTTGCTTTGTGTCCTAATATATGGTCTATTTTAGAGAAAGTCCCATGTGCTGCTGAAAAGAATATATACTCTGCAGCATTTGGATGAAATGTCCTGTAGCTGTCAGTTAGGTCCATTCCTTCTATGACCTCATTTAGTCCAGATGCCTCTTTATTTTTTCTTGGGATGACCTTTTGGGGTGATTTTGGTCTCAGCTGTGCTCTTGATTGGGTCTTTCTTTGGTGCTCTGTCAGGTCAGTAGGCATGGCTGTGTCCCTGGACTGCTGTGCTGTTCCTGGGGGCTGGGCTCTGGAGGTCAGAAGGGGAGGGAGCCGATGCTGCTCACTTTGCCCGCTGTTCCATATGTTCTTCTACCTCGTGATCTGCTCCTTCGTTGTTCACCATGGTTTTCCACGTTTATTGAGTTTGCGGAGAGCTCCGGTGTGAGTGGATAATCCCCTCGTCCGGCTTTTCCTGCCACTCAAGCTGAGCGCTGTCACCGCCACTGCCATCTGGTGTGCCAACCCACCCACCTGAGGTGCTTCTGCCTGCCCATGCGGGCTCTGGATGCTTCGGATCTCTCCTACTTCTCTGCTGCTGTTTCAATTTCCTATACACCTCACTTTTTAGCAGAAGTGTGTGTTTTGCTGTTTTTTCTTCTCTTTTCTTTTCTTTTTTTTTTTTTTTTTTTTTTTGGCTTTTTCCGCCTATGCTGCTTTGGCGAGGTACCTACACCGCCATATTAACCAGAAGTCCCCTGATTGAAAATATTATAGGTCTGCCAAGATGGCTTAGCAGTTAAGGCACTTGCCTGCAAAGCCTAAGGACCTATGTTCTATTCTCCAGATGCCACGTTAGCCAGACTCACAAAGGTGAGCAAGCATGGGGTTGTACATGCCCATCAGGTGGCACAAGCATCTAGAGTTCCATTGCAGTGGCTGAGGCCCTGGCACACCAGTTCTCTCTCTCTCCTCTATCTCTGGCTCTCCTGCACTCACTCACACTCAAAAGAATGAAAACATAAAAAGAATATATTCTGTTTTCACAGATACGCTTTGCATCTGGTTTTAAGTTACATCAATAGTAACTGGGAAAGTGGATTTAACTATACACCACCTCAATGTTTTTCACACTACATCAAGCTGCCCTAGAAAAGTATGAAAAGAGAAGTGGGGTGCTAGGGCTAGCAAGTTCCCCATCATGGTGGGAAAATCTTGTTTAAGTGTGAGTAAGCACTGAGGGAGAGCTATACATTGGTTCTGCATCCTCTGTCTATTAACATCATTAGGACCTTCTCCTTGTAAGGTCCTGGAAAATCATAGTATAGGGTAACATCCCTGGGTTGCCCCCTTCTAACTCAGCTCAGCTCTTCTACTGTTACTCCAGTTTGGAGTCCCTGCATGGCATCTTAGTGCTCCACTAACAAGGGGCTGAATGGGAAAGTCATTGTATTCCTCATTAAGAAACTTAGTTTGGATAAACTGCCTAACTTTTACCTGTTTCTCATGCCTCCTTCTCACCTCCATCTCACTTTCAAAGCAAGCTGAAGGTTTGCTTCTCTCTGCTTAGTCAGTGGTCTCTTGGGGGGCAAGAGATTTTACAGAATAAAGCATTCAGTCTGGAGACCCTGGTTCGGATTCAGCGGAACTATTAACTCCATGGTGGCCTTGGAAAGAGGGATAAACAGGACTTCATTGTCCTTGTGTGTTGAATGGGATTGCTAACCTCCAGGTTACCCTGATAGAACCAACATAAGGGGTAGAGTAAGGAGTGGGGTGAAAGGTCTTTGAGAAAAAAAATCAAAAGCCTAACAAAGTCACATTATTGGGTTCATTAAGAAGGTTTGGGTTGTTCATTCGTTTTCTGCTCCCCAAACCTCCATGCTTCCTGGGAGAGCTAGTTTCTGAAGCCCCCAGAGGGTGAGTGTGCAGTGGAGAGAGTCCCGTGACAGGATGATCTCATCTTTCTTCATTCCCTTGCTTATATATGGTTCTCCCTTGCTCTGTGTGGCTAGGGCCCTGCCCAGTGCCTCACCCTCTACATTTCCTACCCAAGAAACCTTGCTGGCCTTGGTGCTTGTGACACGGTGAGTACATCCAGGAACTCTCTTCTGCTCCTTGAGAAGGCACTTGAGTGGGTCAAATATCTGATTTAAGAGAATTAAGCAGGGAAAAGGTTCTACTCAGATAACATATATGGTGTGAGAAAGAATTACGACCTCCTATATCCTGGGTGAAGTGCTGGGATGAAACCTGCTTTCTGTTTCTACTGGGGGATGAGGTCATTCAGAGAACTCAACCTTTCTTTCTGGACCCAATCTGCCAGGAGTTAACTTGAACCTTCATCAGAAGTCTGACTGAGATGTCTTCATCAGACACATAGAGTTTACTTGGAAAGTCAGAGCAGGAAGCTATGAAGGCTTAGCTGAGGTAGCCTGAGTCTCATGCTGGACGCCTGAAAGAGGTACTGCAGGAACATGCCTTCACCTAAGGTCCTCACCGTAAACTGTTTGAGACAGTCTTCTGGAATGCATAGACCTCTGCTCATCCTAGAATCCTAGAATCTTGGCAAGCAAATGTCACTTGTACATATTAAGGGCCACTGGGCTCCTTTCTGAGACTCAACTCTTTCTTTTTTTTTTTTTGCCTAGCCCTGCTCATTCAGAGCCTGTGAGCCCAGAGGGTCAGCTGCTGACCAAAGCAGGGAGAATGGCAGGAAAGTCTCCTTGCTCCATGGAGTGCATCCAGAGCCACTTCAAAGAGAACTGCAGAAAGTGATGGAAAGTGTGTTAGATAATTTTTTAAAAATCTTTTTATTTATTTATTTGAGAGATAATGGGTGTGCCAGGTCTTCCAGCCACAGCAAATGAACTCAAGACATATGCACCACCTCGTGCATCTGGCTTACATGGGTCCTGGAGAATCAAACCTGGCTCCTTTGGCTTTGCAGGTTAATGCCTTAACTGCTAAGTCATCTCTCCAGCCCTAGGGTAATTTTTAATTGAGGGCATTTCTGAACTATGTATAAATAGGCATCATGTTAATAGTCAACATTTGTCTTGCTAGAAGGGGCATTTTCTTACTAGATGGCATTAAGATTGCTCTCTGTCATTTACACTGTCTAGAATATACAATTATGCCCTGGAAAAGACTTCAAAATTGATTAGGTTCACTGCCTCATTTAATAGTGACTCAACAACTTTGATATTAGAGAGAACAGTTCTGTAATGATAGAATATATATTGGGACTAAAGGAGTTTGATTCTAACACGAAACTTCTCATCTTCCATCTCTAGCAACCCTTCACAAGAAAAATTTCCAATTTAGTTTTCAGTAGTAGTCTTTGATTTATATAATACGAATAATTGGGTATTTAATGCTCTTTCATCTTAGCTGATATTGGTTTCTGTGAAGGGATTCTTTGTCACATATTTTTGTTGGCCATGTGCACATCTCCTTTTAAAAACTGTTCATATCATTTTCCGATTTTTACATTAGATTATTTGGGTGTTTTGCTAGTGAGTTCTTTGAGTTCCTCATGCCTTCTGGGTATTGATCATTTTTAAGTGGAATAGGTTGCAGATATTTTTCAGATTTTGTTAGTTGCTTCTCTTGCTGTGTTAAAGCTTCTTATTTGAATATCAACACTTGTCTTTTTCTACTGTTGTTGCCTGTGCTTTTGGGGTCTCATAGAAACAAAAACATCTTTGCTATTCCAATGTTTTGAAGTGTTCTCTCTTTTAAAAAATTTATGGTTTCAGATCTTTCATTTGTGTCTTTGGCCCATTTTAAGTTCTTTTTGAACTGTATTGGGGAATAAAGATATAGCTCCATTCTTTTGTGTATGTATAAAGCCTGGCTTTAGGAAGTGCATTTTGGGGCCTGGAGAGCTCAGCCCAGTGGGTAAGAGCACTTGGACACAAGCACGAGGGCCTGAGAGGGCCTGAGACCACTAAAGTCCAGTACCCCAGCACCCATATAAACAACTGAGCATGAGCATGCACATCGGTAACTCTACTCCTGTGGGAAGCAGAGATGAGAGAATTAGAGTCACCAGGGCTCCCTTAGCTTGTATAGAGCAGAAACCTGAGAAAAACTGGGCTCTTGAAAAACAAACAAACAAAAAAACAAAGAAAGCTCCAGAGTTGGGGCTGGAGAGATGGCTTAGCGGTTAAGCGCTTGCCTGTGAAGCCTAAGGACCCTGGTTCGAGGCTCAATTCCCCAGGATCCACATTAGCCAGATGCACAAGGGGGAACATGCATCTGGAGTTCATTTGCAGTGGCTGGAAGCCCTAGCGTGCCCATTCTCTTTCTCTCTCCGTCTGTTGCTCTCAAGTAAATAAAAATAAACAACAAAAAAAAAAGCTCCAGAGTCAAGTTCTATCTCAAGAAAAACACATGGTTGAGTGCTGGAAGGACACCTAATGTTCTTCTCTGGCCTCTGCATGCATGCATAGGATCACACACACACACACACACACACACACACACACACACACACACACATACACACAAAACAAAAAGTGCCTCTTTGTGGTGATTAGAAGAACTCATCTTGACAAGCAGACAAATGGACACATTTCTAGACTCCTCATACAAATCTCTCTGATTGCCTCATCATTATTTTGGGCTAGCAAGCAGACAATAAGCAGACCCATAAGGGAAACATTTTTTTAAACATTTTTGTTGTTTATTTTTATTTATATGAGAGCAACAGACAGAGAGAAAAAGAGACAGAGAGAAAGAGAAAGAGAATGGGTGCACCAGGGCCTCTAGCCACTGCAAACAAAGTCCAGGTGCGTGTGCCCCCTTGTGCATCTGGTTAACATGGGTCCTGGGGATTCAAGCCTTGAACCAAGGTCCTTAGGCTTCACAGGCAAGCACTTAACCTCTAAGCCATCTCTCCAGCCCAGGGAAACATTTTTTTTTTCAGAATAGAAAACCAGACATTTCCTAAGTACATTCAGCACTCACTGTACCCACAATATTCTAACAAAACAGTTCTCCATTTTAGTTTGCCATTGGCAAGATGATGAAGGAGATGTTTTTGAAGAGCTCAATCCTTCAGGAGTACATGAGGTTTAGTAACATTGCATATAGTACAAAATGGATACAGTAATGTGTGCTGACAAAGCCAGCAGTGTGGGTAAAGATAGCCACCAAAATATGTAACACTTATTAAACTAAAAGTACCCTGTCCAGTTGATCCCAGATGAATATTACCATAGATGGGGGTGGGCATGGTGACTCACTGACATTGTACATGGGATGTAAAGTTAGAAATCCATTCACACCCACAACCCCATTATGAATACCAGAAACTTTACTGAGCAGGGCCAGCATTGGAATGGGGGCAGGGAGGAAGAAAATGATGGCACCAACACATGATATATCCAAATAAAGTTTCTACTTAATTAAAAAAAATCCATTTTCATCATTTACCTATCATAGTAAATGCAGGTACAGAGAACAAAGGCTTGAATTATTATTATCTATGTGGTAATTAGTTATATTCTAAAAATCTAATTATTTCCAGGAATCAGTGTTTCCTGAATATTATATTTTTAAATATTCATCAGTAAGACAGAAAAAAGTCAAAAGAATTTGTTTGACAACTGGAAGACAGACATTCTGAATATGCCTTTCTTCTGTTAAAGCACGTATCACACAAAGAATAAAATGGGCCATGACCTTCACAGATGATTTCCACTGTGATGAATTTTGACAAAAACTGGTAAATCCCATGAGTTGTTTTATTAGTAGGTTTTTCCTAAAGAAGGCATCATGGAGTAAATTTCATTTTACTATTTCATAAACACCAAGGCAAGCAGCCGTAGCATCCTGAGCCTTTGCCGAATCTGTTGAGGAGCACTGTAAACCGGCTCAAGACACAACAAAGAGGAAAGAGCGTCAGGGCACCACTGTGACAGGCCATCAGGGTCTCCGTGATCTTAAGCAACCAGAACATACACATAATATTCATGCCGTATTAACATACAACACACATGTGACTATAAAAGTATTCTCATTCCTGGGCTGGAGAGGTGGCTTAGCGGTTAAACGCTTGCCTGTGAAGCCTAAGGACCCCAGTTCGAGGCTCGGTTCCCCAGGTCCCACGTTAGCCAGATGCACAAGGGGGCGCACACGTCTGGAGTTCGTTTGCAGAGGCTGGAAGCCCTGGCGCACCCATTCTCTCTCTCTCCCTCTATCTGTTCTTCTCTCTGTGTGTGTCACTCTCAAATAAATAAATAAAATTTAAAAAAAAAAGTATTCTCATTCCTTATATATCACTGGAAAGTGGTAAAAAGGAGTTGAGATCCCTCACGCTCCTACCTGTCTAGTGAACCAAGGACATTTTGTACTCATGCTTTTCGAGGTGCCTGAGTACATGCTTCATATATATACTTACTTACTTCTTACTCTTCTTTATATCCAATGACAACATTTGTTGTGGACTAAGAATTTTAGATTTCATAGTTGTTTATTTGTTATAGATTTTTAAGAAATCTATTGACTTCTGTATTTCTCTCTCTCTCTCCCTCTCTCTCTCTCTCTCTCTCTCTCTCTCTCTCTCTCTCTCCCTCTCTCTCTCTATCTATCTATGTCCTCACTGTGTTAACCAGGCTGGTCCTTCATGCACTTCCACACAAAGTTTTAGTTACTTTTATCTACTATCAACTTTTCTAATTTTCTAATAATCCTGTTTTTCATGGTTTTGTCTTCCATGCAGATGTACACTAGGGTGTGAAGGTGTCTGATGTCTCTGCTTGTTAGTGAACATGTGGGCAGAGACCCTAGAAAAATATCAGGACATCATTTACCTTCTTTGAGTCAGTGGCCTAAAGCTCACCAATTTGGCTAGACTAGCAAGCCTCAGGATGCTTCTGTCTCTACCTCCTTGGTGCTGGGATTACAGACATGTGCTACCATTCTCATTTTACATTGTTACTGGGAATCAAACTCAGATCCTCATGCCTATGAGACAAGCACATTGCTGACAGATATGTCCTCAGGCTCCTTTAGGTTTTTATGTAGACAGATGATAGTTTCTTCCTTTTTCCATTGCATGTCCACACCACATTTTCTCTGTCTATTGGTACCTTTCATGCTAAGAGAGAAAAGTCTGAGGTAGTGGTGACATCAGGCAACTGACATGGGAGTCAGGTAAATATATTGAAAAAAAAAAAAAACAAAACAGAGAGAATTAATGAGAGGTTTGACCTGAAGAGAAAAGACCCACTAGTATACTAAGGACTTTACCCTGGAGCTTGGCATATGAAAGTGGTCAATATCCTTGCATTGAATAATTAAAGTGAAGACTTATCCCTTCTGCTCTCAACTGTCTTATTATAGGGATTCATGGAGTCACAGCTTGGGGTCAATGGAACAGCAGTTACTGAATTCATCCTACTGGGCTTGGTGGAGACACCAGGGCTACAGCAAGTGGTCTTTGTGCTCTTCTTCTTTGCCTACCTGCTGACAGTTGGGGGCAACCTCAGCATCCTGGCAGCTGTCTCGGTGGAGCCCAAACTGCACACCCCCATGTACTTCTTCCTGGGGAACCTGTCCCTGCTAGATGTTGGGTGCATCAGTGTCACTGTTCCCTCAATGTTGGGCCGACTCTTGTCCCACAAGCGCACAGTTTCATATGCAGCCTGCCTCACTCAGCTCTTCTTCTTCCACCAGTTGGCTGGTGTGGACTGCTTCCTACTGACAGCCATGGCATATGACAGATTTCTGGCCATTTGCCGGCCCCTCACCTACAGCACCTGTATGAGCCAGACAGTCCAGAGGGTTTTGGTGGCTGTGTCCTGGGCTTGTGCCTTTAGCAATGCACTGACCCATACTGTGGCCGTCTCCACACTCAACTTCTGTGGCCCCAATGTGATCAACCACTTCTACTGCGACCTCCCCCAGCTCTTCCAGCTCTCCTGCTCCAGCACCCAGCTCAATGAGCTGCTGCTCTTTGGACTGGGTGTCCTCATGGCAGGTGCACCTGTGATTCTCATTGTCACATCTTACGCACATGTGGCAGCTGCTGTGTTGAGAATCCGTTCAGCGGAGGGCAGGAAGAAGGCCTTCTCCACATGTGGCTCCCACCTCACCGTGGTAGGCATCTTCTATGGGACAGGTGTCTTCAGCTACATGAGGCTGGGCTCAGTGGAGGCTTCAGACAAGGACAAAGGTATTGGCGTCTTGAATACTGTCATCAGCCCAATGCTGAACCCACTCATCTACAGCCTTAGGAACCCTGATGTACAGGGCGCCCTGAAGAGGGTGCTCACAGGAAAGCGAGACACAGCATGAAGGGTGATGAAGAGGGCAGAAACCATGGCAAAGTGGCCCCTGGCTCTGCTTGATCCTGAGTGAGATGGCTTTTGTTCACAAGTAATACTCCTGTTCCTCACAGAGGCTCTGCTTGGTCATAGGTGTGCATGTCCTGTAGACCTCAGCTAATTACCATTTGGACTTAGGGACCCTTCACTATCCAGATAGAGGTGGGCCCTAGGATGTCTTGTATCCTGGAAGGCTTGAGGTTCTGCAATAAGGGCCTTTTGTTTACTTTTGGCTAGGATCTCAAAAATACAAAGAGTCTCTCCAAAATGGGATATGTAAAGTCACATCCTATGCTAAGAAGTGGTACATCCCATACTAAAACATGCCACGAAAGCCACTCCCGCCATCTATTTCACACAAGAGCTGACAGTTATTCAGACTACATATCAGCATAATTTGAGATGTTATTTCCAGAACCTGTTAATGATGAAAAGTTCTAGGTTATTTAACAGTGGAGAGTGCTTATGTCCTTTGGGATTTTGTTTTCTTCTAAATTAAAAATATTTGTTGGTTTTTTGTTTTGTTTTGGGGTTTTTTTTGGGGGGTTGGGGGTTCAAGGTAGGGTCTCACTCTAGCCCAGGCTGACCTGGAATTCACTATGTAGTTTCAGGGTGGCCTCAAACTCACTGTGATCCTACCTCTGCCTGCCGAGTGCTGGGATGAAAGGTATGCACCACCATGGCTGGATTTTTTGTTTTTTTTTTTTTCATTGTAAACTATGTTTATGAAAATTAAATAAGCCAGGTGTGGTGGTGCATGCTTTTCATCCCAGTACCCAGGAGGCCAAAGTAGGATTCCTATGAGTTTGAGGCCAGCCTGAAGTGACAGGGTGAGTTTCAACTCAGCCTGGACTAGAGTGGGACACTATCTTGAAAGAGAAAACCAAAATGGAAACTGAAATTAAATAAACTTTTAGCAAGTCAAGGCTTTCACCCTACCTGTCGCCATTCTTCATAATTCAATTCTTCAGAAGTAATAACTGCTAAGTCTTAGTGCTTACACATCGAGTTTTTCATATATACACAAGTATATTTTATATCAGTACAAAGATCTACAAACTTACATTCTCTAATAGCTACCTAACACTAATTTATAATTAAATTATAATTAATTAATCATAGTATTTTTGATAGTGTTTAGATTGTTCCCATATGTTATTTACTACCAGTAGTATAAAAATACAATAAAAATCAATACAAACTGGGAAGGGTGGTACACACCTTTAATCCCAGCACTCGGGAGGCAGAGGTAGGAGGATCACTATGAGTTCAAGGCCACCCTGAGACTACATAGTGAATTCCAGGTCAGCCTGGGCTACAGTAAAATCCTACCTCAGAAATCAAAACAAAACACACATAAAACAATCAACACAAAGAACATTTGTTTGAGATTTGCTCTTATGCAAAGTATTTCTGTAAGTTCAGCTCTGATGAGCACAGTTCTTAACTTGAATAAAATAAAAACCTAGACCTATATAAACATTTTCCTGTTACCCTAAAAATATTTGCACTTTTATTATTCTAGTGGTGACTAAAACTGATCCAGCTGTTAAAAACAAATTTTTCTAACTTTGTCAATATGCTAATTGAAAATGACTAATAAAATTGTTATTTTGATATATGCCTTTGGGTGTTCACGTAAGATTAGATATATTTTCAAATATTTATTATCATGGTATGGATAAAATTGTGTCTTCTTCAAATTCATATGTAGAACTTATGTAGTATTATTACATACACTCACCCTCCAGGCGACTTATTTGGAGATAAAAGAGTTTGGCTAGCATTCATGTAAGCAAAAAAATAGCCTTTAGGCTGTTTGGACCCCATGGAACTTACTACAGAAGCAGCCCCTTGCTCTGCCTTTCTATTGAAGTGCTCCTTTGTCCCCAATTCTTTGATACCCTGGGCAGGCATGGAAAGGTAGCAAGACCTGAGGAGATGAACTACCCCTCGCACTTCAGCCAAGCCACAGCTGAATCCACAGAGGAATAGGGAGAGGAACAAGAGTGTTGCTTCTATGCTGAACCTGATAAGCAGGACCAGTGTGTAGAAGACAGACCCTGAGGATACCCAACACCTAGCAAAGCAGAGATCAGGAGGTTCCTAAGAGCTCGTCACTGAAGTAGACATAAAACTCACCCACCACGGCTCAGGGGATTTTTGTGAAAGAGGAAGTGGAAAGATTGTAGAAAGTTTGAGTCACAGGTTAAGACACCATACCCAGAGGCATTCCCTCACCCCAAAAATAACTGACTACTGCTCCCACAACACATAAACTACAACCCCATGAGGAATACCTACAACCCTACTGAGCAGCATCCTCAACAGAATAGGCCATGAACAAGGGAAAAGAGGGTACCAACACATGAAGCATCCATACAAAACATCTTGTTAATAATAATGAACAAAAATATAAAAATAAAATATACATAATGTTGTCTACAATAAAGAGCCTTTATGGTCTGGGCTCATCCTGATAATTTAATTCAAACACCTAGTTCCCAAATTTTACTTGGAAACAATCTTCTCAAGTTCAACTAAACTATTAACAACTACCCCATGAGTCAAAACCAATTATACATTTTTTCTATACATTGTTCCAGATAATTAATTGCTCAGTTGTCATGCTTGAACTTCTTCCACAGAGGAGGGTTGCTTCCCTCCACATTGTCCATCAGGGTCTCCTTCACAGGCCTGTGACTTTGTATTTTCTTTCCTTTTACTGTGAGTGTATTAAGAAAAACTGCAAAACTCACATTTAAAGGGCTTTTCATCTTTTGTAATCTAATTACAGGAGCTTTAAATATGAACAGAGAAAAAAAAAAAAGAGAGGAGTGACTATAGAAATAAGTTGCTGGAGCCACTTGCCCATGCTTTTCAAACCCGCCCAAGATCATCATTTGTATACCATTTCTGTTTGGGGAGTTTTTAGTTACACGTGCCAAGGTTAGGGCTTGATGGGTCAGAGAACACTCAGGTCATTATAAGCAGTTCAAATGCATAGATGCTTGATATCACATGGTAACATATTTAGTGTCTCAATGTCCAATGGCATGACAAAAACTGTTTCTCAAAAGAACACTTGGCTTTAGAAAAATGCACATATTTGCTCTAAAACACTAATAAATGTGCTTTGGTTCTTCCATTAATTCTTGAATGAGGTTGATGTAACACCCGTAGTGACCACCAACATTTCTAGGAAGACTGGAGCTGCTCAGTCTTAAGGTCAGGTATAAGAGCACCTTGGTCTACCACTTGAAATCATTATAGTCATCTCATTTTGTACACTACCCTTTCAAAACCAAAGCGGGTGTTCTCCAAGTTCTCAGGTGGAACTACCTGTCTAACATAACTTCAAAGTGGAGTCAAAGCTTGAAGATCCGTATTGGTTATTTTTCTCATTACTGTGATAAAATATCTGGTAAAAGCAATTTAAAGGAGCAGAGGTTTATTTTGGACTACAGTTCAATTATGCTGAAGAGGCAAGGAAGCTCGCATGGCTCCTCCGTGTTTGGGGTGAGAGCTTGTGGCATGGTTTGTTCATATCCTGGTTCATCAGGAAGCAGAGGGCTCAGGTCAGAAACAGGGACTAGGTATAACACTCAAAGGCCTTGACCACTTATCCCATACTTCCTATCCCAAAGGTTCTACAGCCTCCCAAAGTAATGCCACCAACTGTGGCCACAGTCAAGCTGTAACAAGATCCAATGACCAATATAAGGCATACCTACACAGAAAACCCATGTAAGCACTGGTAGCTATTATATTATTAGTGCATTAGTATAATACTGTAATAGTTTTTCACTTTTACTCAACAATCATTTAGGAAAGCATAAATTCCCGGTGAATTTTATTAACAAGTTAGTTTCTGCTATCATTGATTCTTTTTATTGTAGTACTTTTATAGACTTATATTTACAAAAATGTTGTGGAACAATTAAAACCTTTAATCATATACTACATCTTTAAGCCAGAGTGCCCTTGAGGCCAAGAATCTGAGATCCACTTGGAGCAGTCAGCTCCCCACAATGTCAGAATTTCAATTCTTTGCAGTGAAAGTAAATGGCAGGAATAACAGGGTGGCAGGAGAGTTGTGCTGGTAGTGGTAGCTGGAAGTCAGATTGAGTGCTACAGATGAGACTTCTAGGAATGCAGCTTGATAGCACTGAGATAGATATGTGTTAGGCTCATCACTGGAACATTGTCCATCATACATTGGCAGGACTAGTCACTAAACACATCAGAGCTAAAAGCACATTGTTTGGGCAAAGGAGCTTATGAAAGAAGGTAAAGAGGAAGTCACATAGCATATCTGTTGTGGTTATGCACCTTATAATGAATGGGACAAATACAAATTTTAATCCTTCCTGCTAGAATCCCCATGTGCCTATAGGAAAATTACTGAGGCAACTTTGAACTTCAGTTAATTTACTTATAAAATATGGATAATATAGATACTTATCTCACAGAATAATTGGATTGTTTGAAATTCAATCAACCTTACAAATTACAGGAAAATTAACTGGGATTCAATCAACCAAATGTATATTATAACTCATGGTATAAAGTCATGTACACAAAGACTATGTGATAAATGTTACCAATAATTATTAAATAATTACCACTGGCTACTCCATATAATGAACTCTATGCATATCACTACATTTAATTTTCTCCATCCACAAAGCCTAACAGGCTTCCCACAGAGCATTGCTTACTTCTGCACTTAGGTGAGTAATAAGTTGTCTGAAGAGGACTTAAGGGGCTCAGAGTTGCACTGTATATCTGCTCCAATTTCCTCTTCCATCACCTCTATAGCTAGGCTCCCAATCTCTAAGGGCCAGGCCTGCAGCGGGGGAAACTTTGCTGCCTCCCAATGCCCTGCTTCTCCTGGCATCACCTCTCCCAGGATTGTGGCAGCGCTCCCAGAGCACAGTCCCTCTGGTCCTTGCTAACAAGGCCCGGGGTGGGAACACATCACGTCCTTGAGGACTCATCAAGAATATCTCTGTTTCTTGTCTTCTTTCTTGGGCTTATCCTTCATCCCTAGGCCCAAGGCCGTGTTTTTCTCATCCTTGGTTGTTTAATGAAAGCACACCAGGGGACAATATGCTCACTATCAGGGTTTCCATTCAGTCCTGGCTTCCCTTCTAGTTCCCTGAGTGTCTTTTGGATAGCAGATAGATCCTCTATATCTCCAGTTTGTGTAATAATTCCTGTAACTATCCCCATGGACTAACATGGGGGTGAAGATGAAGATATAAGAGAGATTGTAAGCCATGCTAAGGTGTGAGGGGCCCACTGCTTCACCACTGCAAGACTTACTAGGCTTTGTCTTACCAGACCTTGGATGTGCCCACATCCTCCTCCCCTTGCTTGGGACTAATTTTGAGGTCCCAGGAGGATGACACTATGATGGGAAAGCCCATCACAGATGCCTCAGCCACTCTTTAGCTCATTTCCATATATGCAGCCCCTGTTGCTTTCATGGAAACTGAATGAGTTTGTATGGTTTCTTGTCCCCTCACATCCCTTCTCAAGACACATCACAACTGGCCTCTGTGCCATCACCAGGTGAGTTCTTTCATGGCCCTCCCTCTGCTTCTGTATCACAAGCAAAGGATGTTAGCTGTGTCTAGGTGAGTCAAAGTTCCTGCTTTTACACTTGTGTCAGCCAGAGTCTCAAACACAGAAAGAGACTTGCTCCAGTCAGCATGTCAAGTGAGCAAAAGGACTGAGTCCTCACCAGTAATGATCCTGGGCAGGTGCCACAGGCATCCTGCAGGGAGAATCCAGGGATTGCAAGACCTGACATACACTTAGTCTCTTCTTGACAGAGGGTAAGGCAGCAGCTAGCATTCTGGCCATGGTCTGATTGTTCTTAAGGAATATTTGTTCTGGGTGTAAAACTAATTTGTGAAGTTTATAAAAGCTAACTGACAGTGCATGGAGTGCTGCAAGTGTGTGCTCCGCTTACAAAAGGGCTATACCACGAGCAGGAAACTCGCTTTTCCCTCAACTCTTCCTCCTCCAATTTACATCAGTCCTTCAGAGTCCAGCACATATTCCAACTTGCCCTTTGCTAACACCAGTGAGCCTATTTTTCAGTCAATGCAGCCTTTCATCTTCTTATGAGACACACATAGATAAGTAGCTCCACACATGTGATAAGTAAAGTAGAATCAGACATGGCTTTTGTCCCTAACCCGAGCTGGAATAACTTGATGAATAGCTACATGACTGTGCTGGGAGGCATGCACTATACCAGAAATACTCCAACTGCACTGGAAATGTTGAAGAACAACGTGCCTTGGAAATGGGCCAGGTCCTGTGGGGTAGTACCGTTTAAGCTGTCAGAAAGATGATGGCCATGTAGCAGTGGAAGAGCACTCTGTACAGAGAAAATGGCATGACCACAGCGATTGGAAGCTGATTCTGTGTTAAAATGGAAAAGTCATAGGGCTGGCTGTAGTTGTTAACCCCACCAAGGCACTCATTTGGATTTGAACTACTGCAGCCTACAAGGCAAGGCATGAGCAGTTTAGAAGAACACAGCCTGGGAGGACAGCTTTGAGACATAAGAACTATTCACAGATTCCAGGAGAGTTTAGGAGAAGTTGGTCTCCTGATGCTGGAGACCATGGGGCTGTGTGGAGTGGTGGTGTGTGTCCTA
Source organism: Jaculus jaculus (assembly GCF_020740685.1). Classification (NCBI taxonomy): domain Eukaryota; kingdom Metazoa; phylum Chordata; class Mammalia; order Rodentia; family Dipodidae; genus Jaculus; species Jaculus jaculus. Next base: position 80,424,480 of record NC_059110.1, on the reverse strand, counting down.
GTTAAGAGTGGAGGTCTGGAGACATATCCCAGAGTTAACCCTGCCTGCAGCACCTTCCTTATGTGCTCTGTGTTTCTTACTATATAAAAGGGATTTGATGGTACTGGGAAACTTCAACTAAGCAATGCAGAAAAGGTCTTAGAACAGTACCCAGTGCTCTGCCCAGAAGTCATCCAATAACTCAGCTGCCAGCTTACCAGCAACCCCAAGAAAATTGTTGGTACCAAGGACAGTGGCTACTGCAGAGGAAGAGCCTTCTGGTTTCTCTTATTCATTTAGTATATTGTGATGTGGGATTAACAGGTATGTTGTGCTCCAGAAGATGGTACAAAATAACATTTAGAAATTTGTGTCAACTAGAGGAAATTGGAAAAAGACAGAACGAAAATAACTGTCATCTATATTATACTCGCACCACTGCTAAAAGTTTGCTACTACCTTATACTCTTTCTCTTCTCTCTCTGTCTCTGCTGCAGCCTCTATTTCTATATCTATCTTTATTTCCATCTCTAGCTCTAGCTCTATATCTAGGCCCAGCTCTGTGATCCTGCTGTGTGATGTGTTACTATAAAATCATGGATTATAATTTTGAATACTGCTTTAATCTCATAACATTATACCATAATTTTTAAGAAAAATGTAATTCTCAGTGTATTTTTCACTGGTTCACATCAATATATACTGATGGAATAAAGAAAATAAGTTAACATACTACTATTAGGTTAATAGTTCCTTTTAGACGGACCACAAAATGGCCTTTTCCCTTTCTGTCCAACATAGAAACTCTAATTTTCTATTTCTCTATCAATTTTGCTAACAATGTTGACAATTACTTTAAAAAAAAAAAGATGCAGCAGTATCACCCCACTCTGCTCCTGGAATTCCTAGGATAATGCTATTTTCTTCCAGGAAGATACTAGAGTGTCCTATCCCTAGAACTACAACTGTATTTTTTTCTTTAACTTATAAGGTATATGCTTTAGGCAATTGATCTGATGTATTATATAAATACATTGACATTAAAGCACCTTCAATTTCTTTAAGGGCTATAACTCAGCAATGCTAAGATATTTTTCTATGCATTCTTGTTTTTAAGTTTTTGAGTAATAACTTTTATCATTTTATTTTTAGAGTCATAACTAACATTGTTTATTAATTATATTTTGCTAAGATTTTAGAATTTTGGTATCAAATGTACACTAACTTCATAAAAAGTACTAATATTCTCAAATCTCTTATTCTGTAGGAAGGCTTACTTGGCATAGGAATGTTCTATTCATTAAAGTATAAACAAAACTTTTCTCAACATCTTTATGAGCATAAAGATTGTTACTAAGATAATTATTTTATCTTTAATTGACAATTGTATGTAACTGTGATTATCTTATGTATGTTTTTATACAAAGAACAATTAAATTAAGCCAGCATATTCCTCATCACAATTCCTTCTTTTGGTGAAAACAGTTAAAATCTACTCTTTTAGCAATTTTGAAGCATACAAATCACTATTACAGTCATTATTCTGTGTAATACACTGCTGAAGTTCATTCCTCCACTATCTCAACTTCCCAGTTCAATTTAAAATTTCCACATATGAGATCATCACTAGAGCACTTGTGTCCCTGTGCCTAGTTCATGTCACCTAGCATGATGCCCTGTAGCGTCATCTATGTTGTTTCAAATGGCAAAATTTCTGTTTTTTTTAAATTGAGAACATTAGTATATGAACATATAGAAAATTCATCCTATTACCATTGGGCTCCCTTTCCATTGGGTTCTCTTATGTTCCCTCTTCCCCATCCCAATTTCACTGAATGCCCTCCTCAGTGAAACTATTGGTATTCACTGAGGGGTCATAAATGCACCAGTCAGTCTCCGCAGGGGGCCTTGGTGTAGACCATCCCACCCTGTGGGACATTCTTTCTGCCCCTTCTTCTCCAAGGGACCCTGAGCCTTGGAGGGCATGTTATATAGGTCTCTGTTACTGTTGCTCTCCCAGATGCCTGTTTTTCTGCTTTGATGTGTCTCTGTGTCTACTGCCATCTCCCTGGAGAAGGTTCTCAGGCTACAAGTGAGAGCATCACTCATATTTAATCTGCCACTTCCTCTGTAATGTTTCTTGGCTGAATTTCTTGTTCTGTATTTTTTAAGGCCAAATAGTATTCCATTGTGTGTGTGTGTGTGTAAACCACATTTTCATTATCCATTAATCTTTATCCATTCATCATAATAAGCATCTAGATTGGTTCCATATCTTAGCTATTCTGAATAATGCTGCAACGAACCTAGAAAAATTGCTATCCTTTTGACATACTGATTTCCATTCTTGGACATATACCCAGAAGACTGCTGTATCATGTGATAATTCTATTTTTTAGTTGTTTGAGGGATCTCCATACTATTTTCCAGAATAGCTCTATCAGTTTATATTCCCATCAATGGTGTGCAAGTTTTCTCTTTTGCATAACCTCACCAACACTTGGTAATATTTGGTCCTTTTGGTTATAACCATATTAGCAGGTATAAGGTTATTTTAATTTGCATTTCCTTACACTTACACTTACCAATAATGAGCATTTAAAATAGATCCATTGGACATTTATATGCCTTTTCTTGTGAAGTGTCTATGTAGGTCTGTGTTAGCCTTCCATTGCTATAACAAAATAACCAAGGTAACCAGGTAACGAGAAAGGGCTTATAATAGCTCATAAATTTGAGAGTTTCATCCCATGATCAGTTGGCCCTGCTGCTTTGGTCTGCAGCAAGCAGTGCATTAGATCAAAATCACCTGTCTCATCACCAGATGGGGAACACAGAGAAAGAATGAGCCTGAACCAACATTTATTTTTCAAAATATATGGAGATTGTGCATGACTTGTTTTTCCAGTTCACTATGGTATTGCCTCAATATAAATCATTGAATAGTACATTTTCCATTCATTTAAACTGTGCCTTGCATCCTTGCATCATGTACTGTATTCCTGTATTGTTTTAGGTTTACCCCAGGATTTTTCTCTTTTTTCACTATAGTGTTTTCTATGCAATTACTTAACCAGTATGAAAAGTCTACATTGTTGTGAATATTTACAATGAAAACGTGGAAGGTGTAGTCCATCCTCCCTAACTTTTCTAGATATTCTTGTTTTTCTATATCAACATTAGAACCAGCTAGATAAGCTAGATATATATGTCATAATTATCCTATTGACGTTTTTCTTTTTGGTTGGAAGCTGCCAAAAACTGTTGATAATTTAATAGTAAATGGATTCTTAGTCATATTGACTCTATCCAAAAACTATGACCTCATTTTCCATAATTTAAATCTAGTTTTATAACTTATAGCATATTTCAAAGTTTTTAAATGACACTATCTCACATGCCTTCTGAAGTTTGATCATTGGGTAATACATCACATTTGTGGTTTCTGTAAGAATTTTTCACCCACTATATATTCTCATTTTTAACTTATTTTGTTGACAACTTCTATAAATATAGAAAATAAACCATAATAACCCCCCCCATTTTCTCCACAAATCTGCTCTCTGTCATATCCCTTCCCCCTCTCAATTAGTCTTTCTTTTATTGTGATGTCATCATCTTTTCTTCCCATTATGAGGGCTCAGTACAGGTAGTACCAGGCATTGCAAGATCATGAATATCCAGGCCAGTTTGTGTCTGGAAGATTATATTGTAAGCAACTCTACCCTTCCTTTGGTTCTTATATTCTTTCTGCCACTTCTTGTGCAATGGACCCTAAACATTGGAGTGTGTGATAGAGCTTCAGTGTTGAACACTCCTCTGTCACTTCTTCTCAGCCCCGTGGTACCTTTTGAATCATCACAGAGGTCATGGACAACTGAAAAGAGAAGCTTCTCTAACTAAAAGTGAGAATGGAATTAATATATGGGTATGAACAATAAGAGGAATGCTTACTGGGCAGTTTGGTGAATATAATATATACTTTTAGCCAGACACCGGTAGATGTTACACCCCTAGGGCTCATGACCTCTCTTGTCATAGGCTTTCAGTACCAGGCTTTTATTCCTTCCCATGGAGCAGGCCTTCAGTCCAATTAGTGAGCAGTTGGTTTCCCCCATAACAGTCATGTCATTATTGCATCTGTTGTCTCATTTGACCTGGCTGGCCAAACATAAGGCTTGCAGTGTCCACCGTTGTTTATCTCCACTAACAACTTCCCCATCCCATAGGGCTGCAGGAAGCATAGCTTTTTCCAGCTTTCTGTCAGCTGGTCTATAGGGAGGAGATTTTCAGCTCAGTTACAGCTTGCTTTCTCAGTCAAATTGCAGCCCAAGCACATGGAGTCTTCAGCAATAGGGCATCACCATATATTTCTAGTGGGAAATCAAGAGCTTTGGCAATAGCCTATAATGTTTTGGGGGCATCTGGGTTCTCACTGGCCAACAACTCACTAGAAGGTATCCCACCCCTGGTAATGAATTTTTTCTAGTAGCAATCTATGACTTCTGGATGTGCCACTGCCCCCCCCCAAAAAAAAAGGTTTTCATCTGGCTTATCATAACCTCATAAATTTTGATTACCCCCCCACCCTTCCTTTACTCATTCTCTTCCCCTGACCTCACTTAGGACATTCTACCCTCAGTAATCTGTTCATTGATTTACATATATACAATATCATCCCTTTAAGTCCTCCCTTCTCCTCCCTCCTTTATAGCCCCTTTCTAGCTTACTGACCTGCTGTTGATTTTTACCCCAATTCATGTGAAAGTTTGAACATTTGTAGCTAGGATCCACATATGAGAGAATACATATGGCATTTGGCTTTCTAGGTCTATGTTACCTCACATAGTATTCACATAGTGTAATAGTTTCCAGATTCATCCATTTCTCTGAAAACTTCATGGTTGCAATTTTCTTGGCCATTGAATAGAACTCCATTGTATAAATGTACCATATCTTCATTATCCATTCATCCATTGAGGGACATCTAGGCTGGTTCCATTTCCTAGCTGTTGTTCATAAAGTGTCAGTTAACATGGATGAACAAGTATCTCTAAGGTAGTGGGATGAGACTTTAAGATATGTACCTATAGGTGTTATAGCTGGGTCATATGCTAAATCTATTTTTAGTTGTCTCAGGAACCTCCACACTGATTTCCATAATGGTTGTACCCAACGACATTTCCATCAATAGTGTAGGAGGGTTCCCCTTTTTTCAAATTCTTGCCACCATTTACTGTCATTTGTTTTCTTGATGATAGCTATTATGACAGGAGTGAGATGCAATCTTGAAGTAGTTTTAATTTCCATTTCCTTGATGGCTAAGGATGTGGAACATTTTCTTAAATGTTTATAGCCATCTGTATATCTTCCTTTGAAAACTCTCTGTTTGTGTCCATAGCCCATTTTTAATTGGATTGTTTGATTTCTTATTATTTAGTTTTATGAGTTTTTGTATAATATGGATGTTAATTTTTTGTTGATATTTATATTTAATTTAATCAAGTCCCAGTGTTTGATTAGTGATTTTATTTCCTAAGCAACTGGGGTTAAGTTCAGAAAGCCTATGCCAATATATTGAAGGGTTTCCCCTTTCTCATCTAACAGTTTCAGAATTTCAGGTCTGATATTAAGGTCTTTGATCCATTTGAACTTTATTCTTATGAATAGAGGAGATAAAGATCTAATTTCATCCTTTTACATATAAATATAGTTTTTTCAGCTATATTCTCATTTTTTAAACATTCCTGTTTTTATATAATGGACTTTTGGTATCTGTAAATTAATTTTCAACCGAGGCACATTTGTTGTAATGGCTATAACATATTTTTCATCTGATTCATTTATATTTATTAAAAAATAAATTCAAGAACTAGAGAGAGATGTCTTAGTGGTTAAGGTGCTTGCCTGTGGAGCCTAAGGACCAATGTTCAACTCCTCGGATCCCACGTAAGCCAGACCCACAAGATGACACATGCATAAGGTCACACATGCACAAAAGGTGGCACATGTACCTGGAGTTTGATGACAGTGGCTGGAGGCCTTGGGATGCCAATATACATTCTCTCTCTGTCTCTCTCTCTCACACACACTATTGCTCTCTTTCAGATCAGTCTGTTGGGCTTGCCTCAATAAATAAATGAAGAAATAAATAATATATTCAAGATGGAACAAAAACTTATAGGCAAAAAATAATCCACAAATTATTAGAAAAATGGCTTTTCCCCAGGGAAAAATAATTTTTTTAATTTTTTATATTAAATAATTTTATATTCAGTAAGTACAGTCAGTTTGGTACCATTATTAGGCTCATCCATGACCTACCCCTTCCCCTTGGCCCCTCCTTGTTGAAGATTTTAATAATATAAGAACATCTTAAATACAGAAAATAGAAGTAAAGTATTAAAATTGTGAACTTTTAAAATTCATTGTTTTATGGAAATTTAGAGGGGCAGATTTAGAAAGGCTTTAGGTTTTCAGGTTGTCCTTGCTTCTGTTTAGAGCTTTCCATCTAATTCATGGTTTTTCAGAAAAATAATCATATAATTATGCAAATAATTATTAATTATCTCTTCTGTTCCAATTTTCTAGCTTGATTTTCTTTTATTATATAATTACCTTCACCAATATTTCCTGAAGTATGTTAAACAACAGAGATAAACAGGCTTCTTTCCCCTGTCATTATAAAAACATTTCTTAGGCTGGAGAGATGGCTTTGTGGTTAAGGCAGCCTGTGAAGCCTAAACCCAGGTTCAGTGCCACAGTACCCATGTAAGCCAGATACATATGGTGGTGCATGCATCTGGAGTTCATTAGCAGTGGCTGGAGGCTCTGGTTTTCCCAGTGTGTGTGTGTGTGTGTATGTGTGTGTCTCAAAGAAATAAATAAAATATATTTTTTTTAATTTTAATTAACATTTTCCATGATTATAAAATATATCCCATGGTAATTCCCTCCCTCCCCACCTCCACACTTTCCCGTTTGAAATTCCATTCTCAATCATATTACCTCCCCATTACAAACATTGTAATTACATATATACAATATCAACCTATTAAGTATCCTCCTCCCTTCCTTTCTCCACCCTTTATGTCTCCTTTTCAACTTACTGGCCTCTGCTACTAAGTATTTTCATTCTCACGCAGAAGCCCAGTCATCTGTAGCTAGGATCCCCATATGAGAGAGAACATGTGGCGCTTGGCTTTCTGGGCCTGGGTTACCTGACTTAGTATAATACTTTCCAGGTCCATCCATTTTTCTGCAAATTTCATAACTTCATTTTTCTTTACCGCTGAGTAGAACTCCATTGTATAAATGTACCACATCTTCATTATCCACTCATCTGTTGAGGGACATCTAGGCTGGTTCCATTTCCCAGCTATTATAAATTGAGCAGCAATAAACATGGTTGAGCATGTACTTCTAAGGAAATGAGATGAGTCCTTTGGATATATGCCTAGGAGTGCTATAGCTGGGTCATATGGTAGATCAATCTCTAGCTGCTTTAGGAACCTCCACACTGTTTTCCACAATGGCTGGACCAGATTGCATTCCCACCAGCAGTGCAGAAGGGTTCCTTTTTTGCCACATCCCCGCCAACATTTATGATCATTTGTTTTCATGATGGTGGCCAATCTGACAGGAGTGAGATGGAATCTCAATGTAGTTTTAATCTGCATTTCCCTGATGACTAGTGACGTAGAACATTTTTTTAGGTGCTTATATGCCATTCGTATTTCTTCCTTTGAGAACTCTCTATTTAGCTCCTTAGCCCATTTTTTGATTGGCTTGTTTGATTCCTTATTATTTAACTTTTTGAGTTCTTTGTATATCCTAGATATTAATCCTCTATCAGATATATAGCTGGCGAAGATTTTTTCCCATTCTGTAGGTTGCCTCTTTGCTTTTTTCACTGTGTCCTTTGCGGTGCAAAATCTTTGTAATTTCATTAGGTCCCAGTGGTTAATCTGTGGTTTTATTGCCTGAGCAATTGGGGTTGTATTCAGAAAGTCTTTGCCAAGACCAATATGTTGAAGGGTTTCCCCTACTTTTTCCTCTAGCAGTTTCAAAGTTTCCGGAAAATATTTTTTAAAAATTGCTTGGGGGCTGGAGAGATGGCTTAGCGGTTAAGCGCTTGCCTGTGAAGCCTAAGGACCCCAGTTCAAGGCCCGGTTCCCCAGGACCCACGTTAGCCAGATGCACAAGGGGGCGCATGTGTCTGGAGTTCGTTTGCAGTGGCTGGAAGCCCTGGTGTGCCCATTCTCAATCTCTCTCTGTGCCTCTTTCTCTCTCTCTATCACTCTCAAATAAATTAATAAAAAATGAACAAAAAAAAAATTTAAGAAAAAAATTGCTTGGCACTAGAGAAATGGCTCAGCAGTTAAAGTGCTTGCTTGCAAAGCCTAAGAACCTGGATTTGATTTACCAGTACCCATGTAAAGCCAGATACATTAAGTGGCACATGTATCTGGAGATTGTTTGCAGTGTCAGGAAGCCCTGGTGTACCCGTTCTCTCCCTCTCTCTCTCTCTTTCTCTGTACCTCACTCTCTCATATAAATAAATAAAATTAAAAAAATATTTTTAAACATTTATTTTTTGAGGCAAGCCCAACAGACTGGTCTTTTTATAAAAGAGAGAGAAAAAAACATGGTGCACCAGGCACTCCAGCTGCTAAGATCAAACTCCAGACCCGTGCACCACCTTGTGTGCATGTGTGACTTTACATGCTTGTGTCACTTTGTGTGTCTGACTTCATGACCTGGAAGGCCAATCATGTGTCCTTAGGCTTTGCAGGCAAGCTCCTTAACTGCTAAACCATTTCTCCTGTCCTTTTTTGTAAATCTTTTAATAATGTTAACTTTACATTTGTGCATGTGGCTTTTCATGGGTACTGAGAAATCAAATCCAGTTCTTTAGGCTTTGCAGGCAAGCATCTCAACCACTGAGCAATCTCTCTAGCACCCAAAACATTTCTTATATTTCCAAAAATTGATATGTCAAAGTCACTCCCAAATTCATGTTAAGTAATCTCCATATGCTTTAGTTCCTAAACAATTTCTAAAATAAGTAATGGATAAAAGACTATCAAATATCTTTTCTAATCCATAAAGAGAATGATATTTTTCTTCTTTAATCGACCATGATAGTTTGATTCAGGTGCCCCCCATAAACTTAGGTGTTCTGAATGCTAGGTTCCCAGCTGATGGAAATTTTGGAATTAAATTTGTGAAGCAGTATATTGTTGGGGGTGGGCTTATGGGTGTTATAGCCAGCTCCCCCTTGCTAGTGTTTAGAACACTCTCCTGTTACTATGATCCACATTATGTTGGCCAGGGAGAGATGTCCACCCTCTACTCATGTCATCATTTTTCCCCTGCCATCATAAATTTCTCCTCAAGCCTGTAATCCCAAACCTCTTTTTCCCAGAAGCTGTTCTTTGTTGGGTGATTTCTACTAGCAATGCAAACCAGACTGCAACAGTAAAGTGGTACCAAGGAGTGGGATTTCTGCTATACACCTGACTGTGTGGCTTTGGCCTTTTGGAGCTGATTTTCAAGAGGAATGTGGGAGGATTTGAAATCTTGGCTTAAGAGACACCTTGCAGTGCAGTAAGTACAGCTTGATGGGCTATTCTGGTTAGAGTTGAAAAACCTGAATACAGTAAGAACTGTGGACTGTGAGGTTTGGCTTATGAGGGTGAGAAAGAGCTGTGCCTGGACTGGGCTAGCAGTTTGTGTGGGAAGCTTGCTGTTATGCCTGGGTCCTGAAAAGTTGTGCAGGGTTGCTTTGCAAAAAAATGAGCTGGTGTGAGTAGAGGGATATGGCACATAAAGAAAAATCTTTGGTGAACTGTTGCCCATTCAGCTGCAATTGAGAGATTACAACTTTTGGGACTGGGCCAGCTGACCTGCACTGGGGCAATATGAAGAATGTAGACTCTTTTGGAGGGGCCTGAGTGCTCAAGAAGTGTCCTATTCTTCAAAGTCTGCTTTATTCCCCCCTCGATTAACAAATTGGCACCCTACCTGGTACTGTGGAGTATAAGAAATGCAGGAAAGAGAGGATCATTGAGTTTGCAACATGGTCTTGTGTTTTGGAAATGGACATGGGCAATGTGAAGCAGGTTTGCTAGTTGCCTGCATGGAGACCCCATGGGGCCATGAGGATGAACTGTGGATTGCAGTGGAGACCCAGTGGAGATGCCCGGACACGAGATGGCTGCTAAGGAAAGCTGCCGGCCCCAATGAAGCTTTCCAAGACTGTGAGTAGCCTAGCTGGAGGGGCAGAATTGGAATGCCAGAGACTTGTTGCTGGTTAGAATTATCAAACTTGGAGAGATTTCACTGACTAAAGTTGTCGTACTTGAAACTAGAGTTTGTCCTGTTTAAATCTTGTATTGGTTGAATTCTTTGCGATGACTAAAGTTGTTGGACTTGAAGCTACAGAGTTTGGTTTTTGCCCTGTTTAAATCATGTATTGCTTGAGTATTTCTTTGCTATGCCCAATGCCATCTTCTGCAGTGTGAATGTTTATTCTGTGCCATTATGGGTTTTGGGGGGATTTTTTCGTATTATCGTTCAGTTAAAAGATCTTGGACTATGGGGCTGTATGAACATCATTAGGATTGGTAAAAACTATGGGGACTTTTAAAGTTGGATGAATGCACTGCATTTTACATCTCTGATGGTTATTAGTTTATGGGGTCCAGGGGACAAATGTGGTAGTTTGATTCAGGTGTCCCTCATAAACTTAGGTGTTCTGAACGCTAGGTTCCCAGATTATGGAAATTTTGGAATTAACACCTCCAGGAGGCAGTGTATTGCTGGGGGCAGACTTATGGGTGTTAGAGCCAGCTCCCCCTTGCTAGTGTTTGGCACACTCTCCTGCTGCTGTGATCCACCTTATATTGACCAGGGGGTGATATCTACCCTCTGCTCAGGCCATTGTTTTCCCTTGCCATCGTGGTGTTTCCCCTTAAGCCTCTGAGCCAAAATAACCCTCTTTTTCCCAGAAGCTGCTCTTGGTTGGGTGATTTCTACCAGCAATGTGAACTGGACTGCAACAGTAAAGTAAAATCTATATTGGTCAGGGTTCTCTAGAGGAACAGAACTGCTAGAATGAATTACTTTCAAAAGGTAATTTATTGGATTAGTTTATGGTAGGTTGATCCTTCCTGGAAGCAACCTCTGAGACCCACCCGAAAGGGATTTCTGTGGATTATTAAACAGATAAAGTTGACAATACCTTAACTATCACATCTTCTAGCATATTATTCATTTTTATTTTTATATATTCCTGCACATTTTTTGAATTAAAAAGTGAACATTTTCTCATTTATGGCCCTTTCTAATTTAAATTGTTCCTATAGGAAGATCATGACATCAGCTTTATTTTTGTCTGCATTTGACTGCTTTTCCTCTATCTTCAGTTCCTCTAATTAACCTTGCTTTGCCTTGCAGGTTATCAACATCTTAGTGCTGCATTCTTTTAGATTCAGTCTTTTTTTGTTCTTTTTCACTGGATGAGTTTAATTCATTCAACTTTATTGTTCAAAGTATGTTGAGTCTGCTATGTTTTTCCTGTTACACTTTTGGTTTTATTTCTTTTTTTAAATCTTGGGCTGGAGATGGCTCAGCATTTAAGGTGCTTTCCTGTAAAGCCTAAAGACCCAAGTTTGATTCCCCAGTATCCACATAAAACCAGGCTCATAGTGGCACATATTTCTGGACTTCATTTGCAGTGGCTGGAGTCCCTGGTTCTCTCTGTCTTTCTCTCTCTTTCCTGGGCATGTTATCGCATGCTGTTAATCCCAGCACTCAGGAGGCTGAGGTAGGAGGATCACTGAAAGTTCAGGGCCAGCCTGAGACTAATTCAAGGTCAGCTTGAGCTAGCACATGACCCTACCTAGAAAAAAAATTCTTTTGCCATAAGGTCAGTGCCTGAAGGACTTTGTTTTATGTGTGTGTGTTCCCTCATAATCTGAGAGATCAAGTTGAGATTATCTTTACAACTGTAGCTTCCTGTTTTTGGGTAAAACTCCATTGTTATAGGCAATGCATATTAATTTCTTAGTATAAGTAATGATGAAATTAATATGCTTCTGTTTCTACAATGTGGTATTTTTGATTATACTGTTTTAATATTTTTCTTCATAGTCACTTCCATACTTTACTTATGTTGTACAATTTGTCAGACTGAAATGATATCTTCAAGTCCTCAGTTATAAGATAGGATGAAAACAACACAGTTATTATACTGCGTCTGTTTCCACTCTCCTTTTCTGTTAATTACAACCATTTTAACTTCTTGTGATTTAAAGATATGTACATTTTATTACATAACTTTAATTTTCACAGAGGTTTTAGCCTTGGTCCTATAGTTAAATAAATTTTTTCACCAGTGAATCCACTGTAGAGTTTGTATTTGTCTCTACTAACTGAAGTCTATTTTCAAAGTATCTTTAGAAACACTAATGACTACTTTTCCCACACTGACTAATATTAAAAGTCATAGATTTTCTATGGGCTGTGAGTAATAGTTTTGGAGGTATTTCAGGCAATTTTTTTGCTTGTTTTTGAGGTAGGATTTCCCTCTAGCCCAGGCTAACCTGAAATTCACAAAGTAGTCTCAGGGTGGCCTCAAACACAGGAGAGACCCAACCTCTGATTTACATATAAATGCTTCCTTAACCTTTTCAATGTGGGCTAAATGTTTGATCACAATTTGAAGCTATTTCATGGAAATGTTCTGTGGAGTGAATTTTACTTTTTATTTATTTTTGTTGTTGTTTGTGGAATATATTTCTATCCAGGTCCTGAGCTTGCTTTTTAATCCTTGACTAAAGTGCATTTTTGCTAGGTATGCCAATGGTCTAGATATTTGCAAGGTATTTGTCTCCAACAAGGCTAAAAACATGTTTCAGACTAGAAGGAACTTACTTTGTGATTCCAAATTCGAGGTGAATTATTTTTACTGTTACTTGTGTGTGATCAATGTGGACATCCACCTGAAAGACTGCTACTGTGTGATTTCCTCATCTCTCCCCATTTATATCATGGTCAATCTGTAGCCTGAGGGTATAATTTGCCCTTGTATTAGACTCTTGTAGTCCTTTCTGTTTCCTGAATCCCACTCAGGATCACAGAAGATCATGTTCTTATGTTTTATGCATTACTCTCATAGAAAACAGAAGCTTTTGGTTTTGTTCCTTATTGGTTGTTCCTTTTCTTTGAGAGTTGAAATATTGTAGCTCTTCTATAACCGGGCCTTTTCTCTCTGCACCTCTCCACTCCATATCAGACCTGCACTGTTCTTGTAGTTTTTCCATCTAATGTATGTATGTATTGGAATTGTTGATAGTTATTTCTTTCATTGGAAACATAATCTACATATTCATTCTTCTGCTTGGTTTTGACTAAGGGATGAAAAGAGGAAGTTCCAGATTTGCTCCACCCCATGCAAAGTATTTCTTTTGCTTAATTTTTTTTTTTTTCCCAGAGATTTTCTTCCCTTAATAATCTCTACAAATGCATTACCTATCTGTGGCAGAGAGGTAGGGAACTTCAAAGTGGTAATGTAACCTGTCCTCCTACCTGAAATTAAAACAAAGTTACTGAGGTAAATGAGATCAAACAGTCAACATGTATAGTGGGTCTGAGGAGTAGAAAAGTCCTTGTTTAGAGAGAGTAAAGTAAACAGTCTAGCATGTTGAAAGAGGTCTGTTTCTTCTCTGTGAATAAGTAAACTAATTAAGAGATCTGGTTCTTTTCCTCCTTGTTCATTTCCTTGAAGAAATTCATGCAGCCCAAATCTGGGGACAATGGAACAACCATTACTGAATTCATCCTGCTGGGTTTGGTGCAGATGCCAGAACTGTGGCCACTTGTCTTCATACTTTTCCTCCTGGCTTACCTGGTCACAGTTGGAGGCAACCTCAGCATCCTGGCATCTGTCTTGGTGGAGCCCAAACTACACACCCCCATGTATTTCTTTCTGGGAAACCTGTCCCTGATGGATGTTGGGTGCATCAGTGTCACTGTTCCCTCAATGTTGGGTAGGCTCTTGTCCCACAAGCGCACAGTTGCATATGGAGCCTGCCTCACACAGCTCTTCTTCTTTCATCTTCTGGTGGGCGTAGACTGCTTTCTGTTGACAGCCATGGCTTATGACCGGTTTCTGGCCATCTGCCAGCCCCTCACCTACAGTGTCCGCATGAGCAAGACCACCCAAAGAGTCTTAGTGGCTGTGTCCTGGGCTTGTTCCTTCAGCAATGCACTGACCCATACTGTGGCTGTTTCCACACTCAATTTCTGTGGCCCCAATGTGATCAACCACTTCTACTGCGACCTCCCCCAGCTCTTCCAGCTCTCCTGCTCTAGCACACAGCTCAACGAACTGCTGCTCTTCGGTGTGGGTTTCATCATGGCAGGTGCACCCACGGCTCTCATTGTTATCTCCTACATCCACGTGGCAGCTGCTGTTATGCGGATCCGCTCTGTTGAGGGCAGGAAGAAGGCCTTCTCCACATGCAGCTCCCACCTCACTGTTGTTGCCATATTCTATGGTTCTGGTATCTTTAACTACATGCGACTAGGTTCCACCAAACTTTCAGACAAGGACAAAGCTGTTGGGATTTTCAACACTGTCATCAATCCCATGCTAAACCCAATTATCTACAGCCTCAGGAACCCTGATGTGCAGGCTGCCCTGTGGAGAGTGCTCACAGGGAGACGGTCATTGGCTTAAGGAAGCCTTAAGTGTCCCTTCACCCTTTCTCTTTTTTAACTAAGGGGGAAAGAATCATGTAGAGTCAAAGACTAGAACCATAGTGCAGAACTCCTTCCATCTCTCTAAGATGGACACGTTTTTATACAAGATAATAATTATTGTCCCCCACAAAAGGTCAACCCAGTTATAGACAATGGTGTACCAGACCAGCCCCATTGACGAGTTCTATCCTTATTTTCCATGTCTCCCCTATAGCTTGAGTACCCAAAGTATCTCAGGAAATCTTCCCCCAAGGGGTCATATTTTTATGTCAAGGTCAAGTAGAGTTGGTATGTCTTTGCAACATAGTCCTAGTGGGAAAAAAACCTAACTCTATACTTTTCTATGGCACAAAAATCTCATAAGATACAGAAGTGATAGAGGGAAGCTTGCATGGTCACATATTCTCTAATCATTCTGAAGAGCATGATGCCTGGTTTTAAATGTTAAAACTCCATTCACATGCACACAATGTTGTATGACACACAAAGGAATGTCCCTCAACTATCCCTCCTTATTTGCTCCCAATCTTTTGAAAAGATAAGAATTTTAATCTAGAGCTGGGGGTGGTGGCACATGCCTTTAATCCCAGAACTCAGGAGGCAGAGTTATGTGTATTACTGTGAGTTCTAGGACACTCTGAGACTACATAAGGAATTCCAGGTCCGCCTGGACTAGAGTGAGACCTTACCTCGAACCCCCCCCCCAAAAAGAAAAAAGAAAGAGAGACTTAAAAACTCTCAGACTACCTAGTATAAAATTCCCCTCTATAGTCTCACTCTTAGTAACCAAAGCTAGCTGGAATGACCATTAACTAAATGCAAGTCACATTGTGCTGCCAAAAGCAGGAGCATGTGGCTCCATCTACAATGCTCTCTCCTCTTGCTTTTCATTTTCTGGCCTTTAACAGGCATTGTTTGGATGTATCTTCCCCCCATCATCTTTTTTAGGCCTAAGTGTCCATTCACAGAAGTTCTACTGTGCCACTGGTATTTATCAATCCATTTTCTAAAACATCTTTGGTCTGAATCTGTGATTTTATTTCTCCATGACATTTCATGTAATTGGTCAAATGGGGAGGGTGGGATAAAGTAGAAATGAGGATAAAGGACATGAAAATGGACACGAAACAAGATTGGAGGTAGAGAAGTTTATGGAAAAATGAAAATATAAGAAATGGGGAGAAATGTGATAGAGTTGAAAGTAAATGGGGTAGATAAGAAGTAATGGAATTATTAGAGAGGAAAAAAATGAAGAAGAGAGATAGAACAGGAGATGAGAAGGAATAAAAGGTCTTGAAGCTGGATCAGGCATGGTGGTGCATGCCTTTAATCCCAGCACTTAGGAGGCAGAGGTAGGTGGATCATCATGAGTTGAAGGCTGAGGCTACAGAATGAATTCCAGGTCAGCCTGAGCTAGAGTGAGACCCTACTTTGGAAAAAAAAATCTTGAAGCTACTAAAAGATCCCAGGAGAAATAAAATTAATGTGTCAGAGATGGAAGACTTGGACTTCCCATTCTATGCAGTCCAGCAATAGCCAGCTTTGACAGCCTTAAGACCACTATTGTATCCATACTTTTCTCTTAATAAAACAATTCCTTGCCCAGGGCTTGTTTCCATTTATCTAAACAGAGATGCCCCTAGAAAGTCAGGTGTAAGGTTTGCCAAGTGAGAAAATGCCATTTACAGTTGACTGGATATGCCATTCAACTGTAAATCCAAAATATTGTGAATTTTTGTAACTAACACCCACTTTACATTCTATACATCTTAAACATGCCTGCTAATAGTGTCAAAAGACATGAAAAAATGGCTCATTCCTAATTCTCTTCAAGTTATCAAACTTCGAGATGTAAAGTAGTGAACTTCTCCAGGGGTTGGGAAAACCCTGACATAGTTCTCTCCTCATTAGCTATGTCATCTACAAGGTTCCTGACCTTGAGCAAGTGCTTTGCCTGCCCTTGGAGTACCCTTGGTGGAAGGCACAAGGCAGTTGTCAATGTTCTTCTGCTCATGTGCTCTTGTTCTTTAGTCTCCAATTTGATCACACACAGTTTGCCTCCACTCCTTCTGTCAGCAGCACTTAACACTGTAGCAGGCACAGTTTGGAGCTTGCCTTGGCCATATCTGAGTCTCTGGTCTTTCCTTCATCTGGCCATGAATGTCAGACATTGAGGGTGACTGTCAGAGAATCATTGCTGGAGTGGAAAGGAACAACTGTACCCAGCATCATAGAGAAGGGCCTAAAACATCTATTCCAAATTTCTATTCCTGGGGCATTTATCAATTTAGAAGGTTCTTTTTCCTTTAAAATTTGTCTCCTATTTATTTTTATCACAAACTAAAAATTTATTTACAATTTAAATTTTTCATTAGACATAAAATACACCATGTAAAAGTTCAGACAGGGGCAGGAGATATGGGTAAGTGGCTAAGTTGCTTGTGTGGGAAGCTTAAGGAGCCTGGTTCAATTCCCCAGGACCCACATATCAGATGCACAAGGTGACACATGCATCTGGAGTTCATTTACAGTGGCTAGAGGCCTTAGTGTACCTATTCTCTCTCCCTCTCTCTTTCTCTCTCATATATATAATTAAATTTTTTTTTTAATTTCTAACATGAATACCATCCCCATCTTTCTACAACAGAGTCACTACAAGCCTATTTTTAAATAACTATTTTAATATTTTGATGTTTAACTTTCCAAACAAGTGAAAATTTATTTATTTCTCTCTACATTGCATAGTATCTTTATATCAACATATAAATTCTCATCCATTTCAAAAGCTATTCTATTTATGTATAAATTATTGGAATATGTTTAACCAAACCACTATTGATGTGAGTTAATTTTCTGCCTTTGTAACTGGTAATAATAAATACACCTGAGAATGCTTCCACTGGTTTAATTCCTGAATTCATGGAAGTAATTTATGTACATTGGTAGTACACATACATGCTAAAAAAACCCACAAATGCAAATTTGAAATTGTGTAAGTATCCTTCCCTTCTTTGGCCAAAACAATGTGCAGCATTTTACATCTTTATTGGTATGTAAGAATGTTCAACTTCACTGGATATTATAAATATCCCTTTTTATCTTTAGAAATGAGAGCCAGAGGTTGGAGACATAGGTCAATAGTTAAGGCACTTGCCTTCAAAGCCTAATGACCTGGGGTTAATTCCCCAGTGCCATTGTAAAGCCAGATGCACAAAGTGGGACATGTACCTGGAGTGGCCAGAAGTCATACATATTTTCATATATATATATATGGAAATAAATTAAAAAATATTTATAAAAATTAGAGTCAGGAGACTTCTGGGTGAGATGGCAGCATAGTGGCCATGCCAAAGCAGCCTAGTAGGGAAGTAGGCAGTAATACAAATAGCAAAATACACTCTTCTATGGAAAAGTGAACATGTATAAGAACTTATCAATCTCAGCAGAGACCCAGAGCATATAGCAACCACAGAAGCAGGCACAACCGGATCCCTAAGCAGTGCCAGTCCATGTGGCTGCCAGGCTCTGCCTGAGCCTCAAGAGAAGCCAAGTAAAAGGATTTTCCACTCACACCAGCCTCCTCACAAAGTCAAGAAACCTGAATGACAAGACATCAGAGATCAGCTAAGCAACTCATGAGGAAGAGGATCACACAGGGACCAGCTATGCAGCCCTGGTACAACATTAGGCTCCCTCCACAGTCTCCCTCCCCCAACTGCTAGCACAGGCAACCACTGGAGACCTGGGGAAGGGAACTCAACTGCACAGCACCTAGACCAGGTAATCAGAGCAGTGGACCCACTGACCATGCCAGGCAAGCTGAGCCAAAAGTGCAGTAAAGAGGGACCCAAGATGACACACAGCATAGCTGAGACCAAAGCCATCCCAAAAGGGAACAGGGTCTACCTACACCAGGTCAATACTTGCCACACAGCCTGGTATATAGGCCTTCATTGGAAATTCTAATTGCACCTTTCATGTCAGAGCAGGTTATATGTCAGATTTGATTGATGGTTGCCTTGCCATTCTTAATTAAGCTGTTTTATGGGGTTGTCCTTTGTTGCTTTCTGATTAATACTGCCATTGTCTTCTGCCATTCTTGGGGGTGGGATCTCACTCAGCCCCAGGCTGACTTGGAACCCTATGCAGACCAGAAATCTCAGCTACCCAGTGGACAGCATTGAGGGCATGGGCAACATGCACCCTTAGGGACTTTGACTTTGTTAGATTATCATTTGTTTTAATACCAAGTTTGAAAATTTGAAAAAAAAAATTTCCTAGATTTACATACCTAGCAAAATTAAATAAACATGAGATAAATCACTCAAATAGACCTATAACAAATATGGATATCCAAGCAGTTATTATAAAAAAAAAAAACAAAAACTCCCAACTAAAAAAAGTCCAGGCCC
Organism: Jaculus jaculus; assembly: GCF_020740685.1. Lineage (NCBI taxonomy): Eukaryota > Metazoa > Chordata > Mammalia > Rodentia > Dipodidae > Jaculus > Jaculus jaculus. The sequence continues at coordinate 80,405,320 of NC_059110.1, read as the reverse complement.
AGATGGATTCACTGGGGAATTTTGCCAGACCTTCATGGAAGAAATAACACCAATGCCTATCAAACTTTTCTATAAAATAGAAAAAGAAGAAATACTAACAAACTCCTTCTACAAAGACAGAATCACCCAGATGTCAAAACCAGACAAGAACACAACAAAGAAAATTACAGACCAATCTCCCTCATGAACATAGATGTAAAAATTCTCGAAATATTTCACACAGAATACAAGAGTATATCAAAAAGATCATTCACCCCAACTAAGTAGTCTTTATCTCAAAAATGCAGGGATGGTTCAACATATGCAAATCAAAAAATGTAATACACTATGTAAATGAACTGAAATACAAATTCACATGATCTTCTCAATGGATGCAGAAAAGGTATTTGATAAAATATAATATCTGTTCATGTTAAAAGTCATAAAGAAACTGGGAATAGCCAGGTGTGGTGGTTCATGCCTTTAATCCCAGCACTTGGGAGGCAGAGGTAGGAGGATTTTCATGTTTTGGAGGTCACCCTGAGACTACATAGAGAATTCCAGGTTAGCCTGGGCTAGAGGGATACACTGCCTCAAAAAAAAAAAAGGAAAGAAACTGAACATAGGGGAACTATGGCAACTTAATAAAGGCTATTTATGACACACCTACAGCCAACATAATACTAAACAGAGAACAACTTGAAGCTTTTCCACTAAAATCAGGAGCAAGACAAGAATGTCCTCTGTCCCCACTTTTCTTTAATATAGTATAGGAAGTCTTAGCTATAGCAATAAGCTACACTTAAAAGAGATACAAATTAGAAAGAAAGGCATCACATTATCATTATTTGCAGATGACATGAATCTATACATAAAGGACTCCAACTACTCTAAAAGCAAACTGTTAGAGCTAATAACTAGCAATGTAGCAGGATACAAAATAAACACACAGAACTCAGTAGTCTTTGTATACACTAACAATGAACATGCTGAGGATGAAGTCAGAGAATCATTATCATTCACAATTGCCTCAAAAAAAATACCTTGGAGAATAAACCTAACCAAGGAAGTGAAGGTTCTCTAAAATGAAAACTTTTATACACGCATTACAGAAATTTCAGAAAACACTAGGAAATGTAAAGACATCCCATGTTCTTAGATTAGAAGAACCAATATTGTGAAAATGTTGATCTTACCAAAAGCAATCTATACATTTAATGCAATCCCCATCAAACTTCCAATGGCATTCTTAACAGAAATTTAAAAAAAAAAAATCTTAAATTCATTTGGAAGCACAAATCCAAACACTTTTATTATCCAAAACACTTTTATTTATTTATTTGACAGAATCAGAGAGAGAGAGAGAATGGGAGGACCAGGGACTCTTGCCACTGTAAAGAATTCCAGAAACATGCACCACCTTGTGCAACTGGCTTAAATTGGTCCAGGATAACTGAACCTGTGTCCTTCAGCTTTGCAGTCAAACACCTTAACTACTTAGCCATTCCTTTAGCCCCAGCCAAAGCAATTTTGAGCAATAATAATAATAATAATAATAATAATGCCAGCAGTATCACCATAACCGATTTTAAGCTATATTACAAAGCCATAGTAACAAAAACAGCATGGTACTGGCACAAAGAAAGACACATAGGTCAATATAATAGAATAGAAGACCCAGATGTAAATCCAAGTAGCTACAGACATCTGATTTTTAACAAAAATGCAAAAATATTCATTGGAGAAAAGACAGACTTTTAATAAAGGCTGGAGAAACTGGATATCTATATGGAAAAGGATGAAAATATATCCTTATCTCTCTCCATGCACAAGAATAAAGTCCAAATGAACCAATGAACAAAATGTCATTGTTCTCTAATTTGGATTTCTTTATGAATGTGAATATATATTATTTTCTTCTTTGTAAATTCACTTCATTTTTGTTTTGTCTTAGCTTATATTTTAAAATTTTACTTCTGCTACTATTAACTAAATTGATTCTAACTGGCAAGTAAAATTTTATATATTAATGGACTAATGTGTTTTAAAACATGTATACATTGTGTGATGTTTATGATTGACAAAGACTCATCACATTTTAAAACTATAGCTCTATCATGGAAGCTTGGAAAATAATCCCCACCTCTCATTTGTCTGGGTCTTTGTTCAGAGAACTTGAAAACAAATTAGATTTCTTTTTTTCTTATGAACTTTATCTTCTTTGTTTTATATCAGGCTCATAAAATTTTCCATTTAAATACTTCACCTGTTAGTGATGTCTTTCTAGTACTCCTATGTCCTTCTTTAAATCAAATGTATGATGTATTTAGAGCTTATTTTATTATACAGTCTAACTTTTGCCCTAACAACAGTCCTACCATAATAAAATACAAACTTGATCACTTATAAAGTATGTATAACATATGCACAAGAGATGCAATATAGAACTAGTGTCAGAGCTGCCATTTAGGAAGTGACTCTGAAGTCACACCTGGCCAAGAGAACTAACTACCCAGTCATAATAAATAATACTCAATACATAGTACAATCTAGAATCTACAGAACTTCATAATTCATAATGTCCAGAAAATAACTCCAAATTAATGGATATGTAAAGAATCAAGAAAATGGGGTATTTGCTGGAGATCAAAGGAAGTCTATTAAATCAAACTCTGAAACTAACTAGAAGTTTAATCTAATATACAAAGATTTAAGGCAGCTAAGACCACCCTAAGTTAATTTTTCAAAAGGACATGTCTTAGACAAATTAAAATCTCTGTACAGCAGTAAAAAAAAAAAAAAGATGAAAATTCTAATGCAATTTCCAAAATAAAAAGGTTACAGAGAAGATGATGGTGTAGGAACCACACCAAAGCAGCCTAGGGAAGAAAAAGGAAAACAAACAAACGAAACCAGCAAAATATACTTTTCTACTAAAAAGTGAGGTGTATGAGAAATTACCAACAGCACAGAGAAGTAGGAGAGTTCCAGAGCATCCAGAGCCCACATAGGCAGGCAGAAGTGTCTCCAGCAGCAATGGCACCAGGTCCACAGGGCCACAGCTGCAAGGCTCTGCTTGAGCCACAGGAAAAGCCAGGTGAGGGGATTTCCACTCACACCAGAGCTCCTCACAAAAAACAAAAAATGTGAAGGAAGGATCACAGCAACCAAGAGAGGACCAGATCAAGAGGTAGACAATCACGTGGACCAGCGGGAGAAAGAGAGCCACCATCCACAGTCTCACCTACCCCACTACCAGCACAAGTGCCAGCAAGCACCAAAGACCTGGGAAAGGGAGCTCATAGCACCCAGCAATGGCAACCAGAGCAGTGATACAGTGACCCAGCCAGCCTACTTGAACCCACAGTGCAACAAAGAGGCACACAAGCAGGAGTGCAGCATAACTGAGACCAAAATCATCCCAAAAGGTAACTGGGATTACAACATGTCAGTACCTACCAAATAAGCCTGGGATATAGGTATGAATTAGAAGTGGCAATGGCACCTACCATATCAGGATAAATTATATGTTAAATCTGATAGATGGTCACATTTGCCATTCTTAAATAAGCTATATTTTGGGCTTGTAATTTGTTGCTTCCTGATTTATAGAGGCTTTGTTTCCTCATCTGGTGTACATTAGGGAAGGGTCTCACTTGGTCACAAGCTGACTTGGGACCCTCAAAAGACCAGAAATCTTAACCTTCTTGTTGACAGGATTAAGAATTTGGGGCAACACACATCCTAAGGGAAGTGACTATGTTAGAGGATCTGGTTGTCATAATACCTACTCCTTTTTTTTTTTTCTTTCAAACAAGACAATGCTTTATTTAGATGATGCAAAATAACATTTCATAGAAAAGGCACTGTAACATTATACAGCCAAATGTAGCTATTAAAATTTCAAACAAGAAAAGCAACGTTTTATTTACATGACCAAAGATTGCATTTCATGGAGAGGGAACTGTTATCAGCAATCTCTTTCACCATCAATATCAATTTCCTCTAAAATACTGTGACCACTTTCCAAGTACAAACTAAAAACTTTTTACCACCCCACTCCTGAAACTAAATTTGCCCTATGAATGAAAACAGTTTTCACAAACATTTGTTTAATGTTAACATAGTAAACAACATGGTTCTTGCTAACAACCAACTACAATTATCTACCAAAACAGTGTGCCCTACATATACTTTCATAAATGTTTCACTATGGGCACAGCTACAGCTGTTCTTTGCCTGGTATCACAGATGGTCTATGCAGCATTATATAAGAACATATCCAGGCACTCTGGAAATAATTAGTATTTTAACTTATATTTACTCTTCACTTTGGAGGCAGAGTGTCACTATGGAGCCTAGACTGACCTAGAACTCATGATCCTCCCTGGTGCTGGGATTACAATTCACCACATCCAGCTCAGGAATTAACTCATAACAGAAATAACTACAAAATGAGAAAAACTCAAACTGAGCCTATCTGCCTGTTGGAGGCCCCAGGGAGTGCCCGTTGGTACACCCTGAAGAGAAGGCCCATCATCTCATTGGTCCACCTGGAACCTGGAACCCAAAGCACAAAGACAAAGCAGCTACTCTTGTAGCACCAGAAGAACTTTAGTACATTGCCCTGAGGTTCTTGGTGCTGTAGTGCGCCTCAGAAGCAGCCACATATACTGACTCTGGGAAGAAGTCATCATGATATTCTGCTAAAAACCTCAGAAAGAGATCCAAATGCTTCAGTAAAGCCTTCAAATTCTTCTCAGGTAAGGGCATCCTTCCAAGGATTTCTGGAAGTTTTACAAACAATTGCAACAAATGTTGTGCCCCATAAATATAAGAGGGAGCAGGGGGCTGGTCTCCTGGGGGATAATCATCAGGCACAAGCTTCCAAGAAAGGACCTCATTTATTTCATTAGTTCTTCTCCCTTCAAAGCCAGCAAACACAGCACTCCCTTCCTTACTTGGAGTAAGAGGAATGGGGGAAGATGATCTGCTGTGCACAGGTGTCTTCTTTTCCAAGTACAGGAAGAGTCTGGGCATGCCAGTGGACATGTCCTGCTGTCGGCACTTGGGCTGAGGTGATGTGCTGCTCTCAGACCACCCGTCACAGTTGCTGTGACGTGAGGAATGCCGCAGGGACTGCAATGCTTCCGGTTCAGCTTTGCGCCTCTTGGGAGTGACTGGTTCCCCAGTAGTAGGCTGACTCTCCACGGACTGAGGTGTGGATGGATTCAACAACGGTGGGCTGGGAGGCAGCTCCTCCTGACTCCTACTAGTGTTGGTGGCACTTTCCTTAATTGGAAGAAAAAATCTGGATGAAGTCACCTTTTTATACTGAGCTTGCTCATGTGGGTAGAACAAAACCAGTGGGAGAGTATAGTCAAAGGTTATTCTTAATCTATCCATCATCTCCTTACAAAGATCAACATTCTTTTCAGCTGGGATATAATGCACATTCATGTGGGTGTGGACCAAAGAAAATACATTGAAAGCAGTAAGAGAGAAAAATCAAGTTACATATAAAGGCAAGCCCATCAGGGTCACTGCAGATTACTCAACACAAACTTTAAAAGCCAGAAGGGTTTGGAGTGATTATACCAATTTCTGAAAGATAACAATGTCAAACAAGGTCACTTTATTCTGCAAAGCTATCCATTCAAATAGACAGAGAAATAAGGATCTTCCACAACAAAAGCAGGCTAAAGGAATATTTGAAGTAAAAACCAGCTCTACAGAATACTTGAAAAAATCCTCCATGCTGAAGAAAAAGAAAAGCACACATATAAGGAACCTGGAAAAAAAAAAAGAAAAATATACTCAAATACTAGTTAATACAAGAGAGCAAAGATTAAACCAGAAGTACTACAAAAAAATGGCAGAAGTAAATACACACCTTTCAATAATATCTCTTAATATAAATAGCCTCAATGCCCCAACCAAAAGGCATTGGTTTGCAGACTGGGTTAAACAGAAGGATCCTTCAATTTTCTGCCTCCAAGAAACTCACCATTCTACAAAGGATGGACACTACCTTAGGGTGAAAGGCTGGAAAATGGTGTTTCAAGCAAATGGGCCTAGAAAACAATCAGGGGTTGCTATTCTAATATCTGACAAGGTAGACTTCAGTCCAACATTACTTAGGAAAGATAAGGAAGGTCACCTCATATTGATTAAAGGCACACTCCAACAGGAAGACATTACAACCCTAAACATATATGCAAGTAACATGGGTGTTGCCAACTTCATCAAACAAACACTATCAAAACTAAGGTCACAGATAACACCAAACACAGTTGTAGGGGATGACTTCAACACCCCACTCTCATCAATTGACAGGTCATCCTGGCAAAAAATAAACAGAGAGGCATCTGGATTAAAAGAGGTCATAGAAGAAATGGACCTAACAGATATCTAGAGAACATTTCATCCAAATGCTGCAGAATACACATTCTTCTCAGCAGCACATGGAACATTCTCTAAAATAGACCAAATATTAGGACACAAAACAAATCTTAACAAATACAAGAAAATTGAAATAATTCCTTGCATTCTATCTGACCACAATGGAATCAAACAACAAATTAATAGCAAGAAAAGCTATAGAGCATACACAAAATCATGGAAACTAAACAATACATTACTAAATGATGAAAGTTGGTCAATGAAGAAATCAAGAAGGAATACAAAAATTTTATAGAGTCAAATGATAATGAGAACACAACATACCAAAACCTCTGGGACACAAAGAAGGCAGTCATTAGAGAGAAATTTATAGCTTCAAGTGCCTATATTAAGAAATTAGAAAAATCTCAAGTAAATGTCCTAATGCTTCACATTAAAGCATTGGAAAAAGAACAAGGTAAACTGAAAATCAGTAGATGGGAAGAAATAATAAAGATTAGGGTAGAAATTAATGAAATAGAAACCAAAAGAAAAAAAAAAGAATACAAAGAATCAATGAAACAAAGACTTGATTCTTTGAAAGTAGAAACAATATTGGTAAACTCCTAGCAAATCTTACCAAAAGAAAGAGAGAAGAGACACAAATTAATAAAATTAGAGATGAAAAAGGTAGCATCACAACAGATAACAGAGAAATTAAAAAAATCATAGGGATATACTATAAACACATATACTCTACTAACTATGAAAATCTGAAATAGATGATTTCCTTGATTTATATGACATACCTAATAAATCAAGATGAGATTAATAACTTAAATAGAACAATAACGCATGGAGATCCAAGTAGTTATCAAAAATCTGCCAACTAAAAAAAAGTCCAGGCTTAGATGGATTCACCTGTGAATTTTACCAGACCTTCAAGGAAGAACTAACACCATTACGTGTTCTTTTTTTTGTGTGGTTTTCTGAGGTAGGGTCTCACTCTAGGTCAGGCTAACCTGGACTTCACCATGTAGTTTCAGGGTGGCCTTGAACTCTGGGCAATCCTTGTATCTCTGCCTCCCGAGTACTTGGATTAAAGGCATGTGCCAACGCACCCAGATACACCATTGCTTTTTAAACCTTTCCATGAAGTAGAAAAACAGAAATCCCACCAAACTCCTTCTATGAAGCCAGCATCACCCTGATACCAAAACCAGGCAAGATAGAACAAAAAAAGAAAATTACAAACCAATCTCCCTCATGAACATAGATGCAAAATTCTTAACAAAACATTGGCAAATATATATATTAAGGCTAGTGGTATCACCATGCCTGATTTTAACCTATACTATAGAGCCATAGTAACAAAAACAACAGTACTGTGCACAGAGAAAGGAGAGAGTGAGTCAGAAGCCTGGGGCCAAACTCTAGCTTAGCACGTGGAACTGATTTAGTTTGTTTATCTTAAAATAAATCACTACCTGTGCTAAGCATTAGCCCACATTGTATTTAATGATATGCGTATGGATGTATACATAATTATGTATAATATATGTATATGTGTTTTATACATTTAATTGACATCACATCTGCATTACAGAACTATTGAGTTGTACCATCCTGTCATATAGCTGAGGAATGGTGATGTAGAAGGTTATGAGTTTCCCAAAGTCACTCAGCTCCTTGGTGGTGGGGCCAAGCTCCACTGCCCTCTTCAATCTGCCAGGACTAGATGTGCAACTGACAGAGAGCAGGGGAAATGGACCGCTGCTTCTTAGCTGGCAAGGCCAGGCCAGGCCAGGCCAGGCAGATGTCCCCATCCTATGTGCATCAGAGTCACTGTGGTGTGTGTCTTACAGAAAATGCTCAGGTCCCCTTCCCTGAGATGTGCTCAGCAGCTCTCTTCTCAAAACCAGTTCTTTAGACCAAGCACCTGAAACTTCTGAACTTCACCTTGGGAAACGTGCTGTGTGTCTAGAAAAGTCAATAGTGTGAACACCTGGTCAGTAGCTTCAGAGTCACACCTCTGCTGTAGTCTCAGTGAAGAGAGAGAAATCGGGGCGCTGTGGCAAAGGTTCTTCAGGCTCTTATCACAAAATTGGGCTATGCATCACCTCTACTGCTCCCCAGCCATGTGCCCTTGAGCAGAGCACACACCCTCTATGTACTGCTCAGCACACACAATGCTTTCTTGCAGCTTTGAGAGCCACAGGTAACAAGGCATGTGGGTGGCAGCCTGTGAAAGCTACTGGGTTACAGTAACTGGCTGACTGCAGGGTCGCTTCCATTTCCTTTTGAGAAATTAGGGGTCAGATGAAGTAACTTCTTACAGTATGTGAGCTTGTCTGTGGCAGGCACACTGGAGCTGAGAAAAGATAAGAAAGAGAGGACAGTACAAGCCTGGGAAAGCAGATCTTCTGGTGGTGCCACAGTGCTCTTCAGATGCCCCTAGTTCTGCTGCCCCAGCTTCCCTCCATCCAGTGCAGGAACACAGCAGGGTGGTGGGGGTCTAGGCTATATAGGACAAAGGTGAAAACCAGGGAGATGGGTACCTGGCCTGGATAGCCTTAAAGGAGGCAGAGTGAGTCTATAGATGGGTATCCTAGTAAGGCTGGGGACCTGAAAGCCATGGCCTGGGCCTTGTTTTAGGAAGAAAATGGCTGAGCCAGCACTGGACCAGTCCTGTTAATTAGTTCTGGAGAGGCCTTAGGGAAGCAGTACCAAGACAGACTCTTCAGAGGAGTGCATGTAATTGCTTCGATGTTTACATCTGTGACAAGGGCCTTGGGAGAGGAGATTTGTTCGCAAGGAGTACATCAGACTCTTGGTCCATCTCCTTGCTTGCTCTGTCTTCTCCTGCCTCTTCATTTCCCCCTTTTCCTTTCCCTATGTCTGCTGCCTAAGAGAACTTTTGCCTCCCGATACAAAGATCCCTGAGCCCTCACTCTCTTGGTCCAAATTCCTGGCATAGCATCTCAAAGCTGAAAGGATTTTAGATTCAAATCATGCACATATATACGCCCCAGGCCCTCTCCTTAGAAGACTTAAGTTTGTAGCATCCCATTCCACATGACAAGTCATCTTGTTTTGTACCTCCTTTGATAAGACCCTACCTTTAAGGAGATCCCAGCAAACAATCACCTCCTTGGTAGCTATCAAACAGCATCTCAGTTTAGAGACTCATCCAGCCAGCTTAATGCCATAAGCACACCTTGCAGGACAGAGTGAATGGCTTTAGACATGGCCCTAGGTCCTCACTAAGTAAGCCATGACTTTTGTTCTATGCCTAAATTTCCCCCACCTGTGAATCTAGCCATAAAAAGCCCTCTACTGGAGAAAGTATGAGGGGGACTGAGCTGCCTTTGCTCCTCCACATAGCCAAGTCATCTATATACAGTGGCCCCCTTATCATGGAAGACAGGCTCGAAGACCCCCATTAAGTGTCTGAAACCACAGATGGTTGCATAGCCTATATATACCTGGTTTCTTTCCTACATATGCATACATATCTTTAAATAAGTCAAATTATAGATGATGTATAGTAAAACATTAACAACAATAACAATAAAATAAATCTGATGGTATACTATAATAACATTATTGAAAACTTACATTTTACTTATTTCTGGAATTTTCCATTTAATATTTTTTTAAATTTAATTTATTAGTTTTCTTTTCAGTAAATACAGGCAGTTTGGTACCATTGTTAAGGCTCATCTGTGATCTACCCCCTCCCATTGGACCCTCCTTGTTGATGTAAATGGGTCGTGCATTGTAGAGTTAGCCCCCAGTTATTGGTATGATAAATGTCTCTGCAAATCATTTGAGGTATGTTGGGGCAGCTCTCTCCTTAGGATCTGTACCTATCTGAAAAAGAGAAGCAGACTCTCCAACGGAGAGTAAGTTAGCACCCGGAAAATTGAGATAACACTTACTTTTTTAAAAAATTATTTATTGTTATTTATTTGAGAGCAACAGACACAGAAAGAAAGACAGATAGAGGGGGAGAGAGAGAATGGGCGTGCCAGGGCTTCCAGCCTCTGAAAACGAACTCCAGACGCGTGCGCTCCCTTGTGCATCTGGCTAATGTGGGACCTGGGGAACTGAGCCTCGAACCGTGGTCCTTAGGCCTCACAGGCAAGCGCTTAACCACTAAGCCATCTCTCCAGCCAAACACTTACTTTTTTGATAGACAGTTTGATAGGTATAGGCCCTCTTATACCCCGTGATTGATGGTAGCTTGCTATTGTAGAGTGGGCTTGTGTTTGGTATGGTTCTGACTTGTTTCCCAAGCTATATAGTTTCCCAGCTATAGTCAGCTTTTTCAGGAGTCTCCATATTGCTTTCCAAAGTGGTTGTACCATCCTGCATTCCCACCAACAGTGAATGAGTGTCCCTGCTTCTCAATATCCTCGCCAGCATTTATTTTCATTTGACTTTTTGATGTTGGCTATCCGTATTGGAGTAAGGTGGAATCTCATAGTTGTTTGAATTTGCATTTCTCTGATGATTAGGGATGATGAACATTTTCTTAAGTTTGTGTTTGCCATTTGTATCTCTTCCTCTGTGAATTGCCTGTTCAACTCTGTGCCCCATTTTGTGAGTGGGGTGTTTGTCTTCTTATTGTTTAGACTTTTGAGTTCTTTGTAAATTCTAGAGATAGGCCTCTATCAGTTGGATAACCTGAAAATATTTTCTCCCATTCTGTGGGTATTCTATTGGCTTTGCTTATTATATGCTTGTCTGTAAAGAAACTCTTCAGCTTCATATGATCCCAATGGTTGAGTGACTGTTTAAGAACGTGAGCCACTGGGGTTTTGTTCAGGAAGTCTTTTTTTCATTCCTATATCATGGAAAGTACTTCCTAAATTTTCTTCCAGTAGTTTTCGAGATTCTGGTCTTATGTTGAGGTCTTTGATCCATTTGGATTTGAGTGTAGTGCATGGTGAAATGTGTGGATCAAGTTTTAGTTTCCTGCATGTGTTTATTCAGTTTGTCCAGCACCATTTGTTGAAGATGCTATCTTTTTCCAGTCTATATTGTTTGGGCCTTTGTCGAATATCAAGTAGCTATAGTTGCTTGACCCAAAATCTGGGTCCTCAAGTCTATTCCATTGGTCTATACTCTTGTTTTTATGCCAGTACCATGCTGTTTTTATTACTATGGCTTTGTAATATAGCTTTATATCAGGTATGGTGATGCCACCAGAGGTATTTCTTTTGCTGAGGATATGTTTGGATATGCGAGGCCTTCTGCCTTTCCATATGAAATTTGAGATCATTTTTTTCTATCTCTGTGAAGAACACTGTAGGGATTTTAATTGGAATTGCGTTAAATCTATATATTGCCTTTGGTAGGATTGTCATCTTCACAATGTTAATTCTGCCTATCCAGGAGCATGGGAGGTCTTTCCATCTTTTCAAGTCCTCCTCAATTTCTTTTTTGAGAGTTTTTATATTTTCGTTGTATAGATCTTTTACTTCCTTGGTTAACATTATTCCAAGGTATCACCCTAATCCCAAAACTAGGCAGAGATGCCACAAGAAAAGAAAATTACTGGCCTATTTCCCTAATGAACATAGATGCAAAGATCCTGAACAAAATACTTGCAAACCAAATCCCACAACACATCAAAAGTATTATCCACCTTGACCAAGTGGGATTTATCCCAGGAACACAAGGGTGGTTCAACATATGAAAATCTGTCAATGTAATACACCACATAAACAAGCTTAAACATAAAAACCACATGATCATTTCATTAGATGCAGAAAAGGCCTTTGACAAGATACAACATTACTTCATGATCAAAACATTGGAGAGAATTGGCATGGCCGGTTCACATCTTAACATGATAAAGGCAAAATACAAAGCTCCAAAGGCCCAAATAATACTTAATGGAGAGAGACTGGAGGAATTCCCATTGAGATCAGGAACAAGACAGGGATGTCCTCTCTCACCTCTGCTTTTCAATAAAGTTCTGGAAGTCCTAGCCCAAGCAATAAGGCAGGAGAAGGAAATAAAAGGGATACAATTTTGAAAGGAAGAAGTTAAGTTAGCTCTATTCACTGATGACATGATTGTATATGTAAGAGACCCGAGACACTCCATCCCAAAACTCCTGAAGGTGATTAACTCCTATAGCAAAGTAGCAGGATACAAAATCAATGCACAAAAATTGGTAGCATTTCTGTATGCAAATGACAAAGACACAGAAAAAGAAATAAAGTACATAGTCCCATTTTCAATAGCAAAAAAATAAAATAAAATACCATTTAATATTTTTTGAGCATAGTTAACTATGGGTAACTGAAACCACAGGCTGTGAAGCTGTGGAGAATGGGGAACTAGTGTACTCACCTCTCTCCTGCAGCTGAAGGATTGCATTTGCTCTTGACCACCTGCACCCAATTTCTGGAAGTAGCTCAGATTCTCAGCACCTCTCAACAAAACAACTTCTGTTCTATTCTTGCCCCAGAACCTGCCTTCCTGCCCACCTCCTGTTTCATTTGCATGTTGTCTGTTGGTGGCAGGTGCGGATTAGACACTGGAGATACCAAACACAATTGTCATGGCTGCCTTTCCTCATGAATCTCACAAACTGAAATGAAAGAGGTCTTCTAGAAGTGAGCAGACAAGAAAATACAATGATCAGGAAGACTTGCTGGACCCAAGAAAATGGTAATCAGAGATAGAGGATAATGGGAGGAGATAAGGCCAGGTCTCTGCGGGGACATAGGGTGTAGCTCAGTGATGTGTGTGACACATTTAAAACCCAGAACCAGAAACCTCAATGGAAAACAATAGATCTCTGAGAAAGACACAGAAAGTGAGAACAGAAGGCTGAAAGGCCCTCACTGCTGAGAGCCCTGGAGAAGACCTCAGACAGAGAGTGAGCACTGCATATGCAGAGGCACAAACTCTGGGTGACCTTCCTCCCACCAACAGGAAGTGGGGCAGGTGCTTTGTAGGAAGGCTGTGAGTGGCCCAGAATGAGGCCCAGGTGGTAAGTAGAGGCACATTAGCCTGAGTCACTCTGCTTTTACTCCTGTTGAGATGAGAAGTCACTGAAGCCTTTGAAACTGGAGAGTGGGGTGTGCTTCAGGAGACGCAGGAGAGCCAAAACAACTTTGACCAGAAGTGCTATGAAGAGCAGAACATGTGATTTTTCTCCGCTCCTCAGCCCGAGCTTTGCCAGTGGGGTTCTTCGACAGTTTGTGGCCCTTGCTTTTTTTTCCTCCCTTATTTTGTGTATAATTTCACACCACTCCCATTTATATTATTATCTTTCCTTCAGTAGGTGAAAATGGAATGATGGAGTGAATGGACCTGGCAGAGAGCATTAATGCTGTTGGCACTGAAAGAATGGAGCTGATCACCTATTCCTGTCTCCTGATGGATGAAAGCTCCCCACCACCTCCCCTCTTGTCAGAGGGACAGAACTTCAGTTTTACTGGGCTCTGGTCCGAGAAGTCAGGAACAGTTATGAACTCTCAGTTGTGGCCACCACACCCTCCATGCAACGAGATGACTGAGAATAGTCATGGCAATGATTTGAGTGTGCAGTGCCTCCCACAGGCTCATGGGTTTGAATATATGTTCCCTGCTCTTGGCATGGTTCTGAAAGATCATGGAAGCTCTGGAGCATGAGGCTTAGCTGGCAGAGGAGATGGGCCACTGAAGGTTACACCTGCATCCTGTGTGGATGCAGGTCTAAGCTCCCTGGTGTAGCTGAGACATGAGGAGCTGCTGTATCATGGTCTGAACAAGGCATATCCAGCCTGTGGCAATGGGCTGCATGCAACCACTTGTAGCTGAGGGTAGCTATGAATGCAGCTCAACACAAAAATTGTTACCATACTTAAAACATTGAGATTTCTAAATTATTTTTGGTAACCTGATGGTGTAGTTTTCCTCTCTTTCTTTCTTCCTTTCTTACTTTCCCTCTTCATTTAGAGAGACAGGGGGAGAGACAGAGAGAGAGAGAGAGAGAGAGAAAGAGAATTGGTTCACCAGGGCTTTAGCCACTGCAATCCAACTCTAGATGCTTGCACCATCTAGTGCACATGTGTGTCAACTTGGTGGGCCAGGCTTATGTGAGTTCTGGAGAGGGATCAAACCTGGATCCTTAGGCTTCACAGACAAGTGCCTTAACCATAGAGCCATCTCTCCAGCCTCATTGTGCAGTTCCTGAAGATGAACTTTGTAGATGACAACATTGTGTCCCAATATCAAAAGGTTGAAATAGGGCTGGAGAAATGGCTTAGTGGTTAAGCACTTGCATGTGAAGTCTAAGGACCCCGGTTTGAGGCTTGATTCCCCAGGACCCACGTTAGCCACATTAGCACAAGGGAGCGCACATGTCTGGAGTTCGTTTGCAGTGGCTGGAGGCCCTGGCGCACCCATTCTCTCTCTCTCTCTGCCTCTTTCTCTCTGTCTGTTGCTCTCAAATAAATAAAAATAAACAACAAATTTTTTTTTTTATAAAAAACAGTTGAAATATAGGTTTGTTGCTCATCCCTGTAATCCCAACTCTCAAGAAGCTGAGTGAGGAGGTTTGTCATGAGCGTGAGAGTTAATTGCAAGTCAGTTTGAACTAGAGTGAGACCCTACATCAAAACACAAAAATAAAGTTTGGACATGCATCTTGATGAAGCTACCACCCCATAGCCTTGCCTTGTCACGTTGGACTGTAGCCTCCAAAATTGTGAGAGAAAATAAAATCTTTCCTCTGTCATGTGGCTTTTGTCAGGTATTTTGTAATGATGGAAAAAGTAAGCAACACAGACTATCAATAGAGTAGCCCTGGAGGAAAACAGGCAAAAATACTGTGCATTTAAAGTGGTAGATTATAAACAATCACATATCTCAAAAAATGTTACTATATATTTGAACCCTCCATCAAAACAACAACAAAAAGAAAAAATAAAGCTGAGTACATGCCTGTAATCCTAGAGCTGGGGAGGTAGAGACAGGGAGACTAAGAGTTCAAGGTCATCTTCAGCTACATAGTGAATTCAAGGTCAACCTAGGTTACACGAGACCCTGTCTAAAACACACACATACACACACACACACCCCAGTAATAAATAATAAGAGTGCTGAGGGAAAGCTATCCCAAATGACTTCTTTCTAGAAGTTCAGGGAAAATATCTGCTCTTGAGGATGAGCAACAGAAAAAGATTAAGGTCAAGAAAGATTGAGGAAAATATGGCCCCTCATCAATTTTAGGAAAATTGTTATTGGTACAAGTATATTGTCAACTTATAGGAACAATCATAATTTAAAAGTTAATTCTTCTTGAGACAATTCTACTTTCTGGACTCTTATAGAAACGCAAGCACAATACAAAGAATATAAAGATATGAGCAAGCAGGCAAGGCAGTACATTCCTAGCACAGTAGAGCTGAGAGTTCAAGGCTGGCCTAGGCTATATAATAAGACTCAAAAAAATGAAGAGAGGAGCCTGGAAGTATATCTCAGTGGTAGAATGCCTGTCTGTCAAGAAAAGGACCCTGGGTTCAATCTCAGATACTGCCAAAATAAATAATAGACAAACAAAAAAGAAGAAATAAAAGTACTATTAGATTGATAACAACCTACTCCTGTCCAGTTGAGGAGCAGCTCTGCATTTCTTCCATTTTTCTCTAGTTCTAAGTTTTCCCTATAAGAAAATCTTTATAAGCCTTAAAAAATTAAAAACATGGGGCTTGAGGGATTGCTTAGTGGACAAGGTATTTGCCTGCAAAACCAAAGGACCCAGGTTCAATACCCCAGGACCCATAGTAGCCAGATGCACAAGGAGGCACACACATCTGGAGTTTATTTGCAGTGGCTGGAAGCCCTGGCATACCCATTCTCTCTCTTTTTCTCTGTCAAATAAACAAATAAATTAACATAAAAATTAAAAACACGAAACACAAATAAATTGATAACAACACTATTTAACTATAAAAAGTTGCAAGCACTGATATTTGTATCAATAAGTGACAAAGTAAAATTAATGAGTATACGTGCACACAATGAAATGAAATGTGATTGAAAAGACAGAATGGGGTGTATCTTAAGGCAATGATGTGAAAAAAATACCATGACAAGGTTTTATTTATTTATTTGAGAGAGCATGCATGAGAAAAAGAGATAGAGAATTGGCATGCCAGGGCCTTAGCCACTGAACTCAAACTCCAGATGCTTGTGCCACATAATGGGCATGTGAAACCTTGCATTTGCCTCACCTTTGTGCATCTGACTTACATGGGATCTGCAGAGTTGAACATAGGGCCTTAGGCTTCACAGGCAAGTGCCTTAACCACTAAGCAATCTCTCCAGTCCTGTGATGAAGTTTTAAATAAAAGACATGTATGATTTCATTTCTCTCTCTCTCTTCATAAAGATAGATGATAGATAGATAGATAGATAGATAGATAGATAGATAGATAGATAGATAGGCCAGCAAATGTATATCTCACACCAGCAAGATGTGGCATTAATTTTGAAGTGAAAGAAGAAGGTGGGTTTAAGAGGTGATTAGAGGCAGGGAAATGAGGGTTGAGGAGGTAAAGAGAAGAGTCAATTAAAAGTAAGTGTATAAAAATCCCACAAGGAAATCTGTTACCTTGGAAGATAAAATATCTTATTATTCATGGAATTTGACCCTGTAAATGACAGTCCTAAGGATACTACAATAAGTTATGTAAAATATAATCAGTTTTATAAAAAGGTATCCATCACAGTTGTGTTTATGGTGTTTGAAAATGAAGAGTCTGGTAGGAAATTCATGAGGAATGTTATGTAGCATATTTATGGACACAGGAAATTCCTCATGAGTAAATGACACAGAGTAAAGTTATTTTTCCATACACAGAAAAATATTAGAAGTAAATATAGTAATATACCACATGTACTTCTCAGTGGGAGGTGGAAATATATGTGATTTTCATTAGTTAGTTTCCAATTGACTAAAATCTGGGACTTCGTTTTAGTAAAACTCATGTGTTTTTCCAAAAACAATAAAATTGTCCAGGTCTTGGAACCCTGAAGATAGGAAAAAGAGATTGCCTAGTTAGAGGTAGTTGGTTAATCTTCTAGCAAGTTTTCATGCCTCTGTGCTATTCAGTTCACAGAATAACATGTAAAGAAATTATATTGCTTATTAAGGAAATATAAATTATTTTTATTTATTTGCAAGTAGAAATCAAAAAAGACAATGGTGAAGCTGCAAACTAACTTCAGACACTTGCAACGCTTTATGCATCTGGATTTACATGAGTCCTAGGAAATAAAACTTGGGACATCAGGTTTGCAAGCAAGTGCATTTAACCACTGAACCATGTCTTCAGATCTACAGATTCTTCAATAGAGTTTGTGAAGTGGTCCTGTAGTTCATTCTTCCTGAATGTACTTTCTGAACACCAGGCTGCCAGTCTCTCAAGGATAAACAAGGAAATAAAGGAGCCACCTTACACTCTTACAACATGATAGATACAAATGATAGATACAAAACTCTGATAAATGATAAATACATTTACAGACTGTGACACTTCAAGAGAACTCAGGTGAAATTGCAAAGACCCTCAGTCAAGGATTTGTAGAATCATTTTCTGTCAGACATAGGCAGGGACCCAGAGGGACCTGGATTAAAGCAAGCCTAAACTGTTAGACATGACTAAGTGCCCAGTGCTGTGGAGAGGTTGCAGCAGCCTTTACCACTGGACACATCTCAGGTCCCAGACCAGCCAGGGAGCTCCTCCCCCCACTTTGGAGGGTAACAGTGAGGCAGACTCCAACCCCTATTTTGGGGGTCACAGTGAGCCTGGACCCCTGGACAAAAATTTTAGGCCCCAAGATCTGCAGGAAGGAGGGCCAGTCCCTCTCCAAGCCTGGGACACCTGCACATCCTGATAAGACTTAGGTTTTCCTCATAGACCTGTGACCTTTGGCCAGTTGCCTAGGAAACTCCTTATGTGGTATCAGCCAGCAGCCTTCACACAGCCCATCCCCCTGTGACTCGCACCCCATACCTTCCCCCCCACCACAATATAGATCACCTGACTCTCTCCTATTTGCTGGATTGAACAACCGTAGGCATAGACAAACAACCTTTGAACCCATCAATTCCCTTAGTACCCTCTTCCCACTCTCACTCAAATGCTTATAAAAGAAAACTCAGTCCCCTAACAAAGGAGCTGTTCTCTGAAGCTATCTCCCAGGTGTTTCTTCCAATTGCACTCATGGATACTCAAGACCCTGTAAGTCCCACCAGACAGGGCTCTATTAACACCCCCCAGGAGTGGCATGATATCTGCTGGTCCTTGCTGCCTAGTCCCCTGTTCCTTCAATGAGAAGCCCTCTATAGAGACAAATAAATGCCTCCAACAAATAAAATTAAAGCAAAACTAACAGAACATTCCCTGGGGATTTGATGAATTATTCCGACAGGGACCTTTCTCCACAGGCCATCAACAGGCACAAGAGCCCTCAGGGTTCTATGACCAAGTTTTCCTCTGTACCTTCCAGGCATAGGATGGGCTCGTTTTAGGTCTACTTCTGTGATGAGGCTTTGGGAGCCTCTGTCTCTGGATATCCGGTTTGGTAGGAGTTGAGTATTCTCTGGATCTATCTCATTCACTTTTGTGCTGGTACCAGGTTCTCCAGAAAAGCTGCCCTCTTGCTCATTTCCCCAATTACTCTTGGTTTCAGCTTGGGCCCTGCTGAGGTGTGATGAGCTGATTCTCTCCAACATGGCTCAGGGAAATTTGCAGAAGAGGGGTCAGAAAGGGTGTTAAAGCCACACATTGGGTCATTATGCACAGAGACATTGCCTCTTACCCATAACTGGTGGCTAACCCCACATGTACAGCCCATACTCCCTAATGAGGAGGTGCCTGCAAAGGGGGGAGGAAGCTAGCGATGGTACCAACATGACTGCTTACACACTGTGTACATAATTAATAATAATTTAAAGAAACCCTAGAAGGAAATGCTTCAATCATGGAGAAGAAGGACATTGGAGAGGGGAATGTCCTCAACATCAGGCCACTAAAGGTGCCCCCCTCCACAAACAATTTTCCCTAGATGTTACAAGGGGTGTCATTGGAAAAAAGACTGCCACTCTACTCATGACAAAGATGGCAAACCCTTAAAGCATTTAAAATTCAAAAGGGGCAACCCTCAGCCCTGCCAATAAGAAAGAAAACCCATAATACACAGTGAGTAACAAGCATCCTAGAGGAGGCCCACCCAAGGCTAGCCTTAGAGGTTTTAGGGAAAAACTTAAAATGTCTAGTTGATACTGGGGCAGATAAGACAATCTTAAAGTGATCTGGAGTTCCCCAACACTGGGAATTAATTCCCAGTCTCCAATTTATGGGGGTAGGTGGTCCTTCACAAACATATGTTACCAAAGAAACCTTTAAGTAGAAAGACTCAGATGGAATTACAGGTCTCATCCAACCCCTAGTGGCAGATGTAACAACTAACTTGTTAGGGAGAGACATCCTTGAGGCCCTGGATGTAGTTACTGCCAGCAAAATAGAGGGAGAATGCATTGAGATAGAAGACTATGAGAGATACCTTCGACAATGTCACCCCCAATTCTAAAGGCCACTGTTAAGTACAAAACTCCCTACCTAGAATGATTCTCTGATGAGCCAACCTGGGTTGAACAGTGGCCTCTGCCAAGAGAGAAACTTGAAATCTTAAATCAGTTCGTAACAGAACAACTCCAAGTTAATCACATCTTCCCCTCATGGAGCCCATGGAACACTCCTGTATTTGTAATTCGAAAGGGCTCAGGAGGATGGAGGTTACTAAAAGATCTTAGGGCCATCAATAAAGCCATGCTCATTTGGGGAACCCCTCAGTGGGGACTGCCCCTTGTGTCAGCCAGTCCAGCCAATACTCCCCTTCTTGCTATTGATATTAACGATTGTTTCTTTGCTATTCCCCTGCATCCCCAAGACTGACAACACTTTGTGTTCTTAGTCTCCTCTATCAGTAATGCAGGACCTGCCAAATGCTTTAAGTGGATGGTTCTGCCTCAAGGTATGGCTAATAGTTCCAGTACATACCAAGAAGCAGTTGCTATGGCATTAAGGCCACATTTAGATCAAGGCCTTAATATCTATCATTATGGATGACATCCTAGTATGGAAAGACTCCCCCACCTCACCAGGGGAGCCTAGGGATCAATTAATACCTTCCCTCACTGAGGCAGGCTTCAAAATTGCCCCGAATAAGGTCCAAATTATGCCACCTATAACTTTCCTGGGAATAGAACTGTCCCTCATCTCTGCCCAGCCTCTTAAGCCCACACTCTCCTTTACTCAGAAGCTCACATTGGCCTGGATTCAGAGCTTTCTGGGGAACCTTAATTGGCTATGATCATGGCTTCCTACTCCCACCAGTGATTTACAACCCTTATTCGATATGTTAAAAGAAAAACCCATCCTCTCCCCACCTCCTAAGCCCACAGGCAAAACTGGCATTAACCAAGATTAATAACATTTCTGATATTGTACTTGGTTGGGACTCACCAGACAAGCCAATTCAATTTATGATATTTAACTCCTCCCCAACTGTCATGGGAGCACTATGCCAACCCTAACAAGTCCTGGAATGGCTCCACGCTTCCACTGATGGTGCCACACGTATATTAACAGAGATTGATGCCCTCATGGCCATGATCAAAACCTGGTGAGATCGGGCTCTCCAAACCTTTGGCAAGGAACCTGACACTATCACAAGCCACCCCACCCCCCGGCCTTGATTATATACAATGGCTATTCAGGAACCACTCCTGATTTGCAATCACCCTAATGGGCTTCCCTGGTCAACCTGACACAACTACCCTAATAAAAAAATGGATTACTACAATACCCCTTCTAAAATGGCTCCCACCCAGCCTCTTTTCAAAAAAAAAAAACAAAAAAAAAACCCACAGCTCCCCCCCATTTTTACAGGCAGGGGAAAAGAAAGGATCAGTGGTAGTTCTTTACCGACCAGGGGATCAATATCCCACCATCAATTTTAAGGAACTTCCTGACATATCCCCACAATATAAGGAACTGTATGCCATCTATCTGGCACTCCTAGAGGAAGAAGGCCCCTTTAATCTCTTTTCAGATCACACCTATGCTGTTAACTTACTCCCTTAGCTTGCTTCTCACATATCTGACTAGATGAAAACCCTCTTTCACCCCAGCTGACAAAAGTCTCCAACCTTATTTGCAAAAGAAGCCCCCCGACCCTGTTTGTACAACACATAAAGTCCCACAGCTCCTTACCTGGACTCCTCACCAAGGGAAACACATTAGCAGACTAGATGGACTCCTATGGAGACCCAACAGACATCTTTCTGGGTACCCTTGAAGAAGCAAAAAAAAATCATGCTAACACCCATGTAAACCTTAAGTCACGCTTCCCTCTGATTCCCTCAAATCAACTCCAACATATACTAAAAACATGCCAGTCCTGTGCCTCACTTATAACAACACCTGCCCTTCAGATGATGGGCACTAATCCCTGAGGCCTCAAGGCCAATGCCCTTTGGCAGATTGATGTCACTCATATTCCCCAATTTGGTCATCAGAAATATTTCTTTATAACAGTGGACACTTACTCCCATTATATATGGGCAACAGCACAAACAGAAGAGAGTTCAAAAAAACTTATACATCATATGCTCTCTACCTTTGCCATCATAGGTGTCTCCATCAAATAAAAAGTGATAATGGTCTAGTTTTTGTCAGTTCCTCATTCAAAGCCTTTTGCATGCAATGGAAGATTACGCATCATACAGGAATCTCACATAACCCATAAGGCCAAGGCATAGTAGAAAGAACACACCAAACCTTAAAAGACCAACTCAAAAAAACAACAGCCCAATACCTATCTGCCCACCCTTCAGTTATCCATGGCTTTGACTACTTTAAACATTTTCAATATATATAAAAACTCCCAATGCCCCTCCATCAGCCTTCACTGGTATACGCCAGAGACTGCCCTCCCCCACTCTGATGGGATGGCAAGATCCCTTAGATTGAATATGGAAGGGACCAGACACCCTCCTCACCACAGGCAGGAAGGGGATTTGCTTGTGTCTTCCTACAGGACCAGCCCAGGCCTCCCTCTTGGCCATTTTGTAGGTGGCTTTAACAATCTTACATTCTAATGCAAATGTGTTTCTCACTGCCTCTCTCATCACTCCTCCTCCCCCAGTGGAGGATGGCACTTTGAAACCCAAGAGACCTATAAAGGGGTCAATAAAATCACTGGCACAGGATATTGACATACTAAGGGCTGCCAAGACACTGTCACTTTCTGTGTCTATCCTAAGTCTGTGGTTGGTGTGAACAGCATGGTATACTTTGCCTATTGCCAAACCAACAAAGAGTGCCTTAAAGACCAATACTATTATGGATGATGACAATATGATTACTGAGTCATTGACAGCTTTAGGAGTCCCCGCACTGTCTTTAAAGCCTTCTGGAAAACTAGAGAATGTATGCTCTCCATACAAGACCCCTAGAATGAACACTGGAGGACAGGGGTGATGGGAAAACTCTATGCTAATATCTACTACTCATCATTTCCCTCTGGCACTCTTCATATTTCTAGACAGTAAATCCCTGTTTCCTGCTTAGTGCAAACTAACTATCAGATTGTCTCACAGGAAAAACAAATCACAGAAAAAATACAAGCCACTATAACATGGGCACAATATGTAGCCGACCTTATCCTTTTACTAACCATCTTAATGCTTCTATTTCTTTTGGGCATCTCCTACCTGTCCCCTGCTACATGCAGTCCCTATTAATACCACCCTTGAATACCCTACACTGATAATAAGCTACTTTCAATCCTGCCTTACTGATATGCCCCTCTTTGATTCTGGTCAGGGTGTGCCTCTCTGCTTGTTCAGCTCCAAGTTGACCAAAGTTGAATGCCTCTTCAATATTTCCATAACCAGAAATACTTGTGTCAAGACACCCCCTCTCCTTTGGAGCAAATGGCTAACCATCCCATGCATAAATGTTTGCCCAGTCTTGATTGTTCCATAGGAGTATCTCTACATGGAAGACAAAGCAGCCTACAAATTCTGCCTGCATCAACCAAGAGAAATTTTCATCCCTCTGCTGGTGGGCCTCAGCATGATACTGTCCCTGGGTGCCTATGGTACTGCTAGAGCTGCTCTTGTCCAGACCAACCACCTCAAGGGGGACTTCCAAAACAAGCTTGATCAGGCCATGATATATACCACCAACAGCCTCAAATCTCCACAGAGACAATTGAACTCTTGCCTTAGAACTCATTACTGCTGAACATGGTTGGACATGTGTGGTATTGGGATAAGACTGGTTTTTTGTTAATGAATGAAATATTGTTGAACAAAATGTTAAAACTCTCAAAAAACTCTGTAAGGAGCTACTTGACCACTACAAAATTGAGGATCTCACCTCCTGGTTCTGTAGCCCTTTAGTCACTTGGCTTCTCCCCCTCCTTAGCCCCCTCCTTGCTATAGGAACCCTATTACCTGTAGCCCCTGCCTCATCAAATTTCTCAGACAATAATTAACTAATATTGCTAAGGTTACTACTAATTAGGTCCTTATGCACCATCTAGTTCTATCTTAACCTATGATAGACTATAAAGATCTCACTCAATATGATGACACCACTCCATCATAAAAATAAAGGTGGAGCTGTCGTGCACAGGCAGGGCCCTGGGTTAAAGCAAGCCTAAACTGTCAGACACAACTAAGGTCCCCAGGCTACGGAGAGGTTGCAACAGCCTGAACCACTGGACACATCTCCGGGTCCCAGACGGGCAGGGGAGCTACCACCCCCATTTTGGGGTGATGCAGTAAGCCAGGCTCCTCTCCCCATTTTCAGGTGTCTAAGTAAGCCTGGACCCCTGGACAAAAGTCTTGGACCCCAAGATTGGCAGGAGGTAGGGCCAGTCCCTCACCAATCCCAGGACACCTGGACATCCTGATAAGAACTGTGACCTTTGGCCAGTTGCCTAAGAAACTCCTTATATGGTACAAGCCAGCAGCCTTCACACAACCCATTCCCCTGTGACTCATACCCCATACCTTCTCCGGTAACTACATGGGTCACCTGACTCTCTTCCTGCATGCTGGATTGAACGTCCCTTGGCATTGGCAAGCAACCTTTGAATCCATAATTCCCCTTAGTACCCCCTTCCTGCTTTCTCTCAACTGCTTATGAAAACTCAATCCCTTGACAAATAAACAAGCTGTTCTCTGAAGCGGTCTCCCAGGTGTTTCTTCCTATCACACTCACAGTCACTCAATACCCTGCTCCACAGTTGTCTGGACACCTCCGGGGAGCCAGTGCACAATGCCCTCCTGAGGAACCAGGGACCCCACACACATACCCATGTGAAAATGAATACATAAATAAATAATAAAAGATAAGAAATACATGAGATACTAGGTGATGAAACCTGGGTACTTGAGTATACAGTACTTGCATTACCATTAAAAAATACAGATTTGAGAGACCCATCAGATGAATTTAAACACAATCCTTGATGGGACATCTATTCAAAGTTTATTATAGCTGCATAATGAAGGTAATATAAACAATGGCTTAATAATGACTGCACTGCACCCCATCTCACAGAGCTGTTATATTGATTTGATAATATTTTTAGAGCTACTTTATAATATTTAATAGTAATGAATCTTATCATGAATAAAAAGATTATAAATGAAGAACATTATTCCAAATACTTCTAGAATGTGGGAAAACCTTGGGAGACAGAGAAATGGAAAGAGAGAAATTACTGTACCTGAAAAAACTTGTTGTATAGAATATTATATAATGTAGGAAATCAGAACCCATGGAATGGAAGGACAGTAAGGCAACAGGTCATCCTCCCTCCTGCTAACTCACCAAGAGTGACTGAGGGTGACACCCAAACTCTCATACAATATCTTGATTTATCTTATTCATTGTGAGCGCAGGTGTTGTACATTGGCAGAGGGTAGACATCACCTTCTGGCCAACATCAAGTGTGCAACAGCAGCAAAACAGTGTGCCAAAGGGGAAGCTGGCTATAAAACCCATAAGCCCATCCTCAATAATACACTGCTTCCAGGAGGTTTCAATTCCCAAATTGCTACCATCTGGGTACCTAAGCATTCAGTTTATGTGGGACACCTGAATCAAACCACCCTACTTTCATTCTCACTCTTTTAACTCTGCCTGTCCCCTTAAATCCTTCCAACCCCTGAATTCTGTCCTTCCATGTGCCTGTCCACCATCCCATGCTTTGATTACTCCCTGCTTTTCCTCCCTCCAAGCCTCATTCTAGCTTCCTAACCAGTTCTACTGATGCTCACTACAACTTATAAACAAATCAAACCATTCCAGATTAGGATCTACATAAGAGAAAGAACATGTGGCATTTGTATTTCTGAACCAGGGTAAACTTGCCTATATATAATTTTTCTAGGTCTATTTATTTTCATACAAATTTCATAATTTTGTTTTTTCTTAACACTGAATAAAGCTCCACTGCATATGTACCACAGTGCCATTATCCATTCAGCACTTGATGAATGTCTGGGATTATTCCCTTTCCTAGTGATTGTGAATAGAACAGCAACAAACATGGCTGAACCAGTAACTCTAGGGTAAAGAGTAGAATCTTAAGTTTTATGCCCAGGAGTTGTATAGCTGGGCTATGATTTTTGAAAATTTTCCATACTGATGTTCATAGTAGCAATAAAGTTGTCACTCCCACCAGCAGTAGATGAAGGATCCTCTTTCCCCACACCCTTTTTAGCGTTTGTTGTCATTTGATTTTTTCTACTAAATCAAAACTTTATTAAATGAAGAACACCCCAGAACACATGATCTGATTAACTAGTCTACATTACATGCAATGAAGCTGAACATGACAGTAGCTGAACATGGAATGTCAAACAAATTAGTCTTATTAATATTTTTTATTATGCAAAATGGTTGATATAGTTAACATGCAAGAAGTATGATGCTCAATGTTGTCAGCAGTCAGCTGTGATTTTACAAAGGTACTCAGAGAGACTGGTACACGTCTATGGCATCTAGTTCAACTAAGTTAGTTCCATGTGTACCACTGAAACCTTTTTAACCTCTCTTGCATTCCAAATAAAATCTTAGTGGAAACATCAAAGTTTCTGGTAACTCTAAGACTGTCAAATTTATGAGCAAATACAAGTTTGAATTAATGTGTAGCAAGTCAGACAAAACCAAAATGCCAATGGCTGCAAAATTCATTTAGACACATGTAATAGTCCACTCTGATATTTGATTTTTTTTTCAAGGTAAGGTCTTACTATAGCTCAGACTGACCTGGAATTTCTCAGGGTAGCTCCGAACTCATGGTGATCTACCTACTTCTGCCTTCCAAGTGCTGGAATTAAAGGCATGCACCATCACACCCAGCTTGACATTTGTTTTGATGATAGCTATTCTGACCAGAGAGAGCTAAAATCTCAAATTATTTTCAAACTACATTTCCCTGATGGCTAACGATCTTGAATATTCAAAAAATGTGTTGATAACTTCAATATATAAACATATTCCAAATAGGTTAAATTCCCAATGCTCTTATGTCCCCTCTCTCCTGCCCCATTCTACAAGGGTCCTCCTCAGAGAGGTATTGGTAATCACTGTGGGATCATGAATGCACCAGTCATTTCTTGCAGTGTGAGAGGGTGACCATGCCTCAGAACACACTTTCCCATCCTGTGACCCTTAAATTCTTTCTGCCTCTTCATTTACAATGTTCTTTGAGCCTTGGGTGAGCATGTTGCAAGTGTCCTTAACTATTGAGCTCTCAAAAACCTCTAGTTTTCTGATTTATGAGTTTGGAGTCTCTCATTATCTAACACTATTACCCTAGAGGAGGCTCTCAAGCTATCAGTGAAAGCAGTACTCATATTTAAACCCCTGCTTCCTATATATTCTCTGTATTTCTCTCTATATATAGGTAGGTAGGTAGGTAGGTAGATAGATAGATAGATAGATAGATAGATAGATAGATAGATAGATAGATAGATAGTTTTTAGAATATTTTTATTTGAGGGTGAGAAAGACAGAGATAGAATGAGTATGTCAGGGCCTCCTTTTCTACAAACTCCAGATGTAATCAACCACTTTGTGCATCTGGCTTTATGTTGTTACTGGAAAATCAAACCCAGGCCATCAGGCTTTGTAAGTAAGTGCCTTTAACTAAGCCATATCCCCAACAGAGAGAGAGAGAGAGTTGTATCTTTTCATTAGCTAATGAAGAGGTAAGTTTTTATGGTACTGACTTATGCCAGCATTAATTTTGTGTATCTCCATCCTCTTATTCTTTCTTTACCCCTGTCCCCGGACCATTCCAACATCTGTATTCTGTCCCTCCACTTGCTTACTATTCCCTCCTTTGCCCCCTTCCTGATTTTTTTTCTCTCAAAGTCTCATTTCCAGTACTACCAATGCTTACTACAACTTACCAGCAAATAAAATTATTCCATGTTGAGATCCACATATTAGAGATTACATGCAGCATTTGTGTGGTGGTTTAATTCAGTTGTCCCCCATAAACTTAGGTGATCTGAATGCTAAGTTCCCAGCTGATGGAGAGTTGGGAATTAACACCTCCAGGAAGCAGTGTATTGTTGGGGGCAGGCTTATCAGTGTTATAGCCAGTGTCCCCATGCCAGTGTTTGGCACATTCTCTCCTCTTGCTATTGTCCACCTTATGTTGGCCAGGGGGGGTGAAGTCCACCCTCTGCTCATGCCATCATTTTCCCCTGCCATTATGGAGCTTCCCCTCGAGCCTGTAAGCCAAAATAACCATCTTTTTCCCAGAAGCTGCTTTTGGTCATGTGATTTCTACCAGCAATGTGGACCTGACTGCAATAGTAAATGATACTGAGGAGTGGGATTGCTGCTAGACACCTGATTATGTGGCTTTGGCCTTTTGGAGCTGATTTTCAAGAGGAATGTGGAAGGATTTGAAACCTTGACCTAAGAGATGCCTTACAGTGCTGTAAGTACAGGTTGATGGATTATTATGATCAGAGTTGAAAGACCTGAGTGCAGTAAGAACTATAGACTGTGAGGTTTGGTTTATGAGGGTCAGAAAGAGCAGTTTGTGTGGGAAGCTTGCTGTTATGCCTGGGTCCTGAGAAGTTGTGCAGAGTTGTTTTGCCTAGAAATAAACTGGTGTGAGCAGAGGGATATGGCACAGAAAAAATGAAGTATTTTGGCCTAAACTGCTGCCTGTTCACTTGCAAATTGTTTGAGTGATTACAACCCTTGAGATTGGGCCTGCTAACCTGCACTGGGACAACAGGATGAATGTTGACTGTTTTGAAGGGGTCAGAGTGCTCAAGGAGCATCCTGTTCTTCAAAGTCTTTATTCCCCTGGATTAATAAATTGGCTCTCTACCTGGTATTATGGAGTATAAGAAATGCAGGAAAGAGAGGGTCATTGAGTTTGTAACACTTGTGTTTTGGAAATGGCCATGGGCAGTGTGAACCAGATTTGCTGGATACCTGCATGGAGACCCAATGGAGCCATGAGGATGAACAGTAGATTGCAGTGGAGACCAGGTGGAGACAATGAGACCATGAGATGGCTGCTCAAGAGCTGCTGGCCCTGATTAGGTTTTCTAGGACTGTGAGTAGCCTAGCTGGAGGGGTAGAATTGGAATGCCAGAGAATTGTTGCTGGTTAGAATTACTGGGCTTGGAGATTTGTCACTGGGTAGAGTTGTTGGACTTGGAGTTACAGTTTGATGTTTGCCCAGGTTGTTTTAAATCTTGTATTAGCTGAATGTTTCTTTGCTATGCCCAATGCCATCTTCTGCATTGTGAATGTTTATTCTGTGCCATTATGGGCTTTGGGGGGGCTTTTTTGGTATTATGGCTCAGTTAAAAGACCTTGGACTATGGGGATTTATGAACATCATTGGAATTGATAAGAACTATGGAGACTTTTCAAAGTTGGACTGAGTGAATTGTATTTTAGATCATGTATGGATGTCAGTTTATGGGGGCCAGGAGTGGATTGTGGTGGTTTGGTTCAGGTGTCTCCCATAAACTTAGGTGATCTGAATGTTAGGTTCCCAGCTGATGGAGATTTGGGAATTAATGCCTCCTCCTAGAAGCAGTATATTCTTGGGGGCGGTCTTATGGGTGTTATAGCCAGTTTCCCCTTGCCAGTGTTTGGCACACCCTCCTGTTGCTGTGGCCACCTTATGTTGACCAGGGTGTGATGTCCACCCTCTGATCATGCCATCGTTTTTCCCTGCCATTGTGGAGCTTCCTCTTAAGCCTATAAGCCAAAATAAACCTCTTATTCCCAGAAGCTGCTCTTGTAGTGCAGGTCTGTGTACCGTTTTTCCTTCTTCTTCTTCTTCTTCTTCTTCTTCTTCTTCTTCTTCTTCTTCTTCTTCTTCTTCTTCTTCTTCATCTTCTTCTTCTTCTTCTTCTTCTTCTTCTTCTTCTTCTTCTTCTTGTTGTCAGTCAGCCTTGTTACCTTTTGGGGTGGCTTCCAATCACCAATGCTGAGTGCCCACCTCAATACCTCCATGTTGTGCTGTGCTGCTGTACCTTGAATCCACTTTGCTGGCTGTGCTGCCACTGGGGGATGAATGCTGGAGGTTCCAGTTCTGATGGTGGGGGATAGAATAGTTCAGGCTTCTGGAGTTGCTCACACTTTCAGTATCTCTTTAGTTGATCTCAGGTGTCTTTCCTTCAGCTTTCTTAACTTTTCAAGAAGGCTAACAAAGTTGAAAAATCTGCTGCTTGGTCTCTGCTGCTGCTGCCATCTGGCGTGCCTGGTGGGGTGGTGCACCAGGCGGTATGGTTTGCAGATCGTGGGCTGTGAGCACCTCAGTGGGACTCTAGCTGTTTTCCTCCTTTTGAGTGGATCTTGGTCTCACCAGCTTCTTTGCTGTGTCTAATGACTTATAATCCTTCACTTTTCAGAAGAGTGTATTTTTGCTGGGGTTTTGCTTAAATCCCTCCCTAGGCTGGTTTGGTGTGGCTCCTATGCTGCCATCTTACCCTATTTATGAGAAACCTACAGCCAACATGATACTAAATGGTGAAAATCAAGTACCTTGGATTAACTTAACTAAAGAAGTGAAAGATCTCAACAATGAGAACTTTAAAACACCCAAGTGAGAAATTGCAGAAAATACTAGTAAATGGAAAGACATCCTATGTTCTTGAATTGGAAGAATCAATATTGTAAAAATGTCAATCTTACCCAAAGCAAGCTACACATTTAATGCAATCCCCATTAAAATTCCAATGGCATTCTTCATAGGAAAAAAGAAAAAAATCCTCAAATTCATTTGGAAACACAAAAATCCTTGAATACCCAAAACAATTTTGAGCAACAGAAAGAAGGGTGGTAGTATCACCATACCCGATTTTATGCTATATTACAAAGCCATAGTAACAAAAACAGCATGGTATTGGCAAAAAGACAGACATGTAGATCAATGGAACAGAATAGAGGGCCCAGATGTTGATCTAGCTACAGTCATCTGATTTTTGTCAAAAATGCCAAAAATATTGCTTGGATAAAAGACAGTCTCTTCAACAAGTGGTGGTGGGAAAACAGGATATCTATATGTAGAAAGATAAAAATAGATCCTTGTCTTTCTCCATGCACAAGAATCAAATCCAAGTGGATCAGGGACCTTAATATCAGACATGAAACTCTGAAATTGCTAGAGGAAAAGGTAGGAGAAACCTCTCAACACATAGGCATAGGTAATGACTTTTTGAATATAACTCCAGTTGCTCAGAAAAAAACACAAATCAACTACCTGGATCCAATGAAATTACAGAGCTTTTGTGCAGCAAAAGACACTGTGAATACAGCAAAGAGACAACCTACAGAATGGGAGAAAATCTTTGCTAGCTACACATCTGACAGGGGATTAATATACAGAATATAAAAAGAACTCAAAAAAACAGAACAATAAGAAATCAAATAACCCAATCAGAAAATGGGCTATGGAACTAAATAGAGAGTTCTCATCAGAAGAAATACAGATGGCATATAAACATTTTAAAAAGTGTCCTACATCCTTAGCCGTCAAAGAAATGCAAATTAAAACTATATTGAGATTCTATTTCTCTCCTGGCAGAATGAATACCATCAAAAATAAAAAACCAAATGACAATAAATGTTGGTGAGAATGTGGTAAAAGGGGAACCCTTCTGCACTGTTGGTGGGAATATAATCTGGTACAGCCATTGTGGAAATCAGTGTGAAGGTTCTTGAGACAGCTAAAAATAAGTTTGCCATATGATCCAGCTATAGCACTCCTAAGCATATAGCCTAATGGCTCTTCTCACTACCTAAGAGTTACTTGTACAACCATGTTTATTTCTGCTCTATTCACAATAGCTAGGAAATAGAACCAGCCTAAATGTCCATCCACAGATTAATGGGTAATAAGGATGTGGTACATCTACACAATGGAGTTCTATTCAGCAGTAAAGAAAAATGAAATTATGAAATTTGCAGGGAAATGGATGGATCTGGAAAGGATTATAGTTAGTGAGGTAACCCAGGCCCAGAAAGCCAAACGTTGCTATAAATGTATAGACTCGTGTGTGATCTGGAACCAAAAATCAGTAGCAGAGGCCTAGAAAAGGCTTATAAGGGAAGGAGAAGAGGGAAGGTCTTAAGGGGATGGTATTGTATATATGTAAGTAGAAGTACAGATTACAGGGAGGGGAAAGGCCTAATTGAGGTCAGGGGAAGAGATTATATAAAAGAAATGTTGGGGGGGAGGATCAATCAAAATTCAAGACATTCTGAATAGACATATGAAAATCTACTTTCTTAAATAATGGCACATCCAGAAGCCATAGATTATTTCTAGAAAAAATTTAGTGCCCAGGATCAGATACCTTCCATTGAGTTGTTGACCAGGGAGGTCCCTGTTGCCTCCAAAACATTATAGGCTATTGCCAAGGCCCTTTGTTTCCTATGAGAAAGAGATGCTAAGACCCTACTGCTGAAGACTTCACATGCCTGAGTGGCAAAATCACTGAGCAATCAAGCTGGTGCTGAGAAGAAACCCTTCTCCTTATAACACAGCCAACTGAAAGCTGGAAAAAGCTACACTGTATGCAGTCTTATGGGAGACATAAGTCATCAGCAGTGAAAACAGTGAACAGTGGAAACCTCAAGTTTGGCCAGATAGGCCAAATGACTGAATGAGTGCAATAGTGGCATGCCTGCTCTGGAGGAAACCAACTGCTCTCTAATTGGACTGAAGGCCCACTCTATGGGAGGGAATCTGTGCCTGGGACTGAAAACCTGTTCAAAAGCCTATGGATTTTGAGGTAAAGTATTAGCTTTTCTTTCTTCTTTAATCATCCATCCATTCTCTCATACACTGATACCAGAATAATAAGATAACTCACATTTTATTTCTCAGTTACAATGTATTACTATCATTTTTTTTTTTGCTCTATTGTACCAGAATTGGCCAAAAGTGACCCACTACATAGGCTTCTGTGACTGCTAGGCTATTTCTATTAATCTTTGGATCTCTTACTTGTTATTCTCCACAGTACTAAACCATGATGGGGTAACCTCTGTATAAGGGCTGAGAAAAGGCTCCACACTGAGGACAGTGACTTCATATATATATTTATCTCTGAGAGGTATTTCCTTTTTACAAAAAAAATCTTTACCATGAAATAATTTTAGCATGGGCTTGTTAGTTAATGTAAAGTGTCACTTAAAATGAAGGACCTCGGCCAAGATGGCCACCGCCTAGCAGCGCTGCAGATACCGGGGAAAGAAAGATAGATGCAGATCCTAAGGAGAGAGTTGCCCAAACATACCTCAAAAGGGGCCTGACTGAAACCAAGGAAAACTGGTGAAACAAGCAAGGGTGATGTTTTCGTGATGAACCGGATACCAGCACAAAGGGGAAGGAGATCAACACAGAGAAAAATCAACTCCTACCAAATCAGAGAGCCAGAGCCTCAGAGGCCCCCAACACCCTGAAGCAGACCAAAAATGAACCCAACATGGCTCAGGGAAATTTTGTGGAAGAGGGGGCAGGAAGAATGTCAGAGTCACATGTTGGGTCATGATATGCAGAGACACTTATCGTACCAATAACTGTGGGCTAACTCCACAATGCATGACCCATTTACATCAAGAAGGAGGGTCCATTGGGAGGGGGTAGATCATGGATGAGCCTAAACAATGGTACCAAACTGCCTGTATTTGCTGAAAAGAAAAAATAATAAATTAAATATAAAAATAATGAAGGACCTAAGGATATTTTATTGGATAGAAAGAACAGGTTCTCCCTAGGCAGCCCAAATCCCACCCCCCCCCAAAAAAAACCAGATAGTGAATAATTTCTCTCAGAGGAAGTTAAATATCACTAGACCATATCCTTCTCCCTTCCAAGAAATTATTCCTGAGAGAATGTTTGGGACCTGGGTCAATTGCTAAGCTCAAGTCTCCCACAGACCATAAGAGCACACACTGACTCTATCTGGAAAATAAATACACGGGAAAGTCCTCTGATAACCAGAGCTGGGGAGCCTCAGTATTACAGAGGTCCCAATGTTGAGGAACAAAGTCCCCATCTTCAGTCATGTTGTGGGAGAGGTGTAGGACTCCTCTGAGCACCAGAGGAGTCAATAGGCCATAAGGTGATCAGAATCTGCTCCAGAGAAGGATAGCCTCAGAGTCTCAGGAAACTTTCACATTACATTCCAACAGTGCACAGGACAGAAGAAGAGGCATCAGCTCATCCTAATGATGGCTGTGGAACACACAGGCAGTAAGGTATCACAGCTGGGGTGGGACACCATTCTGAGATGGTCCTGTTCACCATCACAAAGCTAGCATGCTGGTCAGGGTGGGGGGATGAAAGTATGCTTGCTCTCCATCTCCAAAGAGCCTGACTCTAGTGGCGCAGAACAGTTTTGATGAAGGGACAATGACAGGAAGTTCAGAGAACCCTGACCATTGTAGTGCTCAGGATGAGCGGTGATGTAAGTTTAACAGTCTTTCCAACCAAAAGATGAAGGATTCCCAAGAATTCAATGAAGTCACCAAATATGTTTTGGAGAGCAGGTCCATAAAGTAGGCTAGGGGAAGCACAGGCAGAGGAGACCTGTGGGCTGCTGTGGCTTGGGAAGGCTTGAATAAGGAGCCGTGTTGTAGAGGCAGCCAACGGGCCACAGGAGCCTCAGATGACACAGATGCTCTCCTTTGCACAGAGGAAACCACAGTGAATTGGTCAGGATGGCTGGGTCTTATACTCTTAAGTCTTGGGCACTCCAGAAAAGGGGGTTTGTGCTTTGACTGAAAAATTCCTTCCTGTGGCATGGATCCTACACATTAGGTTTGGGTGCCAATGGAGAATATCAATTAAGATCTGCATCAGGGCATGCCAACAGTCAGTCCATTGTACCCATTACAGTCTGTACAGAGCTTTAAACTTCTTGGATAATATAGTCAGTGGACAGCACCTCCTGGGCCCCTTCCACATGAATTCAGAGTGACTGACTTTTTGTCCCTTTCACCTGCATGTGCCCCAGTTTCTGAAGGCAGAATGGAAGCACCGAGCTGTGCAGGCCCAATGTCCATGCTTTCGCTGACTCTGGCATTGTGTGTGCATTGACTTTCACTCTGTTCCAGGCTTTATCTCACACACTGGGGAATCTGAGTGGTGAAGATCCACACAGTGGTGTGACTTAGGGAAGCTTCATTGGGCGATGAAGCTGGACTTACCAATTATAGTGGAAAATTATTGTGGTGTAAAATAGGGGAAGTGAGGTATAATGTCAGAATAGCTGGCAAGTTACAGAAACCTTTCAAGCCCTCTCTGGGATTTATATGTGGTGATCTGAGAGTTGAGCATGGATTGTATTGATAGGATTGTTGGGTGTGGGGCAGTGTTCCAGGTAGAAAGACAAGAGAATGGCAATTTCCAAACATGAAGTCCATGGAAGGATTGAGGTAAATATGCATGCCCAAGAGTTTGAAAAATTCCACACATTTGGCTATAGCAGATCAGATACAGGGTCATACTGGTGATCACAATGATAAGGGACAGGTCCGTGGAAGATGACAGGTACTGGACTCATACCAAAGAAACAATTCAGGAGACATGGAATATAATCTCTTGGCCATCAGCGGGAGAGAGACCGTGTCAGCTGGACTGCAGCTAGCAAAAAAATAAAAATAAAAGAGCAATTTGGGTCCAAACATGAGCTCTTCAGGGCTATATTTTTTTCTTTCTAAATCATATCACAGCATAGTATTTGGGACAAAAAGAGGAAATATCACCCCCAGATTCTGCTACTTATTCCTGTGACCTTGGGGGAGCTTGCACGGCCTCTTTGACCTCACTTTCCTCAGTGAACACAGAATGACAGCAAGGTTGCCCTCAACTTACTCTGGAAGGCTTAGGGTGTTTTGGGACAAGGTCTACAAAATGACTCACTAAATGCAAGTTTTCTTCCCTATAACTTTGACCTTCCTGCTACCCCTTTCCAGCCTCAGCTGAGAGGTCCCACTTGCACAGTCTGACTTTATAGGAACCATCCCCTTCCTTGGGTGGCAGTGGTCTTTCTTTGATCCTTCAGTCTCAGGTCCAGCAGAGCCAGGCTTTCAGCCCAGTGTGTTGTGCCCTTTGTCTAGTGAGGAGACATGTCCTCAGAGATACTGCCATCTTGGTGTTTTAATCCACATCTGGGACACCAACCCACTTCCTAGCTGTTCACAGAGCTGCTTGTCCATTCTGCTTCTGCTGCTGGCAGCAGTGGTGCATAGTCTCTCCCATACCCTGAGCTCAACATCACTGCACGGTTGGGGTGCATTGGCATTGCACATTTCCTTGGGCACTCTGTGTGTCTCTCAACTATAGCATGTCACAAGCATATGGTGTGTTTTTTAATCTGAATGATACATAGTTGAGAACTAGCCAGAAACTAATCTTACTTTCATTGAGGGAAGGGGGAATCAACCAAGAAACTAAATAAAAACAATGTAGCAGATGGAGTGAATAATGAAGTTATCAAGCATACAATATGATGGAGAGTAACTGGATGTG
This sequence comes from Jaculus jaculus, assembly GCF_020740685.1. Taxonomy (NCBI): domain Eukaryota; kingdom Metazoa; phylum Chordata; class Mammalia; order Rodentia; family Dipodidae; genus Jaculus; species Jaculus jaculus. The sequence continues at coordinate 80,368,828 of NC_059110.1, read as the reverse complement.
ATTGGCTTATAATTTGAGGTGAAACTTAAAATCTGAGACTATTCACTGAAATTCTATTATGTTTTCATTTTGACTTGGCGAAGGTTAGAATTTTTATGACATTTTCCTCACCTAGAATAAAGGATGTTTCCCCCTCACTTTTATATTCTGCTGACTTTCTATATAAAATGTTACGATTTTCTTTATTTTGGTCTTATGCTTTACTTGTATTTATCCTTACATATTTTATAGATTTTTGTTCTTGCCATTTTGTTGTGATTTTTACTAAATTTTCATCTCTAGCTTGTGGTTGTTAAAAATTGAGATAACATCATATTATAAGTAGCTCTTCTAACTGTAGATAGATATTTCAGAGTCAGTAACTAGTGGTATAAATGAACATTGGGTGATAGCAGAGAAAGCTTTATCTATGTCTGCCACACAATAGCAGTCATAACTTCTGAGGGAGATAGTCCACAGCTCACCCAAAAAATGAGAGGGAAGAATCAACTTGATGTAGTCAAAACCAACAACCTACATTTTAGAGTTTGAGAAAATAGAGTTTCACCATTGAGAAGGTGTGTGAATTAGGCAACTTCTCTAAACATCAGCTTCCTCACCTGCCTCTGGGGATAGTCAGGTCAAGAACTTTGGAACGTAAACTGGATAGTAAGAGCTCAGTGTGTGCTGAGCAGTGCTAATGGATTCTTACCATACAGATTTAAACTGCCCAGGATAAAAAAGCATATGGGTATTTTACCCTATGAAAACTACCTAGGATTCACAGAATCATTCAGAGCATTCCATGAAAGTAAAACTCACTTCAGGTTCTAGTATTTTCTTTGTTTGTTTCTTGGGAGTCCCCAAATTCTTGGATTAGGTTTTGGCATCCTTTCTCAGTATTCTTATTTATGTTGTATATTTATTCATTTTAAATTCTTTGTACAAGCATATATGGTCTGTTGAGAATATTCCCTCCATATTCCCAACTCTTCTTTTTCTTGCCCCTTGTGATAGTTGACTAACATTTTCTTTTTGTTTTTGCCATACTTCTTTTGAAGTCAGAGCACTTTGAACCTGTATTTTAAAAAATATGTTTAATTATTTACTTGAGAGGGAGGGAGGGAAGAAGGCATGAAGGGAGGAGGGAGGCAGTGAACACGGCACGATAAGGCCTCTTGCCACTGTGCTAAGCATACACCCCAACACTGAGACAACACCTGTTAGGTTCTGTAATTCCATTTAGATGGCCATAGGTCTCTGATGACATTCTTTAGTATTAAGTATTTTCTTTTTACAGTATTCTTTAGGTTTGTTAATTTTTTATGACTTTATCTTATAATGTGTAATGTTCCTAAACTTGTTTACAATTACATGAGGGGACAAGGAGTGTTTCATAAATTTTTTATCATATACTTTATATACTTATTTGTCTTTTTATGGTTGTTTGGACTTCTTAAATTACATCACATAGAAATGTTAATAGAATATTTTTAATTTGTTCTAAGTTTTAAGTAGAACACTTTCAGAATTTTTTCATTAAAAATTTTAAAAAAAGAAGTTCATTACTGGGTTGGTGAGATGGCTCATATGTTAAGAGAGCTTGTTTGCAAGACCTGACCGGTTAGGTTTGATTCCCTAGCACCCATGTAAAACTAGATACACAGTGTGGCTAATGCATCTGGAGTTTGGTTGTGGTGGCTAGAAGCCCTGATATGCTCATTCTCTGTCTCCTTCACTCTCTCTTTCTGTCTGTCTCCCTGTCTTTGCAAATTAATAATAAATGAATTTTTAAAATTAAAATAAGACTATACCATTAGGAGTGGTGGTGCTTATGAGTAATCCCAGAACTTGGGAGGCTAAAACAGGAGGATCACAAGTTTGAAGCTAGCCAGAGCTATGTAGTAGGACTCAATGTCAGGAAACAGAAAGAAATATAAAAACAAAAAGTAACCAGCTTGGTTGGAAATAAATGTTCTTATTTCAAAGCACACTATTATGTGTTTCCTTTCTCTAACCAAGAATATAAAATACTCAACTATGCCTCAAGTGTCATGAATATTCTCTCTCTCTCTCTCTCTCTCTCTTTCTCCATATATATATATATATATATATATATATATATATATATGAATAATATGATCACTGTCCTTAATTTTATACTAAGCTTGCAGTATTTTACCTGCTGAGATTCTTTTTTGTTAATTTCCTTTTCCACTCCTTTCCCTGTCTCTCTGCCCTCTTCACTGCTTACAACCCTTCTCTCCCCAATTCTTTCTTTCCACTTCATATCACGTGTGCACCACCACTTTCCTCTAGGTTGAGACCTAAGAGTGGTTTTCAGGTTCTGGATGCTGAATTTAATTTTTATAAGATTTTAATACAGGCCATGATTTCCATCCCATGGGATGCCTAAGGTTAAGCATCACCACTAAGGTATTTATCTGGCACTGTTCCAGTCCTGAGATGGCACCTAGTACTGTAGAGCATATGACAGCAGGTGAAAGCACCTTGGATCCTCATGGTGTAGCTACATAAAAACAGAGAGTAAGTGAAGATGTGTGGGCCAGATAGGAGGAGGGAAAAATCATACAAGAAATCTACTTCAACTCTTGTAAATTGCATCTTCCCACCTTTCTGGAAGCACGTATTTGGTTTGGTAGCTTTGAGAAAAGTTTCCTATGCATGTAGCAGGCAGCAGGTAAAATACATTGTCGTTCCTTTCCTACCATCCAGAAAAGGCATACTGGTCAGTCATCTAAAATGAAATATTTGCAGACATTCCCAAGTTCCATTTGAGGTCTTTTTGGACCTCTGACCTCATGGCAGGAAGGAACGAGCACGGGATTAGAGATCCTCCTCTGGGTCTCTCAGAGCTGCCCAAGCATCTGCGCCTTCTCTTCCTGTTATACCTGGGGATGGGCGCAGCCTCTGTGGCTGGGAACCTGCTCACTGTCTTGGCCACTGGTTCTGATACATGTCTCCGTACCCCCGTGTACTTATTCCTTGCCAACCTGTCATGTGCAAACATCCTTTTCATCTCTACCACCATGCCCAAGGACCTGGTGAACCTCCATACCCTGACCAAGACCATCTCCCATGAAGGATGCTTTGCACAGCTCCATTTCTTCTTGGCTTTGGGGGATATGGACCTCTTCCTCCTGGACACATTGGCCTATGACCATTATGTGGCCATTTGCCACCCTCTCCACTACACAATGATCATGAGCCTGTTTTCTGTTCTTCTTACATATTTACAATACCATCCTCTTAAAACCTTCCCTCTTCTCCCTCCCTTAAAGCCTTTTTCTAGCTTATGGGCCTCTGCTACTGATTGTTGTTTCCAGATCACACACAAGTCTATATATTTGTAGCTAGGATCCACATGTAAGAAAGAACATGTGACATTTGGCTTTCTGGGCCTGGGTTACCTCACTTACTATAATCCTTTCCAGATCCATCTATTTCCCTGAAAATTTCATAATTTCATTTTTCTTTATTGCTGAATAGAACTCCATTATGTAGATGTACCACATCTTTATTATCCATTCATCTGTGGATGGACATCTAGGCTTATTCCATTTCCTAGCTATTGTGAATACAGCAGCGATAAACATGGTTGTGCAAATATCTCTAAGGTAGTGAGAAGAGCCATTAGGCTATATGCTAGGAGTGCTATAGCTGGATCATATGGCAAACTTATTTTTAGCTGTCTCAAGAACCTCCACACTGATTTCCACAATAGATGTACCATACTACATTAATGCTACTCTCACTTTTGGTAGAGAACCTTCTCTTCAGATGGCAGTGACCTTGAGATGACTCAGGAGGCATCATGGTGCTGGAAAGAAGTGACAAGAGTGCTCAGCACTACAATATCTCAATCACAACTTCCAAGGCTCAGGGTATAATGCAGAAGAGGTGGCAGAAATAATGTAAGAGCCAAAGGAAGGTAGAAGGATTGTCAAGAGTTTGAGCCACCCTGAAACTACGTAGTGAATTCCAGGTCAACATGGGCTAGAGTGAGACTCTACCTCAGGAGAAAAAAAAAAACAAAAAACAAAAAACAACTGATGACTTTGTACAATGCTACATTAGTAATACAAACTTTCAAGATGAAAAGAAAGATAAGTGCCTATATTAATTTCATGTAGATTTAGGGACAAAGAAAAGTACCAGAGAAAGAGATGAATATAATGACAAAAGGGTCAGTTTCACAAGCAGAGGACATAAACAACTTAACTGCATATATACCATGTAACTAAGAAGTAAAAATACATGGAGAAAACCTGACAGAACTCAGAGGAACTAGGTAGATCTATAGTTATAGATGGAAGACTCAGAACTACTCTGTCAGGAGTTGATAGACCTATACTGAGAATCAGTAAAGACATAGGAGAACTGTGTGTCAATCGCAATCTAAAGGGTGTGTGTGATGTTTGTAGGCCACTCACTTCAATCACAGCAGAACAAATATTTTTTGTAATTAGATCATATGTTAAAGCAGACCATATCCTAGACCATAAAACTAGTCTCAACAAATATGAAATAATTAAAATCATGTACAATGGGCTCATTATTTTTTAGTTTTTATTTATGTGTGCATTTGCATGACACACGTGCTTGGAGGTCAGAGACAACGTGGAGGCGGCTGTGCTCCACCTTCTGTGAGACAGAGTCTCAAATGAACTGCCAGACTACAAACATCAGACTAGCTGGCCCAGAAGGTTCAGATTCTCCTTGCCTCACCTCTCATTGTCACTGGGCACATTGGGGTCACAGAGGCATTTTACAGAGTCCAGTGCAGGGGGACCAGGCTGGCAAACTTTGCAGACAAGTGCCTTTAGCCACTGGGCCACTGCCACAGCCCTGGCAATGTGTTCTTCACCACCATGAACTCAAACTAGAAATAATCCATAACAGAAACATTAGGGGACTCAGGGCAAGTCCATGTCAAAGCTCTATATGATCCATGAATAGGTGGCAAGTGTCATCAAAACAACACAGAACTAAATGAAAAGGGAAAGACAGCACATAAAAGCTAATGGGACCTAGGACTGGAGAGATGGCTCAGTAGTTAAAGGCACTTGCTTGCAAAACTTGATAGCTCTGGATTCTACTCCCTATTTTCCATGTAAAGCCATCTGCACAAAGTGGCACATGCTTCTGAAGTGTTTTTGCAGTGGTAAGAGGCCCTAGCAGCAGACCCATACTCTCTCTTTCTCTCTCCCCCTGCTTTTTTTGCTCACTCAAATAAATTAATTATATTTTTAACTAGGTAGGTCTTGGTTAAAACAGTGATGAATTTATGGCACTCAATAAATATTCTCATCAGGAAAGAGAAAAGATTAATCAGAACATTCTACACAACTATACACAACACTGAAATTACTTGTGGTGAACATTTCTCTTTGAGGACATGAGTGAAGGTTCTCCAAAGCACACAGCTGTCATGGATGCCCTCAGCTCTTACTAGAGGATGCTGTGGGTGCCTCTCCCTGGCTGGTGCACATATTCCAAACTAAGGTGCTCAGAGTTGGCTGCTAATGGTTGGTACTTTCTAGGTTTCTGGCCAGAGAAGATGAACACCCTCCCTATTCCCATTGCTCCAGAGATAGGGGGCAACACTTGCCCAAGCACTGACTCTAGGTTTCAAAGATGGCTTCCTGCCTCAAAATGGAGACTGACTCTACAGATGTGATCCATACTCCAGAGCTACACTGAGACCCTATCCCCCACCCTGGCAAGTACTGCTGAGCCCATGTGCTGCTAACCCATCTCAGAGAGCACTCACTCCTCTATACCAACCATCTCCATTCCCAGAACCCACTCTGAGTCTAGGGAAATCAACTAAAGATGACTAGGAGTGCCAAAATTCCTCCAATATTTTGCACCCTTATGCACAGTTCAGCTGAGGCTCAAAGCTGACAAGGAGAAAAGCATTCAGGGCTGAGGGAAGAGCATCCTTGCAGGGAAGAAAAGCCCTGAGATGAAAAACAGCTTTGTAAGCTCAGGCACTATAAGAAAACCAATATGGCTGAAGTGTTGGGAACAAAGGAAAGGGAGTGATATTGGTGAGGATGCAAGTATGTATGGGAGTGGGAACATGGAAGTTGTTTAGGATGTTTTTCATTTTTGCCTAAGTGTGAAGGGAAATTTAAATTGTTTTATCAGAGAGGTGAAATGTTCAACTTAAACCTAAGAAAATTCTTTTGATTGCCTTAGAGAATGGATTGGAAAGAGATAAGAGAAGCAACAAGGATGTCTCATGCACAGCAAGGATAGTTGGTTACAAAAATTATAATATTCATACAAAAAATAAGAGAGATCTTCATTCAGCATGTTGTTTATATACATATGTATGGTAGTTTGAATGTATGGCCCCATAGACTCAGTCATGTTTTGTTTTATTATTTTAGAGAGAGAAAGAGAGAGGATTGGCACACCAGGACCTCAACCACTGCAATCAAACTCCAGACACTTGCGCACCTAGTGGCCATGTGTGACCTTGCGTTTGTCTCATCTTTGTCTGTCTGGCTTACATGGGATCTGGAGAGTCTACCATGGATCCTTGGGCTTCACAGGCAAGTGCCTTAACCACTAAGCAATCTCTCCAGCCCAGACTCAGTCATATTTTTTACTAAACGTTCTCCTTAAGCACTTAGCAGGAAGATCCTTGCTACAAGGGGGAGTGTCACTGGGGACAGATGCTAGAGTCTAGCCCTAAGGTGTGTTTGGGGAGAGATATTAGTCCAGCCTTTCTAGGTGTGTTCAAAGCAGGATGGGCTCTAGCTGGTCCTGCTTGCTGGTGCTGCTGGCTGTTGGTGGTTTCTCTCTTCTTGGATCTACAAAAGAAAGCCAGCTTCTTTCTCCACTGATGGTATTCCCTGGACTCTGTAAGCCTGAAATAAATCGCTTTGCTCCCATAAGCTGTGTCTGGTCAGATGTTTGTCCCAGCACCAAGAAAGAAACTACAAAAGTAAGCAAACAAACACACACTGGAGTGTATTTAACAGTGACTAAGCAATTCTGAAGCTTCAGTGGCAGACTTTCTAGTACAACTGAGCATGCCCAGAAGCATTTCTGCCCATCATTTTAGTCTTTCCTTATGTCTTCATGAGTTAGAGCTAACCATGACAAAAATGAGTCTACTATATTTTCTAAACTTTTTATTATTTTATTTATTAGAGAGAGGTGGGGAGAGAGAGAATGAGTGCACCAAGGCTTCCCTCCACTACAAACAAACCCCAGATGCATGCACCACTTTGTGCACCTGGCTTTACATGGGTACTGGGGAATTGGACCTGGATCCTTTGGCTTTGCAGGCAAGAACTATAACTGCTAAGCCATATCTCTAGCCTTTTATTTATTTATTTATGAGATAAACAAGATGCAGATAGAGAATTGGTGTGCCAGGGCCTCTAGCCCTTGCAAACAAACCCCAGACACATGTGCAACCTTGTGCATTTGGATCATTCGGGCACTGGGAAATCAAGCCTGGGTCCTTAGTCTTTGCAAGCAAGAGTCTTAACCACTAAGCCATCTCTCTAGCCCCAAATATTTTTTATTAGTTATGTACATACTCAGAGTGTGAACGGCACATGTTGGTACCATCCTTACCCTCATCCCTGTCCCCCCCTCTCTGAAGGGTCCCTTCTTGATAGGGATGCAATTATTAAATTACTATATATGTTGAGGGAAGTACAGAGCCAAGAAAAGGCACCCATGTGGCTAGAGAGCCCACGTGGAGTGCCTGGAAAATTCATGTAAAGAAAAGAGAGAAAAGAAAGTTCAAGGAGTTCCTGTCATGTAGGGAGCTGAAAGGGATAAAGAACCCATGTGTAGAGTAAGGGCTACGGAACCCTCCTCGCAGCTCAACCTGGCTGGGCCTGGGACAAGCCAGCCCAGACCCAACTGAGGGAAACCTCACCCACAGGTAGAAGTTTCCAATTGGTCAAAGAGCCTGCCTCCCCTTGCAAAGATACTTATAACCTTATAATGGTGGGCTGTCTTCCATCTCAGGTGAACCAGGGACAGTTGGTTGGTTAGGGCTAGGGATGTCTCAGGAAAAGGCCAGCCCTGACACCAAGTTCCAGGAGCTGAACTTAACCAACCACAATGTTTAAATCCTATGAAAGACCTCCCTCCCAGGAGGGCTCCTGATAGTTTGTGGAAAAACAGGACTAGGGAACTAAGAAATAGATAAGAAGTCAGGTCATCTTTGATGTCCAGCAAGTGTAGTTTCATGCATTTTTTAAGTTTCAGTTAGGGTGACTGTGAGTAGCCTTATATCTTTTCTGATACTGGTGTTGTCTGTTAGGATGAGTCAGGCCATGCTAGCCAAGTAGTTTTCTCTTCTTTGGGAAGCCAGGAGGACTGATTTTTACTCAGTTGTGACTCTCCTGTTTCAGACTGTACACCATTTTTTTTTTGTTTTGTTTTGGGGTCTCTGTATCCTCCCTGATCAGGAAGACAAGTGACTTACCAGGGAGCCAGTATAGAAGTGTTCCATCATCTCTAGTGGCCTCATGACCTGAGAACAGGGGCCAAAATATTGGACATTTTAGCTCTGATGATGCCAATTGGCTTTGGCTTCTACATAGGTCATTAACATACATATAAAGGAAGTTACAAAACCTTAAAGGCTGTACATATGTAGCATATTTGATTAGTAAAACCTATCCAGAATAATGACACAAATAGCTGGGCATGATGGTGCACGCCTTTAATCCTAGCTCTCAGGAGGCAGAGGCAGGAGGATCACTATGAGTTCAAGGCCACCCTGAGACTACATAGTGAATTCCAGGTCATCCTGGGCTAGAGCAAGACCCTACCTTTAAAAACTGGAAAAAAAAAAAAAAAGAATGACATAAATGTTTTAAGTTATTTTGTCTAACATCTGTTTAGTTATCCTGTGATGGCATAGAAAGTAGGCATGTCTTCACCTTTATATATCTAATAACTATAAAAACAAGTAGAACCAGCCCTGAAAACAATATAAATCTAAACCAATTAATTTAACCTAAAAATTGTCATCAAAATAAATAAATAAATAAATAAATAAGACAGTATAAAGTCTTGGTACCTGTTTTGAAAACATCTTTTCTTTTTTTAAAAGTTTTTTTGGTTTATTTTTATTTATTTATTTGACAGCAATAGACAAAGAAAGAGGCAAGGGAGAGAGAGAGAGAATGGGCACGCCAGGGCTTCCAGCCACTGCAGACAAATTCCAGATGCATGCGCCCCCTTGTGCATCTGGCTAATGTGGGTCCTGGGGAATCAAGCCTCGAACCGTGGTCCTTAGGCTTCACAGGCAAGCGCTTATCCGCTAAGCCATCTCTCCAGCCCTTGAAAACATCTTTGATGAGTCCAGATCCATGTGTAGATACTAATTTTCAGAGAATGTTGGAAACATAGCAACAGAGCTTGAAATTATTTCTCTCAGATGAGGACCATTGTTTGAGCATGAGGCTATACCCTAAGGCAGGGAATATGTCTTAAAAGTTAATTTTGTTATAAGTACTGGAGTTGAAATGCCAGAAGTGAGAGTTATTTTACATATAGTAGAGCAGAATCTGGTCATTGTTGAGCCAAAACAGCTAAGATCTAATGCAACCCTTGACAAATCTGTGTTAAAAGAGCAAAACACTGTTTTACAACCAATGTTTTTAGCATGATCTTTGATAGCAATCAATCTTATATATAATAGGAATTTTTATTAACATCAAACAATTTCATGTAAAATTGATAAAGCTTAGGCAAGCTATCCCAACATATTTTACCTAACAGGAAGGTGAAAGTTATAGTGACTGAAATTAAATCACTTAAACCTAAATGATGAAACCTAGTGATGACCATTTGATGGAATTAGCATAAATAAAATAGGAGCTATCTTTAAAGTCACAATGTATTTAGGTATGAGTACCTCATCTTTGGAAATTAAACACATATGCGGACCTTTATCTTAAGACTCAGTATTTCCAATAGTCAAAAACTTGATAGAGAAACCCAATTTATTTTATTGAGTGCCTTAAAGCCAGTTTTTAATAACTCTTAAACCATAACAAATTAGTATCAGTGAGCTGTTAATGAGTGAAGCCATAAGACTCAGTTTCTCTACTGGTTAAGACCTTGGCATCAAGTAAATATATTTTAGATCGCATCCAATTAAATGTTTCAATGGGAGGGGGTCCTTCCCTGAGCTACTTCCATTACTGTTATGATCTCCTGGAGACACATACTAATGGAAGCAGATATAAGAGGAACTTTCTATGATATAGGAATGGAAAAAGGCTTCCCCAGTAGCACTGGACCTTATACAATCACTCAACCAATGGAATCACATGAAGCTGAAGAGTTTTTTCACAGACAAACATACAATAAGCAAAGCCAAGAGATTACCCACAGAATGTGAGAAATATTTGCTGAATATCCAACTGACAGAGGCCTAATCTCTAGAATCTACAAAAAAACTCAAAAACCAAATAACTCACTCACAAAATGGGGCAAAGAACTGGACAGACAGTTCACAGAGGAAGAAATACATATAGCAAACACCCACTTAAAATGTTCATCATCCTTAATCATCAGGTAAATGCAAGTGAAAACAACTATGAGATTCCACCTACCCCAGTAAGGATAGCAAATATTAAAAAATCAAAATCACTGGCTGCTGAGGGACTCCAGGACAAAGCTGTCTGAGATGCATTTAGAATAATGCAAACTTTTCCTCACTAATTGGGCTTCGCTGGGTTGCAGAAACTCTGGGGATTAATTCAGCATTTGAGTTAGGTATCTGGGGTTTGGAGGAAGCAGCTCCTCCCCAGGGCCTGATTATGGAGGAAGCAGGTGGAGCATGGAAGCTGCTGGCTGTTGATGAACCTGTGGGTGCTCCCGTGACTCAGCCTTCCCTTGTTTCCTTGGGTGACACCAGAACAGATCCCCACTCTGCTCTGAGGGAATTCCAGCTGAGATATTTTGTTATTTTTTCTTAGTTCCAGTTTATGTCTTGGTCCCACTAGACTGCAAAGTGAGCCTCTGCCACATCTAATGGGGCTCTTTGTTCCAGTGACCAGGACAGGGCAGCCTTCCATTAGCTGTCAGTAAAAATCAGTAGATGGAAAAGGATTCTGCAAATGCTTAACTTGAGGACATGCCTGTGTTATTTCCCCCAACTCTTCCCTTTACATGTCACAGCCTATAAATTTTTGTATGAAAGAATGTTGGAAGAGGCTAATGTGGCTCATTTATTTTCTTGAGAGACATGGAGGCCTGGTATCCAGAAAATATGTTCAGGAAGAATAGGCACCAGAACCACTTCACAAAGTCTATTCAAGAATCGCTAGAAAACATGGGCTGGAGAGATTGGCTTAGCTGTTAAGCACTTGCTTATGAAGCCTAAGGACCCTGGTTCAAGGCTCAATTCCCCAGTATCCATGTAAGCCAGATGGTCAAGGTGGATATGCATCTGGAGTTCATTTTCAGTGGCTGGAGGCCCTGGTGTGCCCATTCTCTTTCTGTGTGCCTCTTTCTCACTGTATCTCTCTCTCTAATATATAAAAAAAATTTTTTTAAAAAAAGAATCTCTGGAAACCATATTTCCTTACTGAGCAAAATAATTGTTTGTGATTAATATGTGAACTGAACAACACAGAGTCATGAAAACTTGCCAAAGGTTAACGAACTAACCTCCAAACAGGCAAACTCATACTTCTGTCTTTAGGGCTCCAAGACCTTGGCAAGTTCTTGGAGACATTAAGGAAAATGCATGAATCTTGTTCTAGAGAAGACCACAATTTCAGCCAGTGACAAACAAACATTAATGAAAATCACATATGAACCTAACACCCAATGACTAGTACATGAACCATGTTGGCATATTTACTTCTAATGTTTTTCTGTGTACACAGAAATAACTACTTCCTGATATTGCCTCATGAGAAATATCCTGTGCCCTTAAAAATGCTACTACTATTCTCCTGTTAGAAGAATCACCAGGAACCTCACATATTTCCTCACTGAACTCCCCCTTTACAAAAGTTATAAATAAGGCTATGAAAGATATCTTTATTTCTGAAGCTTATTTATATTATGTGGCTTATTAGGGCACATATTTTAGGACTGTCATTGATAGGGTCAATTGATGTCAAAAATAAGATATTTTGGTTGACAAAATAGCTGGTGTCTTTATGACAATTACTTTTTAAACAATGTTTTATTTAACTTATTTATAAGCAGAGAAAAAGAGATAGAGAGGAGACAAAGAGATAGTGGGCACTCTAGGGCCTCTAGCCACTGAAAATGAATTCTATGCATGTGCTCCCTTGTGCATCTGGCTTATGTGGGTACTGGGGAATAGCACCTGGGTGCTTTGGCTTCTCAGGCAAGCACCTTAACCATTAAGCCATCTCTCCAGCCTGACAATTACTTTTTTTTCTTTCTTTTTATTGAAAACTTTAATATATGCTCATATTACAAATAAAGTTATAACACTGATGAGCCCTGTCTTCCACCCTCATTCCACTGAGGGCCTTCCACATTGAGGTTTTCAGCAATCAGTGTGGGGTCATGAATGCACCAGTCAGTTTTTCTGTGATAGAAAATGCCTCAGAGTAAATCTTTCCACCCTGTGGATCTTACATTCTTTCCACTCCCTCTTCCACAGTATTCTCTGAGTCTTGGAGGGTATGTTGTAAGACTTCTTTAGTGTTGAGCTCTTCTTGGCACCTTCTGATTTTCTGCTTTGATGAGTTTTGAGTCTTCTCGGTATCTACTGCCATCTCACTGGAAGAGGTTCTCTGGTCAGTACTGAGAGCGGCCCTCATGTTTAATCTTCCACTTCCTCTATAGTCCTTCGCTGGGCCCTGGTAGATGTGATAGTGATGGCTTGTTTTTTGCTAGGCAGTTGGCTATCTTTCCTTGTCTTTCTGATATGTCTTGAGTCTCCCCAGCATTCACTACCACCTGTAAAAAGCACATTCTCTATCCAAGAGTGAGGGCAGAGTGGATCAAAAAAGATAAACAGACATTTAGAAGAATTTTTTGATGAGAATTACCTCTCCTTTTAGCCAAAAAACAGTGAAAGTTTCCCTCTAGGATTCATTACCTTCTAATCTACAGGCTTCTGACTTGGTTGTCAGTACCAGGCATGAATTCCCTCCCACTGAGAAGACCTCATTCTATCATAGTTGCCTCCGTTACCTATGTGCCACTATTGCACCAGTAGATACATCTTGTCTGGCTGATTGTTTTTGTTGCTTGCAAGATCCACTGCTTGTTCACACTATTGGTGACATTTATCCCCCTGTGAAACTATGAAAGTTATCTAGCAAGGAGCTGACTTCAATCTTAGTTCTAGCATGATCTCTCAATGTCTTGCTACCACAGCCTGTGTTGTCTTCAGCAATAGGCAATAGGATCTTACAATTTACTTCTGCTTTGGTAATGACCTGCATTATTTGTGGACCTCATTGGCCTCCCTGACAAACAGCTCACTAAGGGAGGGTAGCCAAATTCTGGCACTGAAATTTAACAGCAAATCTTATAATTTTAGGATAAAATGTTCTCCATTCCTGCAGGGTACTTCTGACCAAATTATTCCTCTCTTTATCCCTAAATCTCCCTTTTTAGTGGAGTTATATCTTTTAATGAGCTTACAGAGAGGTAAGTTTCTATGGTACTTGTAGCAGACAGCTTCAGGTTCCCTGAGATGAACTTTCAGACCAGGCACAGTTATGGAGGAAGGGATATTTATTGAAGCTTACAGATCCAGGGGAAGTTCCATAATGGCAGAAGAAGCTGGTCTGCCTTCACAAGTCCAAGCAGAGAGAGAGAAACACAAACCTAAAAGCCAGAAGCCACACAGCACAGCACACTTCAGGAACTCCAGCTAGGCACACTTTGCATATCTTTAGATTGAAATCTGAAACCCAGGACCACACCTTAAGATCCACCCAGTGACACCACCTCCAGCCAGTTGCCTCAGATCCAAACTACAAGCTAACAGAACACTAAATATGTTGGGGGCCATATATTCAAACTACCACAGTACTGATTCATGCCATTGTTAGTTTTGTGTATGTTCTTCCTCCATTCCTGTCTTAACACTGTCCTGTCACATCCTTCCAACCTCTATATTATGCCCTTCCATTTACCTGTCTACTATCCCCTACTCTGATCATTTCATGCTTATACTCTTTCCAAGTCTCAGTCTAGCTTTCTAACCAGTACAACTGATGGTTACTACAATGTATAAACAAATCAAACTATTCTTTATTAAGATTCGCATGTGGGGAAATTATGTGTGCTATTTGTCTTTCTGAGCCTGGGTAACTTTACTTAGTATAATTTTTTCCAGGTCTATCCATTTTCCTGCAAATTTCATAATTTCATTTTTCCATATGGCTCAGTAGAATTCCATTGTGCATATGTACATCTTTATTATCCTTTCATCAGTTGATCAGTATCTAGGCTGATTCCATTTCCTAGCTGTTGAGTAGAGCAGCAACAAACATGGCTAAGCAAATAGTTCTGTAGTAAAACATAGAATCTTTTGAGATTTTCAGAAGTGGGCTGGAAAGATGGATTAGCAGTTAAAGCACTTGCCTGCAAGGCCAAAGGATCCAGGTTCGATTCCCCAGGAGCCACATAAAGCCATATGCACAAGGTGCCACATGCATCTGGGGCATTTTGCAGTAGCTGGAGGCCCTAGCATTCCTATTCTTTTTCTTGTTTTCTCTCATTTTTTCTATCTCTCAAAAAAAAATTTTTATTAATTTTTTTTTTGTTGATTTATTTATTGGAGAGTGACAGACACAGAGAAAGACAGATAGAGGGAAAGAGAGAGAATGGGCGCGCCAGGGCTTCCAGCCTCTGCAAACAAACTCCAGACGCGTGCGCCCCCTTGTGCATCTGGCTAACGTGGGACCTGGGGAACCGAGCCTCGAACCGGGGTCCTTAGGCTTCACAGGCAAGCGCTTAACCGCTAAGCCATCTCTCCAGCCCTCAAATAAAAATTTTTAAAATTATTTTTTAAAAAGAGATATCCAGGAGTAGTACAACTGGGTCAAATGTTACATTGAATTTTAGATTTATTTATTTATTTATTTATTTTTAATTTATCTATTTGAGAGAGACAAACACAGAGAGAAAGGCAGAAAGAGAGAAATTGAGAGAGAGAGAGAGAGAGAGAATGGGCACGTCGGGGCCTCTACTCCAGACGTGTGCGCCCCCTTGTGCATCTGGCTAACGTGGGTCCTGGGGAACCGAGCCTTGAACCGGGGTCCTTAGGCTTCACAGGCAAGCGCTTAACCGCTAAGCCATCTCTCCAGCCCTGATTTTTAGATTTTTAAGAAACCTCTATACTGCTTTCCATAGTGGCTGTACAAGCTTGCACTCCTACCAACAGAGGATAAGGGTCCCTCTTCCCCCACATCCTTGCCAGCATTTGTTGTCATTTTTTTTTATGATAACCATTCTGAGTAGAGTAAGACAAAATCTCAAAGTAGTTTTACTTGAATGGCTAAAGATGTTGTACACATTTTCAGATATTTATTGGCCATTTGCATTTCATCCTTTAGTGCCATGCCCCATTCTTGAGTGGGTTGATAGATTTTTATTGCTTAGTTTTTGAGTTCTTTGATTATTCTTGATATTAAACATCTGTCAGATGTGTAACTGGCAAAGCTTTTCTCCCATTCTATGGATTGTCTTTTGACTCTGATGATGGTTTGCTTCGCTGCACAATAGCTTTTTGGATTCATGAGATACCAATGGTTGAGTGTTTGTCTCATTCTGTTGGCTACCGGGACCTTGTTCAGAAAATCTGTCCTTACACATGCATCTTGGTATACTCTATCTTTTCTTCTAGATTTGTTTTAGAGTTTCAAGTCTTAAACAGATCCTTAACCCATTTGAAAGTGATTTTGTGCATGGTGAGAGACAAGGGTCTAGATTCATTCTTCCACAAATTGTTATCCAGTTTCTCCAGCACCATTTGTTCTGATGGAGTATCCAGATGTTTAACTTATTTTTATTTTTGATAAGTTTTTTTTTAATGTTTTTATTAGCATTTTCCATGATTATTAAAAAAATCCCATGGTAATTCCCTCCCCCCCACCCCCCATGCTTTTCGCTTTGAAATTCCATTCTCCATCATATTACCTCCCCATCACAATCATTGTACTTACATATATACAATATCAACCTATTAAGTACCCTCCTCCCTTCCTTTCTCGTCCCTTTATGTCTCCTTTTTACTTACTGGCCTCTGCTATTAAGTATTTTCATTCTCACGCAGAAGCCCAATCATCTGTAGCTAGGATCCACATATGAGAGAGAACATGTGGCGCTTGGCTTTCTGGGCCTGGGTTACCTCACTTAGTATAATCCTTTCCAGGTCCATCCATTTTGGATGTTGAACTTTGTCAATCACTTTCTTTATGTCTAATGAAATGATCACGTGAGTTTTGTCCTTCAATCCACTTATATAATGTATTATGTTTATCGATTTGCATATGTTGAACCATCCCTGCATCTCTGGGATAAAGCCTACTTGGTCAAGGTGAATGATCTTTCTGATATATTCTTGTATTTTGTTTGCCAATATTTTGTTGAGAATTTGTGCATGTATGTTCATGAGGAAGATTTGTCTGTAATTTTCTTTTTTATTGTTTTGTTCTATCTTGCCTGGTTTGGGCTTTATATAAGGAGTTTGGTAGGATTCCTTCTTTTTCTATTTTATGGAAAATCTTAAGAAGCAATGGTGTTAGTTCTTTCCTGAAGGTCTGATAAAATTCAGCAGTGGATCCATCTGGATCTGGGCTTTTTATAGTTGGGATATTTTTGATAACTGCTTGGATCTCCATGCTTGTTATAGGTCTATTTAAGTAATTAATCTAATCTTGATTTAATTTAGGTAGGTCATATGAATCAAGGAATCATCCATTTATTTCAGATTCTCATGTGTGGAGTATATGCTTTTATAGTATGTCCCTATGACTTTTTGAATGTTGTGATGTTACCTTTTTCATGTCTAATTTTATTAATTTGTGTCTCTTCTCTCTTTCTTTTGGTCAGATTTGCTAAGGGTTTATCAATCTTGTTTATCCTTTCAAAGAACCAACTCTTTGTTTCTTCCCATCTACTGATTTTTGGTTTGCCTTGTTCTTCTTTTTCCAAGGCTTTACGTTACAGCATTAAGTCATTTACTTGTGACTTTTCTAATTTCTTAATATAGGCATTTAAAGCTATAAATTTACCTCCAAGGAATGCCTTCATTGTTTCTCAGAGATATTGGTATGTGGTGTTCTCATTATCATTTGACTCTATAATTTTTTTGATTTCCTTCTTGATTTCTTCATTGACCCATTCATCATTTAGTTGTGTGTTGTTTAATTTCCATGTTTTGTGTATGCTCTATAGCCTTTCTTGCTATTGATTTGTAGTTTGATTCCATTGTGGTCAGATAGAATGCAAGGAATTATTTCAATTTTCCTGAATTTGTAAAGATTTGCTTTGTGTCCTAACATATGGTCTATTTTAGAGAATGTTCCATGTGCTGCTGAAAAGAATGTATATTCTGCAGCCTTTGGATGAAATGTCCTGTATATATCTGTTACGTCCATTCCTCCTATGCTCTCATTTAGTCCAGATGCCTCTCCGTTTATTTCCCAGGATGACCTGTCAGTTGGTGAGACTAGGTGTTGAAGTCACCCACTACCACTGTGTTTGGTGTTATCTGTGACCTTAGTTCTAATAGCGTTTGCTTGATGAATTTGGGGGGCCCCATGTTAGGTGCACATATGTTTAGGATTGTAATGTCCTCCTGTTGTAGTATGCCTTTAATCAATATAAAGTGATCTTCCTTATCTTTCTTAACTAATGTTGCACTGAAGTCTACCTTGTCAGATAGGATAGCAATACCTGCTTGTTTTCTAGGTTCATTTGCTTGAAACACCATTTTCCAAACTTTCACCCTAAGATAATGTTCATCCTTTGTAGAAAGGTGGGTTTCTTGGAGGCAACAAATTGAAGGATCCTGCTCTTTAACCCAGTCTGCATACCTATGTCTTTTGATTGGGGCATTGAGGCCATTGATATTAAGAGATATTATTGAAAGGTGTGTATTCATTTTTGCCATTTTTTGTAGTTCTTCCGGTTTTACCTTTGGTCTGTTTTGTTAAGTAGCATTTGAGTATTGTCTGTTTTTTCTCAGTTCCTTTTATGTGTGCTTTTCTTTTTCTTCAGCATGGAAGATTCTTTCAAGTATTTTCTGTAGAACTGGTTTTGTCTTCAAATATTCCTTTAGCTTGCTTTTGTCATGGTGTGGCTCTCAAGATTCTCAGAGTATCTACAAAAGTGACCCTAGGTGTTGGGTTTGCCTGCTATGATAGTATTCAAGTACGCTGAGTGGAACCAAATACAGATAGTTTCTAAAATTTAACTAAACAATGTACACTTGCAATGATAGCACAGAGTATTTATCCAAGAGTATGTATTATGACAACCAGATCCTCTGTCTGTCCCTTAGGCTGTGTGGTGCCTCACCCACTCCCTTAATCCTGACAACAAGGAGGTTAAGATTTCTGGTCTTTTGAGGGTACCAAGTCAGCTTGTGACCAGGTGAGATCCTTCCCTAATGTATAAAAGAAGAGGAAACAAAGCCACTATAAATCAAGAAGCAACAAATAACAAGCCTAAATTACATCTTATTTAAGAGTGGCAAATCTGACCATCCATCAGATTTAACATATAATTTATCCTGATATGGAAGGTGCAATTAGCACTTCTGGTTCAGGCCTATATACCAGGTTTGTTAGGTGGGTACTGACCTGATGTAATCCCAGTTACCTTTTGGGATGATTTTGGTCTCAGTTATACAGCACTCCTGCTTGAGTCCCACTACCTGCTCAAGTAGGTGTGGCTGGGACCCTGGACCACTGCTCTGATTGCTGGAGCTGGGCACTGGCTGTGTGGGAGGGGAGGCTGCCCTCTAGCTGTTCCATGTGTTCTTCTACCTTGTGATCTCCTGTGTTGTTCACTACCATCCTCCCTTCACTTTTCTTGAGTTTGCAGAGAGGTCTGGTGTGGGTGGGAAATCCCCTCACCTGGCTTTTCCTGTGGCTCAGGCTGAGCCTGGCGGCTGGCTGGTGCACTGCTGCTGAGGTCCTGCAGTCCTGCCAGAGCCACTTCTGCTGGCCTCTGTGGGCTCTGGGTCTCTGCTACTTCTCTGCTGCCATTTCAATTTCCTATACAACTCACTTTTTAGGGAAAGTGTATTTTGCTGGGTTTTTTTTTTTTTTTTTTTGGCTTTTTCCCCCCTAAGCTGCTTTTGCATGGTACCTACACCACCACCTTAACTGGAAGTTCTCCATAGATAAATTTTTAACAAAAGAGAGTGCTAAAACAAGCAACAGAGGAAATATTCACTATATACAAAGGCAATTCCATCATAATTACCACAGATTTCTCAGTGGAAACCCTGAAAGCTAAAAGGGCCTGAAATGGAACACTTCAAAGTATGGCTTCCAACCGAAACTACTGTACCCAGCAAAAATATCCCTCATAATAGATGGTGAAAGGAAAATATTACATGAAAATAGTCAACTCTATGACTACATGAACACAAAGCCAAACATACAGAGAATAATTCATGGAATACTCCACACAGAAGAGTCAAAAAAAAAAAAATCTCAAGAGCGTACAAGATCACAATAAGCAAAACTGAAGCAGGCTCAGAAGAGTACAAAACCCAAGAAAGCACCAAACCCCATAAAGCACCCCATCGTGGCAGGGATTAAATCAAA
This sequence comes from Jaculus jaculus, assembly GCF_020740685.1. Taxonomy (NCBI): domain Eukaryota; kingdom Metazoa; phylum Chordata; class Mammalia; order Rodentia; family Dipodidae; genus Jaculus; species Jaculus jaculus. Next base: position 80,349,044 of record NC_059110.1, on the reverse strand, counting down.
CATCACAAATATAACCCTAAATATTAATGGTCTTAGCTGACACATCAAAAGACACAAGTTAACAGCATGGCTCAGAAAACTGGACCTTTCTATCTGCTGTCTTCAAGAAACCCACCTCACCACTGAAGACAGACACCTGCTCAGGGTGAAAGGATGGAAAATGGTATTCCAAGCAAATGGAAATAAGAAACAATCAGGTGTTGCTATATTAATAGCCGATAAAATAGACTTTAAATCAAAGGTAATCTAAAAGGAAAAAGAAGGCAATTTCTTGCTTATCAAGGGAAAAATCAAACATGAGTACATCACAATCTTAAATCCATATACAGCAAACACAGGTGCACCACAATTTAGAAAACAAAACATACTTGACAACAAAACAGAAAAAACACCAACACCATCATAGTTGAAGACTGCAAAGCTCTACTAGGATCAATAGATCATCCAAGCAGAAAATCTACAGGGAAATAATAGCACTTAACACCACCATATGTCAATTAGACCTAACAAACATCTAGAGAACTTTCTACCCCAATTCTGCAGAATACACATTCACCTCAGAAGCCCACAGAACCTTTACCAAAGTAGACCATATATTATGCCATAAAACATGCCTCAATAAATTCAGGAAAATTGAAGTAATTTCCTGTATCATATCAAATAACATTGTCTTGAAGCTATAAATTTACAACAAGAGACCTATCATAAATTCCACCAGCAACTTGAGACTGAACAACACATTCATCATCCCTAATAATCAGGTAAATAGAAATTAAAATAACTATGAGATTCCACCTTACCCCAGTGTTGCAGTCTAGTTCACATTGCTGGTAGAAATCACCCAACAAAGAGCAGCTTCTTGGAGAAAGAGAAAGAGATTTATTTTGGCTCACAGTCTCGAGGGGAAGCTCCACAATGGCAGGGGGAAACAATGGCATGAGCAGAGAGTGGACATCACCCCCTGACCAACAAAAAGTGGACCATAGCAACAGGAGGGTGTACCAAACACTGGCATGGGGAAACTGGCTATAAAGCTCATAAGCCCACCCCCAACAATACACTCCCTCCAGGAGGCATTAATTCCCAAATCTCCATCAGCTGGGGACCTAGCATTCACAACACCTATGTTTCTGGGGGACACCTGAATCAAACCACCATACCCAGTAAGGACAGCAAACATTGAAAAATCAAATGAAAACAAATGCTGGCAAGGATGTGGAAAAATAGGAACCTTCATTCATTCATTGTTGGTGGGAATGTAAGATGGTACAACCAGTATGGAAAGCAATATAGAGGCTCCTAAAATGATTGATTATAGATTTACCAACAGACCCAGTTATTCCCTTTCTGGGCATTTACCCCAAAATCTCCATGCCTCAATTCAGAGAGATTTGTCCTCTCAGTTCATAATAGCTACAAACTGTAATCAACCCAGATGTCCATTAATAGACAAATGGATAACTAAGATGTGGTATATTTACATGATGGAATTCTACACACCAGTAAGGAAAAATGACAAAACAGCATTTAAATAAAAATGATCAAACCTGGAACAGATCATTTTCAGTGAACTCACTCACTCACAGAAAGATAATGGTCACATAGTCTCACTCATCTGTGGCTCCTAATCTGAATCTACCTGAGATACTGACATACCTAATAAGCATCTTGAGGACCAGACAACAGGGTAGGTGGGTGGGAGGGAAGGGTAAGGGTGGACACAAAACTGGAGCCAAATGGCAATGGAACCATAAAATTCTACATCCTAAAAGACAGACTAAATGGTTGAACCTTCATCAAGCCCGTAGAGGGAACAGCTGAATCACAAGGCCCTGGAGAGGACATAATGAAGACTGACCTTAATCTACTCCTGTCTCTCTCTCTCTCTCCTTTTCTCTCCTCTCCTCTCCCTCCTTTCTCTATTTCTTACATATTAACTATCATTTTCTTCCCACTTTAATTTGGTGCTGAGCTGTAACTTCCAGTAGCAGCATGTGGCTAACTTAGATAGTGAGTTGTTGATCAGAGAGACCTACAAGACTTTTCAAAAGAAGAGATTTCTGTCAGAGTACTTGATGACCTACCAAAGGTTACTGGCAAGACCATACTGCTGAAGACATGATATGATGATGGTATGGAACATGGAGTGACCGGGCTGGAAGCTGGAAGAGAGTCAGTCACCAGTTAGCTCATCTAGTGCCAGAAGGTGCTACATGAGTGACTGGGGGGAAAAGGACCAACATCTGTCTAAGAAACTCATGGTTAAAGCTACTCAGCAGCAACAACCTGATGTGATGCTCACACAACTGCAATAGTGGCACACAGTCATGGTGGGAAACCAGCTGGACTTGATTCGGCAAACTGATCTGCTTAGTGGAGTGGAACCCATAGCTGGAGCTGGGAAATAAATCAGAACCATGTCCAAAAATGAGCCTGTTCTCCATTATCAAGCTCCCACCAATCATGGGCTACAAGAGGGCCTACACCTATCACCTATTAAATTCTCTTTATCTCCAAAAAAAAAAAAAAATCCTTATACTCCATTGAAAAATTTGATTTGCTTTTTCAGGTAGACACAGATCCTAAGGAGAGAACTACCCAATCATACCTCAAAAGGGCCCCACCTGTAGCTAATACTAATTGGGGAAATAAGCAAGATTGCTGCTTGCTTGGTGAACTTGGTACCAGCACAAGGAAGGAGATAGGCACAGAGAACATTCAACTCATACTAAACCAGATATCCAGAGACACAGAGATTCCCAAGACCTCATCACTGAAGCAGACCTAAAATGAACCCAACATGGCTCATGGAAATTTGCAAAAGAGGGGACAGAAAGAATGTTAGAGCCACACATTGGGTTACTATACACATAGATACTGCCTCTTACCCATAACTGATGGCTCACCCCACAATGCACAACCCATATTTCCCAATGAGGATGGACCCTGCAGAAGGGGGAGGACAGGGAGGAGGCTAATGATGGCATCAAAATGACTGTATACATTGTGTATATAACTAATAAAAATATATGAAAAAAAAAAAACAATACAGTACCTTGGAATAAACCTAACCAAGAAAGTGAAGGATCTCTACAATGAAAACTATAAAACACTCAAGCAAGAAATTGCAGAAGATACAAAGTAATGGAAAGACAACCCTTGTTTGTGGATCAGAAGAATCAATATTTTGAAAATGACAACCTTACCAAAAGCAATCTACACATTTAATGCAATCCCCATCAGAATTCCAATGGCATTCTTCATGGAAATATAAAAATATCCAAAAATTCATTTGGAAGCACAAAAAACCTCAAATACCTAAAACAATATCATGCAACAAAAATAAGGCCAGTGGTATCATCTTACCTGATTTTAAGCTTTATTACATACAAAGCCACAGTAACAAACACAGTATGGTAATGGCACAAAAACAGGCAAATAAATCAATGGAACAGAATAGAGGACCCAGGTGTAAGTGCAGGTAGCTATAATAGCCCCCTGATCTTCAACAAAAATGCCAAAAATACTCAATGGAGAAGACAGCCTATTCAGCAAATGGTGCTGGGAAAACTGGATATGCATCTGTAGAAGGATGAAAATAGATTCTTATCTCTCTGTGTGCACAAGAATTAAGTCCAAATGGATCAAAGACCTTAATATCAGACCTGAAACTCTGAAAGTGATAGAGGAAAAACTACGGGAAACCCTTCAACACATTGGTGATCAAACACATTCTGAATATAAAACCCCAGTTGCAAAGGACATAAAACCACAGATCAAGTGCTTGGACCTCATGAAATTTCAAAGCTTTTATATGGCAAAGGACACTGGGAATACACAAAGAGGCAACCTACAGAAGGGGAGAAAATTTTTCCAGCAATCATCTGACAGAGGATTAATATCTAGTATATATAAAGAACTCAAAATATTAAATAATAAGAAATGAAAAAAAAACCAATTTAAAAAAGGGATATGGGGGCTGGAGAGATGGCTTAGCAGTTAAGTGCTTGCCTGTGAAGCCTAAGGATCCTGGTTCAAAGGTCAATTCCCCAGGACCCATGTTAACCAGATACACAAGGGGGTGCACACATGTGGAATTCGTCTGCAGTGGCTGGAAGCCCTGGTGCACTTATTCTCTCTCTTTCTCTGCCTCTTTCTCTGTCTGTTACTCTCAAATAAATACATAAAAATAAACCAATTTTTTTTTAAAATGGGCTATGGAAATAAATAGAGAGTTCTCAAAAGAAAAAATACAGATAGCATATAAACATTTAAAAAAGTGTTCTACATCCATAGTCATCAGGGAAATGCAGGTTACAACTACTTTAAAATTCTACCTCAATCCTGTCAGATTGGCTACCATCATGAAAACAAATGACCATAAATTCTGGCAAGGATGTGGAAAAAGAGGAACCCTTCTACACTGTTGGTAGGAATGCAATCTGGTCTAGCCATTGTGGAAATCAGTGTGCAGGTTCCTACGACGCCAGATCTACCATATGACCCAGCTATAACACTCCTAGACATATATCCTAAGGACTCATTTCACTATCTTAGAGATACTTGCTCAACCATGTTCATTGCCACTCTATTCACAATAGCTAGGAAATGGAACCAGCCTAGATGTGCCTCAACTCAGTTTCAGAGGCCAGTAAGCTAGAAAGGTGATATAAAGGGAATAGAAAGAGTGGGAGGGGGGACTTCATAGGACATTGTATATATGTAAGTAGAAGAACAGATTAATGGGGGTTAAAATGCCTAAGTGAGGTAGGGGAAGAGAGTGAGTAAGGAAAGGAGGAAGGAGGGCTAATCAAAATCTAAGAGTACATAAATAAGTCATATGGAAACCTACTTTTATGGACAATGGAACACTCAGAAGCCATAGATCATCACTAGAAAATGTTCAGTGCCAGGGATTACATACCTTCCTGTGAGTTGTTGGCCAGGGAGGTCCCTGATGCCCCCAAAACATTACAGGCCATTGCTGAGGCCTTTGGGTCCCCACCAAGAACAGATGGTAAAACTCTATTGCCAAAGACTCCACATATTTCAGCTGCAAGGTCACTGGAAAATCTTGCTGGAGCTGAGCTGATAACCTCCTTCATGTAGACTAGATGACATAAAGCTGGAAAAAGCCATGCTACATGGAGTTCAATGGGAAAGACAGAAACCACCAGTACAGATTATCAACAGTGGACATTTCAAGCCTTAAATTTGGCCAGCCAGGCTAAATGAGCCAACAGGTACAATACTGGCATGTCTCTTATGGGGGAAACTAACAGCTTTCTCATTGGACTGGAGGCCTGCTCCATGGGTGGGAATACATCCCTGATACTGAAAGCCTACAACTGGGGTAGTCATGAGCCCTAGAGGTGTAATGTCTGCTGGTGTCTGGCTAAATGTATATACTATACTCACCAAAGAGCCCAGTAAGCACTTCTCTTAATGTTCATACCCATATATTAATGCTACTCTCACTTTTGGTTAGAGAAGCTTCTCTTTTCAAATGGTAGGGACCTTGGATTGATACTGAGTTTTATTCCTACTCATATAGAAGTCCATAATTTGGAGTTAGGATCCACATATGAGAGGAACATGTCATGTTTGGCTTTCTGAGCTTGAGTTACCTCACTAAGTATAATCCTTTCCAGATCCATCCATTTTCCTGCAAATTTCATAACTTCAGTTTTCTTTACCACTCAGTAGAACACCATTGTGTAGATGTGCCATATCTTCATCATACATTCATCAGAAGGCACCATGGTGCTGAGAAGAAGTGACAGAGGAGTACTCAACATTGCAATATCTCTAACACACCTTCCAAGGCTCAGGGTACACTGTGAAAGAGCTGGCAGAAAGAGTGTAAAAGCCAAAGGAAGGGTAGGGATCCTTACAACATGTTCTTCCAGATACAAAATGGCCCAAATATTCATGACCACACAGTGCCTGACACTACCTACACAAGACCATCATAATAGGAAGAAAAGATCCTGACATCAAAATAAAAGAGAGACTGATTGAGAGGGGGATGGAATATGATAGAGAGTGGAGTTTCAAAGGGGAAAGTGGGAGGAGGGAGGGAATTACCAATTACCATGGGATATTGTCTACAATTATGGAAGCTGTCAATAAAAAAATTAAAATTAAAAAAGCAACTAAACAGAGTCACATGTTGGGTCATGATTTGCAGAGACATTTATCATACCAATAACTGGGGGCTAACTCCACAATGCAAGACCCATTTTCATTAACAAGGAGGGTCTAATGGGAGGGGGTAGATCACAGATGAGCCTAAATAATGGTACCAAACTGCCTGTATTTACTGAAAAGAAAACTAATAAATTAAATTAAAAATAGAAAAATCCACCAATGATAAGGGATAATCATGGTTGTTTAATAAGAGAAGTCATGAAAATTGAAAGAAATAGGGGAAAGAAAGCAAACCAAAAAAAAAAAGTTAACAAAGATGAAGTACTATTTTTCTGACCCATCCCTGCCTGATACCATGTTGGGTGGTACGAAGCACACAGCTCTGTAATGACTCTCCTGTAAAGCTATTCCTAGAAGAATGCTACTGTAACCTGACCCCAGGGCTCTTTTATAACAACTCACCACATTTAATTGGTAAGTGACACAAAGACAATCTTGAAGAAAGGAACAAGTCTCTACGAAGTCTTGCAAGGAATAAATCAATCTGACCAGCTAATGATTCAGGCTTTAATTTCTACCTCTTTTATTTCAAGTATACTATTAAGTATTTAAATGGCTTCAAACCATAAGCTATAAATCACTGAAATCTTCAATTCAGTTATGGTTTTGAGCAAAAAAAAAGAAGAGAGAGTCCTGAACATGGGAGCATTGGACCATGCACAATTGTGGTATTATTTCTACTTAAAATACAAAGTTGAATTCCTTAGGGAGAAAAAAGTGAAACAATTGAGCAAGAGATGTTTATTCACAGATAAAATGCTAAAAAAAAAAAAAAAAACAGATAGGAAAGAATTAAGAGGCAATAGTGGGGTGATGCACGCAGAACAACTTCAGAGGCAATGACTTTCTAGTCCCATTGCTTCCAAGTACAACATTTTTAAAAATTTCTTAAGAACCAGCTTCAGTTTTCCTGACCCCACATCCCAGAAACACTCCTCGTCTTTTTCTCTCCTTCAAATTCAAGTCCTCTGGGAAAAGTCCTACTTCCCAGCCAGTGTCATCACTTCCTCAGCAGGGTGGCCTTGAGAGCCTGGCCACACTGGTCACCACCAGCTAACCACCTCCAGATCCCATGACTCTTTGGTGGCCTTCCATATCCATTCGACTTGCCATACCTCTCACCTGGCCTATTTCAGTGGTGACTTGATGCCAACATAATTCACCACAGGAAAAGTACAAGGCACTTGTACAAGTGAGCAGGACTCACTTATTAGAAGTATTGTTATTAATATCATTGAAGAGCTCCATCTTCAAAGGGATGAAAATGAAAGATATTAATACTGTCTGAGTGGCCTCAAAAAAAAAACTAAGCTTTACTTAGTTGGAGAAGGTATAGCACCATGGGAATCACATAAGGAAACTTATAATCTCTGAAAAGAAAATCACGGGGATACTCCCAAGCCTTTTAAGCATCCATCTTGGGGGTGAGAAAGAAGTGAGGTGTTGCAAAGACGCATGTGCAAAGGGAAGATGTCCTTGAGTATCTGTGCTCACACCATTGACTCCACCTGCTATAGCCAGGAGCCACCAAAGTTGAGCTCAGTACCCCCATGAGACTGTTAGCCTAGAAAACCAGCTTCTTGCTAATAGAGAGTTCTTTGGCCCAGGAGCATCTTAGAGTTTGAATTTATTCTGTAGAGTAAGAGGAAGAGGAGAGGAAGGAGATGACCAGGTTATCATATGTTGTTGGTTCACTACTATCAAATATAGCTCTTTCCTTTCAGATTTCAAGTGGATTTCGTCCAACTGCTCTTAAAAATAAACATTCTATTGTTTCTGGGTGCAGCGGAGAGAACAGAAAAAAAAAAAAAGCAACTAAAGGGAGCTGGAGAGATGTCCTAGTGGATAAGGCACTTGCCTACCAAGCCTTAGGACCCAAGTTTGACTCTCCAGGTCCCATGTAAGCCAGACACACAGGTGACAAGGCAAACAAGGTTGCACATGCACATAAGGTGGCACACATACCTGGAGTTCAACTGCAGTGGCTGGAGGCCCTGGTGCACAAATTTTCTCCCTCTTGCTCTCTTTCTCTCTGCCTCTCTCTCCCCTTCTGTTATCAATAGGGCTCAAGGGATGGCTTAGTGGTTAAGGGGCTTGCCTGCAAAGCCAAAGGACCCAGGTTCAATTCCCCAGGACCCAGGTAAGCCAGATGCACAAGGTGGCACATGCGTATGGAATTTGTTTGCAGCATCTGGAGGCCCTGGTGTGCCCATTCTCTCTCTCTCCCTCTGCTTCTTTATTCCCCAAATAAATAAATAAATATTAAAATTTTTTAAAGCAACTAAAGCAGAATAAAGTCCTGACATCTGTTTTAAGACATCATGAGAAGTATCCTCAAAGCTAAACAAAAACATAAGAATCAGAAGGTTGAGGCCAGCCTGTCTCTCAGCAATGACAACAGAAGTGAGCCTAAACAATGGTACCAAACTGCCTGTATTTGCTGAAAAGAAAACTAATAAATTAAAATTAAAAAAAAAAAAAAGAAAAGCTGGGCATGGTGGCACATGCCTTTAATCCCAGCACTTGGGAGACAGAGATGGGAAGATCATTGAGCGTTCGAGGCCATCCTGAGACTACATAGTTAATTCTAGGTCACCCTGGACCAGAGTGAGATCCTACATCAAAGCCCTCCCTCCCCCCCCGCAAAAAAAAAAAAAGAAAAAAGAAAAGCAAGTTCTTTAGAGCCTTAAGATTATTCTCCCAGCCAGAGGTCAGCACATGTTGCCTCATGACATCCAAGAGTTCTGAGGTGATAAAGAATTTTAGAGCAAAAAATTTATACACAAGACACTTTTTTAGGAGCCCAGAGTCTGTGGGTTTTGTCCCTTACCAGTGGGACATGCAATAAGCCTGCAGTATAGGATTAGTTGCTTACCAATGTGACCCAAAATAATACCCTGTGGTGTAGCTGGCCTCTTGCATTTTCTCTGGTTGATCAAAGCCTGCCTGTACAGGATCTATGGCTGATCCTTTTTTTTTTGGAGCTTGTTTATGGCATGTCTCAGCCATGCCTTCACATATTTAGCCTCTTAAAAAGTATCTCAACCATGAAAGCAGTATAGGCCAGGAAAAAAAAAATCATCTGGCATATACAAGCACAATAACACTCAGGATAAATTCTCTTTTAGATCAATTGGGTTACTTGGATTAAGAAAGCCATAGTGTAATTTACCTCATGCAGTATGGAAACCAAAAAGTATCTGTAGGTATTAGCATTTAAAATTCAGTCAGAGTAAACATAAAAATATATCTGAACAAATTCTGTCAATATTCCAAACACAGCATTTACATTTTACCATTGGCTCTACAAGTTGGGGAGAGAGAAAACAGAAAGTTAAAATATATGTTTATCACAGAAAATTCCCCAGTCTACCAAGTTTTAACTGTGCGGAGCTTCCAAGCAGAAAAAGAAAAAAGATTTACACAGAAGATGGAGAAATAGGAGATTAAACAGATCATGCATCCTGCCATGAGAAAGGCAGCACAACACTTATCCTTTGATTTCCCAGCCAATGCTCCATTATGATTCAGGATTTGGGGTTCTCAGCCAACACACCAATATGATATGGGAATGTTGTGGCGTCTCTAGATTCTTGTCTTATGAACTCAGAAAATTTAGATCCAAAGACCAGAGGGTAAAGTTTAGAAAGATTTCATGAGATTAAGTGAAGGAATTAGTTGAAAATAGAGAGCTTCTGCCCATGAGAAGACAAGAACAGGTTATACCTCCCCACAGTATTTTTATAGAACTAGATAAAATTCTAAACACAATATAGAAGCACAAAAGACACAGATAGCCAATTAAATCCCCAGCATAAAGAGCAAAGCTAAAGGTTGCACAATACCTGACCTCAATTTTATTACAGAGCCATAGAAACAAAACCAGCATGGTAGTGGCATAACAACAGGATGTAGACCAATAGAATAGAACAGACCCAGAAATAAACCCAAAGAGCTACAGCCACCTAATTTTTGACAATGAAGTCAAAAACATATGATGGAGATAGACAGTATTCAAGAAGTGGTGCTGGGAAAACTCAATTTCCACATGTATGAAACCAGATTTCTGCCTTTCAACCTGCACAATTCAATTTGAAATAGATCAAAGACCTTGACGTAAGACCTGAATCTTTGAAACTGCTGGAGGAAAACAAGGAAAGTACTTCAACATATAAGCATACATAAGGATTTTCTGCAAAAGGGACTTCAATAGCATGGAAAATAATCTCAAATCTTTATTAATAATATTACATGAAAGTTAAAAGGTGACCTGGTTAAGATGGTGGATTTGTAACCACACTAGAACTCCAGAACTGAAAGAAGACAAGATTTGAGGACCTCCAGTACTAGAAGAGACCTAACAGAACCCCCCAGCAGGGTGGGTGCAGAGGGGCACAATCAGGAACCTGCCAATTCCTACATAATCTATAGCACAGCCAGGATGCAAAAGTAGGAACCCAACTTCTCCCACATGGGCTGGGCTGGAGCCTGTCTGACTCCCCCTGAGTTCAGACAGGATGGTGGGGGTGGGCAGGTGATCGGCCTTCCTCTCAGACAGACAGGGAACCATTCCATGGAGCAATGGCATGCCCTGGGGTGAAAGAAGCCTGACATACACAGTGCAAAAACCGGGCTGGTGCCAAGGCTCATCTCCAGCTGGCACTGGCAAGTAGCCCATTCTGCATGCTCATGGGTAGGGGGACTCCCTGAGTCCATAGATCCTTATGTTCTGCCATGGGGACCAGACGTCAGGTGCAGGGCTTGGGAGTGGCTGGCTTCCTCACAGCAGTGTGGTTCCAACACAACCTTCACAACCCGTGCAGTTGAGGTACAACGGTGGAGCTGGGGAAGGGCTCATGCTCTGGACCTGCTTCTGAGCTCCACAGAAGTGCCACTTCTGTGAATGCACAGCAGAAGGCCCTTCTGACCTCCAACAGGGTTCTGTGGTCAGGCATGGAGTAGGGGAGTGGCTGTCACATGCCCACCAGGTTGGTACCAGCACAGCTTCCATTACCTGTACAGCTGAGATACAGTGGGAGAGCTGGGGCAAGTGCTCATGCTGCAAGGTAGCTCCTCATCTTCACAGGCATGGCACTGCTGAGATCACAGGCTGAAGATCCTTCTGACCTCCAACACAGACACCCGTGGGCTTTGTACCAGCTACCAGCTACCAGCTACCAGCCCATTGCTACTTGCAAGGCACTTGTGACCACCACCATCTGTACACCTACAATACAAGGCTATTCCACTCCAGTCTGAATCAAACCAAAACAGAACACTCACTGAAAATCTTACATGAACCACTAGCTGCTTCCTCCTCAACAAAACAAAGACAGCTACCCCAAGATTGGTAAAGCTCAATGCAAAATAAATAAATAAAAAGACAAACCAAGATATCTCCACAAAGAATACCTAGACCCACAATGGAATTCCTTAATGAAATATAGAGCATACACCAGAAATAGAATCCCAAAATGCAAGCACAATAAGCTTATCAGATAAACTTAATGAGATCATGACCAAATGGATGGCAGAATTGGAGAAAATCATTAAAATAATCCCATAAATGACATGCAGAGAAGGACAAATGCAACATGTTCACCCTATACGTGGCTCCTAACCTGGAATAGCTTGAGTTGCAGGCATGCCTAACAGGCAACTCAGGGATCAGATGCTAGGGGTGGAAGGGTTTTGGAGACATGCACAAAACTAAAGACAAAAAGAATCATGGAAATCTTTCTCCTGGATAACAGACTAAAAGATGTAACCCTCAATAGGAGTGTGAGGAGACTGTCTGGACAGAAGAGCCCTGGAGATGGTGGAACAAAATCTAATCCTAAAACTATTGGCTCTGACTTATAATTCTCAGTTCCAAGAGGGGATTATACCCCACGTTGAGCTGTTGGTTAGAGAGACCTATGAGTTTCCCCAAAAAGACAAGCTTCTGTCAAAGCACTTGATTACTCACCTGATGTAAAAAGTAAGATTCTGGGCTGGAGAGATGGTTTAGAAGTTAAGCACTTGTCTGTGAAGCTTATGGCCCCCATTGGAGGTTTGATTCCTAGGACCCACATAAGCCAGATACACACGTGGTGCATGCATCTGGAATTCATTTGCAGTGGCTAGAGGCCCTGGAGTGTCCATTCTCTTTCTGCCATTCTGACTGAAGTGAGATGGAATCTCACAGTAGTTTTGATTTGCATTTCCCTGATGAGTAGAGATGTTGAACATTTCTTAGGTGTTTAATGACCTTCCTTTGAGAATTCTCTGTTCAATTCCATGTTCCATGTTTTGAGGGGGTACTTAATTTTTTATTTTAGGTTTTTTTAGTTCTTTGTAGATTGTAGATTTTAAACCTTTGTCAGAGGTATTGTCAGTGAAGATTTTCTCCCATTCAGTAGGTGTTTATTGACTCTGTTGATGGTTTGCTTATCTGTACAACTTTTTATTTTCATGAGATACCAGTTGTTGAGTGTTTGCCTAAATCTCTGAGCCACTGGAGTCTCATTCTCCATGACTATATCTTGGAGTGTTCTTCCTACTTTTTCTTCTAGTCAATTTAGAGTTTCCGGTCTTATATGGAGGTTCTTGACCCATTTGGAATTGTGTTTTGTGCAAGGTGAGAGGAAAGAGTCCAATTTCAATCTTCTACATGTGGCTACACAGCATCTCCAGCATTGCTTGTTGAAGATGCTCTTTGCTCCAGTGAACACTTTTGGCTGCTTTATCAAAGATCAGGCAGCTGGAGTTACTAGAACTTATACCTGAATCTTCAATCCTATTCCTGTGGTCAATGTGCCCATTTTTATGCCAGTGCTATGCTGTTTTTATTACTATTACCTTATAATATAGCTTGAAATCAGGCATGGTGACACCACAGAGGTATTCCTTTTGCTGAGTACATTTTTGGCTCTCTGGGACCTTTTTAATTCCATATTAATTTTGAGACTTTTTTTTCTAAGTCTATGAAGAATGTTGCTGGGATTTTTATTGAAATTGCATTGAATCTGTATATTACTTTTGATAGGATAGTCATTTTAACAATATTGATTCTTCCAATCCATGACCATTGAAGGTCATTTCATCTTCTCATGTCTTCCTTCAGTTCTTTTTCAGTGTTCTTATGGTTTCATTTTACAGGTCTACTACTTCCTTGGTTAGGGAGATTCGAAGGCATTTGGTTTTGTGTGACTGTTATAAAGGGAACAGCTTCCTTGATTTCTATATTGTTGTTATTTAACTATATGAAGGCTAATAATTTATGTATTTATTTATTTTTATTTGTTTGTTTTGTTTTGTTTTGTCTTTTTGAGGTAAGGTTTCACTCTAGCTCAGGCTGATCTGGAATTCACTATGTGGTCTCAGGGTGGACTGAAACTCATGGTGATCCTCCTACCTCTTCCTCCCGAGTGCTGGGATTAAAGGTATGTGCCACCACATCTGTCAGGCTAGTGATTTTTGTGTGTTGATTTTATATCCTGCCACTTTGCTGAAAGTGTATATCATTTCTAGGAGTTTATTGGTGTAAATGTTTGGATTTCTTAGGTATAGACTCATGTCATCTACAAATACAGCTAGTTTGACTTCTTCCTTTCCAATTTGTATCCCTTTCATTTCCTTCTCTTGTCTTATTGCTTGAGCTGAGAGTTCAAGCACTATGATAAAAAGCAGTAGTGAAAGTGGACATCACTGCTTGCTTCCAGACCTTAATGGGAATGCTTCAAGTTTTTCCTTATTTAGTATGATATAAGTGTTAGATCTGTTGTATTGCTTTTACCATGTTGATATATAGTACCTCCATCCCTATCTTCTACAGTGTATTTTTAAAATTATTTTAAATAACATATAAAATTCTACTTATTTAATTAAAAGATAGAATGGGAATACCAGAACCTCTAGCCACTACAAACAAATTCCAGATGTGGACTTCTGGCCAAAATGGTGACCACCTAACTGCACTGCACATTCCTGGGAAAGAAAGACAAGGCATTATGTGTTTACTTGATCTTTTAGGGTAGATCAATATCTAATAGATTGCCAGTGGGAGGGCACAGAGGTGAAAAAAAGGGGGAATCAATGATTCCTTTGCTCGCAGGTAGCATACCAGTCCCCCAATCGCCCCAAGCTGCCACCTTACACAGAGTCCCAGCTCCAGGTTATTCCCGCACTTACTGAAGGAAAGGGGTTCCAGGCCAACATAGTTCCACTTGCCTCACTGCACAGGGGCCATGGCCCTGCTACCCCCACCCACGCATGACCTTGGGCAGGCCATGCCCACTGGCCTGCCATAGCTCAGGTTCTATTTGCCTGCCACACACACACTGCTTGAGCAAGCATGGCCTGCTTTCTCTGTCCATTTGCCCACTTACTGCTCCAGCTGCTGCCCAATCACACATGAGCTCATGCCCATTCCACCTGCCCATGTGAGCTCTGGCTCACTATGCCTGTGTGCCTGTGCCAGCTCAGGTGCCAGTTCCTCCCTGTCTGTCGTGCCAGCTGACAGCAATGGTCCTGTTGTGGGCAAGCTTAGATGGCTTCTGGGTCTCAGTTTTCCACCATGCACAAGTTTAGGCTGTTTCAGTGCTTGGCGCTTTAGCATCCTTCCTAACATGAGCACAGGCAGCTTTGGTGCATCACCCCGTGAGAGCTCAGGCAACTTTCGTACCCCTGCCAGGCAGAAGCTCAGGCTGTTTGGCATCTGCCTCAGGCTACTTCAGCTTCCCACTGTGCTTGAGCTCCGGCTGATCCACACACCTATGTGTTAGCTCAATCCACTCAGCACATCTGCTTGCCTGCTATCTATCCCAGGCCAGCTCCCCCAAGAGGCACCACTTCCCCTGCTCATCGAGACCACAGTACTACTCTCTCTGCTCATACACTCTGATGGGAAGACCACAGTGAAAAAGAAATAACATGAAATATCAAATGCATGAACATCAAGTTAGATCACCCAGTCCTACAATGAACATCTCTAATCAAAACAAAGAGGAATCATTAGGATCAGAACACCAAAATGAAGCAATGAGCAATGCAACCCTGACCAAGCTACTACTAGAACTTGGAGAAAAGAAACAAAGGACTGATAATCATGTGGATGTTGTCATCACTAGACTAGACCTAATAGATAAGAAAATGGAAGGTGTTAAAAGACAGTTAAGAGATATGAAAAAAAGAGGACCTCAAAAATCAGCTGGTGATGCTAAATGAAGACATAAAGAAATGCAAGGATGAATTTCAAGAAGCATCAAGGAAACCATAAAATTATGTGAAAGGGGAGCTTGACAAGGGGATGAAAACTATACATAGAAAAGTAGTAGAAAATGCAAACCAATAAAACAAGTCCAAAACTCTCTAGAAGCTCTCAAGAATAGAGTCAGCCATGTGGAGGATAGAAACTCTGATCTGGAAGACAAGATGGAAGAAAAATTTCAAGAGTTAAATAATTTCAGTAAGTTCAAAGTTCCTGTGAACAGAACATGAGGGAATTGTGGGATACACTTAAACGTCCTAATATCAGAATCATTGGAATACCAGAAGGAGAAGAAATTCAGACCAAAGGCATAGAGAACTTATTTAACAAAATAATTGAAGAAAACTTCCCCACTCTCTCAAAAGAAAGGCCCATCAAGATACAAGAAACCAACAGAACTCCAAACAGACTGGACCAAAGGAGAAACTCTCCAACACATGTTGTCATTAAGACTCTAAACATTGACACCAAAGAGAAAAATCCTAAAAGCAGCTAGGGAAAAACAGCACACCACTTTCAAAGGTAACCTCACCAGAATTACTCCAGACTTCTCAATGTAAACCCTGAAAACTAGAAGGCCTGGAATGAAACACTTCAAAGTCTAAGAATCTATGGCTTCCAACCCAAACTACTATATCAAGAAAAAGTATCCTTCATAATAGTTGGTGAAAGAAAAACTTTACATGGCAAAACTCAGCTTTACAATTATATGAACACAAAACCATACCTACAAGAGTATTTCAGGAAATTCTCCACACAGAAGAAACAAATCATCAAATCAAATGCCTACAAGAAGCAGATCACAATAACCAAACTCAGAGAAAGCATTAAAAAGCTTCAAAGTCCATGAAAATACCAAACCACATATACTAACACAATATGACAGGAATCACATCAATCCTCACAGACATTACCCTAAATATTAATGCCCTAATTCATCTATCAAGAACCCAAGCTAACAGGATGGATCAGAAAATTAGACCCCTCAATCTGTTTTCTTCAAGAAATCCACTTCACCACTAAAGACAGACACCTTCTCTGAGTGAAAGGGTGGAAAATAAGATTCTAAGCAAATGGGAATAAGAAACAAGCAGGCATAGCTATCTTAATATCAGATAAAATATACTTCAAACCAAAAATAATCAAAAAAGGCAAAGAAGGCCACTTCCCACTTATCAAAGGAACGATCCATCAAGAGGATATTACAATCATAAATTTGTATGTACCAAATACAGGGACACCACAGTTCATAAAGCTTCACAGACAAGTGCCTTAACCACTAAACCAATTGTACAGCCCATTTTTAGTGATTTATGTATGTTGAACCTACTCTGCATCCCTTGGATGAAACCTACTTTATCGAGGTGGATGATGCTTTTGATGTGTTCTTGAATTCAGTTTGCAAGAGTTTTATTGAGAATTTTTGGGTCTAACTTCATGAGGGATATCAGTCTGTACTTCTCTTTCCTTATGTCCTGCCTGGTTTTGGTATTAACGTAATGCTGGCTTCATAGAAGGAATCAGGAAGTATCCCTTCCTTTTCAATTGTGTGGGATAACAAGAAAAATTGGCTTTAGTTCTTCTACTAAGGTTTGATAGAATTAAGCAGTGAAATCACCTAGACCTGACCTTTTTTCATTGGAAGTCATTTTAATTAAAGTTTCAATCTCATTTGATGTTATGTCTCTATTCAGGTAGTTTATATCTTCTGAGTTTAGTGTTGGTAGGTGGTATGGGTTAAGGAATGAACTCATTGCTTCCACTTTTTCCAATTATGAGGAATATAGCTCTTTGAGATACATCCTGATGATTCTCTCAATTTCATTAGGGTCTATTTTAGCAGCATTTTTGTTTCTGGTCTTATTGATTTGAGCCTTCTCTTTTTTGTCCTTTAGACCAAATTGGCTAAGGGTTTATAAATCTTGTTTATTTTTTCCTTGAAGAAACAACTCTTTGATTCAACAATTTTTAACTGTTTTTTTTAAATTTCCAATTCATTGATATCTGCTCTTATTTTGATGATTTCCCTATGTGTTGAAATATTAGGTTTGGATTGTCCTAATTTTTCCAATGCCTTCAGCTGGATGCTTAAGTTGTTGAATTGAGATCTCCCTGTTTTTGCAATGAAAGCATGTAGTGTTATAAACTTCCCTCTTAATACTGCCTTAATTATGTCCCATAAGTTTTGGTATATTCAGATTTCATTATCATTCAGTTCCAGGAATTTTTAATTGCATTTATTTTGACATTGGGTCTCACTATAGTCTATGCTGACCTGAAATTCATATGTGGTCCCATATGGCCTCAAACTTATAGCTATCCTCCCATCTCTCCCTCCCAAGTACTAAGATTAAAGGATTGCACTACCACACCAAGCCTTAATTTCTTTTTGATTTCTTCTATTGCCCATGCATTACTTAATAGTGAGTTGTTCAGCCTCCATGTGTTGGTGGAGATTTTGTTGTTTCTTTTGTTGCTAATCTCTAGCTTTATTGCACTAAAGTTGGATATGGTGCATGCAATTATTCAGATTTTCCTGAATTTGTTGAGACATGCTTTATGTTCCAATATATCATCTATTTTAGAGGAGGTCTCATGAGCTGCTGAGAAGATTGTGTATTCTGTGGAATTAGGGTAGAATATTCAGTAGATGTCTGTTAAGTCCATCTGATACATGGTATTGTTTAACTCCCTTGTTTAATTTTCTACTTGGATGATCTGTCTAATTATAATAGTGGAATATTAAAGTCTCTTACTATAATAGTGGTTGGGGGATATTTCTGCTTTATTGTCTAATAGAATTTGCTTTACAAAATTGTGTGCTCCTGTGTTTGGTGTACATAGGTTTATGATTATAATATTCTTTGGTTGCATTGTTCCTTTGATGAGTATGAAGTAGCCTCCTTTATCTCTTTTCATTATCTTTGGTTTGAAGTACACTATGTTTGATATCAATCAGTATAGCCACCCCTGCTTGTTTCTTATTTCCATTAGCTTTAAATACCTTCCTCCATTCTTTCACCCTAAGGTGGTGTCTATCTTTATTGGCAAATAAAGCAAATGGATGGGCCCATTTTTCTGATCCACCTTTTAAGCTTATCTTTAAAATATATATATGATAATGGTTTATTTCAGAGAGAGGGAAAAAAAGAGGTGGAGAGAGAGAGAATGGATGCACCAAAGCCTCTAGCCACTGTAAACCAACTCTAGAAATATGCACCACTTTGTGAAGCTGGCTTACATGGGTACTGGAGAATCAAACCTGGGTCCTTAGGCTTCACTGAAGCGCCTAAACCACTATCCATCTCTCAAATCCTGCCTGTGTCTTTTGATTGGGAAATTAAGACCATTGATGTTTAGAGTTATAACTGTGAGGTGTGAGTTTTAATATCAGTCAAATTAGAGTCTTTGTGGAGTTTTGTGTTTTCTTGGACTTTATAGGTTTTCATGTTTGTTTTATTAATGGTTGTTATTTTCCCTTTTTGTAGACTCTTGATTGTGAATGTTAATTTCTCCAATTTGGGTAATGCTATGTCATAATCTTGTTAGGGTTGGTTTAGTGATCATATAATTATATAACTGACTTTTATATGGAAAGTTTTCCTTTCTCCTTCAATTATGAGTGATAATTTTGCTAGGTATAGTATTTAGGGTTGATAGCCATGGTCTTTTAGGATTTGAAATGTTCCATTACAATCTCTTCTGGCTTTTAGATCTTCTATTGAAAAATCAGGGGTAATTTTGATGGCTTTACCTTTGCATGTAAGAAGCTGTTTTTCTCTTACACTTTATAGAACCATTTCTTTGTTTTCAGTGTTGAAATTTTTTACTATAATATGATGTGTGGAATCTCTTCTCTGGTCTTGTCTGTTTTGTGTTCTGAGTACCTCTTGTATTTTGATGGGGCTCTCTTTTGTGAGTTTAAGTACATTTTCTGTGATCATTTTGTTGAAGATGTTTTTTATGCTTTTGGTCTCTACTTCTTCACCTTATTGTATGGCAATGATCTGAATATTTGGTCTCCATATCAATTTGAAATGGTGGATGATACATTAGATACTAGAGTGATAAGAGCAGATATTATACTATGATGAAATATTACCTCATGTGTGTTAGAATGGTCATTGCCATATATCGAATTCAATTCAGCAGTATAAAAATGATTATAAAATTTTCAGGAAAACGGGTGGATCATGAAATAATCACACTAAGTGACTCAACCACAGAAAGACCAAAGCCACATAGTCTTTTTGATATGTGAGTCTATAAGTATGTGTATATAGACTTGAACTGAATATAAAAAGATGAGCTGGGCCAGGCATGGTGGCACACGCCTTTAATCCCAGCATTCAGGAGGCAGATATAGGAGGATTGCCCTGAGTTCAAGTTTGAGGCCACCCTGAGACAACATAGTATATGATAGAGTGAGACATTACCTTGAAAAACCAAAAAAAAGAAAAAAGAAAAAGATGAGCTGGAAGAGTGGAGCAGTATGAGCCAAAGGATACTATGTGAAATGTGAACAGAAAAAAGGAAAATACAGGGAGGGAAACTGAGGAGAAAAGGGAGAATGGAGTAGGACAAGGCATTGGAATAAGCAAAAACCAAACCGTGATTGAAAATGCCATATGTAAAGAAGAAAAAAAAGAAAGGCAATTTCCAAAAAAAGACAAAAGGAACATATTAGCAAGGATGTGGGAAAAGCTGTGATTACCTTTTCAGAAACAGTGACTAGAAAGGACTGGAGTGTGGTATGCTGTCCTTCCAAGTCAACACTGTTCATTTGTAAACATTTTTCAATGATTTTTCAGATTTATTTTACTTCCTAAAATGTAAGTACCACTGTTTTTAGTTTGTTACTAGTAATTATGTTATTTAGAGCCCCTATATATCTTTCACATGCTGGTTCTTGCTTTTGGAATCTTATGTTCAACTCTATCTATTTTTCTCTGGATAAATGCTGGATATTATATTAAAATTTATTAAGCAAAATAAGTAGAGGTCTAATTGGCATTACTTTCCCCCATGCATAATGCTTTATGCTTCTGTTGTTTTGGAGATCTCATTAGTGAAGCCTGAACTGGCCTGGAACTTGTGGTCTCCCTGCCTCAGCCTCCCCAGTGCTGGAGATTAAAGGCATGAACTACCATGCCTGGTAGAGAATCAGTTTTTCAAATGGTTAGGAATCGAACCCAGAGCCTCATGCATGCCAAGCAAGCACCTTACAACAGATCTAAAACAACACCTTTGATTATTTTTATTATTTTACTTCATAATTGATATCAGTAATGTTTGAGATTGTCCAGCTCTCTAATGGCTCCAGTCAGACTCCAGGACGTGTGAGCTCTTCTATCTGGCTAATCCTTCCTGTTAGGGAAACTACTAGGATTGCTTTGCAATGATGATTTAGCTTATTTCCTGTAAACAAGACTTATTTCTCAATCCCATTGTCTCTAGATATTAATTTTGGTATAATTATCCAGTACATTTCAAGGTGCTATCTTGGGATAGTCTCCCCAAGGCCTCTTCAAAACTGATAAATAGGCCTCAGGCACTCACTCTTCAGGCCTTTCTTCATGAATTTAAGATTCAAGCATCAGTTCTCAGATTCCCCCAGCCAACTAGAGCATAAAGACCCTTAAGTTTTGCCTCCTTCTTTGTAGGACTGAAGATCCAAGGACCAAGCCTCATTCACCTCACCATTAGCCACAAGGACAGGTTACAAAGACCTTTTAAAAATAATGGACTGACTTTTCATCCTATGAAAGAGAAAAATGAAAGCAGCCAACTCATTGAACCTAGAGCTGCATAGAGCAGTAGGTAAGGTCTGGACACCTGAAGATACTCCTCTGTCCTACAGCCATTTTCTCATGTTCCCTCTCATGCATTATCTTCTCTAACCTCTTGGTATTTTAAGGTAGTATCAGAGTCCCTCGAATTTTTCAAACACGTGCTCTCATACACCCTGCTGCATGTGATTCTCACCACCTAGAGGCTGGCTACACAAGTGCGATGAGGGCACTCGGGACTGTGTGTCACACTCACCATCAGATCTCTAGTGAACAGCAGAAGAGGCACCAAAGCCTATTTCATACTACACGCTTGGGTCTTGTTCCCATTCTGCCCTCACATTTCCTCACATTTACACACACCCAAGGACAAAATGGAGGGGTTTGGATCTAAAGCCATCTTACCCTACCCATTTAAGGGCATAGGCCTCTTAAGACTCAGAGTGCTGTTTCACAATGTGGATGATCAGAATTGCTGCAGTGTTGGTAACAAAAGAACTTGGTTCTCAGAGCAGACACAGTACTTCAAGGGAATGGGGGTCATGAAAGTCAGTGTTTTGTTCTGAAGTATCTGTATCATCCAAACTCAAAATAAAGTATGGAGACCATTGCACTGAGGGTTAGAAAGCAGAGTTCTCAACTCCTTTGAGGGGGTTCTGGCTTCTCGTACATTTGCCATCTGTCTCCACTCTGTCAAAAGAATGGCACAGAGGGCTTTGAACTCCAGAAGCTTGATTATGGAAGGAAGCAGATCTTCATATCAGAAACTAGGTAGTGGCCAGGACTTCCCAAGGCTACTGCATGGTATGTGGTCATCACAGTGAATTTTCTGAACCCTCAGGTCACTTGGAGGCTCTCAGAGTTGCCTCTGAGTTGAGCCCATCCATGTCCTTTTTTGTGATTCTATATTTTCCTAAGTGACAAGCAGTCTCCCCTTCTTTGACCAGCTTCAAGGTTTTCTCCTTGTTTCTACTATTAGTTTCATATAAAAAAAAACCACACAGCATGGGACATCTGGCCTCCTGGCTTATATCTGCCATCCAATCCCATAGTGACTAAGTTTAGGCAGGCACAACTAAAAGCCATACTCAATCATTGTGAGACATTATGGAAGGAAGCAGATCTCCATATCAGAAACATAGGTAGTGGCCAGGACTTCCCAAGGCTACTGCATGGTATGTGGTCATCACAGTGAATTTTCTGAACCCTCAGGTCACTTGGAGGCTCTCAGAGTTGTTCACGACTTAGAGCCTTGGGAGAACTATGTGAGCAGCTAACAATGAAAGCAGAAAGCTATAACTCTCTGAGCACAACTGATGGTTCCTCTTGGTTTTACTTAAATGCCAAAAGACCAGCACATGACTCCAATTTGATACCTTGTTCATTATTTTTAATTTTTTAACGATTTATTTATTTGCAAGCAGAGAGAGAGAGAAAAACTATGGGCATGCCAGAGTCTCTTGCCAACGCGAAGGATCTCCAAATGCATGTGCCACTTTGTGCATCTGGGTTTACATAGGTACTGAGGAGTTGAACCAGGGCCATCAAACTTTGCATGCAAGCGTCTATTAATCACTAAGTCTTGCCCCAATACCTTCTTGTATAACAAGACCATCACCTTCTCCATTAATGCCTAGAATCAGGTCTAAACAATTATGTATTCCACACACAGGCTTCTGAAGATTGTCTGTTTACCTTCTGTGATGAGGAATCCACTTCCTCCCCAGTTCCCTTTCTGTGTGACCACCTCACTCATCTTTTCATCTTTAATTCCTTAATTGTTCTAAACAGTCTATTTTTCCTATATGGGAAGCCCAGCATAATTTGCTCCTATTGTCCTTTCCCCCTGGCACAAATGAGTCAGCATCTCAATATCTCAGGCCCTTCCCTGCCAGGCAGGGTAGGCTGAGGCTGCCCCTGTCTGAGTGTGGGGGGAAGGGGCAGGGAGCCAGGCTGTGGATGGACCACCCTTAAGAGCAGGGCTTCCTACTGGAACAGGGTGGAAAATATTAGAAGTTGAAAAATTGGTTAAGAAGAGGTCTCCCCTACCCCTCCCCATAAGCCTCTCCAACTTGTACTAAAGCATTGGAATTGGAGACCTGTTCCTACATGACATTTCATCTCTTTATCCAAAACTCCAGGAGAGGTAAGCGGTATGACTCTTGTTTAATATGTGACAGGGCCAATGGGGTATGGAATTTGGAGGCAGACATGGGGCATATCAAATCACAACCCCACAAGTTGAGTGAATCCAGGAGACTCTTCGTCACCTTCTAAACAGGTCTGTCATGTCACTTATACAATGAGATAAAAACTACTTCTGTTGCAGACTAAAGAAAAGATGTAGACATAGCACTTACCTACAATCATTGGTCAAATGAAAGCAGCTTATTCTTTAATGACAGTCCCGTGTGTAACGCTGGGGTGTTAGACGCTGCACTGTTTTTGAACATGTGTTTTT
Source organism: Jaculus jaculus (assembly GCF_020740685.1). Taxonomy (NCBI): domain Eukaryota; kingdom Metazoa; phylum Chordata; class Mammalia; order Rodentia; family Dipodidae; genus Jaculus; species Jaculus jaculus. Next base: position 80,325,334 of record NC_059110.1, on the reverse strand, counting down.
CTGTTAATTTAAAGAATTCTCAGCTGTTCTTCCTTTGACTATGTCTTTACCAGGTCTTCCCTTTTTCTGGCATTTTCGTCATATAGTGCCGCCCATTGTTCTGAGTTTCTGTTCATTTACGTCATTCTTTGTACTCTTTGGAATTCAGTTGTCATAATTTATATCTTAAAAATTGCTAGACATTTTCATGCTAGTTCAAAACTACTACTGAGGGGCTGGAGAGATGGCTTAGCAATTAAGGCACTTACCTTCAAAGCCTAACAGCCCAGGTTCCATTCCCTAGTACACACATAAAGCCAACTGAACAAAGTGGGGCCTGAATCTGGAGTTCATTAACAGCGGCTAGAGGCTCTAGTGTGTCCATATATACTCTCTCTCTCATATTTATTTAATTTATTTATTTATTTGAGATGAGAGACAGATAGAGAAAAAGAGAATATAGGTATGCCAGGGCCTGTAGCAAGGGCATGTGACCTCCAGATACATGTGCTACCTTCTGCATCTGGCTTTATGTGGGTACTGAAGAATGGAACCTGAATCCTTTGAATTTGTAGGCAAGAACCTTTTAACTGCTAAGCCATCTCTCCAGCTCACTTTTTAAAAATATATTTCCTTTATTTATTTATTTGAGAAATAAAGAAAAAGACAGAGATCTCTCTCTGTATCTCTCTGTCTCTCTCTCTGCTTGCAAATAGACAATTTAAAAAAAACTGCAACTGAAACCCTTTGTTGTTTAACTCACTCTATAGTCCCAGGTTGGCCTTGAACTCACAGCCATCCTCCTACCTCTGCATCCCAAGTTCTGGGATTAAAGGCATGTATCACCACCAAAAACAATTATTTTAGTTATTTATTGTAATTTCTCCAGGATTTCCTTTAGCGCTTTTTTGTACTTTCTATTTTTTTACTCAGATTCCCTATTTAACATCACTTTGTCATAAATATTTTTTACTTGTCCTCACTGCTCTACTTCTTTAATAATACATTACTTTAGTTTTATGATTTTCTAACTATTTTGTAGTGCAAAAGATAAAACCCAGGGCCTCGTATGCTTCCTAAGGAAGTGCTAAAAATATTCTAATAGCTAGTTTAATATCCTTTTCAGTTAGGCCTATTATCACGTTGTTCTCAAAGACAGTTTCTGCTGCTTGTAGTTTGTTTCCTTTTCTTTTTGGACTATATATAATACATTCCTCAAGTTTCTGTAAATTTTTTTGATTGCTTTGTTTTTGCTTTTGTTGTGTTTTGTTTTCATTGTTGTTGTAGATGTTTTGAGTTTTGTTGGGGGGGTATTTTGCTTTTGTTTGTTTGGTTTGTTGGTTTGGTTTTTTGAGATAAGATCTTGCTACTTAGCCCTAGTTTTCCGGGAATTTATATGTAAAACAGGCTAGCCTTGAACTTTCAGTGCTTGAACTTACCTTTTGAACATTGAGATAATAAGCATTTTGTTCTGCTTTCCCATGGTGGGCTTGGACCTAAGTCTTTCCTTGTACTAAGCAAATGCTCTGTCACTGATCCACACTCCCAGTCCCTTTCCTGTTTCTTTTCATGCCTTGTGTTTGAATACAGACATGTGAGATAACTTGACCACACTCTGCTGTATTGCCACTCTATCATTTTCACCAACCTCGCCACACTGTGCACAACAAACAAGTCCCATCAAATTTGAACCCTTTGAAGGAATGTTTGCTGTGGTCAGAAACACCTGTCCTGACTGGAGCACAGCTCGATGGTCTCCTGTGTGTACCAGCTTCCTTCACTGCATCACCAGTAATCGTGGGTCTCTGCAGCTGCCTTTCACCACAACCCCCACTGTTGTCAGCACCTCCAGAAATAATGCTACCATGCTGTATGGCAAATCAAGTCAGTACCCCTGGGAAAAGGTTAAGAGCTACTATTGTACATCTGATTCTACTCCCAGGGGAAAAAAAATATTTCCAAGATAAACCTCTAGGAGCTAAACTGGACACAGTGGTGAATGCCTTTAATCCCAGCACTCAAGAGGATGACTGTGAGTTCAAGGTGAGAATGAGACTACATAGTGAAGTCCAGGTCAGCCTGGGCTAGAGTGAGACATTAACTCGGGGGAGGGGGGGAGAAAAATAGAAACTCTAGAGCAAGATACAAAATAAGCAATCTTCCCTCTTACCTACCCCTCCTCAGGACAGAACACTGAGGCTGGAGAGACAGCAGCCTGAGGTGTTCAGTTCCCTCCCTGCCATGCAACCATGAGTTCAGAGGCCTGGGGGAGGGAGGTCAGAGCCTTGCATCCTCAGCACTCCACAATGAGCTAGAGCCTCCATCCCACAGAGCACTGAACAGAGGTGGTGCCTCCCCTCCAGAACTTAGAACTTAGAACTGAGGTTTTGCTCCAGCAGGAAGCAGCTGAGAACCTGAGGAGAAACACTGAAGTCCTGTTCCTCTGGAAGACAATCCTCTTACTACCACCAGGAGAGGGGGAGCTGTGCATCTCAGGTGGGGCAGAATGCCCTTGCACAGCTGGGTGAGGGAGGAGCAATCAGGGTCTGATACCCACCAGACCCACCATTCTGCCCACCACAGCCCACCTCCCTCCACTTTTGGTCATCAGATACTTTTGCATCAAAGGAACACTCGCTTGACTGTTTTATAATATTTGTTCTAAACAAATGATCATGTTCAAATGAGAGAGATGCATGTACCAGGACCTCTAGGCACTGCAAATGAACTCCAGATGCATGCCCCACTTTTATGCATCTGGTTTTATGTGGGTACTGGGGAATCAAGCCTGAATCATTAGGTATTGCATGCAAGTACCCATCACTTAGCAATATCTCCAGCCCCTCAAATGGCTTTCAATCCATCTTTTTTATAAGAGACAGGTTGATGTTTGCTATGGATTCTGTAGGGCAGATGGACTGGAATCGCCAAAATGAAATGCTATTTGTGTAGCCATTCTAGCTTACTATGAGATTTTACAGTGGTGTTTCAGCTGACTCTCCTGCTTTCACTAGACAGATCATCACAACTATAAATAATGATATTTGATGCCTCTTCCAAATATTTTGATTTTCAATCATTTTTAATTATACTACATCTCTTTCTTATAATGCCCACACATTCACTATTCATCATTTTAAAATCTATATAACTAGTCATTAAACACTTCAAGAGTACTGTGACAGTATTCAAAATAAGATCTAGATATTATTCCTGTAACATTGAATAAATCAGACTCAAAGCTGCTGAAATTATTACATTGCCTAATGACTCCCCATGTTTGTTCTGGTGTCTATTAATTTGTTACTTTTTTTTGGTAGGGGGAGTTTGAAGTAGGGTCTCACTGTAGGTCAGGGTGACCTGGAATTCACTTTGTACTCTTAGGGTGGCTTTGGACTCAAGGTGATCTTCCTACCTCTGCCTCCCAAGTGCTGGGATTAAAGGCATGCACCACCACTCCTGACTTTAATTGGTTACTTTTTAAAAATTATAGTTGGCAAGGTACCTCTATAGTAAAGCATTTGCCTAGCGTGCACAAGGAACTGGGTTCAGTCCTTAGCGCAACCAAAATTTTTAATTATAAAATTGTATCTGAGATTTACTCCCTGTGTTTCCCAGGCTGACTTCGACATCCCAAGCAGGCACAAGCATTTGTCCTCTTTAGCCTTTTGAGGAGCTAGGACTATAGGCAAGGGTCACCATACCCAACCAAGGTACTTTGAATGCTAAGAAAACAGTTGACTTTGCTTATGCTCGTGTCCTTATTCAGTGGAGAGCATTCCATAAGAAATGCTCTTGCTCCTGTTGCAGAAAACTGGAGAATGGATGGAGGCAACCAGAGTGGGGATTCTGAGTTCCTACTCGTCGGGCTCTCAGAGGCCCCTGAGCAGCAACGGATCCTGTATTGGACCTTTCTGTCCATGTACCTGGTGACAGTGGTGGGGAACGTGCTCATCATCCTGGCCATCAGCTCTGACTCCTGCCTGCACACTCCTATGTACTTCTTCCTGGCCAACCTCTCCTTCACTGACCTCTTCTTCATCACCAACACGATCCCCAAGATGCTGGTGACCCTTCAGTCCCAGAACAAAGCCATATCCTACACAGGGTGTCTGACGCAGCTCTTCTTCCTGGTCTCCTTGGTGGCCTTGGACAACCTCATTCTGGCTGTGATGGCATATGATCGCTATGTGGCCATCTGCCGCCCCCTCCACTACACAATAGCCATGAGCCCTAAGCTCTGTGTCCTGCTCCTCACCTTGTGCTGGGTGGTATCTATCCTCTATGGCCTCATCCACACCGTCCTCATGACCACGGTCACCTTCTGTGGCTCCCGGAAGATACACTACATCTTCTGTGAGATGTATGTCCTGCTGAGGCTCGCATGTTCTGACACACACATCAATCACATGGTGCTGATTGCCACTGGCTGTTTCATCTTCCTCACTCCCTTTGGGTTCATGACCATGTCCTATATTTGCATTGTCAGAGCCATCCTCAGAATTCCCTCAGCCACTGGGAAGTACAAAGCATTCTCCACCTGTGCCTGTCACTTGGCTGTGGTCTCCCTCTTTTACGGAACACTTTGTATGGTGTATCTGCAGCCCCTGCACACGTATTCTATGAAGGACTCTGTTGCCACAGTGATGTATGCAGTGGTGACCCCCATGATGAACCCTTTCATCTACAGCCTGAGGAACAAGGACATGCATGGGGCTCTGGGACGGCTCCTAAGGAAACCATTTCAGAAGTTAACATGAAGATAAATTAGAAAAAGTGAACTGAAGTGCAAAGTGGGAATATCCTTTAACATATGTAAGGTGTCATCCCATATGTCACACAGGAATGAATAGAACATAGCTCCAGCTCAGAATGAACCTATATATCTGTGGTGATGAAAAGTCATATAAATGTAGCCCCATCTCAGATCTCACCACCCTTGGTTATAAAGACGGCCATTCTAATCATTCTAATGCTAATGCTAAAATGTCGTAGGGTTGAATTTTTCATTATAACTGTCCACAGAGTCACATTCTCAGTCTTATCCAGATATGTTCAGTGATGACCTAGAGGTGCCTTTCATGTTATCTAATGCGTGTCCAATGCACAGTAAGTGGAAGGTAATGGATTTGGTTGGTCACTGGGCTCAGGTGGTTTGGACAATATCCTTTAGAGGCGAATTAGCAAAGCTAGCACATGCCTGGGACTTTAGCACATAGAGTACAATTGACTTGTCAGTCACTCATTGACTCTTTCTATTGAGAATCACTGAATGACTATTAAGGCCCTCCCTCAAACTGGGTTATATATGTGCATATGGAGCTCATAGCCAACTGGGGGAAGTAGATACAATTATAAGAAAAAAAGGGATTGGGCCTAACTGATTCTTTCATTTGAAAGAAAGACATTAGGGCTGAGGATGAAGCCTATAATAGGACACTTGCCTAGAGCGTTTGTGAGACCCTGGGTTCAGTCCTTAGGAAAGAGGGAGGGGAGGAGAAACAGGAACTCTGCAAGAATAAAAATATACAAGGCTGGGTGTAAAGGGGACAAATAAGCATACATTTGGAAAAGACTGAATATTTTAAATAAAATATTCCTATAGTAACTGTGGTTGTATAAATGTATGTCCCCCAATATACCCAGGTATTTTATTAAAACTTGGATTTCCAATTTCCTGGCTGGAGGAGATGTCACTGGGGACAGATCTGATTTCCAAGCCAAGGGTGTGCAGAGTGCACACCCAGTGCAGAGCCTGGGTCCTTGCTGCTGGCTGCCAGTTTCCTGCTGTTTGTGGCTCTCATGTGCTTGATTTTGGCATGTGCTGGCTGGTGGTGGCCTCTCTGCTTGTATCTATGACAGGGGACCAGTCCCCTCCACCATTATGGATCTTCCCCTGGATCTATAAGCTTCAAATAAATCCCTTCTTCCCCTAAACTGTGCCTGGTTTGGATGTTCATCTCAGCAATGTGAAGCTGACTACAACAGTAATATCAGATAAAGGAATTTTGAAAACCAAGGTAAAAGAGTGACATCAGAAAGATCATAGGGAAAGAGGTTCCATTCTAAAAAGCTCATGTTATCAACCAACCATACATGAAAATATCTTCATTAGAGTTATAGATCCAACCAAGAGTTTTCAGCAACCTGGTAAAGCAGAGGAGCAAAAAAGGAAAGAAAGGTTGAGAATTATGAGGAAAAACTGGCACACTTGACTTTCATCACCCCTCATGCAAGCCAGCATCTCATAATAAAAGGAGATCTCCTGATCTACAAGTTCTTCCATGAGGGAAAAAGAAAACAAGCCATACGTTCAACTTCCCTTGTGTTCCAGGAAGGCTACACAAGAGAACCACTCTGTCATGCCTCACCCAGAATACAAATTCAGAAACTAAAACAAAGAAAATCTTTATTGGCAAAAGATTCCAATAATCAATCAATACACAGGTTGTGGGGGGCAGGTGGGCACGTGTAGCCCAAACTGGCTTCAAACTCTTGGTCCCTGTAGTGATTTGATTCAGGTGTCCCCCATAAACTTAGGTGTTCTGATTGCTAGGTTCCCAGCTGATGGAGATTTGGGGACTTATGCCTTCTGGAAGCGGTGTATTGTTGGGGGTGGGCTTATGGGCATCATAGACAAGTTCCCCATGCCAGTGTTTGACACACTCTCCTGTTGCTATGGTCTACCTTATGTTGGCCAGTGGGTGATGTCCACCCTCTGCTCATGTTGTCATTTTCCCTGCCATCATGGAGCTTCCCTAGAGTTTGTAAGCCAAAATAAACCACCTTTTCCTACAAGCTGCTCTTGCTGGAGTGACTTCTCCTAGAAATGAGAACCTGACTGCATCAGTAAAGTGGTGCCTAGGGGTAGGATTGATGCTATACTCCTGACTGTGTGACTTTGGCTTTTGGGAGCTGATTTTCAAGAGGAAGGTGGAAGGATCTGAAACCTTGGCCTAAGAGATGCCTTGCCATGTTGTAAGTACAGCTTGATGGAGTATTTTGGTCAGAGTTGAAAGACATAAATACAGTAAGAAATATTAACTGTGAGGTTTGACTTATAGGGATGAGGAAGAGTTGTGCTTGGATTCTGCCAGTCATTTGTGTGAGAAGCATGCTGTTATGCCCATGTCCTGAGAAATTGTGCAGGATTGCTTTGTGTAGAAATGACCTGGTATGAGCTAAGCAATATGGCACGGAAATAAAATCTTTGGATGAACTGCTGCCAGCTGCAATTGAGAGATGACGACCTTTGAGATTGGGCCAGCTGACCTACACTGGGGCAACAGGAAGAATGTACACTCTTTTTAAGGGGCCTCAGAGCCCAAGGAGTGTCCTGTTCTTCAAAATATGCCTCATGTCCCCCTGGAATAACAAATTGGCACCCTACCTGGTATTTTGGAGTATAAGAAATGCAATGTCTCCAGCCCCTCAAATGATTGTTTCAATCCATCTTTTTATTATAAGAGACAGGTTGATGTTTGCTATGGATTCTGTAGGGCAGATGGACTGGAATCGCCAAAATGAAATACTATTTGTGTAGCCATTCTAGCTTACTATGAGATTTTATAGTGGTGTTTCAGCTGACTCTCCTGCTTTCACTAGACAGATCATCACAACTATAAATAATGATATTTGATGCTTCTTCCAAATATTTTGATTTTCCCTCCTTTTGGAATTATACTACATCTCTTTCTTATAATACCTACACATTCATTATGTATCATTTTAAAATCTAGACAACTAGTCATTAAACACTTCAAGAGTACTCTTACAGGATTTAAAATAAGACTTAGATATTATTCCTATAACATTGAATATGCCAGACTTAAAGGTGCTGGAATAATTACATTGCATAATGACTCCCCAAGTTTGTTTTGGTATCTTTTAACCTGTTACTTTTTAAAATTATATAGTTGGGAATGTACCTCTGCAGTAAAGCACTTACCTCAGTCTTTAGCACAATGACATTTTTTAAATTAAAAATTGTATCTGAGATTTACTCTCTGAGATGGAGGACTTGTATTTCCCAGGCTGACTTCGACATCCCAAGCAGGCACAAGCATTTGTCCTCTTTAGCCTTTTGAGGAGCTAGGACTATAGGCAAGGGTCACCATACCCAACCAAGGTACTTTGAATGCTAAGAAAACAGTTGACTTTGCTTATGCTCGTGTCCTTATTCAGTGGAGAGCATTCCATAAGAAATGCTCTTGCTCCTGTTGCAGAAAACTGGAGAATGGATGGAGGCAACCAGAGTGGGGATTCTGAGTTCCTACTCGTCGGGCTCTCAGAGGCCCCTGAGCAGCAACGGATCCTGTATTGGACCTTTCTGTCCATGTACCTGGTGACAGTGGTGGGGAACGTGCTCATCATCCTGGCCATCAGCTCTGACTCCTGCCTGCACACTCCTATGTACTTCTTCCTGGCCAACCTCTCCTTCACTGACCTCTTCTTCATCACCAACACGATCCCCAAGATGCTGGTGACCCTTCAGTCCCAGAACAAAGCCATATCCTACACAGGGTGTCTGACGCAGCTCTTCTTCCTGGTCTCCTTGGTGGCCTTGGACAACCTCATTCTGGCTGTGATGGCATATGATCGCTATGTGGCCATCTGCCGCCCCCTCCACTACACAATAGCCATGAGCCCTAAGCTCTGTGTCCTGCTCCTCACCTTGTGCTGGGTGGTATCTATCCTCTATGGCCTCATCCACACCGTCCTCATGACCACGGTCACCTTCTGTGGCTCCCGGAAGATACACTACATCTTCTGTGAGATGTATGTCCTGCTGAGGCTCGCATGTTCTGACACACACATCAATCACATGGTGCTGATTGCCACTGGCTGTTTCATCTTCCTCACTCCCTTTGGGTTCATGACCATGTCCTATATTTGCATTGTCAGAGCCATCCTCAGAATTCCCTCAGCCACTGGGAAGTACAAAGCATTCTCCACCTGTGCCTGTCACTTGGCTGTGGTCTCCCTCTTTTACGGAACACTTTGTATGGTGTATCTGCAGCCCCTGCACACGTATTCTATGAAGGACTCTGTTGCCACAGTGATGTATGCAGTGGTGACCCCCATGATGAACCCTTTCATCTACAGCCTGAGGAACAAGGACATGCATGGGGCTCTGGGACGGCTCCTAAGGAAACCATTTCAGAAGTTAACATGAAGATAAATTAGAAAAAGTGAACTGAAGTGCAAAGTGGGAATATCCTTTAACATATGTAAGGTGTCATCCCATATGTCACACAGGAATGAATAGAACATAGCTCCAGCTCAGAATGAACCTATATATCTGTGGTGATGAAAAGTCATATAAATGTAGCCCCATCTCAGATCTCACCACCCTTGGTTATAAAGACGGCCATTCTAATCATTCTAATGCTAATGCTAAAATGTCGTAGGGTTGAATTTTTCATTATAACTGTCCACAGAGTCACATTCTCAGTCTTATCCAGATATGTTCAGTGATGACCTAGAGGTGCCTTTCATGTTATCTAATGCGTGTCCAATGCACAGTAAGTGGAAGGTAATGGATTTGGTTGGTCACTGGGCTCAGGTGGTTTGGACAATATCCTTTAGAGGCGAATTAGCAAAGCTAGCACATGCCTGGGACTTTAGCACATAGAGTACAATTGACTTGTCAGTCACTCATTGACTCTTTCTATTGAGAATCACTGAATGACTATTAAGGCCCTCCCTCAAACTGGGTTATATATGTGCATATGGAGCTCATAGCCAACTGGGGGAAGTAGATACAATTATAAGAAAAAAAGGGATTGGGCCTAACTGATTCTTTCATTTGAAAGAAAGACATTAGGGCTGAGGATGAAGCCTATAATAGGACACTTGCCTAGAGCGTTTGTGAGACCCTGGGTTCAGTCCTTAGGAAAGAGGGAGGGGAGGAGAAACAGGAACTCTGCAAGAATAAAAATATACAAGGCTGGGTGTAAAGGGGACAAATAAGCATACATTTGGAAAAGACTGAATATTTTAAATAAAATATTCCTATAGTAACTGTGGTTGTATAAATGTATGTCCCCCAATATACCCAGGTATTTTATTAAAACTTGGATTTCCAATTTCCTGGCTGGAGGAGATGTCACTGGGGACAGATCTGATTTCCAAGCCAAGGGTGTGCAGAGTGCACACCCAGTGCAGAGCCTGGGTCCTTGCTGCTGGCTGCCAGTTTCCTGCTGTTTGTGGCTCTCATGTGCTTGATTTTGGCATGTGCTGGCTGGTGGTGGCCTCTCTGCTTGTATCTATGACAGGGGACCAGTCCCCTCCACCATTATGGATCTTCCCCTGGATCTATAAGCTTCAAATAAATCCCTTCTTCCCCTAAACTGTGCCTGGTTTGGATGTTCATCTCAGCAATGTGAAGCTGACTACAACAGTAATATCAGATAAAGGAATTTTGAAAACCAAGGTAAAAGAGTGACATCAGAAAGATCATAGGGAAAGAGGTTCCATTCTAAAAAGCTCATGTTATCAACCAACCATACATGAAAATATCTTCATTAGAGTTATAGATCCAACCAAGAGTTTTCAGCAACCTGGTAAAGCAGAGGAGCAAAAAAGGAAAGAAAGGTTGAGAATTATGAGGAAAAACTGGCACACTTGACTTTCATCACCCCTCATGCAAGCCAGCATCTCATAATAAAAGGAGATCTCCTGATCTACAAGTTCTTCCATGAGGGAAAAAGAAAACAAGCCATACGTTCAACTTCCCTTGTGTTCCAGGAAGGCTACACAAGAGAACCACTCTGTCATGCCTCACCCAGAATACAAATTCAGAAACTAAAACAAAGAAAATCTTTATTGGCAAAAGATTCCAATAATCAATCAATACACAGGTTGTGGGGGGCAGGTGGGCACGTGTAGCCCAAACTGGCTTCAAACTCTTGGTCCCTGTAGTGATTTGATTCAGGTGTCCCCCATAAACTTAGGTGTTCTGATTGCTAGGTTCCCAGCTGATGGAGATTTGGGGACTTATGCCTTCTGGAAGCGGTGTATTGTTGGGGGTGGGCTTATGGGCATCATAGACAAGTTCCCCATGCCAGTGTTTGACACACTCTCCTGTTGCTATGGTCTACCTTATGTTGGCCAGTGGGTGATGTCCACCCTCTGCTCATGTTGTCATTTTCCCTGCCATCATGGAGCTTCCCTAGAGTTTGTAAGCCAAAATAAACCACCTTTTCCTACAAGCTGCTCTTGCTGGAGTGACTTCTCCTAGAAATGAGAACCTGACTGCATCAGTAAAGTGGTGCCTAGGGGTAGGATTGATGCTATACTCCTGACTGTGTGACTTTGGCTTTTGGGAGCTGATTTTCAAGAGGAAGGTGGAAGGATCTGAAACCTTGGCCTAAGAGATGCCTTGCCATGTTGTAAGTACAGCTTGATGGAGTATTTTGGTCAGAGTTGAAAGACATAAATACAGTAAGAAATATTAACTGTGAGGTTTGACTTATAGGGATGAGGAAGAGTTGTGCTTGGATTCTGCCAGTCATTTGTGTGAGAAGCATGCTGTTATGCCCATGTCCTGAGAAATTGTGCAGGATTGCTTTGTGTAGAAATGACCTGGTATGAGCTAAGCAATATGGCACGGAAATAAAATCTTTGGATGAACTGCTGCCAGCTGCAATTGAGAGATGACGACCTTTGAGATTGGGCCAGCTGACCTACACTGGGGCAACAGGAAGAATGTACACTCTTTTTAAGGGGCCTCAGAGCCCAAGGAGTGTCCTGTTCTTCAAAATATGCCTCATGTCCCCCTGGAATAACAAATTGGCACCCTACCTGGTATTTTGGAGTATAAGAAATGCAATGTCTCCAGCCCCTCAAATGATTGTTTCAATCCATCTTTTTATTATAAGAGACAGGTTGATGTTTGCTATGGATTCTGTAGGGCAGATGGACTGGAATCGCCAAAATGAAATACTATTTGTGTAGCCATTCTAGCTTACTATGAGATTTTATAGTGGTGTTTCAGCTGACTCTCCTGCTTTCACTAGACAGATCATCACAACTATAAATAATGATATTTGATGCTTCTTCCAAATATTTTGATTTTCCCTCCTTTTGGAATTATACTACATCTCTTTCTTATAATACCTACACATTCATTATGTATCATTTTAAAATCTAGACAACTAGTCATTAAACACTTCAAGAGTACTCTTACAGGATTTAAAATAAGACTTAGATATTATTCCTATAACATTGAATATGCCAGACTTAAAGGTGCTGGAATAATTACATTGCATAATGACTCCCCAAGTTTGTTTTGGTATCTTTTAACCTGTTACTTTTTAAAATTATATAGTTGGGAATGTACCTCTGCAGTAAAGCACTTACCTCAGTCTTTAGCACAATGACATTTTTTAAATTAAAAATTGTATCTGAGATTTACTCTCTGAGATGGAGGACTTGTATTTCCCAGGCTGACTTCGACATCCCAAGCAGGCACAAGCATTTGTCCTCTTTAGCCTTTTGAGGAGCTAGGACTATAGGCAAGGGTCACCATACCCAACCAAGGTACTTTGAATGCTAAGAAAACAGTTGACTTTGCTTATGCTCGTGTCCTTATTCAGTGGAGAGCATTCCATAAGAAATGCTCTTGCTCCTGTTGCAGAAAACTGGAGAATGGATGGAGGCAACCAGAGTGGGGATTCTGAGTTCCTACTCGTCGGGCTCTCAGAGGCCCCTGAGCAGCAACGGATCCTGTATTGGACCTTTCTGTCCATGTACCTGGTGACAGTGGTGGGGAACGTGCTCATCATCCTGGCCATCAGCTCTGACTCCTGCCTGCACACTCCTATGTACTTCTTCCTGGCCAACCTCTCCTTCACTGACCTCTTCTTCATCACCAACACGATCCCCAAGATGCTGGTGACCCTTCAGTCCCAGAACAAAGCCATATCCTACACAGGGTGTCTGACGCAGCTCTTCTTCCTGGTCTCCTTGGTGGCCTTGGACAACCTCATTCTGGCTGTGATGGCATATGATCGCTATGTGGCCATCTGCCGCCCCCTCCACTACACAATAGCCATGAGCCCTAAGCTCTGTGTCCTGCTCCTCACCTTGTGCTGGGTGGTATCTATCCTCTATGGCCTCATCCACACCGTCCTCATGACCATGGTCACCTTCTGTGGCTCCCGGAAGATCCACTATATCTTCTGTGAGATGTATGTCCTGCTGAGGCCTGCATGTTCTGACATCCCAATCAATCACACAGTGCTGACTGCCACCGGCTGCTGCTTCATCTTCCTCACTCCCTTTGGATTCATGACCATGTCCTATATTTGCATTTTCAGAGTCATCCACAGAATTCCCTCAGCCATGGGAAGTACAAAGCCTTCTCCACTTGTGCCTTTTACCTGGCTATGGTGTTTCTCTTCTATGGGACTCTCTGTATGTTGTATCTGCAGCCCCTGCCCACTTACTTCATGAAGGACTCTGTTGCCATTGTGATGTATGCAGTGGTGACCCCCATGATGAACCCTTTCATCTACAGCCAGAGGAACAAGGACAGGCATGGGGCTCTGGGAAGACTCTTCTTAGGGAAGTCCTTTAAGAGGTTGTTGTGAATGTCATGTGAGGCATTAAAGTGGTGGCTCTGAGCATCCTCCACCACACCTAAGACCTGTGAGGAGATGGATGTAGGAGTATGAGAACACAGATCCACCTGAGAATGAGATGAGCAATTTGAGTAACATAATGTCCACACCTTGCAAGCCTCAGAAATAAGTAAAAACATACTGACATGTGTTAATCAGAAATGTGCACATCAATAAGCAGCTGTGATGATTCAATGAGATGATGTATAGAAGTTTACAGCAGAATCTCAGCCCATAGAAAAACTGTTGTTATTAATCAGGGTATGAATTTGTTGTATAACATTTAGAAATACAAGATACAATAATCATTTTTACTTCAGCTATCCAAAGACTTTCAATTGCATTGGGTGTAACTTGTAGACTGTGGTCTCTGGTAAACACACAACTTTTTATCCCAGAATAAATTCAAATTGTTTCAGAATTACTTTTTACTTAGCAAAAATAACACCATCGTAGGACAGTAAATAATTAGCTATATTGTTACCTAATGCCTACACGGTATTTTAGTATCTATGTAATTCATTTAACACTTTACCCTATCTTTCAATGCTGAGTTGATTTCCATTTTCTTATTGTGTACAACATGACAGTAAATGTCTATGTAGTAAACCATGGTTCACTTATTATTTTAGAGGGAACTGTGTTGATACATTCCCTCAAAGGAGAATCTAAATCTAGTTACAGGATGGCTGATCAGTGATGCTTTCAGAAAACCAAAAAGAGATTAAAATTAAAAAACACTCAGGTCCCAAGTACCCATTCAGAGAACTGCCTACAAGGCCATCCTAATGGAATGACCAGCTATGACTTTTAGATTAGATTTACCTGATAGCTAATGGTGAGTTCTATGACTTTAAGATTAGGTCTACTTAGTGGCTACCAGCTTCTATAAAACACAAAAGCCAATTGTCTTCCTTCCAGAACAAGGTGTACAATTTTGTCCTTTCCTAATAAACATCTCTAGCCTTCCTTGTTCTTTGGATGCACAAGAAGTCAACGTTGCGTCACTCTGTGTGTTCCAGATAGTTCTCATGATTTTTATATTATTCACAAACAAAACTTTTCAATACATTGTTTTTTTCATTTATTTGAAAGAAAGAAAAATGGAGAGAGAGGGAGAAAATGGGTATGCCAGGGCCTCTAGCTACTGCAAATGAACTTCCAGACACTCTGTGCCACCTTGGGCATCCAGCTTACATGGGTACTGGGTAATTGAACTCCTGTCCTTAGGCTTTGCAGGCAAGCTTCTTAACCATTGAGCAATCTCTCCAGCCCACAAGCAAGACTTTTAAACTTGGAAGCTCATGTCTAGTTGACTTTTATACATGGGTCACCTGTATTAACCTTTCTTTGGCAGCCATCATAATGCTGAATCATACTTATTACCTTCCTTCCATTTGCAGTCTTACTGTAGATATACAAAGTCTAGAATATGCAAACCATTTACATTTGCAAACTTTTGGAATTCAGTGTGAAATGAAACATATGTTACATGTTCATTTAAAATGGGTTTATTGAGGAATAATTTACATATAATAAATTTGCATAGAACAAAGCATATAATTTAATGTGTTTGGCAAATGCAATTACCAGTGTAATCTACACTAAAAACAAATGTAGAATATTTTTTTGTCCATTCCAGGAGTTTCTTTTTGGCCAATCTCTCCCTCCATCATAAATCCAAGGCAGCTGTGGCTGGTTTCTTTCACTGTAGAGCAGTTAACATTTCCTAGAAGTCCAGACGAATGGAATGACTAGTGTCTGACTCCTACATTTTAACTGTATCCATGTTTCTGTGATGTCACTGATGTGTTTCTTTCTGTTTCTGACTATCCATTTCCATGATGGCCATCTGGTTTGCTGGTAGGCAGCATCAAACCAGCATTCAAAGACTCCTGCCTCCTGGTATATCAGTCCTGGCACTATCTCCTCCCTTGTGTGGGGGCTGAATTTAGGGCCTTGGTTCTAAAAACAGAACATAATAAAAGTGATGGGAAATTACTTCTGAAGTGACCCTAGCAGCAAGGAATTAGAGGCAGCATCCAGCTCACAGCCAGTGAAACACAGGCATTTGGTCCAGTGACTGGGTGGTGGCAGGCACTGAATCCTAGCAATGATCAAGTGAGTGGGTGTGGCCACAGATGCTTAACCCGCAAGCCTGGAGATAAGGACATGCCAGGTTGACACCTGGATTACACCACCCAGTCCCAGCATTTTTCATGGGAATTTAGCACCCCAATTGATATGTGCAATGCATTTAAAACACACACCAGATTTCCAAAACACTATGAAGAAATGAATGGAAATTATTTCATTTATAATTTAATATTTATGACATGTTGAGATGATAGCATTTTATTTATTTTTTTTGTGGTGCTGGGGATAGAATCCAGGGCTTCACATGTGCTAGGCAAGTGCTCTACCACTGAGCTCTATCCATTGCCCTGAAGCAATAATATGTTAAATTGCTGAATTTACAGAGATGCATTGTTAAAAGTTATTTTACCTGGTGCTGGGGAAATGGCTCAGTGGTTAAAGGCATTTGCTTGGAAAACCTTATGACCGGGGTTCAATTCCCCAGTGCCCATGTAGAGCCAGATGCACAGAGTAATGCATGTACCTGGAGTTCCCTTACAGTGGCAAGAGACCCTGACATGCTTATTCTCTTCTCTCTTCAGTATCAAATAAGCAAAAAATAAAACTTTAAAAATTTTACTTTACCTGGTTTTGCACATTTATTAAAATGGCTTTAATTTTTAATTTTTTCATTTATTTGAAGGAGAGACAGAGAGAAGAGACAGAGAATGGGTGTTCCAGGGCCTCCAGCCTCTGAAAACAAACTGCACATGTATGTGCCATTTGTACATCTGGCTTGTGTGGGTATTGCGAAAATTGAACACAGGTTGTTAGGCTTCACAGGCGAGTGCCTTACCTGCTGAGCAATCTCTCTCTCTCCAGTCACTAAATTATTTTTTACTGAATTATGTTAGCATACAAAATATATGGAGTCATACACACACACACACACACACACACACACACACACACACACATATGTATATATATATGTGTATATATATATACATACATATATATATATATATGTATGTATATATATACACATATATATATGTTCCTGTACCACCTCTTCCCCCACTGCTCATCCCTCCTGCTTTTCCTCTCTTACATTTCTCCACCCCACAAGCAGACACTCTTTTTCTCTTTTTACCTTTGTGCCATATGCACAGTGTCCACATTTAATTTCTACTGGGTGACACAACTCTGGATGACAGAGTCTTCCTCTAGAAGGAAATTACTTATACTTTTGCTCAGGCTTTGATGGTGCTGATTCAAGCCAGGCTTCATGGTGGACTTGTTAAAAGTGTGTGCTGCAGCTTCTCATTAGGTAGGATCTTAACTCATAAGTTTTGTGAGTCTAAAAGCTCTGCCTATTTCTTTTAGTATTTTTTTAAATATTTTATTCAGTTATTTATGTATGAGAGAAAAAGAGACATACAGAGAGAGAGAACGGACATGCCAGGGCATCTAGCCACTGCATACGAACTCCAGACACATGTGCTTCCTTGAGCATCTGGCTTATGTGGGTGCTGGGGAATCGAACCCAGGACCTTAGGCTTCACAGGAAAATGCCATTACCACTAAGCCATTTCCCCAGCCCCCTTTATTTTTTATTTTTTGCACTTGAGCTTGTGTGTGGTATATGTGTGGTGCATGTGCGTGCCTCATGAGCACAAGGATGGGGGCCAGAGAACATCCGATGTGGTGTCCTCTGTTGCTCTCCAATATGTTTTCTCAAAATAAGTCTCTCACTGAACAGAGCTGCCAGTTTCTGTCAGACTGACAGGGATTTTGGCCCATCAGTTCACACTCTGTAGCTCTGTGATGCCACTCAGATTTTCAAGGTCAAGCTCTTGTCTTCATTTGACTAGGAACAGAAGCCTGGAGAGGTACTTCTCTGGCCAAGGGCCTGGTAGAATAAGTCAGCATCCTAAGGCATTCTGTGCAATGGATGAACTTCTGCCTTCCACATCTAGAATGCTGACAACACAGTGGAACCCTCATGAAGAGACTGGTGCTCTTATACAAGGGACCACCAAGTATTTCCTTATCCCTGGGGCATGTAAAGATGTAGTATAGGAAGCTATCTGTGAATGAGAATTCGGCTGTCTTCAGTCACCAAACCTACTAATATCTTAAAAACTTCTATTATAATACTCATGAAACCAAAACCTGTAAAGTCATTCTCAACTCTTTTTTTGGGGGGGTACTACTCACTGATCAATGTGTCTCTACAGTTTTCTTTGCATAGTCAGAATTGGCCTTAGAAGTAACCAAGATACAAAGAAACAAATTTGTAGTAAAACAACTTGAGAAGTTCAAGATTTCTACTGAATATCTATGTAGATACAAGTAACCATTACTTTCAAAATTCTAAAGAAGACTCAAGTGCTGGGGCTGGAACGATGGCTTTGTGATTAATGGCTCTTGCTTGCAAAGCCTGATGGCCTGTGTTGAATTCTCCAGTACCCATGTAAAGACAGATGCACAAAGGGGCACATGCATATGGAGTTTATTTGCAGTGGCAGGATGCCCTAGCATGCACATCCATGCTCACATACTGTCTCTCTCATGAATAAACTATCTTTGAAAAAGAAAAAAAATAAAAAAACTTTTTGCCTAGTGACACATGTCTTTAATCCCATTACTTGGAAGACAGAGGTAGGAGGATCTCTGTGAGTTTGTGGCTAACCTGATACTACATATTGAATTCCAGGTCACCCTGGGCTAGAGTGAAACCCCACCTCATAAAACTAAAACAAAAATTTTCTTTTGTTTTGACTCAGGGTCTCACTATGTAGCCCTGGCTGTCCTGGAACTCACTGTTCATACAAAGCTGGCTTTGTACTTGTCACCATCTTCCTGCCTGTGCCTCCAGGGGGTGAGATTACAGGAGTATACTATCATGCTTGGCCCTCTGTTGGCATCATGGGCTTGGATTCCCCTGCTATGGTACTATGTTGTAGCAGCAGGTAAACTAGATTGGACATAGATGAGGAAAAACATCTGTGAGCTCCATCAGAGATCTGTAGCATTTTCCCTAACTGAAACAATAGGAAAGTGGAAAGAAAACTAGAACAGATGATATAGGAATTGAGGAATAATTAGAAAATGTGTAACTTAGCCTAATGGTAAAACCAGAAGGAACAGAAAGAGAAAAAGAAACAGAAGAAACCCAGGAAATAATAATGGCTGAGAATCTTTCCAAAATAATGAGACACCAAGCCAAAGATTTATCAAACTCAGAGAACAATGAACAGGATGATACCAAACAGAACTATAAAAAATGAGAAAAAAAGTCAGGCATGGTGGCACACGCCTTTAATCCCAGGACTTGGGAGGCAGAGGTAGGAGGATCGCTGTGAGTTCGAGGCCATCCTGAGACTCCACAGTGAATTCCAGGTCAGCCTGGGCTAGAGTAAAACCCTACCTTGAAAAATCATAAAACAAAAACAGGGCTGGAGAGATGGCTTAGCGGTTAAGCGCTTTCCTGTGAAGCCTAAGGACCCCGGTTCAAGGCTTGGTTCCCCAGGTCCCACGTTAGCCAGATGCACAAGGGGGTGTATGCATCTGGAGTTCGTTTGCAGAGGCTGGAAGCCCTGGTGCGCCCATTCTCTCTCTCCCCCTCTATCTGTCTTTCTCTCTGTGTCTGTTGCTCTCAAATAAATAAATAAATAAAGATTAAAAAAAAAACAAAAACAAAAAGATAAGAGAGAGAGAGGAGACAAATGGGGGAGTGATCTTGAAAGAAGCAGTAGGAGAGAAAAAAACATATCTAGAGGTAAAGGACGAGAATAGTATGTTGGATGTTGGCCAGAAGGCACAAAGTTTAAGATAGACAGGAAGACAGTTCTGGAGTTCTATTACAGAACTGTGATTGTAGTTAGTCATAATATACACTTGAAGATTACTGAGAGGAGACCTTAAATGTTCTCATGCCAATAAGGAGATAACTAGGTAAAGTGATGGGGATTGGTTATTAATTTAACCATGATAATCATTTTACCATGTATATCTTCATCAAATATCAGTGTATTCTGTAAATAGATTCAACTGGTCATAATTAAAAAGCTTTAATTTCTCAAACTTCATGTTTTCAAAATTAAATGCATTTATAATGACTCTTAATGGCAAGGGTGTGGGTAAACAAACATTATTGCACCTTTCTGAATCCATAAATTGTGTCATTTAGGAAAGGAAGAGGTGCGTTCGTGTGTGTGTGCGTTCGTGTGTGTGTGTGTGTGTGTGTGTGTACGCACACACAAACATGTGCAGGTCAGAGGTTGATGTCAGGTGTCTTCCTCTGTAACTCTCCACCTTTGTTACTGAGGCCAGTCTCTCACTTGAAATCAGGGCTCACTGATTTGGCTAGTCTAGCCAGTCAGGTTGTCCTGAGGAATCTCCTGAATCTGTCTCCTGGGATGACAGGCAGATTACCATGCCTACCTGGCATTTACAGGGGTGCTGGGGATCTGAACTCTAGTCCCCATGTTTGCATGGCAAGTACTTTATCTACTGAGATACTTTCCAGTTGCCAAGTCTTAAGTTCTACACTTCTTAAAGCAATCTTTTTGACTGGAGGATAGACAGGAAAAGCAATGTCAGATCCAGACACTTTGCGGAACATTGATAAGATTAGGTAGAGCAGTGTTAAATGCTCATGGAGTGTACTGGGGGTGGGAACATAGTGGTAATACTCTCAAAATATTTTCTGATATGTGTTGAAAAATTACTAAATGTGAAGAACTGTGGAGAGACCATCTTGTCCCTGTCTCTTATGGTAGAGGTAGAAATAAGCCACCCATGTTCAAGAACTTTCTAGGGCCACAAAGCAGCAGATGAGAGGGGATCCTCAAGCACAGGTCACAGCCCTGGTTTTGCCCCTGGGATTTTCCCCTGCAAGTAACATACAGAGTGTTTAGCCCAAAACTGTCTGGAAGCCCAAGAGTGTATGAAAGGGATGCACTTCACCTCTAGTCTGTACCCATAGTTGGCATACTGTGACCTGTGTGTCAGAGGCTGAGGCCTTTGATGGCTGTTGGCTATGGAGGAGAACTCCAGCACACACTCCTTCCATTATCTCTCTCTGCTTCAGTCATGTATCTGTCTATTGTCACCTCCTAGCCAGAGTAAGCACAGAGGAGCATTGAGGCTACTTTACACTGTTGTGCCTTTAGGAAATTGTAAGTATTATTTGCTTATTCTTGGAGAAGAGTGGGGATTAACAATGGCATTAAAGGTGCATAAGTTACCTACCTGATTGTGATTCTGAAGGATGAATTTATTTCCATCTCTCATCCTTGCTTGTTTTTCATTCACTCCACATACATTTTATTTATTTATTCATCTATTTATTTGTTTGTTTACTATGAGAGACAGACACAGAGAGAGAGCGGAAGAGAGAGAGAGAGTGAATGAGTGCACCGGGGCCTCCAGCCATGAATGAATGCCAGATGCATTTGACACTTTGTGTATCTGGCATTGGGTACTAGGCAATCAAAACAAAGTTCTTAGGCTTTGCAGGCAAGTGCCTTAACCACTGAGAAGTCTCCTTGTTTTATTTTTTTCTTTCCCATGACATTCCTGATCTACCTTGTTTGATATCTCAAACTCTCCCTCCTTTCTCACCTCACATTCTACATCATGTCCTTCCCCTTCTTTTTATCCTTCATTCTTACTTCCTTTACTCAGCATCCTGACCCACTTCCCTTGTGTCTTCATAGTCAGTGTTCATCACTTCACTCTAAATCCATCCTGTCTCCCACTCTGGCATCTCTTCTTTGTACCCTCATCTGCGACCATCCTTTCAGACTCTTGGCTCTGAGAGAACATTACAGAGTAGCCAAATCAAGCCATGGGACCAGTATGAGGTAAGACAGTAAAGGGACAGTAGAAGTGCCAGGGCAGGGTAAATGGCTATATTAGTTACTTTTTGCCATGACAAAATACCAAGAAATAGCTTAAGGGAGAAAAGGGGTTATTGTGGCTTACAGTTTGTGGAAATACATTCCATCATGGCAGAATAAATGACATCAGGAAAGAAAGGCCAGCTGTCACATTTCATCCATGCTCAGAAAGCAGAGAATGAATCAGAAGTGGGGTTAGACTTATAAAACTGCAAGACTTGGACCCCAGTGACACAACATCTCCAGCAAGGTTCTACCTGCTAAAGGTTCACATTGCCAAACAGCATCACCAGCTTGGAACCAAGTGTTCCAACATGAATCTATGAGGGATTCATCACATTTAAACCACAACAGTAGCCTTCCAAGGAGGATGGAGAGACACTGCATAACCAATGAATGGGCTGTGGGCCAGGTCAACGTCAGGATGAAGACATGCTTCAAGTTGGCCTGCTACAGATGCCTTCATCAAATATGGTCAGAATGAGGTATAACCAAAGGATGAGGGTGGAAACAGGATAATGAAAAATAAATGAACAGATAGAGGAGGAAAAATGTGAGGTATTATGCTAGACATATTCTAAAAATGGTATTGCCGGCACATGCCTTTAATCCCAGCACTCGGGAGGCAGAGGTAGGAGGATCACCTTGAGTTCAAGGCCACCCTGAGATAACATAGTAAATTCCAGGTCAGTCTGAGCAACAGTGAGACCCTTCCTCAAAAAACCAAAAATAAAAAAATTAAAAATGGTATTGTAATATAAATAGAGATAGGCCATCCTGGGATACAGAGTGAGCTCCAGATTAGCCTGGGCTAGAGTAAGATCCTCTTCAACAAACTGAGACAAAACCAAGTAAAAAATTTTGGGGACTGGGGTCCTAGTTCAGCAGTTAAAGATGCTAACTTGCAAAATCTGAGTCCCCAGTCTGATTACCCATCACCCACATAAAGTTAGATCTGGCATTTGTTTGCAGTGGCAACAGACCATGGAACACTCAAACACATACACAGGCACATGTGCACACCCACAAACCTACACACACATGCTTGTAAATAAGTTCATAATAATAGCTCACTCCCCATATAGGAACTTTGGTACAATAGAGAAGGTTATGGACAGGCATAGTGGTTTGATTTGGGGCTGAGCCCTTTAGGACCTCTGTTTCCTTATCCATGAAATGCATCTATACACTTCACAACACAGCATTGCTGTCCTTGGGATGAGCAAGTCTGAGTGAAAGAACAGGAAAATTCTGAGTCCTCAGACTCCATTGATACCACTTGCCAGAGCAGAAGCATCCTCCCCCTCAATGGAGGACAGCACATTCATTTAGCCCAAGGACCATGCAGATGCTCTCAGGAACAGAGAGAGGGCCATGCAGATGCTCTCATAGAAACAGAAAGAGAGGAGAAGTGTCTCCAGCAGCGGCAGCACCAGGTCCATGGAGCCAAAGCTGCAAGGCTTGTCTTGAGGCATAGGAAGAGCCAGGTGAGGGGATTTTCCACTCATACCAGAGCTCTTCGCAAACTCAAGAAATGTGAAGGGAGAACCACAGCAAACAACAGAGGAGCAGATCACGAGGTAGAAGATCACATGGACAAGCAGGAGAACTAGAGCCACCATCCACAGCATCCCTTCCCCCACCACCAGCACAAGTACCAGCAAGCACCAGAGACCAGGGGAAGGGAGATCACAGCACCCAGCACCAGTGACCAGAGCAGCAATCCCATGACTCAGCCAGCATACTTGAACCTACAGTGCACCAAAGAGGGTCCCAAGCAGGAGCACAACATACCTGAGACCAAAGTCCCCAAAAGGTAACTGGGATTACACCAGATCAGTACCCATCAAATAAGCCTGGCATATAGGCCTGAACCAGAAGTGCTAATTGCACCTTCCATATCAGGATAAATGGTATGTTAAATCTGATGGATGGTCAGATTTGCCAATTTTTTTTTTTTTTTTTGAGGTAGGGTCTCACTCTAGCACAGGCTGACCTGGAATTCACTCTGTATTCTCAGGCTGGCCTCAAACTCATGGTGATCCTCATACGCCTGCTTCCCAAGTGCTGGGTCTAAACGTGTGCACCACCACACCCAGATGGACTTGCCATTCTTAAATAAGCTGTATTTTGGGCTTGTTATTTGTTGCTTCTTGATTTATAGTGACTTTGTTTCCTCTTCTGTTATACATTAGGGAAGGGTCTCACTTGGTCACAAGCTGACTTGGAGCTCTCAAAAGACCAGAAATCTTAGCCTCCTTGACAGGATTAAGGGTGGGGGGCACCACACATCCTAAGGGACAGTGACTTTGTTAGAGGATCTGGTTGTCATAATGTCTACTCTTTCATAAAGACTCTGTGCTATTTTTCATGGAATGTGTACAATGTTTAGTAAAATTTTAGAATGTGCCTTTATTTTGTTCCACTTAGCCTACTTGAATACCCTCATAGCAGGCAAACCCAACACCTAGGGTTACTTTTGTAGATACTCTGAGAGTCTTGAGAGCCACACCTAGCACCTTAAGCTCCTATCTTGAAGATATATAACATCAGATTGATTGATACATCCAATAATACTGCAGCTAACTAGAAAACCCAAGCATTAAATTATTCCAAGATGCAGAAATCTATACATTATAACACAAGAAACACCAAAAATAAAGACAATATAAATCCACCAAAGAGTATTAATGCATCAGAAATGATCTCCAGTGAGAATGAGTTAGAGGAAATACCTGAAAAAGATTTCAAAAGAATGATTATAAATATGCTCAAAGAAGTCAAAGAGAAAATCAAAGGAATCAAATAGGAAGTCAAAGGAATCAAAGAAGACACAGGACACCAATTTAAAGAAATAAAGAGGTCAATACTAGACATTAATAAGGAAATAGAAATAATAAAGAGAAACCTGTCAGAATTACTAGCAATGAAGAACACAGTTAATTAAAAAAAAAAAACAAAACTCTGTAGACAATCTCACCAGTAGAATGGGTAAAGGAGAGGACAGAATATTTAAACTAGAAGACCAGGTGGCAGATCTAATACAGTCCAACAAAGAGAAAGAAAAGCTAACAGAAAAGTATGAATGGGAATTTCAAGATATTCAGGACACTATTCAAAGATCAAACATAAAAATTCAGGGTATAGTAGAAGGAGAAGAATTTCACTCTAAAGGCATAGTAGGCGTTTTCAACAAAATCACAGAAGAAAACTTCCCCCAAATTGGGAAGGAGGTGACAGTGCAGATACAGGAATCTTTTAGAACACCAACCAGACAAAACCTGGAAAGAACCTCTCCTCACCATATTATAATTAAACTACCAAACATATAAGCCAAAGAAAATATATTGAAAGCAGTTAGAGAGAAAACTCAAGTTACCTACAAAGGCAAGTCCATCAGGATCTCAGCAGGTCATTCAACACAAATTTAAAAGCCAGAAGGGCTTGGAGTGATATATTCCAAGTTCTGAAAAATAACAATTGTTAACTAAGGTTACTTTATCCTGAAAAGCTGTCCATTCAAATAGATGGAGAAATAAGGACATTCTACAACAAAAGCGGGCTAAAGGAATATTTGAAGACAAAAGCAGCTCTACAGAAAATACTTGAAAGAATTCTCCATGCTGAAGAGAAAGAAAAGCACACATATAAGGCACCTGGAACAAACAAAAAATACTCAATGCTATTTAACACAAGAGAGCAAAGGTAAAACCGGAAGAACTATCAAAAAATGGCAAAAATAAACACACACCTTTCAATAATATCACTTAATATAAATGGCCCCAATGCCCCAACCAAAAGACATAGGTTTGCAGACTGCATTAAAAATCAGGATCCTGGGCTGTGAGAGATGGCTTAGCGGTTAAGCGCTTGCCTGTGAAGCCTAAAGGACCCTGGTTTGAGGCACAAATCCCCAGGACCCACATTAGCCTGATGCACAAGAGGATGCACACGTCTGGAGTTCGTTTGCAGTGGCTAGAAGCCTTGGCGTGCCCATTCCCTCTCTATCTGTCTCTTTCTCTCCCTCTCTCTCTCTGTCACTCTCAAATAAAGAAATAATAATGAGGGCTGGAGAGATGGCTTAGTGGTTAAGCGCTTGCCTGTGAAGCCTAAGGACCCCGGTTCGAGGCTCGGTTCCCCAAGTCCCACGTTAGCTAGATGCACAAGGGGGCGCACGCGCCTGGAGTTCGTTGGCAGTGGCTGGAAGCCCTGGCGCGTCCATTCTCTCTCTCTCCCTCTATCTGTCTTTCTCTCTGTGTCTGTCGCTCTCAAATAAATAAATAAATAAAGATAGTAAAGTTAAAAAAAAAATCTTTAAAAAAGAAATAAAAATGACAAAAAAAATATTTAAAAAAAAGCAGGATCCTTCAATTTGCTGCCTCCAAGAAACTCACCTCTGTACAAAGGATGGATACTATCTTAGGGTGTGGAAAATGTTGTTTTAAGCAAATAGACCTAGAAAAAAAGCAGGGTTTGCTATCCTAATATCTGACAAGGTCGACTTCAGTACAACATTAGTTAGGAACGATAAGGAAGGTCACTTCATATTGATTAAAAGCACACTCCAACAGGAGGACACTACAAACCTAAACATATATGCACCTAACATGGGGGCTCCCAACTTCATCAAACAAATGCTATTAGAACTAAGGTCACAGATAGCACCAAACATAGTTGTAGTGGGCGACTTTAATATCACATTATCATCAATTGACAGGTCATCATCCTATGTGGTAACAACAAACACACAGCGGATGAAATCAGAGAATCACTCACATTCACAATTGCATCAAAAAATAAATAAATATAAAGTATCTTAGAATAAACCGAACCATGGAAGTGAAGGATTTCTACAAAGAATACATCTGATCGAGGATTAATATCTAGGATATACAAAGCACTCAAAAAATTAAATAACAAGAAATCAAACAAGCCAATTAAAAAAAATGGGCTATGGAACTAAATAGAGAGTTCTCAAAAGATGAAATACGGATAGCATATAAGCAGCTAAAAAATGTCCTACATTACCAGTCATTAGGGAAATACAGATTAAAACTACATTGAGATTCCTTCTCACTCCTGCCATATTGGCTACCATCTTGTAAACAAATGACCATAAATGCTGTCGAGGATGTGGTAAAAGAGGGACCCTTCTACACTGTTGGTGGGAATGCAATCTGGTCTAGCCACTGTGGAAATAAGTGTGGAGCTTCCTAAGACAGACCATGCAGATGCTCTCACAGGAACAGAGAGAGGACCATACACATTCTGTCATAGGAACAGAGAGAGGACCATGCACGTTCTCTCATGGGAACAAAGAGAGGAACATGAAGATGCTGATAGGAACATAGATAGCTCTTGCAAGATACATAGATAGCTCTTGCAAGCTGACTCCTGTCCCACCCTCTCCAAGAGCTGCCCTTGCTTTCCTCTGAGCCTACAGAGTATTTTGAATCATATAAGTGAGTCTCCCATGTAGTTTTTCCATTTCCAACTAGGTACTGATACTGGGAAGAATGAATCCCATTCATTCACAAGTCATAAGGAAAAAAATTTCCACACATTGCCATGGTAGCAGAATAATGTCCCCAAAATACTCAATCTAACTCCTGACATCCTATTGACACCACAGAAGGTATTTTATAGTTAAAATTAGTGAGATGGGGCTATCGTGCTGTGTTAACAAGATAGGACCTAAATGTCATCCCAAGTTTTTTCATGAGAAAGAAGTATGTGGGTATTTGGCTACAGGAAGAAGAGAAGGCAATAGAAGTTGATTGAAGTGAGGATGAGAGTGATGTGGCCACAATCTAAGAAATGCCAGCAAATATTAGAACTAGAGACAATAGATTCTTCTCTAGAAATTTCACAAAAGCTAGTCCTGCTAATACCTTTATAATAGCTTTCTCAGATTTTTGGTCTCCAGAAAAATAAAAAAATTAAAAAAAAAAACACATTTCTATGTTTTCAAGACATTCAACCTAGGACAATTTATTGTAAAATAGCAGGGAACTGATTCCCTGTCCAAGCACCCTGTCAGGACCTAGGAGTACCTCATATCCTTCAGGGACAAATGTGAGAGTTCAGCATGAAAACCAAGGAAGGGGCTGAAGTGATGATGGAGAGAGACAATGAGTTGACACAGGGGAATGTTCTCCTCTAAGATAAGGAGGCTTAGAGTTGGTCCTAATAAACTGCTGAGATATTTCTGGAGGCTTGGGCAGGATGATGGTGGAGACAGCAATAGAGGGATACTATAAATGGAGTCACAAGGCTCAGGAGATCAGGGACCAGAGAAACCACTGCATGGCTACATTCCCTAGAAAGCTCCCAGAGCACATTTCAAGGGGAAGAGAGACTGGGAGAGACTCAGTGTAAGTGTCCTGTGGCTTGCATTTTAATTTCTCCATGACTAGAGATGCTGAGCATTTCTGTGTGCTTACTGGCCATGTGTACATTTTTTTTTGTAGTGTGTTCTGGTGCCATTAAAAAAATAACTGATTTGGTTTATTCTGCAGCTTACAGGACAGTTCCTAGCATTTGGAGTTTCTCTTTGACTTTGTCCTTTCAGTATCAATGGCAACAGAAACTCATTCTCAAGTGGCCCTGGAGACCCTCAACCATCCCAGCTCTCCAGCATCTGTACCCTGGCCCTGCCTTTTCACTGTTTCCATATCTGCTGATATTGATGAGCTGTCCTGTTGGGATTGCATTCCCCATGGTTTGACCAAGGACAGGAACACCAATCAGGCTCCATAATAAGTGCTTGGATCTCTGGGTTGAGTTCTGTAAAACTCATCACAAAGCTCTTTGATCCATTATCAATGTCTGCTCTGGCAGCCCTAGTGTATATTGAGGAGAAAGACTGTGTGACAGCCATAGTTTCAGAAGGGGTCAAGACTTATGCCTGTGTTCCATTCTTGCCTTAGGTGACTGTCCTGCTCCACCAGCTGCCATAGTGTCTCTTCCAGGTGCTGATAGGTAATCTGAAGGTCACAGCACCCAGAGTCTGGGTGGAAACCATCATGAGCCCCAGGGCTCCTGTGGATGACTGGCAGGTTATGCACACTGCAGGCCCCACTGACCTCAGCAGCCTGTCTTATGGAGTTCACATTTGTCCAGGTGCAGACAGTTGTTGGCCTCAGTGTATTGGATGCAACCTGGGGGCTAAGAAAACCTCTTTACACAAAGTTTTCAGTACCAGAAATCAACTTCCTCCCTTGGAGCAGACCTCAAATTCAGAGGGCAGTTGTTTTCCACTAACACACATTCTATCATTGTACCATTACACATTTTACCTGATGGGCCAAGTGTCTAGCTTGTATGGTTCAATGATGATTAAACCCACTGATGACTTTTCACCCCCAACAAGCTAAATCACACTTTCCAGCACTATGACAAAAGGAAATAGGAAGGAGGTTTCTAGCTCAGCTCCTGTTTGCTTTGTTAGTGCCCTGCAGACACAGCATGTGGACAACCAAGAGCCTTGCAATAGTGGCCTTATTTTGGGGGGGTCTCAGAGTTCATCCCTTGACCAAAAATTTATTGGGAGGTAACCCACTCCTCGAAATGAACATTTTTTGTAACATTTTATGGCTTCTGGGCACAGTATTATTCAACTCCTACATAGTACTTCTGCCCAAGTTCTTTTACACACACACACACACACACACACACACACACACACACACACACACACTACTGAAGAAATAGGATTCCATATGACCTATTCATAACATCTTAATTTTAGGGCCTCAGCACCCTATGGTAGCACATCTGACTCCATAACATCTTTAATTTTGACTGACCCTTCTAGCATTCCAGTAAAAAGCCCATGGATGGGGAGGTTGTAATTCCTGAGAAGCTCTTTCTGTTGTTTGGGTAAATGGATGATTATACCCAGCAAATTGCCCCCAAAATATTTGTTTATGTGCATATATTAATGCCACTCATTAGAGAAGCTTCTTTTTACAGATGGATAGTGAATATTGGAAAGACTCAAATGTCATTGAAGTGCTGAGTAAAAGAGACAGTGAAGTGTGAAGCACTAAGTGAGACATCTCTATCACACTCTTCAAGGCTCAGAGAGTATTATAGAAGAGAGGGAAGGAAAAATGTAAGAGCCAAAGGATGTAAAGCAGTATTGTGTAGTATTGTTTAGTGTATACCAAATTGCCATTGCATTCATGACCTCACAGTGGCAGATGTTACCTACACAAGACTTGCATAGTAAGAAGGGAAAAATGATGACATCAAAATGGAAGAGGGAATAGATGGAAAGAAGAAGAGGTTTGGAGTAGCGGCCTTGGGGAGAGGGGCAAAGAAGGGTGGTGGAAAGGGATCGCGATGAGTATACATTGTGTATATGGGTCGATAAAAATTAAAAAGATAAAATTTAATGTTTATTAGCTTTGAAATAATAGAAACTTAAGTAGGATCCTGATAATGCCAGAATTCTCTGTTATTAATTAGATACAATCACAGAATTTTGGAGGTAGATGAGTACAGAAGTAATTTAGGCAATTTTTCTATGAAATTTTAGGAATCATTTTACTTTTATGACTGCTGTTCAAGGTATTGCTGGAGTGCTCAAAACCTAAAACTATTTTTTCATGTGTTTTAGGGAGAGTGAGACATACTTGAGGGTCACGAGATGAAGGCTTTCTGGCCTGTTCATATTTGGGTTCAAAATTCTTGCATTATGATGCATGGATGTCATTTCAAATTATTTAGAAATAATTGCAGAATGATCCAGGTAATGTAATAAAATGTTATATTGCCAAAAAAAAAACCACTCTTCACATGAGCCTCACACAGAAAGGACCTCAGCCAAGAACCTTCCAGTCCAAACCACAAAAAAGGTGCCACACAGAAACAAAGATTGAGTAAAAGAACAGCCTACTTTAATCAAATTCCAGAATGAGGGACACAGTTTCTTGTAGCTCAGGCTCAGCAGAAGATGCATGGGTATGTGTGAAAGACTGCTCCAAATACCCCAAAAGGATCAGTGTGGCTGATCCATTATCCAAAAAATAGGTTTCCATATGGCTTATTTATAACATCTTAAATTTTGACTAACATTCCCATCTACCCTTTCTTTACTCAATCTCTTCCCCTGACCTCACTCAGGCTATTCCATCCCCTATCTGTTCATCTACTTACATATGTACAATGCCATGCCCTTGAGTTGTTCCCTCTCCTCTATACTTTATAGTCCCTTTCTAGCTTACTGGCCTTTCTTACTGACTTTTACTCTGACTCACAAATAAGTCTAAACATGTGTAGCTAAGATACATGTAGGAGAGAGAATATGAGACTTTGGGATTTGGGGGCCTGGGTTACCTCACATACTATAATTCTTTCCAAATCCATCCATTTCTCGGAAAATTTCATCATTTCATTTTTCTTTACTACTGAATAGAACTCTGTTGCATAAACATATCGTGTCTCCATTATCCACTAACCCATTTAAGGACATCTAGGCTGGTTCCACCTCCTAGCTATTGTGAATAGAATGGCAATAAACATGGATATGCAAGTATATCTAAGGTAGTAAGAAGAGTCCTTAGGATATATGCCTAGAAGTGGCATAGCTGGGTCATATGGTAAATCTACTTTTAGCTCTTTCAGGAATCTCCACACTGATATTCACAATGGCTATACCAGTTTACCTCCCCACCAACAGTGTAGAAGAGTTCCTCTTTTTCAGCATCATCACCAGCATTTATTATCATTTCTTTTCTTTTGTGTGTGTTCCACAAAAGATTAATTTTCTTTTCTTACTGTGCTAGGAAAATCACATTGGAATCAACAAATCAGCTCATCATTATTCAGAAGGTAGGTGTTATTACTTCAGCATCACTTAGGGGCCACCCCCTTTGAAGGGAAATTCAGATCAGCTTCCTGGGGACAGCTTTTCTTAGGAGGGTGGCTTTTTTTTTTTTTTTTTTTGAGTTATGGTCTCACTCTAGCCCAGGCTGATCTGGAATTCACTATGTAGTCTCAGGGTGGCCTTGAACTCACACGGCGATCCTCCTACTTCTGCCTCCCAAGTGCTGGGATTAAAGGTTTGCGCCACCAAGCCCAGCTAGGAGGGAGGCATTTTGCTTCTAAGGTTGTTGGGTGGACATTCTGAGACAGTGATACAAACAACTGCATGTTCTGCCAGCAGAAGCTCTAACTGGGTGCTTTTAAAACATCAGAAGAAAAAAGGCTGTCACTAATTTCTTGATGATAGCCATTGTGACAGGAGTGAGATGGAATCTCAAAGTAGTTTTAATTTACATTCCCCAGATGGTTAACAAGCTGATTTTGATGTCATTGTTCTCTGTGAGCACATGCAGATGTCAGTTTAAGCCCCTGACTCTCTGCTAATGGGCTTTGGAGACTTTCTTTAGATGCTTTCCATTTTCCATTTCTCCTGCACCATCTTCTTCCTGTTGGATCCTCTTGACTAGACAGCATCTCTCCTCCTTACACTTTCTGCTCATTCCCATTACTTGCAGAAGTTTCACTCTGTCATTCCCTTCTTCTTTTTCTTCCCCTTATTCTTCTCTACCTCTGCTCTGCCTTCTCCTCCTTCCTCTTCCAGTTCTTCAGGCTGAGTCAACGACCCCTTTCAGTTTCATGGGTCCCTTTTGGATCTGTTTGGTGGCCTCCATAGTACTTTTCAGTCCAATTATAGACTGTATTGATGTTTTTCATGATTTCTTTTTGTGTATTTGTTGTGGTCTATGCATGTGTGCCTGTGTATGTGTGCCCTTTGCACATGCATGTGAAGTTCAGAGGAATATGTCAGTTGTTCTCTTCTATTGCTGTACACCTTGCTTCCATGAGATAGGGTCTCTCATTGAACCTGGAGCTCACAATCTTTCAATTAGACTAGCTGATCAGCAACAAACCCCAGAAATCCTTCTTTCTCTTACACTCTCAGCACAGGGGTGACAGATATGAACAGCAGTGCTTGGCTTTTTATTTTGGTGCTGGGAATCCAACTCAGGCCCTTAGCAAGCTCTCGCAACCACAGAGCCACCTCCCATTTTCTTTCTTTCAATACTTTTTTTTTTTTTTTTTTTGAGGTAGGGTTTCACTCGAGCTCAGGCTGACTTGGGATATACTATGTATTCTCAGGGTTACCTTGAACTCATGCCAATCCTACCTCTAGCTACTGAGTGCTGAGATTAAAGGCATGTGCTACTATACCCAGCTACAGCCCTTTTTTAAAAATCAATTTTTACTTCATCTTTGGCTTTCTCTTATAGCTGTAAGTGGCTCAGATACAATCTGGTATCCCTGATCCAAACCATTCCTACAGAATTCATTCTCTAGTACAGATTGTCTCACAGCAGCTGAAAACTTCTAGTTTTCTTTTATCTGGAAATATCTTTATCTGTCTTCAATCTTGAATGATATTTTTCTGGAGGTAGAATTCTATTTGACATATTTGGGGGGCATTTATATGTGTAGTGTGGTGTGTGCTTGTGTTGTGAAGACACATGTGAAAAATGTTACACATCCTCCCCTAGCACTTATTCTAGCATTTCTGAGAGATGCAATCTCTCCCTGACACTGGAGCTGCCATGGCAGTGAGACTGGCTGACCATCGAGCTCCAGCAATGCTACAGCCTTTGCTCCCACAGGACTGCATTTACGGGTGTGCTTGCCATGCCACATATTTACATGGGAGCTGTGGACAGGGCTCAGGGCTAATTAGACCCTCATGCTTGCTCAGCAAGTGCTCTTTCCAGTGAGCCATCTGTTGATTCTGACAGGAGTGAGATAGAATCTCAAAGTAGTTTTAATTTGTATTTCCCTGATGGCTAAGGATAGAGAACATTGTTTTCGATGTTTATATGCCAAATGTATTTTTTCTTTCATGAACTCTCTATTTAGTCCAATAGCCAATTTTTCTTATTAGAGATGGACATACTTTGTATGTAAATAACACATGTTGGTAGCATCCTTTCCCTCCTCCCTGCCCCTTTTCTGACAAGGCCTTCCTCATTGAGCTGCATGTCAATCCCATGGGGATTGTGGGTCATGCATTATGGGGCCAGCACTCAGTAATGGGCAAGAGGGAATGTCTCTGTGCAAAATGTCCCAACTTGTGGCTCTAAAAATCTTTCTAACCCCTCTTCCACAAAATTCCCTGAGCCATGCTGGAAGCATTTTAAGTCCACTTCAGTGATGGGCACTTAGGAGCTTCTGGATCTCTGGTTTGGTAGGTGTTGAGTGTCCTCAGTGTCTATCTGCATTAACCTTGTGCTTATATCAGAGTCACTAAGAAAGTAGGACTCTTACTCATTTCCCCAACCCTTCTGTGGTTTCAGCTGGGGCCAGGGTGGAGTGCACTGGGTCATTTTTTTTAAAGCCCATTTTTAAAATTGGGTTGCTTGATTTCTTATTATTTAGTTTTCTGAGTTCTTTGTATATCCTAGATATTAATCCTCTGTCACATGTATAGCTGGCAAAGATTTTCTTACATTCTGTAGCTTGCCTCTTTGCTGTATTCACAGTGTCCTTTGCTATACAAAAGCTTTCTAATTGTATGAGTTCCCAGTAGTTGATTAGTGTTTATTTTTTTATTAATTAGTTTTGTATTCAGCAAATACAGTCAGTTTGGTACCACTGTTAGGCTCATCCATGACCTATTTCCTGAGCTCCTGGGGTTATTTTCAGAAAGACATTTCTTTGCCAATATGTTGAAGTTTTTCCCCTCCTTTTTCATCTAGCAGTTTCAAAATTTCAGGTATGATATTAAGATATTTGATCCATTTGGACATTATTCTTGTGTATAGAGAGATATAAAGATCTACTTTCTTCCTTCTGCACATAGATACCCAATTTTTCTATCTTTTTTTTGGAGTAATTGTGAATGGGAGTGATTCTGATTTCATCCTCAGCATGTTTATTGCTAGTGTATAGACAGGCTACTGGTTTCTGTGTGTTTATTTTGTATCCTGCTACATTACTGGTTATTAGCTCTGACACTTTGCTTTTAGAGCCTTTATGTACAGAATCATATCAACTGCAAATGATAGTTTGATCTCTTCCTTTCCAATTTGTATCCATTTTATGTGTGTCTTTTGCCTTAATGCTATAGCTGACTTCCTGCACGTTATTAAATAAAAGTAGGGACATAGGCACTCTTGTCTTCCTCCTGATTTTAGTGGAAATGCTTCAAGGTTTCCGTGTTTAGTATTATGTTGGCTGTAGATTTGTCATAAATAGCATTTATTATGTTGACATATGTTCCTTCTATTCCCAGTTTTTTTAAGACTTTTACCATGAAGGGAAATTACATTTTGTCAAATGCCTTTTCTGCATCTATTGAGATGATCATGTAATTTTTGTGTTTCAGTTCATTTATATAGTGTACTACATTTGTTATTTTCATATGTTGAACTATCCTGCATTTCTTGGATAAAACCTACTTAGTTAGGGAGAATAATCTTTTTGAGATATTCTTGTATTCTGTTTGCCAGCATTTTGTTGAGGATTTTTGCATTTATGTTCATGAGGGAGATTTGTTTATCACTTTCCTTCAGAGAAGGAGTTTGGTAATATTTCTTCCTTATATGTTTTATGGAAAAATTTGAGAAGCATTAGTGTCACTTCTTCTGGGAAGGTTTGGCAATATTCACCAATGAGTCCATCAGGGCCTGGACTGTTTTTTTTTTTTTTCTTTCTTTTTTTTTTTTAATTTTTATTAACATTTTCCATGATTATAAAATATATCCCGTGGTAATTCCCTCCCTCCCCACCCCCACACTTTCCCATTTGAAATTCCATTCTCCATCATATTACCTCCCCGTTACAATCATTGTAATTACATATATACAATATCAACCTATTAAGTATCCTCCTCCCTTCCTTTCTCCACCCTTCATGTCTCCTTTTCAACTTACTGGCCTCTGCTACTAAGTATTTTCATTCTCACACAGAAGCCCAGTCATCTGTAGCTAGGATCCACATATGAGAGAGAACATGTGGCGCTTGGCTTTCTGGGCCTGGGTTACCTGACTTAGTATAATACTTTCCAGGTCCATCCATTTTTCTGCAAATTTCATAACTTCATTTTTCTTTACCGCTGAGTAGAACTCCATTGTATAAATGTACCACATCTTCATTATCCACTCATCTGTTGAGGGACATCTAGGCTGGTTCCATTTCCCAGCTATTATAAATTGAGCAGCAATAAACATGGTTGAGGATGTACTTCTAAGGAAATGAGATGAGTCCTTTGGATATATGACTAGGAGCGCTATAGCTGGGTCATATGGTAGATCAATCTCTAGCTGTTTTAGGAACCTCCACACTGTTTTCCACAATGGCTGGACCAGATTGCATTCCCACCAGCAGTGCAGAAGGGTTCCTTTTTTTCCACATCCCCGCCAACATT
This sequence comes from Jaculus jaculus, assembly GCF_020740685.1. Classification (NCBI taxonomy): domain Eukaryota; kingdom Metazoa; phylum Chordata; class Mammalia; order Rodentia; family Dipodidae; genus Jaculus; species Jaculus jaculus. Next base: position 80,289,344 of record NC_059110.1, on the reverse strand, counting down.
TATGATCATTTGTTTTCATGATGGTGGCCAATCTGACAGGAGTGAGATGGAATCTCAATGTAGTTTTAATCTGCATTTCCCTGATGACTAGTGACGTAGAACATTTTTTTAGATGCTTATATGCCATTCGTATTTCCTCCTTTGAGAAATCTCTATTTAGCTCCATAGCCCATTTTTTGATTGGCTTGTTTGATTCCTTATTATTTAACTTTTTGAGTTCTTTGTATATCCTAGATATTAATCCTCTATCAGATATATAGCTGGCGAAGATTTTTTCCCATTCTGTAGGTTGCCTCTTTGCTTTTTTCACTGTGTCCTTTGCGGTGCAAAATCTTTGTAATTTCATTAGGTCCCAGTGGTTAATCTGTGGTTTTATTGCCTGAGCAATTGGGGTTGTATTCAGAAAGTCTTTGCCAAGACCAATATGTTGAAGTGTTTCCCCTACTTTTTCCTCAAGCAGTTTCAAAGTTTCCGGTCTGATGTTAAGGTCTTTAATCCATTGGGACTTAATATTTGTGCATGGCGAGAGAGAAGAATCTATTTTCATCCTTCTGCAGATATTTATCCAGTTTTCAAAACACCATTTGCTGAAGAGGCTGTCTCTTCTCCAATGAGTATTTTTGGCATTTTTATCGAATATCAGGTGGCTATAGCTACTTGGGCTTACATCTGGGTCCTCTATTCTGTTCCACTGATCTACATGTCTGTTTTTGTGCCATTACCATGCTGTTTTTGTTACTATGGCTCTGTAGTATAGGTTAAAATCAGGTATGGTGATACCACCAGCCTCTTTTTTGTTGCTCAGTATTATTTTAGATATTCGAGGTTTTTTGTGATTCCAAATGAATTTTTGGATTGTTTTTTTCTATTTCCATGAAGAAAGCCTTTGGAATTTTGATAGGGATTGCATTAAATGTGTAGATTGCTTTAGGTAAGATTGCCATTTTCACGATATTGATTCTTCCAATCCAGGAACAAGGGATGTATCTCCACTTTCTAGTGTCTTCTGCAATTTCTGGCTTGAGAGTTTTAAAGTTCTCATTGTAGAGATTCTTTATTTGCATGGTTAGGTTTATTCCAAGGTACTTTATTTTTTTTTTGATGCAATTGTGAATGGGAGTGATTCTCTGATTTCATCCTCTGTGTGTTTGTTGTTAGCATATATGAAGGCTACAGATTTCTGGGTATTTATTTTGTATCCTGCTGCATTGCTGTAGGTTTTGATCAGCTCTAACAGCTTGCTAGTAGAGTCTTTAGGGTCCTTTATGTATAGAATCATGTCATCTGCAAATAATGATAACTTGAGCTCTTCCTTTCCAATTTGTATCCCTTTTATGTGTGTCTCTTGCCTTATTGCTATGGCTAAGACTTCCAAAACTATATTAAATAAAAGTGGGGACAGTGGACACCCTTGTCTTGTTCCTGATTTTAGTGCAAAAGCTTCCAGTTTTTCCCCATTTAGTAATATGTTGGCTGTAGGCTTGTCATAAATAGCTTCTATTATAGTGAGATATGTTCCTTCTATTCCCAGCCTCTGTAGGACTTTTATCATGAAGGGATGTTGGATTTTGTCAAATGCTTTCTCTGTGTCTAATGAGATGATCATGTGATTTTTGTCCTTCAACCCGTTTATGTAATGTATTACATTTATAGATTTGCGTATGTTGAACCATCCCTGCATCTCTGGGATAAAGCCTACTTGGTCAGGGTGAATGATCTTTTTGATATACTCTTGTATTCTGTTTGCCAATATTTTGTTGAGAATTTTTGCATCTATGTTCATGAGGGAGATTGGTCTGTAATTTTCTTTTTTTGTTCTATCTTTGCCTGGTTTTGGTATCAGGGTGATGCTGGCCTCATAGAAGGAGTTTGGTAGAATTCTTTCTTTTTCTATTTCCTGGAAAAGGTTAAGAAGCAATGGTGTTAGCTCTTCCTTAAAAGTCTGGAAAATTCAGCAGTGAATCTTTCCGGGCCTGGGCTTTTTTTAGTTGGGAGATTATTGATAACTGTTCGGATCTCCATGTTTGTTATAGGTCTATTTAAGTGATTAATCTCATTTTGATTTAATTTAGGTAGGCCATATAGATCAAGGAAATCATCCATTTCTTTCAGATTTTCATACTTTGTGGAGTATATGCTTTTATAGTATGTCCCTATGATTTTTTGAATTTCTCTGGAATCTGTTGTGATGTTACCTTGTTCATCTCTGATTTTATTAATTTGTGTCTCTTCTTTCTTTCTTTTGGTCAGATTTGCTAAGGGTTTATCAATCTTGTTTATCCTTTCAAAGAACCAACTCTTTGTTTCATTAATTCTTTGGATTGTTCTTTTTGTTTCTATTTCTTTAATTTCTACCCTAATCTTTATTATTTCTTCCCGTTTACTGATTTTTGGTTTGCCTTGTTCTTCTTTTTCCAAGGCTTTAAGGTGAAGCATTAGTTCGTTTACTTGTGACCTTTCTAATTTCTTAATATAGGCACTTAAGGCTATAAATTTACCTCTTAGAACTGCCTTCATTGTGTCCTAGAGATTTTGGTATGTTGTGTTCTCATTATCATTTGACTCTATATATTTTTTGATTTCCTTTTTGATTTCTTCATTGACCCACTCATCATTTAGTAGTGTATTGTTTCGTTTCCATGATTTTGTGTATGCTCTATAGCCTTTCTTGCTACTGATTTGTATTTTAATTCCATTGTGGTCAGATAGAATGCAAGGAATTATTTCAATTTTCCTGAATTTGTTAAGATTTGCTTTGTGTCCTAATATATGGTCTATTTTAGAGAATGTTCCATGTGCTGCTGAAAAGAATGTATATTCTGCAGCCTTTGGATGAAATGTCCTGTATATATCTGTTAGGTCCATTCCTTCTATGACCTCATTTAGTCCAGATGCCTCTCTGTTTATTCTTTCCCTGGATGACCTGTCAATTGATGAGAGTGGGGTGTTAAAGTCACCCACCACCACTGTGTTTGGTGTTATCTGTGACCTTAGTTCTAAAAGTGTTTGTTTGACAAATTTGGGAGCCCCCATGTTAGGTGCATATATGTTTAGGATTGTAATGTCCTCCTGTTGGAGTGTGCCCTTAATCAATATAAAGTGACCTTCCTTATCTTTCTTGACTAACATCGTCCTAAAGTCTACCCTGTCTGATATTAGGATAGCAACCCCTGCTTGTTTTCTAGGCCCATTTGCTTGAAACACCGTCTTCCAACCTTTCACCCTAAGATAATGTCTACCCTTGTAGAAAAGTGAGTTTCCTGGAGACAACAAATTGTAGGATCCTGCTTTTTAACCCAGTCTGCACATCTATGTCTTTTTGTTGGGGCATTGAGACCATTGATATTAAGAGATATTATTGAAAGGTGTGTATTTATGTTTGCCATTTTTGTGTGTGTGTGTGTTTCTGGTTCTACCTGTGCTCTCTTCTGTTAACTGGTATTTGAGTATAGCTTGTTTTTTCTAGGTTCCTTATATGTGTGCTTTTCCTTTTGTTCAGCATGGAGGATTCTATCAAGTATTTTCTGTAGAGCTGGTTTTGTCTTCAAATACTCCTTTAACCTGCTTTTGTCATGGAATGTCTTTATTTCTCCATCTATTTGAATGGATAACTTTGCAGGATAAAGTAACGTTGGTTGACAGTTGTTATCTTTCAGAACTTAGAGTATATCACTCCAAGCCCTTCTGGCTTTAAAAGTTTGTGTTGAATAATCTGCTGTAATCCTGATGGGCTTGCTTTTGTAGGTAACTTGATTTATCTCTCTAACTGCTTTCAATATTTTTTCTTTGGTGTGTGTGTTTGGAAGTTTGATTATAATATGGCGAGGAGAGGTTCTTTCCAGGTTTTGTCTGGCTGGGGTTCTAAAGGTTTCCTGATTCTGTATTGGCACCTCTTTCCCAATTTGGGGGAAATTTTCCTCTATGATTTTGTTGAAGATGCCTACTATGCCTCTGGAGTGGAGTTCTTCTCCTTCTACTATGCCCTGAATTCTTATATTGGATCTTTTCATAGTGTCCCGAATATCTTGAAATTCCCACTCATATTTTTCTATAAGTTTGTCTTTCTCTTTGTTGGACTGTATTAGGTCTGCCACCTGGTCTTCTACCTTAGATATTCTGTCCTCTCCCTCATCCATCCTACTGGTGAGATTTTCTACAGAGTTTTTTATTTCATTAACTGTGTTCTTCATTGCTAGTAATTCTGACTGGTTTTTCTTTATTATTTCTATTTCCCTATTTATGTCTTGTATTGCCTTCTTTATTTCATTAAATTGGTGTCCTGCCTCTTCTTTGATTCCTTTGATTTCCTCTTTGATTTCCTCTTTGATTTCTTCTTTGATTGTTTTCATGTGTTCTTTGACCTCTTTGAACATATTTATAATTATTCTTTTGAACTCTTGCTCAGGCATTTCCTCTAACTCTTTCTCACTGGAGGACATTTCTGATGCATTAATACTTTTAGGTGGATTTATATCGTCTTGCTTTTTAGTGTTTCTTGTGTTATAATGTATATATTTTTGCATCTTGGATTAAGTTAATGCTTGGATTTTCTAGCTAGCTGTGTATTCTTAGCTGTATCAATTGATTTGATGTAATATATTTTCAGGGTAGGACCTTAAGGTATTAGTTGTGGCTCTTAAGACTCTCAGAGTATCTACAAAGATGTTCTTAGGGGTTGAGTTTTCCTGCTATAGGAGTATTCAAGGAGGCTCAGTGGAATAAAATACAGGTAGATTCTAAAATTTAACTAAACACTGTACACATTCAATCAAAAACAGCCCCGAGTATGTATGCAAGAGTAGTTATTATAATGACCAGATCCTCTATCAACAAAGAGGTTTAGATTTCCGGTCTGTTGAGGGATCCAACTCAGCTTGTGACCAAGTGAGACCCTTCCCTGGTGCAATCCCAGTTACCTTGGGTTATTTTGGTCTCAGTCAAGTTGCTGCCTGGGTCGTCGGGCTGCTGTTCTGATTTCTGGAGCTGGGCACTTGCTTTTCCTACGGGGTAAACCGAGCCACTGCTGCTGCCTCTGCTGCTGCTGTAGCTGCCACCACCGGAGCCACCACCGTTGCTGAAGCTGCAGCTGCCTTGTCCACCGCTGCTGCTCCCCCCGAAGCCGCTGCTGCGGGATCTGCCGCCGCTGCCGCTCCTGGGTCCACTGCTGCTGGGGCCGCTGGTACTGGTGCTGGAGCTACTGAAGTTGCTGCCGAACTCTGCTCCTGCTTGGGTCCCGCTGTCAGCCCAAGTTGGCGTGGCCGGGTCCCGGGCCGCTGCTGTGTTCGCTGGAGCTGGGTTCAGGCGGTGGGGGAGGGGAGGGAGCCGGGGCTGCTCTGGTTGTCTCGCTGCTCCACGTGTTCTTCTACCTCGCGGTCTGCTCCTCTGCTGCTTGCTGCTGCTCTCCCCTCACGTTTCCCGAGTTGCGGAGAGCGCGGTGTGAGGGGAAAATCCCGCACCTGGCTTTTCCTGTGGCTCGAGCTGAGTCTGGCAGTTTTCTGCTGCCCCGCGGCCATGGCGGTTGGCCGAGCTGCCGGAGCCGCTTTTCCCGCCTGTGCGGGCTCTGGATGCTCTATAACTCTTCTACTTCTCCACTGCCGCTTCAATTTCCTATACACCTTAATTTTTTGTAAAAGTGTGTATTTTGCTGAGTTTTTTGGGTCTTTTTCCCCCCTAGGCTGCTTTGCTGCCATCTTAACCGGAAGTCCCTGGACTGTTTTTAATTGGGATTTTTCTTTATAACTTCTTGGATCTCTGTACTTGTTATCAGTCTATTTAAGTGATTTATCTCATCTTTATTTAATTTTGGTAGGTCATGTAAATCTAGGAAATAATTTCTTTCAAATTTTCAAACTTGGTATTAAAACAAATGATAAAACAAAGCCAAAGTCCCTAAGGGTGTGTGTGGCCCATGCCCCCAATCCTGTCCACTGGGAGGCTGAGATTTGTGGTCTGCATAGGGTTCCAAGTCAGCCTGGGGCTGAGTGAGATCCAGCCTCCAAGAATGACAGAAGACGACAATGGCACTACAAATCAGGAAGCAACAAAGGACAACCACATAAAACAGCTTATTTAAGAATGGCAAGGCACCACTGAAGGGATCAGTTAGCCAAATCAAGAGCAGTTGGTTCCCCACCATGGCTGTGTGCCACTATTGCACTTATGTGGGCATCACAACAGGTTATTTGTTGCTAAGTAGGTTAGACCATGAGTTGCTTGGACAAATATTGGTCATTTCCCCCAGTCGCCCATGTAGCACCTTCTGGGAGATTCTGCTTCTCTTTTTCACATAGATGCAAATCCTAAGGAGACTACCACCCCATCATACCTCAAAAAGGCCCCGACTGAAACTAAGGAAAATTGGTGAAACAAGCAAGGGTGCTGTTTTCCTGATGAACCAGATACCAGCACAAAGGGGAAGGAGACCAACACAGAGAAAAGTCAACTCCTACCAAATCAGAGAGCCAGAGCCTCAGTGGCCCCCAACACCTCATCACTGAAACAGACCAAAAATGAACCCAACATAGCCCAGGGAAATTTTGTGGAAGAGGAGGTGGTAAGAATGTCAGAGCCACATGTTGGGCCATGATATGCAGAGACATTTATCATACCAATAACTGTGGGCTAACTCCACAATGCACGACCCATTTACATCAACAAGGAGGGCCCATTGGGGAGGGAATAGGTCATGGATGAGCCTAATAATGGTACCAAACTTCCTGTATTTGCTGAATAGAAAACTAATAAAAAAATTAAAAGGCCAACAACAACAGACACAGAGGGACAGAGGCAGACAAAGAAAGAAAGAAAGAAAGAAAGAAAGATAGAGAGAAAGAGTCAGATGCAATAGGCACACCAGGACTTCCAGCCATCACAAAATGAATTCCAGATGTATGTGCCACCTTGTGCATCTGGCTTACGTGGGTACTGGAGAATTGAGCCTCAAACCACTGTCCTTAGGCTTCACAAGCAGGCACTTAAACACTAAGCCATATCTCCAGCCCCTGTTTGAACTTTGTAAGAAATATTTTTAAATTATTTATAAGGAGATAAAGAGGAAGAGATTGAGAATAGGCACTCCAGGGTCTCAAGCCACTGTAAATTAACTCAAGATGCATGTGTTACCTTGTGCATCTGACTTATGTGGGTACTGGGGAATTGAACCAGGTTCCTCAGGCTTCCCAGGCAAGCACCTTAGCCACTTAGCCATCTCTCCAACCCCTGCCTGAACTTTTACATGATGTATTTTATGTCTAATGAAAATTTTAAATTGTACATAAGTGTTTAGTTTGTAATAAAAATAAATAGGAGACAAATTTTAAAGGAAAAAGAACCTCCTAAATTGTTAAAGAAGCTCCAGGAATAGAGAGTTGGAATAGATGTTTCAGGCCATCTCTATAATACTGGGTACAGTTGCTCTTTTCCACTCCATCGATGATTCTCTGGCAGTCACCCTCAATGTCTGACATTCATGGCCAGATGAAGGAAAGGCCAGAGGCACAGGTATGGCCAAGGCAAACTCCAAACTGTGCCTGCTACAGTGTTATGTGCTGCTGACAGGAGGAGTGGAGGCAATTCTGTGTGAGATCAAATTAGGGACTAAAGAACCAGAGCACATGAGCAGAAGAACATTGACAACCGCCTTGTGTCTTCTACGAAGTGTGCTCCAAGGGCAGGCAAAGCACTTGCTCAAGGTCAAGAACCTCGTAGATGACATTGACGAGGTGAGAACTACAGGATTTTCCCAACCCTTAGAGAAATTCTCTACTTTACATCTCTGAAGTTTGATGACTCAAAAAAGAATTGGGAATGAACATCTTTCCGGTCCTTTTTTAAAATTGTTCGTTATTATTTATTTGAGAGAGACAGACAGAGAGAAAAAGGGGGGGGGGGAGAGAGAGAGAGAGAGAGAGAAAGAGAGAGAGAGAGAGAGAGAGAGAATGGGTGTACCAGGGCCTCTAGCCTCTGCAGAGGAACTCCAGATGCATGTGCCACTTTGTGCATCTGGCTTATGTGGGTCCTGGGGAATCAAGCCTCAAACCAGGGGCCTTAGGCTTCACAGGCAAGCACTTATCAGCTAAGCTATCTCTCCTGCCCCATTCTTCCCTGTCTTTTGACACTATTAACAGGCATGACTCAAGAGGCATAGAATGTAAAGTGGGTGTTAGTTACAAACATTGACAATGTTTTGGATTTACAGTTGAATGGCATACCTAGTGTCCACCCATGGAATTTTTTCCTTTGTCAAACCTTCTACCAGCCTTTCTAGGGGGATCTCTGTTTAGAGAACTGGAAAGAAAGCCCTGGGCAAGGAATTGTTTTATTAGGGGAAAAGGATAGATACAATAGTGGTTTTAAAGTTGTCAGAACTGGCTATTGAGGGACTGCATAGAATAGGAAATATATTCCAGTAAGGGAATAACTGGGTCTGTTGGTATTGCTATAGTCAGCTTTTTCAGGAGTCTCCATATGGCTTTACAAAGTGGTTGTACCATCCTACATTCCCACCAACAGTGAATGAGTATTCCTGCTTCTCCACATCATTGCCAGCATTTATTTTCATTTGATTTTTTGGTGTTTGCTATCCTTATTGGGGTAAGGTGGAATCTCATAATTGTTTTAATTTGCATTTCTCTGGTGATTAGGGATGATGAACATTTTCTTAAGTGTGTGTTTGCCATTTGTATTTCTTCCTCTGTGAACTGCCTGTTCATCTCTTTGCCCCATTTTATGAGGGGGTGTTTGTCTTCTTATTGTTTAGATTTTTGAGTTCATTGTAGATTCTAGAGATTAGGCCTCTATCCATTGGATAACCTGCAAATATTTTCTCCCATTCTGTGGGTATTCTATTGGCTTTGCTATCATATGCTTGTCTGTAAAGAAACTCTTCAGCTTCATATGATCCCATTGGTTGAGTCACTGTTTAAGATCATGAGCCACTGGTGTTTTGTACAGGAAGTCTTTTTCCATTCCTATATCATGGAAAGTACTTCCTAAATTTTCAGCCAGTAGTATTCGAGTTTCTAGTCTTATGTTGAGGTCTTTGATCCATTTGGATTTGAGTGTAGTGCATGGTGAAATGTGTGGATCAAGTTTCAGTTTCCTGCATGTGGTTATCCAGTTTGTCCAGCACCATTTTTTGAAGATGCTATCTTTTTTCCAGCCTATATTGTTTGGGCCTTTGTCAAATATCAAGTAGCTATAGTTGCTTGACCCAAAATCCGGGTCCTCAAGTCTATTCCATTGGTCTATAGTCCTGCTTTTATGCCAGTACCATGCTGTTTTTATTACTATGGCTTTGTAGTATAGATTTAGATCAGGTATGGTGATGCCACCAGAGGTATTTCTTTTGCTGTGGATATGTTTGGATATGCGAGGCCTTCTGCTTTTCCATATGAACTTTGAGATTATTTTTTCTATCTCTGTGAAGAACACTGTAGGGATTGTAATTGGAATTGCATTAAATCTATATATTGCCTTTGGTAGGAATGTCATCATCAGAATGTTAATTCTGCCTATGCAGGAGCATGGGAGGTTTTACATCTTCTCAAGTCCTCCTCAAATTCTTTTTTGAGTGTTTTTATATTTTCATTTTATAGATCTTTTACTTCCTTGGTTAATGTTATTCCAAGGTATTTTATTTTTTATGTTTCTATTGAAAATGGGACTATGTCCCTTATTTCTTCTTATGTATCTTTGTCATTTGCATACAGAAATGCTACCGATTTTTGTGCATTGATTTTGTATCCTGCTACTTTGCTATAGGAGTTGATCACCTTCAGGAGTTTGGGATGGAGTCTCTCTGGTCTCTTACATATATAATCATGTCATCAGTGAATAGAGCTAACTTAACTTCTTCCTTTCCAAATTGTATCCCTTTTATTTCTTTCTCCTGTCTTATTGGTTGAGCTAGGACTTCCAGAACTGTATTGAAAAGCAGAGGTGAGAGAGGACATCCCTGTCTTGTTCCTGATCTTAATGGGAATTCCTCCATTCTCTCTCCATTAAGTATTATTTGGGCCTTTGGAACTTTGTATCTTGCCTTTATTATGTTAAGATGTGAACTGGCCATGCTGATTCTCTCCAATGCTTTGATCATGAAGTGATGTTGTATCTTGTCAAAGGCATTTTCTGCATCTATTGAAAAGAACTTGTGGTTTTTATGTTTAAGCTTGTTTATATAGTGTATTACATTGACAGATTTTCATATGTTGAACCACCCTTGTGTTCCTGGGATAAATCCCACTTGGTCAAGATGAATAATGCTTTTGATGTGTTGTTGGATTTGGTTTGCGAGTATTTTGTTCAGTATCTTTGCATCTATGTTCATTAGGGAAATAGGCCAGTAGTTTTCTTTTCTTGTGACATCTCTGCCTGGTTTTGGGATTAGGGTGATACTAGCTTCATAGAAGGAATTGGGTAGCTTTCCCTGTTCTTCAATTGTGTGGCACAGTTTTAGGAAGATTGATTTGAGTTCTTCCATGAAGGGTTGATAAATTTCATCTGAGAATCCATCTGGTCCTGGACTCTTCTTTTAGGGGAGGATTTTTATTACTTTTTCAATCTCCATGAATGGGATGGGTTCATTGAGGTAATTAATTTGCTCTGAGTTTAGCTTTGGTAGATGGTATGCATCCAGGAATTTATCCATCTCCTCCACATTTTCCAGTTTTGTGAAGTAGAGGTTTTTGAAATAAGTCCTAATGATTTTTCCCAATTTCACTTATGTCTGTTGTGATCTATCCTTTTTCATTTTGAATTTTGTTAATTTGGAGCCTCTTCTTTTTTTGCTTGATCAAATTGGCCAGAGGTTTGTCAATCTTGTTTATTTTTTCAAAGAACAAGCTCTTTTTTTGTCAATTGCCTTAATTGTTTCCTTGGTTTCCAATTCATTAATTTCTGCTGTGATTTTAATTATTTGTTTCCTTCTGGAGCTCTTTGGGTTGGATTTTTCTTGTTTTTCCAGTGCCTTTAGGTGGATGGTTAGGTTATTGATTTGGGATCTTTCTGTCTTTTTTATGATTGCATTGAGTGCTATGAATTTTCCCCTGAGGACTGCCTTCTTTGTGTCCCATAAGTGTTGGTATGACGTGTTCTCATTGTCATTCAATTCCTGGAATTTTGCGATTTCATTTTTTATTTCATCCACTATCCATTTATTGTTTAAGAGTGTGCTGTTCAGTTTCCAGGTGCCATTGGGATTTTTGGTGGTTTTTTTGTTGTTGATTTCTAGCAATTTAGCATTGTGATCTAATATCATGCAGGGAATTATGTCGATTTTCCTAAGTATGTGGAGGCAGTCTTTGTGACCCAGTATGTGGTCTATTTTAGAGAATGTTCCATGGGCTACTGAGAAGAATGTGTAGTCTTGGGTTTGGGATGGAAAGTTCTGTAAATGTCTGTTAGGTCTAAGTGTTCTATGGTTTTGTTGAGCTCTCTTACTTCCCTGTTGAGTTTCTGTTTGGATGATCTGTCTATTACTGATAATGGTGTGTTGAAGTCCCCAGCTATGATGGTGTTGGTGGTTATTTCTGTTAAAATGTCAAGTAGGTTTTGTTTTATGAACTGTGGTGCCCCTGTGTTTGGTGCATACAGATTTATGATTGTAATATCCTCTTGATGGATTGTTCCCTTGATAAGTAGAAAGTAGTGTTCTTTGTGTTTTATGATTATTTTTGGTATGAAGTCTATTTTATCTGATATTAATATAGCTACACCTGCTCTGCTTGTTTCTTATTCCCATTTGCTTGTAATATTGTTTTCCACTCTTTCACTCTGAGGAGGTTTCTGTCTTTAGTGGTAAGGTGGGTTTCTTGAAGGCACCAGATTGAGGGGTCTAATTTTTTGATCCACCCTGTTAGCTTGTGTCTCTTGATGGGTGAATTAAGGCCATTAATATTTAGGGTAATGACTGTGAGATTTGATTTGATCCCTGCCATGTTGTGGTGGTAGACATGTTTTGGTGTTTTCATGGATTTGAATTTTTTTGTGTCTACTCTGTGTTTGGTTGTTGTGATCTGCTTCTTGTAGGCATTTGTGTTTGGTTATTTGTTTCTTCTCTGTGGAGAATTTCCTGGAATACTTTCTGTAGGTTTGGTTTTGTGTTCATATAATTGTAAAGCTGAGTTTTGTCATGGAAAGTTTTTCTTTCACCATCTATTAAGCGGGAGACTTTTGCCAGGTAGAGTAGTTTGGGTTGGAAGCCATAGGTTCTTAGAGTTTGGAGAGTTTCAGTCCATGCCCTTCTAGATTTCAGGGTTTCCATTGAGTAGTCTGAAGTAATTCTGATGGGGTTTCCTTTGAAAGTGGTATGATGTTTTTCCCTAGTTGCTTTTAGGATTTTCTCTTTGGTGTCAATGTTTAGAGTCTTAATGATAATATGTCTTGGGGAGTTTCTCCTTTGGTCCAGTCTGTTTGGAGTTCTGTTCACTTCTTGTATCTTCATGGGCCTTTCTTTTAAGAGACGGGGAAACTTTTCTTCAATTATTTTGTTAAATAAGTTCTCCATGCCTTTGGTCTGAAACTCTTCTCCTTCTGGTAGTCCAATGATTCTGATATTAGGACATTTAAGTGTATCCCACAATTCCCTCATGTTCTGTTCACAGGACCTTTTGAACTTACTGAAAGTTTTGAACTCTTGAACTGTTTCTTCCATCCTGTCTTCCAGATCAGAGTTTCTATCCTACACTTCACTAACTCTATTCTTGAGAGCCTCTAGAGAGTTTTGTGCTTGTTCAATTAAGTTTGCATTTTCTACTAATTTTCTATGTATCACTTCCATCGCTCTGTCAAGCTCCCTTCACCTCATTTTCTGATTTTCTTGATGATTCTTGGAATTCACCCTTGATTTCTTTATGTTTTCATTTAGTGTGGCCAGCTGATTATTAAGGTCCTCTTTTTTTTTTCATTCTCCCTCAACTCTCTTAACTATCTTTTAATTACTTCCAATATCTTATCATATTGCTCTAGCTTAGTGATGGTAGCATCCACACGATTATTGGTCCTTTGTTGCTTTCCTGCAAGTTCTAGCAGTAGGTTTGTCAGGTTTGCATTGCTCATAGCTTCCACTTGATGTTCTGATCCTACCAACTCTTCTATGTTTTGGTTAGATTTAATCCTTGTTGGACTGGGTGATCTATCTGGATTTTCTTACATTTTATTTTTCATGTTATTTTTTTTTGCACTGTGGTCTACCCATGACGATGTATGGGCAGGTAGGTGGGTGGACCAGCCTGGGCTCTAGCTCAATGGGAATCCAAGTCAGCTTGGGGCAGTTGCCAAGCAGCCTGGGTTTTGGCTCTCACTTGCCAAAACCGCCTATCTACTGCCTGACGGGGGCGCCAATTTGCCTGAATCCTCACCCAGTAATGCACCAAAGCTGCCTGCCTTCGAGCTTGGAGGGGGACTGAGGTAGCAAGCCCTGAAGCTGCCCAAACTCTGGCTGGGAACACTGGGACATGCAAACAGTCTGCACTCCACTGCCACAGGGGAGTGGGGGATTGGTGGCAATGGACAGGTAGGGGATGGCACCTGAGCTGGTGCTAGTGACTCAGTGTGGGCTTGTGTGGCCCTTGCTGTGGGACTGGTCCTGCTGCACCATGCAATTGTAGTGCAGAGTCAGGTGCAGCAGGCATGGGATTGAGCACAGCAGAGACTGGCCAGTGGGTGCGTGATCAGAGCACAGCAGTGGCAGGTCTGGCGGCCTCCCAATTGGATCACAGTGGCAGCGTTCCCCGTGGGTGTGCGATCAGAGCGCAGCAGTGGAGATCCCCGCAGGTGTGTGATCACAGCACAGCGCAGCAGGCTGGTGGGTGCACAATCAGGGCACAGCCACTTGGGGCGCGGGGTGCAGTGGCTGTATGGGGGGTAGACTACCCACCTGAGAGGAGATCTACGATTCCCTGTTTTTCCCCCATCTGTGCCCTCCCACTGACAAGAAGACCCTGATAAACCTTAATTGCTTGCCTTTCTTTCCCTGGTATTTGCAGCGCAGCTAGGCAGTCACCATCTTGGCCAGAAGTCCAAGAATCAGACTTCTTAATTAGTTTACCTGTCAAAAAAAAAAAAAAAAAAAAAGAGAGAGAGCTCTTTTACCATGCCTGACTTTGTTCACTTTACTCTCTCTAACAAGGAATTTTCTACTCCTTAAGCCCATTGTTTGTGTTGACTGTTTAATCTCATTTACCTCAGTAACTTTATCTTAATTTCAGGTAGGAGAACAGGTTATATTACCCCTTTGAAGTTCCCTACCTCTCTGCCCCAGATAGGTAATGCACTTATAGAGATTAGGAAGAAAATAAAATCTTTGGGGAAAAAAAAATAAGCAAAAGAAGTACTTTGCTTAGGGTGGAGCAAATCTGGAACTTTCTCTTTTCATCCCTCAACCAAAACCAAGCAGAAGAATGAATATGTAGTTTATGTTTCCAATGAAAGAAATAACTATCAGCAATTCCAATTTTTACATTAGATGGAAAGGTTTCTCGTGCAATGGAGGTCAAATATAGAATGGAGAGGTGCAGAGAGAAAATGCCCAGTTGTAGAAGACCTAGAATATTTCAACTCTCAAAGATAAAGAACCAATAAGCAACAAAACCAAAAGCTTTTGTTTTCAATGAGCATAATTAATAAAACCTAAGAACATGATCTTCTTTGATTCTGAGTGGGATTTAGGAAAGAGGAAGGACTACAAAAGAGTCAAATACAAGGGCAAGTTATACCTGCAGGCTACAGATTGACCATGAGATAAAGGTGAGAAATGAGGAAATCACACATTAGCAGTCTTTCAGGTAGATGCGCACATTGTCCACACTGATTATAGACAAGTGACAGCCAAAATAACTTATGGAATTTGGAATCTCAAAGTAAGTTCCTGCTAGTCTGAAACATGTTGTAAGCCTTTTTGGAGACAAGTTCCTTGAAAATATCTAGGTTCCTGACATATCTAGCAAAAGCTCATATTAGTAAAGGATTCAAAAGCAAGCTTATGATCTGGGTAGAAATATATTCCACAAACAACAACAAAAATAAATAAAAAGGAATATTTACTCCACAGAATGTTTCCTTGAAATAGCTACAAATTCTGATCAAACATTTAATCCACCTTGAATAGCTTAAGCAATCATTTATATATAAATCAGAGGTAGGGCCTCCCTTGAGTTTGAGGCTACCATAAGAAAACAGAGTAAATTTCAGATTAGCCTGGGATAGTTGGAAACCCTACCTTAAAAACAAACAAACAACAATAAAAAAAATTGTGTGAAATACCTCTAAAACTATGACTCACAGCCCACAGGAAATCTATAACTTTAATAATAGCCAATGTAGGAAAAGTAGTCATTAGTGTTTCTAAAGATTTTTTGAAAATAGACTTCAGTTAGCATAGACAAATACAAACTCTACAGTGGATTCACTGGTGATAAAATTTATTTTCTATAGGACTGAGGCTAAAACATCTGTGAAAATTAAGGTTATGTAATAAAATTTATATATCTTTAAATCCCACGAAGGTAAAATGGTTGTAATTAACAGAAAGTGAGAATGGAAATGGAGGCAGTGGAATAATTGTTTTCCTCCTATCTTATAACTGAGGGCTTGAAGATATCATTTCATTCTGAAAAAATTCACAATATAAGTAAAGTATGGAAGTGACTATGAAGAAAAATGTTAAAGTAGTATATTCAAAAACATCACATGGTAGAAACATAAGCATAATAATTTTAATCATTGCTTATACTAAGAAATCAATAAACATTGCCAAAAATAATGGGATTTTACAACAAAACATGAAGTTCCAATTATAAAGATAACCTTCACTTCATCCCCAGATTAAGAGGGGATACACATACATAAATTAAAGTCATTGAGACATTGGCCTTACAATGAAAGATTTTGTTGTTGTTGTTGTTTTTCTAAGTAGGGTCTTACACTTTCCCAGGAGGACCTGGAATTAGTTTCAGGCTGGCCTTGAACTCTTAGCAATCCTCCTACATCAGTCCCCTGAGTGCTGGTATTAAAGGTGTATGCCAATATGCTAGAGAAACAGAGAGAGAGAGAGAGAGAGAGAGAGAGAGAGAGAGAATGAGAATGGACCAGGGACTCCAGCCATTGAAAATGAACTCCAGACACATGAGCCACTTTGAATCTGGATTTATGTGGGTATTAAGGAATCAAACATGGGTCTTTAGGCTTTACAGGCAAGCACCTTAATGCTGAGCAATCTCTCTAGCCCAAGAATTTTAAAACGTCATAAATGCAAAAGAGTAACAGAAAAAAAAAAAATACAGAAGACAGACTAACATACATAAAACAATAAAACTGAATGTGTTAAACACATCTAGTGAAAAAGAAAAAGAAGACTGAGTGTAAATGCAGACAAAAATAAATCTGATATTATGATCTTCCTATAAGAATAATTTAAATTAAAAAGGGTGGTAAATGAGAAAATGATCACTTTTTAATTCCAAAATGTTTAAGAGTATATAAAAATAAATATGAATACTACTATGTTCACAGATTAAAAGAGAAAAATAATTATCTTTGTGAATTAAAAAAGATATTTGAGAATATTTTATCTGTTACTTATTTTAGAAATTGTTTAAAAAAGGAAGTATATGGAACCTGGCCATGGTGGCTCATACCTTTAATCACAGCACTTGGGAGGCAGAGGTAGGAGGATCGCTGTGAGTTCGAGGCCACCCTGAAACTACATAGTGAGTTCCAGGCTAGCCTGAGTTAGAGTGACACCTACCTCAAAAAACAAAAACAAACAAAATAAAACAACAACAAAACAAAAAAAGGAAGTATGTGGAGACTACTTGACACAAATCATGGAGTGACTTTGACATATCAAGTTTTGGAAATACAAGAAATATTTTGGGTGACTTCTTGTTTAGAGGGTGGCATAGGTTTGCATTTTCTACTATTTTCCTATGTATACTTTCCATTCCTCTGTCAAGTTCCCTTTTCATATCATTTTCTGATTTTCTTGATGCTTCCTGGAATTTATTCTTGCATTTATTTATGTCTTCATTTAGCATAGACATCTGAAAATGCACATCTAATTGAACAAGCCCAAAACTCTATAGAAGCTATCAAGAGTAGAGTCAGCCATGTAGAGGATAGAAACTCAGACTTGGGAGGCAAAAAAGAAGAAACAGTTTGAGAGTTCAAAAGTTTCAATAAGTTCAAAAACTTCTGTGAACAGAACATGAGGAAATTGTGGAATATGCTTAAATGTCCTAACATTTAGATCATGGGAATACCAGAAGGGAAAGAAATTCAGGCCAAAGGCATGGTGAATTTATTTAACAAAATTATTGAAGAAAACTTACCTATACTCTCAACAGAAATACCCATCAAGATACAAGCAGCTAACAAAACTCCATACAGATTGGACCAAAGAAGAAACTCTCCAAGATATACTGTCATTCTAAACATTGACACCAAAAAGAAAATCCTAAAAGCAGCTAGGGAAAAACAGCACATCACATTTAAAGGTAACACCATTAGAATTATTTTCAGACTTCTCAGTGGAAACCCTGAAAGCCAGAAGGGCCTGAAATAGAACACTGCAAACTCTAAGAACCTATGGATTCCAACTGAAATTACACTACCCAGCAAAAGTATCCCTCATAATAGTTGGTGAAAGAAAAACTTTCCATGACAATACTCAGCTTTACAATTATATGAACACAAAACCAAACCTACAGATAATATTTCAGGAAATTCTCCACACAGAAGAATCAAATAATTAGCCTCAAGTACTTACAAGAAGAAGAACACAACAACCTAACCCAGGGAAGACACAAAACCTTCAAAGTCCATGAAAACTCCAAACCAAATATATCAACACAATATGGGAGGGATCAAATCAAACCCCACAGTCATTACCCTAAATATTAATGGCCTTAAGTCACCCATCAAAAGACACAAGCTTGGCTGGAGAGATGGCTTAGTGGTTAAGCACTTGCCTGTGAAGTCTAAGGACCCCGGTTTGAGGCTCAATTCCCCAGGACCGATGTTAGCCAGATGCACAAGGGGGTGCACATGTCTGGAGTTCCTCTGTGGTGGCTAGAGGCCCTTTCATGCTCATTCTCTCCCTCTCTCTCTCTCTCTCTCTCTATCCATCTGCCTCTTTCTCTCTCTGTCCGTCGCTCTCAAATAAATAAAGAAAGAAAAACAAGCTAACAGAGTGGATCAGAAAATTAGACCCCTCAATCTGTTGTCTTCAACAAGGCCACCATATCACTAAAGACAGACACCTCCTCAGTGTGAAAGGGTGGAAAACAACATTCCAAGCAAGAGGGAACAAGATACAAGCAGGCGTAGCTATACTAACATCAGATAAAATAGACTTCAAACCAAAAATAATCAAAAAAGACAAAGAAGGACACTTCCTACTTATCAAGGGAACAATCCATTAAGAGGATATTACAATCATAAACTTGTATGTACCAAACACAGGGGCACCACAATACATAAAACAAAACTACTTGACAGTACAACAGAAATAACCACCAACACTATCATAGTTGGGGATTTCAGCATTACCAGTAATAGATGGATCATCCAAACAGAAACTCAACAGGGAAATAAGAGAGCTCAATAAAACCATAGAACATTTAGATTTAATTTTTATCTACAAAACATTCCACCCCAAATCTATAGACTACACATTTTTTCTCAGTAGCCCATGGAATATTCTCTAAAACAGAACATATACTGCATCACAAAGTCTGCTCCATATATTTAGGAATATTGACATACTTCCCTGCATGATATCTGATCCCAAAGCAATATTGTTAGAAATTAACAACAAAAGACCCACCAAGAATCCTATTGGCTCTTGGAAACTGAACAGCACACTTTTAAACAATAATTGGCTAGTGGACAAAATAAAACATGAGATTGCAAAAATTTTTTGAAATGAATGACAATGAGAACACATCATACCACAACTTATGGGACACAATGAAGTTGATCCTCAGAGGAAAATTCAAAGCACTAAATGCCTTCATAACAAAGACAGAGATCCCAAATAAATAACCTAACCATCCATATAAAGGCACTGGAAAGGCAAGAATAATACAACCCAAAAAGCTCCAAATAGAAGGGGATAATTAAGATCAGAGCAAATATTAATGAATTGGAAACTCAGAAAACAATTAAGAAAATTGCTGATACAAAAAGCTGGTTCTTTTTAAAAAATAAACGAGATTGACAATTCCCTGGCCAATTTGATCAAGTGAAAAAAAGAGGCACTTCAAATTAACAAAATTAGAAATGAAAAAGGAGAGATCACAACAGACATAAGTGAAATTGGGAGAATCATCAGGACTTATTTCAAAAACCTCTACTCCACAAAACTGGATGATATGGAGGAAATAGGTAAATTCCTGGACACATATCATCTAGCAAAGCTAAACTCACAAAAGGTTAATCTCCTAAATGAACCTGTCATACCCACTGTGATTGTAAACTTAATTAAAGAAAAAAAAAAAACTTCTTCAAAAAGAAGACTCTAGGATGAGGTGGCTTCTCAGCTGAAATCTATCAAACCTTCATGGAAGAACTCAAATCAATCCTTCTCAAACACTGCCACACAATTGGAAATCAGTGAAAGCTACCCAACTCCTTCTATAAAGCTAGTATCATGCTAATACCAAAACTAGGCAGAGATGCCACAAGAAAAGAAAACTACAGGCCTATTTCCCTGATGAACTTAGATGCAAAGATCCTGAACAAAATCCTCACAAACCGAATCCAACAACACATCAAAAGGATTATCCATCTTGTTCAAGTGGGCTTAATCCCAGCAATGCAGGGATGGTTCAACATATGGAAATCTGTCAATGTAATACACCACATAAACAAGGTTAAACACAAAGACCACATGATCATTTCAAAAGATGCAGAAAAGGCCTTTGACAAAATACAACATCACTTCATTGGACAGAATTGGCATGGTTGGTTTATATCTTAACATAATAAAGGCTATATGTAAAGCACCTAAGGCCCATATAATACTTAATGGAGAGAGGCTAGAGAATTCCCACTGAGATCAGGAACAAGTCAGAGATGTCCACTCTCTCCTCTGGTCTCCAAAGTAGTACTGGAAGTCCTAGCTCAAGCAATGAGCCAGAAGAAAGAAAAAAAAGGGATGCAGTTTGGAAAGGAAGAAGTTAAGGTAGCTCTATTTGCAGACAACATGAATGTAATATGGTACAACCACTTTGAAACTACTTTGAAAGCAATGTGGAGACTCCTAACAAAGCTAACTGTAGAGCTACCAATAGACCCAGTTATTCCCTTACTGGGCATATACCCTAAAAGATCCATGCCTCAGTGTAGACAGATTTGCTTAACCATGTTTATAACTGTTCAATTCGTAATAGCTAAGAGCTGGAATCAACTCAGATGTCCATCATTAGATTCATAGATAAGTAAAATGTGGTATATCTTCACAACAGATTTCTACACAGCAGTAAGGAAAAACAATACAATGAAATTTGAAGAAAAATGGTTTAACCTGGAACAGGTTCTCACTCATCTACAGCTCCTTATCTTAATCTACCTAAGATGCCAACATATGTAGTAAGCATCTTGAGGTGGGGAGGGAGGGGAGAGTAAGAGAGGGGTGGGTGACACAAATCTGGACCCAAACGGCCATGGTATCATAAAATTCTGCATCCTAAAAGACAGACCAAATGGTTGAACCTTCACCAGGCCCTTAGAGGGAGCACCTGAGTTACAAGCTCCTGGAGAGGAAATGATGAAGACTGACCTTAATCTTGTCCTGGTTATGATTCTCTTTCTCTCTCTCTCTCCTGCTTTGCTCTCATCTCTCTAATAATTCTTATCTTTTTCTTCATTCTCTTATTGGGTGCTGACCAGTAACTCCCAGTACCAGTTGGTGGCCATCATGCACAATGAGCTTTTGATCAGGGAGACCTTCAAGGTTTCCCAAAAGAAGACAGACTTCTGTCAGAGTGTTTGATCCACCAAACGTTAGTGGTAAGACCCTACTGCTGAAGACACCATATGCTGTTGGCACGTAACATGGAGTTGACATAGCTGGAAGCTGGAAGAGAGTCAGTCCCCAGACAGTTAACACGTCTAGTGCCAGAAGGTCCTACATGAGCGACTGGGGGAAAATTACCAGTATCTGTCCAAGGAACTCATGGTCTAACCTACTTAGCAGCAAAGAACTTGATGTGATGCTGTCACAAGTGCAATACTGACAC
This sequence comes from Jaculus jaculus, assembly GCF_020740685.1. Lineage (NCBI taxonomy): Eukaryota > Metazoa > Chordata > Mammalia > Rodentia > Dipodidae > Jaculus > Jaculus jaculus. The sequence goes on along the minus strand of NC_059110.1, from coordinate 80,268,105 downwards.
ACAGCTAGGGTGGGAAACCAACTGCTCTTGATTTGGCTAACTGATCTGCTCAGGGGAATGAAATACATAACTGGAGCTGGAAAACAAGTCAGAACCATATCCAAAAATGAGCCTGCTCTCCATTATCAAGCTTCCACCCATCGTGGGCTAGAAGAGGGCCTACACCTATTAAATTCTCTCTAAAAAATAATGCTTATCCCCTTTATCTTGTGGTAACTTTACTCTTCATCAGAGAATCTGCTTCTCTTTTTCAGATACATGTAGATCCAAAGGAGAGAACCACCCCATCATACCTCAAAAGGGGCCTAGCTGAAACTAAGAGTAATTAGTGAAACAAGAGTGTTGTTTTCTTGTTGAAGCCGGTGCCAGCAGAAGGGCAAAGGATATAGACACAGAGAATAGTCAACTACCAATCCAGATATCCAGAGACACGTTGGCTCCCAAACCCTTATCACTGAAGCAGACCTAAAATGAACCCAACATTGCTCAAGGAAATTTGCAGAATTTGCAGTAGAAAGAATGTTAGAGTCACACGTTGGGTCATGGTACACAGAGGCATTTCCTCTTACCCCTAAGTGATGGATAACTCCATGATGCATGACCCATATACCTGACAACAATAGTCCCTGTGGAGGACGGAAGACAGGGAGGAGCCTAACAATGGTATCAACTTGACTGTATTCGCAAACTACAAAACTAATTTAAAAAATGTCTAAACACAGCCTAGGGTAGAAAAAGCCAAATGTAAAATAAAATAAAATAAAATAAAAATAAAGCAAAATATACTATTCTACTAGAAAGTGAGGTGCATAAAAATTATCAACTGCTGCAGAGAAGTAGGAGAGATTCAGAGCGCTTAGAGACCACAGAAACATTCAAAAGTAGCCCTAACAGGTGCAGCACCAAGTCTATGTGGCCACACCACAAGGCTAGGCCTGAGTTGCAGGACACCCAGGTAAGGGGATTCTGCACTCACACGGCCTCCTCACAAACTCAAAAAAGTGAAGGGAGGAAGGCAGGGACCAACAGAGTGGCTCCGGAGGTACAGGATCATGAGGACCAGTGAGAGAACTTCAGCCACCATTCATAGGCTCCCCTCCCACACCAACAGCTCAAGCACCAGCAAACATCAGAGATCTGGGGAAGGGAACTCACCTCTGCAGCACCAGTCACAGGCCATCAGAGCAACCCAGCAATCACAGTGCAGCCAAGAGGAACCCAACCAGGTACACAGCATAATTGAGACTAAAAGGTAACTGGGATTATACCAGGTCAGCATGCACCTAGTAAGCCTCAAATATAGGCTTGAATCAGAAGTGCTAATTGCACCTTCCATGTCAGGGTAAACTATATGTCAAATTGTTGGATGATTGGATTGGTCATTCTTAAATAAACTATATTTTGGGTTTGTCATTTGTTGCTTCCTGAGTTATACTGCCTTTGTTTCCTCTTCAGTCAATAATTGGGGAAGGATCTCACTTGGTCTCAAACTGACTTGGAACCCTATACAGACTAGAAACCTTCGCCTTCCAGTTGACAGGATTAAAGGTGTGGGACAACACACATCCGTAGGGAATATGACTTTGTTAGACTATCTGGTTGTCATAATACCTACTCTTGCATAATTACTCTGTGCTGTTTTGCATTGAATATGTACATTGTTTAGTTAAATTTTATTGTATTTTTTTTCCTTATGGAATTTTTTAAATTTTATTTTTTCTCAATTTTTCAAAACATTTTCCATGATTATAAAAAATATCTCATGGTAATACACTCCACTCACCCCCTTTCCCCTATGAAATTCCATTCTCCATCATATCCCCTTCAGAATACGTCTCTCTTTAATTTTGATGTCATGATCTTTCCCTCCTCTTATGATGGTCTTGTGTAGGTAGTGTCAGGCACTATGAGATCATGGATATTGAGGCCGTTTTATGTCTGGAGGGAGCACATTGTAAGGAGTCCTAACCTTCCTTTGGCTCTTACATTCTTTCTGCCACCTTTTCCACATTAGACCCTGAGCCTTGGAAGGTGTGATCGAGATGTTCCTCGGTACTCTAGTTACTTTTTCCCAGCACCATGATACCTTCTAAGTTGTCCCAACATCACTACCACCTGAAAAGAGAAGATTCTCTACCCAAAGTGAGAGTAGCATTATTATAAGGGTATTTATTAAGATAAGTGCTTACAGGGCAATTTGATAAGTACATAAACTTATTAGACATCAGCAGATGTTACACCCTAGGGCTCATGACTTCCCCTGTTTTAAATTTTCAGTATCAGGGATGTATTCCCTCCCTTGGAGTGGGCCTCTAGTCCAGTTGGAGGGCAGTTGGTTTCCACCATGACAGACATGCCACTATTGCACCCATTGGCTCATTTGGCCTGGCTGGCCAATTATAAGGCTTGCAGTGTCAACTGTTGACTATCTTTACTGGTGGTATCTCTTTGTCCCATTGAACTGCATGTATAATGGCTTCTTCCAGCTTTCTGTCAGCTGGTCTACATGGATGAGGTTATAAGCTCAGTTCCAAAGGGATTTCTCAGTGGCCTTGCAGCCCAAGTATGTGGAGTCTCCAGCAATAGGGTCTTACCACTGATTCATGGTGGGAAACCAAGGTTCTTGGCAATGGCCTATAATGTTTTGGGGGCATCAGGTACCTCCCTAGCCAGCAACTCACTGGAAGGTATCCCATCCCTGGCACTGAAAAATTTCTAGCAATTATCTACATCTCCTGAATATTCCATTGTTCAAAACCAGAGGATTCCATATGATTTATTTATATCCTCTTAGATTTTGATTAGCCCTCCACCCACTTTTCCTTTACTCAATCTCCTCCCCTGGCCTCACTTTGGTCCTTTTCACTCCCGTTAATCTATTCTTCTACTTACATATATATACAGTACCAACCTATTAAGTACCCTCTTCCCTTCCTTTCTCTTCTGTTTGTATCTATTTTTTAGCTTACTGGCCTCTGCTACTGAGTTTTTTCCTTCTCACACAGAAGCCCAATAATCTGTAGCTATGATCCACATATGAGAGAGAACATGCAGCGCTTGGCTTTCTGGGCCTGGGTTACCTCACTTAGTATAATCCTTTCCAGATCCATCCATTTTTCTGCAAATTTCATAACTTCATTTTTCTTAACCACTGAATAGAACTCTATTGTATAAATGTGCCAGATCCTCTGTCTGTCCCTTAAGGCTGTGTGGTGCCTCACCCACTCCCTTAATCCTGACAACAAGGTGGTTAAGATTTCTTGTCTGTACAGGGATCCAAGTCAGCTTGTGACCAGGTGAGACCCTTTCCTAATGTATTACAGAAGAGGAAACAAAGCCACTATAAATCAAGTACTAACAAATACCAAGCCCAAAATATAGCTTATTCAAGAATGGAAAATTTGCCCATCCACCCAATTTAACATATAATGTATTCTGATATGGAAGGTGCAATTAGCACTTCTGGTTCAGGCAGATATACCAGGTTTATTAGGTGGGTACTGACCTGGTGTAATCCCAGTTATCTTTTGGGATAATGTTGGTCTCAGCTGTGTTCTTGATTGGGTCCCTCTTTGGTGCTCTGTCAGTTTTACCCTGGACCACTCCTCTGTTTCTGAGGGCTGGGCACTGGTGGTGGGGAAGGGGAGGGAGCCGAATGCTGCTCTAGTTTGTCCACTGTTACACGTGTTCTTCTACCTTGTGATCTGCTCCTCCATTGTTCACTGCCATTCTCTCTTCCCATTTCTTGAGTTTGTGGAAAGCTTTGGTGTGAGAGGAAAATCCCCTCACCTGGATTTTCCTGCGGCTCAAGTAGAGCCTGGTGGGCACGCTGCCACAGGGGTCTTACGTCTGGACCTGCCCCACTGGAGCAGCTTCTGCCAGCCCGTGCAGGCTCTGGATACTCTGGATCTCTCCTACTTCTCTGGTGCTGTTTCAATTTCCTATACACCTCACTTTTTAGTAAAAGTGTGTATTTTGCTGTTTGTTTTTTTTTTTTTGTTGTTGTTGTTTTGGCTCTCCCCCCTCTAGGCTGCTTTGGTGTGGTATCCATGCTGCCATCTTAACCAGAAGTCTGCTTAGTTAAATTTTAGAATTTGCCTGTTTTTTGTTCCTTCAGCCTACTTGAATACTTTCAGAGCAGGCAAACCCAGCAGCTAGCGTTCACTTTTGTGGTTACTATGAGAGTCTTAAGAGCCACACCAAGTACCTTAAGCACCTACTCTGAAGACACATAACATCATATTGATTGATACATTTAATAATACTGCAGATAATTAGAAAATCCAAGAATTAAATTAATCCAATATGCAAAAATCTCTACATTCTAACACAAGAAACACAGAAATAATGACAATATAAATCCACCAACAAGTATTAATGCATCAGAAATGACCTCCAGTGAGACTGAGTTAAAGGAAATGCCTGAGAAAGATTTCAAAAGAATGGTTATAAATATGCTCAAAGAAGTCAAAGAGGAAATCACAGCAATGAAAGATTTAATCAAAGGAATCAAAAAAGACAGAGGAAGTATATTTAATGAAATAATGAGGTAAATACAGGACATAAATAAGGAAATAGAAATAATAAAGAAAACCAGTAGCAGTGAAGAACACAGTGAATTAAAAAAAAAAAAAAAAACTCTAGAAAATCTCACCAGTAGAATGGATGGAGAAGAGGACAGGATATCTAAACTAGAACATCAGGTGGCATATATAATACAGTCCAACAAAGAGGAAGACAAAATAATAGGAAAGTAAGAATGGGACTTTCAAGATATTGTGGACACTATGAAAAGATCAAACATAAGAATTCAGGGCATAGTAGGAGAAGAATTTCACTCCAAAGGCATATTAGGTGTTTTCAACAAAATCATAGAAAGAAAACTTCCCACAATTGGGAAAGAGATGCCAATATGGATAGAGGAAGCCTTTAGAACACCAAACAGACAAAACCTGGAAAGAACCTCTCCTCGCCATATTGTAAACTACCAAACATACAAGCCAAAGAAAATATATTCCAAGCAGTTACAGGAAAAAAATCAAGTCACATACAAAGGCAAACTCATCAGGATCATAGCAGATTACTCAACACAGACTTTAAAAGCCAGAATGGCTTCAAATGATGTATTCCAAGTTCTGAAAGATAACAACTGTAAACCAAGGTTACTTCATTCTGCAAAGCTATCCATTCAAATAAGGACATTTGACAACAAAGGCAGGTTAAAGGAACATTTTAAGACAAAACCAGCTCTAAACAAAATATTTGACAGGATCCTCCATGCTGAAGAGAAAAAAAAAATACACATATAAGGAACCTGTGGGTGGGGGTGGGGGGAAAACAAGCCATGTCCATGCACTGGTTAACACAGGAGAGCAAAGGTAGAACTGAAATAACTACAAAACAAGAAAGATGGTAAAAATAAATGCACACCTTTCAATAAAACCTCTTAATATCAATGGTCTCAATGCCCCAACCAAAAGACGTATGTTTGCAGACTTGGTTAAAAAGTAGGATCCTTCAATTTGTTGCCTCCCAGAAACTCACCTTTCTACAAAGGATGGATAGTATCTTAGGATCAAAGGTTGGAAAATGGTGTTGCAAGCAAATGGACTTACAAACAAGCAGGGGTTGCTATCCTAATATCTGACAAGGTAGACTTCAGTCCAACATTAGTGAAGAAAATTAAGAAAGGTCACTTCATATTGATTAAGGGAACCCTCCAACAGGAAGACATTACAATCCTAAACATATATGCACCTAACATGGGGGAATCTCAATTTCATGAAACAAATGCTATTAGAACTAAGGTCACAGATAACACCCACCAGGGTTTTAGTGAGTGACTTTAACATCACACTCTCATCAATTGTCAGGTCATTCTGGCAAAAAATGAACAGAGATTCATCTGGATCAAATGATGTCATAGAACAACTGGTCCTGAGATATATATACGGGACATTTCACCCAAATATGCATAATACATATTCCTTAAAGCAGCATATAGGACATCCTCTAAAATAGACTATAATAGGACATAAAGCAAATCTTAACAAATACAGGAAAATTGAAATAATTCTTTGCACTCTATCTGATAACAATGTGATCAAAGTATAAATCAATAGCATGAAAAGCTATAGAGCATACCTAGAATCATGGAAACTAAACAATACACTATATGATGAATGATTCAATGAAGAAATCAAGAAGGAAATGAAGAAATTCATAGACTCAAATGATAATGAGAACACAACATACGAAAAACCTTTGGGACACAATGAAGGCGTCCTAAGAGGGAAGTTTATAGGTTCAAGTGCCTATGGTAAGAAATTAGCAAGGTTGCAAGTAAACAACTTAATGCTTTACCTTAAAGCCTTGGAAAAATAAGAACAAGGCAAACTGAAAATAAGCAGAAAGGAAGAAATAATAAAGATTAGGCAAAAATTAATGAAATGGAAACAAACAAACAACAACAAAAAAGAAATCCAAAGAGTCAATGGAACAAAGAGTTGGTTCTTTGAAAGGATAAACAAGATTGATAAACCCTTAGCAAATCTGACCAAATGAGAGAAGATACACAAATTAGTGAAAGTAGGGATGAAAAACACACTATCACAACAGATATCAGAGAAATTCAAAAAATCATGGGGACATACTATAAGAATATATATTCCCCTAAGTTTGAGAAGTGACAGAGGAGTGCTCAGCACTTAAATATCTCTATCACACTTGCCAGGGTTCAGGGTCCATTGCAGAAGAGGTGACAGAAAGAATATAAGAGCAAAAGAGTAGGAGTTCTTTCAACATGCTCCTTCAGACTCAAATTGGCCTGGATATCCATGACCTCACAGTATCTGACATTACCTGCATATGACCATCATAATTGGAGGAAAAGATCATGATATCAAAATAAAAGAGAGACTGACTGAGAGGAGGAGGGGATATAGCAGTTAAGGTGACTGCAAGGCCTAAGGACCCATGATCGATCTTCCAGATCCCACATAAGTCAGACACACAAGATGATGCAAGCACACAATGTCATACATGTGCACAAGGTGGTGCATATGTCTACAGTTCTGTCTAAGTGGCTGGAAGCCCTGGTGCAACAATTCTGTCTCTATCTCTCTCCCATAAGAAAGGCCAGTCTGTTGGGCTTTGCTCAAAAAAAGTTCAAAAAATTAGATATTTAAAAGAAATTTTTTTATATGAAAGAGAGAGAGAAGCAGATGGGGAGGAGTATGGGCACACCAGGGCTTCCTGACACTGTAACCAAACTCCAGATAAATATGCCATTTACTGTATATGGCTTTATGTGAGTACAAGGGAATCAAACCCTGCTCATTAGGCTTTACAGGTGAGCACTTTAGCCACAGAGCCATCTCTCCAGTACCAGGCATTGTTTTGGTATAAAATTTTTTTATTTACTTACTTACTTCACACACACACACACACACACACACACACACACACACACAAACAACACACACACAATGGGAAAACCAGAGCCTCCAGCTACTGTTAATGAATTCCAGATATATGCAACACCATATGCATCTGGCATACATGGGTACTGGGGCATTGAATCTGGGTCCTTAGGCTTCACAGGCTGCCTTAACGACAAAGCCATCTCTCCAGTCTAAGAAATGTTTTTTAATGACAAGGGAAAGAACTCTGATTACTTCTGTTATTGAACATAACTCAGGAAATATTGGCCAAGGTAATTATACAATAAAAGAAAATCAAGACTTCCAGTTAAATGGTGGCATAGGTACCACGCCAAAGCAGCCTGGGGGAAAAAAGACCAAAAAACACTCAGCAAAATACACACTTTTACTAAAAAGTGAGGTGTATAGTAAATTGAAGCAGCAGTGGAGAAGTAGAAGAGATCCAGAGCATCCAGAGCCTGCACAGGCCGGCAAAAGTGGCCCGAAGCTCTGCCAACCGCGATGGCAGCGGCAGTACAACAGAAAGCGGCAAGGCTCGGCACGAGCCTCAGGAAAAGCCAGGTGCGGGAGCTTCCCCTCACACTGGAGCTCTTCACAACTCAGGAAACGTGAAGGGAGAGCGGCAGTGAGCAATGGAGGAGCAGACCACGAGGTAGAAGAACACGTGGAACAGCAAGAGAACCAGAGCAGCTGCGACTCCCTCCCCTCCCCCACCACCTGAGCCCAGCTCCAGTGAACAGAGGAGCATCCCGGGACCCGGCCACGCCAACATGGGCCTACAGCGGGACCTAAGCAGGAGCAGAGTCCGGTAGCAACATCAGTGGCGCCGGCACCAGTAACAGAGGCCCCAACAGCAGCAGACCCAGGAGCAGCAGCAGCGGCAGACCCAGCAGCAGCAGCTTCAGTGCCAGCAGTAGCAATGGACCCAGCAGCAGCAGCTTCAGCAGCAGCAGTGGCTCCAGAAGTGGCAGCTACAGAAGCAGCAGCAGCAGAGGTAGCAGCAGCGGTGGGCCCAGCGGCAGAGCTTCAGCTGCTGACAGACCCAGCAGATGCACTTTTAGCAGCAGTTCCAGCAGCGGGAGTGCTGATCTGCAGGGCCACAGTTGCCAGGCTTGATTTGCCCCACAGGAAAAGCCAGTGCCCAGCTCCAGAAATCACAACAGCAGCCAGACGACCCAGGCAGCAACTTGACTGAGACCAAAATCATCCAAGGTAACTGGGATTGCACCAGGGAAAGGTCTCACCTGGTCACAAGCTGATTTGGATCCCTCAACAGACCAGAAATCTTAACCTCTATGTTGATAGAGGATCTGGTTGTTGTAATAACTACTCTGGCATACATACTTGGGGCTGTTTTTGACTGAATGGGTACAGTGTTTAGTTAACTTTTAGAATCTACCTGTATTTTATTCCACTCAGCCTACTTGAATACTCCCATAGCAGGCAAACTCAACCCCTAGGAGCACCTTTGTAGATACTCTGAGAGTCTTAAGAGCCACACCTAACACCTTAAGCTCCTACCCTGAACATATATAACATCAAATCAATTGATACAGCTAAAAATTCCCAGCTAGCTAGAAAATCCAAGCATTAACCTAATCGAAGATGCAAAAATATATACATTATAACACAAGAAACACTAAAAATCCTTTCAATAATATCTCTTAATACCAACAGCCTCAATGCCACAATGAAAAGACATAGGCTTGCAGACTGGGTTAAAAAGCAGGATCCTACAATTTGTTGTCTCCAAGAAACTCATCTTTCTACAAAGGATAGACATTATCTTAGGGTGAAAGGTTGGAAGACGGTATTTCAAGCAAATGGGCCTAGAAAACAAGCAGGGGTTGCTATCCTAATATCTGACAAGGTAGACTTTAGTCCAACGTTAGTCAAGAAAGATAAGGAAGGTCACTTTATATTGATTAAGGGCACACTCCAACAGGAGGATATTATAATCCTAAACATATATGCACCTAACATGGGGGCTCCTAAGTTCATCAAACAAACACTATTAGAACTAAGGTCACAGATAACACCAAACACAGTGGTACTGGGTGACTTTAACACCCCACTCTCTTCAATTGACAGGTCATCTCAGGAAAAAATAAACAGAGAGGCATCTGGACTAAATGAGGTCATAGAAGCAATAGACCTACCAGATATAAACAGGACATTTCATCCAAAGGCTGCAGAATATACATTCTTTTCAGCAGCACATGGAACATTCTCTAAAATAGACCATATATTAGGACACAAAGCAAATCTTTACAAATTCAGGAAAATTGAAATAATTCCTTGTATTCTATCTGACCACAATGGAATTAAACTACAAATCAGTAGCAAGAAAGGCTATAGAGCATACACATAATCATGGAAACTAAACAATAGGCTACTAAATGATGAATGGGTCAATGAAGAAATCAAGAAGGATATCAAAAAATTTATAGAGTCAATTGATAATGAGAATACAACATATCAAAATGTCTGGGACACAATAAAGGCAGTTCTAAGAGGTAACTTTATAGACTTAAGTGCCTGTATTAAGAAAATAGAAAGGTTGCAAGTAAATGAGCTAATGCTTCACCTTAAAGCCTTGGAAAAAGAAGAACAAGGCAAACCAAAAATTAGTAGGCGGGAAGAAATAATAAAGATTAGGGCAAAATTAATGAAATAGGAAAAAACAAACAAACAAACAAAAAAAACAATCCAAAGAATTAATGAAACAAAGTGTTGGTTCTTTGAAAGGATAAACAAGATTGATAAACCCTTAGCAAATCTGACCAAAAGAAAGACATAAGAGACACAAATTAATAAAATCAGAGATGAAAAAGGTAACATCACATCAGATTCCAGAGAAATTCAAAAAAATCACAGGGACATATTATAAAAGCATATACTCCACAAAGTATGAAAATCTGAAAGAAATGGATGATTTCCTTGATTTATATGACCTATCTAAATTAAATCAAAATGAGATTAATCACTTAAATAGACCTATAACAAGCATGGAGATCTGAACAATTATCAATAATCTCCCAACTAAATAAAGCCCAGGCCCAGATGGATTCACTGTTGAATTTCACCAGACTTTCAAGGAAGAGCTAACACCATTGCTTCTTAAGCTTTTCCAGGAAATAGGAAAAGAAGGAATTCTACCAAATTCCTTCTATGAGGCCAGCATCACCCTGATACCAAAACCAGGCAAAGATAGAACAAGAAAAGAAAATTACAGACCAATCTCCCTCATGAACATACATGCAAAAATTCTCAACAAAACATTGGCAAACAGAATACAAGAGTATATCAAAAAGATCATTCACCCTGACCAAGTAGGCTTTATCCCAGAGATGCAGGGATGGTTCAATATACAGAAATCTATAAATGTAATACATTATATAAATGGGTTGAAGGACAAAAATCACATGATCATCTTATTGGACGCAGAGAAAGCATTTGACAAAATCCAACATCCCTTCATGATAAAAGTCCTACAGAGGCTGGGAATAGAAGGAACATATCTCACTATAATAGAAGCTATTTATGACAAGCCTACAGCCAACATATTACTAAATGGGGAAAAACTGGAAGCTTTTCCACTAAAATCAGGAACAAGACAAGGGTTTCCACTGTCCCCACTTTTATTTAATATAGTTTTGGAAGTCTTAGCCATAGCAATAAGGCAAGAGTCACACATAAAAGCGATACAAATTGGAAAGGAAGAAATCAAGTTATCATTATTTGCAGATGACATGATTCTATACATAAAGAGCCCTAAAAACTCTACTAGCAAACTGTTAGAGCTGATCAAAACCTACAGCCATGTAGGAGGATACAAAATAAACACATAAATCAGTAGCCTTCATATATGCTAACAACAAACACACAGAGGATGAAATCAGAGAATCACTCCCATTCACGAATGCATCAAAAAAAAAAAAAAAAAAGTACCTTGGAATAAACCTAACCAAGGAAGTAAAGAATCTCTACAATGAGAACTTTAAAACACTCAAGCGAGAAATTGCAGAAGACACTAGAAAGTGGAGAAACATCCCTTGTTCCTGGATTGGAAGAATCAATATTGTGAAAATGGCAATCTTACAGAAAGCAATCTACACATTTAATATAAGCCCTATCAAAATTCCAAAAGCATTCTTCATGGAAATAGTAAAAACAATCCAAAAATTCATTTGGAATCACAAATAACCTCGAATATCTAAAATAATACTGAGCAACAACAACAAAAAAAAAACCTGGTGGTATCACCATACCTGATTTTAACCTATACTACAGAGTCATAGTAACAAAAGCAGTGTGGTGCTGGCACAAAAAACAGACATGTAGATCAGTGGAACAGAATAGAGGACCCAGAATTAAGACCAAGTAGTTATAGCTACCTGATATTCGATAAAAATGCCAAAAATACTCATTAGAGAAAACAGAGCCTCTTCAGCAAATGGAGTTGGGAAAACTGGATATATATCTGCAGAAAGACGAAAATAGATTCTTCTCTTTCGACATGCACAAGAATTAAGTCCAAATGGATTAAAGACCTTAACATCAGACCTGAAAGTCTGAAACTGGTAGAGGAATAATTAGGGGAAACCCTCCAACATATTGGTCTTGGAAAAGACTTTCTGAATACAACCCCAATTGCTCAGGCAATAAACCCACAGATTAATCACCGGGACCTCATGAAATTACAAAGATTTTGCACTGCAAAGGACACAGTGAAAAAAGCAAAGAGGCAACCTACAGAATAGGAAAATATCTTCACCTGCTATATATCTGATAGAGGATTAATATGTAGGATATACAAAGAACTCAAAAGTTAAATAATAAGGAATCAAAACAAGCCAATCAAAAAATGGGCTATGGAGCTAAGTAGAGCATTCTCAAAGGAAGAAATACGAATGGCACACAAGCATCTAAAAAAATGTTCTACGTTACTAGTCATTAGGGAAATGCAGATTAAAACTACATTGAGATTCCATCTCACTCCTTCAGATTGGCCACCATCATGAAAACAAATGATCATAAATGTTTGCGGGGATGTGGAAAAAGAGGAACCCTTCTACACTGCTGGTGGGAATGCAATCTGGTCCAGCCATTGTGGACATCAGTGTGGAGGTTCCTAAAACAGCTAAAGATTGATCTACCATATGACCCAGCTATAGCACTCCTTGGCATATATCCGAAGGAATCATCTCATTTCCTTAGAAGTACATACTCACCCATGTTTGTTGCTGCTCAATTTATTATAGCTGGGAAATGGAACCAGCCTACATGGCCCTCAAGTGATGAGTGGATAATGAAGATGCTGCACATTTATACAACGAAGTTCTTTCTACTCAGTGGTAAAGAAAAATGAAGTTACGCAATTTGCAGAATAATGTATGGACCTGGAAAGGATTATACCAAGTGAGGTAACCCAGGCCCAGAAAGCCAAGGCGTGGTGGCACACATCTTTAACCCCAGCACTTGGGAGGCAGAGGTAGGAGGATCACAGTGACTTTGAGGTCACTCTGAGACTACATAGTGTATTCCAGGTCAGCCTGGACTACAGTGAAACTCTACTTCAAAAAACCGAACCCCCAAAAAGTAAATAAATAAAAATTACCCTAGCCTTTAGCCATGTGTGGTGGTGCACCCCTTTAGTCCCAGCACTTGGGAGGCAGAGGTAGGAGGATCCCTGTGAGTTTGAGGCCACCCTGAGACTACACAGTGCATTCCAGGTCAGCCTGGGATAGAGTGAGACCCTACCTTGGAAAAAAAAGCCTTTATTTGTGTCTTTATTTTTGTAACTATAAAATCTTCATGAAATAGTTAACATGTTAGAACATAGAATTGGGGTAACCTAAATCTGTGTTCCCAGGACATAATAATTCACATTTGGTTCCAGAATAAACTATCTCTTAGTACCTTTGGGAAAAAAAAAAGAAAATCAAGCTATAAAATTGGAATAGAAAAGATAAAACAGAATCATTTGCATAATTATATGATTATGTATCTGAAAAACCATGAATTACATGGAGAACTCTAAACAGAAGCAAGAAGCAAGGATGACCTGGAAACCTAAAGCCCTTATAAGTCTGCCCCACTAACTTGCCAGAAAATTTGAATTTTAAATGTTTCACAATTTTAATACTTCTATTTTCTATATTTTAAGATGTTCTTCTATTATTATTATTTTTAATTTTTTTCTAATAATTTATGGCTTAGTTTTAACCTTTAAATACTTGTTCCATCTTGATTTTATTATTTATTTATTCATTTATCTATTGATGCAAGCCCAACAGACTGGCCGTTTTTATCAGAAAACAAGAGTGAGAGAGGCAGGGGAGGGGGGAAGTGTATACTGGTGCTCCAGCGCATTCAGCCACGGTAATCAAGCACCAGGCCCTATTGCTGAAGACTCCATGTGCCTGGACTGAAAGGTGACTGAAAAATCAAGCTGGAGCTGAGCTGAAAACTTCCTCCCAATAGATCAGCTGACAGTAAGCTGGATAAAGCTATGATTGCCTGCAGAACTATGGGAGAGAGAAATCATCAGTGGTATAAGCAACAGTGGACATTACAACCCTAATTGGACTGGAGGTCTGATCCATGGGAAGGAATATAAGCCTGATACTATACTGAAAACTTATGACAGGAGAGATCATGAGCCCAAGAGGTATAACATCCACTGCTGTCTGGCAAAATGTATATATTATGCTCATTAAACTGCCCAGTAAGCATTCCTCTTATTGTTCATACCCATATATTCATTCCATTCTCACTTTCAGTTAGAGAAACTTCTCTTTTCAGATGGGATGACTCAAAAGGGACCATAGGGCTGAGAAGACATGACAGATGAGTGTTCAGCACTGAAGCTCTATCACACACTCCAAGGTTTAGGGTCCATTGCACAAGAGGTGGCAGAAAGAATGTAAGAACCAATGGAAGGGTAGGATTGCTTACAATATAATCTTCCAGACACAAACTGGCCTCGATATCCATGACCTTGCAATGCATGGTACTACCTACACAAGACCCTCATAATAGGAGAAAAAGGTGATGACATCAAAATAAAACAAAGACAAATTGAGAGGAGGAAGGGATATGACAGAGAGTGGACTTCTTAAGGGGAAAGTGGAGGAGGGGAGATAATTATCATGGTTTATTTTCTATAATTATAGAAGTTGTCAATAAAAACAAGTTAAAAATGAGAATATATGATGGGCAAAAATTGTTGTTGTAACAACAAATACGATGTATTTCCCAATGACCAAACTTAAGAAGGAATGTGAAATAATTTCATTTAAAAACTTTGAAATATGTGGTAAGATGCGAACTAGATTAAACCATGGAAAAGGAGGTCATATTTTTGGATGGAATCAATATGGCTAAGATTTCATTTACTCTTAAATTATCAACAATTTTTGGCAATTCCCAACCAAAAAGAAAATTCCCAATGTGGTATTTAAGACACACACACACACATACACACGATGTACAGATGTACTGCTTGCTGCAGACCAAAGCAGCAGGGTCAACTGATCATGGGCTGAAACTTTCAAACTTATGGGCCAGTATAAGCTCTTTCTTATTATAAACTGATTACCTTGGATTTTTTTTTTTTTATAGCAATGGAAGGCTAACACAGACCTACCTAGGCACTTCACAGGAGAAGGCATATAAATGTCCTATAGAACTATTTCACATGCTCATTATTGGTTATTGTAAGGAAATGCAAAATAAAATCACCTTAAAACTGCTAAGATGGTTATAATCAAAAGGACCAACTATTACCAAGTGTTGGTGAGGTTATGCAAAACAGAGAAAACTTGCACACCATTGGTGGGAATATAAACTGACAGCTATTCTGGAAAATAGTATGAATATTCTTCAAACAACTAAAACAAAGATTATCACATGATCCAGCAATCTTCTGGGTATATGTCCAAGGATGGAAATCAGTAGGTCAAAAGGATAGCAGATTTTCTATGTTCATTGCAGAATTATTCAAAATAGCTAAATGGGCACCAATCTAGGTGCTCAGTATGATGAATGGATAAAGATTAATGGATAAAGAAAATGTGGCATATATAAAATGGAATAATATTCAGCCTTAAAAATAATTTAAAAACACAAGAAATTCAGCCAGGAATCAATTCCATTTTCCAGCACTCACATAAAAGGCTGGGAATGGCCACACACATCTGTTACCCCATACCTTGGGAATAGGACACTGGAGAATCACTGGGATTCCTTCATTTTAAGTGGCAAACTGGGTTGAGGGAGAGAGTCTATCTTAGGGAAGTATGCAAATGTGAAACAGGAGAGTACAACCAACATTCTCATTTGGCATATGCATGTTAGTGCATATGACATGGACATATGAACATACACATATGTTTACATATCACATAAATAGCACATCATATATCATACCACTCACACTCTATACGGATGCACACACACATGCATATGTGCACAATAATTTTTTAAAAAGGAAAAAGACCACAATCCTAAAATTTGTCTGGAAGCAGAAAGACCCTGGATAGTGTAAATGTCCCTGAGCAAAAAGGATACTTCTGGTGGCATCACCATACCTCATTTCAAGGTATGCTGCAGAGCTATAACATTGAAAACATCATAGTATGTCACAAAAGATGACATGTGAGCCTAAAAAATAGAATAAAGGACTGTATGCCAATAAAGCCACTTGATTTTTCCTAAACATGCCAAAATACATGTGGGAGAAGATAAATTACTTCAACACATGGTTCTGTTAAAACTAGATAACCACAGGTAGAAGAATGAAGGTAGAACCTTACCTCTCACCCTGCACACAAATCAACTCCAAATACCTCAAAGACCTCAATGTTAAACAATGAAACACTAAACAATGGAAGTACTAAAGGAAGTACTTCTGGGGTGTGGCCACAAGATATATGTATAGGCAGGGATTTTCTGGATGGGATTAAAGCCACTTAGGAAATCAGTTCAATAGTTACAAATAAGACATGAAACCAAAAATCATTTGTATAGCACAAGAAATGGCCACCTGAGTGCAGAGGCAGCCTGCAGAATAGAAGGTCTTGCCTGCTATACATCTAGGATATTTAAAGCACTCAAAAATTTAAACACCTAGAAAGTGAACAACTCAACCAAAAAAAAAAAAAAAAAAAAAAACTGGATTATGAAACTCACCAGAGAGTTTTGAAAAGAATACAAATGATCAGTAAATATTTTTTAAAGTGTTCGACATCCTAAGCCATCAGGGAAATGCAAACTAAAACTACTCTGATTCCATTGCACTCAGTCAGAATGGCTAGCATCAAGGGGAAAAAAAAGAAAAAGGAAAAAAGGAGATAAATGAGAACTAGACTTGGGTATAAGCCATTTGGAAACTGACAACTTGTAATCAAACTTCTAATTTTCTAAAATTCCCTATATGGGTGCAAAAATCTGCTCCCAGAAATCATAGAGTATTTTTGAAAATTCAGTGCAAGGGATAGGATATTTCCTAATGAATTGCTTGTCAAAGAGACAATCAAGACCATTTACACTATATGAGCTATTGCCATTCTTCTTGGTTACCCACCAAAACTGGATGGCAAGTCTCTATTGCTGATGACACCACATGCATTTTTTGTAGGATGTAAAACAAACAAACAAACAAAACACCTGGGCATGGTGGTGCACGCCTTTAATCCCAGCACTGGGGAGGCAATGGTAGGAGGATCACCATGAGTTCAAGGCCGCCCTGAGACTACATAGTGAATTCCAGGTCAGCTGGAGCTACAGTGAGACACTACCTAGGAAAAAAAAAAGTCCAACGTGTTCTAAAGCTTCCTAGAATTTTCATAAAAATTTCTGGCAACTGATGATATTTGGAAGAGGGGTATTTATGTTACTTAGTAGTGTATTTCCATTTCTTCAGTAAGTAACCTCTCACCGATGATCATGAAAGTAACCCTTGTTTAAGTCAGTGCCCCTAAAAGAAGCAAACAGTATACATTAAATGAGATGTAGATATAGTGGAAAGAAGGAAAATGTTAGTGAGAGAAAAGGTGGGGAAGAGAGAGAATCACTGGGCTGGAATAATGTCATAGTGCATTTTAACATGTATGAAAGTGCCAAAAATAGGAATTATATTCTTTCTTCCACCTGCCCTCCCTCCCTCCTTTCCTTCCTTTCCATCCCCTTTGCTCCTTTCCCTTCATCTCCCTTCCTTCCTTCCCTTTCTCCTTCCTTTCTTCCAACAAAGCCTAGATTTCCTTTTCTGTTCTAATGTGAACAGCATCATTTTACAACTGTGCATGGATGGTTTGTCATGGACCTTCACCTGCAATGCCAGAATTCTCCATCCTGTCCCCCCAAGATGCATGTAAACTTTGGAGGTGCTGGATTATATAGGAAGTGCTGTACATGACTGTGGAACTGTAATGCAGCTCTTATGAGGGTGCATAACTATGCACTCCTGATGCAGCTCTCATGAGATTGCCATCATGAGGGCATAGTAGGTTGGGGTGGAGCTTGTTTTGGAACCTCCCACATTCTTGTAAGTGGCCTGTCACTCATGCTGTGTAAGTTAGCTCAATGAAGTCACTAATTCATCAACTTGGACATGGTGAAATCCTAACTTTGATCTGTTGGTGTCCTATCTGGGATGATAAGTAGTTTGCTGAAGTCTCCAAAGAAAAATTAACACAATGCCTTTTCCCTAGCCCTCTTCTTCATCTGTTTTCTTTCTATTTCCATTGTTTTATTTCTCATTTCACTTTGATAGATTTTCCTAGAGAGCACAGGATAGGTGGATTTTTCTAGGGTCTCCATGTCTAAGGTCTGGCATTAGTTAGTCTTTTCTGTGGAGTCTATAATAACCTGTGAAGCCTATGCCTATTTGGGGTTATCTGATTATATTTCTCTGCATCACTCTTTTCTCTCTACCATTAGCCCAAACTCCCTCTTTACACATAACTCATTCTTCCTGCTTTCCTTCTATTCACTTTCCCCATCTCTCATTTTCTCTGTCATGATTCTCATTAATCATTATTCTCACTCTTCTGTTCCCCTTTTCACTCATGCACAGAATGGCTAATACTTTTAAGTATATCGCATCTTCCTAAAGTAACTGGAGGTTAAGGAGTGACAAGGGCTAGCAGCAGGTTCTTCTAACACTAGTGAGGTCTCCAGATCCTGGATTCAACCCTGACATCATTCCTAGGCAGGAGACAAGTGGGGTCAACCCACACACTGGGCTTAGGTTTCTGTTATGCAAGGTGGAACAATTCCCAACAGTTCTGCAAGGCTTCTGCAGGAACAGGGATCCCTGACTCACTTTGCCCATAAATGTCAAGCTTGAAACTTTTAGATCTCCCTCCATCCTACATCCCACCGCCCAACCTCTTTTGCCGTTCCCTGTGCACCACTAAGGGCTCTGGTGACTCTCTCAGCAGTTGATCTTCACTTTGTTCAGCCGATTTTAAACAGCAGGAGTCTCTCTACCAAGTTCCTGTTAGAAAAGTTTCTTTTGCCCCTCCCCAACAAAACAAAGAAAGAACAGCACCAGAGTGACTCAGCCCATAGCCAAGAAGCCATCACATTACATCATCGTGTGTGACGTCATCAACACCTCAAAGTCGCACTGCGCATGCGCCTCGGTGCCAACTGCCCTTGGACACGAGGCCGGGCTCTTGAGGCGCCGGCTGCGGCCGCGTGTTCGCTCGTCGTCAGCCTGCCGCCGTCTGTCCACTGAGGGCCGAGCAGTCGCTCTGGGTCAGCTGTACGGAGCGTGGCGAGGTGAGGACATGAGGACGGTTGGGATGGGGAGGCCCGAAGTGGGACAGAGACCCTGTGGGTGAAGGCGTGCTGAGGCCTTCGCGACACTCCCCCATCTTGCGTGCGTGCTCGTGTGCGCGTGCGTGCTCGTGTTCGCGTGCGTGTGCAAGCCAGGGTCCCCTGTCAGGCGTCCTCCCCGATCTTTCTCCTCTTGACTCTGCTCAAGGGCTCTCGCTGAACCTCGAAGTCACCTATTCGGGGGACTGGGTTCACCCAGGAATTGGCCGTCTGCGCTTACCCAGCGCTGAGGTCGCAGCCTCCACCTCACAGGCGCTTTAGGTGGGTGCTGCGGTCTGAGCTCAGGTGCTCATGCCTGCACAGCAAGCTCTTCTCCCACTCAGCCATCTCCCCGGGTCTCAGCTCCTTCTTTCCCTCTTCTGCACATTTATTGAGACAAAGGCTCAGCATGTAGTCCTGTCTGGTCTGGCAGTCCCATACACTGTGCTGGCCTTGAACTTGTGGCCATCTTGTCTGTACCGTGGGAGAGTTGGGATTAGGGGCCTGTGCCCTTGTCTCAGAAAGCATTCTTCAGACTCAAGAGTATTTGAGTCAGTATGAGAGACAGAACAGCCTAGGGAAAGATCCAAGTGTGAAAGGAGGGCTTGGTCCAGACTTCAGGTGTGTCTGAGTGTTGACCAACTATAGCTCTTTATTTTATTACAGAGAGAAAGAGAGAGAGAATAAGTATGGTTGTGCCAGGGCTACCTGCCGCCCCTGGAAAGGTCTGGCTTTATGTGAGTTCTGGGGAATTGAACCTGGAACAACAGGCTTTGCATTCCAGTATCTTTAGCCTCAGAGCCATCTTCCCAGCCCCAACTCTACTTCTGATTTCTGCTGACTGCTGACCTTAGTTGTGTGCTGGTAGAGATTAAAGGAATATGATCCCTGCACTCATTTGTCAGTGATTTTTAACTTTTGAGTACTATACAGACACCTTAAAAAATATTCTTGTACGTGTTTGCAGCGACTGTGTGTGCGTGTGTGTTTGTGTATATGGGTGCACCAGTGCACCAGGACCTCTAGTTGCTGTAAATGAAACCAGCCACTGGTGCCACTTTGTACACCAGGCTAACTTTTTATGTTAGCTTTACATTGGGAATTGGGAATTGAACCCAGTCCAGTAGCCTTTGCAATCAAGTGCCCTTAGTCACTATGCCATCTTCCCAGCATTCAAACTCCTTTTAAAGTGGGGGCCACAGTCATTCTGTTAAAAGTGTATTTATTTATTTAGGTGTTTGTGTGTTAATCTAATTAATACCATGATCTCTTATGCTTAGCTATATGTTTCTGTGGTCACACCATTAAAAAAATCAGGTATTTTTTGGTTGGGCTTGACGTTGCATGCCTTTAATCCCATCACTTGGAAGACCGAGTAGGAGGACTGCCTTGAGTTCAAGGCAAGCCTGAGGCTTCAGAGTGAAATCCTGGTTAGCCTAGGCAAAAGGGAGACCCTAATTAAAGAAAACCAAGAAAAAATCAGTAATTTTCAAGTATATAATGCATTTTTATAGTTACCATATTGCACAATAGATTATCTAACCATGTGAAATTTTGTGAGTTTTGGAAGGGTGCTGAGAGAATACAGGGCCTCATTCAAATGTACCACAGAGCTATGCTTTCCTGTAGCTATGAATTTAGCACAAGACAACCACTGTCTCAGGTGTGGTTCAGTAGCTGCTGTATCTTTAGAACACTTGCCTAGTGTGTATGACATCTCTGTGTGTGTAGGTTGGGGAGTGAGACAAGAGAAAATATAGGCACCATCTTCTTAGCTGTATACTCAATAGTACAACACAGGAAAAAAAAACTTCTATGATTGTGGAGAATGTCATCTCTGATCTGGAGTTTAATTTTGGGGCTTGTTAGGAATCTCCCAAAGCACCCTTCCTGAATATCCATGGCAAGTCTAGATATTTGCTAATAATTCCCACTTTAAAGTATAATGGTGGGTCCTACAGAGTTGCCATTACTCTAATGACATGATCTATTAATTTTCTTTAAAAAAGCAAGTCCTCAGAAAATAATGTTTGCATGAAGAGATAACCTAGAACCTTTGTTACTGATGTTGATATCGGTAAGAATTTGAAGCATTATGTGGCAGCAATGGACTAAACAAATGGAATACATGATGATTTCTGTGGGAGATAGAATGTATTACACAGGCAAAATACTGCAAACCTGTAATCCCAGACCTCAGGAGGCTGGGGTAGGATTGAGAGTTTGAGGCCACCTGGGCGACGTAGAGGGATCTTGTTTCAAAAAGCTAAAACAAAAAAAAAAAAAGTGGGGATGGGTGCTGGAGAGATCACTTAGTATGTAAGGCACTTGCTTGCAAAGCCAAAAGACCCAGGTTTGATTCCCCAGGAGCCACATAAGCCTGATGCACAAGGAGGCACAGGCATCTAGAGTTCATTTGCAGTCTCTTTCTTAAATAAAAGAATGAAAACCTATAAAATTATTTTAAAAAATTAGGCTGGAGAGATTGCTCAGAGGTAAAGGCGTTTGACTACAAAGCCCCAGGAACAGAGTTCAATTTCCCAGTATCCATGTTTGTCAAGATGCCCAAGGTTTCACATGTGTCTGGAATTCATTTGCAGTGGCTGGAGGCTCTGGTGTGCCCATTATCGTTCTCTCTGTTCATCTTTCTCTTACTGTCTCTCAAATAAATAGGCAGTACAGTGCAGAAAATGAAAGCATTTCAGTCCTAAAGATGGTTTCAGAAAGCTATATTCCTTTGGATCACCTGGGAGAATCTTAACTGGGTTTCTTGCACAAGCTTGAGAGCCTGAGGGAGCCTAGGAATGCCAGAGTTTGCGTCTTCAGAACCCACATACAACATGTGGCTGAGGCCACAAATGCCTATGAGCACAGTCTCCCTGGGAATCATCAGAGGCCCTCAAATTCCAAAATCAGTAAAACTAGACTCAGACTCATAACAAGAGCAGGTAGAAAAGCAATGCAGCAGACACTGGATCTTACACTTTGGCCACTGCAGGTGAGTTTATGTGGTGCTGCAAGCGTGTATATGCCACACAAACCACATTACGCACACCAGCAGAAATTCTTAAACCTGTTCTCTGGGATGTGTATGTGTATTTATGACATGCAGCAGATGCTGTAAAGGATAAATAAGTCCCAGTTTTTTTTGAAGGTTATACAGTAGTAAATAAAACTAAATGCACACACACAGGAAAGCTAGAAGGATTTATACACATGTACTGAAAGGTGTTACAGCTGGTGAGGGTAGGAGAGATTTCTGGTTTACTTTTAGTTATTTGCTAAATTTATTAAGTGAAGATAGTACCTTAAAGTTTTATGCTGGATGTGGGGGCACACACCTTAAATCCAAGTACTTGGGAGGCAAAGGTAGGAGGATTGCTGTAAGTTTGAGACTAGTCTAAAATTGCATAATAAATTCCAGATCAGCCTGGGCTAGAGAGTCTACCTTGTTAAAAAACAAAACAAAACAAAAAGGTGTTCCACGTATAAGTTTCAAGAAACAAATGTGCATGTATTTTTTTCACTAGTGCCTTTATGAAAGATACTTGGGAATTCAAGATGCTATTACAATGCAGTGACTCTGCACCACCATCAATTTATGAAAAACTTGAAGTATACAGAAAAATGGAAGCACTTACACAGCATACCTGTATAGGTCCACAATGAACATTTTGTATGTTTATACAGGTCTCTTGTATTGTTGCACCAAGACTTACAGGCTGTTATGTTGAAGAATGATGAAAATTTCATGCATGATCTCTAGAAGATTAAACCTCAGCTATGAAATAAGTATGGATGGATGAAAACCAGGGCAAGCTTTGTATAACTGACTCCCTTGTTGCTATGAAAGAACAGCTGACAGAATCAAGGGAGGAAAGGTTGTTTCATCCCATGGTTCCAGAGAGCTGCAGTGTATCACATGTGGAGTGTCTTTGTTGGCAGTGGGAGTGTATAGCAGTGGTTTTTCACATGGTGGGAGGCCAGAAAGCCAAAAGATGTCAGACTAAGAACTGGTCCTTCAAAGTGCCACCCCTAATGACCCACCACCACCAGGAAGGCCCAACTTCCTAGCGATTCCATATCTTCCTGAAAAATAGACTGTAAGGGACATTTCATATTCAACCTATAGCACACCTCCTAAGTAAACATGACATCCACATTTCCTTTTTATTTTTAATTTAATTTTTTATTGACAACATCTATACTTACAGGCAATAAACCATATTTCCCTCCTGTTTCCCATTTTGCACTTCACAACTTCCTTCTCATATTCTGTTCCTTTCCATTAGTCTCCCTTTTATTTTGAAGGCATCCTATTTTCTATTTTCTCCTATTATGAGGGTCTTGTGAAGGTATTGCTAGGCACTACAAGGTCATGGGTATCAAGGCCAATTTCTGTCTGGCCTGTTGCCTTGTAAGGAGTGGTACCCTTCCTTTGGCTCTTACATTCTTTCTGCCACCTCTTCTGCAATGAGCCATGTAGGGTATGATAAGAGATGTTTCAGTGCTGAGCACTCCTCTGTCACTTCTTTTCAGCACTATGGTGACTTTTGGATCATCCCAGTGGTCACTGCCTTATGAAAAGATAAGCTTCTAACCAAAAGTGAGAGTAGCATTAATATATGAATATGAACATTAAGTGTAGTGCTTTCAGGGTAGTTTGGTGAGACTAATATATGCTTTTAGCCAGACAAAGCAGGCTTTATCCCCCTAAGGCTTATGACCTCCCTGCCATAGGCTTTTGATTAGGTTTTCAGGACCAGGAATGTATTCTCATCCATAGAGTTGGCCTCCAGTCCAATTAGAGAGCAGTTGGTTTCCCTCAGAGCAGATATGCCACTATTACACGTGTTTGGTCCTTTGACCTGTCTGGCCAAACTTGACACTTCCAGTGTCCATTGTTTTCACTGCTGATGACTTCTGTCTCCCATAGGGCTGCATGCAAAATGACTTTTCCAGCTTTCAGTTGGCTGGTGTACAGGGAGAATGTTTTCAGCTCAGCACCAGATGGATTTTTTAGTGACCTTCCTGCCCATGCATGTGACGTCTTCAACAATAGGTACATACCATCTGCTAGTCAGGGGAAACCAAGGGCCTTGGAAATAGCCTGTAATGTTTTGGAGGCAACAAGGAACTCCCTGGCCAAGAACTCACTGGTAGGTATTCCACCCGTGGCACTAAAAATTTTCTAGTAGCAATCTATGGCTTCTGAATGCACCATTATCCAAAGAAGTAGGCTTTCACATGTCTTACTCAGAATATCTTGAATTTTGATTGACCTTCCTCCCACCCTTCTCTTATTCTCTTCCCCTATCCTCACTTCAGTCATTCCACTCCCTGTAATCTGTTCTTCTACTTATATATATACAATACCATCCCCTAACGTCCTTGTTTCTCCTCCCTGCCATATAGCATTTTTACAGCTTGGTGGCCTCTGCTGCCCTTTTTTTTTTTTTTTGGTTCCAGTTTATAAACAATCTAAACATTTGTAGGTAGGATCCATATATTAGAGAGAACATGTGATGGTAGGCTTTCTGGACCTGGGTTACTTCACTTAGTATAATCCTTTCCAGATCCATCCATTTCCCAGCAAATTTCATTTTTCTTTGTCACTGAATAGAATGCCATTGTGTAAATGTACATCTTTATTATCCATTCACCTGTTGAGGGACATCTAGGCTGGTTCCATTTCTTAGCTGTCATGAATAGAGCAGCAATAAACATGGATGGGCAAGATTCTGTAAAGTAGTGAGAAGAGTCCTTCGAATATATGCCTAGGAGTGCTATAGCTGGATCACATGATAAGTCTATTTTTAACTGTCCCAAGAACCCTACACTGACTTCCATAGTGGCTGTACCAGACTACATTCCCACCAACAGTGTAGAAGTGTTTCTCTTTTTCTATGTCCTCACCAACCTTTATTGTCATTTGTTTCCTTGATGGTAGTCCTTCTTTATCTTTCCTCACTAATGTTGGTTTGAAGTCTATCCTGTCAGATATTAGAATAGCAATCCCTGCTTGTTTCTAGGTCCATTTGCTTAAAAACCATTTTTTATCCTTTTACCTCAAGACAGTGTATATTTTTTACTGAGAGATGGATGAGTTTTCTGGATGCAGCAAATGGCAGGATCCTGCCTTTTAATCCCATCTGCAAGCCTGGATTTTTGGTCGGGTCATATAGGACATTGATAGTAAGAGTTATTATTGAAAGATACATTGTTTACTCTCTCCATCTTCTTGTTTTATAGAGCTCCCTGTTTCCCTTTATTCTCTTGCTTTAACTGTTATTTGCACACGGTTTATTTTTACTGTTTCCTTATGGGTATAGAGCTCACTTAGTTGTCATGTATTCCTTTAGCCTGTTTTTATTGTGGAATGTCCTTATTTCTCCATTAATTTGGATGGGTAGATTTTCAGGGTAAAGTATTCTTCATTGACATTTTTACCTTTCAGAAGGTGGAATACATCTTTCTACACCCTTATGGCTTTTAAAATGTGTGTTGTGTAATCTGCTGTGATCCTGATGGGCTTGCCATTATAGGTGACTTACTTTTTTCTCTAACTTCTTTCTATATACTTTCTTTTGTTTGCATACTTAGTAGTTTAATTATAACATGGAGAGGAGAGGTTCTGTCTAGATTGTGTTTGTTTGGTTTTCTAAAAGCTTCTTTTATCTGCATTGGTATTTCTTTCCTATTTTGGGGAAGTTTTTTTCTTCCATGATTTTGTTGACTATTCCTACTAAGCCTCTGGATTGAAATTCTCCTTCTACTATACCATGAATTTTTATTTTTGATTTTTTCATAGTGTCCAAGATGTCTTGAAATTCCCATATATGCCTTCCTGTTAGCCTGTCTTTCTCTTTGTTGGGCTATGTTATATCTGCTCCCTGGTCCTCTAGTTTAGATATTCTGTTCTCTCCTTCACCCATTCTACTGGTGAGACTTTCCTCAGAGTGTTTTATTTGACTGACTATGTTCTTCAGAGTTAGAATTTCTGCCTGGATTTTCTTCACTAGTTCAATTTCCTTGCTCATGTCTTGATATGACCACCTCATTTTTTTTTTTTTTTTTTTTAGGTAGGGTCTCACTTTAGTCCAGGCTGACCTGGAATTCACTATGGAGTCTCAGGGTGGCTTTGAACTCATGGCCATCCTCCTACCTCTGCCTCCTGAGTGCTGGGATTAAAGGTGTGCGCCACCAGGCCCAGCTAACCACCTCATTTAATTAAGTGACACAAGTGTAAGGCTGAACAAGTGCCTAGCATTTCATTGTAGTGGCTAAAGGCCTGGCATTCCAGTCCCCTCTCTTTCTCCTAAAAAAGAAAATATTTTCAAAGGGGTCATAAGTAAATGCCTGAAAAATCCAAACTAAAATAGGCTGTGGATGGAGAGATGGCTTAGCAGTTAGGCATTTGCCTGCAAAGCCAAGGGACCTTGTCACTATGAACCAGGACCCATGTAATACACATGCACAAGGGGACACATGAGACTGGAGTTCATTTGCAGTGGCTGGAGGCACTTGAGAGACCATTCTCTCTCTCCCTCTCTGCCTGTTTCTCGCTCTCTCTCAAATAAATAAGTAAATAAAGTTTAAAAACTATATTTAGAAAATGAGAAAATAAGCCGATAACTCAATGAAATAAGAATTTAGTACAGGATATGAAAGTGGAATTCAGCAAGAAGATAAAAAGAAGAAAGGAAAACTCAAGAAATGAAGAAGGAAAATGAGCACCTGTAAATGTTCTTATCTGTCACAAAATAGACTTGAGACAATATCTGTTAGGATAGAAAGAAAGTTACTTTAGAATGATTAAAGAAAAATTCCATCCAGAAGACATTACAGTTATAAACATCTACACACCAGACGTAGTAGCTTTGTGTTTTATTTTTAATAAATATTATAATATGGGTACTAGGGAGATGGCTAAGCAGTTAAAGTCTCTTCTTTTCAAAGCTGCTGGCCAAAATTTAGTTGCAGAATACCCGTATAATAGCAGGTTCACAAAGTAGTGCATACATTTGGAGTTTGTTTGCAACATTGTGAGGGCCTGGCATACCCATTCTCTCCCTCTGTGTCTCAAGTAAGTAGGTAACATACTCTTAGTATAAAGACATGGGCTATCCACCACAAAATAACATTTGGTGATAAGAGTACCCTCTTGTCACAAATGGAGAGTTGTGCCAGTCCAAAAAGATACATAAGTAAGTGAATAACAATAAGAAGGGAAATATCAGAGTTTGTTAACTTCACACACTAATGACCCAACAAATATTTATAGGCCATTCTTTCCAATGACCACACTATACACATTTTTCTCAGGAATCCATCAACATTCATGAAAAGTTGATGATATAATAGCTCACAATGTGATCCATCACAAATAGTGGATATTTGAAATTATTTCTTATACCTTAGTAGAGGTGAAAAACCAAGAAAACCTAAAGAACATATGCAAACTCATGGAGCTTGAAAAGCATGCTACAGAATGATGAATGGGTCATCAAAGAGCTCAAGAATGATAGAAGTTAATTCCTAGAATTGAGTGAAAATGCACATGCGAAAAGCCATGGTAAAAATCACACCACTTTAAGGGGAATATTGCAGGTATACATGCCTACTTGAAGAAAACAGAGGAGGTATAAATATATAACTTAATAATGCACCTTAGCTCCTTGGAAAATCAAGAACATTTGAAATTCCAATTGCTGAGGGAAGAAATAATCAAGATCAATGCAGACTTTAATGTGTGGATATAAAAATACAATGAAACCATGCTCTTTCAAAGGAAAACATAGGTCAGCAAACCCTATCCATAATAGCCCAAAGGAAGGTACGTAGCTCATTAATGCCAGAAGGGTCAAAAAAAGGATATATCACAACAAAAGATCATGGACTTCATGAAATCATCAGAAAAAAAGGGGGGGGGGAACTGAACAGAATTTTCAAGGAAAGAACTACAAATGACCAATAAATATCTTAAATGATGTTCAACTATTTTAGGTATCGCAGAAAGTAAACTAAAATTACTTAGACATCCCATCTCACTCTTGTCAGTGTGGCCATCATGAAAACAAAAAGAAACAAACAAACAAACAAAAAAAAACAAATAAACAATGATGGCTGGAAAGATGGTTTACCTGTTAAGGTACTTGGTTTTGTAGTATAAGGACCCAGGTTCGATTGAGCAGAACCCTTAGAGCCAGATGCACATGGTGGGGTACATGCATTTGCACTTCATTTACAGTGGCTAGAAACCCTTGTGGGTCCATTTTCTGTCCCTCTATCATTCTTTTTCAGTCTAATCCATAAGTAAATGTTGGGCTGGAGAGATGGCTTAGTGGTTAAATGCTTGTCTGTGAAGCCTGAGGACCCCAGTTCGAGGCTTGACTCCCCAGGGCCCACGTTAGCCAGATGCACAAGGGGGCACACGCATCTGGAGTTTGTTTACAGTGGCTGGAAGCCTTGGCATGACCATTCTCTCTCTCTGTATCTGCCTCTTTCTCTCTCTGTCTGTCGCTCTCAAATAAATGAAAAATAAAAATATTTTTAAAAGTAAGTAAATGTTAATAAATATTTAAAAATGAAATGACAATGAATGTGGGTGAGAGTAGAGAAACATGAAACCTCATGGACTGATGTCCCAAGTATTAACATTGTATAGACAATATGGAAATGAACATAGAAATTCCTCAACAATGTAAAACTATGTCTACCATTTAACTCACATGCAACACTACTGGTCATGTACCCTAAAGATTCTACGCTTGACTATAGAGATTCTTGTTTAGCCATTATATATGCTTGACATATCTCAGCTGTATATAACTAGTTATAAGTGGCTTATTTCTTGTCATTATTACTTAGCAACATTTCACCCACTAGAAGGTTGGGTAAGAAAAATTCACATTCCTTGCTACCTTTCTGAAATGGGTCAATGCCTGGCCTGTCTGAGACCCTCATGCTGTTTGATGTGTCCCAAGATCTTGATCTGGGAAATGCTCCATTTCCCTTGCTTGTGGAGATGCCTACACTTCTCCTATACTCTGAGAGCACAAGTGAATTTCTCATGGTGCAAGAAAGTTATCTGTTCATGAAAAATATCTATTTATTTGTTTTGGGGCAGAGGGCATGGTGGGAGACAGATTGGGAGAGAGAGATTGTGTTTGTATAGGTGTTCTGATAGCTCTTACTGCCTGACAGAAACTCCAGGTGCATGTGGCACTTTGTGTATCTGGCCTTATGTGGTTACTAAGGAAACAAACCTAGGCCAGGAGGCTTGGAAAGTAAGGCCCTTCAACAACTGATCCTTCTCTTCCTCCAGGTGGTCGCTGTGGTCCATGAGCGGTGCACATGAATTTCCTCTGGTGGCCAAGGAAATCAGGTACTTGATCTCTAACACCAATCTGAAAACAAGCTGTGCCATACTCTTTGATAATGATCCTTGATATTAATGTTTCATACATCAGTTCTCATACTGCACACTACTTGGAAGGTATATAGCTGTGTGGTATCTCACTGGATGAGAACCAGGATATTCAGATCCTCAACTACTGTGTTTGTCCAGCAGATTTCATGTTACCAACCTGGTCAAGGGAGTGTTGCATCTTGTAGCTGGACCTAGAAGACAGAGGTTTAAAGGCTGTTTCCAGTGTCCTCACTAATTCTCTGATGCTTCCTGTGTCCAAATGACAGGGAGATGTAGTCAGAGTTCTCCCCTTTCCTCAAGGCAGGTGTCTCTTACCCTTTCTTCTTTTCCCTTCAGTCACGTTACACATGTTACAATTCATGATACTATTTTGTGTGGATTGGTCCCAATTAGGCCTGAGTCATGAGAAATACTTAGCATCTGTTGGTGGATGCAGAGTTCCTTGTCAGCTGAACAGGATGGATAGGGAAGTTTGAACTGCACAAGTATTTTATTCATTTATTTTTGTTGTTTAGTATTGTACACAGCAAATACAGTCAATTTGGTACCATTATTACACTCATCCATCATATACCCTCTCACCTTGGACCCTCTTCTGGAAGTATATGAGTCATGCATTCTGGAGTTAGCCCACAGTTATGGGTATGATAAATGTCTGCATATCATTACCGAACTTGTGGCTGTGACATTTTTTTGCCCCCACTTCTGCAAAATTTCCTTGAGCCATGTTGGGTACATTTTTGGTCTGCTTCAGTGATGAGGTGTTGGGTGCCTCTGGGTGTCTGGATCTCTGATTTGGTTGGAGTTGATTTTTCCCTGTGTTGATCTCCTTCACACTTGTGCTGGTACCCAGTTCACCAAGAAAACAGGACCCTTGCTAGTTTTACCAATTGTTCTTGAACAAGTATTTTTGAATTGTTTTCTAAAGTCTCCTAAAGTCCAGTGTACTCTAGGATTGTTCATTAGGGTATGGGTCTGTGTGTGTGTGTGTGTGTGTGTGTGTGTGTGTGTGTGTGTGTAGAGCGCTGTTGGGCAGGGATTGTTGCTAATGGGAGGTTTTGAACCCTCATTCAGGAAAGTTAGACTATGAAGGAAGGGGAATGTGGGAGACTGGCCTCTGCAGAATTTGTTATTGCTTAGAGGCAGTCGAAGAGAGCTATTTGCTCTGCCACATGCTTCCCGCAGCTTCCATTCACCAGACACAACAGAGGCTCAAAGCAGTGTGCCATCTGACCTTGGACTGCAATGTGATCGGAAGAAAACTTTTCTCCCATATTGTTAATCATCTTGGGTGTTTTTCTTTTCTTTCTTTTTTTTTTTTTTTTTTTTCCCGAGGTAGGGTCTCACTCTGGCTCAGGCTGCCCTGGAATTCGCCATGGAGTCTCAGGGTGGCCTCGAACTCTCGGTGATCCTCCTACCTCTGCCTCCCGAGTGCTGGGATTAAAGGCGTGTGCCACCACGCCCGGCTGTTTTTATTTTCATTAATACATTTTTGTGTGTGTGCATGTTCACAAGTGTGCAAATGTACTTGTGTGCACACACATATGGATGCCAGAGCCTAACCTAAGTGTCATTCCTCAGGAAGACTCCTGGTTCTTGGTTTATGGAGCTATTATCTGCCTCCAACCCAGGCTGGTCTTCAGTTCACTATGTAGTCTCAGGCTGGCCTTGAACTCACTGCAATCCTCCCTCCTTGGTGTGATGAGTGCTAGGAGTGTCAATGTGTGCCTCCATGCCTGGCCTGGACCCCCTTTTCTGAAATTGGATATGAGACTGTGGGTCATGACCTCAGGGATTTCACATATATATACCTACCCAGGTCTGGGAACGTGAGCATCTGCAACCAGACGTGGCATCTATTCTGGGGATCAAGTGCAGCTCCTTATGCTTGAAAAGCAAGACCTTTACCTACCAATGAAGGTCCCCAGTCTTTTTGTAAAATCTGTTATCAGCACATATTTATCACTCCTAGCAACAGTACTTATATATGTATGGAATACTATGGATGTGTATATGTGTGTCCATGTAGATGACAAACCCCTATGCATGGGTGCAGTAGCCAGGGAGGACACTGGGTGTCATCCTCTATTGCCCTCCTGTGATAATTCTTGAAGTGGAATCAGACAAAATGTGGACTTGGTATTTTTTATTTATAACGTGGAACACTGAGCCTCAGTGATTTTCCTTCCTCCTCCCATTCAACATGTGAGTTACAGGCATGTGTGGAAGTACCAGGCTTTTTATATGGGTCTTAGGGATTGAACTCAGGCCTTAATGATTGCATAGCAACCATGTTTTCCATGCCAAACTAAATCTCCACTTCCCAAGTAATCTGTTTCTTAATGACAATTTCATTCAAGTGTGTTCAGTTTGACCATAACCACCCATCTCTCTACCATTGTACACTTTCACTGCCTCAGGAAACCTCACTTCTCCTAAGAAATATAGTGAGACAAAGAGAAAGAGAAAGACAAAGAGAAAGAGGAGAGAGAGAAAGAGAGAAGACAGAGCCTGTTTTGTGAAGGCCAGAGAAGTTCAAGTAATCTATGTCCTCATTTTCCTGACCCAGAGTTTCTTTCTATTGGGAATGAAATGTCACACTGCAAACAGATGACTGACAGGCTGACCCATTTGTTTTGGATTCTCCTGGATATTTCTACCACTGTTCTAGGCATCTTGGGATCACAGATGCTTGTGCCACTTTTCATCTGGTGTTATATTGGTTTTGGTGACTTGAACCTGACCCAGTAGGCTTTGCCAAACAAGTATTGTTATCAACCAGGGAATGCCCCAGCTACCCCTAACGTTTTTATTTCTACATTTATGTTCTATGGACATGATTTTACATACTTAGGTAATATCTAGGATTAATAGATGAGGCAAAACATATCATAATTGGACTGCTGAGCCTCCTTCATTTTTCTTATTTTAATAATTGACATTTGAATACTTTTTCTGAAAATATGACTTAATTCTTCATTATGACTAAATAAAATTTCATTGTGTTCAGTGTTTTTTGTGCATAATATCATTATTTTTAATGGACATATAAGTCAGTTTCATATTTTAGCTATTGTGAATATTGTTTAGTAAACATGGAAAGATGGGCACTTATTGCTCTAGTGTGCTGCCTTAGGACAAAAACGAAGGTGTGTTTTGTCCTGGTCATATGGTAGCTCTGTGTGTCTATTTGTATTTTGAAAAAAAGTGTCCTATGCCTCAAGATGGCCTCAATCATGCTACATCCCTTGGATGGCATACGACTTCTGATCCTCCTGCATCAGCTGCCAAGTGCTGAGTTTGCATGATTGTGCAGAGGTACATGGGTTCTGCAAAGATGTGGATTGAATCTTAGGATTTCAGATTTTCAATAGTTGAAGGACAGAGAAAGAGAGAGAGACAGAGAGAGGGGCGGTTTAGAGAGAGAGAGAGAGAGATATTGAGAGAGAGCGGGCACTGTAGGTCCTACAGCTACTGCCAAGGTATTCTGCATGCAGAGGCATAGGTCACCTTGAGCATCGGGTTACATGGGTCCTGACCAATGGAGCCTGGCTGTTATCGGTTTGCAGGCAAGCACCATAATCAGTAAGATATCGCTCCAGCCCAAACCTTGGGATTGCTGTTTGCTAGTCAATTAGTATATAAATGAGCTATATCTCCAGCCCTTATTTACCAAAGATCTCCATGTCAACAGATCACACAGACACTTGCATTTCAACATTTATTTTAGCACCATTTACAATTGAACATTGGGACACCAGCATAGTGGTCAATAAGAGAGGAGTGTGTAAAGACATGTTGTACATATGTGCTATGGTATAGATTTCGACCATAAAACCAATCCAAGTTATGTTGTTTGCCAAAAAAGAACAAAAACAGAGGTAATCAAGGTAATTGTGTCTCAGAAGAAAAGAGAGCAACTCATCAATCCTATGTAGTTCCTACGTTTTACACAGACTCAGAGACTTATGTACTCCTGGTTGATAAAACCTTGCAGAGATAGTGTTCACGGACCAACGGGAATTCACAGGAAGGAGAAGAGTGGCAAAGGGAGGGTTCACTGTAGAAGGAGATATGATCCATGTAGCAAATATACTTTTTTAACAATTATTTTTATTGACAACTTGTGTACTTCCAGACAATAAACCATGATATTTTCCTCCCATCCCCCACTTTCCCTTCACAACTGTGCTCTCCATCCTATACTCTCTCTCTCTTATTATTATTATTATTATACTCTCTCTCCATTAGTCTCTTTTTAAGTTTCATGTCATCATCTTTTTCTCCTATTATGATGGTCTTGCGTAGAGGACACTGCAAGTCTCAAGTTGGCCAAATAAGCCAAGTACCGAAGGAGTGCAATAGTAGCATGTAACATCTGTTGTAAAACAACTGCTCTCTAATTGTACTGAATGCCTGCTCTGTGGGATGGAATACATGCCTGCTACT
Source organism: Jaculus jaculus (assembly GCF_020740685.1). Lineage (NCBI taxonomy): Eukaryota > Metazoa > Chordata > Mammalia > Rodentia > Dipodidae > Jaculus > Jaculus jaculus. The sequence goes on along the minus strand of NC_059110.1, from coordinate 80,233,956 downwards.
GAAAACCTAATCAAATCCTATGGCAGGGTAGGTCATGAGACTGATGGGTAGAAAGCCTGCTCTTGTCTATATAAATGCCCATTTTATTTTCACCCAACTTCCTTGGAAGCTCTACACTAAATGTTCCTATTTTCATGTTAATGCTACTCTCACTTCTGCCTAGGGAAGCTTCACATTGTGGATGGCGCTGACTACTAGGATGACCCAAATGGCAACCTAGTGCTACATTGAAGGGACAGAGGATTGTCCTGCACTGAAATACTCCACTCTTGTTTTTTTAAAGAAATGTTTTATTTGAGAGAAAATAACCAGAAAGACAGAGATAAAAAGAGAGACACAGTGTTGCAGTCAGTTTTTCTTTACTGACAGTAAACACCCAACTGAGAGCATATTGTGGGAAAAGAGGGATTTATTTTGCATTACAGACTTGAGGGGAAGCTACATGAAGGCAAGGGAAAATGATGGCTTGGGCAGAGGGTGGACATCACCTCTGTCCAACATCAGATGGAGAAGAGCTATGTCGGAGGTTGTAGAACAAGGGCAAGAGCAATCTGGCTAGAACACCAATAAGCAGTGCCACAGAAATACACTGCTCCAGGAGGTGTTCATTCCCCCATTACCATCAGCCTAATACATAGCATCCAAAATTATCTATGCTTATGGAGAACACCTGAATCAAACCACCACATTGTGCTGTGGCCTCCGTCAAGTGATAACCATACATAATGTAGAATGGAATACATCCATCCAACTTCAAAAGTTCCCATAGCTTTGAACCTATGCCAAAGATCTTCAACATCCACAAAGTCCAAGATGTTTAAACTGCACAAAAATACCAAAACAACACCACGAGCTACTACAAAAACACTGCTTGTGAAGAAGAAATATCCACACTGGCATTGAGAAGAGCAAAGAAATATTCAACCAATTCAAGATTTAAGCAGGGCAAATGTTAAACTCTGAAACTTGAAGGCCAACAACTCTGACTAGTGACAAATCGCTGGAATTTGAATTCTACTCCTGGAGCTACACTACTATGGTCCCAAAATTTCTTCTGTTGCATTCATTGTATATTTTAAATTTTGAGTTAGATCATACCTGGATGGGAATGAGAGACCACCAGAAAGAGGATATGGGTACACCAATTCCTCTAGCCAATGGAATTGAACTCCAGACGTGTGTTCCACCCTGTAAGGCTGCACTGTGTGGGTACTGGGAAATCAAACCTGGGTCTTAGGCTTTGAAGGCAAGTGCCTTACGTGCTAAAGCATCTGTCCAGCTCAAGCAGGGAATTTTTTTTACATGAGGTATTAATGTACGTGGAACATCTGCTCTTACTGTGGCTGGCGCTATTTTTTGAGGTACGTATCAGGACTGAATTACGTGGAGGGAGCAGCTGAGCTGCAGCGTCCATCTCTCTCTCGCTCTCTGTTGTTTGATCTCTCACTGTCTCCTGACAGTGCTACCAGAAGGCCAGGTTCTTCATGCTCCTGTTCCTATGGCCTCCCCACCCTGATGGAGGTGGAAGGTGAGTTCATTCCCTCCCATGCTTAACTCACTTCTACTCAGGTGTTTGTGCAGAACAATAAGAAAGTTTCTAAAAACACCCGATTTCCTATGACGTAGTCCAAAAAAATGGTGTTGATGAAGGCGAAATGGCATTTGAACTCAAAACAGAGGACTTCCACTGTCTACGATACACTTGGAAACTAATGTGTATCATTGCTCTAAGCCACTCTTACAGTATACAGCCCAAATACCGAGCATATTCCAGATTCATTTCTTGCAACACAGATGATCTGTGCTGCGTGTAGATTTGTAAATCCAACATTGTGTTCCCTCAGAGTAGGCGTGTAATGTGCCAGGTGTAGCTCATGTACTTCAATCCAACCGCAGAAGTGATCCTAAGCGTTGAGCTTACCTACTATTCAAGTATTCTAGTGGGCTGGGTGGGGCAATTGACTGGCAATATCTAAACTTCAGCTGAGCACCATACACATTCAATAAAAACCCATCACAGAGGATGCACATGTGGGGATTGAATCAAACAAATAACCTTATACGGGCAAAATCCTTCAGGGTGTGTATTGCTATACATACATCATCCTTTCAGCTGGGAGGCTGAGATTTCAGTTCTGAAATGAGTTCCAAGTAATCCTGGGTCTGTATCAGACCCTGCTCCCCAGAATGACAGAAGAAAGAGACAAAGACCCTGTGAATTTGAGAGCATCAAAGGCAAGTATAGTCAACCATCAAATACAGCTTAATTGAGTATGGTAACGCCAACCAAAAATATCTAACCCATACCCGTCCTGACATATAAAGAAAGATAAGCACTTACAGTGCAGACCTATCTACCTGATGTTATGTCAGTAGGCCTGGTTACGTAGTGGCATGGCTTCAAATGTCACCAATGCCAGTGCTGAGTGCCCACCTCGATCCCTCCGTAGTATGCTATGAATCTGCTCAGCTGTGTTAATTCCCAACTTGAGATCAGCCTAGAGCCTGGAATTCAGGATACCTTAGTTTATGGGGAACATCTGAATTGAAGAAGCACATTCTACCCATGCCAGCATAAACTGACAACTATACATCATGTCAAAAAGAATGCATTCATCCAGCTTCAAAAGTCCCCATAGATTTTTATCTATCCTAATGATTTTCAAACAGCCCCATATTCCAAGTTATTTTTACAGAGTTAAAAAACTAAAAAAAAAAAAAGTACATCAAAACCCAAAGTAGCACAGAATAAACATTCAGACTACAAATGGTGGCATGGCAGAGCCAAGAAACATCCAACCAAATCAAGATTAAAGCAAGGCATAGTCCAAACTCAGTATCTCCATGTCCAATATCCACAACAGGTCACAAGTCCCTAGAATTCCAATTACAGCCCCTCAAGGCTATTTGACCCTCGGTCCTGTAAAACTTTATCCAGTGCTGTCCGCTCTCTTTGGCAGCCATCTCATAGGACTAGCATCTCATTTGAGTGTCAGCTGCAACCTCCGAATCATCATCATGGCTCCATTGGGTTCCAGACAGGAAATTCAACAAGCCTGCTTCACACTACCCATGGACATTTTCAAAATGCAAAACCGTGTTGCCAAATCAGTGACCTCCCTTTCCAGCGATTGTTATAGTCCCTAATACCAGGTGGGCTGCCAGTTTCTGAATCCAGGGAGGAATATAGCAGACTCTAAAGAACAGCACACTCTTTCAGCATTCATGCCACTGAAGGTGTCTGCATTCTACCTGTTGTCCCAGTGCAGGTCAGAGGCCCAATTTCTGATTTCTTTGTTTTGTATTTTCGTCGTGACTTCTCACCCTTGCTCATGATAACCCGAGTTTTCCTATTTATTCTCTAGGTGGCCTTGAACTAAAAATGATACTCCTACATCTACCATGTGAGAGTGGGGATTTATGGTTGCGCGAGTATGCCCGTTAGCTGTCCCAGTCTCAGTGGTTGGAATCTCTCAGGCAGTTGCTGTTGAACAAGCAGAATTTTCAGCCCAAAGGTTTCATTTTTTTCTTTCCCATCTCCCTGTGCTCAAACCAGTCCATTTGTATGAGATACAGCCCCACATAATATCTCAGGACACGCAGATACATGTGAGCCTCTCACTCAAACTGCTTCTAGCCCAGAGCCTGCAAAGTTCTCTTTCACCCTCAGAAGCCAAACCTTCAGTCCGTATTTCTTATTGCATTCATGCCTTGCAACTCTGACCAGAATAGGCCATCCATCTGTGCTTCCAATACTGCAAGGTGTCTCCTAGGCCAACATTTCAAATCCTACCCCATTCCTTCCTAAAAAATCCGCCTCGAAAGCAACAAGCTACACATTCAGGTGTCTAGCAGCAGCGATCCCACTTGTCATTGTCAGTGCCAACATTCCCTTTGCAGTGAGTTCACACTGCTGGCAGGAAACACCCAACAAAGAGCAGAGTGTGGGGAGAAAGGGTTGATGTTGGCTTACAGACCGGAAGGAAAGCTCCATGAATGCCAGGGGAAGTGATGGCCTGAGCAGAGGGTGGACATTGCATTCTGGCCAACCTCAAATGCACAATAGGTACAGGAGAGTGTGCCAAACACTAGCAAGAGGAAACTGGCTATAAGTCTCATAAGCCCTCTGAGAACAGTACACTGCCTCCAGGAGGTCTGCATTCTTATTTGGCCGTCAGACAGAAACTTAGCATTTGGAACACCTAAGCTTCTGGGGGAAAGATGAATCAAACCACCACAGAAAGAGAGAGAGAGGTTTGGCAACCAGGGTTTCATGCCACTGCAAATGAACACCCGGTTCATGTGCCCCCTAAAGCGTCTGGCTTTATGCGGGGAGTGGGGAATCGAATCCAGGCTCTTTGCAGACCTGTGCCTTTCACCTCAGAGGCATCTTTGCAGCCAAACTATGCTTGTTGGAAAGTGTCCTCATGCAAATACCATGTACTGTTGTTACGTATGTTATCATACCCTAAAGGAGAAATTTCAGGAAAACTTAATAATTATAATACAGGTATGTGGCTTGCCCTATTTTATGCAAATTTTATTATGTTTAACTATTAGATAGATACCTGAGTTTGACTTCATACTATTGGCATGGCTCAGGTAAAATTCATGTGAGAGAGAGTGGGATGATCGAGGCATATTTGGGTCATTGTGCACAGAGACATGGCCTCTCCCCCATACTGATGGCCACGCCAAAATTCAACTCCCACAATCCTCATGGGGGGATGACAGGAGGACTAAGGATGCATCAATACGGGCTGTACACACTCTATTTACATAACTTTTGAAATATAAAAGAAACAAACGTTGAAAAACTACATCAATACGTGTCCTCTATATTTACTAATTATCTGAAGTAAGAGTGCATGAAGTGAAACCCTAGATGATCATTTAAAAGGATGTGTATAGGTACATTCCAAGTAATCAAGGAAGGGCTTTAGAGAGGGTTTTGTGGCTAAAGCGCTTGCCCGTGAATCCAAAACAGGTGTTTGATCTGTGTGCACAAGCCACAAAACCAGGTGCACAAAGGTGACCCAAGTATAAGGCTGCATAAGTGCCAGGCATTTCATTGTGTTGGCTAAAGGCGTGGAATGCCAGTCCCCTCTCTCCTTGTTTCCCAGAAAAAAAAAAAAAAAAAAATCAAAGGGGCCACCCGAAATGTATGAAAAAACTCCAAACTCAAATAGGCAAGGTCTGGAGAGACAACTTAGAAGTAAAGGCAGATGTCATGGTGGGAGACAGATTGGGAGAGAGAGATTGTGTTTGTCTAGGTGTTCAGATAGCTCTTGCTGCCTGACAGAAACTCCAGGTGCATGTGGCACTTTGTGTATCTGGCCTTCGGTGATTAGTAAGGAATCAAACCCAGGCCAGCAGGCTTTGCATGTAAGCACCTTCAAGCACTGATCATTCTCTACCTCCAGGTGGTCCCTGTGGTCCATGAGAGGTGCACTTGAATTTTTTCTGGTGACCAAGGAAGACATTCACTCTTTTAAATCAGGTACTTGGTCTCTAACACCAATCTAAAAACAAGCTGTGCCATAGTCTTTGCCAATGATCCTTGATATTAATGTTTCATACATCAGTTGTCATACTGCACACTGGTTGGAAGGTGTGTAGCTGTGTGGTACCTCACTGGATGAGAACTCGGATATTCACAACCTCAACTGCTGTGAGTGTCCAGCAGATTTCATGTTACCAACTTGGTCAAGAGAGCACCTTGTAGCTGGACCTAGAAAACAGAGGTTCAAAGGCTGTATCTGATGTCCTCACAAATTCTCTGATGCTTCCTGTGCCCAAGTGACAGGGAGATGTAGTCTGAGTTCTGAACATATTATGCCCTTTCTGTTCAAGACAGGAGTCTCTTCCCCTTTCTCCTTTTCCTTTCCGTCCATATATTTGGTGAGAAAATGTTAAGAGGAATAGATGACCATGGTAGGAAACATTTTCATACAGTTTGTAAGACCAAAGGAGCAGTGTTTTCATTTGAATGCCAACACGTTTCAATTCATGGTACTATTTTGTGTGGATTGGTCCCATAGGCCTAACTCATGAGAAATTCCTAGCATCTGAATATGGGTGCAGAGATCCTTGTCAGCAGAACAGGATGGATAGAGAAGTTCTACCCTTGCTGGCATAAACTGACGACTATACATGATGTCAAATGGAATGCATTCATCCAGCTTCAAAAGTCCCCATAGATTTTTATCTATCCCAATGATTTTCAAACACCCCCATATTCCAAGTTACTTTAAAAGAGTTAAAAAACTAAAAAAAAAAAAAAAAGTACATCAAAACCCCAAATAGCAGAAAATAAACATTCAGACTATGAATGGTGTTATGGCAGAGCCAAGAAACATCCAACCAATTCAAGATTTAAGCAAGGCATAGTCCAAACTTGGTATCTCCAAGTCCAATATCTCCAACTGGTCACAAGTCCCTGGAATTCCAATTCAGTCCCTCCGGCTAAATGACCCTTGGTCCTGTAAAACTTTATCCAGTGCTGGCAGCACTCCTTGGCAGCCATCTCATAGGCCTAGCATCTCATTTGGGTGTCAGCTGCAACCCCCGACTCATCATCATGGCTCTCTTGGGTGCCAGGCAGGAAATTCAACAAGCCTGCTTCACACTACCCATGGACATTTTCAAAGTGCAAAACCGTGTTGCCAAATCAGAGACCTCCCTTTCCAGCGATTGTTATACTCCCTCATACCAGGTGGGCTGCAGAGTTTCTGAATCCAGGGTGGAATAAAGCAGACTTTAAAGAACAGCACACTCTTTCAGCATTCATGCCACTGGAGGTGTCTGCATTCTACCTGTTGTCCCAGTGCAGGTCAGATGCCCAATTTCTGATTTCTGTGTTTTGTATTTTCGACGTGACTTCTCACCCTTGCACACGCTAACCCGAGTATTTCCTATTCATTCTCTAGGTGACCTTCACCTCAAAATGATACTCCTACTCTACCATGTGAGAGCGGGGATTCAAGGCTTGCGCGAGCGTGCCCGGTTAGCTGTCCAGTCTCAGTGGTTGTAATCTCTCAGGCAGTTGCAGGTGAACGAGCAGAATGTTCAGCCCAGAGTTTTCATTGTTTTCCTTGCCATGTCCCTGTGCTTGAACCAGTCCATTTGTATGCGATACAACCCCGCACAAGATCTCAGGACACGCATTTACTAGCTAGCCTCTCACTCAAAATGCTTCTGGCCCAGAGCCTGCAAAGTACTCTTTCACACTCAGAAGCCAAACCTTCAGTCCGTGGGTCTTATTGCATTCATGCCTTGCAACTCTGACCAGAATAGGCCTTCCATCTGTGCTCCGAATACTGCAAGGTGACTCCTAGGCCAACATTTCAAATCCTACCCCATTTCTTCCTCAAAAATCCACCTCAAAAGGCAACAAGCCACACATTCATGTGTCTAGCAGCAGTGATCCCACTTGTCAGTGCCAACATTCCCTTTGCAGTGAGTTCACACTGCTGGCAGGAAACACCCAACAAAGAGCAGAGTGTGGGGAAAAAGGGCTGATGTTGGCTTACAGACTGGATGGGAAGCTCCATGAATGCCAGGGGAAGCGATGGCATGAGCAGAGGGTGGACATTGCATTCTGGCCATCCTCACATGCACAATAGGTACAGGAGAGTGTGCCAAACACTAGCAAGAGGAAACTGGCTATAAGTCTCATAAGCCCTCCAAGAACAGTACACTGCCTCCAGGAGGTCTGCATTCTCATTTGGACGTCAGACAGAAACTTAGCATTTGGAACACCTAAGCTTCTGGGGGAAACATGAATCAAACCACCACAGACAGAGAGAGAGAGAGGTTTGGCAACCAGGGTTTCATGCCACTGCAAATGAACACCCGGTTCATGTGCCCCCTAAAGCGTCTGGCTTTATGCGGGGAGTGGGGAATCGAATCCAGGCTCTTTGCAGACCTGTGCCTTTCACCTCAGAGCCATCTTTGCAGCCAAAATATGCTTGTTGGAAAGTGTCCTCAAGCAACTACCATGTACTGTTACGTATGTTATCATACACTAAAGGAGAAATTTCAGGAAAACTTATTAATTATAGTACAGGTATGTGGCTTGCCCTATTTTATGCAAATTTTATTATGTTTAACTATTAGGTAGATACCTGAGTTTGACTTCATACTATATACATTTTAGAAGGTAGTTTGTACAGAAAACTAAGATAAATACTATTAAAGGTCTGCCAAGTACCTCAAGTGACAACTTCTCATCTGTTAATGACTTCAACTACATTTGTAACAATTGCCGGGACATGCATATGTCTGTCTACCTCCATATTACTCTCTCTATGTGTATATCTCTACATGTCTATGATGAATATCTATGCATCCAGAGCTATATCTGTCTATAACTGTGTGGAAACTAAGGTGACCATTGTGTCCAACGGTATAGCTGCTCTTAGATCATATACCCATAATATTCAGAAATTTCCATGTCCCTTTCCCTCTGAACAAAGTACTGAACTCTGCCCAGGGCAGTGTACTGGGCCGCGTTCTCACGCTCCCGCTGAGCCCTCCTCTTCATGGCCTCGCGCTCTGGCCTCTGCTCATCTGTGATGGGGGTGGACTCAACTGGCCCTGGAAAATCGACTTTCCTCCATGGTATTGGCTGGCGGCTGAAGTCTTCCAAGAGATACTGGGTGTTTGCGTTGGGAAGTGAGTGGACCTTGGTCGGTGCAGTGGAAACAGGCTCCTTGTGCAGAGAAGTGCAGGATGAGGTCTTGTAGGGAGCTGGCCTACAGGCAACAGACTGAGAGACCCCATGCTGGGTAGGGTGGTTGAAGCCTGGTCTGGGGAGACTGCTGGAAACTGGCCCAGCAGTGAAAGTTGTGCTGCCAGGAGCTGCTTGTGATGGCTTGACTGCAGGCGGCTGAGCAGGGTTCGATGGAGGCCTGGCAGGGTCAGGTGCCGGGGCCCTCTGTGAAGCCAGGGAGTGTGGCCTCCTAGGAGCAAGGCGAGCTTGGGGCTTGTCCATGCTAAGAAAGGGCAAAGGCACTAACTTGACCTTCCCAGGTGGGGGCAGCTCACACTGGGAGGGAGAACGCCGCTCTGTGCCAACACTGCCCTCTGGTTTCTGGCCTTTGCCTTGGGTTTGCTCAGTCCCTGTCTCCTGGCATGGGATCCGCAGCCCGGATTGGAGGCCTGGGGATGGTCTGGGCTCTGTGGTGCAGCGTGTGTTGCCCAGAGCCCGGCAGGAAGAGAGCCCTGTTTTCGGCTCCATCTTCTTCCCCAGGGCGTGGAAGACCTGCACTGACTCCAGCATGTGCATGCCCAGGGAGCTGCGAGGCTTTTTAAAGAACTCTTGGCAGAGCTCAGGTGGATGGCCCTACCTCCTCTTGGCCCTGGGGATGGGCGGCTTCTCTTCTGCTTTCGCCTTGCCCCCTGCCGTCTTTTGCTCTTCACATGTCTTGGACTTCCTTGCTCTGGGCCTTCTGGGCCTTTCATGGCCAGGGCCCTGAGCTTTCTTGGGCCTGCTGGGTGTGGCTTTCTGAGCTCTGTGGAGGGAATGCTTGGCTGTGATGTCGGGAGCCCTGCCACTGGCTGTAGCACTGCCAACAAGCACCTCTCCCTCCTCTCCCTCCGCCTGGCCCTCTGGGTCCTGGCGCTGCAATTTGGCCTTGGGAGCTTCGTCCCTTAAGTCAGACACTTTCTCCTTTTCCTCCCTCTCTAGAGGCGGGGGGCCCTCCATGAAAGTGCTGCTCACCTGCACCTCACTCGCCTCTGTGCTTCCTGGAATTTGGGGCTTAGTTGGTGCTGGAAAGTCAGTATCGGTCACAGGGCTGAAGGGCTGGGCAAGCCAGACATCTTCCCCCAGAATTCTCAGGTCTTCAGAACCTCTGTTAGATTCCAGTTCTCCCTCCAGTGCCCACTTGTCCTTGAAACTTTGGCAGCTCTCTCCCAAGTGGGCATTTTGGGAACCAGGAGTGTTCCCTGGGCTCACCGATTCAGTGGGGGAACGGATGTCACAGGTATTGGGCATTTGTAACGGGAGGAGTACAGGATCTTCTTGCTCATCTTTTGAAGTCTGGTAGGCACCCAGAGGTTGTGCGATCTCAGTTTGAATAGCATCCAAAATCGCATTGTCTGCTTGTTTAGCACGTGGAGCAGGAGGCAAGGCCAGGAAGCGAGAAGGGCTTTGAACTGGAGATTCGGAAATGTCCCAACACTCAGATGCTGGCTTACTCTCCAATGTGCAGGATTTGGCAAGTTGTGACGTTTGTGGCAGGCAGAATGTCTGGCTTTCAGTTAGCATTCCCAGGGATGTTTCCAGTGTCAGGTTAGCATCCAAGCCCTGAGAATCTGCCATCGCTGTAAAGAAATCAAAAGAGGGACGTCAGTCCTGTGAGGCGACATGATCCGCTTCCACCCACCCACCCAGCCCTCCATCCAGGAACCTGCCCACAGTGCCAGGCATTGCCTTGGCTCCTCTACAGCACCATGGACGGCACCCTGACTTGACATGTTTGCTTGCTGTTGCTTGGGATCGATCATGTGAGGCCTGGCTTTGTAGCGTTTCCTTGTGTTTCATGGTAGTATTGTCGGTGAAAGAATTCAAACAAATACGAAATGTCTTGGCCTTGGAACATGGGTCAGATGTAGAACATCCACCCCTATGCTCTTGGCCTGTGTTGACTTCCGTAGTAACATCAAGACAGAAGAAGTTGTGCGATGACTAGCATTCTCATTCAGGGAACATGGCTCCCTCTACTGAGAGTGTAAGCACAGGTCACCCGGGAGAGAGACAGCAGAGTACTTCCCTGTGAAATTCATGAGCATGGACAGTCTGAGTCTTGTTGTTGGGAACAGATACCTGAGGATCAGGCCTTCACTTCTGTTGCCATTTAAGGAAAGTACTTTTCACTGCACAAGTACTTTTGAAATGACTGCTCGGAGTAATAAAGTAGATGAGCATGGGAAGGCATTAAGTATGGACATGGAGGGGGACTGATTTCCTCTGATGAGAGGGAGGCGTGGCTGCAGTGTGCCTGTAGAGGTATCTTTAGTGCTACGTGGAAGGCCGTTACGGCGTTCTTCATCCCCACCCTGAGTAGAAAACTGCAGTGGTGACTAGATAGAGGGGCCTTCTGGTTAAGATGGTGGCGTAGGTACCACGCCAAAGCAGCCTAGGTAGTTAAAAGACCAAAAAAACTCAGCAAAATACACACTTTTACTAAAAAGTGAGGTGTATAGGAAATTGAGGGGGCAGCGGAGAAGTAGAAGAGTTATAGAGCATCCAGAGCCTGCAGCTCGGCCGCGGCGCAGAAGAAAGCCGCCAGACTCTCGGCTCGAGCCGCAGGAAAAGCCAGGTGCGGGATTTTCCCCTCACACCGCGCTCTCCGCAACTCGGGAAACGTGAGGGGAGAGCGGCAGCGAGCAGCGGAGGAGAAGACCGCGAGGTAGAAGAACACGTGGAGCCGTGAGAGATCCAGAGCAGCCGCGGCTCCCTCCCCTCCCCCAACGCCTGAACCCAGCTCCAGCGAACACAGCAGCGGCCCGGGACCCGGCCACGCTAACTTGGGCTGACAGCGGGACCCAAGCAGGAGCAGAGTTCGGCAGCAACTTCAGCGGCTCCAGCACCGGTACCAGCGGCCCCAGCAGCAGCGGACCCAGGAGCGGCAGCGGTGGCAGATCCCGCAGCAGCGGCTTCGGGGGGAGCAGCGGCGGTGGACACGGCAGCGGCAGCTTCAGCAGCGGTGGTGGCCCCGGTGGTGGCAGCTACAGCAGCAGCAGAGGCAGCAGCAGCGACTCGGTTTGCCCCGTAGGAAAAGCAAGTGCCCAGCTCCAGAAATCAGAACAGCAGTCTGACGACCCTGGCAGCAACTTAACTGAGACCAAAATCACCCAAGGTAACTGGGATTGCACCAGGGAAGGGTCTCACTTGGTCACAAGCTGACTTGGATCCCTCAACAGACCAGAAATCTAAACCTCTTTGTTGATAGAGGATCTGGTCATTATAATAACTACTCTTGCATACATACTCGGGGCTGTTTTTGATTGAATGTGTACAGTGTTTAGTTAAATTTTAGAATCTACCTGTATTTTATTCCACTCAGCCTGCTTGAATACTCCTAAAGCAGGGAAACTCAACCCCTAAGAACATCTTTGTAGATACTCTGAGAGTCTTAAGAGCCACACCTAATACCTTAAGGTCCTACCCTGAAAATATATTACATCAAATCAATTGATACAGCTAAGAATACACAGCTAGCTAGAAAATCCAAGCATTAACTTAATCCAAGATGCAAAAATATATGCATTATGACACAAGAAACACTAAAAAGCAAGACGATATAAATCCACCTAAAAGTATTAATGCATCAGAAATGTCCTCCAGTGAGAAAGAGTTAGAGGAAATGCCTGAGCAAGAGTTCAAAAGAATAATTATAAATATGTTCAAAGAGGTCAAAGAACACATGAAAACAATCAAAGAAGAAATCAAAGAGGAAATCAAAGGAATCAAAGAAGAGGCAGGACACCAATTTAATGAAATAAAGAAGGCAATACAAGACATAAATAGGGAAATAGAAATAATAAAAAAAAACCAGTCAGAATTACTAGCAATGAAGAACACAGTTAATGAAATAAAAAACTCTGTAGAAAATCTCACCAGTAGGATGGATGAGGGAGAGGACAGAATATCTAAGCTAGAAGACCAGGTGGCAGACCTAATGCAGTCCAACAAAGAGAAAGACAAACTTATAGAAAAGTATGAGTGGGAATTTCAAGATATTCGGGACACTATGAAAAGATCAAATATAAGAATTCAGGGGATAGTAGAAGGAGAAGAACTCCACTCCAGAGGCATAGTAGGCGTCTTCAACAAAATCATAGAGGAAAATTTCCCCCAAATTGGGAAAGAGGGGCCAATACAGATACAGGAAGCCTTTAGAACCCCAGCCAGACAAAACCCAGAAAGAACCTCTCCTCGCCATATTATAATCAAACTTCCAAACACACAAACCAAAGAAAAAATATTGAAAGCAGTTAGAGAGAAAAATCAAGTTACCTACAAAAGCAAGCCCATCAGGATTACAGCAGATTATTCAACACAAACTTTTAAAGCCAGAAGGGCTTGGAGTGATATATTCCAAGTTCTGAAAGATAACAACTGTCAACCAAGGTTACTTTATCCTGCAAAGTTATCCATTCAAATAGATGGAGAAATAAAGACATTCCATGACAAAAGCAGGTTAAAGGAGTATTTGAAGACAAAACCAGCTCTTCAGAAAATACTTGATAGAATCCTCCATGCTGAACAAAAGGAAAAGCACACATATAAGGAACCTAGAAAAAACAAGCTATACTCACATACCAGTTAACAGAAGAGAGCACAGGTAGAACCAGTAACACACACACACACACACACACACACACACAAATGGCAAACATAAATACACACCTTTCAATAATATCTCTTAATATCAACGGTCTCAATGCCCCAACGAAAAGACATAGATTTGCAGACTGGGTTAAAAAGCAGGATCCTACAATTTGTTGTCTCCAAGAAACTCACCTTTCTACAAAGGATAGACATTATCTTAGGGTGAAAGGTTGGAAGACGGTGTTTCAAGCAAATGGGCCTAGAAAACAAGCAGGGGTTGCTATCCTAATATCAGACAGGGTAGACTTTAGTCCGACGTTAGTCAAGAAAGATAAGGAAGGTCACTTTATATTGATTAAGGGCACACTCCAACAGGAGGACATTACAATCCTAAACATATATGCACCTAACATGGGGGCTCCCAAATTCGTCAAACAAACACTATTAGAACTAAGGTCACAGATAACACAAAACACAGTGGTGGTGGGTGACTTTAACACCCCACTCTCATCAATTGACAGGTCATCCAGGGAAAGAATAAACAGAGAGGCATCTGGACTAAATGAGGTCATAGAAGGAATGGACCTAACAGATATATACAGGACATTTCATCCAAAGGCTGCAGAATATACATTCTTTTTAGCAGCACATGGAACGTTCTCTAAAATAGACCATATATTAGGACACAAAGCAAATCTTAACAAATTCAGGAAAATTGAAATAATTCCTTGCATTCTATCTGACCACAATGGAATTAAACTACAAATCAGTAGCAAGAAAGGCTATAGAGCATACACAAAATCATGGAAACTAAACAATACACTACTAAATGATGAGTGGGTCAATGAAGAAATCAAAAAGGAAATCAAAAAATTTATAGAGTCAAATGATAATGAGAACACAACATACCAAAATCTCTGGGACACAATGAAGGCAGTTCTAAGAGGTAAATTTATAGCCTTAAGTGCCTATATTAAGAAATTAGAAAGGTCGCAAGTAAATGACCTAATGCTTTGCCTTAAAGCATTGGAAAAAGAAGAACAAGGCAAACCAAAAATTAGTAGACGGGAAGAAATAATAAAGATTAGGGCAGAAATTAATGAGATAGAAACAAAAAGAACAATCCAAAGAATTAATGAAACAAAGAGTTGGTTCTTTGAAAGGATAAACAAGATTGATAAACCCTTAGCAAATCTGACCAAAAGAAAGAGAGAAGAGACACAAATTAATAAAATCCGAGATGAACAAGGTAACATCACAACAGATTCCAGAGAAATTCAAAAAATCATAGGGACATACTATAAAAGCATATACTCCACAAAGTATGAAAATCTGAAAGAAATGTATGATTTCCTTGATCTATATGACCTACCTAAATTAAATCAAAATGAGATTAATCACTTAAATAGACCTATAACAAACATGGAGATCCGAACAGTTATCAATAATCTCCCAACTAAAAAAAGCCCAGGCCCGGATGGATTCACTGCTGAATTTTACCAGACTTTTAAGGAAGAGCTAACACCATTGCTTCTTAAGCTTTTCCAGGAAATAGAAAAAGAAGGAATTCTACCAAACTCCTTCTATGAGGCCAGCATCACCCTGATACCAAAACCAGGCAAAGATAGAACAAAAAAAGAAAATTACAGACCAATCTCCCTCATGAACATAGATGCAAAAATTCTCAACAAAATATTGGCAAACAGAATACAAGAGTATATCAAAAAGATCATTCACCCTGACCAAGTAGGCTTTATCCCAGAGATGCAGGGATGGTTCAACATACGCAAATCTATAAATGTAATACATTACATAAACGGGTTGAAGGACAAAAATCACATGATCATCTCATTAGATGCAGAGAAAGCATTTGACAAAATCCAACATCCCTTCATGATAAAAGTCCTACAGAGACTGGGAATAGAAGGAACATATCTCACTATAATAAAGGCTATTTATGACAAGCCTACAGCCAACATATTACTAAATGGGGAAAAACTGGAAGCTTTTCCACTAAAATCAGGAACAAGACAAGGGTGTCCACTATCCCCACTTCTATTTAATATAGTTTTGGAAGTCTTGGCTATAGCAATAAGGCAAGAGACACACATAAAAGGGATACAAATTGGAAAGGAAGAAATCAAGTTATCATTATTTGCAGATGACATGATTCTATACATAAAGAACCCTAAAGAGTCTACTAGCAAGCTGTTAGGGCTGATCAAAACCTACAGAAATGTAGCAGGATACAAAATAAATACACAGAAATCAGTAGCCTTCATATATGCTAACAACAAACACACAGAAGATGAAATCAGAGAATCACTCCCATTCACAATTGCATCAAAAAAAATAAAATACCTTGGAATAAACCTAACCAAGGAAGTAAAGAATCTATACAATGAGAACTTTAAAACACTCAAGCAAGAATTTGCAGAAGACACTAGAAAGTGGAGAAACATCCCTTGTTCCTGGATTGGAAGAATCAATATCGTGAAAATGGCAATCTTACCTAAAGCAATCTACACATTTAATGCAATCCCCATCAAAATTCCAAAGGCATTCTTCATGGAAATAGAAAAAACAATCCAAAACTTCATTTGGAATCACAAAAAACCTCGAATATCTAAAATAATACTGAGCAACAAAAAAGAGGCTGGTGGTATCACCATACCAGATTTTAACCTATACTACAGAGCCATAGTAACAAAAACAGCATGGTACTGGCACAAAAACAGACATGTAGATCAGTGGAACAGAATAGAGGACCCAGATGTAAGCCCAAGTAGCTATAGCCACCTGATATTCGATAAAAATGCCAAAAATACTCATTGGAGAAGAGACAGCCTCTTCAGCAAATGGTGTTTTGAAAACTGGATAAATATCTGCAGAAGGATGAAAATAGATTCTTCTCTCTCGCCATGCACAAGAATTAAGTCCAAATGGATTAAAGACCTTAACTTTGAAACTGCTAGAGGAAAAAGTAGGGGAAACCCTTCAACATATTGGTCTTGGCAAAGACTTTCTGAATACAACCCCAATTGCTCAGGCAATAAAACCACAGATTAACCACTGGGACCTAATGAAATTACAAAGATTTTGCACCGCAAAGGACACAGTGAAAAAAGCAAAGAGGCAACCTACAGAATGGGAAAAAATCTTCGCCAGCTATATATCTGATAGAGGATTAATATCTAGGATATACAAAGAACTCAAAAAGTTAAATAATAAGGAATCAAACAAGCCAATCAAAAAATGGGCTATGGAGCTAAATAGAGAGTTCTCAAAGTAAGAAATACGAATGGCATATAAGCATCTTAAAAAATGTTCTACGTCACTAGTCATCAGGGAAATGCAGATTAAAACTACATTGAGATTCCATCTCACTCCTGTCAGATTGGCCACCATCATGAAAACAAATGATCATAAATGTTGGCGGGGATGTGGAAAAAAAGGAACCCTTCTGCACTGCTGGTGGGAATGCAATCTGGTCCAGCCATTGTGGAAAACAGTGTGGAGGTTCCTAAAGCAGCTAGAGATTGATCTACCATATGACCCAGCTATAGCGCTCCTAGGCATATATCCAAAGGACTCATCTCATTTCCTTAGAAGTACATGCTCAACCATGTTTATTGCTGCTCAATTTATAATAGCTGGGAAATGGAACCAGCCTAGATGTCCCTCAACAGATGAGTGGATAATGAAGATGTGGTACATTTATACAATGGAGTTCTACTCAGCGGTAAAGAAAAATGAAGTTATGAAATTTGCAGAAAAATGGATGGACCTGGAAAGTATTATACTAAGTCAGGTAACCCAGGCCCAGAAAGCCAAGCGCCACATGTTCTCTCTCATATGTGGATCCTAGCTACAGATGACTGGGTTTCTGCGTGAGAATGAAAATACTTAGTAGCAGAGGCCAGTAAGTTGAAAAGGAGACATAAAGGGTGGAGAAAGGAAGGGAGGAGGCTACTTAATAGGTTGATATTGTATATATGTAATTACAATGATTGTAATGGGGAGGTAATATGATGGAGAATGGAATTTCAAACGGGAAAGTGAGGGGGTGGGGAGGGAGGGAATTACCATGAGATATATTTTATAATCATAGAAAATGTTAATAAAAATTAAAAAAAGACAACTGCAGTGGTGTGTGCGGAGGGCAAGCAGGAATTAGAAACGTCCAGATTCCGATTCTACCATGTGTGGAATCCCCACAGATTTGACGGTTCTTTGGATTTGTGTTTTTATGATGTTTTGAGAGAGAGGAAGAGTCAGATAGAGACAATGGGTGCAGCACGGCCGCCGGATGTATGCGCAACCTTGTGCATCTGGTTTAAGTGGGTCCTGGAGAATGAAACCTGGGTCCTTAGGCTTCGCAGGTAAGCAGATTAAGCACTCGGCAGTCTCTCGGGCGCTCTACTGTTGTTTTGAACCCTCATGCCTTTCCTTCTGTCTGTTTGTACTCACCTTGACGGCTCGTTCTCGAGGTGCACTGAGCAGGCGCAGAATAGGAGACGGCAGAGATGGGAAGCGCTGAAGGGACACTTGTGGGGGGCATCTCCCTCACCAGCATCATAATTTCTGGTTGCAGGGCACAGGCCCCACCACCTCCTTGTCTCCCAGAGACGTAGGACTGCAGGCAGGGTCCAACTTCCCCACACATCCAAAGGTTCGGGGTGTTTGGATCATTGTAATAGACCTGACTGCCTCCCTGGTAGGGAAGAGGCAGGCTATGTGGATGATGTGGAATGTGAGAACTTGTCTGTTGAACACGTGTGCCATGCAGTGTTGGGTACCCGGCCACAGTGGTATTGGCACAGGAAGTCTCACCATACTGGGCTGCCATAGACATTGAAGGACCTGAGGTGCCCTGATCGAGGATTGTCACCATGGCAGGCCCAAGTGAAGATGTTCTGCCCCCGGCGCTTCTTGAGGACTGCCACTCAAAAGCACCTGCAGAGGGGGCAGCTGACATGGAGAGGAGGCTGGGGCCCGGGAACCCGGCCAACGTGTTTGTGCCAGGATGTTGGTAAAGGTAGGCACTACGGGGGAGTGGCTGGAGAACAGCCCCAGAGCCTGGTGGTAGCAGCCATGCTGAGGTGATGGCTGGTGCAGAGGCTCTGGTGAGTGCGTACACACTTCCTGTTAGGGAAGGTGCATTGCTCACCACAGGAACCGAGAGCTGCTGGGCTCTCACTGTGGCTGGTAAATAGATATTCTGGAAGTTTTCTGTAGAAATGGGGAAAACAAAGATAAAAAATGATGAGATTGAGAATGTTGAAGGAAGAACAGAATTATCTCTGTGTTATTCTGATAGGAGGCCTCCAAAGGAACCCCCTGGTTCAGGGGTTTATGAGGGTACTAAGTGTGGAGTAGGTGGCCTGTTCTGAGGCCTACTGTCCTGACGTGGACAAAGCAGACCCACGTGGTCAGGGTCAAGCACAGCTCCCTTGCTAGATGCCCTCGCTCTAGCCTGCACTTGCTCTAGTAATGCCTCTCATCAGTGTTTTGAGTGAAGGCGTTATGAAGTCTGACTCCTTAGGCAACTTGTAATGTCCCCATCTTCGGAGTGAGGAAAGTAAGGATCTGGAGGTCAGTCTGAAGAGTTCAAGTTCTCCCATGTTACTTACTATCAGTACCAGATCGCATCCCCCTCATGGCTCCCTTGCCAGGACATGATCCTGTGGTCAAAAACTCAGAAAGTGGGGGTAGTGGAAGCTTGTTGTCTGGACAGGGCCTAACTCTGTAGTTCATGCTGTCTTGTAGCTCCTGCTGGAGTGCAGGGCGATCTCTGAGTCCGGCTATCCTTGGGCCTCCTCCCCGTTGTGACCAGGGTTCGGGCACAAGCCACAGTATCAGCACCACATGGAACTTTCCACATAAGCGTTCTTGTGTCACTCATGAGACAACAGTGCCGCTGTGGTCATGGCCATCTTTCACACCTCGTGAGCCTGCAGCTACGTTGCCACTGATTCAAGGCCCCTTACAGCTCAGTTCAGGTGGCAAGTGGGCAGGTCTCCTTTAATCTCTTCACACTGACCTCCGGTACTAGTTCTAGATGGCTCCCTGACAGTTTCTCATGGAGTGCATTTTTAAAAAATATTTTGCTTCCCGAGTTTAGACTTACTCATTGATGGGGGGTGTGGTGGTGTCATAGTGATTGCTAGTAGGTGAACAACAGAAACATAGAGTATGATTACCCCTAGAGAACAGAGTACACTCCGAAAAGACTGACAGAAATGAGAAACACAGTGTTTCTGTCCAAAGGAACGGGGAGATATTGATGAAATTGCCGCATAAACTAGCATCAAATTTCAGTCCTATACGACATTGCGTTATGATACAAGGACTATTGTGAGACCGAACATTGTCAGGGATAGGAGTGATGAAGGACATTGCTCAATGCAGGACACCTTTGAATAGAAAAATGTATATAAACATATAGACAATTTTCCCACCGTGCGTGCTCATATATGGGTGCAATTCCAGCACAACACCTGGAAGATTGACTTGAGTTGAGTTTGAAGCCAGCATGTTGTGAGCCACGGAGTCCCAGCACAGTCTGAGGTATCATATCAGAACCCAGTTAAGAATACAAGCACATATTTTTTGTATCATATTGAACTGTTCAGCGTGGCCTCAAACTTGCAAACGAGTCTCCAGAGCCTCGTGGGAATCTGGGATTGGAGGCACATTGGCGCCACCTGGATTACCTTGGAATAAGTGCCCGTGAGTACATCTGTTCAGACAAACACTACCTGTGCAGCAAGCAGCGCAACCCAGTGAGGAAACCTATGGGCACCAGTCATGAGTTCCAACAAACATTTCAGGGAGACTGCTATGAAGCTGGGCACCTGTCCCACCAGCACCGAGCATACTGAGGAGAAGGAGTGCTGGAGTCCAGGTGTCGCTGGCCCGTCTGGGCTACATAGTGAGACCTTGCGATAATAATTCAAGACCACAAGACAGCATGGTGACTGTGGGGAATACAAATACAGCGTCACGTTATGCATTATTGTACTCGTTCCTCTCTCTCTGCATATTACCCACCGTGTAACCGATCAGATTTATAGGAAGATATTTTACTTCACATAGGCATACCACAAGGGTTTGAATACAAACAGGGGATTGTGGAAGTTTTGTGCTCAGAATGAGTTTTCAGTCATTGTCTACATGAAGGGAAGCTGTTCTACTAATGAGGAGAAATCCTTTTCAGGTAGAACATGATTAATTGGTTCAGGGCGTGGGGAAAAGGATCCGCAGTTACATGTGCTTGCTTGCAAAGCTTTATGGCTCAGGATCACTTCCCCAGTAGGCACGTAAAGCCAGGTCCACAAAGTGGCACATGACCCTGGAGTTTGTTTGCAGTGTCTAGAGGCCCTGGCGTGTACATACTGTCTCTGACCTTCTGTCTCTGCCTCCCATCACTCTGCCAAATAAATAAATGAATGAATGATAATGTTTAGAGGTCCAAATGTTTATGTTATCTTGGCCTAGAGTAGCTCTGATCTTCTGTGGTCCCTGTGCCCATGACTCCTGTGCGGTGGGGTTACACACTTGAATGTGTATGTGCGGAAGTATGATTTGTACACGTACTTACAAATTGCCTCCATTCCAAACATCACAATCACAGTCCACAGTCAGTAGGCGCCAACCCCAACCACCAAAGGCTTCTTCCCCAACTAGCTTCCATTCTGTGTCATAGCCCTTCCCAACCTCAGCTCTCTTCCTAGTCCATTGATCTAAGCAGTCACAGAAGACACTGTCCCTTGTCCTTCTCTGAGCACATTTCACTCTCTAGCCTCTGTGTTGGTTTGAACTTTTATCCTGATGTGGCAGCACAGGAGGCATAGTGTGAGAAAGTACATGATGTGTCCAAAGTCACAGACCTCATGGATATCAGCGCTCAAACTGCAGTTGTGATCCATAGCTCAGTACTTTCCCCATTCTTGCAGGCTATTTGAGGATGCTTTGTTGAGGCGTGTGTGTCATCTAATAAAACCAAACTTAACCTTATTTATTTCTTACCTGACATAGTCAGAGGAGAAGCGATATTCCCCTGTCTCACAAGGGATTTGGATAGAGTCCTTGGACTTTTCTGGGAACCAGAAATCATCCGCACACGTGTCCAGTAAGAAGAACACAGTTAACCGGTCACTGGCCACTTGCGATGATCCAAATTTGTTTACAGGCAGCTCCGTGGAAACCTCAAGATTCTACCAGGTGGTGATTGGTCTAGAGGGACAATGATGTCATAGGCTGTTAGTAGCCAATAGGCAGGTCGGCTGTCCGTGAAAAGACAGGATATGGTGGAGAGAATGGCATGGGGTTTATCAATGCCGCAGGCAGGTAAGACCTTGGCAAGTGACAGTCCACATGAAAGACCTGATAGTCCTTGCTTCCCTTGGTTCTTTTATTTGTGGAATGCAACCGCATGTTTCTAATAAACGCTCAGGAGGAAAGATTTTACCCTTTGTATGGGTCATTTCACTTTCCAGTAGACCCTGAGCACCAGAATGTGATTATACGTACAGGTTCAGCTGGCCTCCTTGTGGAGGAAGGAAAGAGACGAATGTAGGCTGGGCACGTGTGGTGGTTCTGAAACCATTTCAGTTCCCCTGATGGGAGATGCGATGGCAGCTCAGAAGGAGAGAGGAGGGATACAGAGCAGTCTTTCCTGCTTTGAAGAATACGGTGAATGAAGGTCATCACATGCACCTTGCAGGGGTGATGACGGTCAAGGCGCTTCTCTTTAGTTTCTTCTTGATATCTCCCTTGCTTGGGCCACCCTGGGTCATCTGGACTCACATCTTGTGCCAATTCCTTCTCCTGTTTACTGAGAAATTGTGTATGCCAAAGCTTGGGTTTGCAAGTTGGGTTTCCTGATGCGCCTGGCTGTTACTTCCGGTGATCTTCCAGAAGCAGCGGTCTTCAGGACAGGGTCCACATGGATTCTGAACATCACAGGCAACACCAGATGGGCAAAGGATGCTGCTGACTGTATAAATCCCTATCTCCCACTTTGCGATTGACTTCTGCCTCCTCTTCACTATGTCTTTAGGATTTGTCCTCGTCCTTCTCCTGCTCATCCTGCTCCTCTTCTACACATTCTCCCCATAACTCCTCATCTTCTTTTGACCCTTTGAATCGGGGTCTAACTCCATAATGCATGGGGACCTCGTACTCTCTTGACGTCCAAGCTGTCCTTGACCTGATGCGCATTCCTCCTGCTTCAGCCTCCTGAGTGATAAGACCACAAGGTGTGAGCCACTACAACCCTGTGTTGTATGTATTCTCACAGAGTGACATGTGTGTGGTAGTTAGTGAAACTTCCTGCCCTTCGCAGCAGTTTCTATGGAACATGAGGTCTTGAGCATTCTCTGCCATGCTGGGGTGTGAGTTGAGGTAAATGGAGTGGAGGCAGAGGACCACGCGGGAGAGTCGCCCTTAGAGAAGAAGATGTTGCGCGAGGGCGTGCTGCAGGTGCACTGAAGTCATCTCCATGAGCATGTGTGGGTTCCTGGGATCAATGGGTCAAACCGGTAGCCGCGTACAGTGTTAATGGTACACACAGCTGGATAGGCCACGCGTTGCTGTGTATGTCGTTGCCTGTAGGATAGAGGAAATTTGGGTTCACATGGAAGAACCTTGACTACCAGGTCATCTCCCTGCCGGTCTTGTGGTTTTTGGAGTCAGGGTATCACAAAGAACTGCTTGGTGGAATGGAACTCTTAATCCTCCTGACTCGCCCTTCTGTAAGCTGAGTTTATGGACAGGTACTGCCATGACCTGCTTGGGATGTGTGTCAGAGGCAGGAGGCTAGGACTTTCTGTTGATCAGTAGTTCGTAGTAGGCACTGCTTTTTAACTAGAGTCCACTCAGTTGAGCTTCTATTTCACTGTTTGACATGTGACTTTTTTTTTTTTAATTTTTTATTTATTTGAGAGTGACAGACACAGAGAGAAAGACAGATAGAGGGAGAAAGAGAGAATGGGCGTGCCAGGGCTTCCAGCCTCTGCAAACGAACTCCAGATGCGTGCACCACCTTGTGCATCTGGCTAACGTGGGACCTGGGGAACCGAGCCTCGAACCGGGGTCCTTAGGCTTCACAGGCAAGCGCTTAACCGCTAAGCCATCTCTCCAGCCCTGACATGTGACTTTTTATAAGTGACTTTGGACTTTTTAATTGATCTGAGACCGTGTATGTGACCTGTCACTGAAAGTGATTTTGAATGTTCAAATAACCTGCAACTGTGTACGTAACCTCAGCTTATGTAATGGTCCTGTCATTGTGTATTTGACCTGCAAGTGACAGCGAGTGGCAACTGAGTCAGAGATCTGTGACTGTGTACATGACTTCTCATTCTGTAAATGTCATGTGACTATGTCGGTGTCCTGTGACTATGTACGTGAATTACCACTGTGTAAATGATGTTTCACTCTGACAGCCAGCCGTGACTGTGAAAAGGTGCTACAACTGAGTAAATGATGTTTCACCGTGACAGTGACCTGTGACTGTGTACGTGACCTGAGCCAGTGTCCTGTGACTGCGTATGTGGTCTGCTTCTCTGTAACTGTCTCAAAACGGCGTATGTGACATGCGTATAGGTAAGTGAAAGTTACCAGTTACTGTGGGCCTTGCCTTGCTGTAAGTGACCTCTGATTGTGTAATGGTACTGTCACTGTGTATGGCAGCTGTAAGTGAACGTGACCTCAACTGGGTAAGTGATCTGTGACTGTGTAAGTGACATGTCAGTATGTAAGTGACATGCGACGGTATTGCTGTCCTGTGAAGACGTGAGTGAAATACCACTGTGTAAATGATGTTTCACTGTGACAGTGCCCTATGAATGTGTGAGGTTAATAACACTGTGTAAATGAGTTTTCACTCTGTAAGCGACCTGGGCCTGGGTAACTGACCAGGGACTATACAAGTGTCCTGTGACTGTGTAAGTGACCTGTGTATAGGTAAATTGGCTTTTACTGTTAGAGACCCTGTTACTGTGTGGCTTGCCTTGTGTAAGTGGTCTGTAACTGTGCTTTTGACCTGTCATTGTCTAAGCAACTTGTCACAGTGTAAGGAAGCTCAAAAGAACCACTGGTCCCCTCAGGTTGGGGTTTGGTGTAACCTTTGTTAAGGTGCTGTATCTGGGGTGAATAGGCATTTGCTCACATCTCTTTAGGAATTACTGGACATATTAGCATAGTTCTCTCCCTCTCCTCTTTTCTTCTGTTTCTTGGTGTGTTTATTCTTGAGGTTGGTTGGTTGGTTGTTTTTCTCTTGCTAAACATTCTGAGATGTGGTACATGTCTGAATTCTGAAACCTCCATGTCTCTGGAGTTTCAAGAAAATATGTCATCACATATATTGTGGTTTCATCCTGGGTGAGCCTCCAGAGGTCTGGGATTGTCTAAGGTGCGGAATAGAATGTCGTTCCCTCATTTTGTTCTTTCTACCTTTAGCCCAAACTGCCTCATTACATATGACCTGATCTGGCCATTGTTCCATTGCCTTTCGTGCCTCTACCTTCCCATATCAAGAAACCTAATTATGAGTCTGTAGTTGTTTCTATACTGTCTCATGCAGCACTAATATCTTAATGGATACTCTGTTATCAGCATTCCTACATCGTAGAGTGATTGGACATTAAGAGGTGTTTGATATTTGGCCCACATGCTGTGTTCCTAGTGGGCCGTACAGTGGTTGACTTGGACTGGACCTGGTGCCCGAGAAAAGATGACATGTACAAAAACATAAATAGGCCTCAGAGATGGCTCACTGGATAACGTCCTTGCCCCTAAAACCTAACAACCTGGATCTCCTTCCGTACTGCCCACATCAAACCACATGTTCAAAGTGGCCCATGCATCTGGGGTTTGGGCAGCAGCTAGTAACTTGGTACACCATTCTCTCTCAGTCTGTGCCGCCCCTCTTTATCCTTCCACATAAATATTAGCAATGTGCAAATAAGCTTGTTGAATGCAGCAAGTTCCTTCACTGTCACAAACAAATGTGATTAAAATTTTTTCTCCCAGTCAAAATGCCAGAATTGTAGAACCCATGGCAAAAGTAAAGCAAACATTAATTTGAGGTTCCTTTCAGTGACGAGGTCTTAGAAGTGTCTGTGTCTCTGTGTATCTGCTTTGAGTGTTCTCTGTGTCTGTCTCCATAACACTTGTGCTGATACGAGAAACTGGCTCTTGCTCATTTCCCCAGCAGCTCTCTGGTTTCAGCAGGGGCTCTGGTCTGGTGCAATGGGCTGATTCTCTCCCCAGTTCTGTGTCCATCTGAAAAACAGAAGCAAAATCTCCAGTGGACAGCCGTGGACAGTGAGGTCAGTGCAAGATATGTGGCCTTCCATAATTTTTTGAGAGGAGTTTAATAATTGTGGGCACCTTTGAACCCCACTCTTGATGGGAGTTTCATATTGGAGAGCAGGGTCCGTTTTGGTTTCGGGTCTGACGTGCATCCCCATTCCAGGTTTGAGTTCCTTTCCACTGAGTGGATCCATTAGCCCAATTAGGAACACTTGGTAACCCCCCATGGCTATGTGGCACTATTGTACTTTTGTGAGCATCACATCAGGTTGATTTCTGCTGAGGAGCTGAGACCATGAGTTGCTTACACAGATGTTGTTGATTTTCCTGTAGTCGCTCATGTTATACCTTCTGCCACTAGAAAAGCCAACTATCTGTGGGTTGACTCTCTTGTGCTTCCTAGCCAGGTTGCTCCATGTTCCGTCCCAACATCATATGGTGTATTAAGCAGTAGGGTCTTACCATTATAAACCTTTGTTACTTCAACAATTACTGTGCCAGAATTCTGTCTTCTTTGAGGCAACGTTCTTGGTCTCTCTGATCACAGCTCTTGGTGGATGTTACCCATATGCTGGTATTTGGGTCCAGATTTTTGTTGCCCCCCACACAACATTACCCTCCCATGCTGCCCCTTCATCCCTGTGGTCCAGCCCTGGAGATGATTATGAGGTATGTTGGCATCTTGGGCTGAATGAAGTTGGGAACCACAGATGAGAGAATCCATGTGAAAATTATCTGTCTGTGATTGGGTGAATTTGTTGCGGAGGACCTACTCCAAGAGGCTATGTTCTTCAAATTTCATTGTGTCACTTTTCCTAACTGGTGCATAGAATTCCGACGTGTAGAAAAACCACTTCTTCGTTATATATTCATCTAATGATGGATATCTGGCCTGATTCCAGTTCTTAGCTACTATGGAATTAATAAATATAGTTGAGCAACAATCTCTGAGCTGAGGTTTGAGCCTTTAGGGTAAAAGCCCCAGTAACACAACAACTGGGTATGTGGATGCATTTATAGTCTTTCTTTACAGGAGTGTCCATTGGCATGGCTCAGGTAAAATTCGTGTGAGAGAGAGTGGGATGATCGAGGCATATTTGGGTCATTGTGCACAGAGACATGGCCTCTCCCCCATACTGATGGCCACAGCAAAATGCAACTCCCACAATCCTCATGGGGGAATGACAGGAGGACTAAGGATGCATCAATACGGGCTGTACACACTCTATTTACATAACTTTTGAAATATAAAAGAAACAAACGTTGAAAAACTACATCAATACGTGTCCTCTATATTTACTAATTATCTGAAGTAAGAGTGCATGAAGTGAAACCCTAGATGATCATTTAAAAGGATGTGTATAGGTACATTCCAAGTAATCAAGGAAGGGCTTTAGAGAGGGTTTTGTGGCTAAAGCGCTTGCCCGTGAATCCAAAACAGGTGTTTGATCTGTGTGCACAAGCCCCAAACCAGGTGCACAAAGGGGACCCAAGTATAAGGCTGCATAAGTGCCAGGCATTTCATTGTGTTGGCTAAAGGCGTGGAATGCCAGTCCCCTCTCTCCCTGTTTCCCAGAAAAAAAAAAAATCAAAGGGGCCACCCGAAATGTATGAAAAAACTCCAAACTCAAATAGGCCAGGGCTGGAGAGACAGCTTAAAGTAAAGGCAGAAGTCATGGTGGGAGACAGATTGGGAGAGAGAGATTGTGTTTGTCTAGGTGTTCAGATAGCTCTTGCTGCCTGACAGAAACTCCAGGTGCATGTGGCAGTTTGTGTATCTGGCCTTCGGTGATTAGTAAGGAATCAAACCCAGGCCAGCAGGCTTGGCACGTAAGCACCTTCAACCACTGATCATTCTCTCCCTCCAGGTGGTCTCTGTGGTCCATGAGAGGTGCACATGAATTTCTTCTGGTGACCAAGGAAGGCATTCACTCTTTTAAATCAGGTACTTGATCTCTAACACCAATCTAAAAACAAGCTATGCCATAGTCTTTGCCAATGATCCTTGATATTAATGTTTCATACATCAGTTGTCATACTGCACACTGGTTGGAAGGTGTGTAGCTGTGTGGTACCTCACTGGATGAGAACTCGGATATTCACAACCTCAACTGCTGTGAGTGTCCAGCAGATTTCATGTTACCAACTTGGTCAAGAGAGCACCTTGTAGCTGGACTTTGAAGACAAAGGTTTAAAGGCTGTTTCTGATGTCGTCACTAATTCTCTGATGCTTCCTGCGGCCAAGTGACAGGGAGATACAGTCAGAGTTCTGAACATACTCTGCCCCTTCTGCACAAGACAGGAGTCTCTTCCCCTTTCTCCTTTTCCTTTCAGTCCATATATTTGGTGAGAAAACGTTAAGAGGAATAGCTGGCCATGGTAGGAAACATTTTCTTAAAGTTTGTAAGACCAAACGAGCAGTGTTTTCATTTGAATGCCAACACGTTACAATTCATGGTACTATTTTGTGTGGATTGGTCCCATAGGCCTGAGTCATGAGAAATTCCTAGCATCTGAATATGGGTGCAGAGATCCTTGTCAGTTGAACAGGATGGATAGAGATGTTTGGAGGGCACAATATTTTATTTATTTTGTTTTTATTGATTAGTTTTGTACTCAGCAAATGCAGTGTATTTGGTACCATTATTAGGCTCATCCATCACCTACCCTCTCCTCTTTGCCCCTCCTTTTTGAAGTATATGGGTCATGCATTCTGGAGTTAGCCCACAGTTATGGGTATGATAAAGGTCCGCATATCATGACCCAACATGTGGCTATGACTTTCTTTCCTCCAGCTCTTCCACAAAATTTCCCTGAGCCATGTTGTGTACATTTTGATCTGCTTCTGTGATGAGGTGTTGGGTGCCTCTGGGTGTCTGGATCTCTGATTTGGTTGGAGTTGATTTTTCCTTGTGTTGATCTCCTTCACACTTCTGCTGGTACCGGGTTCACAAAGAAAAAAGGACCCTTGCTTGTTTTGCCCAATGTTCTTGCACACGTATTTTTGAATTGTTCTCTAATGTCTCCTAAAGTCCTGTGTATTCCAGAATTGTTCATTGGTGTGTGTGTATGTGTATGTGTGTGTGTGTCTGTGTGTGTAGAGCGCTGTTAGGCAGGGATTGTTGCTAATGGGAGGTTTGGAATCCTCATTCAGGAAAGTTAGACTATGAAGGAAGGGGAATGTGGGAGACTGGCCTCTGCAGAATTTGTTATTGCTTAGAGGCAGTCGAAGAGAGCTATTTGCTCTGCCACATGCTTCCCGCAGCTTCCATTCACCAGACACAACAGAGGCTCAAAGCAGTGTGCCATCTGACCTTGGACTACAATATGATCAGAAGAAAACTTTTGTCCCATATTATTAATCATTTCAGGTGTTTTTATTTTCATTAATGCATTTTTGTGTGTGTGCATGTTCACAAGTGTGCAAATGTACTTGTGTGCACACATATGGATGCCAGAGCCTAACCTAAGTGTCATTCCTCAGGAGGACTCCTGCTTCTTGGTTTATGGAGCTATTATCTGCTTCCAACCCAGGCTGGTCTTCAGTTCACTATGTAGTGTCAGGCTGGCCTTGAACCCACTGCATTCCTCCCTCCTTGGTGCGATGAGTGCGGGAGTGTCGATGTGTGCTTCCATGCCTGGCCTGGACCCCCTTTTCTGAAATTGGATATGAGACTATGGGTGCTTGGCCGCAGGGATTTCCCGTATCTACACCTACCCAGGCTTGAGAACGTGAGCATCTGCTACCGGACCTGGCATGTGTTCTGGGGACCAAGTGTAGCTCCTTTTGCTTGAAAAGCAAGACCTTTACCTACCGATGAAGGTCCCCAGTCTTTTTGTAAAATCTGTTATCAGCACATATTTATCGCACCTAGCAACAGTATTTATATATGTATGGAATATTATGGATGTGTATATGTGTGTCCATGTAGATGACAAACCCTGTGCATGGGTGCAGTAGCCAGGGAGGACATTGGGTGTCATCCTCTATTGCCCTCCTGTGATAATTCTCGAGGTGGCATCAGACAAAGTTTGGAGTTGTTACTTTTTATTTAGAATGTGGAAGAGTGAGCCTCAGTGATTTTCCTTTCTCCTCCCATTCAACATGTGAGTTACAGGCATGTGTGGAAGTGCAAGGCTTTTTATGTGGGTCTCAGGGATTGAACTCAGGTCCTATGGTTTGCATAGCAACTATGTTTTCCATGCCAAATTAAATCCACAGCTCCCAGATCTGTTTCGTAATGACAATTTCATTCAAGTGTGTTCTGTTTGACCATAACCACCCATCTCTCTACCTTTGTACTCTTTCACTGCCTCAGGAACCTCAATTCTTCTACGAAATATAGGGAGACAAAGAGAAAGAGAAAGAGAAACAGGAGGGGGGGGAGCGCGAGCCTGTTTTGTGAAGGTCAGAGGACTTCAAGTAATCTATGTCCTCATTTCCCTGACCCAGAGTTTCTTTCTATTGGGAATGAAAAGTCACACTGCAAACAGATGACTGACAGGCTGACCCATTTGTTTGGGATTCTCCTGGATATTTCTACCACTGTTGTAGGCATCTTGGGATCCCACATGCTTGTGCCACTTTATATCTGGTGTTACATTGGTGTTGGTGACTTGAACCTGACCCAGTAGGCTTTGCCAAACAAGTATTGTTATCAACTAGGGAATGCCCCAGCTACCCCTAATATTCTTATTTCTGCATTTGTGCTCTATAGACATGATTTTACATACGTAGGTAAAATGTAGGATTAGTAGATGAGGCAAAACGTATCATAATTGGACTGCTGAGCCCCCCCTCATTTTTCTTATTTTAATGATTGTCTACTGAAAACTTTTCTGAAAATATGACTTCATTCTTCATTATGGCTACATAAAATGTCATTGTATTCAATGTGTTTTGTGCATAATATCATTATTTTTAATGGGCATATAAGTCAGTTTCATATTTTGGCTATTGTGAATGCTGTTTCAGTAATCATGGAAAGGTGTGCACTTATCGCTCTAGTGTGCTGCTTTAGGACATATACGTAGGTGTGTTTCGTCCCGGTCATATGGTAGCTCTGTGTGTCTAAGTGTATTTTGAGAAAAAGTGTCCTATGACTCAAGATGGCCTCAATCCTGCTACATCCCTTGGGGGCATACGACTTCTGATCCTCCTGCATCAGCTGCCAAGTGCTGAGTTTGCCTGATTGTGCAGAGGTACATGGGTTCTGCAAATATGTGGATTGAATCTTAGGATTTCAGATTTTCAATAGTTGATTGACAGAGAAAGAGAGAGAGAGAGAGAGAGAGAGAGAGAGAGAGAGAGAGAAGAGTGGGTTAGAGAGACAGAGAGAGATTGAGAGAGAGCGGGCACTGTAGGGCCTACAGCTACTGCCAAGGAACTCTACATGCAGGTGCACAGGTCACCTTGAGCATCGGGTTACATGGGTCCTGACCAATGGAACCTGGCTCTTTTCGGTTTGCAGGCAAGCACCATAATCAGTAAGATATCTCTCCAGCCCAAACCTTGGGATTGCTGCTTGCTAGTCAAGTAGTATATACCTGAGCTATATCTCCAGCCCTTATTTACCTAAAGATCTCCATGTCAACAGATCACACAGACATTTGCATTTCAACATTTATTTTAGCACCATTTACAATTGAAAATTGGGGCACCAGCATAGTGGCCAATAACAGAGGAGTGTGTAAGGACATGTTGTACATATGTGCTTTGGTATAGATTTCAACCATAAAAACAATCCAAGTTATGTTGTTTGCCAAAAAAGAAAGAAAACAGAGGTAATCAAGGTAATTGTGTCTCAGAAGAAAAGATAGCAAGTCTTGGATCCTATGTATTTCCTACATTTTACACAGACTCAGAGACTTATGTACTCCGCTTGATAAAACATTGGAGAGAAAGTGTTCACGGACCAATGGGTATTCACAGGAAGAAGAGTGGCAAAGGGAGGGTTCACTGTAGAAGGAGATATGATCCATGTAGCAAATATACTTTTTTAACAATTATTTTTATTGACAACTTGTGTACTTCCAGACAATAAACCATGATATTTTCCTCCCATCCCCCACTTTCCCTTCACAACTCTGCTCTCCATCCTATACTCTCCCTCCCTCATTAGTCTCTTTGTAAGTTTCATGTCATCGTCTTTTTCTCCTGTTATGACAGTCTTGCGTAGAGGACACTGCAAGTCTCAAGTTTGGCCAAATAAGCCAAGTGACCAAAGGAGAGCAATAGTGGCATGTGACATCTGTTGGAAAACAACTGCTTTCGAATTGTACCGAATGCCTGCTCTGTGGGACGCAATCCACGCCTGCTACTGAAAACCTAATCGTACGTCTATGGCAGGGCAGGTGATGAGACTTATGGGTAGAAAGCCTGCTCTTGTCTGGATAAATGCCTATTTTATTGTCACCCAACTTCCTTGGAAGCTCTACACTAAATGTTCCTATTTTCATGTTAATGCTACTCTCACTTCTGCTTAGGGAAGCTTCACTTTGTGGATGGCCATGACTACTAGGATGACCCAAATGGCAACCTAGTGCTGCGATGAAGGGACAGAGGATTGTCCTGCAATGAAACAATAGACTCTTGGTTTCAACAAATAAAGAAATGTTTTATTTGAGAGAAAAAGAACTGCAGAGAAAGAGATGAAAAGAGAGACACAGTGTTGCAGTCAGTTCTGCCTTGCTGACAGTAAACACCCGACCGCGAGCAGATTGTGGGAAAAGAGGGATTTATTTTGCATTACAGACTTGAGGGGAAGCTACATGAAGGCAAGGGAAAATGATGGCATGGGCAGAGGGTGGACATCACCTCTGGCCAACATCAGATGGACAAGAGCTATGTCCGAGGTTGTAGAACATGGGCAAGAGCAATCTGGCTAGAACACCCATAAGCAGCCCCACAGATAGACACTGCTCCAGGAGGTGTTCATTCCCCCATTACCATCAGACTGATACCTAGCATCCAAAAATATCTATGTTTATGGTGAACACCTGAATCTAACTACCACATTCTGCCCTAGCCTCCATGAAGTGATAACGATAGATAATGTAGAATGGAATACATCCATCCAACTTCAAAATTCCCCATAGTTTTGAAGCTATACCAAAGATCTTCAACATCCCCAAAGTCCAAGATGTTTTAACTGCGCAAAAATACAAAACAACAACACCACCAACAACAAAATACCCTATTTGTGAAGAAGAAACATCTACACTGGCATTGAGAAGAGCAAAGAAATATTCAACCAATTCAAGATTTAAACAGGGCAAACGTCAGACTCTGTAACTCCAAGTCCAACAACTCCAACTAATGACAAGTCACTGGAATTTGAATTCTGCTCCTGGAGCTACACGCCTATGGTCTCAGAAAATTTCTTCTGTTGCATTAATTGTATATTTTAAAATTTGAGTTACATCATACCTGGATGGGAATGAGAGACCCCCAGAGAGAGGATATGGGTACACCAATTCCTCTAGTCAATGGAATTTAACTCCAGACGTGTGTGCCACCCTGTAAGTGTGGGTACTGGGAAATCCAACCTGGGTCTTAGGCTTTGAAGGCAAGTGCCTTACATGCTAAGACATCCGTCCAGCTCAAGCAGGGAATTTTTTTTACATGAGGTGTTAATGTACGTGGAACATCTGCTCTTACTGTGGGTGGCGCTATTTTTTGAGGTACGTATCAGGATTTAATTACGTGGAGGAAGCAGCTGAGCTGCAGCGTCCATCTCTCTCTCTCTCTCTCTCTCTCTCTCTCTCTCTGCAGTTTGATCTCTCACTGTCTCCTGACAGTGATACCAGAAGGCCAGGTTCTTCATGCTCCTGTTCCTATGGCCTCCCCACCCTGATGGAGGTGGAAGGTGAGTTCATTCCCGCCCACCCTTAACTCACTTCTACTCAGGTATTTGTGCACAACAATCAGAAAGTTTCTAAAATCTCCCGATTCCCTATCACGTATTCCAAAAAAAATGGTGTTGATGAAGGCGAAATGGCATTTGAACTCAAAACAGAGGACTTCCACTGTCTAGGATACACTTCGAAACTAATGTGTATCATTGCTCTAAGCCGCTCTTACAGTATACAGCCCCAATACCGAGCATATTCCAGATTCTTTTCTTGTCACACAAGTTACCTGTGCTGCGTGTAGATTTGTAAATCCAACTTTGAGTACCCTCAGAGTAGGCGAGTAATGTGCCAGGTGTACCTCGTGTACTTCAATCCAAGGGCAGAAGTTATTCTAAGCGTTGAGCTTGCCTACTATTCAAGTGTACTAGCAGGCTGGGCGGGTCAATTGACTGGCAGTATGTAAACTTCAGCTGAGCACCATACACATTCAATAAAAAGCCATCACAGAGGATGCAGATGTGGGGATTGAATCAAACATATAACCTTATAGGGGCAAAATCCTTCAGGGTGTGTATTGCTATACATACTTCATCCTTTCAGCTGGGAGGCTGAGATTTTGGTTCTGAAATGTGTTCCAAGTCATCCAGGGTCTGTATCAGATCCTGCTCCCCAGAATGACAGAAGAAAGAGACAAAGACCCTGTGAATTTGAATGCATCAAAGGCAAGTAGAGTGAACCATCAAATACAGCTTAATTGAGAATGGTAACGCCAACCAAGAATATCTAACCCATACCCGTCCTGACATATAAAGAAAGATAAGCACTTACAGTGCAGGCCTACCTACCTGAACTTATGTCATTCGGCGTGGTTACGTAGTGGCGTGGCTTCAAGTGTCACCAATGCCAGTGCTGTGTGCCCACCTCGATCCCTCCGTAGTATGCTATGAATCTGATCAGCTGTGTTAATTCCCAACTTGAGATCAGCCTAGAGCCTGTCATTCAGAATAACTTAGTTTATGGGGAACACCTGAATGGAACAAGCATATTCTACCCTTGCCGGCATAAACTAACAACTATACATGATGTCAAATGGAATGCATTCATCCAGCTAAAAAGTCCCCATAGATTTTATCTATCCCAATGATTTTCAAACACCCCCATATTCCAAGTTACTTTAACAGAGTTAAAAAACTAAAAAAAAAAAAAAAAGTGCATCAAAACCCCAAATAGCAGAAAATAAACATTCAGACTATGAATGGTGGCATGGCAGAGCCAAGAAACATCCAACCAATTCAAGATTTAAGCAAGGCATAGTCCAAACTTGGTATCTCCAAGTCCAATATCTCCAAATGGTCACAAGTCCCTGGAATTCCAATTCAGCCCCTCCGGCTGAATGACCCTCGGTCTTGTAAAACTTTATCCAGTGCTGGCAGCACTCCTTGGCAGCCATCTCATAGGCCTAGCATCTCATTTGGGTGTCAGCTGCAACCCCCGACTCATCGTCATGGCTCTCTTGGGTGCCAGGCAGGAAATTCAACAAGCCTGCTTCACACTACCCATGGACATTTTCAAAGTGCAAAACCGTGTTGCCAAATCAGAGACCTCCCTTTCCAGCGATTGTTATACTCCCTCATACCAGGTGGGCTGCAGAGTTTCTGAATCCAGGGAGGAATAAAGCAGACTTTAAAGAACAGCACACTCTTTCAGCATTCATGCCACTGGAGGTGTCTGCATTCTACCTGTTGTCCCAGTGCAGGTCAGATGCCCAATTTCTGATTTCTGTGTTTTGTATTTTCGACGTGACTTCTCACCCTTGCACACGCTAACCCGAGTATTTCCTATTCATTCTCTAGACGACCTTCACCTCAAAATGATACTCCTACTCTACCATGTGAGAGCGGGGATTCAAGGCTTGCGCGAGCGTGCCCGGTTAGCTGTCCAGTCTCAGTGGTTGTAATCTCTCAGGCAGTTGCAGGTGAACGAGCAGAATGTTCAGCCCAGAGGTTTCATTGTTTTCCTTGCCATGTCCCTGTGCTTGAACCAGTCCATTTGTATGCGATACAACCCCGCACAAGATCTCAGGACACGCATTTACTAGCTAGCCTCTCACTCAAAATGCTTCTGGCCCAGAGCCTGCAAAGTACTCTTTCACACTCAGAAGCCAAACCTTCAGTCCGTGGGTCTTATTGCATTCATGCCTTGCAACTCTGACCAGAATAGGCCATCCATCTGTGCTCCGAATACTGCAAGGTGACTCCTAGGCCAACATTTCAAATCCTACCCCATTTCTTCCTCAAAAATCCACCTCAAAAGGCAACAAGCCACACATTCATGTGTCTAGCAGCAGTGATCCCACTTGTCAGTGCCAACATTCCCTTTGCAGTGAGTTCACACTGCTGGCAGGAAACACCCAACAAAGAGCAGAGTGTGGGGAAAAAGGGCTGATGTTGGCTTACAGACTGGATGGGAAGCTCCATGAATGCCAGGGGAAGCGATGGCATGAGCAGAGGGTGGACATTGCATTCTGGCCATCCTCACATGCACAATAGGTACAGGAGAGTGTGCCAAACACTAGCAAGAGGAAACTGGCTATAAGTCTCATAAGCCCTCCAAGAACAGTACACTGCCTCCAGGAGGTCTGCATTCTCATTTGGACGTCAGACAGAAACTTAGCATTTGGAACACCTAAGCTCCTGGGGGAAACATGAATCAAACCACCACAGACAGAGAGAGAGAGAGGTTTGGCAACCAGGGTTTCATGCCACTGCAAATGAACACCCGGTTCATGTGCCCCCTAAAGCGTCTGGCTTTATGCGGGGAGTGGGGAATCGAATCCAGGCTCTTTGCAGACCTGTGCCTTTCACCTCAGAGCCATCTTTGCAGCCAAAATATGCTTGTTGGAAAGTGTCCTCAAGCAACTACCATGTACTGTTACGTATGTTATCATACACTAAAGGAGAAATTTCAGGAAAACTTATTAATTATAGTACAGGTATGTGGCTTGCCCTATTTTATGCAAATTTTATTATGTTTAACTATTAGGTAGATACCTGAGTTTGACTTCATACTATATACATTTTAGAAGGTAGTTTGTACAGAAAACTAAGATAAATACTATTAAAGGTCTGCCAAGTAACTCAAGTGACAACTTCTCATCTGTTAATGACTTCAACTACATTTGTAACAATTGCCGGGACATGCATATGTCTGTCTACCTCCATATTACTCTCTCTATGTGTATATCTCTACATGTCTATGATGAATATCTATGCATCCAGAGCTATATCTGTCTATAACTGTGTGGAAACTAAGGTGACCAATGTGTCCAACGGTATAGCTGCTCTTAGATCATATACCCATAATATTCAGAAATTTCCATGTCCCTTTCCCTCTGAACAAAGTACTGAACTCTGCCCAGGGCAGTGTACTGGGCCGCGTTCTCACGCTCCCGCTGAGCCCTCCTCTTCATGGCCTCGCGCTCTGGCCTCTGCTCATCTGTGATGGGGGTGGACTCAACTGGCCCTGGAAAATCGACTTTCCTCCATGGTATTGGCTGGCGGCTGAAGTCTTCCAAGAGATACTGGGTGTTTGCGTTGGGAAGTGAGTGGACCTTGGTCGGTGCAGTGGAAACAGGCTCCTTGTGCAGAGAAGTGCAGGATGAGGTCTTGTAGGGAGCTGGCCTACAGGCAACAGACTGAGAGACCCCATGCTGGGTAGGGTGGTTGAAGCCTGGTCTGGGGAGACTGCTGGAAACTGGCCCAGCAGTGAAAGTTGTGCTGGCAGGAGCTGCTTGTGATGGCTTGACTGCAGGCGGCTGAGCAGGGTTCGATGGAGGCCTGGCAGGGTCAGGTGCCGGGGCCCTCTGTGAAGCCAGGGAGTGTGGCCTCCTAGGAGCAAGGCGAGCTTGGGGCTTGTCCATGCTAAGAAAGGGCAAAGGCACTAACTTGACCTTCCCAGGTGGGGGCAGCTCACACTGGGAGGGAGAACGCCGCTCTGTGCCAACACTGCCCTCTGGTTTCTGGCCTTTGCCTTGGGTTTGCTCAGTCCCTGTCTCCTGGCATGGGATCCGCAGCCCGGTTTGGAGGCCTGGGGATGGTCTGGGCTCTGTGGTGCAGCGTGTGTTGCCCAGAGCCCGGCAGGAAGAGAGCCCTGTTTTCGGCTCCATCTTCTTCCCCAGGGCGTGGAAGACCTGCACTGACTCCAGCATGTGCATGCCCAGGGAGCTGCGAGGCTTTTTAAAGAACTCTTGGCAGAGCTCAGGTGGATGGCCCTTCCTCCTCTTGGCCCTGGGGCTGGGCGGCTTCTCTTCTGCTTTCGCCTTGCCCCCTGCCGTCTTTTGCTCTTCACATGTCTTGGACTTCCTTGCTCTGGGCCTTCTGGGCCTTTCATGGCCAGGGCCCTGAGCTTTCTTGGGCCTGCTGGGTGTGGCTTTCTGAGCTCTGTGGAGGGAATGCTTGGCTGTGATGTCGGGAGCCCTGCCACTGGCTGTAGCACTGCCAACAAGCACCTCTCCCTCCTCTCCCTCCGCCTGGCCCTCTGGGTCCTGGCGCTGCAATTTGGCCTTGGGAGCTTCGTCCCTTAAGTCAGACACTTTCTCCTTTTCCTCCCTCTCTAGAGGCGGGGGGGCCCTCCATGAAAGTGCTGCTCACCTGCACCTCACTCGCCTCTGTGCTTCCTGGAATTTGGGGCTTAGTTGGTGCTGGAAAGTCAGTATCGGTCACAGGGCTGAAGGGCTGGGCAAGCCAGACATCTTCCCCCAGAATTCTCAGGTCTTCAGAACCTCTGTTAGATTCCAGTCCTCCCTCCAGTGCCCACTTGTCCTTGAAACTTTGGCAGTTCTCTCCCAAGTGGGCATTTTGGGAACCAGGAGTGTTCCCTGGGCTCACCGATTCAGTGGGGGAACGGATGTCACAGGTATTGGGCATTTGTAACGGGAGGAGTACAGGATCTTCTTGCTCATCTTTTGAAGTCTGGTAGGCACCCAGAGGTTGTGCGATCTCAGTTTGAATAGCATCCAAAATCGTATTGTCTGCTTGTTTAGCACGTGGAGCAGGAGGCAAGGCCAGGAAGCGAGAAGGGCTTTGAACTGGAGATTCGGAAATGTCCCAACACTCAGATGCTGGCTTACTCTCCAATGTGCAGGATTTGGCAAGTTGTGACGTTTGTGGCAGGCAGAATGTCTGGCTTTCAGTTAGCATTCCCAGGGATGTTTCCAGTGTCAGGTTAGCATCCAAGCCCTGAGAATCTGCCATCGCTGTAAAGAAATCAAAAGAGGGACGTCAGTCCTGTGAGGCGACATGATCCGCTTCCACCCACCCACCCAGCCCTCCATCCAGGAACCTGCCCACAGTGCCAGGCATTGCCTTGGCTCCTCTACAGCACCATGGACGGCACCCTGACTTGACATGTTTGCTTGCTGTTGCTTGGGATCGATCATGTGAGGCCTGGCTTTGTAGCGTTTCCTTGTGTTTCCTGGTAGTATTGTCGGTGAAAGAATTCAAACAAATACGAAATGTCTTGGCCTTGGAACATGGGTCAGATGTAGAACATCCACCCCTATGCTCTTGGCCTGTGTTGACTTCCGTAGTAACATCAAGACAGAAGAAGTTGTGCGTTGACTAGCATTCTCATTCAGGGAACATGGCTCCCTCTACTGAGAGTGTAAGCACAGGTCACCCGGGAGAGAGACAGCAGAGTACTTCCCTGTGAAATTCATGAGCATGGACAGTCTGAGTCTTGTTGTTGGGAACAGATACCTGAGGATCAGGCCTTCACTTCTGTTGCCATTTAAGGAAAGTACTTTTCACTGCACAAGTACTTTTGAAATGACTGCTCGGAGTAATAAAGTAGATGAGCATGGGAAGGCATTAAGTATGGACATGGAGGGGGACTGATTTCCTCTGATGAGAGGGAGGCGTGGCTGCAGTGTGCCTGTAGAGGTATCTTTAGTGCTACGTGGAAGGCCGTTACGGCGTTCTTCATCCCCACCCTGAGTAGAAAACTGCAGTGGTGACTAGATAGAGGGGCCTTCTGGTTAAGATGGTGGCGTAGGTACCACGCCAAAGCAGCCTAGGTAGTTAAAAGACCAAAAAAACTCAGCAAAATACACACTTTTACTAAAAAGTGAGGTGTATAGGAAATTGAGGGGGCAGCGGAGAAGTAGAAGAGTTATAGAGCATCCAGAGCCTGCAGCTCGGCCGCGGCGCAGAAGAAAGCCGCCAGACTCTCGGCTCGAGCCGCAGGAAAAGCCAGGTGCGGGATTTTCCCCTCACACCGCGCTCTCCGCAACTCGGGAAACGTGAGGGGAGAGCGGCAGCGAGCAGCGGAGGAGAAGACCGCGAGGTAGAAGAACACGTGGAGCCGTGAGAGATCCAGAGCAGCCGCGGCTCCCTCCCCTCCCCCAACGCCTGAACCCAGCTCCAGCGAACACAGCAGCGGCCCGGGACCCGGCCACGCTAACTTGGGCTGACAGCGGGACCCAAGCAGGAGCAGAGTTCGGCAGCAACTTCAGCGGCTCCAGCACCGGTACCAGCGGCCCCAGCAGCAGCGGACCCAGGAGCGGCAGCGGTGGCAGATCCCGCAGCAGCGGCTTCGGGGGGAGCAGCGGCGGTGGACACGGCAGCGGCAGCTTCAGCAGCGGTGGTGGCCCCGGTGGTGGCAGCTACAGCAGCAGCAGAGGCAGCAGCAGCGACTCGGTTTGCCCCGTAGGAAAAGCAAGTGCCCAGCTCCAGAAATCAGAACAGCAGTCTGACGACCCTGGCAGCAACTTAACTGAGACCAAAATCACCCAAGGTAACTGGGATTGCACCAGGGAAGGGTCTCACTTGGTCACAAGCTGACTTGGATCCCTCAACAGACCAGAAATCTAAACCTCTTTGTTGATAGAGGATCTGGTCATTATAATAACTACTCTTGCATACATACTCGGGGCTGTTTTTGATTGAATGTGTACAGTGTTTAGTT
Organism: Jaculus jaculus; assembly: GCF_020740685.1. Classification (NCBI taxonomy): domain Eukaryota; kingdom Metazoa; phylum Chordata; class Mammalia; order Rodentia; family Dipodidae; genus Jaculus; species Jaculus jaculus. The sequence goes on along the minus strand of NC_059110.1, from coordinate 80,193,476 downwards.
AAATTTTAGAATCTACCTGTATTTTATTCCACTCAGCCTGCTTGAATACTCCTAAAGCAGGGAAACTCAACCCCTAAGAACATCTTTGTAGATACTCTGAGAGTCTTAAGAGCCACACCTAATACCTTAAGGTCCTACCCTGAAAATATATTACATCAAATCAATTGATACAGCTAAGAATACACAGCTAGCTAGAAAATCCAAGCATTAACTTAATCCAAGATGCAAAAATATATGCATTATGACACAAGAAACACTAAAAAGCAAGACGATATAAATCCACCTAAAAGTATTAATGCATCAGAAATGTCCTCCAGTGAGAAAGAGTTAGAGGAAATGCCTGAGCAAGAGTTCAAAAGAATAATTATAAATATGTTCAAAGAGGTCAAAGAACACATGAAAACAATCAAAGAAGAAATCAAAGAGGAAATCAAAGGAATCAAAGAAGAGGCAGGACACCAATTTAATGAAATAAAGAAGGCAATACAAGACATAAATAGGGAAATAGAAATAATAAAAAAAAACCAGTCAGAATTACTAGCAATGAAGAACACAGTTAATGAAATAAAAAACTCTGTAGAAAATCTCACCAGTAGGATGGATGAGGGAGAGGACAGAATATCTAAGCTAGAAGACCAGGTGGCAGACCTAATGCAGTCCAACAAAGAGAAAGACAAACTTATAGAAAAGTATGAGTGGGAATTTCAAGATATTCGGGACACTATGAAAAGATCAAATATAAGAATTCAGGGGATAGTAGAAGGAGAAGAACTCCACTCCAGAGGCATAGTAGGCGTCTTCAACAAAATCATAGAGGAAAATTTCCCCCAAATTGGGAAAGAGGGGCCAATACAGATACAGGAAGCCTTTAGAACCCCAGCCAGACAAAACCCAGAAAGAACCTCTCCTCGCCATATTATAATCAAACTTCCAAACACACAAACCAAAGAAAAAATATTGAAAGCAGTTAGAGAGAAAAATCAAGTTACCTACAAAAGCAAGCCCATCAGGATTACAGCAGATTATTCAACACAAACTTTTAAAGCCAGAAGGGCTTGGAGTGATATATTCCAAGTTCTGAAAGATAACAACTGTCAACCAAGGTTACTTTATCCTGCAAAGTTATCCATTCAAATAGATGGAGAAATAAAGACATTCCATGACAAAAGCAGGTTAAAGGAGTATTTGAAGACAAAACCAGCTCTTCAGAAAATACTTGATAGAATCCTCCATGCTGAACAAAAGGAAAAGCACACATATAAGGAACCTAGAAAAAACAAGCTATACTCACATACCAGTTAACAGAAGAGAGCACAGGTAGAACCAGTAACACACACACACACACACACACACACACAAATGGCAAACATAAATACACACCTTTCAATAATATCTCTTAATATCAACGGTCTCAATGCCCCAACGAAAAGACATAGATTTGCAGACTGGGTTAAAAAGCAGGATCCTACAATTTGTTGTCTCCAAGAAACTCACCTTTCTACAAAGGATAGACATTATCTTAGGGTGAAAGGTTGGAAGACGGTGTTTCAAGCAAATGGGCCTAGAAAACAAGCAGGGGTTGCTATCCTAATATCAGACAGGGTAGACTTTAGTCCGACGTTAGTCAAGAAAGATAAGGAAGGTCACTTTATATTGATTAAGGGCACACTCCAACAGGAGGACATTACAATCCTAAACATATATGCACCTAACATGGGGGCTCCCAAATTCGTCAAACAAACACTATTAGAACTAAGGTCACAGATAACACAAAACACAGTGGTGGTGGGTGACTTTAACACCCCACTCTCATCAATTGACAGGTCATCCAGGGAAAGAATAAACAGAGAGGCATCTGGACTAAATGAGGTCATAGAAGGAATGGACCTAACAGATATATACAGGACATTTCATCCAAAGGCTGCAGAATATACATTCTTTTTAGCAGCACATGGAACGTTCTCTAAAATAGACCATATATTAGGACACAAAGCAAATCTTAACAAATTCAGGAAAATTGAAATAATTCCTTGCATTCTATCTGACCACAATGGAATTAAACTACAAATCAGTAGCAAGAAAGGCTATAGAGCATACACAAAATCATGGAAACTAAACAATACACTACTAAATGATGAGTGGGTCAATGAAGAAATCAAAAAGGAAATCAAAAAATTTATAGAGTCAAATGATAATGAGAACACAACATACCAAAATCTCTGGGACACAATGAAGGCAGTTCTAAGAGGTAAATTTATAGCCTTAAGTGCCTATATTAAGAAATTAGAAAGGTCGCAAGTAAATGACCTAATGCTTTGCCTTAAAGCATTGGAAAAAGAAGAACAAGGCAAACCAAAAATTAGTAGACGGGAAGAAATAATAAAGATTAGGGCAGAAATTAATGAGATAGAAACAAAAAGAACAATCCAAAGAATTAATGAAACAAAGAGTTGGTTCTTTGAAAGGATAAACAAGATTGATAAACCCTTAGCAAATCTGACCAAAAGAAAGAGAGAAGAGACACAAATTAATAAAATCCGAGATGAACAAGGTAACATCACAACAGATTCCAGAGAAATTCAAAAAATCATAGGGACATACTATAAAAGCATATACTCCACAAAGTATGAAAATCTGAAAGAAATGTATGATTTCCTTGATCTATATGACCTACCTAAATTAAATCAAAATGAGATTAATCACTTAAATAGACCTATAACAAACATGGAGATCCGAACAGTTATCAATAATCTCCCAACTAAAAAAAGCCCAGGCCCGGATGGATTCACTGCTGAATTTTACCAGACTTTTAAGGAAGAGCTAACACCATTGCTTCTTAAGCTTTTCCAGGAAATAGAAAAAGAAGGAATTCTACCAAACTCCTTCTATGAGGCCAGCATCACCCTGATACCAAAACCAGGCAAAGATAGAACAAAAAAAGAAAATTACAGACCAATCTCCCTCATGAACATAGATGCAAAAATTCTCAACAAAATATTGGCAAACAGAATACAAGAGTATATCAAAAAGATCATTCACCCTGACCAAGTAGGCTTTATCCCAGAGATGCAGGGATGGTTCAACATACGCAAATCTATAAATGTAATACATTACATAAACGGGTTGAAGGACAAAAATCACATGATCATCTCATTAGATGCAGAGAAAGCATTTGACAAAATCCAACATCCCTTCATGATAAAAGTCCTACAGAGACTGGGAATAGAAGGAACATATCTCACTATAATAAAGGCTATTTATGACAAGCCTACAGCCAACATATTACTAAATGGGGAAAAACTGGAAGCTTTTCCACTAAAATCAGGAACAAGACAAGGGTGTCCACTATCCCCACTTCTATTTAATATAGTTTTGGAAGTCTTGGCTATAGCAATAAGGCAAGAGACACACATAAAAGGGATACAAATTGGAAAGGAAGAAATCAAGTTATCATTATTTGCAGATGACATGATTCTATACATAAAGAACCCTAAAGAGTCTACTAGCAAGCTGTTAGGGCTGATCAAAACCTACAGAAATGTAGCAGGATACAAAATAAATACACAGAAATCAGTAGCCTTCATATATGCTAACAACAAACACACAGAAGATGAAATCAGAGAATCACTCCCATTCACAATTGCATCAAAAAAAATAAAATACCTTGGAATAAACCTAACCAAGGAAGTAAAGAATCTATACAATGAGAACTTTAAAACACTCAAGCAAGAATTTGCAGAAGACACTAGAAAGTGGAGAAACATCCCTTGTTCCTGGATTGGAAGAATCAATATCGTGAAAATGGCAATCTTACCTAAAGCAATCTACACATTTAATGCAATCCCCATCAAAATTCCAAAGGCATTCTTCATGGAAATAGAAAAAACAATCCAAAACTTCATTCGGAATCACAAAAAACCTCGAATATCTAAAATAATACTGAGCAACAAAAAAGAGGCTGGTGGTATCACCATACCAGATTTTAACCTATACTACAGAGCCATAGTAACAAAAACAGCATGGTACTGGCACAAAAACAGACATGTAGATCAGTGGAACAGAATAGAGGACCCAGATGTAAGCCCAAGTAGCTATAGCCACCTGATATTCGATAAAAATGCCAAAAATACTCATTGGAGAAGAGACAGCCTCTTCAGCAAATGGTGTTTTGAAAACTGGATAAATATCTGCAGAAGGATGAAAATAGATTCTTCTCTCTCGCCATGCACAAGAATTAAGTCCAAATGGATTAAAGACCTTAACTTTGAAACTGCTAGAGGAAAAAGTAGGGGAAACCCTTCAACATATTGGTCTTGGCAAAGACTTTCTGAATACAACCCCAATTGCTCAGGCAATAAAACCACAGATTAACCACTGGGACCTAATGAAATTACAAAGATTTTGCACCGCAAAGGACACAGTGAAAAAAGCAAAGAGGCAACCTACAGAATGGGAAAAAATCTTCGCCAGCTATATATCTGATAGAGGATTAATATCTAGGATATACAAAGAACTCAAAAAGTTAAATAATAAGGAATCAAACAAGCCAATCAAAAAATGGGCTATGGAGCTAAATAGAGAGTTCTCAAAGTAAGAAATACGAATGGCATATAAGCATCTTAAAAAATGTTCTACGTCACTAGTCATCAGGGAAATGCAGATTAAAACTACATTGAGATTCCATCTCACTCCTGTCAGATTGGCCACCATCATGAAAACAAATGATCATAAATGTTGGCGGGGATGTGGAAAAAAAGGAACCCTTCTGCACTGCTGGTGGGAATGCAATCTGGTCCAGCCATTGTGGAAAACAGTGTGGAGGTTCCTAAAGCAGCTAGAGATTGATCTACCATATGACCCAGCTATAGCGCTCCTAGGCATATATCCAAAGGACTCATCTCATTTCCTTAGAAGTACATGCTCAACCATGTTTATTGCTGCTCAATTTATAATAGCTGGGAAATGGAACCAGCCTAGATGTCCCTCAACAGATGAGTGGATAATGAAGATGTGGTACATTTATACAATGGAGTTCTACTCAGCGGTAAAGAAAAATGAAGTTATGAAATTTGCAGAAAAATGGATGGACCTGGAAAGTATTATACTAAGTCAGGTAACCCAGGCCCAGAAAGCCAAGCGCCACATGTTCTCTCTCATATGTGGATCCTAGCTACAGATGACTGGGTTTCTGCGTGAGAATGAAAATACTTAGTAGCAGAGGCCAGTAAGTTGAAAAGGAGACATAAAGGGTGGAGAAAGGAAGGGAGGAGGCTACTTAATAGGTTGATATTGTATATATGTAATTACAATGATTGTAATGGGGAGGTAATATGATGGAGAATGGAATTTCAAACGGGAAAGTGAGGGGGTGGGGAGGGAGGGAATTACCATGAGATATATTTTATAATCATAGAAAATGTTAATAAAAATTAAAAAAAGACAACTGCAGTGGTGTGTGCGGAGGGCAAGCAGGAATTAGAAACGTCCAGATTCCGATTCTACCATGTGTGGAATCCCCACAGATTTGACGGTTCTTTGGATTTGTGTTTTTATGATGTTTTGAGAGAGAGGAAGAGTCAGATAGAGACAATGGGTGCAGCACGGCCGCCGGATGTATGCGCAACCTTGTGCATCTGGTTTAAGTGGGTCCTGGAGAATGAAACCTGGGTCCTTAGGCTTCGCAGGTAAGCAGATTAAGCACTCGGCAGTCTCTCGGGCGCTCTACTGTTGTTTTGAACCCTCATGCCTTTCCTTCTGTCTGTTTGTACTCACCTTGACGGCTCGTTCTCGAGGTGCACTGAGCAGGCGCAGAATAGGAGACGGCAGAGATGGGAAGCGCTGAAGGGACACTTGTGGGGGGCATCTCCCTCACCAGCATCATAATTTCTGGTTGCGGGGGCACAGGCCCCACCACCTCCTTGTCTCCCAGAGACGTAGGACTGCAGGCAGGGTCCAACTTCCCCACACATCCAAAGGTTCGGGGTGTTTGGATCATTGTAATAGACCTGACTGCCTCCCTGGTAGGGAAGAGGCAGGCTATGTGGATGATGTGGAATGTGAGAACTTGTCTGTTGAACACGTGTGCCATGCAGTGTTGGGTACCCGGCCACAGTGGTATTGGCACAGGAAGTCTCACCATACTGGGCTGCCATAGACATTGAAGGACCTGAGGTGCCCTGATCGAGGATTGTCACCATGGCAGGCCCAAGTGAAGATGTTCTGCCCCCGGCGCTTCTTGAGGACTGCCACTCAAAAGCACCTGCAGAGGGGGCAGCTGACATGGAGAGGAGGCTGGGGCCCGGGAACCCGGCCAACGTGTTTGTGCCAGGATGTTGGTAAAGGTAGGCACTACGGGGGAGTGGCTGGAGAACAGCCCCAGAGCCTGGTGGTAGGAGCCATGCTGAGGTGATGGCTGGTGCAGAGGCTCTGGTGAGTGCGTACACACTTCCTGTTAGGGAAGGTGCATTGCTCACCACAGGAACCGAGAGCTGCTGGGCTCTCACTGTGGCTGGTAAATAGATATTCTGGAAGTTTTCTGTAGAAATGGGGAAAACAAAGATAAAAAATGATGAGATTGAGAATGTTGAAGGAAGAACAGAATTATCTCTGTGTTATTCTGATAGGAGGCCTCCAAAGGAACCCCCTGGTTCAGGGGTTTAGGAGGGTACTAAGTGTGGAGTAGGTGGCCTGTTCTGAGGCCTACTGTCCTGACGTGGACAAAGCAGACCCACGTGGTCAGGGTCAAGCACAGCTCCCTTGCTAGATGCCCTCGCTCTAGCCTGCACTTGCTCTAGTAATGCCTCTCATCAGTGTTTTGAGTGAAGGCGTTATGAAGTCTGACTCCTTAGGCAACTTGTAATGTCCCCATCTTCGGAGTGAGGAAAGTAAGGATCTGGAGGTCAGTCTGAAGAGTTCAAGTTCTCCCATGTTACTTACTATCAGTACCAGATCGCATCCCCCTCATGGCTCCCTTGCCAGGACATGATCCTGTGGTCAAAAACTCAGAAAGTGGGGGTAGTGGAAGCTTGTTGTCTGGACAGGGCCTAACTCTGTAGTTCATGCTGTCTTGTAGCTCCTGCTGGAGTGCAGGGCGATCTCTGAGTCCGGCTATCCTTGGGCCTCCTCCCCGTTGTGACCAGGGTTCGGGCACAAGCCACAGTATCAGCACCACATGGAACTTTCCACATAAGCGTTCTTGTGTCACTCATGAGACAACAGTGCCGCTGTGGTCATGGCCATCTTTCACACCTCGTGAGCCTGCAGCTACGTTGCCACTGATTCAAGGCCCCTTACAGCTCAGTTCAGGTGGCAAGTGGGCAGGTCTCCTTTAATCTCTTCACACTGACCTCCGGTACTAGTTCTAGATGGCTCCCTGACAGTTTCTCATGGAGTGCATTTTTAAAAAATATTTTGCTTCCCGAGTTTAGACTTACTCATTGATGGGGGGGTGTGGTGGTGTCATAGTGATTGCTAGTAGGTGAACAACAGAAACATAGAGTATGATTACCCCTAGAGAACAGAGTACACTCCGAAAAGACTGACAGAAATGAGAAACACAGTGTTTCTGTCCAAAGGAACGGGGAGATATTGATGAAATTGCCGCATAAACTAGCATCAAATTTCAGTCCTATACGACATTGCGTTATGATACAAGGACTATTGTGAGACCGAACATTGTCAGGGATAGGAGTGATGAAGGACATTGCTCAAGGCAGGACACCTTTGAATAGAAATATGTATATAAACATATAGACAATTTTCCCACCGTGCGTGCTCATATATGTGTGCAATTCCAGCACAACACCTGGAAGATTGACTTGAGTTGAGTTTGAAGCCAGCATGTTGTGAGCCACGGAGTCCCAGCACAGTCTGAGGTATCATATCAGAACCCAGTTAAGAATACAAGCACATATTTTTTGTATCGTATTAAACTGTTCAGCGTGGCCTCAAACTTGCAAACGAGTCTCCAGAGCCTCGTGGGAATCTGGGATTGGAGGCACATTGGCGCCACCTGGATTACCTTGGAATAAGTGCCCGTGAGTACATCTGTTCAGACAAACACTACCTGTGCAGCAAGCAGCGCAACCCAGTGAGGAAACCTATGGGCACCAGTCATGAGTTCCAACAAACATTTCAGGGAGACTGCTATGAAGCTGGGCACCTGTCCCACCAGCACCGAGCATACTGAGGAGAAGGAGTGCTGGAGTCCAGGTGTCGCTGGCCCGTCTGGGCTACATAGTGAGACCTTGCGATAATAATTCAAGACCACAAGACAGCATGGTGACTGTGGGGAATACAAATACAGCGTCACGTTATGCATTATTGTACTCGTTCCTCTCTCTCTGCATATTACCCACCGTGTAACCGATCAGATTTATAGGAAGATATTTTACTTCACATAGGCATACCACAAGGGTTTGAATACAAACAGGGGATTGTGGAAGTTTTGTGCTCAGAATGAGTTTTCAGTCATTGTCTACATGAAGGGAAGCTGTTCTACTAATGAGGAGAAATCCTTTTCAGGTAGAACATGATTAATTGGTTCAGGGCGTGGGGAAAAGGATCCGCAGTTACATGTGCTTGCTTGCAAAGCTTTATGGCTCAGGATCACTTCCCCAGTAGGCACGTAAAGCCAGGTCCACAAAGTGGCACATGACCCTGGAGTTTGTTTGCAGTGTCTAGAGGCCCTGGCGTGTACATACTGTCTCTGACCTTCTGTCTCTGCCTCCCATCACTCTGCCAAATAAATAAATGAATGAATGATAATGTTTAGAGGTCCAAATGTTTATGTTATCTTGGCCTAGAGTAGCTCTGATCTTCTGTGGTCCCTGTGCCCATGACTCCTGTGCGGTGGGGTTACACACTTGAATGTGTATGTGCGAAAGTATGATTTGTACACGTACTTACAAATTGCCTCCATTCCAAACATCACAATCACAGTCCACAGTCAGTAGGCGCCAACCCCAACCACCAAAGGCTTCTTCCCCAACTAGCTTCCATTCTGTGTCATAGCCCTTCCCAACCTCAGCTCTCTTCCTAGTCCATTGATCTAAGCAGTCACAGAAGACACTGTCCCTTGTCCTTCTCTGAGCACATTTCACTCTCTAGCCTCTGTGTTGGTTTGAACTTTTATCCTGATGTGGCAGCACAGGAGGCATAGTGTGAGAAAGTACATGATGTGTCCAAAGTCACAGACCTCATGGATATCAGCGCTCAAACTGCAGTTGTGATCCATAGCTCAGTACTTTCCCCATTCTTGCAGGCTATTTGAGGATGCTTTGTTGAGGCGTGTGTGTCATCTAATAAAACCAAACTTAACCTTATTTATTTCTTACCTGACATAGTCAGAGGAGAAGCGATATTCCCCTGTCTCACAAGGGATTTGGATAGAGTCCTTGGACTTTTCTGGGAACCAGAAATCATCCGCACACGTGTCCAGTAAGAAGAACACAGTTAACCGGTCACTGGCCACTTGCGATGATCCAAATTTGTTTACAGGCAGCTCCGTGGAAACCTCAAGATTCTACCAGGTGGTGATTGGTCTAGAGGGACAATGATGTCATAGGCTGTTAGTAGCCAATAGGCAGGTCGGCTGTCCGTGAAAAGACAGGATATGGTGGAGAGAATGGCATGGGGTTTATCAATGCCGCAGGCAGGTAAGACCTTGGCAAGTGACAGTCCACATGAAAGACCTGATAGTCCTTGCTTCCCTTGGTTCTTTTATTTGTGGAATGCAACCGCATGTTTCTAATAAACGCTCAGGAGGAAAGATTTTACCCTTTGTATGGGTCATTTCACTTTCCAGTAGACCCTGAGCACCAGAATGTGATTATACGTACAGGTACAGCTGGCCTCCTTGTGGAGGAAGGAAAGAGACGAGTGTAGGCTGGGCACGTGTGGTGGTTCTGAAACCATTTCAGTTCCCCTGATGGGAGATGCGATGGCAGCTCAGAAGGAGAGAGGAGGGATACAGAGCAGTCTTTCCTGCTTTGAAGAATACGGTGAATGAAGGTCATCACATGCACCTTGCAGGGGTGATGACGGTCAAGGCGCTTCTCTTTAGTTTCTTCTTGATATCTCCCTTGCTTGGGCCACCCTGGGTCATCTGGACTCACATCTTGTGCCAATTCCTTCTCCTGTTCACTGAGAAATTGTGTTTGCCAAAGTTTGGGTTTGCAAGTTGGGTGTCCTGATGTGCCTGGCTGTTACTTCCGGTGATCTTCCAGAAGCAGCGGTCTTCAGGACAGGGTCCACATAGATTCTAAACATCACAGGCAACACCAGATGGGCAGAGGATGCTGCTGACTGTATAAATCCCTATCTCCCACTTTGCGATTGACTTCTGCCTCCTCTTCACTATGTCTTTAGGATTTGTCCTCGTCCTTCTCCTGCTCATCCTGCTCCTCTTCTACACATTCTCCCCATAACTCCTCATCTTCTTTTGACCTTTTGAATCAGGGTCTAACTCCATAATGCATGGGGACCTCGTACTCTCTTGACGTCCAAGCTGTCCTTGACCTGATGCGCATTCCTCCTGCTTCAGCCTCCTGAGTGATAAGACCACAAGGTGTGAGCCACTACAACCCTGTGTTGTATGTATTCTCACAGAGTGACATGTGTGTGGTAGTTAGTGAAACTTCCTGCCCTTCGCAGCAGTTTCTATGGAACATGAGGTCTTGAGCATTCTCTGCCATGCTGGGGTGTGAGTTGAGGTAAATGGAGTGGAGGCAGAGGACCACGCGGGAGAGTCGCCCTTAGAGAAGAAGACGTTGCGCGAGGGCGTGCTGCAGGTGCACTGAAGTCATCTCCAGGAGCTTGTGTGGGTTCCTGGGATCAATGGGTCAAACCGGTAGCCGCGTACAGTGTTAATGGTACACACAGCTGGATAGGCCACGCGTTGCTGTGTATGTCGTTGCCTGTAGGATAGAGGAAATTTGTGTTCACATGGAAGAACCTTGACTACCAGGTCATCTCCCTGCCGGTCTTGTGGTTTTTGGAGTCAGGGTATCACAAAGAACTGCTTGGTGGAATGGAACTCTTAATCCTCCTGACTCGCCCTTCTGTAAGCTGAGTTTATGGACAGGTACTGCCATGACCTGCTTGGGATGTGTGTCAGAGGCAGGAGGCTAGGACTTTCTGTTGATCAGTAGTTAGTAGTAGGCACTGAGCGTCGGTTGTTAACTACAGTCCACTCAGTTGAGCTTCTATTTCACTGTTTGACATGTGACTTTTTATAAGTGACTTTGGATTTTTTAATTGACCTGAGACCGTATACCTGTCACTGAAAGTGATTGTGAATGTTCAAGTAACCTGCAACTGTGTACGTAACCTCTGCTTGTGTAATGGTCCTGTCACTGTGTATTTGACCTGCAAGTGACAGCGAGTGGCAACTGAGTCAGTGACCAGTGACTGTGTACATGACTTCTCATTCTGTAAATGTCATGTGACTATGTCGGTTTCCTGTGACGATGTACGTGAATTACCACTGTGTAAATGATGTTTCACTGTGACAGCGAGCCGTGACTGTGAAAAGGTGCTACCACTGAGTAAATGATGTTTCACCGTGGCAGTGACCTGTGACTGTGTACGTGACCTGAGCCAGTGTCCTGTGACTGTGTATGTGGTCTGCTTCTATGTAACTGTCTCAAAACGGCGTATGTGACATGCGTATAGGTAAGTGAAAGTTACCAGTTACTGTGGGCCTTGCCTTGCTGTAAGTGACCTCTGATTGTGTAATGGTACTGTCAGTGTGTATGGCAGCTGTAAGTGAACGTGACCTCAACTGGGTAAGTGATCTGTGACTGTGTAAGTGACATGTCAGTATGTAAGTGACATGCGACGGTGTTGCTGTCCTGTGAAGACGTGAGTGAAATACCACTGTGTAAATGATGTTTCACTGTGACAGTGCCCTATGAATGTCTGAGGTTAATAAAACTGTGTAAATGAGTTTTCACTCTGTAAGCGACCTGGGCCTGGGTAACTGACCAGGGACTATACATGTGTCCTGTGACTGTGTAAGTGACCTGTGTATAGGTAAATTGGCTTTGACTGTTAGAGACCCTGTTACTGTGTGGCTTGCCTTGGGTAAGTGGTCTGTAACTGTGCTTGTGACCTGTCATTGTCTAAGCAACTTGTCACAGTGTAAGGAAGCTCAATAGAACCACTGGTCCCCTCAGGTTGGGGTTTGGTGTAACATTGTTAAGGTGCTGTATCTGGGGTGAATAGGCATTTGTTCACATCTCTTTAGGAATTACTGGACATATTAGCATAGTTCTCTCCCTCTCCTCTTTTCTTCTGTTTCATGGTGTGTTTATTTTTGAGGTTGGCCGGTTGCTTGTTTTTCTGTTGCTAAACATTCCGAAATGTGGTACATGTCTGGATTCTGAAACCTCCGTGTCTCTGGAGTTTCAAGAAAATATGTCATCACATATAGTGTGGTGTCATCCTGGGTGAGCCTCCAGAGGTCTGGGATTGTCTAAGGGGCGGAATAGAATGTCGTTCCCTCATTTTGTTCTTTCTACCTTTAGCCCAAATTGCCTCATTACATATGACCTGATCTGGCCATTGTTCCATTGCCTTTCGTGCCTCTACCTTCCCATATCAAGAAACCTAATTATGAGTCTCTCGTTGTTTCTATACTGTCTCATGCAGCACTAATATCTTAATGGATACTCTGTTATCAGCGTTCCTACATCGTAGAGTGATTGGACATTAAGAGGTGTTTGATATTTGGCCCACATGCTGTGTTCCTAGTGGGCCGTTCAGTGGTTGACTTGGACTGGACCTGGTGACCGAGAAAAGATGACATGTACAAAAACATAAATAGGCCTCAGAGATGGCTCACTGGATAACGTACTTGCCCCTAAAACCTAACAACCTGGATTTCCTTCCGTACTGCACACATCAAACCACATGTTCAAAGTGGCCCATGCATCTGGCGTTTGGGCAGCAGCTAGTAACTTGGTGCACCATTCTCTCTCAGTCTGTACCGCCCCTCTTTATCCTTCCACATAAATATTAGCAATGTGCAAATAAGCTTGTCGAATGCAGCAAGTTCCTTCACTGTCACAAAGAAAGGGGATTAAAATTTTTTCTCCCAGTCAAAATGCCAGAATTGTAGAACCCATGGCACAAGCAAAGCAAACATTAATTTGAGGTTCCTTTCAGTGACGAGGTCTTGGAAGTGTCTGTGTCTCTGTGTATCTGGTTTGAGTGTTCCCTGTGTCTGTCTCCATAACACTTTTGCTGATATGAGAAAGTGGCTCTTGCTCATTTCCCCAGCAGCTCTCTGGATTCAGCAGGGGCTCCGGTCTGGTGCAATGGGCTGATTCTCTCCCCAGTTCTGTGTCCATCTGAAAAACAGAAGCAAAATCTCCAGTGGACAGCCGTGGACAGTGAGATCACTGCAAGATATGTGGACTTCCATAATTTTTTGAGAGGAGTTTAATAATTGTGGGCACCTTTGAACCCCACTCTTGGTGGGAGTTTCATATTGGAGAGCAGGGTCCTTTTTGGTTACGGGTCTGACGTGCATCCCCATTCCAGGTTTGAGTTCCTTTCCACTGAGTGGATCCATTAGCCCAATTAGGAACACTTGGTAACCCCCCATGGCTATGTGGCACTATTGTACTTTTGTGAGCATCACATCAGGTTGATTTCTGCTGAGGAGCTGAGACCATGAGTTGCTTACACAGATGTTGTTGATTTTCCCGTAGTCGCTCATGGTATACCTTCTGCCACTAGAAAAGCCAACTATCTGTGGGTTGACTCTCTTGTGCTTCCTAGCCAGGTTGCTCCATGTTCCGTCCCAACATCATATGGTGTATTCAGCAGTAGGGTCTTACCATTAAAAACCTTTGTTACTTCAACAACTACTGTGCCAGAATTCTGTCTTCTTTGAGGCAACGTTGTTGGTCTCTCTGATCACAGCTCTTTGTGGGTGTTACCCATATGCTGGTATTTGGGTCCAGATTTTTGTTGCCCCCCACATAACATTACCCTCCCCTGCTGCCCGTTCATCCCTGTGGTCCAGCCCTGGAGATGATTATGAGGTATGTTGGCATCTTGGGCTAAATGAGGTTGGGAGCCACAGATGAGAGAATCCATGTGAAAATTCTAGGTCTGTGATTGGGTGAATTTGGTGCAGAGGACCTACTCCAAGAGGCTATGTTCTTCGAATTTCACTGTGTCACTTTTCCTAACTGGTGCATAGAATTCCGACGTGTAGAAAAACCACTTCTTCGTTATATATTCATCTAATGATGGATATCTGGCCTGATTCCAGTTCTTAGCTACTATGGAATTAATAAATATAGTTGAGCAACAATCTCTGAGCTGAGGTTTGAGCCTTTAGGGTAAAAGCCCCAGTAACACAACAACTGGGTATGTGGATGCATTTATAGTCTTTCTTTATAGGAGTGTCCATTGGCATGGCTCAGGTAAAATTCGTGTGAGAGAGAGTGGGATGATCGAGGCATATTTGGGTCATTGTGCACAGAGATATGGCCTCTCCCCCATACTGATGGCCACAGCACAATGCAACTCCCACAATCCTCATGGGGGGATGTCAGGAGGTCTAAGGATGCATCAATACGGGCTGTACACACTCTATTTACATAACTTTTGAAATATAAAAGAAACAAACGTTGAAAAACTACATCAATACGTGTCCTCTATATTTACTAATTATCTGAAGTAAGAGTGCATGAAGTGAAACCCTAGATGATCATTTAAAAGGATGTGTATAGGTACATTCCAAGTAATCAAGGAAGGGCTTTAGAGAGGGTTTTGTGGCTAAAGCGCTTGCCAGTGAATCCAAAACAGGTGTTTGATCTGTGTGCACAAGCCCCAAACCAGGTGCACAAAGGTGACCCAAGCATAAGGCTGCATAAGTGCCAGGCATTTTATTATGTTGGCTAAAGGCATGGAATGCCAGTCCCCTCTCTCCCTGTTTCCCAGAAAAAAAAAATCAAAGGGGCCACCCGAAATGTATGAAAAAACTCCAAACTCAAATAGGCCAGGGCTGGAGAGACAGCTTAAAGTAAAGGCAGAAGTCATGGTGGGAGACAGATTGGGAGAGAGAGATTGTGTTTGTCTAGGTGTTCAGATAGCTCTTGCTGCCTGACAGAAACTCCAGGTGCATGTGGCACTTTGTGTATCTGGCCTTCGGTGATTAGTAAGGAATCAAACCCAGGCCAGCAGGCTTGGCACGTAAGCACCTTCAACCACTGATCATTCTCTCCCTCCAGGTGGTCTCTGTGGTCCATGAGAGGTGCACATGAATTTCTTCTGGTGACCAAGGAAGGCATTCACTCTTTTAAATCAGGTACTAGATCTCTAACACCAATCTAAAAACAAGCTGTGCCATAGTCTTTGCCAATGATCCTTGCTATTAATGTTTCATACATCAGTTGTCATACTGCACACTGGTTGGAAGGTGTGTAGCTGTGTGGTACCTCACTGGATGAGAACTCGGATATTCACAACCTCAACTGCTGTGAGTGTCCAGCAGATTTCATGTTACCAACTTGGTCAAGAGAGCACCTTGTAGCTGGACTTTGAAGACAAAGGTTTAAAGGCTGTTTCTGATGTCGTCACTAATTCTCTGATGCTTCCTGCGGCCAAGTGACAGGGAGATACAGTCAGAGTTCTGAACATACTCTGCCCCTTCTGCACAAGACAGGAGTCTCTTCCCCTTTCTCCTTTTCCTTTCAGTCCATATATTTGGTGAGAAAACGTTAAGAGGAATAGCTGGCCATGGTAGGAAACATTTTCTTAAAGTTTGTAAGACCAAAGGAGCAGTGTTTTCATTTGAATGCCAACACGTTACAATTCATGGTAATATTTTGTGTGGATTGGTCCCATAGGCCTGAGTCATGAGAAATTCCTAGCATCTGAATATGGGTGCAGAGATCCTTGTCAGCTGAACAGGATGGATAGAGAAGTTTGGAGGGCACAAGTATTTTATTTATTTTGTTTTTATTGATTAGTTTTGTACTCAGCAAATGCAGTGTATTTGGTACCATTATTAGGCTCATCCATCACCTACCCTCTCCTCTTTGCCCCTCCTTTTTGAAGTATATGGGTCATGCATTCTGGAGTTAGCCCACAGTTATGGGTATGGTAAAGGTCTGCATATCATGACCCAACATGTGGCTGTGACTTTCTTTCCTCCAGCTCTTCCACAAAATTTCCCTGAGCCATGTTGGGTACGTTTTGATCTGCTTCAGTGATGAGGTGTTGGGTGCCTCTGGGTGTCTGGATCTTTGATTTGGTTGGAGTTGATTTTTCCTTGTGTTGATCTCCTTCACACTTCTGCTGGTACCGGGTTCACCAAGACAAAAGGACCCTTGCTTGTTTTGCCAAATGTTCTTGCACACGTATTTTTGAATTGTTCTCTAATGTCTCCTAAAGTCCTGTGTATTCCAGAATTGTTCATTGGTGTGTGTGTATGTGTATGTGTGTGTGTGTCTGTGTGTGTAGAGCGCTGTTAGGCACGGATTGTTGCTAATGGGAGGTTTGGAATCCTCATTCAGGAAAGTTAGACTATGAAGGAAGGGGAATGTGGGAGACTGGCCTCTGCAGAATTTGTTATTGCTTAGAGGCAGTCGAAGAGAGCTATTTGCTCTGCCACATGCTTCCCGCAGCTTCCATTCACCAGACACAACAGAGGCTCAAAGCAGTGTGCCATCTGACCTTGGACTGCAATATGATCAGAAGAAAACTTTTGTCCCATATTATTAATCATTTCAGGTGTTTTTATTTTCATTAATGCATTTTTGTGTGTGTGCATGTTCACAAGTGTGCAAATGTACTTGTGTGCACACATATGGATGCCAGAGCCTATCCTAAGTGTCATTCCTCAGGAGGACTCCTGCTTCTTGGTTTATGGAGCTATTATCTGCCTCCAACCCAGGCTGGTCTTCAGTTCACTATGTAGTCTCAGGCTGGCCTTGAACCCACTGCATTCCTCCCTCCTTGGTGCGATGAGTGCGGGAGTGTCGATGTGTGCTTCCATGCCTGGCCTGGACCCCCTTTTCTGAAATTGGATATGAGACTATGGGTGCTTGGCCGCAGGGATTTCCCGTATCTACACCTACCCAGGCTTGAGAACGTGAGCATCTGCTACCGGACCTGGCATGTGTTCTGGGGACCAAGTGTAGCTCCTTTTGCTTGAAAAGCAAGACCTTTACCTACCGATGAAGGTCCCCAGTCTTTTTGTAAAATCTGTTATCAGCACATATTTATCGCACCTAGCAACAGTATTTATATATGTATGGAATATTATGGATGTGTATATGTGTGTCCATGTAGATGACAAACCCTGTGCATGGGTGCAGTAGCCAGGGAGGACATTGGGTGTCATCCTCTATTGCCCTCCTGTGATAATTCTCGAGGTGGCATCAGACAAAGTTTGGAGTTGTTACTTTTTATTTAGAATGTGGAAGAGTGAGCCTCAGTGATTTTCCTTTCTCCTCCCATTCAACATGTGAGTTACAGGCATGTGTGGAAGTGCAAGGCTTTTTATGTGGGTCTCAGGGATTGAACTCAGGTCCTATGGTTTGCATAGCAACTATGTTTTCCATGCCAAATTAAATCCACAGCTCCCAGATCTGTTTCGTAATGACAATTTCATTCAAGTGTGTTCTGTTTGACCATAACCACCCATCTCTCTACCTTTGTACTCTTTCACTGCCTCAGGAACCTCAATTCTTCTACGAAATATAGGGAGACAAAGAGAAAGAGAAAGAGAAACAGGAGGGGGGGCGAGCACGAGCCTGTTTTGTGAAGGTCAGAGGACTTCAAGTAATCTATGTCCTCATTTCCCTGACCCAGAGTTTCTTTCTATTGGGAATGAAATGTCACACTGCAAACAGATGACTGACAGGCTGACCCATTTGTTTGGGATTCTCCTGGATATTTCTACCACTGTTGTAGGCATCTTGGGATCCCACATGCTTGTGCCACTTTATATCTGGTGTTACATTGGTGTTGGTGACTTGAACCTGACCCAGTAGGCTTTGGCAAACAAGTATTGTTATCAACTAGGGAATGCCCCAGCTACCCCTAATATTCTTATTTCTGCATTTGTGCTCTATAGACATGATTTTACATACGTAGGTAAAATGTAGGATTAGTAGATGAGGCAAAAAGTATCATAATTGGACTGCTGAGCCCCCCCTCATTTTTCTTATTTTAATGATTGTCTACTGAAAACTTTTCTGAAAATATGACTTCATTCTTCATTATGGCTACATAAAATGTCATTGTATTCAATGTGTTTTGTGCATAATATCATTATTTTTAATGGGCATATAAGTCAGTTTCATATTTTGGCTATTGTGAATGCTGTTTCAGTAATCATGGAAAGGTGTGCACTTATCGCTCTAGTGTGCTGCTTTAGGACATATACGTAGGTGTGTTTCGTCCCGGTCATATGGTAGCTCTGTGTGTCTATGTGTATTTTGAGAAAAAGTGTCCTATGACTCAAGATGGCCTCAATCCTGCTACATCCCTTGGGGGCATACGACTTCTGATCCTCCTGCATCAGCTGCCAAGTGCTGAGTTTGCCTGATTGTGCAGAGGTACATGGGTTCTGCAAATATGTGGATTGAATCTTAGGATTTCAGATTTTCAATAGTTGATTGACAGAGAAAGAGAGAGAGAGAGAGAGACAGAGAGAGAAGAGTGGGTTAGAGAGAGAGAGAGAGATTGAGAGAGAGCGGGCACTGTAGGGCCTACAGCTACTGCCAAGGAACTCTACATGCAGGTGCACAGGTCACCTTGAGCATCGGGTTACATGGGTCCTGACCAATGGAACCTGGCTCTTTTCGGTTTGCAGGCAAGCACCATAATCAGTAAGATATCTCTCCAGCCCAAACCTTGGGATTGCTGCTTGCTAGTCAAGTAGTATATACCTGAGCTATATCTCCAGCCCTTCTTTACCTAAAGATCTCCATGTCAACAGATCACACAGACATTTGCATTTCAACATTTATTTTAGCACCATTTACAATTGAAAATTGGGGCACCAGCATAGTGGCCAATAACAGAGGAGTGTGTAAGGACATGTTGTACATATGTGCTTTGGTATAGATTTCAACCATAAAACCAATCCAAGTTATGTTGTTTGCCAAAAAAGAAAGAAAACAGAGGTAATCAAGGTAATTGTGTCTCAGAAGAAAAGATAGCAAGTCTTGGATCCTATGTATTTCCTACATTTTACACAGACTCAGAGACTTATGTACTCCGCTTGATAAAACATTGGAGAGAAAGTGTTCACGGACCAATGGGTATTCACAGGAAGAAGAGTGGCAAAGGGAGGGTTCACTGTAGAAGGAGATATGATCCATGTAGCAAATATACTTTTTTAACAATTATTTTTATTGACAACTTGTGTACTTCCAGACAATAAACCATGATATTTTCCTCCCATCCCCCACTTTCCCTTCACAACTCTGCTCTCCATCCTATACTCTCCCTCCCTCATTAGTCTCTTTGTAAGTTTCATGTCATCGTCTTTTTCTCCTGTTATGACAGTCTTGCGTAGAGGACACTGCAAGTCTCAAGTTTGGCCAAATAAGCCAAGTGACCAAAGGAGAGCAATAGTGGCATGTGACATCTGTTGGAAAACAACTGCTTTCGAATTGTACCGAATGCCTGCTCTGTGGGACGCAATCCACGCCTGCTACTGAAAACCTAATCGTACGTCTATGGCAGGGCAGGTGATGAGACTTATGGGTAGAAAGCCTGCTCTTGTCTGGATAAATGCCTATTTTATTGTCACCCAACTTCCTTGGAAGCTCTACACTAAATGTTCCTATTTTCATGTTAATGCTACTCTCACTTCTGCTTAGGGAAGCTTCACTTTGTGGATGGCCATGACTACTAGGATGACCCAAATGGCAACCTAGTGCTGCGATGAAGGGACAGAGGATTGTCCTGCAATGAAACAATAGACTCTTGGTTTCAACAAATAAAGAAATGTTTTATTTGAGAGAAAAAGAACTGCAGAGAAAGAGATAAAAAGAGAGACACAGTGTTGCAGTCAGTTCTGCCTTGCTGACAGTAAACACCCGACCGCGAGCAGATTGTGGGAAAAGAGGGATTTATTTTGCATTACAGACTTGAGGGGAAGCTACATGAAGGCAAGGGAAAATGATGGCATGGGCAGAGGGTGGACATCACCTCTGGCCAACATCAGATGGACAAGAGCTATGTCCGAGGTTGTAGAACATGGGCAAGAGCAATCTGGCTAGAACACCCATAAGCAGCCCCACAGATAGACACTGCTCCAGGAGGTGTTCATTCCCCCATTACCATCAGACTGATACCTAGCATCCAAAAATATCTATGTTTATGGTGAACACCTGAATCTAACTACCACATTCTGCCCTAGCCTCCATGAAGTGATAACCATAGATAATGTAGAATGGAATACATCCATCCAACTTCAAAATTCCCCATAGTTTTGAAGCTATACCAAAGATCTTCAACATCCCCAAAGTCCAAGATGTTTTAACTGCGCAAAAATACAAAACAACAACACCGCCAACAACAAAATACCCTATTTGTGAAGAAGAAACATCTACACTGGCATTGAGAAGAGCAAAGAAATATTCAACCAATTCAAGATTTAAACAGGGCAAACGTCAGACTCTGTAACTCCAAGTCCAACAACTCCAACTAGTGACAAGTCACTGGAATTTGAATTCTGCTCCTGGAGCTACACGCCTATGGTCTCAGAAAATTTCTTCTGTTGCATTAATTGTATATTTTAAAATTTGAGTTACATCATACCTGGATGGGAATGAGAGACCCCCAGAGAGAGGATATGGGTACACCAATTCCTCTAGTCAATGGAATTTAACTCCAGACGTGTGTGCCACCCTGTAAGTGTGGGTACTGGGAAATCCAACCTGGGTCTTAGGCTTTGAAGGCAAGTGCCTTACGTGCTAAGACATCCGTCCAGCTCAAGCAGGGAATTTTTTTTACATGAGGTGTTAATGTACGTGGAACATCTGCTCTTACTGTGGGTGGCGCTATTTTTTGAGGTACCTATCAGGACTTAATTACGTGGAGGAAGCAGCTGAGCTGCAGCGTCCATCTCTCTCTCTCTCTCTCTCTCTCTCTCTCTGCTGTTTGATCTCTCACTGTCTCCTGACAGTGATACCAGAAGGCCAGGTTCTTCATGCTCCTGTTCCTATGGCCTCCCCACCCTGATGGAGGTGGAAGGTGAGTTCATTCCCTCCCACCCTTAACTCACTTCTACTCAGGTATTTGTGCACAACAATCAGAAAGTTTCTAAAAACTCCTGATTCCCTATCACGTATTCCAAAAAAAATGGTGTTGATGAAGGCGAAATGGCATTTGAACTCAAAACAGTGGACTTCCACTGTCTAGGATACACTTGGAAACTAATGTGTATCATTGCTCTAAGCCGCTATTACAGTATACAGCCCAAATACCGAGCATATTCCAGATTCTTTTCTTGTCACACAGGTTACCTGTGCTGCGTGTAGATTTGTAAATCCAACTTTGAGTACCCTCAGAGTAGGCGAGTAATGTGCCAGGTGTACCTCGTGTACTTCAATCCAAACGCAGAAGTTATTCTAAGCGTTGAGCTTGCCTACTATTCAAGTGTACTAGCAGGCTGGGCGGGTCAATTGACTGGCAGTATGTAAACTTCAGCTGAGCACCATACACATTCAATAAAAAGCCATCACAGAGGATGCAGATGTGGGGATTGAATCAAACATATAACCTTATAGGGGCAAAATCCTTCAGGGTGTGTATTGCTATACATACTTCATCCTTTCAGCTGGGAGGCTGAGATTTCGGTTGTGAAATGTGTTCCAAGTCATCCTGGGTCTGTATCAGACCCTGCTTCCCAGAATGACAGAAGAAAGAGACAAAGACCCTGTGAATTTGAATGCATCAAAGTCAAGTGGAGTGAACCATCAAATACAGCTTAATTGAGAATGGTAACGCCATAGAATATCCAACCCATACCCGTCCTGACATATAAAGAAAGATAAGCACTTACAGTGCAGGCCTACCTACCTGAACTGGTTACGTAGTGGCGTGGCTTCAAGTGTCACCAATGCCAGTGCTGTGTGCCCACCTCGATCCCTCCGTAGTATGCTATGAATCTGATCAGCTGTGTTAATTCCCAACTTGAGATCAGCCTAGATCCTGTCATTCAGAATACCTTAGTTTATGGGGAACACCTGAATGGAACAAGCATATTCTACCCTTGCTGGCATAAACTGACGACTATACATGATGTCAAATGGAATGCATTCATCCAGCTTCAAAAGTCCCCATAGATTTTTATCTATCCCAATGATTTTCAAACACCCCCATATTCCAAGTTACTTTAACAGAGTTAAAAAACTAAAAAAAAAAAAAAAGTACATCAAAACCCCAAATAGCAGAAAATAAACATTCAGACTATGAATGGTGTTATGGCAGAGCCAAGAAACAGCCAACCAATTCAAGATTTAAGCAAGGCATAGTCCAAACTTGGTATCTCCAAGTCCAATATCTCCAACTGGTCACAAGTCCCTGGAATTCCAATTCAGCCCCTCCGGCTAAATGACCCTTGGTCCTGTAAAACTTTATCCAGTGCTGGCAGCACTCCTTGGCAGCCATCTCATAGGCCTAGCATCTCATTTGGGTGTCAGCTGCAACCCCCGACTCATCATCATGGCTCTCTTGGGTGCCAGGCAGGAAATTCAACAAGCCTGCTTCACACTACCCATGGACATTTTCAAAGTGCAAAACCGTGTTGCCAAATCAGAGACCTCCCTTTCCAGCGATTGTTATACTCCCTCATACCAGGTGGGCTGCAGAGTTTCTGAATCCAGGGAGGAATAAAGCAGACTTTAAAGAACAGCACACTCTTTCAGCATTCATGCCACTGGAGGTGTCTGCATTCTACCTGTTGTCCCAGTGCAGGTCAGATGCCCAATTTCTGATTTCTGTGTTTTGTATTTTCGACGTGACTTCTCACCCTTGCACACGCTAATCCGAGTATTTCCTATTCATTCTCTAGGTGACCTTCACCTCAAAATGATACTCCTACTCTACCATGTGAGAGCGGGGATTCAAGGCTTGCGCGAGCGTGCCCGGTTAGCTGTCCAGTCTCAGTGGTTGTAATCTCTCAGGCAGTTGCAGGTGAACGAGCAGAATGTTCAGCCCAGAGGTTTCATTGTTTTCCTTGCCATGTCCCTGTGCTTGAACCAGTCCATTTGTATGCGATACAACCCCGCACAAGATCTCAGGACACGCATTTACTAGCTAGCCTCTCACTCAAAATGCTTCTGGCCCAGAGCCTGCAAAGTACTCTTTCACACTCAGAAGCCAAACCTTCAGTCCGTGGGTCTTATTGCATTCATGCCTTGCAACTCTGACCAGAATAGGCCATCCATCTGTGCTCCGAATACTGCAAGGTGACTCCTAGGCCAACATTTCAAATCCTACCCCATTTCTTCCTCAAAAATCCACCTCAAAAGGCAACAAGCCACACATTCATGTGTCTAGCAGCAGTGATCCCACTTGTCAGTGCCAACATTCCCTTTGCAGTGAGTTCACACTGCTGGCAGGAAACACCCAACAAAGAGCAGAGTGTGGGGAAAAAGGGCTGATGTTGGCTTACAGACTGGATGGGAAGCTCCATGAATGCCAGGGGAAGCGATGGCATGAGCAGAGGGTGGACATTGCATTCTGGCCATCCTCACATGCACAATAGGTACAGGAGAGTGTGCCAAACACTAGCAAGAGGAAACTGGCTATAAGTCTCATAAGCCCTCCAAGAACAGTACACTGCCTCCAGGAGGTCTGCATTCTCATTTGGACGTCAGACAGAAACTTAGCATTTGGAACACCTAAGCTTCTGGGGGAAACATGAATCAAACCACCACAGACAGAGAGAGAGAGAGTTTTGGCAACCAGGGTTTCATGCCACTGCAAATGAACACCCGGTTCATGTGCCCCCTAAAGCGTCTGGCTTTATGCGGGGAGTGGGGAATCGAATCCAGGCTATTTGCAGACCTGTGCCTTTCACCTCAGAGCCATCTTTGCAGCCAAAATATGCTTGTTGGAAAGTGTCCTCAAGCAACTACCATGTACTGTTACGTATGTTATCATACACTAAAGGAGAAATTTCAGGAAAACTTATTAATTATAGTACAGGTATGTGGCTTGCCCTATTTTATGCAAATTTTATTATGTTTAACTATTAGGTAGATACCTGAGTTTGACTTCATACTATATACATTTTAGAAGGTAGTTTGTACAGAAAACTAAGATAAATACTATTAAAGGTCTGCCAAGTACCTCAAGTGACAACTTCTCATCTGTTAATGACTTCAACTACATTTGTAACAATTGCCGGGACATGCATATGTCTGTCTACCTCCATATTACTCTCTCTATGTGTATATCTCTACATGTCTATGATGAATATCTATGCATCCAGAGCTATATCTGTCTATAACTGTGTGGAAACTAAGGTGACCAATGTGTCCAACGGTATAGCTGCTCTTAGATCATATACCCATAATATTCAGAAATTTCCATGTCCCTTTCCCTCTGAACAAAGTACTGAACTCTGCCCAGGGCAGTGTACTGGGCCGCGTTCTCACGCTCCCGCTGAGCCCTCCTCTTCATGGCCTCGCGCTCTGGCCTCTGCTCATCTGTGATGGGGGTGGACTCAACTGGCCCTGGAAAATCGACTTTCCTCCATGGTATTGGCTGGCGGCTGAAGTCTTCCAAGAGATACTGGGTGTTTGCGTTGGGAAGTGAGTGGACCTTGGTCGGTGCAGTGGAAACAGGCTCCTTGTGCAGAGAAGTGCAGGATGAGGTCTTGTAGGGAGCTGGCCTACAGGCAACAGACTGAGAGACCCCGTGCTGGGTAGGGTGGTTGAAGCCTGGTCTGGGGAGACTGCTGGAAACTGGCCCAGCAGTGAAAGTTGTGCTGGCAGGAGCTGCTTGTGATGGCTTGACTGCAGGCGGCTGAGCAGGGTTCGATGGAGGCCTGGCAGGGTCAGGTGCCGGGGCCCTCTGTGAAGCCAGGGAGTGTGGCCTCCTAGGAGCAAGGCGAGCTTGGGGCTTGTCCATGCTAAGAAAGGGCAAAGGCACTAACTTGACCTTCCCAGGTGGGGGCAGCTCACACTGGGAGGGAGAACGCCGCTCTGTGCCAACACTGCCCTCTGGTTTCTGGCCTTTGCCTTGGGTTTGCTCAGTCCCTGTCTCCTGGCATGGGATCCGCAGCCCGGATTGGAGGCCTGGGGATGGTCTGGGCTCTGTGGTGCAGCGTGTGTTGCCCAGAGCCCGGCAGGAAGAGAGCCCTGTTTTCGGCTCCATCTTCTTCCCCAGGGCGTGGAAGACCTGCACTGACTCCAGCATGTGCATGCCCAGGGAGCTGCGAGGCTTTTTAAAGAACTCTTGGCAGAGCTCAGGTGGATGGCCCTTCCTCCTCTTGGCCCTGGGGATGGGCGGCTTCTCTTCTGCTTTCGCCTTGCCCCCTGCCGTCTTTTGCTCTTCACATGTCTTGGACTTCCTTGCTCTGGGCCTTCTGGGCCTTTCATGGCCAGGGCCCTGAGCTTTCTTGGGCCTGCTGGGTGTGGCTTTCTGAGCTCTGTGGAGGGAATGCTTGGCTGTGATGTCGGGAGCCCTGCCACTGGCTGTAGCACTGCCAACAAGCACCTCTCCCTCCTCTCCCTCCGCCTGGCCCTCTGGGTCCTGGCGCTGCAATTTGGCCTTGGGAGCTTCGTCCCTTAAGTCAGACACTTTCTCCTTTTCCTCCCTCTCTAGAGGCGGGGGGCCCTCCATGAAAGTGCTGCTCACCTGCACCTCACTCGCCTCTGTGCTTCCTGGAATTTGGGGCTTAGTTGGTGCTGGAAAGTCAGTATCGGTCACAGGGCTGAAGGGCTGGGCAAGCCAGACATCTTCCCCCAGAATTCTCAGGTCTTCAGAACCTCTGTTAGATTCCAGTCCTCCCTCCAGTGCCCACTTGTCCTTGAAACTTTGGCAGTTCTCTCCCAAGTGGGCATTTTGGGAACCAGGAGTGTTCCCTGGGCTCACCGATTCAGTGGGGGAACGGATGTCACAGGTATTGGGCATTTGTAACGGGAGGAGTACAGGATCTTCTTGCTCATCTTTTGAAGTCTGGTAGGCACCCAGAGGTTGTGCGATCTCAGTTTGAATAGCATCCAAAATCGTATTGTCTGCTTGTTTAGCACGTGGAGCAGGAGGCAAGGCCAGGAAGCGAGAAGGGCTTTGAACTGGAGATTCGGAAATGTCCCAACACTCAGATGCTGGCTTACTCTCCAATGTGCAGGATTTGGCAAGTTGTGACGTTTGTGGCAGGCAGAATGTCTGGCTTTCAGTTAGCATTCCCAGGGATGTTTCCAGTGTCAGGTTAGCATCCAAGCCCTGAGAATCTGCCATCGCTGTAAAGAAATCAAAAGAGGGACGTCAGTCCTGTGAGGCGACATGATCCGCTTCCACCCACCCACCCAGCCCTCCATCCAGGAACCTGCCCACAGTGCCAGGCATTGCCTTGGCTCCTCTACAGCACCATGGACGGCACCCTGACTTGACATGTTTGCTTGCTGTTGCTTGGGATCGATCATGTGAGGCCTGGCTTTGTAGCGTTTCCTTGTGTTTCATGGTAGTATTGTCGGTGAAAGAATTCAAACAAATACGAAATGTCTTGGCCTTGGAACATGGGTCAGATGTAGAACATCCACCCCTATGCTCTTGGCCTGTGTTGACTTCCGTAGTAACATCAAGACAGAAGAAGTTGTGCGTTGACTAGCATTCTCATTCAGGGAACATGGCTCCCTCTACTGAGAGTGTAAGCACAGGTCACCCGGGAGAGAGACAGCAGAGTACTTCCCTGTGAAATTCATGAGCATGGACAGTCTGAGTCTTGTTGTTGGGAACAGATACCTGAGGATCAGGCCTTCACTTTTGTTGCCATTTAAGGAAAGTACTTTTCACTGCACTTGTACTTTTGAAATGACCTGCTCGGAGTAATAAAGTAGATGAGCATGGGAAGGCATTAAGTATGGACATGGAGGGGGACTGATTTCCTCTGATGAGAGGGAGGCGTGGCTGCAGTGTGCTTGTAGAGGTATCTTTAGTACTACGTGGAAGGCCGTTACGGCGTTCTGCATCCCCACCCTGAGTAGAAAACTGCAGTGGTGTGTGCGGAGGGCAAGCAGGAATTAGAAACGTCCAGATTCCGATTCTACCATGTGTGGAATCCCCACAGATTTGACGGTTCTTTGGATTTGTGTTTTTATGATGTTTTGAGAGAGAGGAAGAGTCAGATAGAGACAATGGGTGCAGCACGGCCGCCGGATGTATGCGCAACCTTGTGCATCTGGTTTAAGTGGGTCCTGGAGAATGAAACCTGGGTCCTTAGGCTTCGCAGGTAAGCAGATTAAGCACTCGGCAGTCTCTCGGGCGCTCTACTGTTGTTTTGAACCCTCATGCCTTTCCTTCTGTCTGTTTGTACTCACCTTGACGGCTCGTTCTCGAGGTGCACTGAGCAGGCGCAGAATAGGAGACGGCAGAGATGGGAACCGCTGAAGGGACACTTGTGGGGGGCATCTCCCTCACCAGCATCATAATTTCTGGTTGCGGGGCACAGGCCCCACCACCTCCTTGTCTCCCAGAGACGTAGGACTGCAGGCAGGGTCCAACTTCCCCACACATCCAAAGGTTCGGGGTGTTTGGATCATTGTAATAGACCTGACTGCCTCCCTGGTAGGGAAGAGGCAGGCTATGTGGATGATGTGGAATGTGAGAACTTGTCTGTTGAACACGTGTGCCATGCAGTGTTGGGTACCCGGCCACAGTGGTATTGGCACAGGAAGTCTCACCATACTGGGCTGCCATAGACATTGAAGGACCTGAGGTGCCCTGATCGAGGATTGTCACCATGGCAGGCCCAAGTGAAGATGTTCTGCCCCCGGCGCTTCTTGAGGACTGCCACTCAAAAGCACCTGCAGAGGGGGCAGCTGACATGGAGAGGAGGCTGGGGCCCGGGAACCCGGCCAACGTGTTTGTGCCAGGATGTTGGTAAAGGTAGGCACTACGGGGGAGTGGCTGGAGAACAGCCCCAGAGCCTGGTGGTAGGAGCCATGCTGAGGTGATGGCTGGTGCAGAGGCTCTGGTGAGTGCGTACACACTTCCTGTTAGGGAAGGTGCATTGCTCACCACAGGAACCGAGAGCTGCTGGGCTCTCACTGTGGCTGGTAAATAGATATTCTGGAAGTTTTCTGTAGAAATGGGGAAAACAAAGATAAAAAATGATGAGATTGAGAATGTTGAAGGAAGAACAGAATTATCTCTGTGTTATTCTGATAGGAGGCCTCCAAAGGAACCCCCTGGTTCAGGGGTTTAGGAGGGTACTAAGTGTGGAGTAGGTGGCCTGTTCTGAGGCCTACTGTCCTGACGTGGACAAAGCAGACCCACGTGGTCAGGGTCAAGCACAGCTCCCTTGCTAGATGCCCTCGCTCTAGCCTGCACTTGCTCTAGTAATGCCTCTCATCAGTGTTTTGAGTGAAGGCGTTATGAAGTCTGACTCCTTAGGCAACTTGTAATGTCCCCATCTTCGGAGTGAGGAAAGTAAGGATCTGGAGGTCAGTCTGAAGAGTTCAAGTTCTCCCATGTTACTTACTATCAGTACCAGATCGCATCCCCCTCATGGCTCCCTTGCCAGGACATGATCCTGTGGTCAAAAACTCAGAAAGTGGGGGTAGTGGAAGCTTGTTGTCTGGACAGGGCCTAACTCTGTAGTTCATGCTGTCTTGTAGCTCCTGCTGGAGTGCAGGGCGATCTCTGAGTCCGGCTATCCTTGGGCCTCCTCCCCGTTGTGACCAGGGTTCGGGCACAAGCCACAGTATCAGCACCACATGGAACTTTCCACATAAGCGTTCTTGTGTCACTCATGAGACAACAGTGCCGCTGTGGTCATGGCCATCTTTCACACCTCGTGAGCCTGCAGCTACGTTGCCACTGATTCAAGGCCCCTTACAGCTCAGTTCAGGTGGCAAGTGGGCAGGTCTCCTTTAATCTCTTCACACTGACCTCCGGTACTAGTTCTAGATGGCTCCCTGACAGTTTCTCATGGAGTGCATTTTTAAAAAATATTTTGCTTCCCGAGTTTAGACTTACTCATTGATGGGGGGTGTTGTGGTGTCATAGTGATTGCTAGTAGGTGAACAACAGAAACATAGAGTATGATTACCCCTAGAGAACAGAGTACACTCCGAAAAGACTGACAGAAATGAGAAACACAGTGTTTCTGTCCAAAGGAACGGGGAGATATTGATGAAATTGCCGCATAAACTAGCATCAAATTTCAGTCCTATACGACATTGCGTTATGATACAAGGACTATTGTGAGACCGAACATTGTCAGGGATAGGAGTGATGAAGGACATTGCTCAATGCAGGACACCTTTGAATAGAAATATGTATATAAACATATAGACAATTTTCCCACCGTGCGTGCTCATATATGGGTGCAATTCCAGCACAACACCTGGAAGATTGACTTGAGTTGAGTTTGAAGCCAGCATGTTGTGAGCCACGGAGTCCCAGCACAGTCTGAGGTATCATATCAGAACCCAGTTAAGAATACAAGCACATATTTTTTGTATCGTATTAAACTGTTCAGCGTGGCCTCAAACTTGCAAACGAGTCTCCAGAGCCTCGTGGGAATCTGGGATTGGAGGCACATTGGCGCCACCTGGATTACCTTGGAATAAGTGCCCGTGAGTACATCTGTTCAGACAAACACTACCTGTGCAGCAAGCAGCGCAACCCAGTGAAGAAACCTATGGGCACCAGTCATGAGTTCCAACAAACATTTCAGGGAGACTGCTATGAAGCTGGGCACCTGTCCCACCAGCACCGAGCATACTGAGGAGAAGGAGTGCTGGAGTCCAGGTGTCGCTGGCCCGTCTGGGCTACATAGTGAGACCTTGCGATAATAATTCAAGACCACAAGACAGCATGGTGACTGTGGGGAATACAAATACAGCGTCACGTTATGCATTATTGTACTCGTTCCTCTCTCTCTGCATATTACCCACCGTGTAACCATTCAGATTTATAGGAAGATATTTTACTTCACATAGGCATACCACAAGGGTTTGAATACAAACAGGGGATTGTGGAAGTTTTGTGCTCAGAATGAGTTTTCAGTCATTGTCTACATGAAGGGAAGCTGTTCTACTAATGAGGAGAAATCCTTTTCAGGTAGAACATGATTAATTGGTTCAGGGCGTGGGGAAAAGGATCCGCAGTTACATGTGCTTGCTTGCAAAGCTTTATGGCTCAGGATCACTTCCCCAGTAGGCACGTAAAGCCAGGTCCACAAAGTGGCACATGACCCTGGAGTTTGTTTGCAGTGTCTAGAGGCCCTGGCGTGTACATACTGTCTCTGACCTTCTGTCTCTGCCTCCCATCACTCTGCCAAATAAATAAATGAATGAATGATAATGTTTAGAGGTCCAAATGTTTATGTTATCTTGGCCTAGAGTAGCTCTGATCTTCTGTGGTCCCTGTGCCCCTGACTCCTGTGCGGTGGGGTTACACACTTGAATGTGTATGTGCGAAAGTATGATTTGTACACGTACTTACAAATTGCCTCCATTCCAAACATCACAATCACAGTCCACAGTCAGTAGGCGCCAACCCCAACCACCAAAGGCTTCTTCCCCAACTACCTTCCATTCTGTGTCATAGCCCTTCCCAACCTCAGCTCTCTTCCTAGTCCATTGATCTAAGCAGTCACAGAAGACACTGTCCCTTGTCCTTTTCTGAGCACATTTCACTCTCTAGCCTCTATGTTGGTTTGAACTTTTATCCTGATGTGGCAGCACAGGAGGCATAGTGTGAGAAAGTACATGATGTGTCCAAAGTCACAGACCTCATGGATATCAGCGCTCAAACTGCAGTTGTGATCCATAGCTCAGTACTTTCCCCATTCTTGCAGGCTATTTGAGGATGCTTTGTTGAGGCGTGTGTGTCATCTAATAAAACCAAACTTAACCTTATTTATTTCTTACCTGACATAGTCAGAGGAGAAGCGAGATTCCCCTGTCTCACAAGGGATTTGGATAGAGTCCTTGGACTTTTCTGGGAACCAGAAATCATCCGCACACGTGTCCAGTAAGAAGAACACAGTTAACCGGTCACTGGCCACTTGCGATGATCCAAATTTGTTTACAGGCAGCTCCGTGGAAACCTCAAGATTCTACCAGGTGGTGATTGGTCTAGAGGGACAATGATGTCATAGGCTGTTAGTAGCCAATAGGCAGGTCGGCTGTCCGTGAAAAGACAGGATATGGTGGAGAGAATGGCATGGGGTTTATCAATGCCGCAGGCAGGTAAGACCTTGGCAAGTGACAGTCCACATGAAAGACCTGATAGTCCTTGCTTCCCTTGGTTCTTTTATTTGTGGAATGCAACCGCATGTTTCTAATAAACGCTCAGGAGGAAAGATTTTACCCTTTGTATGGGTCATTTCACTTTCCAGTAGACCCTGAGCACCAGAATGTGATTATACATACAGGTACAGCTGGCCTCCTTGTGGAGGAAGGAAAGAGACGAGTGTAGGCTGGGCACGTGTGGTGGTTCTGAAACCATTTCAGTTCCCCTGATGGGAGATGCGATGGCAGCTCAGAAGGAGAGAGGAGGGATACAGAGCAGTCTTTCCTGCTTTGAAGAATACGGTGAATGAAGGTCATCACATGCACCTTGCAGGGGTGATGACGGTCAAGGCGCTTCTCTTTAGTTTCTTCTTGATATCTCCCTTGCTTGGGCCACCCTGGGTCATCTGGACTCACATCTTGTGCCAATTCCTTCTCCTGTTTACTGAGAAATTGTGTTTGCCAAAGCTTGGGTTTGCAAGTTGGGTTTCCTGATGCGCCTGGCTGTTACTTCCGGTGATCTTCCAGAAGCAGCGGTCTTCAGGACAGGGTCCACATGGATTCTGAACATCACAGGCAACACCAGATGGGCAGAGGATGCTGCTGACTGTATAAATCCCTATCTCCCACTTTGCGATTGACTTCTGCCTCCTCTTCACTATGTCTTTAGGATTTGTCCTCGTCCTTCTCCTGCTCATCCTGCTCCTCTTCTACACGTTCTCCCCATAACTCCTCATCTTCTTTTGACCCTTTGAATCAGGGTCTAACTCCATAATGCATGGGGACCTCGTACTCTCTTGACGTCCAAGCTGTCCTTGACCTGATGCGCATTCCTCCTGCTTCAGCCTCCTGAGTGATAAGACCACAAGGTGTGAGCCACTACAACCCTGTGTTGTATGTATTCTCACAGAGTGACATGTGTGTGGTAGTTAGTGAAACTTCCTGCCCTTCGCAGCAGTTTCTATGGAACATGAGGTCTTGAGCATTCTCTGCCATGCTGGGGTGTGAGTTGAGGTAAATGGAGTGGAGGCAGAGGACCACGCGGGAGAGTCGCCCTTAGAGAAGAAGACGTTGCGCGAGGGCGTGCTGCAGGTGCACTGAAGTCATCTCCATGAGCATGTGTGGGTTCCTGGGATCAATGGGTCAAACCGGTAGCCGCGTACAGTGTTAATGGTACACACAGCTGGATAGGCCACGCGTTGCTGTGTATGTCGTTGCCTGTAGGATAGAGGAAATTTGGGTTCACATGGAAGAACCTTGACTACCAGGTCATCTCCCTGCCGGTCTTGTTGTTTTTGGAGTCAGGGTATCACAAAGAACTGCTTGGTGGAATGGAACTCTTAATTCTCCTGACTCGCCCTTCTGTAAGCTGAGTTTATGGACAGGTACTGCCATGACCTGCTTGGGATGTGTGTCAGAGGCAGGAGGCTAGGACTTTCTGTTGATCAGTAGTTAGTAGTAGGCACTGAGCGTCGGTTGTTAACTACAGTCCACTCAGTTGAGCTTCTATTTCACTGTTTGACTTGTGACTTTTTATAAGTGACTTTGGACTTTTTAATTGACCTGAGACCGTGTATATGACCTGTCACTGAAAGTGATTGTGAATGTTCAAGTAACCTGCAACTGTCTACGTAACCTCTGCTTGTGTAATGGTCCCGTCACTGTGTATTTGACCTGCAAGTGACAGCGAGTGGCAACTGAAACAGTGACCAGTGACTGTGTACATGACTTCTCATTCTGTAAATGTCATGTGACTATGTCGGTGTCCTGTGACGATGTACGTGAATTACCACTGTGTAAATGATGTTTCACTGTGACAGCGAGCCGTGACTGTGAAAAGGTGCTACCACTGAGTAAATGATGTTTCACCGTGGCAGTGACCTGTGACTGTGTACGTGACCTGAGCCAGTGTCCTGTGACTGTGTATGTGGTCTGCTTCTATGTAACTGTCTCAAAACGGCGTATGTGACATGCGTATAGGTAAGTGAAAGTTACCAGTTATTGTGGGCCTTGCCTTGCTGTAAGTGACCTCTGATTGTGTAATGGTACTGTCAGTGTGTATGGCAGCTGTAAGTGAACGTGACTTCAACTGGGTAAGTGATCTGTGACTGTGTAAGTGACATGTCAGTATGTAAGTGACATGCGACGGTGTTGCTGTCCTGTGAAGACGTGAGTGAAATACCACTGTGTAAATGATGTTTCACTGTGACAGTGCCCTATGAATGCCTGAGGTTAATAAAACTGTGTAAATGAGTTTTCACTCTGTAAGCGACCTGGGCCTGGGTAACTGACCAGGGACTATACATGTGTCCTGTGACTGTGTAAGTGACCTGTGTATAGGTAAATTGGCTTTGACTGTTAGAGACCCTGTTACTGTGTGGCTTGCCTTGGGTAAGTGGTCTGTAACTGTGCTTGTGACCTGTCATTGTCTAAGCAACTTGTCACAGTGTAAGGAAGCTCAATAGAACCACTGGTCCCCTCAGGTTGGGGTTTGGTGTAACCTTTGTTAAGGTGCTGTATCTGGGGTGAATAGGCATTTGCTCACATCTCTTTAGGAATTACTGGACATATTAGCATAATTTTCTCCCTCTCCTCTTTTCTTCTGTTTCATGGTGTGTTTATTTTTGAGGTTGGCCGGTTGCTTGTTTTTCTGTTGCTAAACATTCCGAAATGTGGTACATGTCTGGATTCTGAAACCTCCGTGTCTCTGGAGTTTCAAGAAAATATGTCATCACATATAGTGTGGTGTCATCCTGGGTGAGCCTCCAGAGGTCTGGGATTGTCTAAGGGGCGGAATAGAATGTCGTTCCCTCATTTTGTTCTTTCTACCTTTAGCCCAAATTGCCTCATTACATATGACCTGATCTGGCCATTGTTCCATTGCCTTTCGTGCCTCTACCTTCCCATATCAAGAAACCTAATTAAGAGTCTCTCGTTGTTTCTATACTGTCTCATGCAGCACTAATATCTTAATGGATACTCTGTTATCAGCGTTCCTACATCGTAGAGTGATTGGACATTAAGAGGTGTTTGATATTTGGCCCACATGCTGTGTTCCTAGTGGGCCGTTCAGTGGTTGACTTGGACTGGACCTGGTGACCGAGAAAAGATGACATGTACAAAAACATAAATAGGCCTCAGGGATGGCTCACTGGATAACGTACTTGCCCCTAAAACCTAACAACCTGGATCTCCTTCCGTACTGCCCACATCAAACCACATGTTCAAAGTGGCCCATGCATCTGGCGTTTGGGCAGCAGCTAGTAACTTGGTGCACCATTCTCTCTCAGTCTGTACCGCCCCTCTTTATCCTTCCACATAAATATTAGCAATGTGCAAATAAGCTTGTCGAATGCAGCAAGTTCCTTCACTGTCACAAAGAAAGGGGATTAAAATTTTTTCTCCCAGTCAAAATGCCAGAATTATAGAACCCATGGCACAAGCAAAGCAAACATTAATTTGAGGTTCCTTTCAGTGACGAGGTCTTGGAAGTGTCTGTGTCTCTGTGTATCTGGTTTGAGTGTTCCCTGTGTCTGTCTCCATAACACTTTTGCTGATATGAGAAAGTGGCTCTTGCTCATTTCCCCAGCAGCTCTCTGGATTCAGCAGGGGCTCCGGTCTGGTGCAATGGGCTGATTCTCTCCCCAGTTCTGTGTCCATCTGAAAAACAGAAGCAAAATCTCCAGTGGACAGCCGTGGACAGTGAGATCACTGCAAGATATGTGGACTTCCATAATTTTTTGAGAGGAGTTTAATAATTGTGGGCACCTTTGAACCCCACTCTTGGTGGGAGTTTCATATTGGAGAGCAGGGTCCTTTTTGGTTACGGGTCTGACGTGCATCCCCATTCCAGGTTTGAGTTCCTTTCCACTGAGTGGATCCATTAGCCCAATTAGGAACACTTGGTAACCCCCCATGGCTATGTGGCACTATTGTACTTTTGTGAGCATCACATCAGGTTGATTTCTGCTGAGGAGCTGAGACCATGAGTTGCTTACACAGATGTTGTTGATTTTCCCGTAGTCGCTCATGGTATACCTTCTGCCACTAGAAAAGCCAACTATCTGTGGGTTGACTCTCTTGTGCTTCCTAGCCAGGTTGCTCCATGTTCCGTCCCAACATCATATGGTGTATTCAGCAGTAGGGTCTTACCATTATAAACCTTTGTTACTTCAACAACTACTGTGCCAGAATTCTGTCTTCTTTGAGGCAACGTTGTTGGTCTCTCTGATCACAGCTCTTTGTGGGTGTTACCCATATGCTGGTATTTGGGTCCAGATTTTTGTTGCCCCCCACATAACATTACCCTCCCCTGCTGCCCGTTCATCCCTGTGGTCCAGCCCTGGAGATGATTATGAGGTATGTTGGCATCTTGGGCTAAATGAGGTTGGGAGCCACAGATGAGAGAATCCATGTGAAAATTCTAGGTCTGTGATTGGGTGAATTTGGTGCGGAGGACCTACTCCAAGAGGCTATGTTCTTCGAATTTCACTGTGTCACTTTTCCTAACTGGTGCATAGAATTCCGACGTGTAGAAAAACCACTTCTTCGTTATATATTCATCTAATGATGGATATCTGGCCTGATTCCAGTTCTTAGCTACTATGGAATTAATAAATATAGTTGAGCAACAATCTCTGAGCTGAGGTTTGAGCCTTTAGGGTAAAAGCCCCAGTAACACAACAACTGGGTATGTGGATGCATTTATAGTCTTTCTTTATAGGAGTGTCCATTGGCATGGCTCAGGTAAAATTCGTGTGAGAGAGAGTGGGATGATCGAGGCATATTTGGGTCATTGTGCACAGAGACATGGCCTCTCCCCCATACTGATGGCCACAGCAAAATACAACTCCCACAATCCTCATGGGGGGATGACAGGAGGACTAGGGTGCATCAGTACGGGCTGTACACACTCTATTTACATAACTTTTGAAATATAAAAGAAACAAACGTTGAAAAACTACATCAATACGTGTCCTCTATATTTACTAATTATCTGAAGTAAGAGTGCATGAAGTGAAACCCTAGATGATCATTTAAAAGGATGTGTATAGGTACATTCCAAGTAATCAAGGAAGGGCTTTAGAGAGGGTTTTGTGGCTAAAGCGCTTGCCCGTGAATCCAAAACAGGTGTTTGATCTGTGTGCACAAGCCCCAAACCAGGTGCACAAAGGTGACCCAAGTATAAGGCTGCATAAGTGCCAGGCATTTCATTGTGTTGGCTAAAGGCGTGGAATGCCAGTCCCCTCTCTTCCTGTTTCCCAGAAAAAAAAAATCAAAGGGGCCACCCGAAATGTATGAAAAAACTCCAAACTCAAATAGGCCAGGGCTGGAGAGACAGCTTAAAGTAAAGGCAGAAGTCATGGTGGGAGACAGATTGGGAGAGAGAGATTGTGTTTGTCTAGGTGTTCAGATAGCTCTTGCTGCCTGACAGAAACTCCAGGTGCATGTGGCACTTTGTGTATCTGGCCTTCGGTGATTAGTAAGGAATCAAACCCAGGCCAGCAGGCTTGGCACGTAAGCACCTTCAACCACTGATCATTCTCTCCCTCCAGGTGGTCTCTGTGGTCCATGAGAGGTGCACATGAATTTCTTCTGGTGACCAAGGAAGGCATTCACTCTTTTAAATCAGGTACTTGATCTCTAACACCAATCTAAAAACAAGCTGTGCCATAGTCTTTGCCAATGATCCTTGCTATTAATGTTTCATACATCAGTTGTCATACTGCACACTGGTTGGAAGGTGTGTAGCTGTGTGGTACCTCACTGGATGAGAACTCGGATATTCACAACCTCAACTGCTGTGAGTGTCCAGCAGATTTCATGTTACCAACTTGGTCAAGAGAGCACCTTGTAGCTGGACTTTGAAGACAAAGGTTTAAAGGCTGTTTCTGATGTCGTCACTTATTCTCTGATGCTTCCTGCGCCCAAGTGACAGGGAGATACAGTCAGAGTTCTGAACATACTCTGCCCCTTCTGCACAAGACAGGAGTCTCTTCCCCTTTCTCCTTTTCCTTTCAGTCCATATATTTGGTGAGAAAACGTTAAGAGGAATAGCTGGCCATGGTAGGAAACATTTTCTTAAAGTTTGTAAGACCAAAGGAGCAGTGTTTTCATTTGAATGCCAACACGTTACAATTCATGGTAATATTTTGTGTGGATTGGTCCCATAGGCCTGAGTCATGAGAAATTCCTAGCATCTGAATATGGGTGCAGAGATCCTTGTCAGCTGAACAGGGTGGATAGAGAAGTTTGGAGGGCACAAGTATTTTATTTATTTTGTTTTTATTGATTAGTTTTGTACTCAGCAAATGCAGTGTATTTGGTACCATTATTAGGCTCATCCATCACCTACCCTCTCCTCTTTGCCCCTCCTTTTTGAAGTATATGGGTCATGCATTCTGGAGTTAGCCCACAGTTATGGGTATGGTAAAGGTCTGCATATCATGACCCAACATGTGGCTGTGACTTTCTTTCCTCCAGCTCTTCCACAAAATTTCCCTGAGCCATGTTGGGTACGTTTTGATCTGCTTCAGTGATGAGGTGTTGGGTGCCTCTGGGTTTCTGGATCTCTGATTTGGTTGGAGTTGATTTTTCCTTGTGTTGATCTCCTTCACACTTCTGCTGGTACCGGGTTCACCAAGAAAAAAGGACCCTTGCTTGTTTTGCCAAATGTTCTTGCACACGTATTTTTGAATTGTTCTCTAATGTCTCCTAAAGTCCTGTGTATTCCAGAATTGTTCATTGGTGTGTGTGTGTGTGTGTGTGTGTGTGTGTGTGTGTGTAGAGCGCTGTTAGGCAGGGATTGTTGCTAATGGGAGGTTTGGAATCCTCATTCAGGAAAGTTAGACTATGAAGGAAGGGGAATGTGGGAGACTGGCCTCTGCAGTATTTGTTATTGCTTAGAGGCAGTCGAAGAGAGCTATTTGCTCTGCCACATGCTTCCCGCAGCTTCCATTCACCAGACACAACAGAGGCTCAAAGCAGTGTGCCATCTGACCTTGGACTGCAATATGATCAGAAGAAAACTTTTGTCCCATATTCTTAATCATTTCAGGTGTTTTTATTTTCATTAATGCATTTTTGTGTGTGTGCATGTTCACAAGTGTGCAAATGTACTTGTGTGCACACATATGGATGCCAGAGCCTAACCTAAGTGTCATTCCTCAGGAGGACTCCTGCTTCTTGGTTTATGGAGCTATTATCTGCCTCCAACCCAGGCTGGTCTTTAGTTCACTATGTAGTCTCAGGCTGGCCTTGAACCCACTGCATTCCTCCCTCCTTGGTGCGATGAGTGCGGGAGTGTCGATGTGTGCTTCCATGCCTGGCCTGGACCCCCTTTTCTGAAATTGGATATGAGACTATGGGTGCTTGGCCGCAGGGATTTCCCGTATCTACACCTACCCAGGCTTGAGAACGTGAGCATCTGCTACCGGACCTGGCATGTGTTCTGGGGACCAAGTGTAGCTCCTTTTGCTTGAAAAGCAAGACCTTTACCTACCGATGAAGGTCCCCAGTCTTTTTGTAAAATCTGTTATCAGCACATATTTATCGCACCTAGCAACAGTATTTATATATGTATGGAATATTATGGATGTGTATATGTGTGTCCATGTAGATGACAAACCCTGTGCATGGGTGCAGTAGCCAGGGAGGACATTGGGTGTCATCCTCTATTGCCCTCCTGTGATAATTCTCGAGGTGGCATCAGACAAAGTTTGGAGTTGTTACTTTTTATTTAGAATGTGGAAGAGTGAGCCTCAGTGATTTTCCTTTCTCCTCCCATTCAACATGTGAGTTACAGGCATGTGTGGAAGTGCAAGGCTTTTTATGTGGGTCTCAGGGATTGAACTCAGGTCCTATGGTTTGCATAGCAACTATGTTTTCCATGCCAAATTAAATCCACAGCTCCCAGATCTGTTTCGTAATGACAATTTCATTCAAGTGTGTTCTGTTTGACCATAACCACCCATCTCTCTACCTTTGTACTCTTTCACTGCCTCAGGAACCTCAATTCTTCTACGAAATATAGGGAGACAAAGAGAAAGAGAAAGAGAAACAGGAGGGGGGGGGAGCGCGAGCCTGTTTTGTGAAGGTCAGAGGACTTCAAGTAATCTATGTCCTCATTTCCCTGACCCAGAGTTTCTTTGTATTGGGAATGAAATGTCACACTGCAAACAGATGACTGACAGGCTGACCCATTTGTTTGGGATTCTCCTGGATATTTCTACCACTGTTGTAGGCATCTTGGGATCCCACATGCTTGTGCCACTTTATATCTGGTGTTACATTGGTGTTGGTGACTTGAACCTGACCCAGTAGGCTTTGCCAAACAAGTATTGTTATCAACTAGGGAATGCCCCAGCTACCCCTAATATTCTTATTTCTGCATTTGTGCTCTATAGACATGATTTTACATACGTAGGTAAAATGTAGGATTAGTAGATGAGGCAAAACGTATCATAATTGGACTGCTGAGCCCCCCCTCATTTTTCTTATTTTAATGATTGTCTACTGAAAACTTTTCTGAAAATATGACTTCATTCTTCATTATGGCTACATAAAATGTCATTGTATTCAATGTGCTTTGTGCATAATATCATTATTTTTAATGGGCATATAAGTCAGTTTCATATTTTGGCTATTGTGAATGCTGTTTCAGTAATCATGGAAAGGTGTGCACTTATCGCTCTAGTGTGCTGCTTTAGGACATATACGTAGGTGTGTTTCGTCCCGGTCATATGGTAGCTCTGTGTGTCTATGTGTATTTTGAGAAAAAGTGTCCTATGACTCAAGATGGCCTCAATCCTGCTACATCCCTTGGGGGCATACGACTTCTGATCCTCCTGCATCAGCTGCCAAGTGCTGAGTTTGCCTGATTGTGCAGAGGTACATGGGTTCTGCAAAGATGTGGATTGAATCTTAGGATTTCAGATTTTCAATAGTTGATTGACAGAGACAGAGAGAGAGAGAGAGAGAGAGAAGAGTGGGTTAGAGAGAGAGAGAGAGATTGAGAGAGAGCGGGCACTGTAGGGCCTACAGCTACTGCCAAGGAACTCTACATGCAGGTGCACAGGTCACCTTGAGCATCGGGTTACATGGGTCCTGACCAATGGAACCTGGCTGTTTTCGGTTTGCAGGCAAGCACCATAATCAGTAAGATATCTCTCCAGCCCAAACCTTGGGATTGCTGCTTGCTAGTCAAGTAGTATATACCTGAGCTATATCTCCAGCCCTTATTTACCTAAAGATCTCCATGTCAACAGATCACACAGACATTTGCATTTCAACATTTATTTTAGCACCATTTACAATTGAAAATTGGGGCACCAGCATAGTGGTCAATAACAGAGGAGTGTGTAAGGACATGTTGTACATATGTGCTTTGGTATAGATTTCAACCATAAAACCAATCCAAGTTATGTTGTTTGCCAAAAAAGAAAGAAAACAGAGGTAATCAAGGTAATTGTGTCTCAGAAGAAAAGATAGCAAGTCTTGGATCCTATGTATTTCCTACATTTTACACAGACTCAGAGACTTATGTACTCCGCTTGATAAAACATTGGAGAGAAAGTGTTCACGGACCAATGGGTATTCACAGGAAGAAGAGTGGCAAAGGGAGGGTTCACTGTAGAAGGAGATATGATCCATGTAGCAAATATACTTTTTTAACAATTATTTTTATTGACAACTTGTGTACTTCCAGACAATAAACCATGATATTTTCCTCCCATCCCCCACTTTCCCTTCACAACTCTGCTCTCCATCCTATACTCTCCCTCCCTCATTAGTCTCTTTGTAAGTTTCATGTCATCGTCTTTTTCTCCTGTTATGACAGTCTTGCGTAGAGGACACTGCAAGTCTCAAGTTTGGCCAAATAAGCCAAGTGACCAAAGGAGAGCAATAGTGGCATGTGACATCTGTTGGAAAACAACTGCTTTCGAATTGTACCGAATGCCTGCTCTGTGGGACGCAATCCACGCCTGCTACTGAAAACCTAATCGTACGTCTATGGCAGGGCAGGTGATGAGACTTATGGGTAGAAAGCCTGCTCTTGTCTGGATAAATGCCTATTTTATTGTCACCCAACTTCCTTGGAAGCTCTACACTAAATGTTCCTATTTTCATGTTAATGCTACTCTCACTTCTGCTTAGGGAAGCTTCACTTTGTGGATGGCCATGACTACTAGGATGACCCATATGGCAACCTAGTGCTGCGATGAAGGGACAGAGGATTGTCCTGCAATGAAACAATAGACTCTTGGTTTCAACAAATAAAGAAATGTTTTATTTGAGAGAAAAAGAACTGCAGAGAAAGAGATAAAAAGAGAGACACAGTGTTGCAGTCAGTTCTGCCTTGCTGACAGTAAACACCCGACCGCGAGCAGATTGTGGGAAAAGAGGGATTTATTTTGCATTACAGACTTGAGGGGAAGCTACATGAAGGCAAGGGAAAATGATGGCATGGGCAGAGGGTGGACATCACCTCTGGCCAACATCAGATGGACAAGAGCTATGTCCGAGGTTGTAGAACATGGGCAAGAGCAATCTGGCTAGAACACCCATAAGCAGCCCCACAGATAGACACTGCTCCAGGAGGTGTTCATTCCCCCATTACCATCAGACTGATACCTAGCATCCAAAAATATCTATGTTTATGGTGAACACCTGAATCTAACTACCACATTCTGCCCTAGCCTCCATGAAGTGATAACCATAGATAATGTAGAATGGAATACATCCATCCAACTTCAAAATTCCCCATAGTTTTGAAGCTATACCAAAGATCTTCAACATCCCCAAAGTCCAAGATGTTTTAACTGCGCAAAAATACAAAACAACAACACCGCCAACAACAAAATACCCTATTTGTGAAGAAGAAACATCTACACTGGCATTGAGAAGAGCAAAGAAATATTCAACCAATTCAAGATTTAAACAGGGCAAACGTCAGACTCTGTAACTCCAAGTCCAACAACTCCAACTAGTGACAAGTCACTGGAATTTGAATTCTGCTCCTGGAGCTACACGCCTATGGTCTCAGAAAATTTCTTCTGTTGCATTAATTGTATATTTTAAAATTTGAGTTACATCATACCTGGATGGGAATGAGAGACCCCCAGAGAGAGGATATGGGTACACCAATTCCTCTAGTCAATGGAATTTAACTCCAGACGTGTGTGCCACCCTGTAAGTGTGGGTACTGGGAAATCAAACCTGGGTCTTAGGCTTTGAAGGCAAGTGCCTTACGTGCTAAGACATCCGTCCAGCTCAAGCAGGGAATTTTTTTTTACATGAGGTGTTAATGTACGTGGAACATCTGCTCTTACTGTGGGTGGCGCTATTTTTTGAGGTACCGTATCAGGACTTAATTACGTGGAGGAAGCAGCTGAGCTGCAGCGTCCAAATCTCTCTCTCTCTCTCTCTCTCTCTCTCTCTCTCTGCAGTTTGATCTCTCACTGTCTCCTGACAGTGATACCAGAAGGCCAGGTTCTTCATGCTCCTGTTCCTATGGCCTCCCCACCCTGATGGAGGTGGAAGGTGAGTTCATTCCCTCCCACCCTTAACTCACTTCTACTCAGGTATTTGTGCACAACAATCAGAAAGTTTCTAAAATCTCCCGATTCCCTATCACGTATTCCAAAAAAATGGTGTTGATGAAGGCGAAATGGCATTTGAACTCAAAACAGAGGACTTCCACTGTCTAGGATACACTTGGAAACTAATGTGTATCATTGCTCTAAGCCGCTCTTACAGTATACAGCCCCAATACCGAGCATATTCCAGATTCTTTTCTTGTCACACAGGTTACCTGTGCTGCGTGTAGATTTGTAAATCCAACTTTGAGTACCCTCAGAGTAGGCGAGTAATGTGCCAGGTGTACCTCGTGTACTTCAATCCAACCGCAGAAGTTATTCTAAGCGTTGAGCTTGCCTACTATTCAAGTGTACTAGCAGGCTGAGCGGGTCAATTGACTGGCAGTATCTAAACTTCAGCTGAGCACCATACACATTCAATAAAAAGCCATCACAGAGGATGCAGATGTGGGGATTGAATCAAACATATAACCTTATAGGGGCAAAATCCTTCAGGGTGTGTATTGCTATACATACTTCATCCTTTCAGCTGGGAGGCTGAGATTTCGGTTGTGAAATGTGTTCCAAGTCATCCTGGGTCTGTATCAGACCCTGCTTCCCAGAATGACAGAAGAAAGAGACAAAGACCCTGTGAATTTGAATGCATCAAAGGCAAGTAGAGTGAACCATCAAATACAGTTTAATTGAGAATGGTAACGCCAACCAAGAATATCTAACCCATACCCGTCCTGACATATAAAGAAAGATAAGCACTTACAGTGCAGGCCTACCTACCTGAACTGGTTACGTAGTGGCGTGGCTTCAAGTGTCACCAATGCCAGTGCTGTGTGCCCACCTCGATCCCTCCGTAGTATGCTATGAATCTGATCAGCTGTGTTAATTCCCAACTTGAGATCAGCCTAGATCCTGTCATTCAGAATACCTTAGTTTATGGGGAACACCTGAATGGAACAAGCATATTCTACCCTTGCTGGCATAAACTGACGACTATACATGATGTCAAATGGAATGCATTCATCCAGCTTCAAAAGTCCCCATAGATTTTTTATCTATCCCAATGATTTTCAAACACCCCCATATTCCAAGTTACTTTAACAGAGTTAAAAAACTAAAAAAAAAAAAAAAAGTACATCAAAACCCCAAATAGCAGAAAATAAACATTCAGACTATGAATGGTGTTATGGCAGAGCCAAGAAACATCCAACCAATTCAAGATTTAAGCAAGGCATAGTCCAAACTTGGTATCTCCAAGTCCAATATCTCCAACTGGTCACAAGTCCCTGGAATTCCAATTCAGCCCCTCCGGCTAAATGACCCTTGGTCCTGTAAAACTTTATCCA
This sequence comes from Jaculus jaculus, assembly GCF_020740685.1. NCBI lineage: Eukaryota > Metazoa > Chordata > Mammalia > Rodentia > Dipodidae > Jaculus > Jaculus jaculus. Next base: position 80,149,082 of record NC_059110.1, on the reverse strand, counting down.
GTGCTGGCAGCACTCCTTGGCAGCCATCTCATAGGCCTAGCATCTCATTTGGGTGTCAGCTGCAACCCCCGACTCATCATCATGGCTCTCTTGGGTGCCAGGCAGGAAATTCAACAAGCCTGCTTCACACTACCCATGGACATTTTCAAAGTGCAAAACCGTGTTGCCAAATCAGAGACCTCCCTTTCCAGCGATTGTTATACTCCCTCATACCAGGTGGGCTGCAGAGTTTCTGAATCCAGGGAGGAATAAAGCAGACTTTAAAGAACAGCACACTCTTTCAGCATTCATGCCACTGGAGGTGTCTGCATTCTACCTGTTGTCCCAGTGCAGGTCAGATGCCCAATTTCTGATTTCTGTGTTTTGTATTTTCGACGTGACTTCTCACCCTTGCACACGCTAACCCGAGTATTTCCTATTCATTCTCTAGGTGACCTTCACCTCAAAATGATACTCCTACTCTACCATGTGAGAGCGGGGATTCAAGGCTTGCGCGAGCGTGCCCGGTTAGCTGTCCAGTCTCAGTGGTTGTAATCTCTCAGGCAGTTGCAGGTGAACGAGCAGAATGTTCAGCCCAGAGGTTTCATTGTTTTCCTTGCCATGTCCCTGTGCTTGAACCAGTCCATTTGTATGCGATACAACCCCGCACAAGATCTCAGGACACGCATTTACTAGCTAGCCTCTCACTCAAAATGCTTCTGGCCCAGAGCCTGCAAAGTACTCTTTCACACTCAGAAGCCAAACCTTCAGTCCGTGGGTCTTATTGCATTCATGCCTTGCAACTCTGACCAGAATAGGCCATCCATCTGTGCTCCGAATACTGCAAGGTGACTCCTAGGCCAACATTTCAAATCCTACCCCATTTCTTCCTCAAAAATCCACCTCAAAAGGCAACAAGCCACACATTCATGTGTCTAGCAGCAGTGATCCCACTTGTCAGTGCCAACATTCCCTTTGCAGTGAGTTCACACTGCTGGCAGGAAACACCCAACAAAGAGCAGAGTGTGGGGAAAAAGGGCTGATGTTGGCTTACAGACTGGATGGGAAGCTCCATGAATGCCAGGGGAAGCGATGGCATGAGCAGAGGGTGGACATTGCATTCTGGCCATCCTCACATGCACAATAGGTACAGGAGAGTGAGCCAAACACTAGCAAGAGGAAACTGGCTATAAGTCTCATAAGCCCTCCAAGAACAGTACACTGCCTCCAGGAGGTCTGCATTCTCATTTGGACGTCAGACAGAAACTTAGCATTTGGAACACCTAAGCTTCTGGGGGAAACATGAATCAAACCACCACAGACAGAGAGAGAGAGAGGTTTGGCAACCAGGGTTTCATGCCACTGCAAATGAACACCCGGTTCATGTGCCCCCTAAAGCGTCTGGCTTTATGCGGGGAGTGGGGAATCGAATCCAGGCTCTTTGCAGACCTGTGCCTTTCACCTCAGAGCCATCTTTGCAGCCAAAATATGCTTGTTGGAAAGTGTCCTCAAGCAACTACCATGTACTGTTACGTATGTTATCATACACTAAAGGAGAAATTTCAGGAAAACTTATTAATTATAGTACAGGTATGTGGCTTGCCCTATTTTATGCAAATTTTATTATGTTTAACTATTAGGTAGATACCTGAGTTTGACTTCATACTATATACATTTTAGAAGGTAGTTTGTACAGAAAACTAAGATAAATACTATTAAAGGTCTGCCAAGTACCTCAAGTGACAACTTCTCATCTGTTAATGACTTCAACTACATTTGTAACAATTGCCGGGACATGCATATGTCTGTCTACCTCCATATTACTCTCTCTATGTGTATATCTCTACATGTCTATGATGAATATCTATGCATCCAGAGCTATATCTGTCTATAACTGTGTGGAAACTAAGGTGACCAATGTGTCCAACGGTATAGCTGCTCTTAGATCATATACCCATAATATTCAGAAATTTCCATGTCCCTTTCCCTCTGAACAAAGTACTGAACTCTGCCCAGGGCAGTGTACTGGGCCGCGTTCTCACGCTCCCGCTGAGCCCTCCTCTTCATGGCCTCGCGCTCTGGCCTCTGCTCATCTGTGATGGGGGTGGACTCAACTGGCCCTGGAAAATCGACTTTCCTCCATGGTATTGGCTGGCGGCTGAAGTCTTCCAAGAGATACTGGGTGTTTGCGTTGGGAAGTGAGTGGACCTTGGTCGGTGCAGTGGAAACAGGCTCCTTGTGCAGAGAAGTGCAGGATGAGGTCTTGTAGGGAGCTGGCCTACAGGCAACAGACTGAGAGACCCCGTGCTGGGTAGGGTGGTTGAAGCCTGGTCTGGGGAGACTGCTGGAAACTGGCCCAGCAGTGAAAGTTGTGCTGGCAGGAGCTGCTTGTGATGGCTTGACTGCAGGCGGCTGAGCAGGGTTCGATGGAGGCCTGGCAGGGTCAGGTGCCGGGGCCCTCTGTGAAGCCAGGGAGTGTGGCCTCCTAGGAGCAAGGCGAGCTTGGGGCTTGTCCATGCTAAGAAAGGGCAAAGGCACTAACTTGACCTTCCCAGGTGGGGGCAGCTCACACTGGGAGGGAGAACGCCGCTCTGTGCCAACACTGCCCTCTGGTTTCTGGCCTTTGCCTTGGGTTTGCTCAGTCCCTGTCTCCTGGCATGGGATCCGCAGCCCGGATTGGAGGCCTGGGGATGGTCTGGGCTCTGTGGTGCAGCGTGTGTTGCCCAGAGCCCGGCAGGAAGAGAGCCCTGTTTTCGGCTCCATCTTCTTCCCCAGGGCGTGGAAGACCTGCACTGACTCCAGCATGTGCATGCCCAGGGAGCTGCGAGGCTTTTTAAAGAACTCTTGGCAGAGCTCAGGTGGATGGCCCTTCCTCCTCTTGGCCCTGGGGATGGGCGGCTTCTCTTCTGCTTTCGCCTTGCCCCCTGCCGTCTTTTGCTCTTCACATGTCTTGGACTTCCTTGCTCTGGGCCTTCTGGGCCTTTCATGGCCAGGGCCCTGAGCTTTCTTGGGCCTGCTGGGTGTGGCTTTCTGAGCTCTGTGGAGGGAATGCTTGGCTGTGATGTCGGGAGCCCTGCCACTGGCTGTAGCACTGCCAACAAGCACCTCTCCCTCCTCTCCCTCCGCCTGGCCCTCTGGGTCCTGGCGCTGCAATTTGGCCTTGGGAGCTTCGTCCCTTAAGTCAGACACTTTCTCCTTTTCCTCCCTCTCTAGAGGCGGGGGGCCCTCCATGAAAGTGCTGCTCACCTGCACCTCACTCGCCTCTGTGCTTCCTGGAATTTGGGGCTTAGTTGGTGCTGGAAAGTCAGTATCGGTCACAGGGCTGAAGGGCTGGGCAAGCCAGACATCTTCCCCCAGAATTCTCAGGTCTTCAGAACCTCTGTTAGATTCCAGTCCTCCCTCCAGTGCCCACTTGTCCTTGAAACTTTGGCAGTTCTCTCCCAAGTGGGCATTTTGGGAACCAGGAGTGTTCCCTGGGCTCACCGATTCAGTGGGGGAACGGATGTCACAGGTATTGGGCATTTGTAACGGGAGGAGTACAGGATCTTCTTGCTCATCTTTTGAAGTCTGGTAGGCACCCAGAGGTTGTGCGATCTCAGTTTGAATAGCATCCAAAATCGCATTGTCTGCTTGTTTAGCACGTGGAGCAGGAGGTAAGGCCAGGAAGCGAGAAGGGCTTTGAACTGGAGATTCGGAAATGTCCCAACACTCAGATGCTGGCTTACTCTCCAATGTGCAGGATTTGGCAAGTTGTGACGTTTGTGGCAGGCAGAATGTCTGGCTTTCAGTTAGCATTCCCAGGGATGTTTCCAGTGTCAGGTTAGCATCCAAGCCCTGAGAATCTGCCATCGCTGTAAAGAAATCAAAAGAGGGACGTCAGTCCTGTGAGGCGACATGATCCGCTTCCACCCACCCACCCAGCCCTCCATCCAGGAACCTGCCCACAGTGCCAGGCATTGCCTTGGCTCCTCTACAGCACCATGGACGGCACCCTGACTTGACATGTTTGCTTGCTGTTGCTTGGGATCGATCATGTGAGGCCTGGCTTTGTAGCGTTTCCTTGTGTTTCCTGGTAGTATTGTCGGTGAAAGAATTCAAACAAATACGAAATGTCTTGGCCTTGGAACATGGGTCAGATGTAGAACATCCACCCCTATGCTCTTGGCCTGTGTTGACTTCCGTAGTAACATCAAGACAGAAGAAGTTGTGCGTTGACTAGCATTCTCATTCAGGGAACATGGCTCCCTCTACTGAGAGTGTAAGCACAGGTCACCCGGGAGAGAGACAGCAGAGTACTTCCCTGTGAAATTCATGAGCATGGACAGTCTGAGTCTTGTTGTTGGGAACAGATACCTGAGGATCAGGCCTTCACTTTTGTTGCCATTTAAGGAAAGTACTTTTCACTGCACTTGTACTTTTGAAATGACCTGCTCGGAGTAATAAAGTAGATGAGCATGGGAAGGCATTAAGTATGGACATGGAGGGGGACTGATTTCCTCTGATGAGAGGGAGGCGTGGCTGCAGTGTGCTTGTAGAGGTATCTTTAGTACTACGTGGAAGGCCGTTACGGCGTTCTGCATCCCCACCCTGAGTAGAAAACTGCAGTGGTGTGTGCGGAGGGCAAGCAGGAATTAGAAACGTCCAGATTCCGATTCTACCATGTGTGGAATCCCCACAGATTTGACGGTTCTTTGGATTTGTGTTTTTATGATGTTTTGAGAGAGAGGAAGAGTCAGATAGAGACAATGGGTGCAGCACGGCCGCCGGATGTATGCGCAACCTTGTGCATCTGGTTTAAGTGGGTCCTGGAGAATGAAACCTGGGTCCTTAGGCTTCGCAGGTAAGCAGATTAAGCACTCGGCAGTCTCTCGGGCGCTCTACTGTTGTTTTGAACCCTCATGCCTTTCCTTCTGTCTGTTTGTACTCACCTTGACGGCTCGTTCTCGAGGTGCACTGAGCAGGCGCAGAATAGGAGACGGCAGAGATGGGAAGCGCTGAAGGGACACTTGTGGGGGGCATCTCCCTCACCAGCATCATAATTTCTGGTTGCGGGGCACAGGCCCCACCACCTCCTTGTCTCCCAGAGACGTAGGACTGCAGGCAGGGTCCAACTTCCCCACACATCCAAAGGTTCGGGGTGTTTGGATCATTGTAATAGACCTGACTGCCTCCCTGGTAGGGAAGAGGCAGGCTATGTGGATGATGTGGAATGTGAGAACTTGTCTGTTGAACACGTGTGCCATGCAGTGTTGGGTACCCGGCCACAGTGGTATTGGCACAGGAAGTCTCACCATACTGGGCTGCCATAGACATTGAAGGACCTGAGGTGCCCTGATCGAGGATTGTCACCATGGCAGGCCCAAGTGAAGATGTTCTGCCCCCGGCGCTTCTTGAGGACTGCCACTCAAAAGCACCTGCAGAGGGGGCAGCTGACATGGAGAGGAGGCTGGGGCCCGGGAACCCGGCCAACGTGTTTGTGCCAGGATGTTGGTAAAGGTAGGCACTATGGGGGAGTGGCTGGAGAACAGCCCCAGAGCCTGGTGGTAGGAGCCATGCTGAGGTGATGGCTGGTGCAGAGGCTCTGGTGAGTGCGTACACACTTCCTGTTAGGGAAGGTGCATTGCTCACCACAGGAACCGAGAGCTGCTGGGCTCTCACTGTGGCTGGTAAATAGATATTCTGGAAGTTTTCTGTAGAAATGGGGAAAACAAAGATAAAAAATGATGAGATTGAGAATGTTGAAGGAAGAACAGAATTATCTCTGTGTTATTCTGATAGGAGGCCTCCAAAGGAACCCCCTGGTTCAGGGGTTTAGGAGGGTACTAAGTGTGGAGTAGGTGGCCTGTTCTGAGGCCTACTGTCCTGACGTGGACAAAGCAGACCCACGTGGTCAGGGTCAAGCACAGCTCCCTTGCTAGATGCCCTCGCTCTAGCCTGCACTTGCTCTAGTAATGCCTCTCATCAGTGTTTTGAGTGAAGGCGTTATGAAGTCTGACTCCTTAGGCAACTTGTAATGTCCCCATCTTCGGAGTGAGGAAAGTAAGGATCTGGAGGTCAGTCTGAAGAGTTCAAGTTCTCCCATGTTACTTACTATCAGTACCAGATCGCATCCCCCTCATGGCTCCCTTGCCAGGACATGATCCTGTGGTCAAAAACTCAGAAAGTGGGGGTAGTGGAAGCTTGTTGTCTGGACAGGGCCTAACTCTGTAGTTCATGCTGTCTTGTAGCTCCTGCTGGAGTGCAGGGCGATCTCTGAGTCCGGCTATCCTTGGGCCTCCTCCCCGTTGTGACCAGGGTTCGGGCACAAGCCACAGTATCAGCACCACATGGAACTTTCCACATAAGCGTTCTTGTGTCACTCATGAGACAACAGTGCCGCTGTGGTCATGGCCATCTTTCACACCTCGTGAGCCTGCAGCTACGTTGCCACTGATTCAAGGCCCCTTACAGCTCAGTTCAGGTGGCAAGTGGGCAGGTCTCCTTTAATCTCTTCACACTGACCTCCGGTACTAGTTCTAGATGGCTCCCTGACAGTTTCTCATGGAGTGCATTTTTAAAAAATATTTTGCTTCCCGAGTTTAGACTTACTCATTGATGGGGGGTGTTGTGGTGTCATAGTGATTGCTAGTAGGTGAACAACAGAAACATAGAGTATGATTACCCCTAGAGAACAGAGTACACTCCGAAAAGACTGACAGAAATGAGAAACACAGTGTTTCTGTCCAAAGGAACGGGGAGATATTGATGAAATTGCCGCATAAACTAGCATCAAATTTCAGTCCTATACGACATTGCGTTATGATACAAGGACTATTGTGAGACCGAACATTGTCAGGGATAGGAGTGATGAAGGACATTGCTCAAGGCAGGACACCTTTGAATAGAAATATGTATATAAACATATAGACAATTTTCCCACCGTGCGTGCTCATATATGGGTGCAATTCCAGCACAACACCTGGAAGATTGACTTGAGTTGAGTTTGAAGCCAGCATGTTGTGAGCCACGGAGTCCCAGCACAGTCTGAGGTATCATATCAGAACCCAGTTAAGAATACAAGCACATATTTTTTGTATCGTATTAAACTGTTCAGCGTGGCCTCAAACTTGCAAACGAGTCTCCAGAGCCTCGTGGGAATCTGGGATTGGAGGCACATTGGCGCCACCTGGATTACCTTGGAATAAGTGCCCGTGAGTACATCTGTTCAGACAAACACTACCTGTGCAGCAAGCAGCGCAACCCAGTGAAGAAACCTATGGGCACCAGTCATGAGTTCCAACAAACATTTCAGGGAGACTGCTATGAAGCTGGGCACCTGTCCCACCAGCACCGAGCATACTGAGGAGAAGGAGTGCTGGAGTCCAGGTGTCGCTGGCCCGTCTGGGCTACATAGTGAGACCTTGCGATAATAATTCAAGACCACAAGACAGCATGGTGACTGTGGGGAATACAAATACACCGTGTAACCGATCAGATTTATAGGAAGATATTTTACTTCACATAGGCATACCACAAGGGTTTGAATACAAACAGGGGATTGTGGAAGTTTTGTGCTCAGAATGAGTTTTCAGTCATTGTCTACATGAAGGGAAGCTGTTCTACTAATGAGGAGAAATCCTTTTCAGGTAGAACATGATTAATTGGTTCAGGGCGTGGGGAAAAGGATCCGCAGTTACATGTGCTTGCTTGCAAAGCTTTATGGCTCAGGATCACTTCCCCAGTAGGCACGTAAAGCCAGGTCCACAAAGTGGCACATGACCCTGGAGTTTGTTTGCAGTGTCTAGAGGCCCTGGCGTGTACATACTGTCTCTGACCTTCTGTCTCTGCCTCCCATCACTCTGCCAAATAAATAAATGAATGAATGATAATGTTTAGAGGTCCAAATGTTTATGTTATCTTGGCCTAGAGTAGCTCTGATCTTCTGTGGTCCCTGTGCCCATGACTCCTGTGCGGTGGGGTTACACACTTGAATGTGTATGTGCGAAAGTATGATTTGTACACGTACTTACAAATTGCCTCCATTCCAAACATCACAATCACAGTCCACAGTCAGTAGGCGCCAACCCCAACCACCAAAGGCTTCTTCCCCAACTAGCTTCCATTCTGTGTCATAGCCCTTCCCAACCTCAGCTCTCTTCCTAGTCCATTGATCTAAGCAGTCACAGAAGACACTGTCCCTTGTCCTTCTCTGAGCACATTTCACTCTCTAGCCTCTGTGTTGGTTTGAACTTTTATCCTGATGTGGCAGCACAGGAGGCATAGTGTGAGAAAGTACATGATGTGTCCAAAGTCACAGACCTCATGGATATCAGCGCTCAAACTGCAGTTGTGATCCATAGCTCAGTACTTTCCCCATTCTTGCAGGCTATTTGAGGATGCTTTGTTGAGGCGTGTGTGTCATCTAATAAAACCAAACTTAACCTTATTTATTTCTTACCTGACATAGTCAGAGGAGAAGCGATATTCCCCTGTCTCACAAGGGATTTGGATAGAGTCCTTGGACTTTTCTGGGAACCAGAAATCATCCGCACACGTGTCCAGTAAGAAGAACACAGTTAACCGGTCACTGGCCACTTGCGATGATCCAAATTTGTTTACAGGCAGCTCCGTGGAAACCTCAAGATTCTACCAGGTGGTGATTGGTCTAGAGGGACAATGATGTCATAGGCTGTTAGTAGCCAATAGGCAGGTCGGCTGTCCGTGAAAAGACAGGATATGGTGGAGAGAATGGCATGGGGTTTATCAATGCCGCAGGCAGGTAAGACCTTGGCAAGTGACAGTCCACATGAAAGACCTGATAGTCCTTGCTTCCCTTGGTTCTTTTATTTGTGGAATGCAACCGCATGTTTCTAATAAACGCTCAGGAGGAAAGATTTTACCCTTTGTATGGGTCATTTCACTTTCCAGTAGACCCTGAGCACCAGAATGTGATTATACATACAGGTACAGCTGGCCTCCTTGTGGAGGAAGGAAAGAGACGAGTGTAGGCTGGGCACGTGTGGTGGTTCTGAAACCATTTCAGTTCCCCTGATGGGAGATGCGATGGCAGCTCAGAAGGAGAGAGGAGGGATACAGAGCAGTCTTTCCTGCTTTGAAGAATACGGTGAATGAAGGTCATCACATGCACCTTGCAGGGGTGATGACGGTCAAAGCGCTTCTCTTTAGTTTCTTCTTGATATCTCCCTTTCTTGGCCCACCCTGGGTCATCTGGACTCACATCTTGTGCCAATTCCTTCTCCTGTTTATTGAGAAATTGTGTTTGCCAAAGCTTGGGTTTGCAAGTTGGGTTTCCTGATGCGCCTGGCTGTTACTTCCGGTGATCTTCCAGAAGCAGCGGTCTTCAGGACAGGGTCCACATGGATTCTGAACATCACAGGCAACACCAGATGGGCAGAGGATGCTGCTGACTGTATAAATCCCTATCTCCCACTTTGCGATTGACTTCTGCCTCCTCTTCACTATGTCTTTAGGATTTGTCCTCGTCCTTCTCCTGCTCATCCTGCTCCTCTTCTACACATTCTCCCCATAACTCCTCATCTTCTTTTGACCCTTTGAATCAGGGTCTAACTCCATAATGCATGGGGACCTCGTACTCTCTTGACATCCAAGCTGTCCTTGACCTGATGCGCATTCCTCCTGCTTCAGCCTCCTGAGTGATAAGACCACAAGGTGTGAGCCACTACAACCCTGTGTTGTATGTATTCTCACAGAGTGACATGTGTGTGGTAGTTAGTGAAACTTCCTGCCCTTCGCAGCAGTTTCTAAGGAACATGAGGTCTTGAACATTCTCTGCCATGCTGGGGTGTGAGTTGGGGTAAATGGAGTGGAGGCAGAGGACCACGTGGGAGAGTCGCCCTTAGAGAAGAAGACGTTGCGCGAGGGCGTGCTGCAGGTGCACTGAAGTCATCTCCAGGAGCTTGTGTGGGTTCCTGGGATAAATGGGTCAAACCGGTAGCCGCGTACAGTGTTAATGGTACACACAGCTGGATAGGCCACGCGTTGCTGTGTATGTCGTGGCCTGTAGGATAGAGGAAATTTGGGTTCACATGGACGAACCTTGACTACCAGGTCATCTCCCTGCCCGTCTTGTGGTTTTTGGAGTCAGGGTATCACAAAGAACTGCTTGGTGGAATGGAACTCTTAATTCTCCAGACTCGCCCTTCTGTAAGCTGAGTTTATGGACAGGTACTGCCATGACCTGCTTTGGATGTGTGTCAGAGGCAGGAGGCTAGGACTTTCTGTTGATCAGTAGTTAGTAGTAGGCACTGCTTTTTAACTAGAGTCCACTCAGTTGAGCTTCTATTTCACTGTTTGACATGTGACTTTTTTTTTTTAATTTTTTATTTATTTGAGAGTGACAGACACAGAGAGAAAGACAGATAGAGGGAGAAAGAGAGAATGGGCGCGCCAGGGCTTCCAGCTTCTGCAAACGAACTCCAGATGCGTGCACCACCTTGTGCATCTGGCTAACGTGGGACCTGGGGAACCGAGCCTCGAACCGGGGTCCTTAGGCTTCACAGGCAAGCGCTTAACCGCTAAGCCATCTCTCCAGCCCTGACATGTGACTTTTTATAAGTGACTTTGGACTTTTTAATTGATCTGAGACCGTGTATGTGACCTGTCACTGAAAGTGATTTTGAATGTTCAAGTAACCTGCAACTGTGTACGTAACCTCAGCTTATGTAATGGTCCTGTCATTGTGTATTTGACCTGCAAGTGACAGCGAGTGGCAACTGAGTCAGTGACCTGTGACTGTGTACATGACTTCTCATTCTGTAAATGTCATGTGACTATGTCGGTGTCCTGTGACTATGTACGTGAATTACCACTGTGTAAATGATGTTTCACTGTGACAGCCAGCCGTGACTGTGAAAAGGTGCTACCACTGAGTAAATGATGTTTCACCGTGACAGTGACCTGTGACTGTGTACGTGACCTGAGCCAGTGTCCTGTGACTGCGTATGTGGTCTGCTTCTCTGTAACTGTCTCAAAACGGCGTATGTGACATGCGTATAGGTAAGTGAAAAGTTACCAGTTACTGTGGGCCTTGCCTTGCTGTAAGTGACCTCTGATTGTGTAATGGTACTGTCAGTGTGTATGGCAGCTGTAAGTGAACGTGACCTCAACTGGGTAAGTGATCTGTGACTGTGTAAGTGACATGTCAGTATGTAAGTGACATGCGACGGTATTGCTGTCCTGTGAAGACGTGAGTGAAATACCACTGTGTAAATGATGTTTCACTGTGACAGTGCCCTATGAATGTGTGAGGTTAATAACACTGTGTAAATGAGTTTTCACTCTGTAAGCGACCTGGGCCTGGGTAACTGACCAGGGACTATACAAGTGTCCTGTGACTGTGTAAGTGACCTGTATATAGGTAAATTGCCTTTGACTGTTAGAGACCCTGTTACTGTGTGGCTTGCCTTGTGTAAGTGGTCTGTAACTGTGCTTGTGACCTGTCATTGTCTAAGCAACTTGTCACAGTGTAAGGAAGCTCAAAAGAACCACTGGTCCCCTCAGGTTGGGGTTTGGTGTAACCTTTGTTAAGGTGCTGTATCTGGGGTGAATAGGCATTTGCTCACATCTATTTAGGAATTACTGGACATATTAGCATAGTTCTCTCCCTCTCCTCTTTTCTTCTGTTTCTTGGTGTGTTTATTTTTGAGGTGGTTGGTTGGTTGTTTTTCTGTTGCTAAACATTCCGAAATGTGGTAAATGTCTGACTTCTGAAACCTCCGTGTCTCTTCAAGAAAATATGTCATCGCATACATTGTGGTTTCATCCTGGGTGAGCCTCCAGAGGTCTGGGATTGTCTAAGGTGCGGAATAGAATGTCGTTCCCTCATTTTGTTCTTTCTACCTTTAGCCCAAACTGCCTCATTACATATGACCTGATCTGGCCATTGTTCCATTGCCTTTCGTGCCTCTACCTTCCCATATCAAGAAACCTAATTATGAGTCTCTAGTTGTTTCTATACTGTCTCATGCAGCACTAATATCTTAATGGATACTCTGTTATCAGCATTCCTACATCGTAGAGTGATTGGACATTAAGAGGTGTTTGATATTTGGCCCACATGCTGTGTTCCTAGTGGGCCGTACAGTGGTTGACTTGGACTGGACCTGGTGCCCGAGAAAAGATGACATGTACAAAAACATAAATAGGCCTCAGAGATGGCTCACTGGATAACATCCTTGCCCCTAAAACCTAACAACCTGGATCTCCTTCCGTACTGCCCACATCAAACCACATGTTCAAAGTGGCCCATGCATCTGGGGTTTGGGCAGCAGCTAGTAACTTGGTACACCATTCTCTCTCAGTCTGTGCCGCCCCTCTTTATCCTTCCACATAAATATTAGCAATGTGCAAATAAGCTTGTTGAATGCAGCAAGTTCCTTCACTGTCACAAACAAATGTGATTAAAATTTTTTCTCCCAGTCAAAATGCCAGAATTGTAGAACCCATGGCAAAAGTAAAGCAAACATTAATTTGAGGTTCCTTTCAGTGACGAGGTCTTAGAAGTGTCTGTGTCTCTGTGTATCTGCTTTGAGTGTTCTCTGTGTCTGTCTCCATAACACTTGTGCTGATACGAGAAACTGGCTCTTGCTCATTTCCCCAGCAGCTCTCTGGTTTCAGCAGGGGCTCTGGTCTGGTGCAATGGGCTGATTCTCTCCCCAGTTCTGTGTCCATCTGAAAAACAGAAGCAAAATCTCCAGTGGACAGCCGTGGACAGTGAGGTCAGTGCAAGATATGTGGCCTTCCATAATTTTTTGAGAGGAGTTTAATAATTGTGGGCACCTTTGAACCCCACTCTTGATGGGAGTTTCATATTGGAGAGCAGGGTCCGTTTTGGTTTCGGGTCTGACGTGCATCCCCATTCCAGGTTTGAGTTCCTTTCCACTGAGTGGATCCATTAGCCCAATTAGGAACACTTGGTAACCCCCCATGGCTATGTGGCACTATTGTACTTTTGTGAGCATCACATCAGGTTGATTTCTGCTGAGGAGCTGAGACCATGAGTTGCTTACACAGATGTTGTTGATTTTCCTGTAGTCGCTCATGTTATATCTTCTGCCACTAGAAAAGCCAACTATCTGTGGGTTGACTCTCTTGTGCTTCCTAGCCAGGTTGCTCCATGTTCCGTCCCAACATCATATGGTGTATTAAGCAGTAGGGTCTTACCATTATAAACCTTTGTTACTTCAACAACTACTGTGCCAGAATTCTGTCTTCTTTGAGGCAACGTTCTTGGTCTCTCTGATCACAGCTCTTGGTGGATGTTACCCATATGCTGGTATTTGGGTCCAGATTTTTGTTGCCCCCCACACAACATTACCCTCCCATGCTGCCCCTTCATCCCTGTGGTCCAGCCCTGGAGATGATTATGAGGTATGTTGGCATCTTGGGCTGAATGAAGTTGGGAACCACAGATGAGAGAATCCATGTGAAAATTATCTGTCTGTGATTGGGTGAATTTGTTGCGGAGGACCTACTCCAAGAGGCTATGTTCTTCAAATTTCATTGTGTCACTTTTCCTAACTGGTGCATAGAATTCCGACGTGTAGAAAAACCACTTCTTCGTTATATATTCATCTAATGATGGATATCTGGCCTGATTCCAGTTCTTAGCTACTATGGAATTAATAAATATAGTTGAGCAACAATCTCTGAGCTGAGGTTTGAGCCTTTAGGGTAAAAGCCCCAGTAACACAACAACTGGGTATGTGGATGCATTTATAGTCTTTCTTTACAGGAGTGTCCATTGGCATGGCTCAGGTAAAATTCGTGTGAGAGAGAGTGGGATGATCGAGGCATATTTGGGTCATTGTGCACAGAGACATGGCCTCTCCCCCATACTGATGGCCACAGCAAAATGCAACTCCCACAATCCTCATGGGGGAATGACAGGAGGACTAAGGATGCATCAATACGGGCTGTACACACTCTACATAACTTTTGAAATATAAAAGAAACAAACGTTGAAAAACTACATCAATACGTGTCCTCTATATTTACTAATTATCTGAAGTAAGAGTGCATGAAGTGAAACCCTAGATGATCATTTAAAAGGATGTGTATAGGTACATTCCAAGTAATCAAGGAAGGGCTTTAGAGAGGGTTTTGTGGCTAAAGCGCTTGCCCGTGAATCCAAAACAGGTGTTTGATCTGTGTGCACAAGCCCCAAACCAGGTGCACAAAGGGGACCCAAGTATAAGGCTGCATAAGTGCCAGGCATTTCATTGTGTTGGCTAAAGGCGTGGAATGCCAGTCCCCTCTCTCCCTGTTTCCCAGAAAAAAAAAAAATCAAAGGGGCCACCCGAAATGTATGAAAAAACTCCAAACTCAAATAGGCCAGGGCTGGAGAGACAGCTTAAAGTAAAGGCAGAAGTCATGGTGGGAGACAGATTGGGAGAGAGAGATTGTGTTTGTCTAGGTGTTCAGATAGCTCTTGCTGCCTGACAGAAACTCCAGGTGCATGTGGCACTTTGTGTATCTGGCCTTCGGTGATTAGTAAGGAATCATACCCAGGCCAGCAGGCTTGGCACGTAAGCACCTTCAACCACTGATCATTCTCTCCCTCCAGGTGGTCTCTGTGGTCCATGAGAGGTGCACATGAATTTCTTCTGGTGACCAAGGAAGGCATTCACTCTTTTAAATCAGGTACTTGATCTCTAACACCAATCTAAAAACAAGCTATGCCATAGTCTTTGCCAATGATCCTTGATATTAATGTTTCATACATCAGTTGTCATACTGCACACTGGTTGGAAGGTGTGTAGCTGTGTGGTACCTCACTGGATGAGAACTCGGATATTCACAACCTCAACTGCTGTGAGTGTCCAGCAGATTTCATGTTACCAACTTGGTCAAGAGAGCACCTTGTAGCTGGACTTTGAAGACAAAGGTTTAAAGGCTGTTTCTGATGTCGTCACTAATTCTCTGATGCTTCCTGCGGCCAAGTGACAGGGAGATACAGTCAGAGTTCTGAACATACTCTGCCCCTTCTGCACAAGACAGGAGTCTCTTCCCCTTTCTCCTTTTCCTTTCAGTCCATATATTTGGTGAGAAAACGTTAAGAGGAATAGCTGGCCATGGTAGGAAACATTTTCTTAAAGTTTGTAAGACCAAACGAGCAGTGTTTTCATTTGAATGCCAACACGTTACAATTCATGGTACTATTTTGTGTGGATTGGTCCCATAGGCCTGAGTCATGAGAAATTCCTAGCATCTGAATATGGGTGCAGAGATCCTTGTCAGTTGAACAGGATGGATAGAGATGTTTGGAGGGCACAATATTTTATTTATTTTGTTTTTATTGATTAGTTTTGTACTCAGCAAATGCAGTGTATTTGGTACCATTATTAGGCTCATCCATCACCTACCCTCTCCTCTTTGCCCCTCCTTTTTGAAGTATATGGGTCATGCATTCTGGAGTTAGCCCACAGTTATGGGTATGATAAAGGTCCGCATATCATGACCCAACATGTGGCTGTGACTTTCTTTCCTCCAGCTCTTCCACAAAATTTCCCTGAGCCATGTTGTGTACATTTTGATCTGCTTCTGTGATGAGGTGTTGGGTGCCTCTGGGTGTCTGGATCTCTGATTTGGTTGGAGTTGATTTTTCCTTGTGTTGATCTCCTTCACACTTCTGCTGGTACCGGGTTCACCAAGAAAAAAGGACCCTTGCTTGTTTTGCCAAATGTTCTTGCACACGTATTTTTGAATTGTTCTCTAATGTCTCCTAAAGTCCTGTGTATTCCAGAATTGTTCATTGGTGTGTGTGTATGTGTATGTGTGTGTGTGTCTGTGTGTGTAGAGCGCTGTTAGGCAGGGATTGTTGCTAATGGGAGGTTTGGAATCCTCATTCAGGAAAGTTAGACTATGAAGGAAGGGGAATGTGGGAGACTGGCCTCTGCAGTATTTGTTATTGCTTAGAGGCAGTCGAAGAGAGCTATTTGCTCTGCCACATGCTTCCCGCAGCTTCCATTCACCAGACACAACAGAGGCTCAAAGCAGTGTGCCATCTGACCTTGGACTGCAATATGATCAGAAGAAAACTTTTGTCCCATATTCTTAATCATTTCAGGTGTTTTTATTTTCATTAATGCATTTTTGTGTGTGTGCATGTTCACAAGTGTGCAAATGTACTTGTGTGCACACATATGGATGCCAGAGCCTAACCTAAGTGTCATTCCTCAGGAGGACTCCTGCTTCTTGGTTTATGGAGCTATTATCTGCCTCCAACCCAGGCTGGTCTTCAGTTCACTATGTAGTCTCAGGCTGGCCTTGAACCCACTGCATTCCTCCCTCCTTGGTGCGATGAGTGCGGGAGTGTCGATGTGTGCTTCCATGCCTGGCCTGGACCCCCTTTTCTGAAATTGGATATGAGACTATGGGTGCTTGGCCGCAGGGATTTCCCGTATCTACACCTACCCAGGCTTGAGAACGTGAGCATCTGCTACCGGACCTGGCATGTGTTCTGGGGACCAAGTGTAGCTCCTTTTGCTTGAAAAGCAAGACCTTTACCTACCGATGAAGGTCCCCAGTCTTTTTGTAAAATCTGTTATCAGCACATATTTATCGCACCTAGCAACAGTATTTATATATGTATGGAATATTATGGATGTGTATATGTGTGTCCATGTAGATGACAAACCCTGTGCATGGGTGCAGTAGCCAGGGAGGACATTGGGTGTCATCCTCTATTGCCCTCCTGTGATAATTCTCGAGGTGGCATCAGACAAAGTTTGGAGTTGTTACTTTTTATTTAGAATGTGGAAGAGTGAGCCTCAGTGATTTTCCTTTCTCCTCCCATTCAACATGTGAGTTACAGGCATGTGTGGAAGTGCAAGGCTTTTTATGTGGGTCTCAGGGATTGAACTCAGGTCCTATGGTTTGCATAGCAACTATGTTTTCCATGCCAAATTAAATCCACAGCTCCCAGATCTGTTTCGTAATGACAATTTCATTCAAGTGTGTTCTGTTTGACCATAACCACCCATCTCTCTACCTTTGTACTCTTTCACTGCCTCAGGAACCTCAATTCTTCTACGAAATATAGGGAGACAAAGAGAAAGAGAAAGAGAAACAGGAGGGGGGGGGAGCGCGAGCCTGTTTTGTGAAGGTCAGAGGACTTCAAGTAATCTATGTCCTCATTTCCCTGACCCAGAGTTTCTTTCTATTGGGAATGAAAAGTCACACTGCAAACAGATGACTGACAGGCTGACCCATTTGTTTGGGATTCTCCTGGATATTTCTACCACTGTTGTAGGCATCTTGGGATCCCACATGCTTGTGCCACTTTATATCTGGTGTTACATTGGTGTTGGTGACTTGAACCTGACCCAGTAGGCTTTGCCAAACAAGTATTGTTATCAACTAGGGAATGCCCCAGCTACCCCTAATATTCTTATTTCTGCATTTGTGCTCTATAGACATGATTTTACATACGTAGGTAAAATGTAGGATTAGTAGATGAGGCAAAACGTATCATAATTGGACTGCTGAGCCCCCCCTCATTTTTCTTATTTTAATGATTGTCTACTGAAAACTTTTCTGAAAATATGACTTCATTCTTCATTATGGCTACATAAAATGTCATTGTATTCAATGTGTTTTGTGCATAATATCATTATTTTTAATGGGCATATAAGTCAGTTTCATATTTTGGCTATTGTGAATGCTGTTTCAGTAATCATGGAAAGGTGTGCACTTATCGCTCTAGTGTGCTGCTTTAGGACATATACGTAGGTGTGTTTCGTCCCGGTCATATGGTAGCTCTGTGTGTCTATGTGTATTTTGAGAAAAAGTGTCCTATGACTCAAGATGGCCTCAATCCTGCTACATCCCTTGGGGGCATACGACTTCTGATCCTCCTGCATCAGCTGCCAAGTGCTGAGTTTGCCTGATTGTGCAGAGGTACATGGGTTCTGCAAATATGTGGATTGAATCTTAGGATTTCAGATTTTCAATAGTTGATTGACAGAGAAAGAGAGAGAGAGAGAGAGACAGAGAGAGAAGAGTGGGTTAGAGAGACAGAGAGAGATTGAGAGAGAGCGGGCACTGTAGGGCCTACAGCTACTGCCAAGGAACTCTACATGCAGGTGCACAGGTCACCTTGAGCATCGGGTTACATGGGTCCTGACCAATGGAACCTGGCTCTTTTCGGTTTGCAGGCAAGCACCATAATCAGTAAGATATCTCTCCAGCCCAAACCTTGGGATTGCTGCTTGCTAGTCAAGTAGTATATACCTGAGCTATATCTCCAGCCCTTCTTTACCTAAAGATCTCCATGTCAACAGATCACACAGACATTTGCATTTCAACATTTATTTTAGCACCATTTACAATTGAAAATTGGGGCACCAGCATAGTGGCCAATAACAGAGGAGTGTGTAAGGACATGTTGTACATATGTGCTTTGGTATAGATTTCAACCATAAAACCAATCCAAGTTATGTTGTTTGCCAAAAAAGAAAGAAAACAGAGGTAATCAAGGTAATTGTGTCTCAGAAGAAAAGATAGCAAGTCTTGGATCCTATGTATTTCCTACATTTTACACAGACTCAGAGACTTATGTACTCCGCTTGATAAAACATTGGAGAGAAAGTGTTCACGGACCAATGGGTATTCACAGGAAGAAGAGTGGCAAAGGGAGGGTTCACTGTAGAAGGAGATATGATCCATGTAGCAAATATACTTTTTTAACAATTATTTTTATTGACAACTTGTGTACTTCCAGACAATAAATCATGATATTTTCCTCCCATCCCCCACTTTCCCTTCACAACTCTGCTCTCCATCCTATACTCTCCCTCCCTCATTAGTCTCTTTGTAAGTTTCATGTCATCGTCTTTTTCTCCTGTTATGACAGTCTTGCGTAGAGGACACTGCAAGTCTCAAGTTTGGCCAAATAAGCCAAGTGACCAAAGGAGAGCAATAGTGGCATGTGACATCTGTTGGAAAACAACTGCTTTCGAATTGTACCGAATGCCTGCTCTGTGGGACGCAATCCACGCCTGCTACTGAAAACCTAATCGTACGTCTATGGCAGGGCAGGTGATGAGACTTATGGGTAGAAAGCCTGCTCTTGTCTGGATAAATGCCTATTTTATTGTCACCCAACTTCCTTGGAAGCTCTACACTAAATGTTCCTATTTTCATGTTAATGCTACTCTCACTTCTGCTTAGGGAAGCTTCACTTTGTGGATGGCCATGACTACTAGGATGACCCATATGGCAACCTAGTGCTGCGATGAAGGGACAGAGGATTGTCCTGCAATGAAACAATAGACTCTTGGTTTCAACAAATAAAGAAATGTTTTATTTGAGAGAAAAAGAACTGCAGAGAAAGAGATAAAAAGAGAGACACAGTGTTGCAGTCAGTTCTGCCTTGCTGACAGTAAACACCCGACCGCGAGCAGATTGTGGGAAAAGAGGGATTTATTTTGCATTACAGACTTGAGGGGAAGCTACATGAAGGCAAGGGAAAATGATGGCATGGGCAGAGGGTGGACATCACCTCTGGCCAACATCAGATGGACAAGAGCTATGTCCGAGGTTGTAGAACATGGGCAAGAGCAATCTGGCTAGAACACCCATAAGCAGCCCCACAGATAGACACTGCTCCAGGAGGTGTTCATTCCCCCATTACCATCAGACTGATACCTAGCATCCAAAAATATCTATGTTTATGGTGAACACCTGAATCTAACTACCACATTCTGCCCTAGCCTCCATGAAGTGATAACCATAGATAATGTAGAATGGAATACATCCATCCAACTTCAAAATTCCCCATAGTTTTGAAGCTATACCAAAGATCTTCAACATCCCCAAAGTCCAAGATGTTTTAACTGCGCAAAAATACAAAACAACAACACCGCCAACAACAAAATACCCTATTTGTGAAGAAGAAACATCTACACTGGCATTGAGAAGAGCAAAGAAATATTCAACCAATTCAAGATTTAAACAGGGCAAACGTCAGACTCTGTAACTCCAAGTCCAACAACTCCAACTAATGACAAGTCACTGGAATTTGAATTCTGCTCCTGGAGCTACACGCCTATGGTCTCAGAAAATTTCTTCTGTTGCATTAATTGTATATTTTAAAATTTGAGTTACATCATACCTGGATGGGAATGAGAGACCCCCAGAGAGAGGATATGGGTACACCAATTCCTCTAGTCAATGGAATTTAACTCCAGACGTGTGTGCCACCCTGTAAGTGTGGGTACTGGGAAATCCAACCTGGGTCTTAGGCTTTGAAGGCAAGTGCCTTACATGCTAAGACATCCGTCCAGCTCAAGCAGGGAATTTTTTTTTTACATGAGGTGTTAATGTACGTGGAACATCTGCTCTTACTGTGGGTGGCGCTATTTTTTGAGGTACGTATCAGGACTTAATTACGTGGAGGAAGCAGCTGAGCTGCAGCGTCCAAATCTCTCTCTCTCTCTCTCTCTCTCTCTCTCTCTCTGCAGTTTGATCTCTCACTGTCTCCTGACAGTGATACCAGAAGGCCAGGTTCTTCATGCTCCTGTTCCTATGGCCTCCCCACCCTGATGGAGGTGGAAGGTGAGTTCATTCCCTCCCACCCTTAACTCACTTCTACTCAGGTATTTGTGCACAACAATCAGAAAGTTTCTAAAATCTCCCGATTCCCTATCACGTATTCCAAAAAAAATGGTGTTGATGAAGGCGAAATGGCATTTGAACTCAAAACAGAGGACTTCCACTGTCTAGGATACACTTGGAAACTAATGTGTATCATTGCTCTAAGCCGCTCTTACAGTATACAGCCCCAATACCGAGCATATTCCAGATTCTTTTCTTGTCACACAGGTTACCTGTGCTGCGTGTAGATTTGTAAATCCAACTTTGAGTACCCTCAGAGTAGGCGAGTAATGTGCCAGGTGTACCTCGTGTACTTCAATCCAAGGGCAGAAGTTATTCTAAGCGTTGAGCTTGCCTACTATTCAAGTGTACTAGCAGGCTGGGCGGGTCAATTGACTGGCAGTATGTAAACTTCAGCTGAGCACCATACACATTCAATAAAAAGCCATCACAGAGGATGCAGATGTGGGGATTGAATCAAACATATAACCTTATAGGGGCAAAATCCTTCAGGGTGTGTATTGCTATACATACTTCATCCTTTCAGCTGGGAGGCTGAGATTTTGGTTCTGAAATGTGTTCCAAGTCATCCAGGGTCTGTATCAGATCCTGCTCCCCAGAATGACAGAAGAAAGAGACAAAGACCCTGTGAATTTGAATGCATCAAAGGCAAGTAGAGTGAACCATCAAATACAGCTTAATTGAGAATGGTAACGCCAACCAAGAATATCTAACCCATACCCGTCCTGACATATAAAGAAAGATAAGCACTTACAGTGCAGGCCTACCTACCTGAACTTATGTCATTCGGCGTGGTTACGTAGTGGCGTGGCTTCAAGTGTCACCAATGCCAGTGCTGTGTGCCCACCTCGATCCCTCCGTAGTATGCTATGAATCTGATCAGCTGTGTTAATTCCCAACTTGAGATCAGCCTAGAGCCTGTCATTCAGAATAACTTAGTTTATGGGGAACACCTGAATGGAACAAGCATATTCTACCCTTGCCGGCATAAACTAACAACTATACATGATGTCAAATGGAATGCATTCATCCAGCTAAAAAGTCCCCATAGATTTTATCTATCCCAATGATTTTCAAACACCCCCATATTCCAAGTTACTTTAACAGAGTTAAAAAACTAAAAAAAAAAAAAAAAGTGCATCAAAACCCCAAATAGCAGAAAATAAACATTCAGACTATGAATGGTGGCATGGCAGAGCCAAGAAACATCCAACCAATTCAAGATTTAAGCAAGGCATAGTCCAAACTTGGTATCTCCAAGTCCAATATCTCCAACTGGTCACAAGTCCCTGGAATTCCAATTCAGCCCCTCCGGCTGAATGACCCTCGGTCTTGTAAAACTTTATCCAGTGCTGGCAGCACTCCTTGGCAGCCATCTCATAGGCCTAGCATCTCATTTGGGTGTCAGCTGCAACCCCCGACTCATCATCATGGCTCTCTTGGGTGCCAGGCAGGAAATTCAACAAGCCTGCTTCACACTACCCATGGACATTTTCAAAGTGCAAAACCGTGTTGCCAAATCAGAGACCTCCCTTTCCAGCGATTGTTATACTCCCTCATACCAGGTGGGCTGCAGAGTTTCTGAATCCAGGGAGGAATAAAGCAGACTTTAAAGAACAGCACACTCTTTCAGCATTCATGCCACTGGAGGTGTCTGCATTCTACCTGTTGTCCCAGTGCAGGTCAGATGCCCAATTTCTGATTTCTGTGTTTTGTATTTTCGACGTGACTTCTCACCCTTGCACACGCTAACCCGAGTATTTCCTATTCATTCTCTAGGTGACCTTCACCTCAAAATGATACTCCTACTCTACCATGTGAGAGCGGGGATTCAAGGCTTGCGCGAGCGTGCCCGGTTAGCTGTCCAGTCTCAGTGGTTGTAATCTCTCAGGCAGTTGCAGGTGAACGAGCAGAATGTTCAGCCCAGAGGTTTCATTGTTTTCCTTGCCATGTCCCTGTGCTTGAACCAGTCCATTTGTATGCGATACAACCCCGCACAAGATCTCAGGACACGCATTTACTAGCTAGCCTCTCACTCAAAATGCTTCTGGCCCAGAGCCTGCAAAGTACTCTTTCACACTCAGAAGCCAAACCTTCAGTCCGTGGGTCTTATTGCATTCATGCCTTGCAACTCTGACCAGAATAGGCCATCCATCTGTGCTCCGAATACTGCAAGGTGACTCCTAGGCCAACATTTCAAATCCTACCCCATTTCTTCCTCAAAAATCCACCTCAAAAGGCAACAAGCCACACATTCATGTGTCTAGCAGCAGTGATCCCACTTGTCAGTGCCAACATTCCCTTTGCAGTGAGTTCACACTGCTGGCAGGAAACACCCAACAAAGAGCAGAGTGTGGGGAAAAAGGGCTGATGTTGGCTTACAGACTGGATGGGAAGCTCCATGAATGCCAGGGGAAGCGATGGCATGAGCAGAGGGTGGACATTGCATTCTGGCCATCCTCACATGCACAATAGGTACAGGAGAGTGAGCCAAACACTAGCAAGAGGAAACTGGCTATAAGTCTCATAAGCCCTCCAAGAACAGTACACTGCCTCCAGGAGGTCTGCATTCTCATTTGGACGTCAGACAGAAACTTAGCATTTGGAACACCTAAGCTCCTGTGGAAAACATGAATCAAACCACCACAGACAGAGAGAGAGAGGTTTGGCAACCAGGGTTTCATGCCACTGCAAATGAACACCCGGTTCATGTGCCCCCTAAAGCGTCTGGCTTTATGCGGGGAGTGGGGAATCGAATCCAGGCTCTTTGCAGACCTGTGCCTTTCACCTCAGAGCCATCTTTGCAGCCAAAATATGCTTGTTGGAAAGTGTCCTCAAGCAACTACCATGTACTGTTACGTATGTTATCATACACTAAAGGAGAAATTTCAGGAAAACTTAATAATTATGGTACAGGTATGTGGCTTGCCCTATTTTATGCAAATTTTATTATGTTTAACTATTAGGTAGATACCTGAGTTTGACTTCATACTATATACATTTTAGAAGGTAGTTTGTACAGAAAACTAAGATAAATACTATTAAAGGTCTGCCAAGTACCTCAAGTGACAACTTCTCATCTGTTAATGACTTCAACTACATTTGTAACAATTGCCGGGACATGCATATGTCTGTCTACCTCCATATTACTCTCTCTATGTGTATATCTCTACATGTCTATGATGAATATCTATGCATCCAGAGCTATATCTGTCTATAACTGTGTGGAAACTAAGGTGACCAATGTGTCCAACGGTATAGCTGCTCTTAGATCATATACCCATAATATTCAGAAATTTCCATGTCCCTTTCCCTCTGAACAAAGTACTGAACTCTGCCCAGGGCAGTGTACTGGGCCGCGTTCTCACGCTCCCGCTGAGCCCTCCTCTTCATGGCCTCGCGCTCTGGCCTCTGCTCATCTGTGATGGGGGTGGACTCAACTGGCCCTGGAAAATCGACTTTCCTCCATGGTATTGGCTGGCGGCTGAAGTCTTCCAAGAGATACTGGGTGTTTGCGTTGGGAAGTGAGTGGACCTTGGTCGGTGCAGTGGAAACAGGCTCCTTGTGCAGAGAAGTGCAGGATGAGGTCTTGTAGGGAGCTGGCCTACAGGCAACAGACTGAGAGACCCCGTGCTGGGTAGGGTGGTTGAAGCCTGGTCTGGGGAGACTGCTGGAAACTGGCCCAGCAGTGAAAGTTGTGCTGGCAGGAGCTGCTTGTGATGGCTTGACTGCAGGCGGCTGAGCAGGGTTCGATGGAGGCCTGGCAGGGTCAGGTGCCGGGGCCCTCTGTGAAGCCAGGGAGTGTGGCCTCCTAGGAGCAAGGCGAGCTTGGGGCTTGTCCATGCTAAGAAAGGGCAAAGGCACTAACTTGACCTTCCCAGGTGGGGGCAGCTCACACTGGGAGGGAGAACGCCGCTCTGTGCCAACACTGCCCTCTGGTTTCTGGCCTTTGCCTTGGGTTTGCTCAGTCCCTGTCTCCTGGCATGGGATCCGCAGCCCGGATTGGAGGCCTGGGGATGGTCTGGGCTCTGTGGTGCAGCGTGTGTTGCCCAGAGCCCGGCAGGAAGAGAGCCCTGTTTTCGGCTCCATCTTCTTCCCCAGGGCGTGGAAGACCTGCACTGACTCCAGCATGTGCATGCCCAGGGAGCTGCGAGGCTTTTTAAAGAACTCTTGGCAGAGCTCAGGTGGATGGCCCTTCCTCCTCTTGGCCCTGGGGATGGGCGGCTTCTCTTCTGCTTTCGCCTTGCCCCCTGCCGTCTTTTGCTCTTCACATGTCTTGGACTTCCTTGCTCTGGGCCTTCTGGGCCTTTCATGGCCAGGGCCCTGAGCTTTCTTGGGCCTGCTGGGTGTGGCTTTCTGAGCTCTGTGGAGGGAATGCTTGGCTGTGATGTCGGGAGCCCTGCCACTGGCTGTAGCACTGCCAACAAGCACCTCTCCCTCCTCTCCCTCCGCCTGGCCCTCTGGGTCCTGGCGCTGCAATTTGGCCTTGGGAGCTTCGTCCCTTAAGTCAGACACTTTCTCCTTTTCCTCCCTCTCTAGAGGCGGGGGGCCCTCCATGAAAGTGCTGCTCACCTGCACCTCACTCGCCTCTGTGCTTCCTGGAATTTGGGGCTTAGTTGGTGCTGGAAAGTCAGTATCGGTCACAGGGCTGAAGGGCTGGGCAAGCCAGACATCTTCCCCCAGAATTCTCAGGTCTTCAGAACCTCTGTTAGATTCCAGTCCTCCCTCCAGTGCCCACTTGTCCTTGAAACTTTGGCAGTTCTCTCCCAAGTGGGCATTTTGGGAACCAGGAGTGTTCCCTGGGCTCACCGATTCAGTGGGGGAACGGATGTCACAGGTATTGGGCATTTGTAACGGGAGGAGTACAGGATCTTCTTGCTCATCTTTTGAAGTCTGGTAGGCACCCAGAGGTTGTGCGATCTCAGTTTGAATAGCATCCAAAATCGTATTGTCTGCTTGTTTAGCACGTGGAGCAGGAGGCAAGGCCAGGAAGCGAGAAGGGCTTTGAACTGGAGATTCGGAAATGTCCCAACACTCAGATGCTGGCTTACTCTCCAATGTGCAGGATTTGGCAAGTTGTGACGTTTGTGGCAGGCAGAATGTCTGGCTTTCAGTTAGCATTCCCAGGGATGTTTCCAGTGTCAGGTTAGCATCCAAGCCCTGAGAATCTGCCATCGCTGTAAAGAAATCAAAAGAGGGACGTCAGTCCTGTGAGGCGACATGATCCGCTTCCACCCACCCACCCAGCCCTCCATCCAGGAACCTGCCCACAGTGCCAGGCATTGCCTTGGCTCCTCTACAGCACCATGGACGGCACCCTGACTTGACATGTTTGCTTGCTGTTGCTTGGGATCGATCATGTGAGGCCTGGCTTTGTAGCGTTTCCTTGTGTTTCATGGTAGTATTGTCGGTGAAAGAATTCAAACAAATACGAAATGTCTTGGCCTTGGAACATGGGTCAGATGTAGAACATCCACCCCTATGCTCTTGGCCTGTGTTGACTTCCGTAGTAACATCAAGACAGAAGAAGTTGTGCGTTGACTAGCATTCTCATTCAGGGAACATGGCTCCCTCTACTGAGAGTGTAAGCACAGGTCACCCGGGAGAGAGACAGCAGAGTACTTCCCTGTGAAATTCATGAGCATGGACAGTCTGAGTCTTGTTGTTGGGAACAGATACCTGAGGATCAGGCCTTCACTTTTGTTGCCATTTAAGGAAAGTACTTTTCACTGCACTTGTACTTTTGAAATGACCTGCTCGGAGTAATAAAGTAGATGAGCATGGGAAGGCATTAAGTATGGACATGGAGGGGGACTGATTTCCTCTGATGAGAGGGAGGCGTGGCTGCAGTGTGCTTGTAGAGGTATCTTTAGTACTACGTGGAAGGCCGTTACGGCGTTCTGCATCCCCACCCTGAGTAGAAAACTGCAGTGGTGTGTGCGGAGGGCAAGCAGGAATTAGAAACGTCCAGATTCCGATTCTACCATGTGTGGAATCCCCACAGATTTGACGGTTCTTTGGATTTGTGTTTTTATGATGTTTTGAGAGAGAGGAAGAGTCAGATAGAGACAATGGGTGCAGCACGGCCGCCGGATGTATGCGCAACCTTGTGCATCTGGTTTAAGTGGGTCCTGGAGAATGAAACCTGGGTCCTTAGGCTTCGCAGGTAAGCAGATTAAGCACTCGGCAGTCTCTCGGGCGCTCTACTGTTGTTTTGAACCCTCATGCCTTTCCTTCTGTCTGTTTGTACTCACCTTGACGGCTCGTTCTCGAGGTGCACTGAGCAGGCGCAGAATAGGAGACGGCAGAGATGGGAAGCGCTGAAGGGACACTTGTGGGGGGCATCTCCCTCACCAGCATCATAATTTCTGGTTGCGGGGCACAGGCCCCACCACCTCCTTGTCTCCCAGAGACGTAGGACTGCAGGCAGGGTCCAACTTCCCCACACATCCAAAGGTTCGGGGTGTTTGGATCATTGTAATAGACCTGACTGCCTCCCTGGTAGGGAAGAGGCAGGCTATGTGGATGATGTGGAATGTGAGAACTTGTCTGTTGAACACGTGTGCCATGCAGTGTTGGGTACCCGGCCACAGTGGTATTGGCACAGGAAGTCTCACCATACTGGGCTGCCATAGACATTGAAGGACCTGAGGTGCCCTGATCGAGGATTGTCACCATGGCAGGCCCAAGTGAAGATGTTCTGCCCCCGGCGCTTCTTGAGGACTGCCACTCAAAAGCACCTGCAGAGGGGGCAGCTGACATGGAGAGGAGGCTGGGGCCCGGGAACCCGGCCAACGTGTTTGTGCCAGGATGTTGGTAAAGGTAGGCACTACGGGGGAGTGGCTGGAGAACAGCCCCAGAGCCTGGTGGTAGGAGCCATGCTGAGGTGATGGCTGGTGCAGAGGCTCTGGTGAGTGCGTACACACTTCCTGTTAGGGAAGGTGCATTGCTCACCACAGGAACCGAGAGCTGCTGGGCTCTCACTGTGGCTGGTAAATAGATATTCTGGAAGTTTTCTGTAGAAATGGGGAAAACAAAGATAAAAAATGATGAGATTGAGAATGTTGAAGGAAGAACAGAATTATCTCTGTGTTATTCTGATAGGAGGCCTCCAAAGGAACCCCCTGGTTCAGGGGTTTAGGAGGGTACTAAGTGTGGAGTAGGTGGCCTGTTCTGAGGCCTACTGTCCTGACGTGGACAAAGCAGACCCACGTGGTCAGGGTCAAGCACAGCTCCCTTGCTAGATGCCCTCGCTCTAGCCTGCACTTGCTCTAGTAATGCCTCTCATCAGTGTTTTGAGTGAAGGCGTTATGAAGTCTGACTCCTTAGGCAACTTGTAATGTCCCCATCTTCGGAGTGAGGAAAGTAAGGATCTGGAGGTCAGTCTGAAGAGTTCAAGTTCTCCCATGTTACTTACTATCAGTACCAGATCGCATCCCCCTCATGGCTCCCTTGCCAGGACATGATCCTGTGGTCAAAAACTCAGAAAGTGGGGGTAGTGGAAGCTTGTTGTCTGGACAGGGCCTAACTCTGTAGTTCATGCTGTCTTGTAGCTCCTGCTGGAGTGCAGGGCGATCTCTGAGTCCGGCTATCCTTGGGCCTCCTCCCCGTTGTGACCAGGGTTCGGGCACAAGCCACAGTATCAGCACCACATGGAACTTTCCACATAAGCGTTCTTGTGTCACTCATGAGACAACAGTGCCGCTGTGGTCATGGCCATCTTTCACACCTCGTGAGCCTGCAGCTACGTTGCCACTGATTCAAGGCCCCTTACAGCTCAGTTCAGGTGGCAAGTGGGCAGGTCTCCTTTAATCTCTTCACACTGACCTCCGGTACTAGTTCTAGATGGCTCCCTGACAGTTTCTCATGGAGTGCATTTTTAAAAAATATTTTGCTTCCCGAGTTTAGACTTACTCATTGATGGGGGGTGTTGTGGTGTCATAGTGATTGCTAGTAGGTGAACAACAGAAACATAGAGTATGATTACCCCTAGAGAACAGAGTACACTCCGAAAAGACTGACAGAAATGAGAAACACAGTGTTTCTGTCCAAAGGAACGGGGAGATATTGATGAAATTGCCGCATAAACTAGCATCAAATTTCAGTCCTATACGACATTGCGTTATGATACAAGGACTATTGTGAGACCGAACATTGTCAGGGATAGGAGTGATGAAGGACATTGCTCAAGGCAGGACACCTTTGAATAGAAATATGTATATAAACATATAGACAATTTTCCCACCGTGCGTGCTCATATATGGGTGCAATTCCAGCACAACACCTGGAAGATTGACTTGAGTTGAGTTTGAAGCCAGCATGTTGTGAGCCACGGAGTCCCAGCACAGTCTGAGGTATCATATCAGAACCCAGTTAAGAATACAAGCACATATTTTTTGTATCGTATTAAACTGTTCAGCGTGGCCTCAAACTTGCAAACGAGTCTCCAGAGCCTCGTGGGAATCTGGGATTGGAGGCACATTGGCGCCACCTGGATTACCTTGGAATAAGTGCCCGTGAGTACATCTGTTCAGACAAACACTACCTGTGCAGCAAGCAGCGCAACCCAGTGAAGAAACCTATGGGCACCAGTCATGAGTTCCAACAAACATTTCAGGGAGACTGCTATGAAGCTGGGCACCTGTCCCACCAGCACCGAGCATACTGAGGAGAAGGAGTGCTGGAGTCCAGGTGTCGCTGGCCCGTCTGGGCTACATAGTGAGACCTTGCGATAATAATTCAAGACCACAAGACAGCATGGTGACTGTGGGGAATACAAATACAGCGTCACGTTATGCATTATTGTACTCGTTCCTCTCTCTCTGCATATTACCCACCGTGTAACCATTCAGATTTATAGGAAGATATTTTACTTCACATAGGCATACCACAAGGGTTTGAATACAAACAGGGGATTGTGGAAGTTTTGTGCTCAGAATGAGTTTTCAGTCATTGTCTACATGAAGGGAAGCTGTTCTACTAATGAGGAGAAATCCTTTTCAGGTAGAACATGATTAATTGGTTCAGGGCGTGGGGAAAAGGATCCGCAGTTACATGTGCTTGCTTGCAAAGCTTTATGGCTCAGGATCACTTCCCCAGTAGGCACGTAAAGCCAGGTCCACAAAGTGGCACATGACCCTGGAGTTTGTTTGCAGTGTCTAGAGGCCCTGGCGTGTACATACTGTCTCTGACCTTCTGTCTCTGCCTCCCATCACTCTGCCAAATAAATAAATGAATGAATGATAATGTTTAGAGGTCCAAATGTTTATGTTATCTTGGCCTAGAGTAGCTCTGATCTTCTGTGGTCCCTGTGCCCATGACTCCTGTGCGGTGGGGTTACACACTTGAATGTGTATGTGCGAAAGTATGATTTGTACACGTACTTACAAATTGCCTCCATTCCAAACATCACAATCACAGTCCACAGTCAGTAGGCGCCAACCCCAACCACCAAAGGCTTCTTCCCCAACTACCTTCCATTCTGTGTCATAGCCCTTCCCAACCTCAGCTCTCTTCCTAGTCCATTGATCTAAGCAGTCACAGAAGACACTGTCCCTTGTCCTTTTCTGAGCACATTTCACTCTCTAGCCTCTGTGTTGGTTTGAACTTTTATCCTGATGTGGCAGCACAGGAGGCATAGTGTGAGAAAGTACATGATGTGTCCAAAGTCACAGACCTCATGGATATCAGCGCTCAAACTGCAGTTGTGATCCATAGCTCAGTACTTTCCCCATTCTTGCAGGCTATTTGAGGATGCTTTGTTGAGGCGTGTGTGTCATCTAATAAAACCAAACTTAACCTTATTTATTTCTTACCTGACATAGTCAGAGGAGAAGCGATATTCCCCTGTCTCACAAGGGATTTGGATAGAGTCCTTGGACTTTTCTGGGAACCAGAAATCATCCGCACACGTGTCCAGTAAGAAGAACACAGTTAACCGGTCACTGGCCACTTGCGATGATCCAAATTTGTTTACAGGCAGCTCCGTGGAAACCTCAAGATTCTACCAGGTGGTGATTGGTCTAGAGGGACAATGATGTCATAGGCTGTTAGTAGCCAATAGGCAGGTCGGCTGTCCGTGAAAAGACAGGATATGGTGGAGAGAATGGCATGGGGTTTATCAATGCCGCAGGCAGGTAAGACCTTGGCAAGTGACAGTCCACATGAAAGACCTGATAGTCCTTGCTTCCCTTGGTTCTTTTATTTGTGGAATGCAACCGCATGTTTCTAATAAACGCTCAGGAGGAAAGATTTTACCCTTTGTATGGGTCATTTCACTTTCCAGTAGACCCTGAGCAGCCAGAATGTGATTATACATACAGGTACAGCTGGCCTCCTTGTGGAGGAAGGAAAGAGACGAGTGTAGGCTGGGCACGTGTGGTGGTTCTGAAACCATTTCAGTTCCCCTGATGGGAGATGCGATGGCAGCTCAGAAGGAGAGAGGAGGGATACAGAGCAGTCTTTCCTGCTTTGAAGAATACGGTGAATGAAGGTCATCACATGCACCTTGCAGGGGTGATGACGGTCAAGGCGCTTCTCTTTAGTTTCTTCTTGATATCTCCCTTGCTTGGGCCACCCTGGGTCATCTGGACTCACATCTTGTGCCAATTCCTTCTCCTGTTTACTGAGAAATTGTGTTTGCCAAAGCTTGGGTTTGCAAGTTGGGTTTCCTGATGCGCCTGGCTGTTACTTCCGGTGATCTTCCAGAAGCAGCGGTCTTCAGGACAGGGTCCACATGGATTCTGAACATCACAGGCAACACCAGATGGGCAGAGGATGCTGCTGACTGTATAAATCCCTATCTCCCACTTTGCGATTGACTTCTGCCTCCTCTTCACTATGTCTTTAGGATTTGTCCTCGTCCTTCTCCTGCTCATCCTGCTCCTCTTCTACACGTTCTCCCCATAACTCCTCATCTTCTTTTGACCCTTTGAATCAGGGTCTAACTCCATAATGCATGGGGACCTCGTACTCTCTTGACGTCCAAGCTGTCCTTGACCTGATGCGCATTCCTCCTGCTTCAGCCTCCTGAGTGATAAGACCACAAGGTGTGAGCCACTACAACCCTGTGTTGTATGTATTCTCACAGAGTGACATGTGTGTGGTAGTTAGTGAAACTTCCTGCCCTTCGCAGCAGTTTCTAAGGAACATGAGGTCTTGAACATTCTCTGCCATGCTGGGGTGTGAGTTGGGGTAAATGGAGTGGAGGCAGAGGACCACGTGGGAGAGTCGCCCTTAGAGAAGAAGACGTTGCGCGAGGGCGTGCTGCAGGTGCACTGAAGTCATCTCCAGGAGCTTGTGTGGGTTCCTGGGATAAATGGGTCAAACCGGTAGCCGCGTACAGTGTTAATGGTACACACAGCTGGATAGGCCACGCGTTGCTGTGTATGTCGTGGCCTGTAGGATAGAGGAAATTTGGGTTCACATGGAAGAACCTTGACTACCAGGTCATCTCCCTGCCGGTCTTGTTGTTTTTGGAGTCAGGGTATCACAAAGAACTGCTTGGTGGAATGGAACTCTTAATCCTCCTGACTCGCCCTTCTGTAAGCTGAGTTTATGGACAGGTACTGCCATGATCTGCTTGGGATGTGTGTCAGAGGCAGGAGGCTAGGACTTTCTGTTGATCAGTAGTTAGTAGTAGGCACTGAGCGTCGGTTGTTAACTACAGTCCACTCAGTTGAGCTTCTATTTCACTGTTTGACTTGTGACTTTTTATAAGTGACTTTGGACTTTTTAATTGACCTGAGACCGTGTATATGACCTGTCACTGAAAGTGATTGTGAATGTTCAAGTAACCTGCAACTGTGTACGTAACCTCTGCTTGTGTAATGGTCCCGTCACTGTGTATTTGACCTGCAAGTGACAGCGAGTGGCAACTGAGTCAGTGACCTGTGACTGTGTACATGACTTCTCATTCTGTAAATGTCATGTGACTATGTCGGTGTCCTGTGACTATGTACGTGAATTACCACTGTGTAAATGATGTTTCACTGTGACAGCGAGCCGTGACTGTGAAAAGGTGCTACCACTGAGTAAATGATGTTTCACCGTGACAGTGACCTGTGACTGTGTACGTGACCTGAGCCAGTGTCCTGTGACTGCGTATGTGGTCTGCTTCTCTGTAACTGTCTCAAAACGGCGTATGTGACATGCGTATAGGTAAGTGAAAAGTTACCAGTTACTGTGGGCCTTGCCTTGCTGTAAGTGACCTCTGATTGTGTAATGGTACTGTCAGTGTGTATGGCAGCTGTAAGTGAACGTGACCTCAACTGGGTAAGTGATCTGTGACTGTGTAAGTGACATGTCAGTATGTAAGTGACATGCGACGGTGTTGCTGTCCTGTGAAGACGTGAGTGAAATACCACTGTGTAAATGATGTTTCACTGTGACAGTGCCCTATGAATGTGTGAGGTTAATAACACTGTGTAAATGAGTTTTCACTCTGTAAGCGACCTGGGCCTGGGTAACTGACCAGGGACTATACAAGTGTCCTGTGACTGTGTAAGTGACCTGTGTATAGGTAAATTGGCCTTTGACTGTTAGAGACCCTGTTACTGTGTGGCTTGCCTTGTGTAAGTGGTCTGTAACTGTGCTTGTGACCTGTCATTGTCTAAGCAACTTGTCACAGTGTAAGGAAGCTCAAAAGAACCACTGGTCCCCTCAGGTTGGGGTTTGGTGTAACCTTTGTTAAGGTGCTGTATCTGGGGTGAATAGGCATTTGCTCACATCTCTTTAGGAATTACTGGACATATTAGCATAGTTCTCTCCCTCTCCTCTTTTCTTCTGTTTCTTGGTGTGTTTATTTTTGAGGTTGGCTGGTTGGCTTGTTTTTCTGTTGCTAAACATTCTGAGATGTGGTACATGTCTGAATTCTGAAACCTCCGTGTCTCTGGAGTTTCAAGAAAATATGTCATCACATATATTGTGGTTTCATCCTGGGTGAGCCTCCAGAGGTCTGGGATTGTCTAAGGTGCGGAATAGAATGTCGTTCCCTCATTTTGTTCTTTCTACCTTTAGCCAAAACTACCTCATTACATATGACTTGATCTGGCCATTGTTCCATTGCCTTTGTGCCTCTACTTCCCATATCAAGCAAACCTAATTATGAGTCTCTGGTTGTTTCTATACTGTCTCATGCAGCACTAATATCTTAATGGATACTCTGTTATCAGCGTTCCTACATCGTAGAGTGATTGGACATTAAGAGGTGTTTGATATTTGGCCCACATGCTGTGTTCCTAGTGGGCCGTTCAGTGGTTGACTTGGACTGGACCTGGTGCCCGAGAAAAGATGACATGTACAAAAACATAAATAGGCCTCAGAGATGGCTCACTGGATAACGTCCTTGCCCCTAAAACCTAACAACCTGGATCTCCTTCCGTACTGCCCACATCAAACCACATGTTCAAAGTGGCCCATGCATCTGGGGTTTGGGCAGCAGCTAGTAACTTGGTACACCATTCTCTCTCAGTCTGTACCGCCCCTCTTTATCCTTCCACATAAATATTAGCAATGTGCAAATAAGCTTGTTGAATGCAGCAAGTTCCATCACTGTCACAAACAAATGTGATTAAAATTTTTTCTCTCAGTCAAAATGCCAGAATTGTAGAACCCATGGCAAAAGCAAAGCAAACATTAATTTGAGGTTCCTTTCAGTGACGAGGTCTTGGAAGTGTCTGTGTCTCTGTGTATCTGCTTTGAGTGTTCTCTGTGTCTGTCTCCATAACACTTGAGCTGATTACGAGAAAGTGGCTCTTGCTCATTTCCCCAGCAGCTCTCTGGATTCAGCAGGGGCTCTGGTCTGGTGCAATGGGCTGATTCTCTGCCCAGTTCTGTGTCCATCTGAAAAACAGAAGCAAAATCTCCAGTGGACAGCCGTGGACAGTGAGGTCAGTGCAAGATATGTGGACTTCCATAATTTTTTGAGAGGAGTTTAATAATTGTGGGCACCTTTGAACCCCACTCTTGGTGGGAGTTTCATATTGGAGAGCAGGGTCCTTTTTGGTTTCGGGTCTGACGTGCATCCCCATTCCAGGTTTGAGATCCTTTCCACTGAGTGGATCCATTAGCCCAATTAGGAACACTTGGTAACCGCCCATGGCTATGTGGCACTATTGTACTTTTGTGAGCATCACATCAGGTTGATTTCTGCTGAGGAGCTGAGACCATGAGTTGCTTACACAGATGTTGTTGATTTTCCCATAGTCGCTCATGTTATACCTTCTGCCACTAGAAAAGCCAACTATCTGTGGGTTGACTCTCTTGTGCTTCCTAGCCAGGTTGCTCCATGTTCCGTCCCAACATCATATGGTGTATTCAGCAGTAGGGTCTTACCATTATAAACCTTTGTTACTTCAACAACTACTGTGCCAGAATTCTGTTTTCTTTGAGGCAACGTTGTTGGTCTCTCTGATCACAGCTCTTTGTGGGTGTTACCCATATGCTGGTATTTGGGTCCAGATTTTTGTTGCCCCCCACATAACATTACCCTCCCCTGCTGCCCCTTCATCCCTGTGGTCCAGCCCTGGAGATGATTATGAGGTATGTTGGCATCTTGGGCTGAATGAGGTTGGGAACCACAGATGAGAGAATCCATGTGAAAATTATCTGTCTGTGATTGGGTGAATTTGTTGCGGAGGACCTACTCCAAGAGGCTATGTTCTTCAAATTTCATTGTGTCACTTTTCCTAACTGGTGCATAGAATTCCGACGTGTAGAAAAACCACTTCTTCGTTATATATTCATCTAATGATGGATATCTGGCCTGATTCCAGTTCTTAGCTACTATGGAATTAATAAATATAGTTGAGCAACAATCTCTGAGCTGAGGTTTGAGCCTTTAGGGTAAAAGCCCCAGTAACACAACAACTGGGTATGTGGATGCATTTATAGTCTTTCTTTACAGGAGTGTCCATTGGCATGGCTCAGGTAAAATTCGTGTGAGAGAGAGTGGGATGATCGAGGCATATTTGGGTCATTGTGCACAGAGACATGGCCTCTCCCCCATACTGATGGCCACAGCAAAATACAACTCCCACAATCCTCATGGGGGGATGACAGGAGGACTAAGGATGCATCAATACGGGCTGTACACACTCTATTACATAACTTTTGAAATATAAAAGAAACAAACGTTGAAAAACTACATCAATACGTGTCCTCTATATTTACTAATTATCTGAAGTAAGAGTGCATGAAGTGAAACCCTAGATGATCATTTAAAAGGATGTGTATAGGTACATTCCAAGTAATCAAGGAAGGGCTTTAGAGAGGGTTTTGTGGCTAAAGCGCTTGCCCGTGAATCCAAAACAGGTGTTTGATCTGTGTGCACAAGCCCCAAACCAGGTGCACAAAGGGGACCCAAGTATAAGGCTGCATAAGTGCCAGGCATTTCATTGTGTTGGCTAAAGGCGTGGAATGCCAGTCCCCTCTCTCCCTGTTTCCCAGAAAAAAAAAAAAATCAAAGGGGCCACCCGAAATGTATGAAAAAACTCCAAACTCAAATAGGCCAGGGCTGGAGAGACAGCTTAAAGTAAAGGCAGAAGTCATGGTGGGAGACAGATTGGGAGAGAGAGATTGTGTTTGTCTAGGTGTTCAGATAGCTCTTGCTGCCTGACAGAAACTCCAGGTGCATGTGGCACTTTGTGTATCTGGCCTTCGGTGATTAGTAAGGAATCAAACCCAGGCCAGCAGGCTTGGCACGTAAGCACCTTCAACCACTGATCATTCTCTCCCTCCAGGTGGTCTCTGTGGTCCATGAGAGGTGCACATGAATTTCTTCTGGTGACCAAGGAAGGCATTCACTCTTTTAAATCAGGTACTTGATCTCTAACACCAATCTAAAAACAAGCTGTGCCATAGTCTTTGCCAATGATCCTTGCTATTAATGTTTCATACATCAGTTGTCATACTGCACACTGGTTGGAAGGTGTGTAGCTGTGTGGTACCTCACTGGATGAGAACTCGGATATTCACAACCTCAACTGCTGTGAGTGTCCAGCAGATTTCATGTTACCAACTTGGTCAAGAGAGCACCTTGTAGCTGGACTTTGAAGACAAAGGTTTAAAGGCTGTTTCTGATGTCGTCACTAATTCTCTGATGCTTCCTGCGGCCCAAGTGACGGGGAGATACAGTCAGAGTTCTGAACATACTCTGCCCCTTCTGCACAAGACAGGAGTCTCTTCCCCTTTCTCCTTTTCCTTTCAGTCCATATATTTGGTGAGAAAACGTTAAGAGGAATAGCTGGCCATGGTAGGAAACATTTTCTTAAAGTTTGTAAGACCAAAGGAGCAGTGTTTTCATTTGAATGCCAACACGTTACAATTCATGGTAATATTTTGTGTGGATTGGTCCCATAGGCCTGAGTCATGAGAAATTCCTAGCATCTGAATATGGGTGCAGAGATCCTTGTCAGTTGAACAGGATGGATAGAGAAGTTTGGAGGGCACAAGTATTTTATTTATTTTGTTTTTATTGATTAGTTTTGTACTCAGCAAATGCAGTGTATTTGGTACCATTATTAGGCTCATCCCTCACCTACCCTCTCCTCTTTGCCCCTCCTTTTTGAAGTATATGGGTCATGCATTCTGGAGTTAGCCCACAGTTATGGGTATGGTAAAGGTCTGCATATCATGACCCAACATGTGGCTGTGACTTTCTTTCCTCCAGCTCTTCCACAAAATTTCCCTGAGCCATGTTGGGTACGTTTTGATCTGCTTCAGTGATGAGGTGTTGGGTGCCTCTGGGTTTCTGGATCTCTGATTTGGTTGGAGTTGATTTTTCCTTGTGTTGATCTCCTTCACACTTCTGCTGGTACCGGGTTCACCAAGAAAAAAGGACCCTTGCTTGTTTTGCCAAATGTTCTTGCACACGTATTTTTGAATTGTTCTCTAATGTCTCCTAAAGTCCTGTGTATTCCAGAATTGTTCATTGGTGTGTGTGTGTGTGTGTGTGTGTGTGTGTGTGTGTGTGTGTGTAGAGCGCTGTTAGGCAGGGATTGTTGCTAATGGGAGGTTTGGAATCCTCATTCAGGAAAGTTAGACTATGAAGGAAGGGGAATGTGGGAGACTGGCCTCTGCAGTATTTGTTATTGCTTAGAGGCAGTCGAAGAGAGCTATTTGCTCTGCCACATGCTTCCCGCAGCTTCCATTCACCAGACACAACAGAGGCTCAAAGCAGTGTGCCATCTGACCTTGGACTGCAATATGATCAGAAGAAAACTTTTGTCCCATATTCTTAATCATTTCAGGTGTTTTTATTTTCATTAATGCATTTTTGTGTGTGTGCATGTTCACAAGTGTGCAAATGTACTTGTGTGCACACATATGGATGCCAGAGCCTAACCTAAGTGTCATTCCTCAGGAGGACTCCTGCTTCTTGGTTTATGGAGCTATTATCTGCCTCCAACCCAGGCTGGTCTTCAGTTCACTATGTAGTCTCAGGCTGGCCTTGAACCCACTGCATTCCTCCCTCCTTGGTGCGATGAGTGCGGGAGTGTCGATGTGTGCTTCCATGCCTGGCCTGGACCCCCTTTTCTGAAATTGGATATGAGACTATGGGTGCTTGGCCGCAGGGATTTCCCGTATCTACACCTACCCAGGCTTGAGAACGTGAGCATCTGCTACCGGACCTGGCATGTGTTCTGGGGACCAAGTGTAGCTCCTTTTGCTTGAAAAGCAAGACCTTTACCTACCGATGAAGGTCCCCAGTCTTTTTGTAAAATCTGTTATCAGCACATATTTATCGCACCTAGCAACAGTATTTATATATGTATGGAATATTATGGATGTGTATATGTGTGTCCATGTAGATGACAAACCCTGTGCATGGGTGCAGTAGCCAGGGAGGACATTGGGTGTCATCCTCTATTGCCCTCCTGTGATAATTCTCGAGGTGGCATCAGACAAAGTTTGGAGTTGTTACTTTTTATTTAGAATGTGGAAGAGTGAGCCTCAGTGATTTTCCTTTCTCCTCCCATTCAACATGTGAGTTACAGGCATGTGTGGAAGTGCAAGGCTTTTTATGTGGGTCTCAGGGATTGAACTCAGGTCCTATGGTTTGCATAGCAACTATGTTTTCCATGCCAAATTAAATCCACAGCTCCCAGATCTGTTTCGTAATGACAATTTCATTCAAGTGTGTTCTGTTTGACCATAACCACCCATCTCTCTACCTTTGTACTCTTTCACTGCCTCAGGAACCTCAATTCTTCTACGAAATATAGGGAGACAAAGAGAAAGAGAAAGAGAAACAGGAGGGGGGGGGGAGCGCGAGCCTGTTTTGTGAAGGTCAGAGGACTTCAAGTAATCTATGTCCTCATTTCCCTGACCCAGAGTTTCTTTCTATTGGGAATGAAAAGTCACACTGCAAACAGATGACTGACAGGCTGACCCATTTGTTTGGGATTCTCCTGGATATTTCTACCACTGTTGTAGGCATCTTGGGATCCCACATGCTTGTGCCACTTTATATCTGGTGTTACATTGGTGTTGGTGACTTGAACCTGACCCAGTAGGCTTTGCCAAACAAGTATTGTTATCAACTAGGGAATGCCCCAGCTACCCCTAATATTCTTATTTCTGCATTTGTGCTCTATAGACATGATTTTACATACGTAGGTAAAATGTAGGATTAGTAGATGAGGCAAAACGTATCATAATTGGACTGCTGAGACCCCCTCATTTTTCTTATTTTAATGATTGTCTACTGAAAACTTTTCTGAAAATATGACTTCATTCTTCATTATGGCTACATAAAATGTCATTGTATTCAATGTGTTTTGTGCATAATATCATTATTTTTAATGGGCATATAAGTCAGTTTCATATTTTGGCTATTGTGAATGCTGTTTCAGTAATCATGGAAAGGTGTGCACTTATCGCTCTAGTGTGCTGCTTTAGGACATATACGTAGGTGTGTTTCGTCCCGGTCATATGGTAGCTCTGTGTGTCTATGTGTATTTTGAGAAAAAGTGTCCTATGACTCAAGATGGCCTCAATCCTGCTACATCCCTTGGGGGCATACGACTTCTGATCCTCCTGCATCAGCTGCCAAGTGCTGAGTTTGCCTGATTGTGCAGAGGTACATGGGTTCTGCAAATATGTGGATTGAATCTTAGGATTTCAGATTTTCAATAGTTGATTGACAGAGAAAGAGAGAGAGAGAGAGAGACAGAGAGAGAAGAGTGGGTTAGAGAGACAGAGAGAGATTGAGAGAGAGCGGGCACTGTAGGGCCTACAGCTACTGCCAAGGAACTCTACATGCAGGTGCACAGGTCACCTTGAGCATCGGGTTACATGGGTCCTGACCAATGGAACCTGGCTCTTTTCGGTTTGCAGGCAAGCACCATAATCAGTAAGATATCTCTCCAGCCCAAACCTTGGGATTGCTGCTTGCTAGTCACGTAGTATATACCTGAGCTATATCTCCAGCCCTTCTTTACCTAAAGATCTCCATGTCAACAGATCACACAGACATTTGCATTTCAACATTTATTTTAGCACCATTTACAATTGAAAATTGGGGCACCAGCATAGTGGCCAATAACAGAGGAGTGTGTAAGGACATGTTGTACATATGTGCTTTGGTATAGATTTCAACCATAAAACCAATCCAAGTTATGTTGTTTGCCAAAAAAGAAAGAAAACAGAGGTAATCAAGGTAATTGTGTCTCAGAAGAAAAGATAGCAAGTCTTGGATCCTATGTATTTCCTACATTTTACACAGACTCAGAGACTTATGTACTCCGCTTGATAAAACATTGGAGAGAAAGTGTTCACGGACCAATGGGTATTCACAGGAAGAAGAGTGGCAAAGGGAGGGTTCACTGTAGAAGGAGATATGATCCATGTAGCAAATATACTTTTTTAACAATTATTTTTATTGACAACTTGTGTACTTCCAGACAATAAATCATGATATTTTCCTCCCATCCCCCACTTTCCCTTCACAACTCTGCTCTCCATCCTATACTCTCCCTCCCTCATTAGTCTCTTTGTAAGTTTCATGTCATCGTCTTTTTCTCCTGTTATGACAGTCTTGCGTAGAGGACACTGCAAGTCTCAAGTTTGGCCAAATAAGCCAAGTGACCAAAGGAGAGCAATAGTGGCATGTGACATCTGTTGGAAAACAACTGCTTTCGAATTGTACCGAATGCCTGCTCTGTGGGACGCAATCCACGCCTGCTACTGAAAACCTAATCGTACGTCTATGGCAGGGCAGGTGATGAGACTTATGGGTAGAAAGCCTGCTCTTGTCTGGATAAATGCCTATTTTATTGTCACCCAACTTCCTTGGAAGCTCTACACTAAATGTTCCTATTTTCATGTTAATGCTACTCTCACTTCTGCTTAGGGAAGCTTCACTTTGTGGATGGCCATGACTACTAGGATGACCCATATGGCAACCTAGTGCTGCGATGAAGGGACAGAGGATTGTCCTGCAATGAAACAATAGACTCTTGGTTTCAACAAATAAAGAAATGTTTTATTTGAGAGAAAAAGAACTGCAGAGAAAGAGATAAAAAGAGAGACACAGTGTTGCAGTCAGTTCTGCCTTGCTGACAGTAAACACCCGACCGCGAGCAGATTGTGGGAAAAGAGGGATTTATTTTGCATTACAGACTTGAGGGGAAGCTACATGAAGGCAAGGGAAAATGATGGCATGGGCAGAGGGTGGACATCACCTCTGGCCAACATCAGATGGACAAGAGCTATGTCCGAGGTTGTAGAACATGGGCAAGAGCAATCTGGCTAGAACACCCATAAGCAGCCCCACAGATAGACACTGCTCCAGGAGGTGTTCATTCCCCCATTACCATCAGACTGATACCTAGCATCCAAAAATATCTATGTTTATGGTGAACACCTGAATCTAACTACCACATTCTGCCCTAGCCTCCATGAAGTGATAACCATAGATAATGTAGAATGGAATACATCCATCCAACTTCAAAATTCCCCATAGTTTTGAAGCTATACCAAAGATCTTCAACATCCCCAAAGTCCAAGATGTTTTAACTGCGCAAAAATACAAAACAACAACACCGCCAACAACAAAATACCCTATTTGTGAAGAAGAAACATCTACACTGGCATTGAGAAGAGCAAAGAAATATTCAACCAATTCAAGATTTAAACAGGGCAAACGTCAGACTCTGTAACTCCAAGTCCAACAACTCCAACTAATGACAAGTCACTGGAATTTGAATTCTGCTCCTGGAGCTACACGCCTATGGTCTCAGAAAATTTCTTCTGTTGCATTAATTGTATATTTTAAAATTTGAGTTACATCATACCTGGATGGGAATGAGAGACCCCCAGAGAGAGGATATGGGTACACCAATTCCTCTAGTCAATG
Organism: Jaculus jaculus; assembly: GCF_020740685.1. Taxonomy (NCBI): domain Eukaryota; kingdom Metazoa; phylum Chordata; class Mammalia; order Rodentia; family Dipodidae; genus Jaculus; species Jaculus jaculus. The sequence goes on along the minus strand of NC_059110.1, from coordinate 80,107,108 downwards.
GAATTTAACTCCAGACGTGTGTGCCACCCTGTAAGTGTGGGTACTGGGAAATCCAACCTGGGTCTTAGGCTTTGAAGGCAAGTGCCTTACATGCTAAGACATCCGTCCAGCTCAAGCAGGGAATTTTTTTTTTACATGAGGTGTTAATGTACGTGGAACATCTGCTCTTACTGTGGGTGGCGCTATTTTTTGAGGTACGTATCAGGACTTAATTACGTGGAGGAAGCAGCTGAGCTGCAGCGTCCAAATCTCTCTCTCTCTCTCTCTCTCTCTCTCTCTCTCTGCAGTTTGATCTCTCACTGTCTCCTGACAGTGATACCAGAAGGCCAGGTTCTTCATGCTCCTGTTCCTATGGCCTCCCCACCCTGATGGAGGTGGAAGGTGAGTTCATTCCCTCCCACCCTTAACTCACTTCTACTCAGGTATTTGTGCACAACAATCAGAAAGTTTCTAAAATCTCCCGATTCCCTATCACGTATTCCAAAAAAAATGGTGTTGATGAAGGCGAAATGGCATTTGAACTCAAAACAGAGGACTTCCACTGTCTAGGATACACTTGGAAACTAATGTGTATCATTGCTCTAAGCCGCTCTTACAGTATACAGCCCCAATACCGAGCATATTCCAGATTCTTTTCTTGTCACACAGGTTACCTGTGCTGCGTGTAGATTTGTAAATCCAACTTTGAGTACCCTCAGAGTAGGCGAGTAATGTGCCAGGTGTACCTCGTGTACTTCAATCCAAACGCAGAAGTTATTCTAAGCGTTGAGCTTGCCTACTATTCAAGTGTACTAGCAGGCTGAGCGGGTCAATTGACTGGCAGTATCTAAACTTCAGCTGAGCACCATACACATTCAATAAAAAGCCATCACAGAGGATGCAGATGTGGGGATTGAATCAAACATATAACCTTATAGGGGCAAAATCCTTCAGGGTGTGTATTGCTATACATACTTCATCCTTTCAGCTGGGAGGCTGAGATTTTGGTTCTGAAATGTGTTCCAAGTCATCCAGGGTCTGTATCAGATCCTGCTCCCCAGAATGACAGAAGAAAGAGACAAAGACCCTGTGAATTTGAATGCATCAAAGGCAAGTAGAGTGAACCATCAAATACAGCTTAATTGAGAATGGTAACGCCAACCAAGAATATCTAACCCATACCCGTCCTGACATATAAAGAAAGATAAGCACTTACAGTGCAGGCCTACCTACCTGAACTGGTTACGTAGTGGCGTGGCTTCAAGTGTCACCAATGCCAGTGCTGTGTGCCCACCTCGATCCCTCCGTAGTATGCTATGAATCTGATCAGCTGTGTTAATTCCCAACTTGAGATCAGCCTAGAGCCTGTCATTCAGAATACCTTAGTTTATGGGGAACACCTGAATGGAACAAGCATATTCTACCCTTGCTGGCATAAACTGAGGACTATACATGATGTCAAATGGAATGCATTCATCCAGCTTCAAAAGTCCCCATAGATTTTTATCTATCCCAATGATTTTCAAACACCCCCATATTCCAAGTTACTTTAACAGAGTTAAAAAACTAAAAAAAAAAAAAAAAGTACATCAAAACCCCAAATAGCAGAAAATAAACATTCAGACTATGAATGGTGGCATGGCAGAGCCAAGAAACATCCAACCAATTCAAGATTTAAGCAAGGCATAGTCCAAACTTGGTATCTCCAAGTCCAATATCTCCAACTGGTCACAAGTCCCTGGAATTCCAATTCAGCCCCTCCGGCTAAATGACCCTTGGTCCTTGTAAAACTTTATCCAGTGCTGGCAGCACTCCTTGGCAGCCATCTCATAGGCCTAGCATCTCATTTGGGTGTCAGCTGCAACCCCCGACTCATCATCATGGCTCTCTTGGGTGCCAGGCAGGAAATTCAACAAGCCTGCTTCACACTACCCATGGACATTTTCAAAGTGCAAAACCGTGTTGCCAAATCAGAGACCTCCCTTTCCAGCGATTGTTATACTCCCTCATACCAGGTGGGCTGCAGAGTTTCTGAATCCAGGGAGGAATAAAGCAGACTTTAAAGAACAGCACACTCTTTCAGCATTCATGCCACTGGAGGTGTCTGCATTCTACCTGTTGTCCCAGTGCAGGTCAGATGCCCAATTTCTGATTTCTGTGTTTTGTATTTTCGACGTGACTTCTCACCCTTGCACACGCTAACCCGAGTATTTCCTATTCATTCTCTAGGTGACCTTCACCTCAAAATGATACTCCTACTCTACCATGTGAGAGCGGGGATTCAAGGCTTGCGCGAGCGTGCCCGGTTAGCTGTCCAGTCTCAGTGGTTGTAATCTCTCAGGCAGTTGCAGGTGAACGAGCAGAATGTTCAGCCCAGAGGTTTCATTGTTTTCCTTGCCATGTCCCTGTGCTTGAACCAGTCCATTTGTATGCGATACAACCCCGCACAAGATCTCAGGACACGCATTTACTAGCTAGCCTCTCACTCAAAATGCTTCTGGCCCAGAGCCTGCAAAGTACTCTTTCACACTCAGAAGCCAAACCTTCAGTCCGTGGGTCTTATTGCATTCATGCCTTGCAACTCTGACCAGAATAGGCCTTCCATCTGTGCTCCGAATACTGCAAGGTGACTCCTAGGCCAACATTTCAAATCCTACCCCATTTCTTCCTCAAAAATCCACCTCAAAAGGCAACAAGCCACACATTCATGTGTCTAGCAGCAGTGATCCCACTTGTCAGTGCCAACATTCCCTTTGCAGTGAGTTCACACTGCTGGCAGGAAACACCCAACAAAGAGCAGAGTGTGGGGAAAAAGGGCTGATGTTGGCTTACAGACTGGATGGGAAGCTCCATGAATGCCAGGGGAAGCGATGGCATGAGCAGAGGGTGGACATTGCATTCTGGCCATCCTCACATGCACAATAGGTACAGGAGAGTGTGCCAAACACTAGCAAGAGGAAACTGGCTATAAGTCTCATAAGCCCTCCAAGAACAGTACACTGCCTCCAGGAGGTCTGCATTCTCATTTGGACGTCAGACAGAAACTTAGCATTTGGAACACCTAAGCTTCTGGGGAAACATGAATCAAACCACCACAGACAGAGAGAGAGAGAGTTTTGGCAACCAGGGTTTCATGCCACTGCAAATGAACACCCGGTTCATGTGCCCCCTAAAGCGTCTGGCTTTATGCGGGGAGTGGGGAATCGAATCCAGGCTCTTTGCAGACCTGTGCCTTTCACCTCAGAGCCATCTTTGCAGCCAAAATATGCTTGTTGGAAAGTGTCCTCAAGCAACTACCATGTACTGTTACGTATGTTATCATACACTAAAGGAGAAATTTCAGGAAAACTTATTAATTATAGTACAGGTATGTGGCTTGCCCTATTTTATGCAAATTTTATTATGTTTAACTATTAGGTAGATACCTGAGTTTGACTTCATACTATATACATTTTAGAAGGTAGTTTGTACAGAAAACTAAGATAAATACTATTAAAGGTCTGCCAAGTACCTCAAGTGACAACTTCTCATCTGTTAATGACTTCAACTACATTTGTAACAATTGCCGGGACATGCATATGTCTGTCTACCTCCATATTACTCTCTCTATGTGTATATCTCTACATGTCTATGATGAATATCTATGCATCCAGAGCTATATCTGTCTATAACTGTGTGGAAACTAAGGTGACCAATGTGTCCAACGGTATAGCTGCTCTTAGATCATATACCCATAATATTCAGAAATTTCCATGTCCCTTTCCCTCTGAACAAAGTACTGAACTCTGCCCAGGGCAGTGTACTGGGCCGCGTTCTCACGCTCCCGCTGAGCCCTCCTCTTCATGGCCTCGCGCTCTGGCCTCTGCTCATCTGTGATGGGGGTGGACTCAACTGGCCCTGGAAAATCGACTTTCCTCCATGGTATTGGCTGGCGGCTGAAGTCTTCCAAGAGATACTGGGTGTTTGCGTTGGGAAGTGAGTGGACCTTGGTCGGTGCAGTGGAAACAGGCTCCTTGTGCAGAGAAGTGCAGGATGAGGTCTTGTAGGGAGCTGGCCTACAGGCAACAGACTGAGAGACCCCGTGCTGGGTAGGGTGGTTGAAGCCTGGTCTGGGGAGACTGCTGGAAACTGGCCCAGCAGTGAAAGTTGTGCTGGCAGGAGCTGCTTGTGATGGCTTGACTGCAGGCGGCTGAGCAGGGTTCGATGGAGGCCTGGCAGGGTCAGGTGCCGGGGCCCTCTGTGAAGCCAGGGAGTGTGGCCTCCTAGGAGCAAGGCGAGCTTGGGGCTTGTCCATGCTAAGAAAGGGCAAAGGCACTAACTTGACCTTCCCAGGTGGGGGCAGCTCACACTGGGAGGGAGAACGCCGCTCTGTGCCAACACTGCCCTCTGGTTTCTGGCCTTTGCCTTGGGTTTGCTCAGTCCCTGTCTCCTGGCATGGGATCCGCAGCCCGGATTGGAGGCCTGGGGATGGTCTGGGCTCTGTGGTGCAGCGTGTGTTGCCCAGAGCCCGGCAGGAAGAGAGCCCTGTTTTCGGCTCCATCTTCTTCCCCAGGGCGTGGAAGACCTGCACTGACTCCAGCATGTGCATGCCCAGGGAGCTGCGAGGCTTTTTAAAGAACTCTTGGCAGAGCTCAGGTGGATGGCCCTTCCTCCTCTTGGCCCTGGGGATGGGCGGCTTCTCTTCTGCTTTCGCCTTGCCCCCTGCCGTCTTTTGCTCTTCACATGTCTTGGACTTCCTTGCTCTGGGCCTTCTGGGCCTTTCATGGCCAGGGCCCTGAGCTTTCTTGGGCCTGCTGGGTGTGGCTTTCTGAGCTCTGTGGAGGGAATGCTTGGCTGTGATGTCGGGAGCCCTGCCACTGGCTGTAGCACTGCCAACAAGCACCTCTCCCTCCTCTCCCCTCCGCCTGGCCCTCTGGGTCCTGGCGCTGCAATTTGGCCTTGGGAGCTTCGTCCCTTAAGTCAGACACTTTCTCCTTTTCCTCCCTCTCTAGAGGCGGGGGGCCCTCCATGAAAGTGCTGCTCACCTGCACCTCACTCGCCTCTGTGCTTCCTGGAATTTGGGGCTTAGTTGGTGCTGGAAAGTCAGTATCGGTCACAGGGCTGAAGGGCTGGGCAAGCCAGACATCTTCCCCCAGAATTCTCAGGTCTTCAGAACCTCTGTTAGATTCCAGTCCTCCCTCCAGTGCCCACTTGTCCTTGAAACTTTGGCAGTTCTCTCCCAAGTGGGCATTTTGGGAACCAGGAGTGTTCCCTGGGCTCACCGATTCAGTGGGGGAACGGATGTCACAGGTATTGGGCATTTGTAACGGGAGGAGTACAGGATCTTCTTGCTCATCTTTTGAAGTCTGGTAGGCACCCAGAGGTTGTGCGATCTCAGTTTGAATAGCATCCAAAATCGTATTGTCTGCTTGTTTAGCACGTGGAGCAGGAGGCAAGGCCAGGAAGCGAGAAGGGCTTTGAACTGGAGATTCGGAAATGTCCCAACACTCAGATGCTGGCTTACTCTCCAATGTGCAGGATTTGGCAAGTTGTGACGTTTGTGGCAGGCAGAATGTCTGGCTTTCAGTTAGCATTCCCAGGGATGTTTCCAGTGTCAGGTTAGCATCCAAGCCCTGAGAATCTGCCATCGCTGTAAAGAAATCAAAAGAGGGACGTCAGTCCTGTGAGGCGACATGATCCGCTTCCACCCACCCACCCAGCCCTCCATCCAGGAACCTGCCCACAGTGCCAGGCATTGCCTTGGCTCCTCTACAGCACCATGGACGGCACCCTGACTTGACATGTTTGCTTGCTGTTGCTTGGGATCGATCATGTGAGGCCTGGCTTTGTAGCGTTTCCTTGTGTTTCATGGTAGTATTGTCGGTGAAAGAATTCAAACAAATACGAAATGTCTTGGCCTTGGAACATGGGTCAGATGTAGAACATCCACCCCTATGCTCTTGGCCTGTGTTGACTTCCGTAGTAACATCAAGACAGAAGAAGTTGTGCGTTGACTAGCATTCTCATTCAGGGAACATGGCTCCCTCTACTGAGAGTGTAAGCACAGGTCACCCGGGAGAGAGACAGCAGAGTACTTCCCTGTGAAATTCATGAGCATGGACAGTCTGAGTCTTGTTGTTGGGAACAGATACCTGAGGATCAGGCCTTCACTTTTGTTGCCATTTAAGGAAAGTACTTTTCACTGCACTTGTACTTTTGAAATGACCTGCTCGGAGTAATAAAGTAGATGAGCATGGGAAGGCATTAAGTATGGACATGGAGGGGGACTGATTTCCTCTGATGAGAGGGAGGCGTGGCTGCAGTGTGCTTGTAGAGGTATCTTTAGTACTACGTGGAAGGCCGTTACGGCGTTCTGCATCCCCACCCTGAGTAGAAAACTGCAGTGGTGTGTGCGGAGGGCAAGCAGGAATTAGAAACGTCCAGATTCCGATTCTACCATGTGTGGAATCCCCACAGATTTGACGGTTCTTTGGATTTGTGTTTTTATGATGTTTTGAGAGAGAGGAAGAGTCAGATAGAGACAATGGGTGCAGCACGGCCGCCGGATGTATGCGCAACCTTGTGCATCTGGTTTAAGTGGGTCCTGGAGAATGAAACCTGGGTCCTTAGGCTTCGCAGGTAAGCAGATTAAGCACTCGGCAGTCTCTCGGGCGCTCTACTGTTGTTTTTGAACCCTCATGCCTTTCCTTCTGTCTGTTTGTACTCACCTTGACGGCTCGTTCTCGAGGTGCACTGAGCAGGCGCAGAATAGGAGACGGCAGAGATGGGAAGCCGCTGAAGGGACACTTGTGGGGGGCATCTCCCTCACCAGCATCATAATTTCTGGTTGCGGGGCACAGGCCCCACCACCTCCTTGTCTCCCAGAGACGTAGGACTGCAGGCAGGGTCCAACTTCCCCACACATCCAAAGGTTCGGGGTGTTTGGATCATTGTAATAGACCTGACTGCCTCCCTGGTAGGGAAGAGGCAGGCTATGTGGATGATGTGGAATGTGAGAACTTGTCTGTTGAACACGTGTGCCATGCAGTGTTGGGTACCCCGGCCACAGTGGTATTGGCACAGGAAGTCTCACCATACTGGGCTGCCATAGACATTGAAGGACCTGAGGTGCCCTGATCGAGGATTGTCACCATGGCAGGCCCAAGTGAAGATGTTCTGCCCCCGGCGCTTCTTGAGGACTGCCACTCAAAAGCACCTGCAGAGGGGGCAGCTGACATGGAGAGGAGGCTGGGGCCCCGGGAACCCGGCCAACGTGTTTGTGCCAGGATGTTGGTAAAGGTAGGCACTACGGGGGAGTGGCTGGAGAACAGCCCCAGAGCCTGGTGGTAGGAGCCATGCTGAGGTGATGGCTGGTGCAGAGGCTCTGGTGAGTGCGTACACACTTCCTGTTAGGGAAGGTGCATTGCTCACCACAGGAACCGAGAGCTGCTGGGCTCTCACTGTGGCTGGTAAATAGATATTCTGGAAGTTTTCTGTAGAAATGGGGAAAACAAAGATAAAAAATGATGAGATTGAGAATGTTGAAGGAAGAACAGAATTATCTCTGTGTTATTCTGATAGGAGGCCTCCAAAGGAACCCCCTGGTTCAGGGGTTTAGGAGGGTACTAAGTGTGGAGTAGGTGGCCTGTTCTGAGGCCTACTGTCCTGACGTGGACAAAGCAGACCCACGTGGTCAGGGTCAAGCACAGCTCCCTTGCTAGATGCCCTCGCTCTAGCCTGCACTTGCTCTAGTAATGCCTCTCATCAGTGTTTTGAGTGAAGGCGTTATGAAGTCTGACTCCTTAGGCAACTTGTAATGTCCCCATCTTCGGAGTGAGGAAAGTAAGGATCTGGAGGTCAGTCTGAAGAGTTCAAGTTCTCCCATGTTACTTACTATCAGTACCAGATCGCATCCCCCTCATGGCTCCCTTGCCAGGACATGATCCTGTGGTCAAAAACTCAGAAAGTGGGGGTAGTGGAAGCTTGTTGTCTGGACAGGGCCCTAACTCTGTAGTTCATGCTGTCTTGTAGCTCCTGCTGGAGTGCAGGGCGATCTCTGAGTCCGGCTATCCTTGGGCCTCCTCCCCGTTGTGACCAGGGTTCGGGCACAAGCCACAGTATCAGCACCACATGGAACTTTCCACATAAGCGTTCTTGTGTCACTCATGAGACAACAGTGCCGCTGTGGTCATGGCCATCTTTCACACCTCGTGAGCCTGCAGCTACGTTGCCACTGATTCAAGGCCCCTTACAGCTCAGTTCAGGTGGCAAGTGGGCAGGTCTCCTTTAATCTCTTCACACTGACCTCCGGTACTAGTTCTAGATGGCTCCCTGACAGTTTCTCATGGAGTGCATTTTTAAAAAATATTTTGCTTCCCGAGTTTAGACTTACTCATTGATGGGGGGTGTTGTGGTGTCATAGTGATTGCTAGTAGGTGAACAACAGAAACATAGAGTATGATTACCCCTAGAGAACAGAGTACACTCCGAAAAGACTGACAGAAATGAGAAACACAGTGTTTCTGTCCAAAGGAACGGGGAGATATTGATGAAATTGCCGCATAAACTAGCATCAAATTTCAGTCCTATACGACATTGCGTTATGATACAAGGACTATTGTGAGACCGAACATTGTCAGGGATAGGAGTGATGAAGGACATTGCTCAAGGCAGGACACCTTTGAATAGAAATATGTATATAAACATATAGACAATTTTCCCACCGTGCGTGCTCATATATGGGTGCAATTCCAGCACAACACCTGGAAGATTGACTTGAGTTGAGTTTGAAGCCAGCATGTTGTGAGCCACGGAGTCCCAGCACAGTCTGAGGTATCATATCAGAACCCAGTTAAGAATACAAGCACATATTTTTTGTATCGTATTAAACTGTTCAGCGTGGCCTCAAACTTGCAAACGAGTCTCCAGAGCCTCGTGGGAATCTGGGGATTGGAGGCACATTGGCGCCACCTGGATTACCTTGGAATAAGTGCCCGTGAAGTACATCTGTTCAGACAAACACTACCTGTGCAGCAAGCAGCGCAACCCAGTGAAGAAACCTATGGGCACCAGTCATGAGTTCCAACAAACATTTCAGGGAGACTGCTATGAAGCTGGGCACCTGTCCCACCAGCACCGAGCATACTGAGGAGAAGGAGTGCTGGAGGTCCAGGTGTCGCTGGCCCGTCTGGGCTACATAGTGAGACCTTGCGATAATAATTCAAGACCACAAGACAGCATGGTGACTGTGGGGAATACAAATACAGCGTCACGTTATGCATTATTGTACTCGTTCCTCTCTCTCTGCATATTACCCACCGTGTAACCATTCAGATTTATAGGAAGATATTTTACTTCACATAGGCATTACCACAAGGGTTTGAATACAAACAGGGGATTGTGGAAGTTTTGTGCTCAGAATGAGTTTTCAGTCATTGTCTACATGAAGGGAAGCTGTTCTACTAATGAGGAGAAATCCTTTTTCAGGTAGAACATGATTAATTGGTTCAGGGCGTGGGGAAAAGGATCCGCAGTTACATGTGCTTGCTTGCAAAGCTTTATGGCTCAGGATCACTTCCCCAGTAGGCACGTAAAGCCAGGTCCACAAAGTGGCACATGACCCTGGAGTTTGTTTGCAGTGTCTAGAGGCCCTGGCGTGTACATACTGTCTCTGACCTTCTGTCTCTGCCTCCCATCACTCTGCCAAATAAATAAATGAATGAATGATAATGTTTACACATAAACACCTGACATTAACTGAAGAGGGTGGGAGCTCAGAAAGGGGATTTCTCTCTGCAGAAAGGTGGCACCCAGGTCACCACTTAATACTAAGTGAAGACAAGTGGAGGAATTGCATCTCAGAACAGGAGTCATGCCTCAACGTTGTCACTCACTGTCTGACACCAGAGGTGGTGAGAGGGAACATGGGGGAGAAATCTCTCTCTCCACCCCCCTCTGCTCTGTCTTACCTCTGTTGTGGGCCCAGTTCTGTCCCTGACACCCAAATTCCTATGTTGAAACCCACGATTTAAAACTGGCTCACTGTGGACAGGGCCTTCAGAAAGGTGAGTGAATTAAAAGGAAGCCTTAGCATGGGCCCTAATCTTGTATTATTGGCATCAGTAATATAAGAGGAAATCATGACACATGAAGATACCAGGGGCTGGGCCTGAGGGCCATACCTATAATTCCACTTGGAAGGCTGAGGCAAGAGGATCCAAGTTTGAGACCAGCCTAGATACACAGAGATACTTTCTAAAAGAAAAATGATATGGACTAATCTGAAGAGGGAAAACAGAACAGAAATTGTAGTGACATGGCTACAGCCACCTTCACCAGGGGATTCTGGAGGTGGGGAAGTCTGTAAAGGGCAGGAAATATTCTTCTATGAAGCTTTTTGGTAGCCCAGTACTGCTGGCACCTTCATTTTGAACTTATGGCTTCTAGAAGCATATGTATTAATCCTTCAAGGACCTCTCACATATCCATCACTAGTTCACCAAGCCCTGAGGCATCTAAGCCTACCACCTCTCACATATCCTCATGCCCACTTTGCTATCTGTACTCTAGGAACACTGATCTTTCATCTTGGAAAGTATTCACACCTTCCACTGCCTTTATAATATTAGTCTGATCATTGTCTGGGATCTTCTCCACCTTCTTCCTGCTGGACACTCCTCAGGCCTTAGTTCCAAGTTCACTTTGATTAGAAACTATTCCCAGTATGCTCTCTTCTGAGACAGCTTGCATATCCCATACAGCCTGCAGTCACCACACCTCACTGCTCTCCACAGCAACTAGTCACACATGCAGTTATTGATGGTTAGGGCTCATAATATCTTGTATTTCACTTGACTTGTATCATAAGTACATGCCATGGGGAAAGCCACACTTGGATGTAAATTGGGGTGAGGGTCTCAAACAGAAATTATCAAAGAGGGAAAAACAACTCAAGCAGGGCAGGACCAACTTGGTCCCAGTGTGGGCTGGATGTTCTGCCTACTTCCTGGTCTTTTGCTGGGCTAATGTAAAATGTCCCCCATAGGCCCATGTTTTTGTACACTTGGTCCCTAGTTGGCCAGCATCCCAGTGATGGGCCAGTTTTCCAGCACCCATGATCACACTTAAGTTGCATGTGGAGCCTGTACTGGTTCCTTCCTAGGGTCTCTGATGAGCATAATCATGTCATCAATAAATTAGGATACCTTAACACCACTGTTTCCTATCTGTAGCCCTTTTATCTCCTTACTTTGTCTTTATGCTATGGCAAAGACTGAAGTAATATGTTGTCTGGGAGTGGGAAGAGTGGCACCCTTGTCTTGTTCCTGTTCTTAGTGGGAATGAGCCAACACCCAGCCCCACACAAGCAGCAGAGCTGTGGTGCCTTTCTTACCCCAGTCCCCACCTCCACCCAGTCACCACTACCAGACCAAACCTGTCCTGAGGAAGGATGTCTGCTCTGGGTTTGCCCTCCCCAGCACTATGAACTACATAAAAATTTAGACTTATTTTACGCTTAAGAAAAAACTAGGTGGTTGTGGTGTGTGGTGGCACACACCTTTATCCCCAGCACTTGGGAGAATCTCTGTGCATTCAAAGCCACCCTGAGACTATATAATGTATTCCAGGTCAGCCAAGGCTATAGTAAGACACGATCTCAAAAAGAAAGAAATAGTCAAATGATTATATATTGCAGCCAATGTAAAATACTAATTTTGTGTTTAAAAATTAAGTTAATTATTCATTATTTTACCTACTAATGCACTTTTATTTATAAAGTTAAATAATTATCTTTTTTGTTTTATTTTTAAGGTAGGGTCTCTCTCTTATCCAGGCAACCTTGAATTCACTTTGTGATCTCAGACTGGCCTCAATCTCACAGCAATCATCCTAGTTTTGCCACCCAGTTGCTGGGATTAAAGGCCTGTGCCACCAGACCCAGGTATATGTAATATTTAAAGATTTCAAACACAGGGCTGAAGAGATGTCTCAGCAGCTCACAATAATGCCAGACAGCCCGGGTTTGATTCTGCCATACCCATGTAAATCCAGATGCACAAAGTGGCACATGCATCTGAAGTTCATTTTCAGTTGCTGGAGACCCAAGTGTACTTATTCTCTCTCTCTCTCCTTCCCTGCCCCTCTCTCTCTCCTCTCTATGCTTGAAAATAAATGGATAAAATACAAAAAGTAGCTGGGCCACACACACAAGAAAAATTTTTAAAAATATAATTTCTTTTTTCATAGCAATTCACATCTAGACTATTAAGGAGATTGAGAAACAACATAAAGGGTAAGAAAAGGACAAAATACTGTTTTTTAATGATGCATATCACTGAGAATGTTTAAGGACTGCTAAAGGCAATCTTTGAGGTAAGTCTATGGCTCATTAGGAGAACTGTTATCTCAGCACACAGAAGACCTTGGGTTCAAATCTCAGCAGTGATCAGTCATGCCTTACAAAACATGTGCTGTTAGAAAAGTGGAGGGAAGCCTGGAAGAGACAGCTCAGCAGCAAAATGCTTCCCTTCAAAACATCATGTCTAGTATGCACAAAAAAGACCAAACATTAACTTTCATGTCTATAACACCAGTGCTGAGGGAAACCAGGATGAGACAGGGATTGTTGGGGTGACCTGGTTGATTAGTCTAACTTAAAAACAGCGACCTACATGTTCAGTGATAGACTCTGTCCAAGGAATTAAAGAGAGGAGCAAGAGAAGAGGACATCCAAAATTCTCCCTGTGAGGCATAGACACAGGTGATTCACAAAGTTTGTACTTGCAGGTGCATATACAAAAAAAAAAAATAAAAGAGAAAATAAATATTAACTGTGAAAACAGAATAAGATCCTAGACACACTTTTTTATTCTTAGTTTAAAACGCAAAAAAAATTAAAAAACTAAATCTAAAAGAATGATGATTTTATTTAATTAGTGACACTATGAATCATTTTAATGTGTTTAATTCTTACAAAATAAATTTTGAGGAAGTACCTTGTTTCATTGAAGAAGAAAACAGTTGAAACACTCACACACCCAAACACACTGATAGACTGGACTACAGACCAGGCCCATCACTCTCTGCTGCCAGGTCCTAATTCCACATTCTTGGTGATTCTGTCTCAACTCAGTGCATAGGGACAGTGCCAAGCTTCCATATACATGAGCTTACTTCCATTGTGTTGTTCCTCAAGTGTTCTATCACAGCAACAAAAGTGACTAAGACAGCAGCCTTCATAAATAAATTATACATAAGCCATGAAAGAATTCCAACATATAGAGGATGAAGGTAGTTTAGGCTTTATGTGAACCCTGGATATTTGTATAGCCTGATACTATGCAACAAAAAAATATTTTTATGTAAAGAAAATTGGAATGAGCTGGGGATGTAGCTCAGTGGGAGACCACTTTCTAAAGTCTGCATGAACCTGGTTCAGTCGGTAGCACCTCAAGTAACTGTTTAAGGGTCCAGGTAGCCAGCTTGATTATTGAATTTAGAAGACTATACCTCATTACTTTTATTAGTGATTTGGCAAGAGCATCAGTTACCTTCTTGTTGTTAGCACAAAGCACCTGGGAAGAAACAGCTTACTGGAGAAAAGGATTTACTTCCTCTTATCGCCTCTAGGGGAAGCATCATCACAGAAGCATGAGACATCACATCTTGCCACAGCAGCAGGCAAGACACAGCAGGAGAGTGAGCTGTCCCACATCTAGGTAGATTTTTTAGTCTAAGTACTGGGCTTGGAGCTTAGGCTGCTAAGCCTCAAACCAGATACCCAGTGACATATCTTCTCCAGCAAGTCTCCAGTTCCCAGTTTTCTCATCAGCCAGGAACTAAGCATTAGGCTTCATCAAAATAGATTATACTGTAGGTTACATTTTATATTCAAATTACAACAGTGATCAACAAAAATATGAAACTTGTTAAAGTATACCTAGGAATCATGAAGAATTATCTGCAGTCCACAAACATACTGATGGTCAAACACAGAGGCTACAAGCGTAAGGAAACTTGATCAACTTACACACAGCTCTTATTGAATGAGAATACAGAAAACAGTCTGTATTAGGGTCCTATTCCTGTGATCCTAGCACTCAAGAGGCTGAGTCAGCAAGATTGCCCATGTGTTTAAAGCCAGATATGGTAATAAAGAGAATTCAGTGTCATCTTGATCAACAGAGTGACACCCTGTTCAAAGGTCAGAAGAAGATAAGGAGTGATAAGAGGATGGAGAACATGAGGATGAGGAGAAGAAATCATCCCAGACAAAGCAACCGATGGACAGAAAAACTTGTACTTGTCTGCTGTTGGCTTTGAGGCTCACAATACATTTCTCCAGCCATCTGGACACTGTAATGAAGACCCTTGCTTCAGGAAGTTGATAGGTGCCATCTATGACTATAGCAAAGAAAACCAAAAGCTTATGCAAACAAATTCCCATAATGGAGGGATAATAGAAGAGCAGTAGAAAGGTGTGAGTCCAAACACAAGGAAGGGAGAACTGAAGTAGAAGAAATGAAAGAGAAGAGCCTTGGACCTCCTCACCCCTGCAATGTGCATGTGATGAACTTCACCATGCTCTTCAAACCCATGAGAAGAAGTGCTCTTCAATCCATCCTTTCTCCTTCAGGACTGCTCTCAGCTCTCCAGTCAGGTCAATTGTCATTGTTTCAGACATCCATATTTCCTCAGCCTAGAGTCTCTTTACTGCCTTCCCAAGGACAAATATACCTTTAACATAGACTAATGGTGATGATGATCTACTGGAATGTGAAATGCTCCATGCAAGGTATAAATAACTTTTCTCATGCACACTTACAGAACCATTGAGATGTTCCTCATAAACTAGGAGACAGGGGAAAGAAGGACTCTCAGTTTGTCTTTGAGGTTTTCCCCTGATAATTGCTGCTATTAAGCCCCCTCATATTCTCTCCACCTAATTCTGTCTATTGGCAAGGAGGCTCACCTCCCTCTTGGCTACAATCTGTGTATAACATCATTCTCCCTCCAAACCAACCACCACCTGGTAGAATCTTGGGGTTTCCATGGAGCTCACTGTAAACAAATTTGGGTCATCACAAGTGGCCAGTGACCACTTAACAGTGTCCTTAGTTGTGGACACATGTGCCAATGATTTCAGGTTCCCAAAAAAGTTCAACTACTATATCAAAATCTCTTCTGTGTGACACAACTGCTTCTCTGATTATGTCACGTAATGAAAAGCTTGTCAGCTTTTTTTATTAGATGGCCCCCAACATTAAGTACAGGAGGAAGAACTGAACTAGAAAACTGGGGTCCAAACTTCAGTTTTTGTTTTGTTATTCACTAGGTTTGTGACTTTGGACACATCACTTATTCTCTTACACTGTGTTTCTTCACCTGATATAACAGGATAACAGACAGAGGAAGTTTGCAGCTCTTTGTAGTGTTGAGGTTTATGGGCCATATGTGCAGATAATGAAATCAGACTTCTTGAGAGTTTCAGTTTCAACAGGAACTGAGATTAAGACTGGGTGTGTACTCTATGTACTTAGATGTTTCCTCTGTAATAGCTTTCAGCCATGGTATTTCTGCCTTGGTGTTTTAAATTTCATTCAATTAAAAAACAAGTAATTAGCTGGGTGTGGTGGTGCACGCCTTTAATCCCAGCACTCAGGAGACAGAGATAAGAGGATCACTGTGAGTTCAAGAACACCCTTAGACTACATAATCAATTCCAGGTCAGCCTGGGCTAGAGTGAGACCCTACGTAGAAAAACCAAAAAAAAAAAAAAAAAAAAAAGGATTTACACCAGATTGTTGGAACAATGGAGTCAATCCAAGCATTGTAGAGTCAGTAGGAGCAGGCTTTTAAGGGCAACACTGGCTATTCTGTGAGTTTCAGATGACCTAGGCTTACATGGGACACTCTTTCTTAAGAAAATAACAACATAACCTACAAAAAAAGTAGTGTTCACATGTTTTGACATTTTCTTTTTCACCTGGAAGAAAAATTAACATGAGGGAGAGGAGAGGAATGGACTGAGATCTAGGAAGACAGAAATGGTAGGAGGAAGTTAGGAGTGTTTCTGTGAAGCACTGGCCACCGGAAAAGAGGGAATAGAAAATACAAGAATAAGGGAGAAGTGACTTTAAGAATGAAAAAAATGGAGAGCTAGATGTTCCCAGGAAACAATCAGGGAGTTGGGGTGGAATGTTGAAGACAGCCCTAGATTTCAAGTCCACATCAAAGGTCTCAGAGTAGCCTAGAATGATGGTACATGCCTTTAATCGAGAGGTAGGAGGATAACCATGAGTTCGAAGCCACCCTGGTACTACACAGTGAATTCCAGGCCATCAGGACTAGAAGGAAACCCTACTCTGAAAAAAAAATAAAGTCTCAGAATGAAATCTATTCAGAGCAGGACAAAGGACAGAGAATGTAGTGACTTCTTAGATTAATGAAGTAGGAAGACAGCCAAGGTGGGGACTCAGAAAGGCAGCTTGTCAGAGAAGCCTTTTATGGCTCAGTGTTTTCTCTATTAAGTGTGACAAGAGATGAAGCCAGACTGCTTTGGACGGGGAGATTTTAGAAACAGAGTTTAGAAAGCATTCTCAGGGCAGTGTAGTGATCATCTTTGTAAGTGCACCACAAGGAGGATATGGGCAGGAGGTCCACCACTAGTTCAAGGCCAGGCTGGGCTACATAATGATGTCAAGAACAGCCTGAGCTGCAATATGAGATCATGTTGGATTTTTAAAATACAAATCATTCTTAAAACCATGCTAATAAAAGGGGTTCTAGACAACACTGAAAACAAACTTCTGAGTGTATTATTTCATTATGATTTTTAAAGGTCCTGGATTTTTTTATAAATGATGCATCTTAGGAGCTAGAGAGATGGCTCATGGTAAAGGTGCTTCCTTGCAAAGGATGAAAGCTCAGGTTCAGTTTCCCCTTACCCACATAAAGCAGATGCACCAAGTGGCTCATTCATTTGCAGTAAGCTTGCTATATCTCTTCTTGAAAATAAATATGAAAACATTTTCAGAGCTTGAGAAATGGCTTAGCAGTTTAGGTGTTGACCTGTGAGTCCTAAGAACCCAGGTTCAATACTTCAGTACCTATGTAAGCTATATGCACATGGTGGCGCATGCATTTGGAGTGCGTTTGAAGTGGTTAGAGGTCCTGGTGTAACCATTCTTTCTCCATCTACCTCTTTCTCTCTCTTTATCAAATAAATAAATAAATAAAATGCTTTTTAGAAGTTTTCAAAATAAAGTGTGATGTGTCTTACCTTGCATCTGAAGTAAATTTTCAGTAAAATCTACTTTTTGGTCTTTGCAATTATTTTCTTCCTAAGGTGATAAGCTTGTACTTACAGATCACATACCCATCAAGAATCATTAATGCTTTTCAGGCCTAAGGTGAATAAACAGATCTTCCTAGGAATAAAAAATAATGCCAAGGACCACATGGCTAATTTCACACTTAGCTGGAAGAACTTTGTGTCTTCCTTTGCTTTTTCATAGATTATTTCACCTCAGTGTGGAGCTCAGCAACAATGACATGGTTTCAACTACCAAATCAAAAACAAACAAACAAAAAAACCCACCAAAAA
Source organism: Jaculus jaculus (assembly GCF_020740685.1). Taxonomy (NCBI): domain Eukaryota; kingdom Metazoa; phylum Chordata; class Mammalia; order Rodentia; family Dipodidae; genus Jaculus; species Jaculus jaculus. Next base: position 80,089,545 of record NC_059110.1, on the reverse strand, counting down.
CAAAAAAATACTTTTAATTTTTTTTTTTTTTTTTAGGTGGGATGACTGTGCCTTCATTCCCAGATACTGAGGAGGCTCTATAGGGAGGCTTGAAAGTTTGTAGTCATCCTGGGCAATTTAGCAGGAATCTGGCTAATATAATATACATATATAATAACAGAACTTCATTTCTGAGTAAAGTTACTAGGTTTTGATGGTTTATGTAAAGATTTTCAGTAATTTCTACATATGCTTCATAGTCAGAAATGGATTGTTTTCATTTTTGTTTGTCCAGAACTGACTGTATGTTCTTCCATGTAATCATATATATTATGCCCCTTTTATTCATGGCTGAATTATCACTACATTGTATCAATAAGTAAACTGAAGCTCAAATATTTTAAATAACTTTTTCTTCCAAAAAGCTATTCTGGCCTAGGAAGATTGCTCAGCCACTAAAGACACTGTTTTGCAAAGCCTGCTGCCCTGGGTCACATGCCCATGTTGCCCATATCAACCAAACATTAGTAGTCTTTCTATATGCAAAAGACAAAGATACAGAGAAAGAAATATGCGACATTGTCCCATTTTCACTAGTAATAAAAAAATAAAATACCTTGGAATAACATTAACCAAGGCTGTGAAAAACCTATACAATGAAAACATAAAAACACACACTTAAGAAATTTTGTAGAACTTGAGAAAATGGAAAGACCTCCCATGCTCCTGGATAGGCAGAATTAACATTGTGAAAATGGCAATCTTACCAAAGGCAATATACAGATTTAATGCAATACCAATAAAAATCCCAACATTTTTCTTCATAGAGATTAAAAAAACAAATGATCTCAAAAGTCATACAGAGGGCTGGAGAGATGACTTAGTGGTTAAGTGCTAGCCTATTAAGCCTAAGGACCCAGGTTCGAGGCTCTATTCCCCAGGACCCATGTTAGCCAGATACACAAGGGGGTGCATGCATCTGGAGTTCGTTTACAGTGGCTGGAGGCCCTGGCGCACCCATTCTCTCTCTCTATCTGCCTCTTTCTCTCTCTGTCACTTTCAAATAAATAAAAATAAACAAAAAAAAAAAAAACAAATTGTTGTTGAGGTAGTAAAAAAAATGTTTACAAAAATAAAAAAAAAAAATTTTAAGTCATATGGAATGGCAGAGGGCTCTGATAACCCAGCATATCCTTAGCAAAAGAAACACCTCTGGAGGCATTCCACACCTGATCTAAAGCTATATGACAAAGCCATAGTAATAAAAACAACATGGTACTGGCATAAAAACAGGGTTATAAACCCATGGAACAGAGTCAAGGACTGGGACTTTGGGTCAAGTAACTACAGCTACTTGATATATATCAAAGGTTCTAACAATATAGGCTGTAAAAAAAGACAGCATCAACAAACAGTGTTGTACAAACTAAACCATATTCAGGAAAATTAAACTTGATGCATACATCCTGCTATGCACAAAAAGCAAGTCCAAATGGATCAAAGACCTCAAGACAAGAAACTCTGCTACTACTGGATGAAAAAATAGAAGGAGCTTTTCATGATATAGGAATGGGAAAAGACTGCTTGAACAAAACCCCAGTAGTTCAGACACTTATACAATCACTCAACCATTGGGATCTCATGAAACTTAAAAGTTTCTTCACAGACAAACATACAATAAGCGAAACCAGTAGATTACCCACAGAATGGGAGAAAATAGTTGCTGAATCCAACTGACAGAGGCCTAATTTCTAGAATTTGCAAAGAACTTAAGCACCTAAACAATCAAAAGTCAAACAACCCACTCACAAAATGGGGCAAAGAGCTGGACAGGCAGTTCACAGAGGAAGAAATACAAATGGCAAACACACACTTAAGAAAATGTTTATCATCCCTAATCATTAGAGAAATGCAAATTAAAAAAACTATGAGATTCCACCCAGTAAGGATAGTAAACATTAAACAAATCAAGTGTAAACAAATGCTGGCGAGGAGGTGGAAACATAGGAACACTCATTCACTGTTGTTGGGAATGTAAGATGGTACAACCACTGTGGAAAGCAATATGGAGACTCCTAAATAGGATGACTATAGAGTTACCAACAGACCCAATTATTCCCTTACTTGGCATTTACCCCAAAAGCTACATGCCTCAGTTCAGATAGATTTGTTCAATCAAGTTTATAGCTGCTCAATTCATAATAGCTAAGAGATAGAATCAAGCCAGACATCATATATATATATATATATATATATACACACACACACACACACACACACACATATACACACACACCAAGATCTGGTATATCTACACAATGGAATTCTATACAGCAATAAGGAAAAATGACACAATGAAATTTGAAGAAAAATGGTCGAACCTGGAACAGATCATTCTCAGTGAACTCACCCAATCACAGAAAGATAATCATCACATGGTCTCACTCATCTGTGGCTCCTAACCTGAATCTGCCTGAGATATTGCCATATTTAATAAAATAACAGACAATAGGGAGGGTAGGACAGAAGGGAAGGGTAAGGATGTGGGGGAGGAGGACAAAACTGGACCCAAATAGCAATGGTACCATAAAATTCTATATACTAAAAGACAGACTAAATGGTTGAACTTTCATCAAATCCTTAGAGGGAACACCTGAATCACAGGGCCCTGTAGAGGGTATGATGAAGACTAACCTTAATCTTCTTCTGTTTCTCTCTCTCTCACCCCCTCTTCTCTCTCTTCTTTCTTTCTCATTTATATTACCTACCTTTTTCTTCCTTCCTTTCCTTGGTGCTGGCCTATAACTGCCAGTACCAGCATATGGGTAATATCCACAATGAGCTGTTGATCAGAGAGACCTACCAGGTTTCCCAAAAGAAGACAGATTTCTGTCACAGTACTTGATATCCCACCAAAGGTCAATGGTAAGACCCTACTGACGAAGACACCATATGCTGTTCATACGGAATATGCAGTGACCTGGCTGGAATCTGGAAGAGAATCAGTCCCCAGACAGCTAGCTTGTCTAGTGCCAGAAGGTGCTACATGAGAGACTGGGGGAAAATGACCAATATCTGTCCAGAAAACTTGTGGTCTAAGCTACTAAGCAGCAAACAACCTGACATGATACTCACACAAGTGCATTAGTGACACACAGACATGGTGAGTAACCAACTGCTCTTTATTTGGCTAACAGATCTGCTCAGTGAAACAGAACCCACAGCTGGATCTGGGAAACAAGTCACATCCAAAAACTGAGCCCACTCTCCATTCTGAAGCTCCCTCCAATCATGGGCTACAAGAGGGCCTATGCCTATAAAGTTCTCTCTAAAATAATAATGATTATCCAATTTATCTGGTGCTGACTTCACTCTCCATTAGAGAATTTGCTTCTCTTTTTCAGATGCACACAGATCCTGAAGAGACAATCAGCCCATCACCTCTCAATAGGACCTCAGCTGACACCACAGAGTTAGTGGGGCAATTAGAAAGAGTGCTGCTTTCTTGGTGAACCTGGTACCAGCACAAGGGTTGAAGGAGATAGACACAGAGAACAATCAATTCCTACCAAACAACATATCCAGAGACACAGAGGCTCCCAAGACCTCATCACTGAAGTAGACCTAAAACTAATCCAACATGGCTCAGGGAAATTCATGGAAGAGGGGAAGGAAATATTGTTAGATCCACATGTTGGAACATTATGCACAAAGAAATTGCCTCTTACCCATAACGGATGGCTAACCCCACAATGCATGACACAAGGCACAATCCCCAATGAGGAGAATCCCTTTGGAGCAGGGAGGGCATGGAGGAGGCTAATGATGGTACCAATATGGCTCTATACACACTTTATACACAACTAATAAAAAAAAGTTTATGCTATCCTGTGACACTTCTGCTTCCCCATGAATTATAGGATTTGTAAAATTTCAATTATTATGCCTGTGTGTGTTTATGTGTCCACATCCATGTACAGGTTGCTTCTATTCTCCAGTCACATAAGGTTTAAGAGTTCAGAATCTTCATGCAATTTATGATGTTAAAGACCAGATCTTTGGCTGAATTCTCAGAGAATATAGACTCACCTGTCTTCTGAATTCAAATGGGCATTTCATCTTTACCCACACCCTTTTCCTGGCCCATGCAAAAGGAAATCAGTTGTTTCAGTCATTTTCTTATTGTTGTGAGAAAATCCTGACTAGAAGTGAGTTAAGGATGGAAGGGGTTTCATTCACCTTCCATATTCCATCATGGTGGGGATGGCACAGAAGCAGTAGCATGAAGCCACTGATCACTCTGTAGCTGGGGAGATGGATCAGGGATTACACATGTTTGCTGCTTAAGCATCAGTGCCACTGCATTCAGAGAAAAAAAGGCACTAAAGCAGGAGCATGAAGCCACTGGTCTTCTTGTAGCACTGTCAGGAAACAGTGAGAGGTCAAGAAGCAGAGAGAAATGGATGCTCCTGCTCAGCTGCTTCCTCCACACAATTCAGTCCTGAACCTCAGCACACAGAATGATGCCACCCACAGTGAGGGTGGATGACTACCTCTACTAACCTAATCTAAAAAATCCCTCCAGAAATTCTGAGAGATTGCTGTGATGGAGAGTCTAACTCATGTTATGTTGACAACCAGAGATTATCCATCCAAATTTGTCCATACACAAGTATCTTCTTTCACATGTATTTAGTCTCTATATTAAAGTTCATTACTAATCCTTTTATTGTACTGTTTTAGACAGCAATTATCCATTGATTTAGACATTAGGGATGTATTTAGAAAATCATCAGAATTCATTATTTCTGAGTTGAGTTAATATTTGAGGGAAACATGGATTTCTTTGCACTCTCAAAAGATGTTTTTTTTGTAGATGAAGTGTCCAAAGGAAGAGAGAGGAGTAGAGTTTTCTCTCACAGAAAGGACATAACTGAACATGACTGTAACATCTTCTACTTGAAGTAATTCACACCACGATAAGTTGCTTTTTAAATAATCTTTTGTTTATTTTCATTTAATTTTTATTTGAGAGCGACAGACAGAGAGAGAAAGAGGCAGATAGAGAGAGAGAATGGGCGTTCCAGGCCCTCCAGCCACTGCAAATGAACTCCAGATGTGTGTGTGCCTCCTTGTGCATCTGGCTAACATGGGCTCTGGGAAATTGAGCCTTGAACCAGGGTCTCAGGCTTCACAGGCAAGCGCTTAACTACTGAGCCATCTCTCCAGCCCAAGTTACTTTTTTTTTTTAATAACCACAATCATAATGTAATCCACACAATAGAAGAGAAATGGGCTGTGGAGGACCTGATTTACCATACCTGGGCAGCTAAGAGCTCTAAGCTGCAGTGTCATTCACGAAGTATGCTGGATGACTGGGGTGGGCCTGATCAGACCTGGCTGTGGAAAATGATGAGCCAAGCCTCCAGGAGGTTCCAGCCAGGCTATGGAAAGTGCTCCAAGGCCATTGGAATTGCAGCATTTCTCCATTCAGACACATTTGGTGGAGTATTCAGGGCCCTGAGCAGAGCTTGCCTCTGGTATGTCAGAAAGGCTATTGGTTACCTGAAATCATGACCACTATGTTCATGCAGGACCCTGGAGGAAGATGGAGAGAGGATGGGTGATGGAGCAGCAGGAGTAGCAAGCACAGGTCCAGAGAATCCTATGAGGTTCTCCAGCCTTGCCCTGGGGGAGGCCACACAGCACCAGCAGCTGTCCCCTGCCACAGTTACGTAGTCCACTGGAAGCCAACCTTCTTCTCTCTGTCTGCTTCCAAACCACACATCTGCTGCTGTGGTCACCAGCCTCTGCAGAGAAAGCATTGAAATTTCTAGCCTAGGGTTGTTTTTTTTTTTTTTTTTTTTTTTTTTTTTTTTGAGGTAGGGTGACAATCTAGGCCAGGATGACCAGAAATTCACTAAGTACTCTCATGATGGCCTCAAACTCATAGTGATCCTTCTACCTCTGCCTCCTGGGTGCTGAAATTAAAGGAGTGAGCCACGATGCCCTGCTTATATTGTGTAGTTTTGTTAGAGACCTCAGATTGGCTATCAGAGACCCAGAAAGCAGGTGGTTGATGAGGTGGAAAATGAAGAACTATTCTGAAGAAAATCTGGTCAGCTTCCTGTGTGGGAAGCTTTCTCCCCCAGCAAATCCTAGATCTCCCCTGAGCTATTTCAAGGAAAACTGACCCATCTTAAGAGTCAGAGTTCTAACATTTCTTGTGGGTTCTCTGAGGTGCCATGGCTACTGCAATTGTACATCTCAGCACCCCAGCCTCTGTCAATTCAAGCAGTTCACAGAACGATAGCTGAGGATTAATGACCTTCATAATATTCATTAGAACACATGCATATCACAAGAAATGACACTCCACATAGACAATGTTGAAACTAGAAATCATACCTCAGACCAGTGTGGTATGTCATCTCTCATTCTCCAACACATAAAGGCAACATAGTGACCTGAAGTACACACATCTTCATACATACCATACTACTGAAAGACACCTCATCCCCAACACACACCATTCTTGCAAAGGAAACTGTACAGCTAATGTCCATATAGTGCCCTTGTGACTATGGCTGTGTCAGAACACAGAATTGAGAAACTGTAATCACAGAAGGTCCTGGCTGGACACACACTTGGGCTAGGATTATACCTCCCAGTGTACATAAGTTATTGTCATGTTATTACAGGATCATACTTGGAAAACACACTGATTTTGTATGGCTAAATTTGACTGATATGTGTGTGTATATATATATATATATATATATATATATATATATATATATATGTGAGTGTGTATGTGTGTGTGTGTGTATACACACATACATACATACACACACATTTACACATATATATACATTTACATATATATCATATATGTATAATGTATATTATATATGTATATTATTATATATGTATAATATATATGTAATGTATATATGTGTATGTATGTGTATGTATATATATATATATATATACACACACACACACACACACACACACACACACACACACACATTTACATGTACACATATACATTGTTCCTTATTTTTACCTCCCTGGGAAGATGGCTCAATGTGTAAACCATTGGCCATAACACTAGGACCTGAATTTGGATCAATGATACCTGCAGCTTGTGCTCATGGATAATCCCAAGGCTAAGGAGTCAGAGGTGGAAATCACTGGAGCTCTAGTGGAATCAGTGAGATCCATGTTCAGTCAGAGACCATTTCTTAAAAAATATAGTGGACAGGGCTGGAGAGATGGCTTAGCAGTTAAGCGCTTGCCTGTGAAGCCTAAGGACCCCAGTTCGAGGCTCGGTTCTCCAGGTCCCATGTTAGCCAGATGCACAAGGGGGCGCACGCGTCTGGAGTTCGTTTGCAGTGGCTGGAAGCCCTGGCACGCCCATTCTCTCTCTCTCCCTCTATCTGTCTTTCTGTCTGTGTTTGTTGCTCTCAAACAAATAATTTTAAAAAAATTTTAAAAATACAGTGGACAGTTATTGAGGAAGGTACTTGACATAAAACAGTGTAACCCACACATGTGTGAGTACATATAGATACAGTAGTAGACACACATACACCCACATACAAACATGCATTTATATTTACATATGCACCACACAAACATATACATAAAAAATCCATTAAAATTCTTCATGCAGGTTAGTGATATGACTCAGCACTTAAAGGCACTTGCTTGTAAAGCCTAATGATCTCTTACCCAGTACCTATGAATATACAGGGGCCTGAAGTGATACATGCATCTGAAGATTGTTTGTAGTGGCAAGAAGCCCTGGTGTGTCCATTCTCTCTGTCACTCTGTTTCTGTCTGTGCCTCTCAATCCCTCTCCAAGTCAATAAATGATTTTTTTTTAATTTGCAAACATTACAGTAAGATTTACCTATTTGAGGGCTGAGGATATGGCTCACTTGTAGAGAACTTGTCTGGCGTGCATGTAACCCCAGAATTAACCCACAATATCAGGAAAAGAAAAAGAAAAGCCAGGAATGGTGGCACAAGCCTACATTTCCAGCATTCATAAGGCTGAAGCAGGAAGACAGAATCCATAAGCCTTCCTAGGTTACAAAGCAGGGCCTTGTTTCAAAAGGTTTCTTTCTGAGGTGCTGCAGGAAACCTTTTCCCTGGGGTGATACGAACAAACATCTTCTCATCACATAGAGCACAAACAACAGAATAAAGTATGATTACACTAAAGCCAGTTTTGGTGAACCAGAGAGTTTATTGAGATTACTTAGGGTGAGGGGATGTGCACAGGATCAATAGATGGTTCAAATGCAGCTGTACTTCCAGAAGTCTCATCCCATACTGGATGACCTCCCATAGCTGCTTCATCTCAAAGGCAGCTGTATCACCAGAAAGCCCACCTCAGCATAAGTGTCTCACAGAAGCTGTGTCTCTGGAGCACACTGCACCACTTGCCGGCAGTGTAATCAGTTTCATGACAAAGTGCTTGTTTCCCCTTTATACAGCATTAAGACAGGGTCTGGTAACCCTTTACCAGACTAGTTGACTTCATAAGTCTCTGGAATTCCTGCCCCTCCCATGAAGGAATGTTTCAGTTTATAATTAACATAACCTTGGGAAGTGGTTGAGTGACCTTTAAGTTTCAGGTCTCCCAGACTTGACTTCCTGAATCAGTAAAAATCTGCTATAGAATGTTCCACTCCTTTACATTCTTTCTGTCCCCCTCTTGCACCATGTTCCCTGAGCCTTGGAATGGGGTAAAACAGATGTCTATCTATGGCTAAGCACTGAGCCCCTGTGCCATAGAAAGAGCCTTTTAATCTCAAACCATCAGCAACAACCACTGAGGACAATTAAGTTCACCTCCAACCAAGGGGGACAGCAGTAGCAGTGGCATATATTGGCACAAGCATAGATGTTTAGTAAACAGCTTGATAGGACCATCATATCCATTCAAGAAAACAATAATAGTGGCTTCCCCAATACGGCATATGTTTTTCTCAGCCACAGGCTTTTGATAAGGTTTACAGTACCAGACACAAACTCCTTTCTGTGGAACAGCCTTGAATCAAAGTTGTTGGCTGTATCCACAACAGTAACACAGGCAGGCACATCTTGCCTGGTTTCTTAGTATTGTAGCATACAAGGTCCTTGGCCAAGTAGTACTGTAGATTACCACTCTTTCCCACAAGCCTACACAGCATCTTTCAGCACTATTAAAGACAGTCAGCAGGGAGGGTGCTTCTAGCTTAATTCAAGACTGATTTCTTCACACCCTATAACCCAAGTGTTGCAGTCAGTTTTGCACTGCTGGCAGAAAATACCCCACAAAGAGTAGCTTGTGGGAAAAAAAAAAGGTTTACTTTGGCTTACAAACTCAAGAGGAAGCTCCATGATGGCAGGGGAAAATGATGGCATGAGCAGAGGGTGGAAATCACCTTGACCAACATCAACTGGACAACAGCAACAGAAGAGTGTGCCAAACACTGGCAAGGGGAAACGGGCTATAATACCCATAAGCCCACCCCTCCACTCCCTCCAGGAGGCTTTAATTCCCAAATTGCCATGAGCTGGTGACCTAGCATTCAGAATACCTAAGTTTATGGAGGACACCTGAATCAAACCACCACATCAAGCATGCTATGTCTTCAGCAATAGGGTCTCATTATTTAATGGAAAGTAACCAACAATGCTTTTCATTTGGAGGGCCTCATGGTCCTCCCTGGCCAACAAGTCTTAGGGACTTAGTTCATCCCTGACACTGTGATCTTCATTCAACAACCTCATGACGTTTCCATTCATATAGGATGTCTTTCTTTAAACTCATTAAAAGTGTTGTTTACTGTCTTTTAAGATACCTTTCTTTTTTGTGTGCTTTTTAAAAGAATCCTTGTTAGAGCGAGAAAGAGAGAGAATTGGAGTGCCAGAGACTCAGTCACTACAATTAACTCCAGAAGCTTGCACCACCTAGTGGGCATGTGCCACCTTGCATTTGCCTCACCTTTGTGTGTTTGGCTTACATGGGATCTGGAGAGTTGAACATGGTTCCTTAGCCTTCACAGACAAGCACCTTAACTCCTAAGCCATCACTCCAGCCATAGATAACTTTCTTAACACTAAAAGTCACACGAAGATTAGCACTATATATTTGTAAAACTTCATATAACATTATTGTAAAACCCTTAACAGCAGGTAGGCAGGATCTATCAAGACCCATGACCATACAGCCCAAGCACCACTAGTTGGCCTGACATCAGTTGGTCTTAGGAATCAGCAGTTAAGCAGCTATATATAAGGGAGAACATTAGCAACGTCCACTATAGAATGAAAAAGTCTATTAGTTGCATTACCTGTTTCCTCAAAAGGTCAATAGTAGGAACAACACCATGGAAAGGAAGCACTATACCATCAAGCCTTCTACAATCCATATATATTTCTCATGGGCCATTCCAATTCCTTACCCTGTTGTACTTCCATGAAAATCCCTACCTCTGAGGCAATTAGTGGGAACCACACAAACTACTTGGCACAAACCAGAGCCAAGGTAGAATGAGCAATGTGAAGGCAGCTGCAACAGTGTAAGTGAATAAGATAGCTATGGACTTCACCTGGCAGGAAATAGATACTGCAAGTTGGAATCACCACCAGCAAGACATCAGTTCATGAAATAATTGAAATATACATAACATGGTATGGGAAAAGTGATAAAATATTCAAGATTTTCAAAGGGAACAAAATCCTATGAAGGATAAGCATGTGTGAAAATGTACCAGGAGGCACAGCATACCAGTTATCTAGAGAACCTAAGAAATTACACAATTTGTGAAAGCATTCTACTTCAAGTGACAATTTACATCAGAGACCTAATAAACATGAAAATCATGGCCAGAAAGATGGTTTGGTGGTTAAAATGCTTGCCTGTGAAGTCTAAAGACACAGGTTCAATTCCCTAGTGCCCATGCAAATCCAGATGCACAAAGTGACACATATCTGAAATTCATTTGCAGTTTCTGGAGGCCCTGACGTGTCCATTCTCTACCCCACCCCAGATAAATCCATAAATTAAAATTAAATAATAAATAAGAATCAGTATGAATTTACAGAATGTGGGAAATCTATTACAAAAAAGAAACTCACTTTGCATCTGAGGACTCACACAGGAGAGAACTCCTATACATTTATGGTTGTAGGAAAGGTTTTGCTCATATTCCACAGCACTGATATATTTGATCCAAAACCTTATATGAAACAGAAGCAATATGAATGCCCACATTATAAGAAACATGTTTAAAATTTTTATTTTCATGTATGTACTTTAGAGAGAAAAGGGGGGGGAGAGAAACAGGATGGGCATGCCAATGCCTCTAGACACTGCAAACAAACTACAGACACATGTACTACCATGTGCATCTGGCTTACGTGGGTACTGGGGAATTGCACCTGAGTCATGAGGCTTTGCAGGCAATCACCTTAACTGTTAAGCCATATCTCTAGCCCCTCAGAAATATTTTTATATTAAGTCACAGTTCACTCCACACCAGAGAACTCATATGAGAATTGGTTTGTAGACAGAATGTGGAAATCCTTTCTTGCAAGAACTCAACTCACATCACACAACACATATAGGTCAAATCTGTTAGGTGGGACTGTGCTCAGAACAAAGAACCAAACATAATGGCCATTCCCTCCAATAACCCCACCACCCACATTCCTGGGCATGATTGGGACCAGCAGTTTCAAGACTCTCTGGCCAGCCAATGTCTGGTCCCCCTCCCTAGTTGGGACCTTATAAGGAGACCTCTACTCCCTCCCATCCTTGAAATAATTACTTTTCTTAGCCTGCCCTTAGTTCCTAGCTAACATGTAATCTTCCCCTGCCCTTTCCTTTAAAACCTCCATCTTAGGTACCACATGCGACATCTCTGGCTTCACATCATGGGACCAGTGAACCTTGCCCAAGAGCTTTGCCAATAAACCTGAACTAGCTTTACTGATCTGGTCTGATCTGGTTCCTTGCATCAGTCAAGCCTTTCATCTGGTGCTAAAAGCCCAGGTAGAGCTAAGCTCCCAGTCCCAAGGAACCAGGCTCCTGGTTGACTGTTAGAGGCCTCTCCTCTTCTAGTTGTGGACCCTATGTGAGCGGTCACCTTGTGATGATTCATGGTATGTTGCCTGTCATTTTAGCCTCCTGGGGCCCATGCCCAGAGTCATGGCCACACCAGAAAAAGACCTTCTGTTTTTTGCTAGCAGGCAACCAGGTACCCTAAGGTGCTAGATGTTCCCCTCTAAGAATACCCACCCTCTCTCTCACTGTTTTGGGCTCAGGCCATTGTGGGGGATGCCTCACTCTGGTCTCTGGCCTCCCATCTCAGAGCCTCCAGTCTTGGCTTTAAAGTGGGCAACTCCCAAGTCAAAACTCGAACCCCAGTCACCTCTGGGCTGTCTGTTACAAAACATATACAAACTGGAGCTCTCCTAAAGCATTAAACCTAAACACCTGATTCTTTACTCTCCAAAAATTGGCCTTTTTACAAACTTGACAACCACTCACACTGGCCTTCAGAATGACACTCTAGATTTCATTGTTCTCCGTGAGTTAGAAAACCTTTTTTACTACACCAACAAATGCTCTGAGCTCCCTTATGTTCAGGGTTTTTAAAACGATTCTCTTGTCCTTCTCTCGGTAGCAATGTTCCATTGCTGAGGTTCTCCTAGCCAGAATAGACAAGCCTATGAACCAGTCAGAACCACAAGACTCAAATCCCAAACCTGAGTGTTCAGCACTAACTGAACATTTGGCTCCCCACCACATGGCCATCCCAATGATTCTCAGCCTTCCTTTTGTTTTCCCTCTTCTGCTGCCATCCCCACCCCTCCTACCAATTCTTCACCTCCTCCTGACGCAGTTCCCCTTGTTTTATCTCCTATTCCTCCCTCAAACACAGCCTCCCTTCCAAGCCTTCAAGGCCTTTACTTCCTTCTCCTTTCTCCTATCTCTTACCCTCACTCCCTTCTATGGCTCTCAATCCTTCCTCCACCCTATCCATCATGCTCCACCTCCTCTTCCACTCCTTTGTGCATACCATATTCCTCTCCCCTCCTCCCTTCTCACTTCCATTTCTTGCCTTTCCCCAAAAGCCTCAGCTGACTCACCAGGGGTCTCCTCTGCACCCCCAACACCCCTCCCCACAACCTCATCTTCCCTTACACAACCCCACCCAGCTCATCCAGTCTTCTATCCCACACTCCCTAACCCCCACCCACTCACTCTGTCTGCTCCTAAACTCCTAACCCTTCTGACCCCTGTCCTATCACCTCCCATACCCAGTCCTGGCAGCTCCTAGCTGCCGGCATCTTTCCCCTCCAGGAAGTGACAGGGACTGAAGGTATTGCCCAGGTACATGTTCCATTTTCTCTCCAGGGCCTGTCCCAAATTGAGAAAGGCCTTGGCTCTTTCTCCACCAACCCACCCTCCTATATTAAAGAATTCCATTAACTCACTCAGGCCTATAGCCTTACCTGGTATGACTTACATGTTATTTTTGTTTCCCCTCACCCCAGAATGATCTAGACAGATACAGACAGCAGCTAAGAAATACTCTGACTAGACTCACTTAACTAACCAGTTTTCCTTCCGGGGCACAGGTGGTTCCTGACACAGACCCAGGATGGAATTATCAGGAGGGACAAGAAGATGAACCTCAAAGGGACATAATGGATACTTTTCTTATTAGGGGTATGAAGACAGTATCTAACAAGGTGATTTATTTTGATAAACTTAGAAAGATCCCTCAGGACTCAGATGAAAACCCAGCTATTTTTCTAAACAGGTTACAAGAGGCTATGATCCTGTACACCTGCTTAGATCCAGCTTTGGAAGCAGGGTCCAAGGTACTGGCTACCCACTTTATTTCCAAGTCTCCCCCAATATTAAGAAAAAAACTAAAGAGGGCAAAAGAGGGGCCTCGAACTCCCATTCAGGTTCTGATGAGGATGGATTTTAAGGTCTTTAATTCCCAAGAAGAGGCAGCCGAGTCTTCCCAGCAGTCTTGGATGCAACCAAAGACGACCCTACAAGACCAAGCCTTGATAGCTGCCCTGAGGCCATCAGTCTTCCCACAAAGGTGACAAGGGAGTTCTTCTAAGCCCAATCCAGCTGAGGCACAGTCACGGTCCACCCCATCAGAGACATGTTTCAGATGTGGCCATGAAGGCCTGTTGGGCCTGTAAGTGCTCTAATCTACCACCATCCATGAAGCCATGCCCTATATGTTGACAATCAGGTCACTGGAAGTCAGACTGCCCACGTATGGGCTCATCCTCTGTGCCTGGTCATAAACAAGTGGGCATAACTATTCTTGTATCTGATAAATTAGACTTCAAAGAAAAGGTAATCAAAAGAATGAAAGAAGCCCACCACGTATTAATGAAGAGAGATACTATCACTGGGACATAGTGCTTTTAAATATCATAACACACAATATCAGGGCCCACAGTTTCCTAAAACGAACACTAAAGGTCACGTAGGTCCTGATATAATAACAGGAAATTTTAGTGCCTGACTCAAATATTTAACTAAGTCCTCCAAACAAAAACAATAACAACAAGAAAAAAAAATCAGCAAAGATATTTCTGAGTAAAATTGCACCATAGCAGCTGGGCATATAGCTCAGTGAGTAAAAGTGCTTGCTCTGAAAGCCTCCTAGCCTGGCTTCAATCACCTAACAACCCAAATAAAATCTGGACTCAAAAAATGGCACAAATGTCTGTCCTTACATTTGCAGTTGCATGATTATGCACACATACAAATGCTAATTAATAAGACCTTTTTTTTCTTCAAAAAAGACCTTCTAATATAGACCAATTGGATTTAATAGCTGTCTATAGGACAGTTCATCAAAGACAGAGTATGCTCATTTTTCTTGGTAGACACTGGATGCATCTCTAAAAATGTCCTTATCATAGGTTATACAGCAATCCTTAAGAATACAAACAAATTTAGATGTTGCTTTGCAACATATCATACTATAGTGGAATAAAATTAGACATGAACAGGAAAAAAACTTCAGAAAATATACAAATACATGGAAACTGGATAATACAACATTGAGAAGCTGGGAAGATAACTCAGCAGTTACAATAAATTGTGTGCAAAGGATGCTGACCCATTTTCAGCTCACCAGCCACCCAAATAAAGTTGACAAAATCTTATCATGTTCATTTGAAGCAATAAGAGGCCCTTTCATTCACATACAAACACACACACACACACACACACACATACATATAAAAATAAGTAAATGTTTTAAAAATACTTCATTATGGCACTGGTGAGATGGTTCAGTGGCTAGGACACTTGCCTTAAAAGCCTAACAACTCAGGTTTGATTCCCCAGTACCCTTGTAAAGACAGGTGTACAAAGTGGCACATGCATCTGGAGTTTGTCTGCATTGACTTGAGACCCCAGTGCACCCATTCTCTCTGTCTCTTTTCTCTCCTCCCTCTCTCTTTCTCTCTGCCTTCAAATAAAAATATTTTAAAAATATACTCCTTTGGCCCTTTACATATGGTTCTGTCATTAAAGGTGCTTGTGTACCAAGCCAGCCAATTCAAGTTCAATTTCTCCAGCTACCCACATAAATCAGGGCATTTGATTGCAATGGCAAGAGACCCAGTTGCATCCACACACACACACTTCCCCCTCCCTCTTTGTCATAGTGGCAAATAAGTAAATGAACACAAACGTACATATATATGTAGATTTTAAATACACTTTTGAATTAACAGTACATAATTGAAGACATCAGGAAGGAAATCCAAAACATTCTAATAAATGAAAATTATTATATAACATATGCTTTGAGATATAATTGTCACTCGTAACAGCAAAGTTTATATCCATGAGAGCACATATTAAAAATCCAGAGAGCCTTTAAATAACAGTATAAAGATGCAACTTGAATGACTATAAAACCAAAAAGCCAAATCAAAATAAGACAACAAAAAATAATGAAGATTAAAGCAGATGGGATAGAAAGATTGCTTAGTAGTTGAGGTGTTTCATGTGAAGTTTAAGGGCCCATGTTTGACTTTTAGATCCCACATAAGCCAGATGCACAAAAGGTGAGGCAAATACAAGGTCACACATGCTCATTAGGTGGTGTAATCATCTGGAGTTCAGTTGAATAGGCTGAGGCGCTGGTGTGCCAATTCTTTTTCAATCTCTCTCTCTCTCTGTTTCTCTCACTCTCTCTAAAAAAAAACAAAGGCTATGTATGAAGAGTATACTGGGTAAATTTCAATTATGATAAGTGTACAATGGAACGTCACCTTTCAAAAGGATGAATGTATTACACAACTATTGCTATTACCTTATGTAAACCCTATGAATTCAACTAATTTACAAGGAACTGGAGGATTGAAGTACTGATGGAACTTAGCACTGTCCTTGCTGAAAATCATAAGCCTATTCTACAGATAAAAATAAAAGCAAAAATGTTTAAAGGCATGCTTGATACTGGTGCTGATGTGTCTATTATCAGAACTATGGAGTAGCCCTCAGATTGACCTAAACAAATGGCAGATATCAGTTTGATTGGAGTTGAATTGTCAGATTCCATGAAGACTTTCAACAGTAGTTGAACTACTTGACCTGATGATTTACAAGCTTATATACAGCCCTTCTTTATAGATCTCCCCATTAATTTATGGGGAAGGGATACTTTTACAGCAGTTCGATGCCCAATTCTTTATATTTTTCTTTTTTTATTCTTATTTTTTTATTTCTTTGAAAGAGAGAGGAAGAGAGAATGCATGTGCCAGGGCCTCCAGCCACTGTAAACGACCTCCAGAAGTGTGCACCCCCTTGTGCATCTGGCTAATGTGGGTTCTGGAGATTCAAACCTGGGTCCTTTGACTTTTCAGGCAAATGTCTTAACTGCTAAGCCATCCCTCCAGCCCCCCTAATTAATTCTTAGTGAACCTTTTCGCTAGAAGCAATTGAGAAATTTTCTTCTTTAAAAAATACTTAGAAAAGTGATGAGTAGTCTGTTTGGACATCTCAATGGCCCCTATCCAAAAAAAAAAAAAAAATTAAAGGCTTTAAAAGATATAGTTTTTGAACAGTTAGCTAAAGGCATATAGACTTTCTATCTCCTTGGAATTCTCCAATATTTGCTATTAAGAGGAAATCTGGGAGATGGAGAATACTAATTGATTTGTGGAATGTTTATGCCACTATGGTCCCTATGGGTGCACTGCAACTTGGGCTTCCTTCTCCAGCTATGATTCCAAAAACTGCCCTATTATTATTGTATATTTAAAAGACTGCTTTTGGATTTCCGGGTAAGATGGCATCTTAGGAGCCAGGCCAAACCAGCCTAGGAGGGATTTAAGCAAAACCCCAGAAAAATACAATCTTCTTCTGAAAAGTGAAGGAGTATAGGTTATTCTTAGACACAGCGGAGAAGCCAGAGAGACCAAGACCCACCAGAAAGGAGGAAAATGGCCAGAGTCTCACTGACACTATCATGGCCTACAATCTGCGCATATTCACCCAGTGCAGTCCAGCCAGGCATGCCAGACAGCAGCAGCAGCAGCAGTAGAAATCAAGCAACATATTTTTCACCTCCATTACTCTTCTTGCAAAGTTAAGAAATCTGAAGGAAAGGCAGCTAAGATCAACTAAAGAGGTACTGAAAGTGCAAGCAACTCAAGAAGGCTGAACTCTCCCATCCCCTACAATCAGAACCACAGACCTCCAGCATTAAGCCCCCCAGGCAGTGCAGCCAGCAGAGCAGATCAGAGGTACAGCTGCACAGCAAAACACAGAGGGATTGAGGTGGGCACTCAGCATTAGTGAGATTGGAAAAAACCCCAAAAGGTAATGAGGTTGACTGACAGTGACAACAAGCAGGTACACAGGCCTATGAGAGCTAATCTCTCTTTCCTTGTTAGAGCAGGTTATGGGGTATATATTCTTGGTTGGCTTTGTCATTTTCAAATAGCCTATATTTGGGGGTTGAATATAGTTGCCTTCGGTGCTTTCATATATACATAGGGCTTTTGTTTCTTGCTTCTGTCATTATTGGAGGCAGGGTCTGATCCAGATTCGGGTTGACCTAGAACCCAATTCAGAATAGAAATCTCTACCTCCCAGCTGGCAATATTAAGGGTGCAGAACAACACACATTCTTAGGGATTTGGGCTTTATATGTCTATCTGTTTGTTTTAATTCCCAAAATTGCATAATTGGTGCTAGTTTTTATTGACTGTGTATGTTACTCAATTGAAGTTTAGATTTTCCAGGAAATTATTCTATTCAGTACACTAGAATACTTGCTTAGCAAGCAAATTTAACACCTAGGATTACTTCTGTGGCTTCACTGGGGGATAAGAGCTACACCTGGCACCTTGAGCTCATATCCTGAGGGTATATAGCGGTGGATAGTCACATCTAGGAACACTGCAGATAAGTAAAAAACAAAGCATCAAATTAATTCATGATGTAACAGTAACTACAATATACTACAACACTCTAAAAATCAAGACAATAAAGTCCAACCAAAACTATAAATCCATCAGAAATGAACACCAATGAAACTGTTTTAGATGAAATACCTGACAACGATTTAAAAAAAAAAAAATTGATGGTATCTATGCTTAAAGAAATCAGAGAAGAAATGAAGGAATCAAAGAAAATCAAAGGAATTAAGAGGAAAACAAACTTCTGAAAGAAAACACAAGAAGCCAGCTTAATGAAATAAAGAGGTCATTATAAGCCATGAGTAAAGAAATAGAAATACTAAAGAAAAACCAGAATGAAGTCCTGGCTCAGAATAATAGTCAATGAAATAAAAAAACCCTGTGGAAACTATCACCAGTAGAATGGATGAAGGAAAGAACGGAATATCTAAACTAGAAGACCAGGTAGCATATCTAATACAGTCCAACAAAGACAAAGAGAAGTTAATAGCAAGGTATGAATGGGAATTTCAAGATATTTGGGACAGTATGAAAAGATCAAACATAAGAATTTAGAGTATAACAGGAAAATAATTTCATCCCAGAGGCTTAGTAGGTGTTTTCAATAAAATCACAGGAGAAAAATTGCCTCAAATTGGGAAAGAAATGCCAATGCAGATACAAGAAGCTTTTAGAACACCAAACAGACAAAATCTGGAAAGAACTTCTCCTCACCATGTTATAATTAAACTACTAAATACATAAACAAAAGAAAATTTATTGAAAACAATTAGAGAGAAGAAGCAAGTCACCTAAAAAGGCAAGCCCATCAGATTACCTGCAGATTATTTTATTTTATTTTATGATTTATTTGAGAGTGACAGAGAGAGAAAGGCAGAGAGAGAGAGAGAGAGAGAGAGAAAGAGAAAGAGAAAGAGAATGGGCACGCCAGGGTCTCTAGCCACTGCAAACGAACTCCAGATGCGTGTGCCCCCTTGTGCATCTGGCTAACGTGGGTCCTGGGGAATCGAGCCTCGAACCAGGATCCTTAGGCTTCACAGGCAAGTGCTTAACCACTAAGCCATCTCTCCACCCCTACCTGCAGATTATTCAAGAAAAACTTTAAAAGCCAGAAGGGCTTGGAATGATATATTCCACATTCTGAAAGATAACTGTCAACCAAGACTACTTTATCCTGCAAAGCTATCTATCCAAATTGATGGAGAAATAAGGACATTCCACAACAAAAACAGGCTAAAGGAATTTATGACAACTAAAACAGAACAACAGAAAATACTTGAAGGAATTCTTAATGCCAAAGAAAAAACAAAACACACACAGGAGGAAATAGGAAAAAATAAACCACACACTAATAACAGTTAAAACCAATGAATAAAGGGAAAACAAGAAACACTACAAAGAAGAATGGTGAGAATAAATGCATACCTTTCAATAATATCTCTTAATATCAGTGGCCTCAGTGCACCATCCAAAAGACACAGGCCTGCAGACTGGATTAAAAGACAGGACCTTGCCATTTGTTGCCTCCAGGAAGCTCATCTCTCAATAAAAGATAAGACATCGCCTTAGGGTGAAAGGATGGAAAATGGTATTTCAAGCAAATGGGCCTAGAAAACAAGCAGAGGATACTATCTTAATATCTGACAGGATAGAATTCAAATGAACACTAGTGAGGAAATAAAGAAGGTCATTTTATACTGATTAAAAGAACTTTCTAGCATGAGGACATTACAGTCCTAAATATATATGCACCTAACATGTTCTCCCAGTTTCATCAAACAAACACTATTAGGTCACAGATAACATCAAACACAATTGTAGTGGGAGACTTAAATACCCCACAGTCATCAATTGACAGGTCATCCTGGCAAAAAAAAAAAAAAAAGCAGAGAGACATCTGAATTAAATGTAAATGATGCCATAGAACCTAACAGATATCTACAGAAAATTCCATCCAAATGCTGCAGAAGAGACATTTTTCTCAACAGAACGTGGAACATTCTCTAAAATAGACCATATATTAGGACACAAAGCAAATCTCCACAAATATAGGAAAATTGAAATAATCCCTTGTACTCTATTAGACCACAGTTGAGTTCAACTGCTAATAAGCAATAAAAAATGCTACAGAGCATACAGAAATTCATGGAGACTAAACAGTACACTGTTCAATGATTAATGGGTCACTTAAGAAATCAAAAAGGAAATCAATAAATGCATAGAAACAAATGATGATTATAATACAACATACCAAAACCTTTGGGACACAATAAAGGCAGTCCTAAGAGTTAAATTTATAGCTCTAAGTGACTATATTAAGAAATTAGAGAGTTCACAAATAAACAATTTAATACTCAACCTTAAGGCCTTGGAAAAAGAAGACAACACAAACCGAAAAGCAATAGACAAGAAGAAATAATAAAGATTAGGGCACAAATTAATGAAATAGAAAAAAAAAATACATCCAAAGAATCAACAAAAAAAAGTGTTGGTTCTTTGAAAGCATAAACAAGATTGATAAACCACTATCAAATTTGACCAGAAGAAAGAGAGAATAGACAAGAATTAATAAAATTAGAGATGAAAAAGGTACCATTACAACAGATACCAAAGAAAATCAGACAATTATAAGGACATACTTAAAGGATATATATGCATCTAAGTTTGAAAACCTGAAAGAAATGGATGATTTCCTTGATTCATATGACCTACCAAAATTAAATAAATATGAGATAAACTATTTAAATAGATCTATAACAAGATCCAAGTAGTTATAAAATTCTCTCAACTAAAAAAAGCATAGTCCCAGATGGATTCACTGGCAAATTTTATTAGACCTTCATGGAAGAATTAACACCAATGATTCTCAAATTTTTCCATAAAATAGAAAAGGAAGGAATTCTATCAGAATCATTTTATGAAGCCAGCATCACCCTCATACCAAAACCAGGAAAAGACAGAACAAAAAAAAAATTAGAGTCCAATCTCCCTGATGAAGATAGATGCAAAAATTCTGAACAAAATATTGGCAAACAGAATACAAGAATATATCAAATAGATTGTTCACCCCATCCAAGGTGACTTTATCCCAGGGATACAGGGGTGGTTCAATATATCCAAATCAATAAATATAATACATCATGTAAATGGTCTGAAGGACAAAAATCACATGACCATTTCCATAGATGCAGAATAGGCATTCAACAAAATCCAATATCCTTTCATGGGAAAAGTATTACAGAAACTGGAACTAGAAGGAACATATCTCAATATAATAAAAGCTATTTATGAAAAACCTACAACCAATATAAAACTAAGTGGTGAAAAACTTGAAGCATTTCCACTAAATTCAGGAATAAATCAAGGGTGTCCACTGTCCCCACTTTTATTTAATATCATGCTAGAAGTCTTAGCTATAGCAATAAGGCAAGAGCTATTCATAAAAGGGATACAAATTAGAAAGGAAGAGATCAAATTATCACTATTTGCATATGATGTGATTCTATACATAAAAGACTATAAAAATTCTACCAGCAAACTGGTAGAGTTGGTAACTACTTTTAGCAACATAGCATGATACAAAATACATACACAGGAATCAGTAGCTTTCCTATATACTAACAACAAACATGTGGAGAATGAAATCTGGGAATCTCTCCCTTTCACAATTGCCTCAAAAGAAAACAAATACCTTGGAATAAACTTAACTAAGGAAGTGAAGGAGCTCTACAATGAGAACTTTAAAACACTGAAGCATCAATAAACATGCTTGTGCAAGTATCTCTAAGGTAGTGAGAAGAGTCATTAGGCTATATGCCTAGGAATGCTATAGCTGGATCATATGGCAAATCTCTTTTTAGCTGTCTCAAGTACCTCCACACTTATTTCCAATGGCTGTACCAGATTACATCCCCACCAACAGTGCAGAAGAATGTCCCTTTTACCACAACCTTGCTAACATTTATTGTCATTTGTTTTTTTTTTGTTTATTTTTATTTATTTATTTATTTGAGAGTGACAGACACAGAGAGAAAGACAGATAGAGGGAGAGCAAGAGAATGGGCGCGCCAGGGCTTCCAGCCTCTGCAAACGAACTCCAGACGCATGTGCCCCTTGTGCATCTGGCTAACGTGGGACCTGGGGAATTGAGCCTCGAACCGGGGTTCTTAGGCTTCATAGGCCAGCGCTTAACCGCTAAGCCATCTCTCCAGCCCATGTCATTTGTTTTCTTAATGGTAGCCATTCTAATTGGAGAGAGATGGAATCACAAGGTAGTTTTAATTTGCATTTCCCTGATGGCTAGATATACAGAACACTTTTCTAGATGTTTATATGCCATCTGTATTTCTTCTGGTGAGAACTCTCTATTTAGTTCCATAGCCCATTTTTTGACTGGGTTGTTTGATTTTTTTATTGTTCTGTTTTTTGAGTTCTTTGTATATTCTAGATATTAATCATTTGTCAGATGTATAGCTGGCAAAAATTTTCTTCCATTCTGTAGGTTGTCTCTTTGCTCTATTCACAGTGTCCTTTGCTGTACAAAAGCTTTGTAATTTCAGGATATCCCAGTAGTTGATTAGTGGTTTTATTTTCTGAGCAATTGGGGTTATATTCAGAAAGTCATTACCTATGCCAATATGGTGAAGGGTTTCCCATACCTTTTCCTCTAGCAATTTTCAAGTTTCAGGTCTGATATTAAGGTCCCTGATCTTCAAGGAAGTTGAGTTTACCTGTCTCACAGCCCATGTCTCTACCTAGAAATGTCTCTTTCTTTGTCTAGCTAACCCTTTCTAGCTTTCACAGGTCAGCTCATCTCCACTGGACCTGGTCAAAGAGGCCCGTCAGTGTACTCACTGCTCCCAGGTGTAGTTACACAGACTTGTAGGAGAACTTATGTCTGCCTTTCTGCTAGACAGAACTCCCGAGGGTTAATCTGTATCTGTCTTGTTCACTTCTGTGTTTTAGAAGTTTAAATATTGCAGGATGTACAGTGGTTCTGCAAGGAATGTTGGTTCATGAATGGATTGCCCCTCCTCATAAACTTAAGAGATATTTCCCTTCCATTTCAAGTGAGGCATGTTAATCAAGAACCTGAAGGCAGATGGATTTCATAGTCAGGCACAGAAATGTGCCAAACTGGGAGAACATAGAAGCTTCATTGCATTTCCTGGGGGTGGAAGATGGACTCCTCAAGCTCAGGGTGTGTCTCTTTCTCTTTCTTTTAATCTCTTTCTCTGTCTCTCTTTCTCCCTCCCTCCGTCTCTCTCTTTCTTTCTGTAGGTGGTAGCAATGGTGGTAGTCTTCCTCCCTACCAGGATGTCCTTCCACTGTCTCCCCCTTGTGGACTGTGCTTCCATTTCCCTTACTTTCTCTTTCACCCAAAGGAACTATTCCAGGTGCTACACATCATCACCCCATTCTGGGTCCAGAGGCTTGCTTACTCTTTATTTTAAGTTTTAAAAAATATTTTACATTTATTTGTTTATTTATTTGAGAGAGAATAGGCACTCCTGGGCCTCTAGCCACTACAAACAAACTCCAGATGCATGTGACAGCATAATGTGCATCTAGTTTATGCGCATTCTGGGGAATTGTACCTGGGTCCTTAGACTTCACAGACAAGTGCCTTCATCACTAAGCAATCTTTCCAACCCAATCGTTTGTATTTTTAAAAATTAATTGTTTTCTTTTGCTTTGTTTTTCAAGTTAGGGTCTTGTTCTAGACCATGCTGACCTGGAATTTGTTATGTAGTCTCAGGGAAGCCATGAACTCACAGCATTAATCCTACCTCTGCCTCTGAGTGCTGGTATTAAAGGCATACACCACAGCTCCTGGCTTATTTTTTGTTTTTCAAGGTAGGGTCTCACTCTAGCTCAGGCTGACTTGGAATTCACTGTGTCGTCTTAGGGTGGCCTTGAACTCTTGGCGATCCTCCTACTTCTGCCTCCTAAGTGTTGGGATTAAAGGTGTGAGCCACCATGCCCAGCCCTTATTTTTATTTTTAAAAATACCTTATTTATTTATTTATTTATTTATTTAAGAGAGAGAGAGAGAGAATGAATGGATGTGTCCAGTGCTTCCTGCCACTAAAAATGAACTCCAGATGTATGTGCCAATGCCAATTTGTGCATTTGGCTCTGCTGTTCTTTTGAGGCAAGCCCAACAGACTGCCCCCCCCCCAAATTTTTTGGTCTTCAAGGTAGGGTCTCAGTCTAGCCCCAGGTGGCCTTGAATTCACTATATACTCTCAGGGTGGCCTCAAACTCAGTGATCCTCCTACCTTTGCTTCCAAAGTGCTGGGATGTGCCACCATGCCCAGCTGGCCTTTTGTGTGTGTGTGTGTGTGTGTGTGTGTGTGTGAGAGAGAGAGAGAGAGAGAGAGAGAGAGAGAGAGAAACAGAGGGAGAGAGAGAAAATATTGGCACACCAGAACTTTCATCTACTGTAATCAAACTCCAGATAAAAGTGCCACCTTGTGCCATGCATGACCTTGTGCACTTGCATCACCTTGTGCATCTGGCTTATGTGGGATCTGAAGAGTAGAACATGGATCCTTAGGCTTTTAAGGCAAGCACCTTAATTGCTAAGCCATCTCTCAAACCCATGCATGTGGCTTTTATGTGGGTACTGGGGATTTGAACCAGGACCTTCTGGCTTTACAGGCAAGTGCCTTTAACTCTGAGCCATCTCCCTAGCTTTTACTCATTCTTTTTCTTATTCTTCTAATGGAAATGTTTAAGCAAAAGGGAGATATGATTCTATTTTCATTAAACAACCAATAAAAGTACCTCTTTCTGAATGCTGTGGTTTTTTTTTTTTTTTTTTTTTTTACTAGGGGCTTTGTCCAGATCCTCAGCTGTGCAGGATGAAACACAGCAGATTTGCTGGCCCACCAACATCAGGATCCTAGTTAACAAAGTAGAGAACACAACTGAAGTCAGAAATGAATTTATTGGGGATGGAGAAATAGTTCAGTTGTTAAGGAACTTACCACCAAAGCATAATGACTCATGTTCAATTCCCATGTAAAGCCAGATTCCAAAGTGGCACATGTAATTTGTTTTAAGTGGCTAGAGGCCCTGGTGAGCCCATTCTCCCCCAGTCTCTTCCCTTGGGAAAAAAGAAAGAAAGAAAGAGTATTTAAAAAAAAAAAAGGAGAAATGACTATATTGGGCTGGGAAATGACTTAGTGGTTAAAGGTGCTTCCTTGCAAAGCCTACTGGCAAAAGTTTTGAGGCAGAGACTCATTCTAGCCCAGGATGACCTGGAATTCACTATATAGTTACACTATGGCCTGGAATTCACAGAAATCCTCCTACCTATGCCTTCCAAGTGCTGGAATTAAAGGCATGCACCACTATGCTCAGCTATATTTGTATTTTTGCTGAAGCTGTAAAGTCAGTTATCCTAGAAACTTGTGCTCTCTGGAGCTGACAGCATTAGCATTTTGTAGGAGAACCAAGGGTATGCATACACATTGATAGTTAAGCCATGTTTCAGAGTCCAGAAGCATGTTGCAATTTTTTGCTATGGACTTTGTGGTGGAACAGGAATGGAGTGGGTTAGGATGGGAGTCGGGATGAAGGCATTTTATGCTTCCAGCATGAGATGACGTTGGCAAGAAAAAAGCAACACAGGGTTGGAAATAAGGCTTAGTGGTTATGGTACTTGCCTGTGAAGCCTAAGGACTCATGTTCGATCTCTCTCCCAATCACATGTAAATAATACATACAAAAGGTGAGGCAAGCACAAAGTCAGACATACCACTAGGTGGCACATGCATCTGTGGTGCAATTGCAGTGGATGAGGCCTTGGCACACCAATTCTCAATTCTCTCTCTCTCTCTCTCTCTGTCTTTCTTGCTTCCTCTTAAAAAATTAGCAATGCAGTTTAGGTGCTTTTTAAGATTTTATTATTATTTATTTTATTTATTGGAGACAGAGAAAGGAAGAGAATGTGAGTGAGTGAGAATGGGCATGCCAGGGCCTCTAGCCACTGCAAACAAACTCCAGACACATGCATCACCATGTACATCTGGCTTACATGGGACCTGGAGAATCAATCCAAGGTCCTTAGGCTTTACAGGCATGTGCCCTATCTGCTAAGCCATCTCTCCATACATTTAGGTGCGTTTAAAATGCTACATATTGAGCCAGGTATGGTGGTGCACACCTTTAATCCCAGCACTCAGGAGGCTGAGGTAGGAGGATTTCTATGAGTTCAAGGCCAGCCTGGGACTACCAAGTGAGTTCCAAGTCAGCCTGGGCTAGAGTGAAACACTACCTCATAAAATCCAGAACAGAACAAATAAAATTCTACATTTAAAAAGAACCCCTGTTATAATGACCCCTTATCTTTATCCATTTCTCAGCCTCAAGGGATTTGAGTGCTCTGCCATCTGGCTAGTGGCTATTGCTTATGAAAGGGTTATATACATTTTAATATTTTATTTATTTGAAAGAGAGAAAATGGTTTTGCCAGCGCCTCCAGCTGCTGCAAATGAACTATAGACACATGCACCATATTATCACATTGTGTATCTGGCTTATGTGGGTCCTGGGGAATCAAACCTGGGTCCTTTGGCTTTGCAGGAAAGCACCTTAACCACTAAGCAATCTCTCTAGCCCCGTAAGAGCCCTTTCTATACAACTTCCTTATACTGTTCACTTTTGGTAGACGTTATAGTTTGATTGTGAAATGTCCCCTATAGGCTCATGTGTCTGAATACTTGATCCCCAGATAGAGGTGCTGTTTGGAGAGGTTGTGGAACTTTTAAGAGGTGGGGCCTAGCTGGAGGAAGGTAGAGTAGCAGTAGGGGAAGAGGGGTCACGACTTGAGGGCTGGGGAGTGGAGGTCGTGTGTTATAGTCCCACAAAATTCTGGCCTGATTTTTTTTTTGTTCTCTGGTTAGTGTCACTGTTGTAGTCATATCCACACTACTTGGATGAGCATCCAAACCAGACACAGTTATGGGAAGAAGGGTCTTATTTCAGGCTTACAGATCCAGGAGAAGTTCCATCAACGGGGGAAGAAGCTGGCTGCCATTCATAAATCCAAGCAGACAGAACCACCACCACCACACACACCAAAACCAATAAATTCAGGGACTCAGGTAGAGCTCAAACCTCTCTGCATATTTTGGGGCCAGAAATCATATCCTCCCCCAGTGATACTTTAGGGCTGGACTCTAGGATCAGCTTCCAGTGACATCTTTTCCAGCCAGGCAGCTGGAGACAAACTTTAATAAAGCATTTGAGACTATGAGGAACATGCAGCCAAACTACCACAGCCACATTACAAGCTGCCACTGTCTTCTGGTGCCACAGTCATGATCCACCCTGCTGACTTGCCTTCTCCACTGTGATGGAGTGTACTCTTTCAAAATAAAGTGCAATGGATTCCCTCCTACCTTGAATTGTTTGTGTTAGGTATTCTGTCACATCAGCAAGAAAATTAGCTACACATGGGCTTGATATTGATGAGTTCATTTCGAATCTGACCATTTTCCCTCCTTGTGTCAGGATGATTGTTTTTTCTCTGAAGGCATTGTTGACTAACCATTCTGTGGTTTAGATTTGCTCACCCCTCATTGCTGGCATGGACCTGTTCCAGATGTAGGTCTTACATTAGAGGGGAGTGATAAGCCAATTACAAGAAGGTACTGAAACCCTTTTAGCCATACTGGAGCAATAATAAAGTTTCTGAAAAAGTAATTCTCATGCCAAGTATACTGTAGGTCCATTATTAAATTTAGTCTTACCTGTTTTGTGGCAGCAGACATCATGAAATATTGGGCTAGATTATTTTGTTAGGAGGACTGATGCAAAATTTTGATACAAAAGCTAAAAAGTATAGAAGAAAAATATTAAAGATTTGAATAAATCTACTTGGAAAAAAACCCAGTAACAGAAAGCAACCCTGACCAAGCTACTGGTAGAATTTTCAGAAAAGCAACAAAGGACTGATAATAGTGTGGATGTTGCCATCACTACACTAGACCTAAAAGACAAGAAAATTGAATGAGTTCAAAGACAGTTAAGAAATATGAAGGAGAATGAAAAAAAAAAGGACCTCAAAAATCAGCTGGCAATGCTAAATGAAGACATAAAGAAATGCAAGGATGAATTCCAAGAAGCATCAAGAAAATCAGAAAATGATGCTAAAAGGGAGCTTGACAGAGGGATGGAAACTATACATAGAAAAGTAGTAGAAAATGCAAACCTAATTCAACAAGTGCAAAACTCTCTAGATGCTCTCAAGAATACAGTCAGCCATGTGGAGGAAAGAAACTCCAATTTGGAAGACAAAATAGAAGAAACTGTTCAAGAGTTCAAAAGTTTCAACAAGTACAAAAGTTTCTGTGAATGGAACATGGGAAAATTGTGGGATACACTTAAACGTCCTAATATCAGGATGATTGGAATACCAGAAGGAGAAGAAACTCAGACCAAAGGCAAAGAGAACCTATTTAACAAAATAATCGAAGAAAACTTCCCCACTCTCTCAAAAGAAAGGCCCATCAAGATACAAGAAGCTAACAGAACTCCAAAAAGATTGGAACAAAGGAGAAACTCTCCAATACATATTGTTATTAAGACTCTAAACGTTGACACCAAAGAAAAAATCCTAAAAGCAGCTAGGGAAAAACAGACCACTTTTAAAGGTGACCCCATCACAATTATTTCAGACTTCTCAATGGAAACCCTGAAAGCCAAAAGGGCCTGGAATGATACACTGCAAAGTCTAAGAACCTATGGCCTCCAACCCAAACTACTCTACCCAGCAAAAGTATCCCTCAGAATAGATGGTGAAAGAAAAATTTTCCATGACAAAACTCAGGTTTACAATTATATGAACACAAAACCAAACCTACAGAGAGTATTTCAGGAAATTCTCCACACAGAAGAATAAAATAATCAAACTCAAATGCATACAAGAAGCAGATCACATTAACTAAACTCAGAGAAGACACAAAAAACTTCAAAGTCCATGAAAATACCAAACCACATATACCAACACAATATGGCAGGGATCAAATCAAATCTCACAGTCATTACCCTAAATATCAATGGCCTTAATTCATCCATCAAGAGACACAAGCTAATAGGGTGGATCAAAAAATTAGACAACTCAATATGTTGTCTTCAAGTACCCACCTCACCACTAAAGACAGACACCTCCTTAGGGTGAAAAAGTGGAAAACAATATTCCAAGCAAACAGGAATAAGAAACAAGCAAGTATAGCTATATTAATATTGGATAAAATAGACTTCAAACCAAAGAAATAACTACCAATACTATCATACTCAGGGACTTCAGTACACCATTATCAGAAATACATCATCCAAACAGAAAATCAACAGGTAAGTAAGAGAGCTCAACAAAACCATAGATAACTTAGGCCTAATGGACATCTACAGAACATTCCATCCCAAATCCACAGACTACACATTTTTCTCAGCAGCCCATGGAACATTCTCTAAAATAGACCTTATACTGGGGCACAAAGCCTGCCTCCATATATTTAGGAAGATTGACATAATTCCCTGCATGATACCAGATCATAATGCTATATTGCTAGAAATCAACAACAAAGGACCACCAAGAATCCCACTGGTGCCTGGAAACTGAACAGCACACTTTTAAGCAATAAATGGCTAGTAGATGAAATAAATGAAATTGCAAAATTTCTGGAAATGAATGATGATGAAAACACATAGTACCAAAACTTATGGGACACAATGAAGGCAGTCCTCAGGGGAAAATTCATAGCACTCAATGCCTTCATAACAAAGACAGAGAGATCCCAAATCAATAACCTAGTCATCCACCTAAAGGCACTGGAAAAACAAGAAAAATCCAACCCAAAGAGCTCCAGAAGGAAAGAAATAACTAAGATAAGAGATTAATGAATTGGAAACTAAGACATCAATTAAGAATTTCAAAGGCGAAAGTGTGTGTGGGGGGGGAGAGGGAATTAACATGGGACTTTTTTTATAATCATGGAAAATGCTAATAAAAATTTTAAGAAAAAGAAAATTGACAAAACAAAGAGCTGGTTCTTTGAAAAAATAAACAAGATTGACTGACCCTTGGCCAATTTGATCAAGCAAAAAAAAAAAAAAAAAGAGATGCTTCAAATTAACAAAATTAGAAATGAAAAAGGAGAAATCACAACAGACATAAGTGAACTTGGGACAATTATCAGGACTTATTTCACAAACCTCTACTCCACAAAACTGGATAATGTGGAGGAGATGGATAAATTCCTGGACACATACCATCTATCAAAGCTAAACTCAGAGCAGATTAATCTCCTAAACAGACCTATCACACTCATTGAGATTGAAAAAGTAGTAAAAAACCTCCTCAAAAAGAAGAGGACCAGATGGCTTCTCAGCTGAATTCTATCAAACCTTCATGGAAGAACTCAAACCAATCTTCCTAAAATTGTGCCACACAATTGGAGAACAGGGAAAGCTACCTAACTCCTTTTATGAAGCTATTATCACCCTCATTCCAAAACCAGGCAGAGATGGCACAAGGAAAGATAACTACTGGCCTATTTCCCTGATGAACTTAGATGCAAAATCCTGAACAAAACCCTTGCAAACTGAATCTAACAACACATCAAAAGCATTATCCACCTTGACCAAGTGGGATTCATCCCAGGAACACAGGGGTGGTTCAACATATGGAAATCTGTCAATGTAATATACCACATAAACAAGGTTAAACACGAAAACCTCATGGTCATTTAGATAGATGCAGAAAAGGCCTTTGACAAGATACAACATCACTTCATGATCAAAACATTGGAGAGAATTGGCATGGTTGGTTCATATCTTAACATAATAAAGGCACTATACAAAGCTCCTAAGGCCCCAGTAATACTTAATAGAGAGAGACTAGAGGAATTCCCATTAAGATGAGGAACAAGACAGGGTTGCCCACTCTCACCTGTGCTTTTCAATATAGTACTGGAAATCCTAACTCAAGCAATAAGACAGGAGAAGGAAATAAAAGGGATACAATTTGGAAAGGAAGAAGTTAAGTTAGTGCTATTCGCTGATGACATGATTGTATATGTAAGAGACCCGAGAGACACCATCCCAAAACTTCTGAAGGTGTTTAACTCCTATAGCAAAGTAGCAGGATGCAAAATCAATGCACAAAAATCAGGAGCCTTTCTATATTCAAATGACAAAGATACAGAGAAAGAAATAAGGGACATGGTCCCATTTTCAATAGCAACAACAACAAAAAAATACCTTGGCATAATGTTAACCAAGGAAGTGAAATATCTATACAATAAAAACACTCAAAAAAGAAATTGAGGAGGACTTGAGAAAATGGAAAGTCCTCCCATGGATAGGCAGAATTAGCATTGTGAAGATCACAGTCTTGTCAATGGCAATATAAAGATTTAATGCAATTCCAATTAAAATCCCAACAGTGTTCTTCACAGAGAGAAAAAAACGATCTCAAATTTTACATGGAAAGGCAGAAGGCCTCACATATCCAAACATATCCTCAGCAAAAGAAATACCTCTGGAGGCATCACCATACCTGGTTTAAAATTATATTACAAAGCCATAGTAAGAAAAACAGCATTGTAGTGGCATAAAAACAGGAGTATTGGCCAATGGATTAGACTTGAGGACTCGGACTTTGGGTCAAACAACTATAGCTACTTGATATTTGACAAAGGCCCTAACAATATAGGCTGGAAGAAAAACAGCATCTTCAACAAATGGTGCCAGATAAACCAGATAACCATATGCAGGAAATTTAAACTTGATCAACACATCTCTCCATGAACTACACTCAAGTCCAAATGTATCAAAGACCTCAATATAAGACCAGAAACTCGACTACTACTGGAAGAAAATATAGGAAGTACTTTCCATGATATAGGAATGGAAAAAGACTTCCTGAACAAAACCCCAGTAGCTCACAATCTTAAACAGTCACTCAACCAATGGGATCACATGAAGCTGAAGAGTTTCTTTACAGAAAAGCATACAATAAGCAAAACCAATAGATTGCCCACAGAATGGGAGAAAATATTTGCTAGTTATCCAACTGACAGAGGCCTAATCTCTAGAATCTACAAAGAACTCAAAAATCTAAACAGTAAAAAGTCAAACACCTCACTCACAAAATGGGGCAAAGAGCTGAACAGGCAATTCACAGAGGAAGAAATACAAATGGCAAAC
Source organism: Jaculus jaculus (assembly GCF_020740685.1). Taxonomy (NCBI): domain Eukaryota; kingdom Metazoa; phylum Chordata; class Mammalia; order Rodentia; family Dipodidae; genus Jaculus; species Jaculus jaculus. The sequence continues at coordinate 80,056,860 of NC_059110.1, read as the reverse complement.
ACACACTTAAGAAACTGTTAATCATCCCTAATCATCAGGGAAATGCAAGTTAAAACAACTATGAGATTCCACCTTACCCCAGTAAGGATAGCAACCATCAAAAAATCAAATGAAAATAAATGCTGGCAAGGATGTGGAGAACTAGGAACACTTATCCACTGTTGGCGGGAATGTAAGATGGTACAACCACTTTGTAAAACAATATGGAGACTCCTGAAAAAGCTGACTATAGACATACCAACAGACCCAGTTATTCCCTTACTGGGCATCTACCCTAAAACCTTCAAACCACAGGCCAGTGAGATTTGCTCAACCATGCTTTTAGCAGTTCAATTAGTAATAGCTAAGAGCTGGAATCAACCCAGATGTCATCACTAGAAGAATGGATAACTAAGATGTCATATATCTACACAATGGAATTCTATACTGCAGTAAGAAAAAATGACACAATGAAACTTGAGGAAAAGTGGTTGAACCTGGAACAGATCATTCTCTGTGAACTTACCCATTCACAGAAAAAAAAATTGCCACATAGTCTCAGTCATCTATAGCACCTAACCCAAATCACCCAAGATGCCTTACATACCCAGCAAGCATCTCATGGACTAGACAATAGGATGGGTGGGGAGAGAGAGGAGGGCAACAGAGGGGGTGGGAAACACAAATCTAGACGTACCATAAAATTCTACATCCTAAAATCAGACCAAATGGCTGAACCTTCACCAGGCCCTTAGAGGGAACACCTGAGCCACAAGACACTGGAGATGGTATGATGAATGCTAACCTTAATCTTCTCCAGCTTTCTGCCCTCCCACAACCTCTTCCTCCCTCTTTCTCTCTCTCTTATCTCTAGCTCTTGTATATTAGTTATCTTTTTCCTCATTTTATTAATGGGCACTGACCTGTAACTCCCAGTACCAGCATGTGGGTATCATCCACAATGAGCTTTTGATCAGAGAGACCTAGAAGTTTTCCTAAAAGAAAGACATATTTCTGTCAGAGTACTTGATGACACACCAAAGGTTAGTGGTAAGACCCTACTGCTAAAGACACCTTATGTGGTTGACACATAAAATGGAATGGCATGGCTGGAAGCTAGAAGAGAGTCAATCCCCAGACAGTCAGCACGTCTAGTGCCAGAAGGTGCTACATGGGTGACCTGGGGAAAATGACCAATATCTGTCCAAGCAACTCATGGTCTAACCTACTTAGCAGCAAATGACCTTTTGTGATGTCCACACAGCGCAATAGTGGCACAGAGCCATGGTGGGAAACCAACTGCTCTTGATTCGGCTAACTGATCCCCTCAGTGGTACAGTATGGATAGATGGATCTGGGAAACAAGTCAGAATCATATCCAAACATAAGCCCAGTCTCCATTAACAAGCTACTACCAATTGTGGGCTACAAGAGGGCTTACGCCTATTAAATTCTCTGTTAAAAAAAGTAAGGGATATCTCATTTGTCTGGTGCTAACTTACTCTCTGTTGGATAATCTCCTCCTCTTTTTCAGATAGATGTAGATCCTAAGGAAAGAGCCACCCCATCATACCTCAAAAGGGGTTCGGCTGAAACTAAGAACAATTTGCGAAACAGGCAAGGGTGCTGTTTTCTTGGTGAACCGGGTACCAGCACAAGGGTGAAGGAGATCAACACAGAGAAAAATCAACTCCTGCCATATCAGAGATCCAGAGACCCAGAGGCTCCCAAGACTTCAACACTGAATCACACCCAAAATGAACCCAACATGGCTCAGGGAAATTTTGCAGAAGAGGGGGAAGAAAGAAAGTCAGAACCACTTGTTGGGTCATGATATGCAGAGACATTTATCCTACCCATAATTATGGGCTAACTCCAGAATGCATGGCCCATATACCTCAACAAGGAGGGGCCATGGGGAGGGTGTGGGACATTGATGAGCCTAACAATGGTAACAAATTGACTGTATTCACTGAGTACAAAATTAATTAATTTTTTAAAAAGTCTCCCAATTAAAAAATCCCAGGCACAGATGGATTTACTGGTAAATTTTACCAGACTTTCATGGAAGAACTAACACCAATGTTTCTCAAACTTTTCCATAAAATTTAACAGGAAGGAATTATATGAAACTCCTTCTATGAAGTCAGCATCACCATCATACCAAAACCAGGCAAAGCCAGAACAATAAAAGAAAATTATAGACCAATATCCCTCATGAACATAGATGCAAAAATTCTGAACAAAATATTGGCAAACAGAATGTAAGAATATATCAAAAATATTATTCACCCCAGCAAAGTTGGGTTTAGCCCAGGGATGCAGGGATGGTTCAATATACACAAATCACTAAATGTAATACATCATATAAATGGTCTGAAGGACAATAATCACATGATTGCCTCAATAGATGCAGAAAAGGCATTTGACAAATCCAACATCCTTCATGGTAAAAGTATTACATAAATTTTGAATAGAAGAAACAAATCTCAACATAATAAAAGCTATTTATGACAAACCAACAGCCAACATAATACTAAATGGTGAAAAACTTGAACCTTTTCCACTAAACTCAGGAACTAAACAAGGGTGTCCACTGTCCCCACTTTTATTTAATATAGTACTGGAAGTCATAGCTATAGCAATAAGGAAAGAGGCAATCACAAAAGTGATACAAATTGGAAAGGAAGAGATCAAATTATCCCTATTTGCATGCAATATGATTCTATACATAAAAGATCCTAAAAAGTCTTCCAGCAAATAGTTAGAGCTGATAAACACTTTCAGCAACATAGCAGGATACAAAATAAATACACAAAGTCAGTCACTTTTCAGTACACTAACAACAAATATGTGGATAATGTAATAAGGGAATCTCTTCTTTTCACAATTGCCTCAAAAAATAAAGTACCTTGGAATAAGCTTAACTAAGGAAGCAAAGGATCTATACAATGAGAACTTTAAAACACTCAAGTGAGGAATTGCAGAAGACACAAGGAAATGGAAAGACATCCCATGTTCTTGGATTTCTAAGAAACAATATTGTGAAAATGTCTATCTTACCAAAAGCAATCTACACATTTAATGCAAAAACTCCAGTGCTGTTCCTCACAGGAATAGAAAAAACAATCCTAACATTCATTTGTAAGCACAAGAAAAACCTCAAACAGCCAAAACAATTTTGTGCAACAAAAATAAGGCTAGTGGTAACACCATACCCATGTTGAACTGCATTACAAAGCCATAGTAACAAAAACAGCGTGGCATTGGCACAAAGATAGACATGTAGATCAGTGGAACAGAATAGAGGATCCATATGCTAATCCAGGTAGCTACAGCCATCTATTTTTTAACAAATTGCAAAAAATATTCATTAGAGAAAAGACAGCATCTTCAACACGTGTTGCTGGGAAAACTGGATATCTATATGTAGAAAGATGAATATAGATATTTGTCTTTCTCCATGCATGAGAATAAAATCCAAGTGGATCAAGGACCCTAATATCAGACCTGAAACTGTAAAACTGCTAGAGAAAACCATAGGGGAAACCCTTTAACCTATTGGTATAGATAATGACTTTCTGAATATAACCCCAATTACTCAGAAAATAAAACCACTAATCAACTACTGGGATGTCATGAAATCACAAAGCTTTTGTACAGCAAAGGACACTGTGAATAGAGCAAGGAGACAACCTACAGAATGGGAGAAAATCTTTGCCAGTTACATATCTGACAGAGGATGAGTATCCAGAATATACAAAGCACTCAAAAAACAGAACAATAAGAAATCAAACAACCCAATCAAAAAATGGACTATGGAACTAAATAGAGAGTTCTCATTAGAAAAAATACAGATGGCATAGAAACATCTAAAAGTGTGTTCTTCATCCTCAGGGAAATGCAAATTAAAACTACTTTGAAATTACATCTCTCTCCTGTAAGAACGGCTACCATCAAGATATAAAGTTATAATAAATGTTGGTAAGGATGTGGTAAAAGGGGAACCCTTCTACACTGTTGGTGGGAATGTTGTCTGGTAAAGTCATTGTAAAAATCAGTGTGGAGGTTCTTGAGCAGCTAAAGATAGATTTCCATATGATCCAGCTACAGCACTGCTAGGCATATATCCTAATGATTCTTGTCACTACCTTAGAGATACTTGCACAACCATGTTTATTACTGCTCTATTCACAATAGCTAGGAAATGGAAACAGCCTAGATGTTCATACATAGATGAATGGAAAATAATGATGTGGTATATCTACACAATGAAATTCTATTCAGTGATAAAGAAAAATGAAATTTGCAGGGAAATGGATGGATCTGGAAAGGATTATACCCAGTGAAGTAACCCAGGCCGAAAAAGGCAAACATCACAAGTTCTCTCTTATATGTGGATCCTAAGTACAAATGTATAGACTTGTGTGTGACCTGTAACCAAAACTCAGTAGCAGAGTCCCATGAGCTAGAAAAAGTCTTTAAGGGAGGGAGGAGAGGGAAGGTCTTAAGGGGACCTTGGATATATGTAAGTATGTATTGTATATATGTAAGAAGAAGAACAGATTACAGGGATGGGAAAGGCCTAAATGAGGTCAGGGGAACAGATCATATAAAAGAAAGTTGGGGCTTGAGGGTCAATCAAAATTCAAGATATTCTTAATAAGACATATGAAAATATATTTTTTTGAATAATGTCACATCCAGAAGCCATTGATTGTTACTAGAAAAATTTTCAGTGCCAGGGATGGAATACATTCCAGTGAGTTGTTGGCCAGGGAGGTCCCTTTTGCCTCCAAAATGTTATAGGCTATTGCCAAGACCTTTTGCTTTCCCTTGAGAAAGAGATGATAAGACCCTATTGCTGAAACTTCACATGTCTGATTGGCAGAGTCACTGAGAAATCATGCTGATGCTAAGCAGAAAACCTTCTCTGTGTAGCCCAGCCAGTTGAAAGCTGGAAAAAGCTGCACTGTATGCAGCCCTATAGGAGACAGAAGTCATCAGTGGTGAAAGCAGTAGACACTGGAAGCCTGATGTTTGTCCAGACAGGCCAAATGACTGAAGGAGTACAATAATGGCATGTGTGCTCTGGGGGAAACCAGCTGTTCTCTAATTGGACTAAAGGCCTACTCTATTGTAGGGAATACCTACATGGTACTGAAAACCTAATCAAAATCCCATTGCAGGGCAGGTCATGAGCCTTAGGGGTATAAAGCCTGCTCTTTTCTGGATAAATGCCTATATTACTCTAACCAAATTGCCCGGAAACACTACACTTAATGTTCATACTCATATATTAATGCTACTCTCAGTTCTGGTTAGAGAAGTGTCTCTTTGCAGACAGTGATGACCATTGGGATGACCCAAAAGCCAACACAATGCCAAGAAGAAGGGACAGAGGATTGTCCAGCACTGAAACATCTCACACCCTCCAAGGTCAGGGTCCATTCTGGAAGAGGTGGAGGAAATAATGTAAGAGCCTAAAGAATGGTACCACTCCTTACATACAACTCTCCAGACAGAATTTGGCCTTGATATCTAGCAATACCTACACAAGACCCTCCTATCAGGAGAAAAATATTGTGACATCAAGTTAAAAGAGAAACTAATGGAGAGAGGGAGGGGATATGGCAAGGAGCAGAGTTATGAAGGTGAAAGTGCGGGATGGGTGGGAAAAACCATGGTTTGGTGTCTATAAGTAGAGAAGTTGTTAATAAAATTATTTATAGATAGATAGATACATAGATAGATAGATACATAGATAGATTGACAAATCCCTGGACAAAGTGATCAAGCATAAAAAAGAGAAGTCTCAAATTAACAAAATCAGAAATTAAAAAGGAGATTATTACAGACATTAATTAATCAGAAGAATCATCAGGGCATAGTTCCAAAACCTCTACTCCAAAAAATTAAATGATCTGGAAGAACTGGATGAATTTCTAGACACATACCACCTGCCCAAACTAAACTAAACTAGATTTATTTCCTAAACAAACCTATCACATCCATGGAAATTGGAAAGGTGATCAAAAACCTCCCACAAAAGAAAAGTCCTGGACTTGATGATTCTCACCTGAATTCTATCAAAACTTCATAGAAAAACTGAAACCAATTTTTCTCAAACTATCCCGCATATTCAGAGACCAGGGAATCCTCACTGAATCCTTTTATGAAGTTTGCATCACCCTAATACCAAAACTAGACAGAGGTGTAACAAGGAAAGAAAACTATAGGCTTATATCCCTAATAAACTTAGTTGTATTATCCCAAACAAAATCCTTGCAAATCAAATTCAATAACACATCAAAATCATTATCCATCTTGATCAAATAGGATTCATCCCAGGGATGGAAGAATGGTTTAACATACAGAAATTGGTCAATACACCACATAAATAAACTGAAACATCAGTACCACATGATCATCACAATTGATGCACAGAAGGCCTTTGACAAAATACAACACACTTTATAATCAAAACACTAGAAAGAATAGGCAAGGAGGGCTCATATCTCAAAACAATAAAGGCTATATATAAAACTCCTAAAGCCCAAATATTTCTTTTTTAATTTTTTTTTGTTTTATTTATTTGAGAGCAACAGACAGAGAAAGAAGCAGGGAGGGAGAGAGAGAGAGAGAAAGAATGGACGCCCCAGGGCCTCCAGCCACTGAAAACAAACTCCAGATGTGTGCACCCCCTTGTGCATCTGGCTAATGTGGGTCCTGGGGAATTGAGCCTCAAACTCAGGTCCTTAGGCTTCACAGGCAAGCACTTAACTGCTAAGCCATTTCTCCTTCCCCCCCAAATGGTTCTTAATGCTAATGGAACTCTCAAGGAGTTTTCACTGAGATCAGGAACAAAACAGGGGTGTTCACTCTCACCACTGCCCTTCAACATAGTACTAGAAATACTAGCCCAAGCAATAAGACAGGATAAAGAAATAAAAGGGATTCAAATTGGAAAGGAAGAAGTGAAGTTAGCCCTATTTGTAGATGACATGGTCCTATATAAAAGTGACCCAAAAGTCCCCATCCCAAAACTTCTAAAGGTGATAAATTCCTTTGGCTAAGTGGCAGGATACAAAATCAATGCACACAACTCAGTAGCTTTTCTATATGCAAACAACAAATATACAGAGAAAGAAATAAGTGAGACTCCCATTTTCAATAACAACAAAAAATTAAATACCTTGATATTTCAAGGTTAGTGTTATTCACTAACAAATGATGGGGAGGAATTATATAATGAACACATAAAAAGACTCAAGAAAGAAATAAGGGAAGGACTTAAGAAGATGGAAGGACCTCCCATGTTCCTGGATAGTAGAATTAATATTGTGAAAATAGCAATTCTACCAAAAGCAATGTATAGATTTAATACAATATCAATAAAAAAATACCAGCATCATTCTTCATTGAGACTGAAAAAAATGATCTCAAAATTCATATGGATTGGAAGAAGGCCTCAGATATCCAAACATATCCTCAGCAAAAGAAATACCTCTGGTGGTATCACCATTCCTGATCAAAAGCTATATTACAAATCCATAGTCACAAAAACACCATGGTACTGGAATAAAAACAGAAATATACACCAATGGAACAGAATTGAAGACCCAGAACTTAGGACAAGGAACTATAGTTACTTGATCTTTTACAAAAGAGCCAATAATGTAGGGTACAGAAAAGACAGTATATTCAACAAATATTGTTGGACAAATTGGATGACCATATGTAGAAAAATAAAATTAGACCCACTCATTTCGCCATACACAAAAATAAAGTCCAAATGGATTAAAGACCTCAATATAATACATGAAACACTTCAACTACTGGAAGAAAAAAAATAGGCAGCATGTTCCACGATATAGGACTGGAAAAAGAATTCCTGAACAAAACTCCAGTAGCCAGGGAAATTAAACAAGCACTCAACCAATGGGATCTCATGAAGTTAAAAAGCTTTTGCGAAGATAAACATACCATAAGCAGAGCCAATAGATTACCCACTGAATGGGAGAAAATCTTTGCCAGCTATAACTCTGATAGAAGCCTAATATCTAGAATCTCAAAGAACTCAAAAAAACTAAACCATCAAAAATCAAATAACCTACTCCATAAGTGGGGCAGAGAACTAAATAGGGAGTTTTCAAAAGAAGAATTATAAATGACTAACACAGACTTAAGAAAATGTTCAACATCTCTAAGCATTAATGAAATGCAAATTAAAACAACTCTGAGATTCCACCTTACCCCAGTAAGAATAGCAAAAATTAAAAATATGAAATGAAAACAAATGTTGACGGGACTATGGAGAAATAGGAACCCTCATTCTCTGTTGGTGGGAATGTAAGCTGCTCATATAACCACTGTGGAAATCAATTCAGAGACTCCTGAAAGGTTTACCAGCAGACCCTGTTATTCCTTTACTGGGCATTTACCCTAAAAGCTCCACATCTCAGTTCAGAGATATTTGCTCAAGTATGTTTATAGCTGCTCAATTATTAATAGCTAAAAACTGGAATCAATCCAGGTGTCCATCATTGGATGAATGGATAACCAAGATGTGGTATATCTACACAATGAAATTCTACTCAGCAGTAAGAAAAAACTGACACATTGAAATTTATAGAAAAATGGTCAAACATGTAACAGATTCTTTTAAGTGAACTCACACAATTACAGAAATATAGTCATTGCATGATCTCACTCATCTTCAGTTCCTAACCTGGATCTGCCCAAGTTGCTGACATAACTGAATAGTATCTTGAGGCTTGGACAACAGGGAGAGCATGGCTTGGAGGAAGGGAGAGGGTGGGGCAGACAAAAATCTGAACACAAATTGAACTGGTACCATAGAATCCTATATCCTGGAAATCAGACTAAAAGATGGAACCCTCAAGCAAACCTGAATCAAGGGAACTGGAGAGAGTGAGACGAAACCTAACCACAAAATTATGCTGTATCTCTTTCTTCTCTGGATTTTGCTTGTTTCTTTTTTTCCTTGGTGCTGGTCTGTAATTCCCTGTACCAGGACGTAGTCTACATCCACAGTGAGCTGTTACTCAAAGAAACCTACTAGATCTCCCAAACAAACAATACAGCCTTCTGTCAGAGCACTTGATTACCCACCAGAGGCTAATGGTAAGAAGCTACTACTGAAAACACCAATCGCTGTTGGCACAGACCATGGAGAGACCTGACTAGAATCCAGCAGAGAGGCAGTCCTCAGATAATTAGCCCACATAGTGCTGGAAGGTGCTACATGAGATACCAGGGGAAAGTGGCCAATATCTGTCCAAGCAACTCAAAGTCTAAGCGATTCAGACTCAAACAATCTGACATAATGCTCCCACAAGTGCAATAGTGGCACAAATCCATTGTAGGTAACCAACTGCTCTTGGATCCACTCAGTAGAAAGGAAACCATATCTGGAACTGGGAAACAAGTCAGAATCATATGCAGATAACAATTATGCTTTTCATTGTCAAGCTCCCACTAGCCTTACACTATAAAAGTATCTAAATCCTTATAATTCTCTCTAAATTAATAATAATTACCCCATTTAACCGGCACTGACTTCACTTTCTGTTGAAGAATCTGCTTCTCTTTTTCACATCAGAACTGGACTTGAGGCGTTAAATGACCCAACAAACTCCACCCTGGCCACAGCTGACACCAGAGAAATTGGGGAACTGAGCCAGAATGCTATGCTCTCAGTGAATCTGATATCAGCACAAGGGTTGTTGGGAGCCATAGAACAAAAGCCTCTCCATTTTGTTTGGGCCTGTTCTTAAATTGACTCATTTGTTAGAAAGCTGGTCCATCCAGCTTGCAATTAGGAATGTTGGTCAGCAGACTGCTTGCAGGATCTTATCTTTTGCAAAAGGCCAGTTTAAGGTCAGGCTGTCAAGCCTGACACAGTCAGGCTGTTAAGCCATTGAGGCAAAGTTAGATAAACACTCGGTTACATCTCCTCTAGGCTCCCTAAGATTAGATAAACACCTGGTTACATCTCCTGTAGGTTCCCTAACAATCCCTCAGCCCTGAAACACGTCAGCCAGCTTAACTCCGCACTTTCTTCCTCTGTATAACCATTGTGTAAAAAATAAAAATCTGAAGACCTTGATCAGAACATAGACTTGGTTTCCTTCTTTGTGTCTCTTGTCTCTCATCCAGGTTAATTTACCCCCGGGTCCTTGTTTGACTCCCCTTGGCCATTGCAAGGGTGATGGAGAAAGATACTGAGGACACTCAACAGGACATCTAGATGCTCCTAAGTGCCCATCACTGAAGTAGACTTAAAATGTTCCCAGCATGGCTCAGAGAATCTTGCAGAAGAGGGGGCAGAAAGATTGTTAGGGCCACAAGTTGGAACATTTTGCACAGAGACATTGCCTCTCCCCCATAACTGACTGCTGCCCCATAATGCATGACCCACATCCCCAGTGAGTAAGACCTCTTCAGAAAAGGGGCAGGGAGGAGGGAAAGGATGGTACCAACATGTGTTGTTTACATACAAAATATGACCATAATTAAAAAAATATAAAAAAGAAACACAGATATCAATACAATATAATTCCAACAAAAATTATAAATCCACCAGAAATGAACTCCAGTGGGTCTGTTTTAGATGAAAAGCCTGGCAAAGAATTCCAAAAAATGATTATATCTATATTCAAATAAATCAAAGGAATCAAACAAGAAAACAAACTCCTGAAGGAATCCCAAAAGATCCCAGGAAACCAGCTTCATGAAATAAGGAAGTCAATAGAAGACATGAGTAAGGAAATAGAAATAATGAAGAAATACCATGGGCTTGAGAGATGGCTTAATGGCTAAGGCACTTGCTTTCAAAGCTTAAGGACCCAGGTTTGATTCCCCACTACTTACATAAGCCAGATGCACAACATGTATCTGGAGTTCATTTGCAGTGGTTAGAGGCCCTGGAGTGCCCATTCTCTCTCTCTCTAAATAAGTAAATAAATAAATAAGTAAAATATTTTTTAAGTTTATTTATTTATTTGAAAGTGATGTACACACACACACACACACACACACAGAGAGAGAGAGAGAGAGAGAATGGGCACACCAGGGCCTCTGGCCACTGCAAACAAACTCCAGATGTGTGTGCCTCCTTGTGCATCTGGCTAACATGAGTCCTAGAGAATCAGGCCTCAAACCAGGGTCCTTAGGCTTCACAGGCAAGTGCTTAACCACTAAGCCATCTCTCCAGCCCATAAAATATTTTAAAATAGAAATACCATGGCCTGGAGAGATGGCTTACCAAAGCCAAAGGACCCAGGTTTGATTCCCTAGGCCCCATATAAGCCAGATGTATGAGGTAGTGCATGTGTTTGTTTGCAGTGGCTAGATGCCCTGGAGTGCCCATTATCTCTCTCTCCCTCCCTCTCTCTCTCTCTCTCTGTCTCTCTCTCCCTCTGTCTCTCTCTCCCTCTATCTGCCTGTTTCTCTATCTTAAATAAATAAAAATAAAAAATATAAATACCAATCAGAAATACTAGAAATGCAAAACAGAGTAAGTCAAATAGAAATCTCTGAAGAAAGTCTCCCCAGCACAATGGATCAAGGAATGAACAGAATATCTAAACTAGAAGGCAAGGTATAAGCGCTAGTACAGTCCAGCAGAGAGGAAGACAAACTAATAGACTAATAGGAAGGTATGAATAGGAATTTCAAAACATTTGGGGTACTATGAAGAAATCAAAATAAGAATTCAGAGTATAGTAGAAAAATAGTGTCACTCCCAAGGTATAGTAGGTATTTCCAACAAAATCATAGAAGAAAATTTCCCCCATATTAGGAAAGAAATGCCAATGCAGATATAGGAAGCTTTTAGAACACCAAAACAGACAAAAACACGAATGAACCTCTCCTTGCCATGTTATAATTAAACCACTAAACACACAAACCAAATAAAATATATTGAAAGCAGTTAGAGAAACATCAAGTCTTATATATAGGTAAGCCCATCAGTATCACATATTACTCAACAAAACCTTAAAAGCCAGAAAGGCTTGGTATGATGTACTACAAGTTCTGAAAGATAACAACTGTCAACCAAGGTTACTATATCCAGCAAAGCTCTCTATCAAATTCATGGCAAAATAAGGACATTCCACAACAAAGGCAGGCTAAAGGAATATATGAAAACTAAACCAGTTCTACAGAAAATACTTGAAAGGCTCCTCCATACTGAAGGGGGCCAGGGGGAAGCACATACATAAGGTAACAGGAAAAAAATAAACCACTCTCAAACAATAATTGATCCAAGAGAGTAAGGAAAAACAGGAAGTATTACGAAACAAGAAGAATGGCAAGAATAAATACAAACCTTTCAATGATAATTCTTAATATCAATGGCCTCAATGCCCCAACAAAAGACACATACTTCCAGACTGGATTAAAAGGCCGGATCCTTCTGTTTGTTGTCTCTAAGAAACTAATTTCTTCCTAAAAGGCAGACACTATCTTAGGGTAAAATAATGAGAAATGACATTTCAAGTAAATGGGCCTGGGAAGCAGGAAGGTGTGGCTATACTAAATCCTGACAGGATAGACTTCAAAGCAGTTTTAGTTAGGAAAGATAAATAAAGTCACTTTATATTGATTAAAGGAACAATTCAACAAGAGGACATTGCAATTCTAAACATAGATGCACTTAACATGGGTATTCCCAACTTCATCAAACAAACACTATTAGACTTAAGGTTACAGATAATGCTAAGCACAAGCACAGTTGTAGTGGGTGACTTCATACCCCCCTCTCATCAATTGACAGGTCATCCCAGCAAAAAAATCAAAAGAGAAATATCTGGATTAAATGATATCATAGAACAAATGGACCTAATAGATATCTACAGAACATTTCATCCAAAGGCTGCAGAATACACATTCTTTTCAGCAGCACATGGAATATTCTCTGAAATAGACTGTATATTAGAACACAAAGAAATCTTAACAAAGCTAGGAAAATTGAAATAATTCCTTGTACTCTATCTGATCACAATGGGATTGAACTACAAATTAACAGCAAGGATAACTATAGAGCATATATAAAATCATGGAAACTAAACAGTACACTACTGAATGATGAATGGGTCATTGAAGAAATCAAGAAGGAATTTTTTAAAAATTCATATCAGCCAGGAATGGTGACAGCATACCTTTAATCTCTACACTTGGGAGGCAGAGGTCAGAGGACTGGTGCCTGTTCAAGGCCAACCTGAGACTACATAGTGAATTCTTGGTCACCTTGGGCTAGAGCAAAACCCTACCTTGAAAAAAAAAATCATAAGATCAGAGATAATGAAAATATAGCACAGACAAACCTTTGGGACACAATGATGGCAGTTCTAAGATGGAAATTTATAGTTTTAAGTGCCAATATTAAAAAATTAGAAAAGTCACAAGTAAACAAATTAATATTTCACCCAAAGCCTTAGAAAAAGGAGAATAAGACAAGCCCAAAATCAGTAGATTGGGAGAAATAATAAAGATTAGGGCAGAAATTAATGAAATAGAAATAAAAAAAAATCAATGAAATGAAGAGTGGTTCTTTGCAAGGATAAACAAGATTGATAAACCCTTTGCAAATCTGAGCAAAAAAGAGAGAAGAAAAACAAATTAGTATAAGTAGAGATGAAAAAGGCATCATTACAGCAGATACAAATGAAAGTCAGAAAATCATAAGGACATACTTTAAGAACATATATTCCACTAAGTTTGAAAATATGAATGAAATGGATGATTTCTTTGACTTATATAACCTACCAAAATTAAATCAAGATGAGATAGATCATTTAAACAGACCTACAACAAGCATGGAGAGCAAAGCAGTTATAAAAAAGTCTCCCAATTTAAAAAAGCCCAGGTGGGCTGGAGAGATGGCTTAGCGGTTAAGCGCTTGCCTGTGAAGCCTCAGGACCCTGGTTCAAGGCTTGATTCCCCAGGACCCACGTTAGCCAGATGCACAAGGGGGCGCACGCGTCTGGAGTGCTAGAGGCCCTGGCGCGCCCATTCTCTCTCTCTCTCTCTCTCTCTCTCTCTCTCTCTCTCTCTGCCTCTTTGTCTGTCGCTCTCAAATAAATAAATAAAAATAACAAAAAAAAAATTTAAAAAAATAAAAAAGCCCAGGTTCAGATAGATTCACTGGTGAACTTTACCAAACCTTTCACACTGCTGGTGGGAATGTAAACTAGTACAGCTACTGTGCAAATCAATGTGGTTGTTTCTGAGACAGCTAAAAATAGATTTACCATATGACCCAACTATACCACACCTAGGCATATACTTAAGGACTCATCTCACTACCTTAGAGATACTTACATATTCATGTTTATTGCCAGTTTATTCATAATAACTAGGAAATGGAATCAGCTAAGATGCCCCTCAGCTGATGAATGGATAATGAGGATATGGCACATTTACACAATGAAGTTTTATTTAGTGGTAATGAAAAATGAGAATGGAGTTGTGAAGGGGAAAGCAAGGGGAGGGGGGAGTATTATGGTTTATTGTCTATAATTATGAAACGTGTCAATAGTAAAAGAATAAAAGAAAACTGAAATAATGAAATTTACAGGGAAGTGGATGGATCTGGAAAGGATCATACTTAGTGAGGTAACCTAGGCCCAGAAAACCCAAAATCACATGTTGTTTCTCATATCCTAGCTGCAAATGTTTAGACTTTTATATGAATTGGGGTAAAATCAGTCACAGAGACCAGTAAGCTAGAAAGGGGCTATAAGGGAGGGATGACAGGGAAGGACCTAAGAATGGTGTTGTATATATGTAAATAGATGAACAGATTATTGGGGTGGGATGGCTTAAGTGAGATCAGGGGAACAGAATGAGTAAAGAAAGGGTCAGGGGAGGGTTAATCAAAATTTAAGTGGGTATGTGTAGCAGACAGCTTCAGGTTCACTGAGATGAACTTTCAGACCAGGCACAGTTATGGAGTAAGGGATTTATTAAAGTTTACAGATCCAGGGGAAGTTCCATAATGGCAGAAGAAGCTGGCCTGCCTTCACAGTCCCAAGCAGACAGAGAGAAGCACAAGCCTAAAGGTCAAAAGCCACAGCACACTTCAGGAACTCCAGCTAGGCACACTTTGCATATCTTTAGGTTGAAATCGAAACCCACCACCACACCTTAAGATCACCCAGTGACATTGCCTCCAGCCAGGTAGCCAGCAGATGCAAACTACAAACAATAAAGAACTGAATATATTGGGGGCCATCTATTCTATTCAAACCACCACAGTATGAATAACCCATATGGAAACCTACTTTTTTGGACAATGGCACACCCAGAAGCGATAGATTGTTACTAGAAAAATTTCAGCACAGGGATGTGATACCTTCCAATGAGTTGTTGGTCAGGGAGATTCCTGATGACCCCCCAAACGCTACAGGCCATTACCAAGGCTCTTGATTTCTCACCATGAACAGATGGTAAGACCCTATTGCTGAAGATTCCATGTGCTTGGGTTGCAAGGTCACTGAGAAATCAAGCCTTAGTGGAGCTGAAAACTTTCTCCCTATAGACCAGCTGACAGAAAGCTGTAAAAAGCTGCACTGCACACAGCCCTATGGGAGAGAGAAGTCATCAGTTGAGCTAAGCAACAGTTTTATTAATGTTCCTACCAATATTTTAATGCTACTCTCAGTTTTGGTTAGAGAAGCTTCTCTTTTCACATAGCAGGGACCTCTGAGATGACTCAAAAGGCACCACAGTGCTGAGAAGAAGAGGAGTGCTCAGCTGAAACATCCTTCTCACACCTTCCAAGTCTCAGGGTCCATTGTGGAAGAGGAGGCAGAAAAAATGTAAGAGCCAAAGGAAGGGCAGGACTGCTTATAGTACAATCTTCCAGACACAAAATGGCCTGGTTATCCAAGACCTCGCAATGCCTGGTACTACCTACTCAGGACCCTCGTAATATGAGAAAAAAAATGATGGCATCATAATAAAACAGACTAATTGAGAGGGGGAGGGGCTACTATGGAAAGTGGATTTGTGAAGGGGAAAGTGGGAGAGGGGAGGGAATTAGCATGTTTTATTGTCTATAATTATGGAAGTTTCCAATTTAAAAAAGTTTTAAAAAGGAAAGCAAGAGATGACAGGTGGGAATAATGTATTCTCCAACTTTAAAAGTCCCCATTTTTTTTATCCATTCCAATGATGTTCATATATCACCATAAGCCAAGTTCTTTTAACAGCCATAATGCCAAACCCACCCCACTCAAACCCATATTGGCACAGAATAAATACACTGCAAAAAATAGCATTGCCCCTAGCAAAGAAATATTCAACCAGTACAAAATTTAAACAGGACAAATATCAAACTCTAGCTCCAAGTCCAACAACTTTAGCAAGTGACAAGTCTCCAAGTCCAATAATTCAAACAAGCAACAAGTTTCTGGAGTTCCAATTTTGCCCCTCCAGCTAGTCTACTCACAGTCTTGAAAAACTTCACCTGGGTGGGTAGCTTTCCTTAGCAGCCATCTCGTGGTCCTGGCATCTCCAGTGGGTCTCAATTGCAACCCACAGTTCATCCTTATGGCCTCATGGGTCTCCATGCAGGCATCCAGCAAACCTGCTTCACACCGCCCATGCCCATTTCCAAAACACAAGACTGTGTTGCAAACTCAATGACCCTTTTTTTCTTGTATTTCTTATACTCCACAATACCAGGTACAGTGCCAATTATTAATCCATGGGGGAAATAAAGCAGATTTTGAAGAACAGGACCCTTTTTGAACACTCAGGCCCCACCAAAAGAGTCTACATTCTTCCTGTTGCCCCAGTGCAGTTTAGCTAGCCCAATCTCAAAGGTTGTAATCTTTCAAGTACAGCTGAAAAGGCAGCAGTTCACCCAAAGATTTTTCTTTCTGTACCACATCCCTCTGCACACACCAGTTCATTTCTATGCAAAGCAACCGTGCACAACTTCTCAAGACACGGGCATAACATCAAGCTTATCACACAAACTGCTAGACCAGTCCAAGCAAAGCTCATTCTCACCCTCATAAGCCAAACTTCATAGTCCATAGTTCTTACTGCATTTCAGGTCTTTCAACTCTGACCAGAATAGTCCATCAAACTGTACCTACAACACTCCAAGTCATCTCTTAGGCCAAGGTTTCAAATCCTTCCACATTGCTCTTGAAAATCAGCTCCAAAAGGCTAAAGCTGCATAGGCAGGTGTCTAGCACCAATATAACTCTTCTGTACCAACATTACTGTTGCAGTCAGGTTTGCACTGCTGGTAGAAATCGCCTAACTAAGAGCAGCTTCTGGGAAAAAGAGGTTTATTTTGGCTTACAGGCTCAAGTGGAAGCCTCACAATGGCAGGAGAAAATGATGGCATGAGCAGAGGGTGGACATCACCCCCTGGCTGACTCTCCTGGCAACAGGAGAGTGTGCCCAGGATTGTATTATTTAAATGTTTGTTTATTTATTTATTTACTTATTTATTTATTTCCAATGTAGGGTCTCACTCCTAGGCAGACCTGGAATTTACTATGTAGTCTCAGGCTGGCCTCACGATCACAATAATCTTCCTATTTCTGCCTCCCAAGTGCTGGAATTAAAGGCGAGCACCACCACGCCTGGCTATTTATGTATTTCTGAGAAACAGAGAGAGAGAGAATATGAATGAGCATGGGCATGCCAAGGCCTCCTGCTACTGAAAAGAAACTCCAAATGCATGCACCACTTTGTGTACCTAGCTTCACATGGGTATTGGGAATCAAGCCCAAGCCATCAGACTTTGCAAGCAAGCAGCTTGAGCTGCTGAGTCATCTTCCCAGCCTAGTTTTAAAGTGCATGGTTAATGTTTACATAGACTGAAACTAAAACCTTCAAATTGATTATTCAGAAAGCAAGAGGCTTAACTCTAAGCTCCACACATGGAAGCTTCTCACCCTGCATATTTGTTGCTTTGACATCCTGGGCTGATCCTTTCTGTTTCGCAGGCCTTTGGCCAGCCTTACTTCCTTCTGGACTCTTTCTTGTGTTCAGTGGCCCTGCTAGTCCCCTTGCATTCCTCGCTGATTCTGCATCAGTTTTCTCTCCTCACTAGCTGCAGCAGTTTCTCACTTTCCCATAGTGTTTTCTCCAGGATCCTTATGCCATTCTGCTGTCAGTGAAAGACTCTGTCTCAAAAAGAGGTAGATAACATACGTGAATATGACACCTGAGATTGTCTTCTGGCCTCCATAACATGCACACTCATTGCACATACGAGTGCACTCACAAACATGCAAACATATCACATACATACGCCTATATGCCAGACACATACACATGCAAAAAATTAAAAAAAAAAACATGAAAAGGATATTCCTTAATTCTCTTCTTCAGTGCTAAGGATCACATCCAAGGTCTTGAGCATGCTAGATAAGCATTCTACTGAGTCATATCCCCAGCCTTTCCTCTTTTGAGACATGGTCATACTATGTAGCCCAAACTGACCTGGAACTCATTATGTGCCTAGGTTGGATTGAACTTCTGCTCTTCCTGTCTCAGCCTCCAGAGTGCTGGGATTAAAGGTGTGTGGGCGTCCCAGTTCCAGCAGCCCCTGCAGTATGACTACTAGTGATTCTTTCTGGATACCCGGGTTTAGGTCAAATAAGTCATGAATCTCAATCAGATGTTCCCTCTTAGTAGCTACATCCCTGGCAAGGGATGCTTGGACTCTGGGGTGAGATTTTTACACAAGTAGCAGCTATGTGAATTTTTGGAGCAAATCCTCATTGTCCCAGGACTGTGTGAAGCAAGCATTCTTTCTTTACTGGTTCTGATGTTTTTCTGGGATGATTCCTAAGGACATAAGATAAAAATGGATCATAAAGGCACAGAATAGTCATTCATTTATTCCTTCTTTATTCATTTATCCATTCATTCAACTGAATGAGTGTAGACACCTATCTAAGCTATGCAATACATTTGCAGCAGGCAATGATATATTATGGTCAGTGAAGTGGAAGGAATGTTAGCTTTAAAGAAGTTTCTACTTCAAATCTTGACTAAATCATATGCCTTGTATTTCACTCACTCTTCAGATATTTGTCAAGGGCTTACTGTGTGCTAGACACTGCTCTAGGGCTTAGGAATAGAGTAAGGAGACAACTGTATGTACTCATTTGGCATGGGCCATTAGCTTCACTGAGCCTGTTTTCCAATCTGTAAGTTGGGGTTATAGTACCTCATAGGTTGTCATGGAGACAGTGGATAGTGGGACAGATATTGTTTGTTTATGATAACATCCCTTTGATCCCATTACTGCAGAACCTGCCAAAAGCATCCTGCAATTGCCTATGATGTGTGTGTGGGTATGAAATCATAGCCCATGACTGGGTGGGCCAGAAATGCTGGGGAGTTCATGCTCTAGGATAATAGACAGAGACCCCTTGCTCCCAGGGCAGGCAACTTGAGGCATGTTCCAAACTGTCTTCCATATGTGTCTGGCATCTTCAAAACTCAGCTGTGGCTGTTCTCTGCCCATGCAGCAATGTTGGGAGATAGGTCTAGTAGGGGGTGCTTTGGGTCTTGAGTGCAGACCCTTGAATAGTGGGTTGATGCTTTTCTTATGAAAAAAGGGTATGCTACTGTGGGAATGGGCAAGCTATTGTGGAAAGAGCCCCCTTTCCACTCTAATGTCACTACCTGATTGCCTTTCCACATGAGGCTATGGGGACATTTCACATTCAAACCAGTACAACCAGGCATGGTAGTGCATGACTGTAATCCTAGTACTTGGGAGGCACAGGCAGGAGAATCTGGAATTCAAGACCAGTCAGGGCCACATAGTCAGTTTGAAGCCAGCTTGGGATATATAATACAGTATCTCAAAAACAACAACAAAAATCCCACAAAAAATTTAACCAGTTTCCGTTTTCTGTCATGGCAAGAGAAAACAAAGACAGTTGCTCATGATGTATTCTCCTCCACACTGCTGCTTTTCTGGGTGTTCCTTTCTCCTACCACATGTTCCCTCTCTCCTACTAGTGCATCTGGGGAGTCATCTCCATAGTTAACCACTGCACACAAATCCTGTTTGCTTCTGAGGAAACTCAAACTGTGACAGATAGGAGGATAGGAGGATGTCCTATGAACTTCACATCTCGCTCAGTTATATCCAGAGTACAAGGCTACTACCTGTTCTGCCTTGGCTGAGGTGCTGAAGAAACTCAGGGGAGAGTTCAAGGTGTAGGGTCAATGTGCACCATTTAGTCCTTGAGAGGTTGGCTTCAGGGAACCACCTCACCTCTGAAATCGTAATTTATAGATCAGCTTTATCATCTGCTGTGGCAACACTTCTCGCAAGATGAACACCTGAGAGTCCTAGGATGGCTACCCAGGTCCTCATCCAAGGCCTGAGTGGCTCAGACCATGTCTGTCTGAGGTGCCAAAAGAGCTTAACTCTCCCTAGGCCATGTTCTTCCTAACATACTAATTTTATGGGATCTGTGATCATGTACATATATGTCTAAATCCTCTTTAATTATTTCATACTTAAGAATTTTTAAAAATACATTTTTTATTGAAAACTTCTCTACTTGCAGACAATAAAACATGGTATTTCCCTCCCCTCCCCCACTTTCCCCTTCATAACTTTGCTCTCTGTCATATCCTCTTCCTCTCTCCATTAGTCTCTCTTTTAATTTGATGTTGTCATCTTTTCCTCCTATTATGGGGGTCTTGTGTAGGTATTGCTAGACATTACAAGCTCTTGGATATAGAGGCCAATATCTGCCTGGACATTTGTATGTAAGGATTTGGACCCTTCCTTTGGCTTTTACATTCCTTCTGCCACCTCCCCACAATGAACCGTGAGTCTTGGAGGGTGTGAGATGTTTCTATGCTGGACAGTCCTGTTTCCCTTCTTCTCAGTACTATGTTACCTTTTGGGTCATCCCAGTGGCCATACAATCCTCCAACCAGACAACAGCTATACACTTGTGCAACAGTGGCACACAGCCTTTGTGCATGACCATCTGCCCTCTTATTGGACATGTGGCTTGCTCAAGGGTAGAGCACTCAACTAGTACTGGGAACCAAGTCAGCACCCCATGGTCAGTACAAAACATACAGAGAAGCCCCATTGTTGCTGGTAAAAGTTGAGTGGGAACCTCTCTAAGTGTCTCTCCAGTTCCTATGCATATCCCTTTGAATCAAACCTACTCTCACCCTTGGTCGGAGAACTATTTCATTTTACAGGTGAAAGAGAATGCTGGAAGATCCAAGATACATCCACACAAGAAAAGACAGTCAAAAGCTGTCCATGAGATGTGCCACGTCTACCACATTTACCAGGTTCTAAAGGAAACTGCAAAGGAAGCAGCTACATGAATAGTGCTCTTGGTACTAGCCCCATAGCAACCTCCAGGAAAACAGTAATAAACACGGTGTGAATCAAATCACATCATAACAGAAATACAGAGGCTACCAAGAAGTCAACACCAACTGCTAACACACCTGACAACACTCTGAGATTATTGCAGAAGAGGGGGCAGGAAGATTTTAAGAGCCACAAGGCTGGCAGCAATACCCTAAGGCACCACCCCCCCCACCGCCCCAGAGACAGAGTCCTCAATTACCCCATAGTGAACAACGACTCTACGAAGAGCCCACAAGGAAATGGGGACCTGGGGCCAGGGGTTATACTACAGCCTGTGTTGTATATATATAAAACTTGGAAGGTTCAGGAAGCTCATGAAAGATATAAGATGCAAAGGCCAATCCTCCAGGGAGAGGCAATTGGTAGGGAGAAGAGATTCAACCTGCAAGTTGGACAGACAGCTCCAGGGATGCATTTTTTTCATGAGTTATCACCCATGTTAAGATGGACCTTTTGGTGACATAACTGTGACTGTGTCATTCATATGCCTCTAAGTTATCCTTCCTCCATGCTCCTTTAAGTAGCCCCAGTAAACTCAATATTATTTCACCAAAAAACAGAAATGAGAGGGGTTGTGGGGCTTGTCAGGCAGGCAGAGAGGCTGCACTGGGGGAATGAGGCTGAAGCTGTTCAGATTGAGCCACACTCCCCCATATGTTCACTGGGAGAATGATACTCTCACTGGTGCCACTGGGCAGGGTCCTGTCCTGGAGTCCATGAAGGTGGTGCACCTGCCCTCTGGCTCTGTGCTCTAGCACTGTTCCTGTTGGGCCTCAGGTTCCCCACATGGGGCTATGAGCTTGGGCCACCCAGGCTTGGAAATAATAATAATGTTGGCAACCATGGGAAATCATAGTTCTTGGGCATTGAAAGTGTATTAGGTTGTGTTTCATATTCAGTGTGGATTATCTTTTAACTCTCCCAGCTAAAGGAGGCAGGCGTTTATGCTCCCATTTTCTGGGTGGAGCAAAGGCAGCAGAAGGTGCTGAAGTGACTTGCTGGGGTGCTAGAGGCTGTCTCTGTCCAGTTCCCAGGTCTGTGCTCACAAATATAGTGCCAGGTAAGTTCTATTGAGAGCAGGCCGTAAAACCCATGCCCACCCATCTTTGTGACCTTTTGAAGGCCAGCCACTCCAGACACATGCACTACCTTGTGCACCTGGCTTACGTGAGTACTGGGGAATCAAACATGGGTCCTTAGGCTTCCCAGAAAGCACCTCTCCTCAGCAGCTTCAAGGTGCTCCTTCACAGGCACTGTGAAAACCATATGGGGACTAAGGAGGGCAGTTGAATAAAAGAGAGTATGGGACTCAGGTCCATCAAAAGACTCCAACAAGATTTCCAGCTCTAGCTTATTCTATAGCCTGTGACCTTCTTAGGGAAGGTCTTAGTCACCATCGCAAGGAAGGTCTAGCAGGAGGGCTCAGTGGTTGCAATAGGGACCCAGTGGGGGTAGGTTAGGGGCCTGTGTGTACTTACTTGGCTCCTTCAAGTCATTTCTGCCCGGGGCCTGTGCACAAAGCAACATGTGCTCCTAGGTGTGGAGGGCCAGGCCCCAGTTTTGCTGGTTCCCAGACTGAGCCACCAGGTATGCCACCATCCCCATGCCATTCACCTTGTCTGGCTAAGAAGTGGAAGAGCTCTCGAAGGCTGCTTTGTTGGGCAGCTGGAGATGAAATTCCTTTAGCTCTTCCCACTTAAGTAGCTTCAAGTAACAGGCCAGCCAATTCTAGGCTCCTCCAGACATCTCTTCCCTGAGCAAGGGACCCCTAGAGATTTTCATGGAGGGGGAGGCAAGTGGCACAAAGATACTGAGCACAGTGGCCTTCCTATGCCTTGATCCCCACCACTTCCCAGTGGAAGGCTCTCACTGGGACCATTTCTCTTGGCCTGGGAAATGCTTTTCAGCATTCAAGACCCCATTTTTAAAATTAAATTTTACTACTGTTTAATAGGTTATACTCATATACCCCCCTTCCTCATCCGCATTCTACTAAGGGCCCTCCTCATTGGGGTTATTGGTATTCACTGTGGGGTCTTGAAGGTCTCAGTCAGTCTCTGTGGGGCAGCACTCAGTTCTTTTTTAAAAATCCCATAGTGTCTGTTAAGCAATTGTGTTGGGAAGAGAGAAGGGAAGAAGAATGGCAGGAAAAGCCATAGAAAGAAAAAAGGAGATGAGGAGACACTGGAAGAGGTCTGATTATGTTGAAGCAGGAGTAATGGGGAGGGCAGAGAATGAGAGACTGGACAATGGGAAGGAGGGAGGGGAAGATGAGTGAGTAATGGGAAGATGAGAGGATAAGAAGATTGAAGGTTTGGAAAAGGGGATGGGATGATGAAGGGATAGGAGTATAGAAGGGTGGGAGAGGAGGGAAAGAAGGCAAAGGGATGGGAGACTGAATGGATAGGAGGACAATGGGAGGATGAAGGGATGGGAGAATGGAGGGAAGAGAAGATGGAAAGGAAGAATGGGGAATAGAGGATGGGAATAGGAGGTTAAAAAGCTAAGATGAGAAGGCAGATAGAAGAATTAAAGCATAAGATTGGAAGCCTGAAGGCATGTGAGAAGGAGAGGAACTGATGAGAGATGAAAGGCAGAAGGACAGGGAATGGGCAGATGAATAAATGAGATGGTGGAGGGATGGGTGGATGGAGGAATAAGAAGAGAAGATTGGGCCACAGAAGCATGAGGTAGGGGAGGAGAGGTTGAGAGGATGGGCAGAGGTGAGAACAGGTGGCAGGGGGAAGGATAGGATGTGAGCTACACTAACTGTTCTGTGTTCCTCAGGAATTTTATTCTCAGACTGAAACTCCTGGGCTCAATTCTTCAGCTCCACCCTGACAGGGTGACATGGAGGGAGTTACAATACCCGAGATTGAGCTCAGGGTTACTCCTCTGCAGGTCTATTTACAACTTTTGAGACCAGGGACACTAGAGCTGGCCAAGCAAGATGGACTTGCCATCCATAACAAATACACAAGGATTTGGCCAGGAAGGAGAGGGCCCAAGATAGGCCCATGCTGTATCAGACTCAAGCAATGCCAGCACTCTGCCACCCCCTCAGCTGGCCATAGTCTCTCCTGGCAGAGTCTAGATTCTGGATCTCAGAATGGGCCCATGTCTGCCTCAGAAGCTTCTCTATGGTGTTGAGCCAGGGAGGATCTTTTTGATTTGATTTGATTTGAGGGACTTTCTGAACCCCATTGCTAGTGGTGCTGTGCTACAGGGACCATTAAGATATATCTCGGGCCAAGGGGGGCTGTGTAGGCCACTGAGTCCTCTCAGCTAATAAACATGTTCACCAAAAGTGGAAGAGTCCTTGGCTCATCACCACAAAGCCAGGTGTCAGGGAGCCTATCCCATATGCTCTTCCTCTTTCATCAAATTATCCAAACTCAGGGACTTTCGGGTGAAAAGCCATATTACTCAGCTCGTTTGCTATTATGTAATACCTCCAGAAGCTTCTGAAGGTATTGTGCTTAGCAGTGGGCTGAAGGAGCTTCATCCCAGAGCTCGCTTAGGCACTGACTCCCCGAGTGGCATGTCTGCTTCTTGGAGCCTTAGTTTCCTCATCTACTGAGACCTCATGGGTTTGCTGAGAGGCACCAGTTTGCCTCAGATCTGAATTCTGGACTCTCACTACCCCTCTTCCCGTCCAGGCTAACCAGCCTTAAAGCTCTTATGTTTAGTAAATGACTCTTTAGACTCCAAGGCCCCCAACATTGGGTCATTGTTGACCCCTGCTCTTCTCCTTAATATAGACTTGCAATTCCCATTGACACAATTTTTTATTTATTTATTTTAGTTTTTCGAGGTAGGATTTTGCTCTAGTCCAGGTTGACCTGGAATTCATTCTGTATTCTCAAGGTGGCCTCAAACTCACAGCAATCCTCCTACCTCTACCTCCCCAGTGCTGGGATTAAAGACATGCACCACCACATCTGACTTTATTTTTATTTGTTTTAAAGGTTATACTCATATACCCTATTCTCTGCCCCCATTCCACTGAGGAATCTCCTCAGTGGGGTTACTGGTGCTCACTGTGGGGTCATGAAGGCCTCAGTCAGTCTCCTGGTGGGGGAGGCTTGTCTTAGGATAGTCTTACCCACCCTGTGGCTCTTATTATCTTTCTTCCCCTTTTCTGCAATATTCCCTGAGCTTTGGTGGGTATGTTAGCAATCTGATTTAGTGTTGCACTATCTCTGAATTTCTGATTTGATGAGTTTTGAGTGTCCTCAGTGTCTTATCTCCCTGGATCTGGCTATCAGGTTACCAGTGAGAGCAGTACTCATGTTAAAATTGATGTTCCCTGACTGTAGAGATGGCTTAACAGTTAAGGTACTTGCCTTCAAAGCCTAAGGACCAGGGTTAGATTCCCCAGTACCAATGTAAGCCAGCTGCATAAGGTGTCATGTGCATCCAGAGTTTGTTTGCAGTGGCTAGAAGCCCTGGCACACCTGTTCTCTCTCTCATGAATAAACAAATAAAATATTTTTTAAAAATTGCTAATCCCTCTGCAACATCCTCTAGGTCCCAGAAAGATGTGGTAGAGGTAACCCATCTCATGCTGGGCAGTTGGCCATCTTTTCTTGTCATATTGATGGATCTTGGATCTCTCCAGTATTCTTTGCCATCTGTAAAATAAAATGGATTATCCAACCACAAGCAAGAGAAGCTTGGGTTAAAGGGAACAAGCATAACTATATGAGAGACTTTTTGGTTGTGTACATATTCTTCTTAGCCAAAGAGCAGTGGGGGCTTCTCTCTGGAGTCTATGATTTTCCTATCCATGGGATTCTGACTTTGTTCCCAGTACCAGGTATGAGTTCTCTCCCACTAAGCAGGCCTCATGTCCAGTCTGAGAACAGTTGGTTACTTGCACTGGGTGCATGCTGCACAAGTATGTACTTCTTGCTCAGCTGGCTGATTTCATAGCTTACACTATCTCTTGTTTGTTCATGCTGTTGGAAACCATTACCCCCAGCAGTTTGCATAGCACTTCACAGCACTATGAGGGCTAGCCAGCATGGACAAAACTCCCCTGTCGGTTCCAGCTTAGTCTCTCCATGTTCTGTGACTGAAGCCTGTGATAGCTTTAGCACAAGGGTCTTCCCTTTTGGCTCTGGTGGGTAGCTAAGTGCTTTGGCAATGGCCTTCATTGTTTGGGGGTCCTCATGAGTCTCCCTGACCCATGGTGGGTGTAACCAGCCAGAGCCCATGGTTTTAGGATAAACTTTATCCACTTTCTACAGGGCATTTTCATCTGAACCATCCTCCCACTCCTATTTATTGAGGGAATATGTTATAGAATGCTACCTAGGAGGAAGTTTTGTGTGGCACTGGTTTACATTGTCTTCGAGTTTGTGTAATTCCCCATACCCTTTTTCCTCTTGTTCTCCCTTCCACCCTCTATATTCTGTCTCTCACCCATCCTGTCAAGTATATGCTCCTCTCCTCTCTCTCTATTTCCACTTTGTCATGGTCTCATTCTAGTTCTATGCCCATACTCCTGAGGCTTACAACCATTTGTATTCAACTCCAACTGATTCAAGTTAGGAACTGTATATAAGAGAGAACATGTGGTGTTTGTCTTCCTGAGCCTGTGTGACACAATCTTTTAAACAGATTATGAACCTGACCCTTTTCACCATGTCCAAGGAGACTGCTGGGTTGTGCAGTAGCCTAGAACTCTGATCTGGTCTCTCTGGTCCTTTCTGATGCCAGCGTTGACTCAATCCTACAGTCAGAATTACACATGTAACATGTAACTTAGTTGAAGTCATCTCTGAGCCCAAATCTTTCAGTCGTCCTCTCTCACTCTGAGTAAGACACAAATTCTTCTCAGTGGCTCATGAGGCTCTATGTGATCTGCATCCCACCATTTTTCTGGCATTAGATTGTATTTCATTCCCTCCTCACCCTGCTCTGGGTCCTCTTTTCCTCTTTCTTTCCTTTTTCTTTTCCTTTCTTGATGTAAGGTCTCACTCCAGCCCCACCGACCTGGAATTCAGTATGTAGTCTCAGAGTGGCCTCAAACGCACAGTGCTCCTCTTAGCTCTGCCTACCAAGTGCTGGGATAAAAGGTGAGGCTCTACCTTCCTGTGTCTTAAAACACTCAAAGAACATCCTCATCTCAAGGTTTTGAAGAGTTTTGCTATTCTTTTGAAATGAGTACTCCATGACAGAGACTTGCTATTTGTAGTACTTCCTGCCTTCTAGAACTTTCCCCTGTTTTGTTCTTAAGAAATGCTTTCGGACTTTGAGATTTTTCATCAAACTTCAATCATTCTAAGCAGTAACTCAATATGGTCACTAGATGGCACTCACGTACTTTCGGTGAATTGACATCCCATAATCCCAGGACTCTTAGGTGCTTGCCAACCAAGGCCTGAATTTTGAAAGTTATCTTGTTTGGGGTGACTTGCATTTTTGCTTCCTCTTGCTGGGACCATCTAGGAGCACTTTACAGACCTTCACTTCTACTCATGTTTTACTTGTTTCCAATAGAAACTAACTGATGAGGATAATCTCTCATATTTTATCAGAAAATTCAGTCCCTTTCTTTTTCTCTTAAAATTATAGTGACAAGCACACACTTGTGCAGTAGTGGCACACAGCCACTGTGGGGGTACCCGACTGTTCTCTGGTTGGGCATGAGGCCCAGCAGTGAGAGAGAATTCTTATCTGGTACTGGAAACCAAGTCAGAATCCCCTGGACAGGAAACTCATAGACTTCAGAGAGAAGTTCCCACTGCTCTCTGGAGTAGAAGGGTGGGCTTGACCAAAAGAGTCTCCCAAATAACTGCATACCCCCTTTATCCCAAGCTGCTCTCACTCTGGTTGGAAAATATGTTTTATTTTATAGATGGCAGAGAAAATGGAGGAGAACCAAAATTATGGATAAGACAAGAGGAGTGAGCAATCAAAACCCATCAAAGCAGAAATTCAGATGCTACAAAGAACTCACCATTAAATCAAAAAATCAGGCCAAAAGCCCTGCCATGGTTCAGGGAACACTGTGGGAGATGGGGTAGAAAAATTGTAAGAGTCACAGAATGGGTAGAAATATCCTGAAACACAGTGCCCCCTACCCCTCTACCCTACAGCGACTAACTAAGGCTTACATGATCCCACAGTGAATACCATACTCCCACTGAGGAGGGTCCCCAGGGTAAGTAACAGGAGCACAGGCAAGCAGATAAAAAAGCATAACCTGTTATAAGATATATATGTGCCCATATATGTGATATATATAATTTTAGTGACTTCATTCCCTTTCCCTATCTGGACAACTTCTGGATATTGCCCTTTAAAGAATTTTCTTCTTTTCAACTTATAAAAACTCAGTCCCCTGACAAATAAACAAGCTGTTCTCTGAAGCTGTCTCCAGGGTGTTTCTTCCTGTCGCACTCATGTCCACTCAAGACCCTGCTCTACAGTTGCCTGGATACCTCCGGGGAGTCAATGCGTAAGGACGTCCTGAGGAGCCAGGGACCCCATGACCTCCTAGATTTCTGCATTGAAAAAATGTGTTTATTGGGCTGGAGAGATGGCTTAGAGGTTAAGCGCTTGCCTGTGAAGCCTAAGGACCCCGGTTCGAGGCTCGGTTCCCCAGGTCCCACGTTAGCCAGATGCACAAGGGGGCGCATGCATCTGGAGTTCGTTTGCAGAAGCTGGAAGCCCTGGCGGCCCATTCTCTCTCTCTCCCTCTGTCTGTCTTTCTCTCTGTGTCTGTCACTCTCAAATAAATAAATATATTAAATAAATTTTTTAAAAATGTGTTTGTTGGGCTGGAGAGATGGCTTAGCGGTCAAGCGCTTGCCTATGAAGCCTAAGGACCCTGGTACGGGGCCTGATTCCCCAGGACCCATGTTAGCCAGATGCACAAGAGGGCTCATGCGTCTGGAATTCTTTCACAGTGGCTGGAGGCCCTGGTGCGCCCATTCTCTCCCTCCTCTCTCTCTCTCTCTCTCTCTATCTCTCTACCTCTCTCTGTTTCTCTCAGATGAATAAATAAAAATAAACAAAAAATGTGTTTGTTTATTTATTTACACATATATGTGTATGGGTGGGCCTCTTGCTGCTGCAAAAGAACTCCAGACACAAGCACCAGCATCTGATTTTATGTGGATACTTGGGAATAAAAAACTGTTTGGCAGGCTTTGCAAACAAGTCCTTTTAACCTCTGATTCATCTCAGCTCTTTTTCCTCTTCCTCCTCCTTTTCTTTTTTGAGGCAAGGTCTCACTGTAGCCCAGGTTGACCTAGAATTCACCCTTTAGCTGTAGGCTGGACTCAAACTCATGGAGACCCTCCTACTTCAGCTAAGTGTTGGGACTAAAGGCATGAACCACCATCACCATAGCTGGCTCTTTCTTCTTTAAAAAATTATTTTTAATTGAAAACCTTTACATATGTACATAATGCATCTTGATCCCAAACCCTTCCCTTTACCTTCTCTTATCTCCTTCCCCCTTCTGATTTAAAAAAAATTTTGGTGTTCATTACTAACAACAAATTTTTATGGATACATCATGTGTTGGTACTCTGTTTTCCCTCATCACTGCTCCCATTCCCCTGAGGACCCTCCTCAATAGGGTTGCAGATATTCCCTGTGGCACTGTGGTTTATGCATTGTGAGAATGGCAGTTTTTGGAAGCTGAGGGAATGCCTCTGGGCATGATGTCTCCACCTGTGGTTCTTAACAGTCTTTCCACTCCCTCTTCTGCAAATATTCCCTGAGCCAAGGTGGGTGAGTTTTAAGCCTACTTCAGTAATGAGCTCTTAGGAGCCTCTGCATCTCTGCTTTGGCAGGTGTTGAGTATCCCCAGAGTCTGTCTCCACCCTGGTGCTTATTATCAGGTTCAGCATGGAAGCAGCACTCTTGCTTGTCTCCACAATTCCTGTGTGGTTTTAGTTGTTGTTTGGCTGAATTGTGAGGGGTAGTTTATCTCTTCTGGTCTAGCTACCTCCAGAAAAAGAACAGATTCTCCAATAGAGAGTGAAGGCAGCCTAGTTTAAATGGGATAAGCATTAATTTAGGGAGAATTTGATGTACGTAACCCTCTTTTAGCCAAAGACTAGTGAGAGCTTCATACTGGGGAGCATAATCTTTGTCTCCATAGAATTCTGATCTAGTTCCCAATTCCAGATATGGCCTCTTTTACACTGAGGGGAACTGTTGGCCAATCAGAAAGCTATTGGTTACCCACCAAGGATGTGTGCCAGTATTGAACTGGTGTGTACATCCTGTCAGGGTGTTTGCTTCTGAGTAGCGTAGACCTCTGGTTGCTCAGACAATTGTTGGCCACTTTCCCCCCAGTAGCTCATGTAACACTTTCCTGCATCCAGTAGGCTGTCTGGAGACTGGATCTCTTCAGGATTCCAGCCAGGTTGCTCCATGATCTATGTTGTCAGCATAGGGTGTCTTCAGCAATAGAGTTTTACCTTTTGCATCAGGCAGGTAATCAAGTGCTTTGACAGAAACCTGTCTTGAATTGGGGACCTCGTAGGGTCTCTCCAATCAACAGATCACTGTGGGTAGCAACTGACTTCTGGTACTGGGAGACACAGGCCAGAGACTAAAATAAAATAAAATAAAATAAAATAATAAAATAAAATAAAATAAAGCTTAGGCTTCAACCCACACTTTCCAGGGCCCCTATTTTCAAGTGTTTTCCTCTTACTCCTTTTGAAGGTTATATCATTTAGTTGATCCCCAAAGATAAAAGTTTGTGTGGTACCAGTTCATTTTGGATTCAGTTTTGTGTTTGTTTTTCCCCACCCTCCTATTCCCCTCCCTCAAACATTTTTTTTAAAAATAAAATTGACAGAATTCATTTCGATTCTGACAGTGCTCACATTTCCTTCACAAGAATGTTATGTACACACATTTCCATCTTTCAAGAATATATGTATTTAAAGGACACAGTCAATTCACAGTATTTGCAGTAGACATATCCTCTCACCTTGAGTATTCTTTATTCTTTTTTGTAATTTAAATTTTATTTTGCTTTTTTGAGGGCTAGAAGAGGGAGGGGTGGGGAGAGAGGGAAGGAAGGAGAGAATGGGCACACCAGGGCTTTCAGCCACTGTAAATGAACTCCAGATGCATACACCACTTTGTGCATCTGTCTTACATGGGTCCTGGGGAATTGAACCTGAGTTCTTTGGCTTCACAAGCAAATGTCTTAACCACTAAGCCATTCCTCCAGCTCTCACTTTGAGCATTCTTGTTTTGATGTGTGTATATGTATATGCACATATTCGTTTGGTGTGAATGTGTGTTTGTGTGTGCACATGTGTGTAGCATCCAGAGGTTGGTGCACTTCAATTGCTCTGTACTTATTTTTTTGAAATAGGATCTCTCACTCATTCTGGGTATCACTGGTTGGGCTAGACTAGCTTACCAGTGAGTCCTAGGGATTTCTTGTCTCCACCTTCCTAGAGCTGGGATTATAGGCATATGGTGCATCTGACTTTTTTCTTTTTTAGTTGGGTGGGGGAGAGGGAGAGGGAGACAGAAAATTGGCATGCCAGAGAGCCATCGTAATTGAACTCCAGATGCTTGCACCACCTAGTAGGCATGTGTGACCTTGTGCTGGCCTCACCTTTGTGCATCAGGCTTATGTAGGATCTGGAGAGTCAAACATGGGTCTTTAGGCTTCACAAGAAAGCACCCTAATGGCTAAGCTGTCTCTTCAGCTTGTGTCTGACTATTTAAGTGTGTGCTGGGGACCTGCGCTGAGGTTCATATTCTTGTGCAGGAAGCACTTTACCCACCAAGCCATCTATCTTATCAGCCGTCACTCTGAACATTCTTTTTTTCTTAGATATGTATTTATTTATTTATTTATTTATTTATTTATTTATTTATTTAAGAAGGGGAGAGAAAGAGAGAGAGGGACTGGGCATGCCAGGTCCTGTAGCCACTGCAAATGAACTCTAGAAGCAAGCACCACCTTGTGCACCTGGCTTTAGGTAGGGACTGGGGAATTGAACCTGGGTCTTTTGGCTTTGCTAGCAAGCATCTTAACCACTAAGCCATCTCTCCAGCCCTCACTCTGAATATTCTTATTCGACTCTTTTATTGACAACTTCCATAATTATAGACAATAAACCATGATAATTCCCTTTCCCCCGCATTCCCCTTTGCAACCCTGCTCTCCATCATATCTCCTCCCTCTTTCAGTCAGTCTCTCTTTTATGTTTGATGTCATCATCTTTTCCTCCTATTATGATGGTTTTGTGTAGGTAGTGTCAGACACTAAGAGCTCATGTATATTCAGGCCATTTTGTGTCTGGAAGAGTGCATTTTAATGAGTCCTACCTTTCTTTTGGCTCTAACATTCTTTCTGCCACCTCTTCCTCAATAAAACTTGAGCCTTGGAATGTGTGATAGAGATTTTTCAGTGATGAGTACTTCTCTGTCATTTCTTCTCAGATATGGTACCTTCTGGGTAATCCCAAGGTCTCTGCCATCTAAAAAGAAGCTTCACTAACCAAAAGTAAGAGTGGGATTAAAATATAGGTATGAACATTAAGAAAAGTGCTTACTGGGCAGTTTAGTGAGTATATGTATATTTAGGCAGATACCAGCAGATATTATACCTCTAGGGCTCATGACTTCCCCCATCATAGTTTTTCAGTATCAGGTTTGTATTCCCTCCCATGGAGTGGGCCTCCAGTCCAATTAGACAGTGGTTGTTTCCTCCCATAACAGACATGCCACTATTGCACCCACTGGCTCATTTGGCCTGGATAGCCAGACAAAAGGCTTGCAGTGTCCACAGTTCTTTATCTTCACTGGTGAAATCACTCTCTCTCATGAAGCTGTATGCAGCATAGTTTCCCCCCCCACCACCACCCAGCTCTCTGTCAACTGGTCTACAGAGAGGAGGTTTTCAGCTCAGCTCCAGCAGAATTTCTCAGAGACCTTGCAGTCCAAGTATGTAGAGTCTTCAGCAATAGAGTCTTGACATCTATTCCTGGTGGGAAACCAAGAGCTTTGGCAATGGCATGCAATGTTTTGGGGGCATTGGGGGTCTCCCAGACCAACAACTCATTGGAAGGCGTCCTATCCCTGACACTGAAATATTTCTAGTAACAGTCTATGGCTTCTGAGTGCCCCATTGTCCAAAAAAAGTAGGTTTCCATATGACTTATTCATACCATATTCGATTGTGATTAACCCTCCCCCATCTTTCCTTTACTCAATCTCTTCCCCTGACCTCACTGAGGTCTTACACCCCCCTAGTAATTTGTTCTTCTACTTACATATATTCAATACTATCCTCTTAATTCGCTCCTGGCTTATATCCCCTTCTAGCTTACTGGCCTCTGCTCTTATTTGATTCTTAACTGAATTTAAATCGCAATCAAGAGCAATGATTGATTACTGCTTTACATATCTTGAAGTATCCATCAGCAGGGCCCCTATACTCCATACAAGTCATACAAAGTCTCCACCCCAGATGAAAAAAATCATGCATGGATTTTAAAGCACTTTTTTTTGTTTTGTTTTTTGACGGAGAGTTTGGCTCTAGCCCAGACTGACCTGGAATTCACTATGTAGTCTCAGGGTGGCCTGGAACTCATAGCAATTCTCCTACCTCTGCCTCCCAAGATTAAAGTTGTGCACCACCACACCCTGCTTAAAGTTCTTTTTACTTTGAAAACATTTTAGTCTTACAGGCCTGTATAGCATAAACTCAGATAATCTTTATCTGGATGCCCAACTATTAACATTGGGACACATCTGCCTTCTGACTCCTCTCTAGATACTCTTGTTTAACTTTATTTGTTGATTTTTTTTTTTAATTAAAGAGAACAAGAGTGGAGGGGGAGAAAGAATTTGCATGCCAGAGTTTTAGTCACTGCAATCAAACTTCAGACACTTGTGTCACCTAGTGGGCATGTGTGACCTTTTGCTTTTGTTGCCTCACCTTTATGGTCTGGCTTATGTGGGATCTGGAGAGTAGAACATGGGTCCTTAGGCTTCACAGGCAAGTGCTTTAACCACTAAGCAATCTCTCCAGCCCCTGTTTTTGGTTTTTTAAAGTCGGATCTCACTGAAGCCCAAACTGACCAGGAATTCACTATGTAGTCTCAGGATGGCCTTGAACTCATGGCAATCCACCAACCTCTGTCTTCAGAGTACTTGGATTAAAGGTGTGTGCTACCAGACCCAGCTTATTTTTTATTTTTAAAGTATTTTATTTGGAGAGAGAGAGAGAGAGAATGAATATGGGCATACCAGTGCCTCAAGCCACTGCAAATGAATTCCAGATGCATGCACTACTTAGTGCATCTAGCTTTATGTGGGTACTGGGAAATTTAACATTGGTTGTTGGGCTTTATAAGTAAGTGTCTTAACCAGTGAGTAATCTCTCCAGCCCCTTTTAACTTTCTTTTATGCTGATTATTTAAGAATAAGTTATAGATTAGCATTGGCAAATAACTACTAACAATGAAAACACTGCTGGGTATGGTACTTTCAGCACTTGGGAAGAGGAAAGAGGATTGCCCACAAGATCAAGGCCAGCCACATTTACACAGTGTTTCAGGCCATCCAGAGCTACATGGGAGACCTTGTCTCAAGAATCTTCCATAGAATAAACAACCAGGCCCTAAAAATAAGCACTTTTTCTTATATAACTACAACGACCAAATGTCATTACATTAGCATGATACTGCTGTCCAATTAAATGTCACTTTAAAAAGGATATTCACCTTGCTGTCTAGATTGTTAGAATTACAAAACACAATAAAGAAATATATACAATGAAAATATTCTTTTGACTTTTTGCTGTGCATGTGTGTAGAATGTGTGCTGGTGTGTGTAGTGTATGCACACGCACGTGCCAGAGAACATCGGGTGTCTTCATTGCGTATCTGCTTATTGCCACAAGAGGGAGTCTCTCACTGGTTTCAGAGCTTGTCATTTTCATGAGCCCCAATGATTCTCTGGTCTCCACTCCCCACAGGACTGGGGTTATAGATATGCATGGCCATGCCCGGATATCTATGTGGGTGCTGGGGAGTCAAACTTCAGGTCATCTTAGGCCCCTTCCAACCTTCAAGTGTGGGATGTGTTCTTAACCATGGATCCATCTCTCCATCCCCTCCTTTGCTATCATCCCTCCGCTTCCCAAAGGGCTACTGTTACATGAACATTAACTGTGTTTCAGTGTTACATGAGAATAATCACAGTTTTACACAAGGGCAGTTACTGCTGTACATACCATGTATATAGGACCCAATACTTTTTATAAATTGATTTTCTTCCTCTTAGTTTATCATCATTTTTGTTATGTGCTTTGATATATCATTCCTTTTTTGTAATTGTATATTAATATTTCCTAGTTTCATATAATTCATTTAATCCAATTTGATGGGAATTTAGCTCATTTTCATTTCATTTATTTATTTATTTATTTTGCTATAGGTTATTCTTGCCTGACTAGTGAGACCTTATTTATTCTTTTCTGTATTTATTTTTCAAGGTAGGGTTTAATCTAGCCCCAGGCTGACGAGGAATCCACTATGTAGTTCAGGCTGGCCGCAAACTCACAGCAATCCTCCTACTTCAGCTTCCCAAGTAACTAGGATTAAAGATGTGTGCCATTAGCTGAGGATTTATTTATTCTTTTGCAATGCTGGAGCTCAAACCCAGTGCTCCACGGGTGCTAGGCAAATGCTCTGCCATAAGGCACATCCTCAGCCCTAATGACCCATTTTGCACACACATGTATCTTTGCACATGTGTGAATATTTATAAGGGATAGATTCTGAGAAAAGAAGTTTCTGAGTTGAAGGAATCATGTTTAAATTTTTTGGTTAAAAATGTGCTTTTCTGTATCAAGTGGCTGGATACATACACATACACACACACACACATACACAAACACACACAAACACACACTGGTTTGTCTTTTGGGAATTTTGGAGTTAAACATTTGGCTCAGACTTATACAGGCAAAATTCATTTTCAAAGCACACAATTTGTATACCACTTTCATTGCTGTTTCCTCTTCTCCTCTCTCTCATTTTAATTTTGCTTGATATATGTTCTAATATAAAAATTTTTATTTTTACTTTTCATTTCTCTGTGTGTGTGTGTCTGTGTGTAAATATTACATTGGGTCTCTCTAGAACAAGATGGGCTGTGAGTATATAAAATGATTGAATTGTGGTTTTTAAGCACAGTTCTGTGGTTTAAAGTGG
This sequence comes from Jaculus jaculus, assembly GCF_020740685.1. NCBI lineage: Eukaryota > Metazoa > Chordata > Mammalia > Rodentia > Dipodidae > Jaculus > Jaculus jaculus. Next base: position 80,020,227 of record NC_059110.1, on the reverse strand, counting down.
GGGACAGAGGGTGTACAGATGACTAACCTCTAAGGAGTAGGATTTGATCCCTGCCAGGCCCTTGACAGCATCAGCTCACCTCAGCTTTCCAGCATTTTCCTCAGGGTGAGACAGTCATCCCAACCTTGTAGGTGTCACCCAGATCTGCAAGGCCCCAAACCCTGGACACTTTGAGCTAGAAAATGCAGAGACATGTATTTAGCACCATTACAGTCCTTCAGAGCAAAGGGGCTTTAATTGAAGCAGGGGAGACTGGGATGAGCTCCAGGGTAGGACTTCTGCCAAATAAGAGGCGCTAAGTGCAGGACTGAGGCAGGAGAGGTGAGTGTGGAATTCCCTTGGAGGAGCATTTAGGAACAGGCCAAGTCTCCCGCTGTCTGGAGCTTGGTGTGGAGAATTAATGAGGCCCCTAGGACAGCTCTGCAAAGCTTCCGACAAATCCACGATGTCAACTGGTCATTAAACTCCATTACTCCAGGCTCTCTTTTCTTGACAAATTTTGTGTTAGTCCACCAGGTGGTGATAATTCAATGGAAATAGATCCATGAGCCAGGAGAGAAAAAAAGCATTAAAACTAGTCTGGAAGCCTCTGGGGCTAAGAGGGGGGAATCTTTCTGGGAATGCAGTGGCCCCATGGTGTAGACTGGGTGAGGAAAGATTTGGGGGCTGAGCTCTCTGCTTCTTCCTGTCCAGGTTTAGAGAGACTCTGAATAACAGGGGCTCTGAAGTTGAAGCAGATACACACAGAGACCTTGCTTGCCTCTTAGAGACCTCCAGTCCCTGTTAGGATCATCCTTGGCCAGGACAAAGGACAGGGTCCTGCTGTCCAGTGAAGCCTGAGTGATGAAGCAGGCCTTCCTCAAGGAGGCATCACCTGAAACAGTCAGACCCTGACCAGGGTCTCCTGGGAGGTCTGTGGCTGCAGGGTGAAGCCCTTGGGATCTTTAATGAATTCTTGCCTGTCTCCAGAGTAACCTCTTGGCACCTGGCCTCGCACAGTGCATTAGCTCTGTGCAGTAGAAGCTCGTGCATATTTGATGAACAAAGACGAATGTTCAATACAGTAAGAGGACGTTCTGTGGATCTGCCCAGGGTTCTCACTCACTTCTGGCTTTTTGGATCTCTCTTTTATGTTCCCCCGTGGGCTTTGCCACTATATCAGGCTAACCTTGCACTCATAGTGATTCCCCTATCTCTCCTTCTGCAGTGCTAGGATTCAAGTCATGTGCTACCATGCCCAGCAGACAGAGAGAGAGAGAACAAGTGCTTCAGGGCCTCCAGCCACTGCAGACCAACTCCAGACACATGTGCCATTTTGTGCATCTGGCTTTACATGAGTACTGGGGAATGAAACCTGGGTTTTCAGGCTTTGCAGGAAAGCGCCTTAACTGCTGAGCCATCTCTCCAGCTTCAAAGCCTATTTTTAACACGAATTTACTGAATCACATACTACCTTGACAAGTCTTATAGTTTCTTTGGGGGCTCCCAACTAGCCTTCTGTGCTAGTCCAAAAGAATGGTTCTCTTGCACCCTGGGCATGATGACACACACCTTTAATCTCAGCACTTGGGAAGCAAAAGTAGGAACCTTGCTATGAGTTTGAGGCCACCCAAAGACTAGATAGTGAATTCCAGGTCAGCCTGGGCTAGACCGAGACCCTATCTCAAAAAAAAAAAAAAAAAAAAAGCAAAACGAAGAATGTTTCTCTCAACACAGAAGCAAATGGGCTCAACATCTCTTTCCTCCTGGTGATGTCTGTAGGTGTCACTTCCTTTCTCTCCATGCCTACATAGTGAAGGGTAAATGGAGATAAAGCAGCAAGGGCTGGTGCTGGAGCAGGCAACGGAAGCCTTTTATGCATTTGTGGGGCCAGGAGTGCCTCGCCCAGCCTTGAGCACTCTCAGCATCCTGCACAGTTAGCTCTCAATAATGCACAGACTATCTCTAATTGTATAAGACTATATAAGAGATTTGGAAAACATATGTCTGGCACTAAGTTCAGTCCCTTAGAATGGCTCAGCAATGACTCTCTAAGGACATTTGGCATGGTGGCTGATGCTTGTAATCCCAGGGCTAAGGATGCTCGCTGAGAGTTTGAGGTCAGCCTAGACTATAACATAGTGAGTTCCAGGTCAACCTGCACTGTAGTATAAGAACCAGTATCGGGAGCTGGGAAGATGGCTTAGTGGTTAAAAGTGCTTGCTTGCAAAGCCTGCATGCCCAGGTTTAATTCCTTAGCCGTACACATAAAGCCAGGTACAAAAAAATGGCACATATGGAACTGCAGATGTTTAATGTTTGCCTAGTGCTTATTGAGTTAAGATTCTCTATGCTGTAAGTATGTAACTTGTTTTGATTTTACATGCTTCACAGTTAAGTGATAGTATTAAACCTCAGATGAGACTTGGGACTTTGGAACAATTTTAAATTGGTAAAGGCTATGGTGACTTTTGAAGTTGGACTGATTACAATTTACAATGGGAAGTGATCATGAGTTTTTTTAGGGGCCAGGGAGGGATGTGGTAGTTTGAATGTATGTCACCCAATAGAGTTACAAGTTTTATTGAACCTTGCAACTTGTTCATGCAGCTGTTGGGGAAGAGGTGTCATCTGGGGGTATCTCCTGGGCTCCAGCTATAAGGTGTGTTTGGGGTCAATCTGATTTCCAGCCTAAAGGCATGCAGAAAAGTCTGGGCCCTCCCAGGGTCCCTGCTGCTTTCTGCAGTTCCCTGCTGATTTGTGTGCTTGCTTTGGCACTGGCTGTTTGGTGGTGTCTGTCTGCTTGGATTTGTGAGAAAGGGTCAGCCTCTTCCGCCATTGGTGGAACTCTCCCTGGGTCTATAAGCTTCAAATAAACCCCTTCGTCCCATAAACTGTCTGGTTTGGAAGTTCACCCCAGCAATGTAGGGATTGCTAAAACATGGTTCCATCTGAAAATAAGTTTTCATATCAAGTTTTGTCTAAATCGTGATGCTTACATTTGAAAATTCCTGTGAATTTAAGGAATGTGAGTAACACATGTCAACACTGTAAATATGAATAATAAAGGCAAGGTTTTAGTTTAATTTTAAAACGCTATCACTTGACATCTGAAAACTTGCACAAGTGAAGTACCCCATCAAAATAAATGTGGTGGTTAATATTTGGTTGCCAAAATTTGGAAATAACATGCAAAAATATTCTGGTCCTGTCTGATGGATTTTTCAGATTAGACTAGTTGAGGTTAAGAACTCACGTGATTATAGGTCTTTAGGTTTATTTCCTGTAGTCCATAAAGAGGAGAAACATCAGAGAATTCAGTGCTCAACGTTTTCTCCACTGCCCTCCTGTGGCTGTAGCAGTATGTCTCCATGTTAATGTTCTTGCCATGCTTTTCCTCTCTTGATGGATGCCCCCTTATAATTGTAAGTAGAAAATAAATCCATTCCTTCCTTAAAAAATGGCATATATGTCTGGTATTCGTTTATGGCAGCAAGAGATCCCCCCTCTCTCTCTCTCTCTCTCTCTCTCTCTCTCTCTCTCTCTCTCTCTCTCTCTCTCTCTCTCACACACACACACACACACACACACACAAAATGAAGTAAAATAAAAATAAACATTTCAAACCAAGCCAAACTCCTAAGCAAAAAATAAATAAATAAAATAAAATAAAAATCAAACTCTGATGACTCAGAGACAAAAGATCACTACTATTTTTATTTATTTTTTCTGGTATTTGCTTCCTCACATCTCTTGAGTAAACAAGCCAGCCCTTGGCTCTTGGCTGTTTCTCATGAGTCTATACTCTTGCATCTTACAGGAGGACTAAGGTAGGCAAAGGGAAGGTAAGAATCTGAGATGGAATTAGGGGAGTGAATAAAAAATTAGGGATCAGTGTTTGGCAAATGGGCTCTGGGGAAAGTAGGTTTCTGTTGTTGGGCTCAGAAACCAATAGGTGAAGTGTTAGAAATCTCAGAGGCATGCAAATGGATAAGCAGGAGGTTGATATAAGAAGTGTACTCAAATCTTGTTCTGGCAAGTGCAGGGAGCCTCCACATCTGCCTCCACTGAGCATCTGCCACACAAAGAGTCCCCTGGGCCAGGCACCATCAGACAGCATTTGTTGGGAATCAAAGGCAAGTTTTCTTCTCATTGCATAAACTCTGAGCACTGAGCCCCTGGCCTCCAGGCTCAGCTCTGCTCTCCCTGGCACTCTGACTGCAAAAGTGAACTGACAGGCCATGTGGTAGCTGCCTTGTGTCCTTTTATAGTCTTTATATGAATCTGTCCCTTAAGCAACTCCATGTCATCTATCTGGCTTTCCTCTCTATCCCCTCTGCTCACCATCCTTTTCTTAATGTTCTAAAATATATTTTATTTATTTATTGGAGAGAGAGAAAAGAGGGAGAGAGAGAGATTAGGCACACCAGGGCCTCTAGCCGCTACAGATGAACTCCAGATGCATGTGTCACCATATGCATCTGGCTTATGTGGGTCCTGGAGAATCGAACCTGGGTCCTTAGACTCCACAGGCAAGTGCCTTAACCACAAAGCCATCTCTCCAGCCCTCAATATCCTTTCTTCTGTGGGCTAATATGATAATTACTTCTCAAACTCTTCTCCCTGTTTCTGATCCTACTGCCTCTAACCCTTCCTCCACAAAGGAAACAAGAGAGATCTTTCTGGATCACCAACCTAATCAAGTCACATCCTTCCATAAACTATCATGTAGAACTCAAGGACTTCTGACATGGGTGCATATGTCAGGCCTTATCAGCATCACTCTCCTCAAGTGCTCAGCTCCAGCTTTGCTTTCACAGTGGTTCCCTAGCCACCATGTTCTGCCATCTACTTGTTGCTTGTAGTGACATCTACCTGGAATGCCTTTCTCCTACTTGATAAACCCATCTATGATCCATAACTAATGCCACGTCATGCTGAAAGATTCTTCCATTTCCCCCACAGGAATTCCATCACTGTCCTCTTGTGAATTATTTACTTCATGCTGCAGAGGGCTGTGTGCTTATCCATCTTCCTGTCCCCCACAGTGAAGACACCCTGAGAATAAGGATTACACCTTACTTCTCTGGATTGTCCCTTGCTCTAATTGCCCAGAAAGTACCTGGCATGTACTTGGTGCATTATAGTATTTAGAGAATTGTAAGATTAACTGAGTCCTTCACAAGACACAGAAAACTGCCCCTCCAGTCTAGAAGGACGGAAGCTGAGATGGGCACAAATACAAGCTCTAAAACACTAAGAACAACCGAGAGGTACACATGAGCTTCTTCTGGCAACTGGCTGTCCCTTGATTGTCAGACTGTCACTGCCCCTTGTTTTGAGCCCACCTGTTGCCTTATTGTAGGCTGCTGTCACTGGTATGTGACAAGATATTGGAATGTGAGAAGAAGGGAGCAGTAGGGCCTCTCCTCTTCGTTATCTGCTCTGGGAGAAGGTATTTCCTAGCTATTCTGCACCCTCACAGCCTCTCCAAATCCCATCTGGACAGTCCCCCCTTTTGATGTCTTTCCTCTGCTGGCGATTTCTGCTGTGACTCTCCCAGGTTGATGGCTTTGGCTTCTGGGTCTTGGGTACCCCATTATATCCCTATGTCTTGGAGCAGTGAAAGGGACACTGATTTTATGCAGTTGCTAATTTTGGGGTCATTTTGCAATCCCTGTGTTGACGTCTTAGTGTTTCAGCTTAAGTGCAGTTCATCCTCCCTGTCAAATTCCATGTGGTTGAATTTGGAGCATGCTTTGTACTGTTCTACCAACAGAGGACCACTGCTTTGACCACACCACCCTACAAGGTGCCATTGCCAGCCCTTATATGCAACAGTGTCATTCTTGCTGAGATGGCTTAAGGTCCCTATTGAGTCCCCATTTGGTGATGTGGCTACTTAGTTGAAATAACTCTTCCATACCCTTTTATTCTTAGCAAGGAGGGTCTTGAATCCTGGAAGAGCATGGTGAGGGGATTCATGGAAGACCACTACCCACATGTGGCCATTATTTCCAGGAAGCTATTTACCTCCTGTGCCCTGACACTGGAAAGAGGAATATTTAATACACATTTAGAGCTGGTAAACATTAAACATCAACAATTCATTATGCCAAGAGCTGGTGCCAGTAGGAAACATAAAACCCTTCCAGAAAGGCTTGGCTGAACTCAGCGACTGATCTGTGTATTAAGAGACTAAGTCTGTCATGTGGCCATTCCCACTGTGGGCAGGAATAACATAGCTTAGGGCACTCTAGTGACCCAGACTTGGCCTGGGTGCACTGAGACTGGCCTGCATACCTTCTAGAGTCCTTCCCAGTGTGGAAGAGGATGGAGAGATACTCCCAGGTCTCTGGCAGAGGCATTGAGGGGAGAAAGGCTTGAGATAGGGCAGGAATGGATTACTCTGAGAAGTGACCAGGATCAAGCCTCCCCTGGAGTTCAGAAGTGAAAATATTTTGAAGCTTTTTGACAAGTCAGTGGGACTCTTATTGAACAAGATGAGGAGAGGTGAGAAAGATCTGAGAGGAAGAGAAAGGAAAGAGGTAGGGACAAGTAAAAGGGATGTACAAGGTCCTTCAGAAGCTAGATGAGAGGAACCACAGAAGGTGAGCACATAGGGCATTGATAGCTGTTCCACAGTAGGGTCCCTAGGTTTAGGTGGTAAGTACCCTACAAGCAAGGTGTGTGGAGACAGGGAGTGGAAAAGACCCAGCTCTCTGGGTACTCTGGTTGCAGAGTCCAGTCTGAGTGTAAAGCTCATGGTAACTGCTGTGATCTGTGGTGTTGCAGCCAAGTTTGCATTGCTGGCAGAAATCACCCAACCAAAAGCAGCTTTTCAGGGATAAACATGTTTATTTTGATTTGCAGACTGAGGGGAAGCTCCATGATGGCAGAGGAAATGATGGCATGAGTAGAGGATGGACATCACCCCATGGCCAACATAAGGTGTGCAATAGCAACAGGAAAGTATGCCAAACACAAGGGGAAATTGGCTATAATACCCATAAGGTGGCCCCCAACAATACACTGCCTCCAGGAGGCATTATTTGCCAAATCTCCATCAGGTGAGAACCTAGCATTCAGAACACCTAAGTTTATGGGGGACACCTGAATCAAACCACCACGCATAGACACACTCTTTTAGTGGAAGTTTAGAGGAGGAGCATCAAAGGAGGAGAAGCTCGGTAGAAAGGTTTGGGCAGGAAGTCTTGCAGGATAGGCTGGAACTAAGAAGGTTGATGAGAGAAGGCAGTGGGGTGATGCATGGCCGGCATCTGGAAAGGGCACCCAAAGGCTTGATGTGTGAGAGACAGTAGGGTGTGTTTTGAGTGTTGTCATAGGGCTGGGGTGTAGCGTTCATAGGAGCCTGGAGAGGTAACGGGTGGAGGATCTGAAGGGACACAGGCAGTTTAGACTGGCCTCCTGTGAGCAGGGGGAGCCAGAAAAGCAATGCAGCAGAGGCATAATCTGATGATATTTGTGTTTTAAATTTTCCTTGCTGCAATGGGGAAGCATACTTGCAGAGGGCTGTGGTTGAGGCAGAGACGACACAGGGTATTGTTGGGGTGTTTCACCTGGTAACTGTTTCCTGCCATCCCAGGCTGCATGGCTGACCATACAATCCAGGTATAACAAGCAAATAGATAGGAGGTGTCTGTCTCATCCCAAATCAGGATCCCTGAGGCTCTGATGGGGTTTACTTTGTCATGGAGAGAGGGGCCTTGGGGGACTTCACTGAGGACAAAAATGCAGAGAAGTCATCCGGTCTGGCTCTCAAATGCATCTTCTAAGCTTATTGCTGAGTGCTCTGTCCTCCATGGTCCACTGCAGTCCCCTTACCGTGTGGTTCAATGGGGGAGGGCTTTGCAGGTGGAGGCAGAGGTATAATGGCTGCTGAGGAGTTCTGAGAGTGAATGGGTTTTTGGGAATGTATGTGAAGGAGGCATCTCTATACAGCTAAATTCCTTTATTAATTTAATGAGTTTGGCTGCCTTCCTGGAAATGCAAGTGCCGTTTGGCACCCTTGCTGCTGTTTCAGAAAGGGTGTCATTAAACTGAGAATCTGTAGGAATGCACAATAGCGATAAACGAGGCTGCTTGGGAGATTACACAGCATGGCAGACTTTGCAAGGTCCTTCAGAATGGGGAAATGTTCTGGCTCTGAGGCTGGTACCCGGTTCCTGGGCTGGAGATGTGGTTAGTGGAGACTTCTAGTAATTAGAGGATGCAATCCATGCAAGTAACGCTTTGTGCTATGGAGAGGACTTTGAAGAGGTTAAACACACCTTCCAACCCTTCTCTATTGAAGATGTACTTCAAGTCTGGGTTTCCTGGGCCCTGCATATGCTTGGCAAGTGCTTTGCTCACAGTTCTTCCAGCCCAGTTTCTAAGGACAGGCCCCCTGTTGTGTGGCTTGACTTTTTCTCTGCTTCAGCTCTGTGCTAATTGTCTGGTGGGTCCCAGGCCCACTGAGAGGAAAACTTGAGGCAAATTGCCTCTTGCAAGCATTGGACCAGATTTGGAGCCCCAAGGCTGAGATTAGATCATTGAGTGAAGTGAGAACAGAGGTCTCTCTTCTTCATCCTTTTTCCCTTAGGAGGGGCAGGATCTTGAAATAAGGGGAACGGGGAGCTTTGAAAGCTATTGAGCTTCAGATTTTTAATTTTTATTGTCAATTTCTATTAGTATAGACAATATAACATGATCATAATCCCCTCTGGCCACTCCCTTTCCCCCTCCCAAATCCCCCCTCCAAAATGATGTTATCAAATAGAAGACAGGCTATTGGGCTTTTTAAATTGTCTCATGGGGATAGCCTCTGTCTCTGGATTTAATTTGGACCTGAGAGTTGGATGTGATACTCCAGTCACAAACAAACCTTCCTTGATGATGTCAACCAAAGGCTTTATCTGAATTCATGGAATGCAGGTCCCCAGAAGCCACCACTACCCAGAGAGTGTGACTGGGTGACCATAAACCACCTCACCCTGACCATTGCTGGCCTTTCCCTCTAGTCCTCACAGCAAGCCACATTGGTCTGCAGGTGAGGAGGCAAGGCCCCTCAGCTGGTAGGTGGTGGCGGTAGGATTGAACAGGGATGATCCAATGTTCCTCCTCACATGCATCACTTTGTTAGTGGGTTAGGGGCTTATGGGGCATCCACATGAAATCAGGTTTAAGCTCAGTGCAGCTGAGAAAAGCATCTCACCTCCCCCACCTCCTCTTGGCTCCCATCCCAGGGAACAATTCCACATGGTTGGGTGCTTTGATAAAATTTTTATTTTTCAATTACATGCTCATTGTAACAAATCCAAACAACACAAAAGCAGATAAAGTAGGCAGAAAAAAGGTTTTCCCCTCCCTGTCTGAGTCCGATTTCTCAGTGTGGCTGGAGACATTGGCTCAGGGCTCAGCTTGCCTTGTCCTATTCTGGGCTCTACAACTTAATGCCCCAACACAGGGACTGTTCCTTCACTTCCTGGACCCTCGCTCAGTTTCATCATTGAAAAATGGGGTAAGGGCACTTATTTCATCAGGTTGCTTCAGGAACTAAATATATAAATGTCTGGCAAAAAAAATAAGCACTCAGTAACTCATGAGCTATTTTTATCTTGCATGGTGTTTACAATCTCAAATGAGTATTAACAGTATGCATCTTGTGCCGAGGCCTCTGTTCTCACTTTGTAGCACGCTGTAGCCTTCTGCCCAAGTCTATACATGTGGCACTTCTTAAGTGGCTGAGTACAATTTTATTTGCAAGGATATACTATATTTATTCAGATATGGGCATCTAAGTTGTTTCCACTTATAAAAACATTATAATGTTACACCTTTATTTTACACAGAGGTATATGGATTTTGAAATTTATTCATTAAATTTGATAATACATTTACAAAATTTCATGAAAATATGGTACCAATTATACTCTCACTCAAAATCTAAATAAAAAAAAAATCTTTCCTAGACAGGTGTGGTGGTGCATGCCTTTAATCCCAGGACTGTGGAGGCAGAGGTAAGAGGTTTGCTGTGAGTTTGAGGTCACCCTGAGACTATATAGTAAATTCCAGGTCATCCTGGGCCAGAGTAAGACCCTACCTCAAAAAAACAAAAGAGACATCTATTTCCTTAATATTAACTAACACTATATTTACTCATTTATGTATGTCTTTATTAAGTATGTATATATGTATACTCTATCTATTATCTAGCTAGCTATCAATGTACCTAGCTATCATCTGTGCATGTATGGGTGTGCCAGCATCTCTTGCCACTGCAAGCTACTGCCTGTCTGGCTTTACATGGGTGGCTGGGGAATTAAACTCTGGCCAACAGGTTTTGCAGGTAAGCAAGCACCTTTAATCACTTAGCCACCTGCTCAGTCCCATACTCATGTTTTGATTGTTGGATTAAAGAAATACCCAAGCTTGTAATAATAAAGAAGCTCATGCACAAGCAAGCTGGACTTCTATTTTCTTCTGCAAATGTGCACACACGGACTGAAAGAGACAAACAATCCAAGGCCAACAGGATGGCTCAGCAGTTAAAGGCCCTTGCTTGCAAAGTCTTCAGGCCTGGGTTTAATTCTCTAGTACCCATATAAATCCAGATGCACAATGTGGCACATGCATCTGGAATTTGCTGCAGCAGGAATGCCTGGTGCAAGCTGTCACTCTCTCACATGTAAATAAGTAAATAAATATATTTTTTTAAAAGTGAATCAATTCAAAGAAAAAAAAAACAAAAGGCAAAGCTCCTATGGAACAATTATAAACTAAAAATTAGTATTTGGAGCTCTGTTTGAATACCTGGCAATCCTTTTGCTTCCCAGTTATATCCCATTTATTTTATTTTATTTTCATATCCCATTTTAGAGATGAACTGAGTAATAAACGGTTTAAGAAAATCAATCATCTGGTGAGCAGTAGAACTGGGAAGCAAATCTAGTATCAGAATGTTATCTGTGTGTTCAGCCATGCTGTGTCCATGTACAGGTGCGTACATGTGTGAGCTATGAAGAAGTTGTTGAGGCCTCAAAGAATTAAAACTTCCAGAGTTTTGTATGCAGAGCTCTGAGAGGCTTGATTTTGCCATGCTTCCTGCAAAATGTTAGACAGGTTCCCTTCTGCAATGCAAAGAGACTGTAAAGTAATAGAGAGGCATCTAGACTAACAGAAAACATTCCCCTTAAAGATGGAGAGAACATGGAGTGGGTGAAAGGATAGCTCCTCCCCAGTTAGACTGCATTAGCATCCCTGTACATTTATTTCAAATAGCCCATAACTCCCTACACTCATTTCTGTACATGCCTATCAGTGTAATAAATCCTGAGTGCTTCTGTCTTTTTTTTTTTTTTTTTTTGGTAACAAAATAGAATCAGAGCCTTTTGTGTTCAGAAGCTAAGTGTCCATAAATCAAGGCTGATTGAATGGGAAGATGTATGTGGATCCATGAAGACAGGGCTTTGAATTATTTATCAAGAAGGGATGCTACATGGAAACTCAGGCTCACTCAGATTCACAGCAAAATGTGTGGGTTCTCAAGATTTTTGGGGGGAGGGGTTAAGAGAGCATGTTATACTTTGAAAGAATTATATTGCCCACTTTCTAATCTCCATATACCACAAGCTACAGCCAGACCTAGGCAGTATAGATTCACCAAGCATCACATCCTGCCCAGACTGTTTTAGCAGTACTTTAAGGACAGAGCTGGTTATATCAGCCTATTTAGCAATATAACAAGGTCAAGCATGCAGTTAGATTTAGGGTTGTTGAAGGCAAGAGTTAATCTTGTCAACTTGACAAGTCTAGAATCACCTTGGAAACAAATCTCTGGGGGGTATCTATGAGAGAGTTCTAGATTGGATTAATTGGGGTGGGAAGACGTGCCCTAAATGTGGGTACCATCATTTTATGGGCTGGAGTCTTACACTGCATACAAAAGAGAAGTGAACTGAACATCAGCCTTCATTTATCTCTGCTTCCTAACTATGTATGAAATATGACCAGCCACCTCATGCCCCTGCATGTATGCTTCTCCAACCATGATGGCCTGTACCCCCAAACTGTGAACCAAAACAAATTCTTCTGTCCTTAAGTTGCTACTGTCAGGTATTTTCACACAGCAATGAGAAAGTAACTAGGACAAAAAGAAAATTGGTACTGAGAGTTGTTTTTTTTTTTTTTTCTCTCTCTCTGATAAACCTGACCATTGTAGTCCTCTGCCCTTTATAATTGGTTTTCAGGAGAAATGTGATATTTTAGGTCAGAAAGGGCCATAGAAAAATGTAAGGATTACTTAATAGGCCACCATGGTGAGAATTTGGAAGACCATATTTGTTGCAGTCAAGTTCACATTGGTGGCAGAAATCACCCGACCAAGAGTAGCTTGAGGGAAAAAAGTTTATTTTGGCTTACAGACTTGAGGGGAAGCTCCATGATGGCAGGGGAAAAGTGATGACTTAAACAGAGGGTGGATATCACCTCCTGGCCAACATCAGGTAGACAAACACAACAGAAGAGTGTGCCAAACACTGGCAAGGGGAAATGGGCTATAATATGCATAAGCTTGCCCTCAACAATATACTGCCTCCAGGAGGCATTAATTTTAAAATTGCCATCAGCTGGGAACCTAGCATTCAGAACACTTAAGCTTATGGGGAACACCTAAATCAAACCACCACATTTTGCCCCAGGCCCCATAAACTGATATCCATACATGATGTAAAATTCAAAGCATTGAGTCCATCCTTCAAAATCCCTCTAGTTTTTAAACAATTATAATGATGTTCAAACATTCCTGTAGTCTGAGATTTTTAACTAAGCCATCATACCAAAAAATAAACCAAAAAAATCATATTGGCACAAAATATACATTAACTTGGCAAAAGATGGCAATGGGCATAGCAAAGAAATATACAACCAATGCAAGATTTAAAACAAGACAAACATCAAACTCTGTAGCTTCAGGTCCAATAACTCTAGTCAGTTATAAATCTCCAAGTCCAATAACTCTAACCAGCAACAGGTCTCTGGAGTTCCATTTATGCCCCTCCAGCTAGGCTACTCACAGTCCTGCAAAATTTCATGCAGGGCTGGCAGCTTTCCTTAGCAGCCATCTTGTGGTCCTATCATCTCCACTGGGTCTCCACTGCAATCCATGGTTCATCCTCATGGCTCCATGGGGTCTCCATGCAGACATCCAGCAAACCTGCTTCACACTGCCCATGGCCACTTCCAAACCACAAGATTGTGTTGGAAATTCAATGCTCTCTTTTCTGCATTTCTTATACTCCATAATACCAATTAGGGTGCCAATTTGTTAATCCAAGGGGGATATAAAGCAGACTTTGAAAAACAGGATACTCCTTGATCATTCAGGCCCTTTCAAAAGAGTCTACATTCTACCTGTTGCCCCAGTGAAGGTCAACTGGCCCAGTCTTAAAGATTGTAATCTCTCATATAATGGCAGCTGAAAGGGCAGAAGTTTCAGCCCAAAAATTTCATTTCTGTGCCATACCCCTTTGTTCACACCAGTATATTTCTATGCAATGCAACCCTGCACAAATTCTCAGGATACAGGCATAACAGCAAGTGTCTCACACAAACTGCTTCTAGCCCAGTCCAAGCAAAGCTCTTTCTCACCCTTAAAAGCCAAACCTCACAGTCCTTAGTTCTTACTGCATTCAAATCTTTCAACGCTGACCAGAATAGTCCATCAAGCTGTACTTACAGAACTACAAGGTGTCTCTTAGGCCAAAAGTTCAAGTTCTTCCATATTCCTTACTGAATAATCAGCTTCAAAAGGCCAAAATCCACACATTCAGGTGTCTAGCAGCAATTATCTCACTACTTGGTACCAACTTTATTGTAGTCAAGTTCACATTGCTGGCAGAGATCACACAACCAAGAGTAGCTTGTGAGAAAAAGGTTTATTTGGCTTACAGACTCAACGGGGAGCTCTGTAATAGCAGGGGAAAACAATGACATGAGTAGAGGATGGACATCATCTCCTGGTCAGCATCAGATGGACAACCACAAAAGGAGAGTGTACCAAACACTGACAAGGTGAAATGGCTATAATACCCATAAGTCTGCCTCCAACAATACACTGCTTCCAGGAGGTTTTAATTCCGAAATTGCCATCAGCTGGGAACCTAGTTTATAGGGGACACCTGAATCAAACCACTGCAATATTGTTGACAGAAATGCAGACAGTGGAGGCCTGACTCATGAAGTTTCAGAGGGAAGCAAAGACTCTATTGTAAACTGGACTAGAGGCAGTTCATATTAATTTCTGGCAAGAAAACACTGGCTGCATTCTTTCCATGTCCTAAGGAATTTAGTGAGGGTGAATTAAAAAATAATGGGCTGGGCTGGTGAGATGGCTTAGCAGTTAAGCAAAGTCAAAGGACACAGGTGCAATTACCCAGGATCCGCATAAGCCAGATGCACAAAATGGTGCATGCATCAGGAGTCTTTTTCAGTGGCTGAAGACCCTGGCATACCTATTCATTCTCTATATCTTCCTCTCCCCTCTCTTAAATAAATAAATAACAATGGGCTAATTTGTTTGGCAGAGGACATTTTTGTACAGGCTAATACCCAGGTTGTATCATGGTTACTCTTCACTGCTTTCATCCAGGTCTACAATAAGAGGAAACAAGAAATGGAAGCAGAATGATACAAAAATATTGCATGATTTGACAGGGAAAGGAATGGGCCTAAAGTTATAGGTAAGGAGACTGAGAAAGCAGCTGTAAATGTTAAAGAAATTAGCAGTATTATACAGAGAACTCCTTAGGCTGGAGAGATTGCTTAGCAGTTAAGTCAGTTGACTGAGAAGCCTTAGGGCCCAGGATTGATTCTCTAGGACCCACATAAGCCAGATATACAAGGTGGCGCATGCATCTGGAGTTTGTTTGCAATGACTAGAGGCCCTGGCACACCCATTCTCTCTCTCTCTCTCTTTTTTTCTGCCTCTCTCTCTTAAATAAATTTTTAAAATTTAAAAATAAAAAAGGAAGCTCCTGCTTGGCACTGGAGCAATATAAGAAAGGTACCCTGAGGGAAAGTCTCTGTTCAGCAAAGGCTCCATCTTGTGTAAATAAAATTTTATTTGAAAGAAGAGAGACTTAACTGAGAATGCCACTAAAAAGCTCTTTGCTCAGAACACCTGGGACCCCATTGGTAACAACAGCTTTGATTCTAGGGGATCAAATTAAGTTCCAAACCAACAGCAGAATTTGGCAGCATTGTTTACATGGTTTTGGTTTTCCAGGTGTGGTGGTTTGATTCAGGTGTCTCCCATAAACTTAGATGTTCTGAATGCTAGGTTCCCAGCTGATGGAGATTTGGGAATTAACACCTTCAGGAATGTGGTGGTTTGATTCAGGTGTCCCCCATAACCTTAGGTGTTCTGGATGCTAGGTTCCCAGCTAAGGGAGATTTGGGAATTAATACCTCCTGGAGGAAGTGTATTGTTGGAGTGGGCTTATAGGTGTTATAGCCAGTTTCCCCATGCCAGTGTTTGGCACACTCTCCTGTTGCTATGATCCACCTTGTGTTGGCTAGGGGATGATGTCCACCCTCTGTTCATGTCATCCTTTTCCCTGCCATCATGGAGCTTCCCCCTTGAGCCTGTAAGCCAAAATACACCTTTTTTCCCCCCACAATCTGCTTTTGGTCAGGTGATTTCTACCAGCATTGTGAACCTGTCTGCACCAGTAAAGTGGTACTGAGGAGTGGGATTGCTGCTAGATACCTGCCTATGTGGCTTTGGCCTTTTGGAGCTGATTTTCAAGAGGAATGTGGAAGGATTTGAAACCTTGGCCTAAGAGATGACTTGCAGTGTTGTAGGTACAGTTTGATGGACTATTCTGGTCAGAGTTGAAAGACCTGAATGTAGTAAGATCTATGAACTGTGAAGTTTGGCTTATGAGGGTGAGAATGAGCTTTGCTTGAACTGGTCTAGCAGTTTGTGTGAGAAGTTTGATGTTATGCCCATGTCCTGAAGAGTTGTGAAGGGTTTCTTTGCATAGAAATGAACTGGTGTGAGCAGAGGGATATGGCACAGAAAAAATCTTTGGGTGAACTGCTGCCTATTAAGTTGCAATTGAGAGATTACAACCTTTGAAATTGAGCCAGCTGACCTGCACTGGGGCAACAGGAAGAATGTAGACTCTTTTGAAGGGGACTGAGTGCTCAAGAAGTGTCCTGTTCTTCAAAGTCTGCTTTATTTCCCTCCCCCCTAGATTAATACATTGGCACTCTACCTGGTATTGTGGAGTATAAGAAATGCAGAAAAGAGAGGGTCATTGAGTTTGCAACACAGTCTTGTGTTTTGGAAATGGCCATGGGCAATGTGAAGCAGGTTTGCTGGTTGCCTGCATGGAAACCCCACAGAGCCATGAGGATGAACTGTGGATTGCAGTGGAGACCCAGTGGAGATGTCAGGGCTACAAAGTGGCTGCTAAGTAGCTGCCAGGACTGATAAAGTGTTCCAGGACTATGAGTAGCCTAGCTGGAGGGATGGAATTGGAATACTAGAGACTTGTTGCTGGTTAGGATTGTTAGATTTAGAGACTTATCACTGGCTAGAGTTATTGAACTTGGAGCTACAGAGTTTGGTGTTTTCCCTGTTTTAAATCTTGTTGAATATTTCTTTGTTTTGCCCAATGCTGTCTTTTGCATTGTGGATGTTTATTCTGTGCCATTATGTTTTTTTAAGGATATTTTTGTTTATGATGGCTCAGTTAAAAGATCTAGGATTATGGGGGTGTATGAACTTCATTGGGATTGATAAAAGCTATGGGGACTTTTAAAGTTGAACTGAATGCATTGCATTTTACCTCATGGATGACTATCAGTTTATGGGGGCAGGGGTAGAATGTGGTGGTTTGATTCAGGTGTCCCCCATAACCTTAGGTGTTCTGGATGCTAGGTTCCCAGCTAAGGGAGATTTGGGAATTAATACCTCCTGGAGGAAGTGTATTGTTGGGGGTGGGCTTATGGGTGTTATAGCCAATTTCCCCAAGCCAGTGCTTGGCACACTCTCCTGTTGCTATTGTCCACCTTGTTGGGGAAAGGGGGATGTCCACTCTCTGCTCATGTCATTGTTTTCCCTGCCATTGTGGAGCTTCCCCTTGAGCCTTTAAGTCAAAATAAACCTGTTTTTCCCACAAACTGCTCTTGTTCAGGTGATTTTTAACAGCAATGCGAACCTGACTGCAACAGCAGGCATAGGTGATATAAGATTAAGGTGGATCGTGGAGTCTGGTACTAAGGTTCCAGAAAGCTACTCAGGCCAGGCAGTGTGTTCCAGAATCAGAGTCCCTGCAAGGAGATTGTGCGTGGCCATTGTGTGAAGCTGTGAAAGTAAAGCCTAAGTTGCAATTGAGACCCCAGGATGTTGGAGATACCAGGACCATAGTACTTTTGCTGAGAAGAGCTATGTGTATGGAGTTGAGCTGGCCTGAGAGTGAGGCTAGGCATGCTGCTGCGGAGCTGGAGAGGTGGGGCAACACAATTGGGGTGGGGCTATGCAAATGGCATGGAGCTACACAGTTGCTTTGTAGCAAGATGATTTTATCATAAGCCCAAGATGTCAGAAATAGAGCAATAAAATTTGGTTTTTGCCCTGCTAAATGTGGGTCCTGGGGAATCGAGCTTGGAACCAGGGTCCTTAGGCTTCACAGGCAAGCGCTTAACCACTAAGCCATCTCTCCAACCCTTTTTTTTTTTTTAAATATTTTTGTTCATTTTTTAAAATTTATTTGAGAGTGACAGAGAGAGAAAGAGGGAGAGAGAGGTTTGCTAACTTTATAGGGGCTATCATTTGAGGAATTACTTTGAGACTAGAAAAGGCTTTGCTATCTTTTTGTTTGTTTTTGAGGTAGTGTCTCACTATAGCCCAGGCTGACCTGGAACTCATTTTGTAATCCCAGGCTCGCCTCAAACCCACAGCAATCCTCCTACCTCTGTCTCCCAAGTGCTAGAATTATAGGAATGCTCCACCAAGCCCAGCCCACTTTGACTTTTTGAATAGTGTTGAGACGTTTAAAGACTCGGGGGACTTTTGAAGTTGGACTGAATGTATTGTTTCATTATGAGATGGCCATCAGAGGGTGAAAGGTCATGGAGTAAATATAATATGTTTGGGTGTCAAGTTGATAAGGAGTGAACTTATAATGGCTAATGTTGATTGTTAACTTGATAAGATCTGTGGTGGTTTGATTCAGGTGTCCCCCATAAATTTAGGTGTTCTGAATGCTAGGTTCCCAGCTAAGGGAAATTTGGGAATTAATGCCTTTTGGAGGCAGTGTATTGTTGGGGGTGGGCTTATGGGTATTATAGCCAGTTTTCCCTTGCCAGTGTTTGGCTTACTCACCTGTTGCTATTGTCCACCTTATGTTGGCCAGAGGGTGATGCCCACCCGCGCTCATGCCATTGTTTTCCTCTGCCATCATGGAGTTTGCCCTCAAGCCTGTAAGCCAAAATAAGCCTTTTTTTTTTCCACAAGCTGCTCTTGGTGGGGTGGTTTCTGCCAGTAATGTGAACCTGACTGCAGCAAGATCTCAAATCACCTATGAAACAAACCTCTGGACAGTCTATGAGGGGGTTTTTAGATTAGCTTAATTAACATGTGGAGACCCATACAAACGGTTCACAGTACTACTTAATGGGCCAGAGTCCCTGAGTGGAATAAATCTAGCTGAGCACTAACATTCATCTCTTTCTGCGTCCTGACTGTGGGATCTGTGTGATCAGCTGCCTTGTGTACCTGCTGCCAATCTTTCCCTCCCATCACAGGCTGTATGTTTGGACCATAAACCAAAATGAATGGTTGTTTATTTTTATTTTTGGTTTTTGTAACTTTTTAAAATTTTTCATTTATTTATTTGCAAGGAGGGAGAGAGAAAGAGAGTGCATGGGCATGCCAGGGCCGCTAATCTCACTGCAAATGAACTCCAGTTGCATGTGCCCCTTGTACATCTGGCTAACATGGGTCCTGGGGAATCAAACCTAGGTCCTTTGGCTTTGCAGGCAAATAAATGCCTTAGCCACTAAGCCATTTCTCCATCCCTTACTTTTGTTTTATTGAGGTAGGGTCTCACTCTAGCTCAGGCTGAGCTGGAAGTCACCATGTAATCTCAGGATGGCCTTGAACTCATAGTGATCCTCCTACCTTTGCCTCCTGGGTGCTGGGATTAAAGGTGTGCACCACCACACCCGGCTATCCTTCCTTCTTTAAATATTTTTGTAGCTATTTTGTCACAGCAATGAGGAAAATACCTAATGCATTGAATGAGTGAATTGCTTTATGTCAATGGGAGACACTTTGACTAGCCAGTGCAGTGTACCTGGCTTGTGATACTTATTAAATTTCCAACTCTGTATGTAAACGTACTTCAATAAGTGGCTTGGATGTAGACACTAAGGGGGATGGGTGGGTACCAGGTTGACAACATTGAATGATTATTTGGTGTCTGAAAGCGTTTTGATAGGTTGGTCAGAATTGTCCCCCCAAATTACCAACACGCCACTGCATATGGATAAATTTAAACTGTTACTAATAGAGAGGTATGTGAATCAGTGGCTCTTGTGACTGGAATGAAGGGGAGGAAGGTTCGTGGGTGAGTGAGCTACTGAAGAGACCTCTGCATGTGCCATGATTTTTCATATACTGACCCATGCTGGGAAGCTTAGACGCTCATCTGGAAGTACCAGGGTGCACAGAGCTTCGTTTATGGCACTGTGGTTGTAATCATGCTGGTCACATAGTAGGCGCTTCATCCATGCTTGTATGCTAAGTGAATACTTTAACAACTCTACATTTGCCTTCTATTTAGAATCTCATTTCTGTTTAAATTAGCTTCTTCTTTTTGTAGTGCTAGAATTGAACTCAGGGCTTTATGCATGTTAGGCAAATGTTTTACTACTGATCAAAATCAGCAGCATCTCCAAATTATTA
The DNA here is from genome assembly GCF_020740685.1 of Jaculus jaculus. Classification (NCBI taxonomy): domain Eukaryota; kingdom Metazoa; phylum Chordata; class Mammalia; order Rodentia; family Dipodidae; genus Jaculus; species Jaculus jaculus. The sequence goes on along the minus strand of NC_059110.1, from coordinate 80,000,273 downwards.
ATTCAGGAGTCTCTAACTCCTGGACACTTTTCCTAGTGAGTACTTTCCTACTAGGCTGCTATCATACTTTACTGTTAACCACAGGGCTAACTAGACCATGTTGATGTTATGTGTTTGTCATATGAAGTCCCACCAGATTGAAAGTGTGACAAAAACAGGGCTGAGCTTGATTAATCTCTGATCCACCAGTGCAGCCCATATCAGTGGTGCTCAGTATAAACCCAAGGAATGCATGACCGAGAAGTGCCGGCACACATCAAGTCACGATCTGAGACATGGAGATGAGACAAATGGCAAAGTCACTGAACTGGAGACCACAGATTATGAGGTGTGGGTTCAAGAGATCCAGGAGAGATTTTCTATTTGATTCAGACTTTGCAAGGAGACACATGAAACAAGAGGTGGCCTGAGAAACAAGGTAGGTTTGACTTCCAGCCTGGATGAGAACTCAAGTCTTCTGATTGTAAACCTCATATGTGTGTGTGCATGTTGCAGTGTGTGTGAGACACTGAAGGTGGAGTTCAGGGTTATGGCAGGGCCCTGGACCTAAGAATGATGTGATGGCACAGAGAAGAATGTCATGAATTCCCAAAAGGCTGAGAACTGACTGTCAAGCAGGATGCTAGAGGAGAGGCATCTTTGGTGTTGAGTTCTTCAAGTAACATATCAGGGGATCGGGTGTAGGCACACTTTAAAGAAATCTTTAGTCTGAAAATGATAGAAACTAATTTCAAACAAGATTCAGCCAAATGAGAAAATGTATTAGCTTCTAGTATCCTAGAAAGGGCAGATGGGTCTAGGAAAAATTATTTAAAAAACAAAATATTTCAGTGCCAAAGTAAGTCCCTTCTCCTCCTTTACCCTCACCTTTTTCCTCCTCCCTCCCTTCCTTCCCCTTCTCCTTCCCCCTTTTTTATTTCTCTCCTCTCCTGTTCTCTTCTCCACTCTCCTCCCCTCCTCCCCCTTTCTCCTTCCATGCTTCACTACATGCCTTGCCTGTTGGACAGATTTATTTCCTTTGCTGTTTCCATGGCAAATGACTTTCTTCATGTGGCAGGACATATGGCAGTTCTGAGTCTCATTTCTCATAGTTTTAAACACCAAAGCGAATGTTTCCTTAGGACGTCATTCAGTTTTAAGTTTCCAAGAAAGAGACCCATAGTGCATAGACACTGAGAAGAGGTATCTGTTTCCAGGTCTAGGTCCTCATAGAAGTATGGAGGAAGAGAAATCTTCCGGAAGATTTTTCACAGAACAAAGGAAGCTTTCATCTCAGACTCTTTCAGAAAACTTCTCTCTATGTTTTCTTGAGTTGAATTGGGCCATATAACCCTTCACTAAGTAAGTTGGTGGGCAGGTGATTTACCTGGGAAGATTAGTTTAGCTATATCAGTGTCTGAGCCTGTGGCCAGCAGCTTGGGATTGTCCTGATGGAATGAGACTAATAAGCAACATGAGAGCTGCACAGGGGGAGCTGGCGTGCCAGAGCTTCTGCTGTGTAATAAAGCACCTAACCTTCAGTAGTGTGCAGTGTCATCTATTTACTTACCGTCTTATTTGCTTACATTTTGTGGATTATCAGTTTGTCCTGTGCCCAGCAGAATGTTGGGTCTGGGTCTTCCCTGCACCTCTGGGCAGGTGATGGGTCCACTGTAGTTGAGCAGTTCATACGAGCCTCCTCTGATATGCTTGGGGTAGCTGGGACCCTCTTCTTATTGGTCATCCTCCAGCAGGCTAACCTGGTCTTGTTCATGAAGTTATCTTAGAGTGCCAAGAGCTATACAAAAAAAAAAAAAAAAAAAAAGATTAAGTCCATGGTACAAATGCTTCTCAAGCATCTTCTTGCTTCACATGTATTCTTGCCCTCTGAGCCAAAGACCAGAATGAGATGAATGGGGGTCAGATAACTCAAGGGGGAAAGGAGCAAAAAAAAAAAAAAAAAAAAAAAAAAGGATCTATATATACCACAGCAAAGTGTGCTGATGCTGGGGGAAAGCCACAGTTTCTACCATAGGATGCAAATAAGAGGATAATGCTGGAGAAGGGGCAGGATGAAAGAGACTGATTACACTAGGCAGGGTTAAAGTGGGACATGTCAGAAGAAATATCTCCATGATGCAGCACGAATATGGAGAGGAGACGGTTCCATCCCATCAGGCGGGGGAACAAGAGTTTGCATTTTGGACTAGAAAGAAGAACCAGGGGAAATTAATAACTATACAGTCCCAGGCCCTGAACTAAGCATGTAGCAGGAGTTGTTTCATATAATTCCTTAGCTGCAGGCAAGGTGTGTTGGTGGTGTAGTGATGAGCACAGCTGCCTTTCTATAGCTTCAGATGAGCCAGCAAGCTCAGAGGAGCTAAGCAAGTTGCTCAAGGTCACCCAGTGAGAAGTTTAGCTTCAAACCTACTGTCTTTGGTTCTAAGGTCTGAAGACATTAGGATCTGGCAGAAGCAAAATGGCAGCCAAGGAAGAGGAGGATGGGTGCTGGAGTTGCCTGTGTTGAACTTAGATGGAGAGGAGTTTTGCCAGCATGGAGTGCTGCACTGTGAGTCTTGGAATCTAGGTCTGTGCTAGTCTTCCTGCCCTCAGCATTGGCAGGATAACAATACCTTGTCCCTGAGGGCAGGTCTGGGTACTTTGTAGCCTTAAATCTTAGTCCCCATACAGTGCGGGTGTGGCTGGTACTGCTGTATCTGTTCTCCACAGGAAACAGTTGTAGCCCAGAGACCTCAGTACCATGCCTGAGTCACAGAGCTTGTGATGCAGGACCCAGAGCTCGAAGGCAGGGCTTGGAGCTCCAAATTCTAGAACTGAAACTTAACAGAGCATGCATACCAACAAGTAGGGTAACAAGAGGGTCAAAGGCTGTGTATGGAGACCCTTATGGCAAGGGCTTTGGAATGTCACCATCATAAACATGTGGAGACTTAGAACCACTTGCCAAGGACTAGACTAAATGCTTTATGTATTCTTATCAATCCTCAAAAGTATTTGGGGAAAGACACCATTAGAGTGTCCATTTTAGAGGTGAAGAAACAAATGATTTGCTTTAAGAAAAAATACTTAACAAGTAGCAAATCCAAAGCAAACTTGACTAGGGAAGATCTAAAAGTCCATTCTTTTTTGTTGTTGTTGATTATTATTTATTTATTTGAGAGTGACAGACAGAGAAAGAGGGAGAGAGAGAGAGAGAGAGAGAGAGAGAGAGAATGGGTGCGCCAGGGCTTCCAGCCACCGCAAACCAACTCGAGACGTGTGTGCCCCTTTGTGCATCTGGCTAACATGGGTCCTGGGGAATCGAGCCTAGAACAGGGGTCCTTAGGCTCCACAGGCAAGCAAGCACTTAACCCTAAGCCATCTCTCCAGCCCTCAAAGTCCATTCTTAACCAATGTGTAACCAGTATCAAAGTTAGTCAGCACTGTGCAACCAGACCAAGCTTGTCAGTCCTGTGTAACCAGCACCAAGCCAGCTGGAATTGTGCTATCCAATCCCAGAAGGAGTGCAGGAAGAAGCAGATTTTTTGTAGGCAGCATCAGTGGAGGTTCAAGACTTATGTTGGAGGCCTGGTACTATCTCTTTCTGGTTTAATAGTGTGGAAGAAATGCCATCCCACTAGCATGACCTCTCATTAACACCCATTTTCCCTCTCTGGGCCTTAGGTCTGGCATCTGCAAGATGGGAGGTGACCAGTGTCACATCTTGCTGTAATGAGCAAAGGAGGAAAAAGTCATTCGTTTGCTGACAGGAATTCATTTGGTGGTGGCCACATGAAATCCCTTCTGGAAAGTTGTTCTGGGTTCAAGTTCTGACTCAGGGGGTATGGTAGTTTGAATAGATGGCCCCCATTATATTCAGTGTTTTATTACTTTGTAGTTTGCAATTGCAGCCACCTGGCTAGAGGTGGTGTCACTGAGGTGATCTTAAGGTGTGATGGTGGGTTTGAGACTTCAATCTAAACATATGCAAAATGTGCCTAGCTGGAGTTCCTGAAGTGTGCTGTACTGTGTGGCTTCTGGATTTTGGCTTGTGCTTCTCTCTTTCTCCTTGGTCCTGTGAAAGCAGGCCAGCTGCTTCTGCCATTATGGAACTTCCCCTGGATCTGTAAATTTCAGTAAGTCCCTTGCTCCATAACTGTGCCTGGTCTGGAAATTCATCTCAGCAAACCTGAAGCTGTCTGCCACAGAGGGCATTTTCATCTGATTGAGTCTACCATAAACCCCAAGAAGAGGAGGTCACAGGTTTTTGTTTTTCAGGTTAATGACATTCTAGCCCCATGAGCCTCAACCTTAGATAAGGAAACTAAGGTCTAGAGAAGAGAAGTGACTTTTCTGAGGTTTCACTTGGAGGCAATTGGGGTGAGAAGCCAGCTCTGCATATCTGCCATGAACATCATGGTACATGGAGGTGACAGAACAGCTGGCAATGGCTGATGTTTACCATGTCCTCACTACATGTATTAGGTTAAATTATTGTTCGTCACCAATTTTCTTCCTCCTGAATGTCTAAACCCCAGTCAAGCAGGTGAGAAATAAGTACATGTTGTATGATACCAAGACTCTGTTACATAGCAGTAGCTAGCTAAAGCAGGCCTGGGTATCAGAAGTGAAATGTTCCCATAACAGAACTCTGAAATAAGTGCTATTGGCTTTGAGACTGGGTGGTAAGGGTGAGAAAAGTTCCTTAGAAGACTGGTAAAATGACACATTATGTAATGGCAAAACATTTGGTACACTATCACTTGCAATAACCGGAAGGCACAAAAATGTGCCTGAGGCATTTGTCAAGTTGGATGAAGGGATTCTGAGGCTGGGTGTTGAAAGTATGAGCTGGCTGCTTCTAATTACATTTAAAAGAGATAAGCTCAAGACAGAAGTGACCAGTTTTCAAGCAGAACTCCAAAGGACTACTACAGCCAGCCCTGGAATAGCAGAAGAGGCAAATAAAACATTTTCTCACCAAACCAGAACTGTGACCTGTACTATGCAGCCTCGGGGGATAAAACTGCGGCTTTTCCTACAAGGCTTTATGGGTTGTTTAGCAGTAATAGCTGACTGAGAGGTTCTCTGCTGGTCACTGTGCATGTATTATTTCATTCAATCTTTATAAGAGTCCTAGGTAGCTACTTTCTCCTTGCTGGGACAAACACTCACCCCAAAGCAGCTTATGAGAGGAAAGGATTATTCCAGATTGACATATTTCATGGGAAGCTGCATCATGGTGGAGGAAGCTGGCCCACTTCATCATACATTCACAGCAAAGAGACAGAACAAGAACAGCCAGAGCTCAAGCCGGCTCTGTACACACCCAGTAGGGCTGGACTCTGCCCCAGCAGCACCTTCATCCATCAGGACTCTGCCTGTTGGAGACTTAAGCAGAAGGTTTACTCTTAATCAGAAATACCCGAGGCTATGCGGGGCTATTTACGTTCAAAGCACCAGAGTGTCATTTCCATTTTAAGGCTGATGAAACAGGCTTACTGAGGTTTTGAAATGTGTTCAAGGTTACACAGCTCCATGAGGCAGGTTCAAAGGTGGGGCCTGGCCAGAGATTAGACTCTATTATTATCTCATGAAGTTGCTCTGCCTCCTTCCCCTCCTGTGTCTCTGTCCTCATTCTTGTGAGCACATGGGAGTGTGGTAGGCAGGAGGATAAACCCCACCCCCAAATGTGTCTATATCTTAAGGCCTGGAAATGGCAAGGTAGAGGTAAGGTTGCTAGTCAGCTGATTCAGGTAGCGAGATTATCCTGGGTGAAACAGAACAGGGAAGAAGAGCAGTTAGGGCCAGAGTGACATTGGAGTTACTATGCTTCTGACTAAAGAGAAGGAGGAGAAGGAGTAAAGGGAGGGGAAGGGAGGAGGGATGACCTGAGGAATTTAAGCAGCTTTTAGAAGTTGCCAACCCAGAGGGGTAGATTTTTCTCAGAGTTTGCAAGAGATCCCTTCATGTTTGGATTTTATCCCACTGGACCTCCAGAACTATGACATAATAAATCCGTGGTTCTTGAAGTCACTGAGTTTGTAGCACTATAACAGCAACAGCAAACCAGTCCAGGGAGCATCCTGAGATGTGTGCTTCATGGTCTGCACACATGTGCCTTTTGATGTGTCCATCTCATGAAAGTCTAAATGTCCTCAAGTGAGGGAAGCTTCTCTCATGACTAACCAGGGAAAAAAGCTAGCAGCTTCCTGTGTCCTCACTTGTTGCATTCTTAGTTGACCATAGCCCAGTACAGCAGTGTCTGTGTTTAGGGTTCACTTCATGTGTGACCATTCCTAAGCACACATGTGTCATCATGGCTCGAGCATGTAGCAAACACATGGTTTTGTATTTATCTATGTGGTCAGTCCGTGCAGCCATGAATATTCATAGACTTGTATGTATAAGGCATGTCTGTGAATGTTTTGTGTGTATGTGCATACATGTGCACACTGAATTCATTTGGAAGTGTCAGGTCTGAGGTCAGAACCTTTCTGGCCCATCAATCTGGCACCTTTCTGAGCCAAGCCTTGGGCAGAGAGGTAGCACAGGAGCCCTCCACAAGAACCATTCATTTGTTGTTTTTCCCCAGGGGCTGGAGTCAGATGAAACTTGTTTTCCATTTCTACACCATGAGAAGAAGTGCATTGATTTTTCCTCACTTTTGATTGTTCACATTAGAGGCTTGTTTCTAAATAATTGGCACCAGAATCATTTGTTTTACTGCACAAACATATTTTCCAGGTCATTTTAGTCCCTTTGAGACACAGTCCTGGGTGGACCCCAAACAAGTCCATTTTGTAAATCAGTGTTTATTTGCTTGGAGAATATTCCCCCCTGAGGGCAAGTTCAGCTGATCTGGTGGTCCTATTTTAATTGTTCATTTGTTCACCCATTAATTTGTTTAAAAAATTGCATTGAGTGCCACAGACTAAATGTAGGCAGCGGTTGAGGTACCAGCAAGCCCTCGTTTACAGAATCAATCAGCCTGAGACACATCATGTCTGCTCCTGAGGAAGTCTTTCACCATCCTTCTCAGTTCAAGGGAGAGGGAGGAGTGTGAGGGAGGAGGACAAGAGAGAAGGAGGGGACAATGAGGAAAAACCTCAGGCAGAAAGGTGGCCTCTCCTAGCTGTGCTCACACTACATCGATCTCAAAGATGATGCCTCTCTCCCGCAGTCAATCCATCCCATATTTATATGTACCCCCTAGGCTCTGAGCCCCTGTGCTGGGAGCATGCCTTTCTTCCATGACTACTTCTCTCCAAAGTCAGCATCAGACCCTCTCTCCTCACATTCTGACTTGAGCTTCAGTGCAGTTTCTTGTGATGCAAATTCTCTAAGGCTGGAAGTCTCCATGAATCTCCATGTATGGCTTCCCTGAAAGGGTTTTCCAATGCTGGCACCCATTGGTTAGGTTCACCCTTATGTTATAGACTTGCAATGGAAAGGTGACCATTCCTCCCAGCTGATGCTGACCCTCTTCATTCCAGCCCCACACTGAGCTGTGCCCCTGAGGACTTTTGAGTTGCATTCAAAGTGAGTTTTCCTTTCCCAAAGTGGTGCTAAGGCCGGGCATGGTGGCACATACCTTTAATCCCAGCATTTGGGAGGCACAGGTAGGAGGATTGCCATGAATTTGAAGCCACCCTCACACTATGGAGTGAACCCAGATCAGACTGGTTTGGAGCAAGAACCTACCTTGAAAGAAAGAAAGAAAAAAAGTGGTGTTAAGAGTAAGTGGTTCCTTTTCTGTGTGTTAGCTCTAGAGAAAGCCTTTCTTTTTTTCTTTCTTTAGAGATAGAATCTCACTACAGCCCAGGATGACCTGGTATTCACTATGTAGTCTTAGGCTGGCCTCAAATACACAGGAATCCTCCTATCTCTGCCTCTCAAGTGCTGAGATTAAAGTTATGTGCCACCATGCCTGGCTGGAAGTGTCTTACATGTACCAAAATAGGAATCTTTCCCAGTACCTCTTCTCCCCCTTTTCTTCTGCAGAACCCCAATTATATTCCATGTGGCAGTAGGCCTAAATAAATGACTAAGTGTTTTAGCCACTCTTGCTGCTAGATGGCCTATAGATTGGGAGCAGACGTGGCAGAGTAGAACCTCTGAAAGGTGCTTCAACAAAAGCACAGGAAGCAAAAGGTGGCTTTCCTCTTCTCTCTTTCTGCTCAGAACTCAGGCATAACGACCAGTGCTTCAAGTTGTCTTGGGCCAGGAGGAGACCTTGAGGATGAAATCTGTCTTCTAAGGATGAGGGGACAGTAAGTCTATCACACACCTTCATTTTCAGCAGAGCATTGGCTCAGTTTAGATCAGTACATCTTAGTAATACCGTAGCAGTGTACTTTTGACTTAAGGCTTACAGGCATCTCAATAACTTTGGGCAGGTTAATAGAAGGGAGAAAGCCTTATTGTAAACTGGGAGATATAAGAGAATCCAAGACCCCACAAGATATTTTCCTAAAAGATTCCTCCAGTACAGGCATTCAGACTAAAGCAGCAGTGATCACAAAATAAGGTTGCCTGGCATAGCTATGTGGCAAGGCTGTGCTGTCTGTTAGATCCCACTCCACTGTGCAGAGGCTGTGTGTGATAGTAAGTCTTGATTGCTCACTATTGGGTTGAGAGACACCTGGGAGCTTAGCAGAGCACAACTATAGGTATGTATGTGATGGTGCCTCCAGATCATGTCTCTGACCTAACGAATGGCTTAATCCATTGATAGATTCAAAATTTGAATAGACTAGTGAAAGGTAGAGCTTGTTTGGAGGAAGTAATGAATCATTCTGGCCCCTTCCTCATGATTTTCTGGTTCGTCACACACAGGCCCAGAAGCAACAGATTCAAGGGCCCATGGACCAGAACCCTTGAAACCATGAGCCAAAAATCAATCTTCTTAAGCTGATTTCTCATAATTTTGTCACAATGCTGAAAACTGACACCTTGTGTGTGCATGCTCTTGGCACCTGCTTGGTTGGAGGGATTATTAAGACCCATGTTTTGCCTGATTGGTTGATGCATGTGACGTATTAACTATTTTGAAGAGTCATTTTGCCTTTCTTTCTAGTGTCATGGTCTCTGACTTCTGGAGCTCCTGCATTCCCCTACCCCTACCCTGCCAGCCCTTTGAAAAAGTTACTAAAGCTATACTCATGGTCCTCACTATTTTCTAAAGTGGTCTTCAGTGTGAGGCTTACATGCCTTTCTGTAGTTTATCTTGTATGGAAGTGGAAGGGTCTGTTCTTTCCATTTATTCCTTCTGACCCACTCTGGCTCCTACAGGTTCCATTCCTCTTCCCACAGTAGAGGATGAGTACAAGATTATATGACAGTGAGGAACTCTTAGAGTCTTCTCCAAGAGGTTGTAAAGACTGCATAGAAACTTATTCCTACTTGTGAGACTTTACAGACATTCCCCAAGGGCTTCCTATCCAAGATGCTGACCTGATCAAACGGGCTACTTGTCCCGCATATACTGAAATGATGGTAAAGGAGTATATAAGTGTAACTGTTTAACAAGGAAGACTCTCGAAAGAGATGGTGCATGAGAGCCTTTAGTGGTTGCTGAAGGAATGGGGTTGAGAAAGCAGAGCAGAGAAACTCTGAGCTTGGAATATATGCAAAGGACACGTGCTCTGTGGAGCCCAGGGACTTGGAGGTGACAGGCACTTTAAGCTCTCTGAGACCAGTGAGGCTGAAGACAGAGGACTCAGTGGAGATTTGTACATTGACCCTTGCAACCCCATCTTCTCCCCAAAATACAGACAAGATGGCAATGTTTAATTTACTATTTTGACATGAATTTTGATAATTTCTTAAGAAATTTCATGAAGCACTAGAGAAGAATTGGGGTAGTGAGTGTGAAAAATATGGGGTAGCATTTGGTGGGGTTGGGAGGACCTAGTATAATTATGAACTTTTGATCATCCATATGGCACAAAACCTACCAGATGGCTAGCTCAGGTATAGAGCCACTGATCAAAGTATCAGTCACTCCATTCACGAAAGTGGAGAAGTGACCAAGAACCCAGAAGTACTCCAGGGAAATCTGAACTAATCAGGAGACAAAGTAAAGTCGGTGACAGTTTGTTCAGAGAAAACAGAGACAATACGGAATAGTAGAAAACATCTTTATAAAAAAACAGTTTTGTTTATTTATTTGCAAGAAGGGAGCATGTAATGAGTGTGCCAAATCCTCTTGCCACTACAAATGAACTCCAGACACATGTGCAACTTTGTACATGTGGTTTACATGGGTATTGGGGGATTGAATCCAGGCTGTCAGGCTTTGTAAGTAAGTCCCTTTAACCACTGACCCATCTCTTCAGCCCCTAGATGAGAATTTCTAAAACACTTCCTATCTCCATAGCACTCAGCCTGGCCCCAAAGGTATCCTATTCCCCCAGAGGGCATACTGAATGTTCCCAAACCTGAGTAGATATGAAAAATTCACACCTCTGATTATATACTTGGGTGTATGAAATCCATGGCACAATGTCTGAAAAAGCAGCTATTAGCCATTAGGTGGCATTTATACCTAACTTCAAATCAATTCAAATGAAACTAAATAAGATTTAGTTCATTAATGGCACCAGCTACATTTCAAGTGCTCAGTAGCCACAGAGAAGACATGGATCACTTATGTCTCTGGAGACAATTCTACTGGGCAGTGTCGATCTATAGCCATAGATTTCAGCCAGGACCTTCATTTTAGCATCATTACAAAGATTTGTATGTACACATACATGCGTCAATCACCTTCCTTTAAAAACATCATTTAACTTGATCTTATATATTTTTAAGCTGAGGTCTAATTTATATGTGGTAAAATGAACAGATCCTGGTGTACAGGTTGATGACTTTTTATTATGTGTATACCAGTGTGGTTGCCACTCAACTTGATGATATATGGAACAGTTCTGTCATTCCAGAAAGTTCCCTCGCATCTCCTGCCCTTCAATATGCCTACTGCTCTGAAATATGTTACCATTGATCCTGCCTCAAATTCATGAATGGCATCATACACTGTGCTCTTAGCAGCCAGTTCTTTTTCTCAGCAAAATGCTTTTAACAGTCCTAGACGTGTTGCACATATTCATATTATTTTATTGTTGAGTCATGTTCCAGGGTATGAATACACCATAAGTTGTATCCATCCACCACTGAAGGTCATTTGGGCTGTTTCCAGTTTGCCTATATTAAGTAAAGATACCACGAATGTTGCTTTTAAGTCTTTTGTGGCAAATCTTAATGGATTTTCTGGTTTGGACACTGTCAAACTACAAAACTGACCTGGATTAGAGGTTTCTGTTAAGAATTTGGAAAAAAAAATATATTGTAGCTATACTTTGACCTTCTGACACAGAGAAGGAAGATGAGAAGATAAAATATAGCTGTGAGGACAATAGAGAATCATTTGGAATAGATTCACTGAAGGCCAAAAAAATGGACCATGCTTTTGGTTGTTTTGGCTCTATGTGCTTTGTAGGGTTTCCATGTGAGCTCATGGCCTTTCAATAAGGTAGGGGGGCCTTGTGTTTCCAGAGGTTCTGGGGAATGAAAGTTGTCACTGGATGACAGTGATGTTGGCACTGAAAACACAGGGCTTGGTCTATTGCCTACTTGTCTTAGATGGCCTCCAGTTCCTAGCCACCTACCTTCCCTTTGGGGTCTCACACAATTTAGACAAAAGCATGTTGGATTTTTGATGCTGCCAAAGTCTTCCAGCTACACTTCACTCTGGGTAATGGGGAAGAGGGTCTCAGGATTTGTAGAAGGAGGGCCCATCATTTTGCATGTAGTTACCTCAAGTGCTTCCTTGGCCCTCTCTTGTTGGGAAAATCCAGCTTTACTGGATCAGGCCATCCTGCAGGCTCCTGGACTCTCAGCAGTTTCCACAGTCTCCTCAGACTCACTTTCCTGCTGCCCCATCCACAAACCCTGGCAATGCCCTCTGCCCCATCAATCCTACCCTAGATCAGGCCTATCTCATCCATCTGAGCACTGCCAGGGTGATCATTCTAAGAAAGAATATGGCCTCCCATTTTCTTCCTTAAAATACTTCAGTGGAGGCTGGAGATATTGTTCAGTGGTTAAGGCACTTACCTGCAAAGGCTAACAACTGTGGTTCAGGTCTCCAGTACCCACGTAGAGCCAGGTGCATGAAGTGGTATAAGCATCTGAGTTTGCTTACAGTGGTTAGAGGCCCTGATGGGTCCATTGTCTCTCTATCTCCCTCCCTCCCACCCTCTCTCCTCCCCTGGGGCATGGTGGTGCATGTCTTTAATTCTAGCACTCAGGAGCAAGAGGTAGGAGGATCATCGTGAGTTGGAGGCCAGCCTGAGACTATGTTGTGAATTCCAGGTCAGCCTGGACTAGAGAGTGCCCTACCTTGAAAATAACAAAAACAACCCCTTCAGTGTTTTCCCATTGCCCACAGGAGAAATCTAAACTCTAGATTCTAGCACAGGGGCTCTCTGTGAGCAAAAGGTACAACCCACTAGGCCCTTTCTTCTAGCTTTCATCCCCAACCCCTTACTCCAGCCTCACCAGGCAGGCAATTTCATGGCTCTTCACCTTGGGACAAGTAAAGTGAGGCAAGTGAGGAATAGGTGCCAAAAATAGGCACAGTCACCAAAATCGATAACATTTTACATCAACTTTAAAAATAAAAATTGGAGCTGGAGATGTGGCTCAACTGTTAAAGGTGCCTGCTCGCCTAAGGTCAGTTCCCCAACACCCCTGTAAAGCCAGATACAAAGAGTGGCATAAGCTCTGGCATTTGTTTGCAGTGGCAAGAGACCTTGGCATGCACACAAATACACATGCAAATCAATAATAAAAATAAAATAATTAATGTAAAAATTCACAGTGAACAAAATATCAGAATTTCCCACAAAGACAGGCTCCGACAGAGCCATATGGGAGCCTCAAGGGGAAGGGAAATGTACATCCTAATATGTGTGCTTTTATGTACTTTTAAAGGGCTAATTTAAATATTGAAAAATAGAAAAGCAGATGTATTAGCACTCATAACATTACGTTTCAGAATCTTTTTTTTTTACCTAAGCCAGAATTTATTATACTTTTGCTTTCTAGACCTTAACAGAAGCAAACACATCTCTGATATTTTCAAACTTCCATTCTGGGAATGAGTAGCTCTGGCATGCTGCTTCATTATGGCTGCCCAACGCGGCCCTTTTACCTGGGAATCCCTTTCTTCTGGTTCAGAGGGTAGGGTAGTGGTCTTGAACCCAGGGACCCCCTCAGTTGTCCTTATAGCCAATGTTCACCAGTCTTGTGATTTGGGGGGCACATCATTTAACTTCTCTCTCAATCTCTTCACCTGTACAAAAGATATTAGAGAAGCTCCTTATTTGGGCATCTGTGAGATTAACTGAAAGAAACCATATAATGTACTTAGGAAAACATGAGGACCAGAGAAGTTCTCCAAAGAATACAAAGTGAGTCACTGTCACCCCTATCCCTCAAACCCAGCTTAAGCCTAAGGGACCTCCTTTGCCTAGTCACTTCCCCTTTCTCTGGTATACCATGACTCCTGTACTTCCTCTGGAGTCCCACTGACTACACTGAAATATTCTCATGTACTTATCCTCTGTCTTTGCATTGTGAGTAGCTCAGAGGTAGTGGCCTTGAGGCATCATATGGAAAGCCAAAGTTGAACTTGCTATGCCAGCATGTGTTCCCGGACTATTCTTAGTGCTCAGCTCTGGGGTTTGCTCTGCTGTGGAGTAGATAAGAGTTCTGCCTTGGAAAGGCCACAGTTTTAAGGAACAGTTGATGGACAAGAAGACCAGTAACCCCACATGGGTGATGTAGCCAGTAGTCCAGCCCTGCCATTGTGCAAGGCCCTCGTTGGTCCTAAGCACTGGGAAGGAGGCATTCTACAGAGTCCTGGTATTATCAGAGAGACGCTGGGGTCCAGAAACACCTCAGGGGACTTTTGGGATTGCGCTGTACTCACCAACAAGTATTTGATATATTTGATAATGGGTTGTGTTGGGAATCAAAGTTGGACCTTTAGCCCACTCCGCACCTGTCTTGCTGACACAATGCTAATCTCCAGCAGCAGATGCATTTCATTAATGTTGTATATGATGTCTTCATTTAAATCTGTTGTTCTCTCCTTTTTATTTATTTTTTATTTTTTTACCATCTCAATTCTTTTTTAAAATGTTTTTATTTTTGAATGTATTTTTTTAAAATTTTTATTAGCATTTTCCATGATTATAAAAAAAATCCCATGGTAATTCCCTCCCTGCCCCCCCAAATTTCCCCTTTCAACTTCCATTCTCCATCATATTACCTCCCCATCTCAATCATTGTACTTACATATATACAATATCAACCTATTAAGTACCCTATTCCATTCTTTCTCTTCCCTTTATGTCTCCTTTTTAACTTACTGACCTCTGCTACTAAGTATTTTCCTTCTCACGAAGAAGTACAATCATCTGGAGCTAGGATCCACATATGAGAGAGAACATGTGGCGCTTGGCTTTCTGGGCCTGGGTTACCTCACTTAGTATAATCCTCTCCAGATCCATCCATTTTTCTGCAAATTTCATAACTTCATTTTTCTTTACCGCTGAGTAGAACTCCATTGTATAAATGTGCCACATCTTCATTATCCACTCATCAATTGAGGGACATCTACGCTGGTTCCGTTTCCCAGCTATTATAAATTGAGCAGCAATAAACATGGTTGAGCACATACTTCTAAGGAAATGAGATGATTCCTTCAGATATATGCCTAGGAGTGCTATAGCTGGGTCATATGGTAGATCAATCTTTAGCTGTTTTAGGAACCTCCACACTGATTTCCACAATGGCTGGGACAGATTGCATTGCCACCAGCAGTGTAGAAGGGTTCCTCTTTTTCCACATCCTCGCCAACATTTATGATCATTTGTTTTCATGATGGTGGCCAATCTGACTGGAGTGAGATGGAATCTCAATGTAGTTTTAATCTGCATTTCCCTGATGACTAGTGACGTAGAAAAATTTTTTAGATGCTTATATGTCATTTGCATTTCTTCCTTTGAGAATGCTCTATTTAGCTCCATAGCCCATTTTTTGATTGGTTTGTTTGATTCCTTATTATTTAACTTTTTGAGTTCTTTGTATATCCTAGACATTAATCCTCTATCAGATATATAGCTGGCAAAGATTTTTTCCCATTCTGTAGGTTGCCTCTTTGCTTTTTTCACTGTATCCTTTGCAGTGCAAAATCTTTGTACTTTCATGAGGTCCCAGTGGTTAATCTGTGGTTTCATTGCCTGAGCAATTGGGGTTGTATTCAGAAAGTCTTTGCCAAGACCAATATGTTGAAGGATTTCCCCCACTTTTTCCTCTAGCAGTTTCAGAGTTTCAGGTCTGATGTTAAGGTCTTTAATCCATTTGGACTTAATTCTTGTGCATGGCAAGAGAGAATCTGTTTTCATCCTTCTGCAGATATATATCCAGTTTTCCCAACACCATTTGCTGAGGAGGCTGTCTTTTCTCCAGTGAGTATTTTTGGCATTTTTATCGAATATCAGGTGGCTATAGCCACTTGGGCTTACATCTGGGTCCCCTATTCTGCTCCACTGATCTACATGTCTGTTTTTGTGCCAGTACCATGCTGTTTTTGTTACTATGGCTCTGTAGTATAGGTTAAAATCAGGTATGGTGATACCACCAGCCTCATTTTTGTTGCTCAGTATTATTTTAGATATTCGAGGTTTTTTGTGATTCCAAATGAATTTTTGGATTGTTTTTTTCTATTTCCATGAATAATGCTTTTGGAATTTTGATAGGGCTTGCATTAAATGTGTGGATTGCTTTTGGTAAGATTGCCATTTTCACAATATTGCTTCTTCCAATCCAGGAACAAGGGATATTTCTCCACTTTCTAGTGTCTTCTGCAATTTCTCGCTTGAGTGTTTTAAAGTTCTCATTGTAGAGATTCTTTACTTCCTTGGTTAGGTTTATTCCAATGTACTTTATTTTTTTTTTTTTTGATACAATTGTGAATGGGTGAGATTCTCTGATTTTATCCTCTGTGTGTTTGTTGTTAGTATATATGAAGGCTACTGATTTCTGTGTATTTATTTTGTATCCTGCTACATGGCTGTAGGTTTTGATCAGCTCTAACAGTTTGCTAGTAGAGTTTTTAGGGTCCTTTATGTAGAGAATCATGTCATCTGCAAATAATGATAACTTGATTTCTTCCTTTCCAATTTGTATCCCTTTTATGTGTGTCTCTTGCCTTATTGCTATGGCTAAGACTCCCAAAACTATATTAAATAAAAGACAGGACAGTGGACACCTTGTCTTGTTCCTGATTTTAGTGGAAAAGCTTCCAGTTTTTCCCCATTTAGTAATATGTTGGCTGTAGGCTTGTCATAAATAGCCTTTATTATATTGAGATATGTTCCTTCTATTCCCAGTCTCTGTAGGACTTTTATCATGAAGGGATGTTGGATTTTGTCAAATGCTTTCTCTGTGTCCAATGAGATGATTATGTGATTTTTGTCCTTCAACCCGTTTATGTAATGTATTACATTTATAGATTTGTGTATATTGAACCATCCCTGCATCACTGGGATAAAGCCTACTTGGTCAAGGTGAATGATCTTTTTGATATACTCTTGTATTCTGTTTGCCAATATTTTGTTGAGAATTTTTTCATCTATGTTCATGAGGGAGATTGGTCTGTAATTTTCTTTTTTAGTTCTATCTTTGCCTGGTTTTTGTATCAGGGTGATGCTGGCCTCATAGAAGGAGTTTGGTAGGATTCCTTCTTTTTCTATTTCTCGGAAAAGCTTAAGAAGCAATGGTGTTAGCTCTTCCTTAATGGTCTGGTAAAATTCAGCAGTGAATCCATCTGGGCCTGGGCTTTTTTTAGTTGGGAGATTACTGATAACTGTTCGGAGTGATTAAGCTCATTTTGATTTAACTTAGGTAGGTCATATATATCAAGGAAATCATCCATTTCTTCCAGAGTTTCATACTTTGTGGAGTATATGCTTTTATATTATGTCCCTATGATTTTTTGAATTTCTCTGGAATCTGTTGTGATGTTATCTTTTTCATCTCTGATTTTATTAATTTGTATCTCTTCTCTCTTTCTTTTGGTCAGATTTGCTAAGGGTTTATCAATCTTGTTTATCCTTTCAAAGAACAAAATCATTGTTTCATTAATTCTTTGGATTGTTTTTTTGTTGCTATTTCATTAATTTCTGCCCTAATCTTTATTATTTCTTCCCACCTACTGATTTTTGGTTTTTCTTGTTCTTCTTTTTCCAAGGCTTTAAGGTGAAGCATTAGGTCATTTACTTGCGACCTTTCTAATTTCTTCATATAGTCACTTAATGCTATAAATTTACCTCTTAGAACTGCCTTCATTGTGTCCCAGAGATTTTGATATGTTGTGTTCTCATTATCGTTTGACTCTATAAATTTTTTGATTTCTGTCTTGAATTCCTCTTTGACCCATTCATCATTTAGTAGTGTATTGTTTAGTTTCCATGGTTTTGTTTATGCTCTGTAGCCTTTCTTGCTACTGATTTGTAGTTTAATTTCTTTGTGGTCAGATAGAATGCAAGGAATTATTTCAATTTTCCTGAATTTGTCAAGATTTGCTTTGTGCCCTTTTATATGGTCTATTTTAGACAATGTTCCATGTGCTGCTGAAAAGAATGTATATTCTGCAGCCTTTGGATGAAATGTCCTGTATATATCTGTTAGGTCCATTCCTTCTATGACCTTATTTAGTCCAGATGCCTCTCTGTTTATTTTTTCCCGGGATGACCTGTCAATTGATGAAAGTGGGGTGTTAAAGTCACCCACCACCACTGTGTTTGGTGTTATCTGTGACCTTAGTTGTAATAGTGTTTGTTTGATGAATTTGGGAGCCCCCATGTTAGATGCATATATGTTTAGGATTCTAATGTCCTCTTGTTGGAGTGTGCCCTTAATCAATATAAAGTGACCTTCCTTATCTTTCTTGAGTAACGTTGGACTAATGTCTACCTTGTCAGATATTAGGATAGCAAACCCTGCTTGTTTTCTAGGCCCATTTGCTTGAAACACCGTCTTCCAACCTTTCACCCTAAGATAATGTCTATCCTTTGTAGAAAGGTGAGTTTCTTGGAGACAACAAATTGTAGGATCCTGCTTTTTACCCAGTTTGCAAACCTATGCCTTTTCATTGGGCATTGAGGCCATTGATTTTGAGAGATATTATTGAAAGGTATGTATTTATATTTGCCATTTTTTTTTTTTGTGGTTCCAATTCTACCTTTGCTTTCTTGTGTCAACTAGTATTTGAGTATTGCTTGTTTTTTCTAGGTTCCTTATATGTGTGCTTTCCTTTCTTCAGCATGGACGATTCTATCAAGTATTTTCTGTAGAGCTGGTTTTGTCTTCAAATACTCCTTTAACCTGCTTTTGTCATGGAATGTCCTTATTTCTCCATATATTTGAATAGATAACTTTTCAGGATAAAGTAACCTTGGTTGACAGTTGTTATCTTTCAGAACTTGGAATATATCACTCCAAGCCCTTCTGGATTTTAAAGTTTGTGTTGAATAATCTGCTATAATCCTGATGGGCTTGCTTTTATAGGTAACTTGATTTTTCTCTCTAACTGCTTTCAATATTTTTTCTTTTGTTGTGTGTTTGGAAGTTTGATTATAATATGGCGAGGAGAGGTTCTTTTCATGTTTTGTCTGGCTGGGGTTCTAAAGGCTTCCTGTATTTGCATTGGCACCTCTTTCCCAATTTGGGGGACATTTTCTTCTATGATTTTGTTGAAGACGCCTACTATGCCTTTGGGTGGAATTCTTCTCCTTCTATATGCCCTGAATTCTTATATTGATCTTTTCATAGTGTCCGAAATATCTTGAAATTCCCACTCATAATTTTCTATAAGTTTGTCTTTCTCTTTGTTGGACTGTATTCGATCTTCTACCTGGTCTTCTAGCTTAGATATTCTTTCCTCTCCTTCATCCAGTCTACTGGTGTGATTTTCTACAGAGTTTTTTATTTCATTAACTGTGTTCTTCATTGCTAGTAATTCTGACTGGTTTTTCTTTATTATTTCTATTGCCTTATTTCTGTCTTGTATTGCCTTCTTTATTTCATGAAATTTGTGTCCTGTGTCTTCTTTGATTCCTTTGCTTTCCTCTTTGAGTTCCTCTGTGACTCCCTTGATTTGTTCTCTGACTTCTTTGAACATACTTACAATCATTCTTTTGAAATCTTTCTCAGGGATTTCCTCTAATTTGTTCTCACTGGAGGTCATTTCTGATGTATTAATACTTTTATGTGGATTTGTATCGTCTTGCTTTTTAGTGTTTCTTGTGTTATAATGTATATATTTTTGAATCTTGGATTAAGTTAATGCTTGGATTTTCTAGCTAGCTGGGTATTCTTAGCTGTATCAATTGATTTGATGTTATATATTTTCAGGGTAGGAGCTTAAGGTGTTAGGTGTGCTCTTATGACTCTCAGAGTGTCTACAAAGGTGCTCCTAGGTGTTGACTTTCACTTCTATGGGTGTATTCAAGTAGACTGAGTAGAATAAAATACAGGTAGATTCTAAAAGTTAACTAAACACTGTACCCATTCAATCAAAAACAGCCCCAAGTATGTATGCAAGAGTAGTTATTATAACAACCAGATCCTCTATCAACATAGAGGTTAAGTTTTCTGGTCTGTTGAGGGATCCAAGTCAGCTTGTGACCAAGTGAGACCCTTCCCTGGTGCAATCCCAGTTACCTTGGATGATTTTGTTCTCAGTCAAAATGCTGCCTGGTCATTGGGCTGCTGTTCTGATTTCTGGAGCTGGGCACTGGCTTTTCCTGTGGAGCAAACTGAGCCTGGCAACTGTGGCCCTGCAGATCAGCACACCCGCTACTGGAACTGCTGCTGCTAGAGCTGCCTCTGCTGGGTCTGTCGCTGCTGCTGCTGAAGCTGCTGCTGGGACCACTACTGCTGCTGCCTCTGATGCTGCTGCTGTAGCTGCCACAGCTGGAGCCACCTCTGCTGCTGAAGCTGCTGCTGCTGGGTCTACCACTGCTGCCACTACTGGGTCTGCTCCTGTTGGGTCTGCCGCTGCTGCTGCTACTGGATCTGCTGCTGCTCGGGCCGCTGTTACCTGTGCCGGAGCTGCTGATATTGCTGCCAGACTCTGCTCCTGCTTGGGTCCCACTGTTGGCTCAAGTTGGCGTGGCCAGGTCCCAGGACCACTGCTCTGTTCACTGAAGCTGGGCACAGGCAGTGGAGGAGGGGAGGGAGCCACAGCTACTCTAGTTCTCTCGCTGTTCCACGTGTTCTTCTACCTCGTGTTCTGCACCTCTGTTGCTCACTGCCACTCTCCCTTCACGTTTCTTGAGTTGCGGAGAGCTCCAGTGTGAGGGGACATAGCAAGCTCAATGTAGCATAGGCTGAACTCTAAGACACAAGCTGAGGCTTCTTTCCATGAGTGGAATTTAATCTTTTGTCAGAGAAATATCAGTCCTGCAATTAAGGCCTTTCATCCAGTTTAATTAGGCCCATGGAGTCTTGTAACATCAATCCAGAGAGCTGCTGAGAACAGGCAATGAGTGACAGGGTTGGCATTCCTGCCAAGAGGCCCTGAGAGGCCATTGTATGAAGCTGTGAAGGTGATGCCTAAGTTGCAATGGAGAGACCAGGATGTTAGAGATGCTAGAACCATGAGGTGCATGCAGAGAAAGCCTGCAGCCATGGAATGGAGCTGGCCTAAGAGAGAGGCTCAGTGTGCTGTAAGCATCAGAAATGGATAAATGAGGCTACTAAAATTCTTTGGAGTCCAGATGATTCTACCCCAAACCCCAGATACTCAATATGAAGATGGAGAATTTTGGGTTTTCCCTGCTGGGTCTTGTTCTTATTTTGGGTTGAGGTTTTGGTTTTCTTCTTTTTTCAACTGTGGTCCAATAATTGGCTGACTGCTGCTCCCACAATGAACAACCCACAATCCCCATGGGGATAACCTGCATCCCCAAATCCCCAACAAGGAGGGCCCATTTGGCAAAGGGGCAGAGATGACGGAAGGGATGATACCAACATGGGTTCTTTACATACTAAGTATGTCCATAACTAATGAAAATAAATTTTAAAATAATTTATATTTGTAAAATGGGACCAAATTTAATGAAAGGTCCCTAAAAGACCTTGTCAGGTTTTCTAGTTATATGTAAAATAATAAAGTTTATAAGTTGAATTTAAAAAGGAGGCTGGCCAGGTGTGATAGTGCATGCCTTTAATCCCAGCACTGGGGAGGCAGAGGTAGGAAGATCACTGTGAGTTTAAGGCCAGCTTGAGACTACATAGTGAATTCCAGGTCAGCCTGGGCTAGAGCAAGACCCTACCTTGGAAAAATCAAAACAAAACAAAACAAAACAAAACAAAACAAAAAGGCGGGGTCAAGGGGCTTATGGAGTTTCATTGTTCTCTTTTGGAATAGAAATGTTAACTCTGTGCCATTATATATTGGAAACATATAACTTGTTTATTTTTTGTGTGTATGCATGGCATGTGTATGTAAAGTTTATGCATATGAGTGTACAAATGTGTGCACACCATGCACATGTGTATGGAGGCCATAAGAGAACAGAGCTGCCATCTTTTTTGGTCAGAATAGCTTACCAGTGAGTGCCAGTGATTCTCCACACAGGACTGGAGTTACAAGCATGTGTGAACATGCTCAACTTTTTACATTGGTGCTGAAGATTGAATTCAGGCCTATTCAGACCCTTGTGCTTATGAGGCAAGCACTCTTAGCCCCTGTTCATCTTCAAGCCCCAAATTTTATAGAGGCATTTGGTTAAGAAATTGCTTTGAGCCTCAAATGAGACTCATTTTTGTTTGAACAAAAAAACTGAAAAAAAAATTTTTGTTTGACTCATTTTGTTTGAACAGTGGCAGGACTGTTGAAGACTATGAGACCTTTGAAGTGGAACTGCATGCATTTTGCTTTATGAGATGGATATAAGCCTATGGGATCCAAGGGTGGAAAGTTATGGATTGAAAATGACATGTTGAGATGTTAAATTGGCAAAGGGTGGATTTGTGGTGGTTAATCTTGATTGTCAACTAGATTGGATCTAGAATCACCTAGGAGACAAATTTCTGGGATTACTTGTAAGAAACTTTCTTGATTTGGTTAATTGAAGTGGGGAGACCCACACTAAATGTAGGTAGCACAACTCCATAGACTGGAATCCTGGACTGAATAAAAAGGAGAAGCTTAGCTGAGCACCAGCATTCATTGTTTTCTGCGTCCTCACTGTGAATGTGGCTCGTCACTCCCCACCCCACTGGCTACCATGCCTTCCCACCATGGTCAGCTATACAATTAAGGACCTTCCTTAAATTCCTTCTTGTAGGTTGCATTATCTTAGCAACAAGGAAAGTAACTAACAGTTGGAATTCATAGCTTATCAAAAATGATTTGCACTTGGGTGGGGGAATTGACTATAGATTCCTCTCAAGACTTTAAGTAAAACTCACAATCCCTCAAATGGTGAAAATATTCTCATTTTCCCAGCAATAAAGTTCTCTTTCATGAGAGTACAGATGAAAATGGAAAGGAAACATATAAATCCTGGGCACTATGCATGCCAGAGAGCAATTCAGTAAAGAGCTTCATGCTCAAAGTGCACCCTATGAGTGATATGTCCTGACACTAACACACAGGAGCATGCACATCTCCTCTGTTCACTCCTTCCTGTCTCTAATCACCCATTGTTGCAGTCCAGTTCAAATTGCTGGTAGAAATCACACAACCAAGAGCAGCTTCCAGGAAAAAGAGATTTATTTTGGCTTACAGGCTTGAGGGGAAGCTCCACGATGGCAGGGCAAAACGATGGCATGAGCAGAGGGTGGACATCACCCCCTGACCAACATAAGGTGGACCACAGCAACAGGAGGGTATGCCAAACACTGGCGTGGGGAAAACTGGCTATAAAGCCCATAAGCCCACCCCCAACAATACACTCCCTCCAGGAGGCATTAATTCCCAAATATCCATCAGCTGGGAACCTAGCATTCAGAACACCTAAGTTTATGGGGGACACCTGAATCAAACCACCACACCCATATACCCATCAATCCATTCTTTATCATTGATCCACCTAGCCCTTATCCATAATATATATACAAACCTGTCCTTCTACCCTCTACTCAGACATACAAACAGTTATCTTCCCATCCTACAATCTATCCACTCCTCCATGCACCCATCCATCCATGCTGCCCAACTTTCCACTATCTCTCCACCCACACTAACCTCTCAACTACCCATCCAGTCACACACACTTGCTCACCTGTCTATCCTGTACACATTTACGGATCTTTACTATATACCTGGTATGATGCAGCCACCATGCCTGGTGCAGAGGAGGGAAAGACTAGAGAAAAAGAAACAGCTTTTGTCTAGAGGAAGACATCAATGTACAGACAAACATGATTGCAACTGAGACAACTGATGTGAAGGAGAGGTACACGATGCTCTAAAATCCTGCACCAGGAGACTACCCTAGGTGGGGAAGCAGGGAAAACTGCTCAGCTCCAGCTGAAGAGCATACAATGAGGAGTGGATTGAAGGAAAACAGAGAGGAAGATCTCAAAGTTCACAGAAAGTGAAGCTATGGTTGGGAGAGCAGGAGCAGGGAAGCAGCTTATGGGGAGGTTAGAGGATAGGACTCATCATCTGTTAGGGGTCACAGGAGGCTGGGTAGTTAGTTGTCCTTTGCTAGAGTATTTATTGCATGAATCATGTGTGTGCAGACATGTGAGCACACGCTCATGCATGCATTTGGAGCACAGAGGAAGAAGTCTTGTATCTTCTTCCTCAATTGCTATCTACCTTAGTCTTTGAGACACCATCTCTCACCTAACTTAGAGAGCACTAATTCAGCTAGACTAGCTAGCTAGTGAGCTTCAGGAATTGCTTGTCTGTTTATCCAGAACTTGGATTTCAGGTACATACCATGGCCTGTCATTTTATGTGGGTGCTGTAGACCTAAATGCAGATTTTCATGCTTTCATGACAAATGCTTTACTGGTCACTATTCCCTTTTCTGTCCTTGCCATCTGGGGATGTGGTGGCTTCCTGTTATTGCTTTACTTAATCATGTCACTGTCTTTCTCAGCTTTCCCATCATCCATTTAACCAGTCCCCTGCACTCAAATACCTCTGCTTTAAGCAGTTGGGTGGCTTATTTTTCCTGGATGAATCATGATTAATGCCAAGAGTGAGTTGTGACTATGCCTTTTCTTCCTCAGAACCCCAGACCTTCTGGAAAATTCCCCACCTGTGAACAAATTGCCCTGAGAAACTCTAATAGACCAAATGGTGAGGGATTTTACTTTGACCTAAGAGAAGGTACTGCCATATTTCCAATAAGTAAAAGTGTAGACAAACATGTTGGGGAGAGAGAATAAGATAATATTTGAGGACAAGGAATATTAATTATAATAGTAATGACTTCCAATGATTAGACCACTAATTAGTATTGGGGATACTCTCCTTAACACTACAAAGAACTCTTAGGGATCTCATATTAAAGCTGAGCCAATGGAGATGAATAAATGAAATTGAACCTCTGGTCCCACTCCCTCCAGAGCCATGGCCATGTGTGAAGCACAACAAGGGAGAGGAAATTTCACAAGGAAATACAATGCTTGTTAATTACACATATATGCTTGGAATCATGGTGCTGTTTTTAATCTTAACCCTAAGGCTGAGTCAGGATGATTGCAAATTTGAGGCCATCCTTGGTGAGACCCTATGTTGTAGTTACCTTCTTGTGGTTGGCACAAAGCACCTGACAAAAAACATGGGAGGAAAGGATTTGTTTTGCTTACAAACTAAAGGGGACACTCACACTATGATGGTAGGGAAAAATGTGGCATAAGCAGACGTTGACATCACTTCCTGGCCAACATCAAGTGGATAACGTCAGCAGGATAGTGTGCCAAACACTGGCAAGAGGGAGCAGACTATAATACCCACATGACCACTCCCAACAACACACCTCCTTCAACAAGGATCCAAAACCCAAATTGTCATCAGCTGGGGACCTAGCATTCATAATATTCTTAATAATGGTTGTCACCCAATTCAAACCACTATTTCAAAACTTATATGTGCTATGAGCATATTTAATATGCTAGATGTAAGTATATATCAACAATGTTAATAAACATAATTGCATCACTTTCTTGTTGTTGGGACAAATTACCCAACTTAGGGAAGGAAAGGGTTAAATTCAGCTAGTAGTTGTAAAGAGTGAAATCTGTTATGGAGGAGAAGCATGGCAGGAGTGGGAAGCCAGTGTCATAGCTGCACATCCACATGGAGAAGGGGAGAGATAGAGAGAGAAACAGAGACAGAGAGATAGAGAATAGCAAGCAGGGGTGGCCACATAACACCTCACGGTCCATCTTCAGTGACATACTTCCTCCAGCAAGACTCTACCTCCTAAAGGTTCCACAACCTTCCCAAATACCTGGGGACCAAGTGTTCAAACAAATTAGCCTATGGTATATATTTGACATTCAAATTACCATGCTGATTACCTAAGACTTGCTGCTCAGCATCGAGAATGCCAAGTCCTCAATGTACAAATTACTCCAGTGATGTCTTTCTGCCATATTCCCAGACTGGGGATGTGATGCCAGCCAACTCCACCCACATTCTATGTGAAATCCTCAGTACCACAGCTATCACACTGTCTGTCACTTTAAGAGTGGCATAAAACTACATTTCAGAGGACTCAAGCAAGATCCAGGACCTGATTTCCAGGAGACTGTGTCTTCCTCAGGGGGTATAGAGCAAACGCGGTGAGAAACAAACCAATTATATGAAGAAAGAGGACAGAGCGGCAAGTAATTGGGTCCTTGCAGTGTGTTAGCTATAGAAACTAGGCAGGAGGAGCCAAGAACATGCCTCAAAGGCATTTGGAGCATTTAACCTTTCCTCAGGGGGGAGATAGAGATATCTTCCCAGAAGATTTAAATTTTCAGGGCAGGAGCTCTTATCAAGAATGAACTGGGGCTGGAGAGATGGCTTAGTAGTTAAGGTGCTTGCCTAGACTTAGGACCCATGTTCAACTTCCCAGATCCCATGTAAGCCAGATACACAAGGTGACATGTGCACAAGGTCAGGCAAATACACAAGATGGTACACATGTCTGCAATTCGATTTCAGTGGCTGGAGGCCTTGGTGTGCCAATTCTCTCTCTCTCTCTGTCTCTCATAAAAAAAGTGGGAAAAAAGGGAGCCAAACAGGCAGTGAGGATATTGGCGTGGTCCTTTTAAAAATTTGTTTCCATTCATTAAGTTTTGAATTTTGTGTCTCCGGTGTCCTCCTAGGGTTATACAATGTGTGCTTTTTCTATGAAAGTAGCTAGGTTTTTCTTCAGCCATGGTTTGTGGCCTGCTCAATCCCTGCTACCCCTTCCATAGCCTTTGCCTCAGTGAGGTGAGGCATTTGTATTCTAATCTGGGGCCACAGAACAGAAAATGAGTCCTGGACACTCAGGACGGGCTAGACTTGACAGTGCAGCTCACTTGTCCCCTATCAGCACAGCCTTGGCCATTTGCCTCCCCAGGAATGTTTGCTACCAGTCTCTGCTCTGTCCTTCCTTCACTCCTAACTTCATCAAGGTTCTTGAGCCCCCATGTCTAGTTCTTTAAACACCCTCAGGATTGAGACACAGATATAATATTGAGTCACCCTAAAATTTGTTCTCAGGCTGGCGAGATGGCTTAATGGTTAAGGCGCTTTCCTGCAAAGGACCCAGGTTCAATTCCCCAGAACCCATGTAAGCCAGATGCACAAGGTGGCGCATGTGATTTGAGTTTGCTTGTGGTGGCTAGTAGCCTTGGTGTACCAATTCTCTCTCTCTCCCTCCCTCTCTCTCTCTCTCTCTCTCTCTCTCTCTCCCTTTTTCTGAAATAAAATAAAATTATATATATGTATATAAAACAAAATTATAAAAATATTTTTCAAAATTTGTCTTCTTTTATCTTTATGCACAAATTGTCCTCCATAATACTTCTAGATGTTTCTCCTGAAATAAAGCTCAGGCCTCTTCACTGGGTGCTGAGTCTCCAGTGCCCATGGGCTACAAAGATAGCTGTTTGATTATTCTTCCCTTCCACTTGATTTCCAGGGTTCACTCCTGTAAGTATGTTTGTTTCTCACTGATTGGTCCTCTTTAGTCTGTTTTGCTAGCTTCCCTTCACTTCCCAGACTTTGAAAGATTGAGGTGTCTAAGGCTCGCTCTGTATGCCCCAGTCTTCCACAGCTTTGCTTGCTCCTTCTTGTGTCCTTAAGCAGTGTCTGCTTGCTGAGGGTTTCCTAATTCATACTTCTAGCTCAGGCCACTTTCTTAATCTTGGCCTCTTTATTGCAGTGGAACAACAAATTGAGTGATTCACACCTGTTTTCCAGGTGCAGCCTGGACTTGTAATTGATTTATGTCCTAATAAACTCACTGTAAGCCTGCATGTTGAAAATATCACAAGTCAAAAATACTTTTAAAACACCTAAGTTATGAACCTCGTGGCTTAGTCCAGCCCACCTTAAATGTGCTCAAAGCACATAGCCTACAGATGGGCATCACAAGAGAGCATTGTACTATATATCACTAGGACAAGAAAAGGTCAAAATTAAAACATTATTTTGTTGTTGTTGTTTACTGGAGTTAGGGTCTTGCTCTAGCCGAGGCTGACCTGAAGTTCACTATGTAGTCTCAGAGTGGCCCTGACCTCACAGCAATTCTCCTACCTCTGTCTTCTGGGTGCTGGGATTAAAGACATATCCTCAACTTTTTACAGAAGCAGAAATAGCAGTACTGTGTTTTCCATGATGGCTTCAACAGTCCCTCCCATCCCTCCTGATGTAGGTGTGCTCTTGACACTCCTCCATTCAAGATTTGTAGTTTTTCTCTTTGAATCTGGGAATTTTTTTGCAACTGCCTTGACTAACAGTGTGGCCAGAGGATGCTGCGCAGTTTCCAAGGCTCCACCATAAGTATGCCATACACTGTATCCTGCTGTCTCAAGATGCTTCCTCTTGGGACCTAGCCACCATACTGTAAGGAAGCAAAAGGAGGCTATGTGGAGAGGCCATATATAGGGGTTCTGGAAAACAGCCCACCTGGAGTGAAGGTGACAGCCAGCTCATCCTTATGAGTAAAAAGATATCAAGATGACACAGGTCCTAGCCATTGAGTTACCCCAGGAGGTGAGTCCTCCCAGCTGAGATCTCAGAAATTAGGAGAGAACATAGATTAGCCTTGAAGATAATACTCTGTCCTTTTTAAAAAAAATAGTTTTATTTGTTTTCAGGGAGAGAGAGAAAGAGAGAGAGAGAGAGAGAGAGAGAGAGAGAGAGAGAGGGAGAGAGAGAATGGTCACACTAAGGTCTCTTGCCACTTTATGCATCTGGCTTCACATGGTTACTAGGGAATCAAACCTGTGATGCTGAGCTTTGCAAGCAAGTCTTAAAACAGAGTAGAATAAAACAACTTTAAATGTTACTAAGTCTTGGGGGAAATGTTAGATAGTAGTAACATTTGGAGTACTCCAACCACCTTGGGTCCATAACTACCCTCTAGTTTCAGACTCTGTGAGTTCTGCTCCTACCTTACAGATCCCATTCCTTCTTAAAATAAAAATTATTTATTTTAACTAGAAAACAAAGGAACATGTTTCATTATGATATTTATGCAAATACAGCTGAACTCATTTTTTGTGACCCACTGTGTTTAATTAGGGGTACGTGCATGGACATGAGTGAGGTTATTTACATGAGCATGAGCAATTTCTTGAATAACACACCTCGTTTCCCTTAGTGCCCCTCATAATGGCCTATCTCTCCCACTCAACCACCTTATTTAAGCCAAACAGATGAGCCAGGCCAGAACCCATGTGCTCAGTCTTCAGCCACACAGAGCCTGGGATCAAGCGCCCAGTTGCTATGTCATGCTCATGTGCCTTGGCATGTGCAGTGACTCCCAGCCCACTAGTTCTTCCCTTCTCACCTCTCACCCTTCAGTGGCTAATCTTAGCCCTTATTTTCTGAAAAGAAGATTCTAGAGAGCTCCAGGTAGAGTGAAGTTAGAGGTGGGATATGATAGATGTTGGAGAGCCTGGGCCCATCTATTCACACAATTGTTACTTGTCTCCAACAATTAATCACCCCCTTCTGTGGCTGTAATATGGCTGGATCTTCTGACTTCATAAGTTTACTTTTAAAAATATTATTATTTATTTATTAAAGAAAGAGAAACAGACAGAGGGAAAGGGAGAGAGAATGGGTGCTTCAGGGCTTCCAGCTGCTGAAAATGAACTCCAAATGCATGTGCCACCGTGTGCATCTGGCTTATATAGGTCCCAGAGAATTGAAACTGGGTCCTTTGCTTTGCAGGAAAGCACCTTAGCTGCTAAGTCATTTTCAAGCTCAAGTTTAAATTTTTGTGCAAAGTCTCCCCATTTTAAACCTTTAGGTAAGCCAAGCAAACTATGTTGCTTCCTGTCTGTGTGCCTCTGCCCTAACCAGTTAGCTACCCCTCAGCAGGGCACATTTTACACAGTGTCTCTAGAGAGCTTTCTAGACTCTACAGAAATTACTTAATAATCCTGACCAATTGTCTGTGAGTTCCTCAGAGGCCTTGTGCTTGCTATCCCTGTCCCCACACTGATGATGTAGGGCCAGAGGCACAGCGAGCTGAGGAGGCTGCTTGTCTTCTGAGTTCCAAGGTCCTTGCAGCTCAGGTTTCTGGTTTCTGCCATAAGAGTTCAGACCCTCTACTCCACTGTCTTCTGTACAGCATCAGCTCACAGTGACTCTGAGCCCTGCCTCCTCGGATGAGGTTTCTCTTTACATTTCTTGTCTAAGCTGTGGCCCTCTGCAGCAGCCCTTCATACTCTGGAAAGCCTTCCTCCCCCACACCCCACCCTGTTCTGTTTGAAGGTTGAGTTCATCATCAACAGCCCTTCTGTAGTATGTAAATTGGCTGTGAGGCAGAGGTCCCTGCCAGCCTGTTGTCTCAGCCAAAGCAGGATGCTTGGAGTTGATTATCCCATTACAGCGCACTGATGTGCAGTCAGTGCAAATCTGAATGTTAGATGGGCAATGCTGAGAAGACAAGCACTTTAAAGGAAGTTTTCTGTAGCATTGTGGATGCTCCATCATTGACAGTGCTCCTAGAGTCTCTCTGGAGGAGCTAACCATGCTGACAAAATGCACTGAGCTGCCATTCCCTTCCACACATCCTGATAAAAGGAGGCATGTCTGGATGCAGGGCACATCATTTCATGATGGCAAAACATTATCTTTCCTATGAATAATAGAAGATATTTGGCTTGCTCATGATCCTTTAAAACCTGAAGTCATAGTAACATGTGTTGCCCATTAATACAAGATTGCCCCTTTCTTAAAGACAACAGCTTATTTTGCAATGTGTTCTTATCCCCCCAACAGAGCAATATCCATTATATTTGCAACTTGACCAAAGTCAGATGAAGAAAAACAGAGATTGACTTTGCTGCTGGTTAGATTCTTGGCTATTACCCCTGTGGGGTGACACAAAAGCTAGGTTCTTTTGGCCAAAACTTGTAGTTGGGAACAAAAAAGTGAAGTCTCTGATGAAAAGAATCCTGAGGGATTGTACTCCACTGGATTGGGGGTTGTCTGCCTGCACATGCCCTTTACCAAAGGAAAGAACTCAAGTTTCAGAAGTGTCAAAAATGGGAGAGAAATTCCAGGTGTACCCCAGCCCCTGGTGTCCTTTCCTCTAGCATGAAGTTGGCCCTGCTGTGTGATTGTGAAGGGAGGGAATAGATTTTTAAGTAAATAGGGCCTTCAGGTATAGTTTTTCTCTCTATCATTGACACATTTCAATTGGAGAATGAGGATTTTGTAGGGGCAAGCAGGAAGACGGGGTACTGTCTCCCAGAATGGTTGGAGGAAGATTCTTTAGTTTGGAGAGGGAAGTAGATGGCTTTCACAGATGTGATGGATGCATTCAAATATCTGATAAGTTATTTGAGGGGAAAGGATTTGACTTCACATTGTCTAGAGACAGAGAACCAGTAGCTATGAGCAGAAATGTACTATAGAGAGACACACTTCAGGTGCTACCCAGATTAAAGGAGGAAGTGCATGGGAAGTTATAGTGCCAAAGGTTGGGTTCCCTGGCACCTGACTGAGATGGATCTCTGATCCCTTCATTTGACTGGGACTGCCTTGTTGACATGGTGAGGAAGTGGAGCTAATACCACAGAGATCTGCATGATCATGGGGGTGGGGAATTCAGCACTGTTCTAAATTGAGGCCAAGAAGAGTGCTCTTTAGAACCTTGTTCTTACTGGGCACTAGGTACACCCCCTTGCAAAGACTGAGTTGACTTTGGATGAAACTGTTGCCATAATCTGTGGGCAAATCTAAGAGAATGACTCACTGTGAATCATTATTTGCCAACATTCCAGAGAGCTGAGGGAACAAGAGCCTTGGTTTGTGGAAAGGGGAATGCAGTTAGCACACTAGTGTCCACTAGAGAGTAGCTTAATGGAGATCTAGTGGTCCCTCCATCTTGTGCCTTCTTATGACTCACCTAATGTACTGTGACAAAAACACAGTAAGGTCTATAATGGGTCCCATCCAATGAGGATGTCTCCATGAGACTTCTGGCACAAGTGTGACAATGGAGGTAGAGGCAAAGTTGCTCAGCTTAAAGCTCCTGGCTCTTGGGTAGAACCTGACCAGTGTGTGTTGTTTCCAGAAGAAGTCAGTTCTGTCACACTTCATTCACAGTATTAGTTGAACCAGAAATACAAGTATGAAGAAGAGAAAGCCCCACAAATTATGGCTGCATTCAGTGAGGGGCCTAAAGCTGTAAACAAAGAGAATAGCCCAGCTAAGAAGGTTTAGAATGGTGTGTGTGTGTGTGTGTGTGTGTGTTTTCAGAATTCAGGGAAATCTTCATTAAGGAAATACATTTCAGCCAAGCTGAATTATTTTATGAAGTTATTAAGAAGACATAGAGTACGGGGAGTAGAGTTCTAGGCAGGAGGAATACCAAATGTAAAATCCCCTGAGGTGGAAACAACCCTGGTGTTTTAAGATGGAAAGATGAACCTGGGTTCTCAGGGAATATTTGTTTCAATAGCAAGAAGCAATTGCATGTGGTAATGCAGGAGACACCTTCAGTGTTAGCAGCCAAGAGCCACGCATAGTTCCCAGAATAGAAGACACAGTTCTTCTGCAGAGTGCTGGCATGAGACTACCATGGGTAGTGATGTGGTTTGCTTCCTTATCTGAGAAAGCAGGATGCTTTCAGTGTCCACTGTGTACGGTAGTTTTGAAGGTCAAGGACTATGATGTACAGACATGTTTAACTAAGTCTGTAGTTCCTAGTAAGTGGTTGATAGATAGTAGCTTGTATTTGTGGGGTGTTTAGCCTAGAGAGCTTAGCTTAAGATTTAAATTCTAGCCCATTCCTTTTTCTACACTATCTTGTTGTCTCTCTATCTCAGTCTTATTCTCTTTGATTTTTGTTCTCTATTGCTGCTTGATTTCCTGTCTCTGTCCCTCACCCTGTCCTCTCTCTCTCTCTTCCAATCTCTGTTCATTCTGTTATTTCGTTTCTGTCTCTCCCATCCCGACAGAGCACAGCTGTGCTTTCAGAGCCTGGAAGCAGGCAGCTCTCCATGGTGCTGACGAGCACGTTGGGTCCCAGGCTTCAGCCTTTATTAGGGAGCAGAAATGGATGGCTGTGTTTCACCCTGAGCAACCAATCCGCAGGGACTCTCCAATGGCTGGAGCAGATAGAGGAACTCCATTCAGGGGACCAGCTTCTCTAAATCACGTTGGACCCTTCGGTCATGAGAGCAGCTGCATTTCTGCCCCTTCTGCAAGCACACTTAATCCTGCCTTGCCCATGCCCCTATGACCATCGTGGAGGCTGGAGCAGCAGGCCCTTCCTGGTCTCTGGGCTGTAGCAAAACTGAGTGGAAGTGGATTTATTTCTCCTGCTCTAGTGGCTCAGAGCAGCTCCCTGGTGAAGGGAGGAGGTGGCCCTTCCGGAAACAGACACTTTCTCCATGGAAACCTTTCTTTCCTGGAGAAGATGACAAAAGCTATGTTGCTTTATCCCTCAATGAAGCTTTCTTCGATATCACCTAAAGTGGATTAAATGGCAGCGACCTTGAGGTTTTATCTTTCCTGATCTCTCTCAGCAGGTACTGGTGAGGGAAGGACTCAAGGCTGAGGTGGGGAAGGGGTTAGGCCATCTGAGAAGGTGAAATGTTATTGTAGTAACTTCAAGCAGTCATACATAAGTTTCAGTCCTGGTTGCATCATTAACTATGATTTTGGGGAAAAAATGATAGTTCAGTTTCCTCAATTCAAAATGAGGGGCAAAAATACATGTTTAAGCCTCCTCATAGAGTTGGACCAAACCGAAAACAACATGAGAGATTTGCTAACTAAGCATTGTATGCACTTCAATCTCTGGAAACTTTTTTAGTGCTTTTAAGGGCTGGGCACTATGCTGGGCACTTATCATGTAGTCATTAGTTCTAACCAGGTTGGTTCCATGTAAACTCAGAATCCTGAGAAATTATATGCTCTGTTCAAAGGGGGAGAAGGGAGGACAGGGAAGAAAGAGAGAGGGAGGGAGAGGGCATGAGAGCACACTGGAAAGTGAACTCAGGTCTCACTGATTCCAGCATTCAGAACTCTTTACTTGTGCCCCACTCCTGGCTCAGTCTTGGATTCCAAACTGTGGGTATTGTCATTGCAGCTTGTTGTTCCAGTGGACTCTCTGAGACCCAGGCAGATGGGGCTTATGCTGGCAGATCCATCCTGAGATGTCCAAGGACTCCCCTTGGATACCCCAAAGGACATTCAAAGAGAAGAGGATTTTGTACTTCCTTATTTCATGAAAGGGACCTCCTGCTCTGTGCTCTTCTAGATATATTGCTTTCAGAATCCGTTACTGTCTACTTTTGGGCATCTGAGGTCAAGGAGACCTTATTTCACCAGAAAGATCAGACATGCATCTGAGAAAAGGAACTTCTTATAGTCCAAGATGCTCCTGTCACAGGCAACAGATTATAGCCCAGACTCCCTCCCTCCCTCTATCTCTCCCTCCTTTCCTTCTTTCCTCCTTCCCTTCCTCTATGTAGTGGGAACTGAACCTAGGGCCTTGTGCATGCTAGGCGAGTTCTCTACCACTGAGATACTCTACAGCCCCTACCTTCTGTTGGAAGCATCAAGCCTCAACTCAAAGTTATGTTATTTAGTGGATGGCCTCTGTTTCTATATCAAAGGAACAAAAATACCATTAAAGTTCTGTGTTCAAAACTCTAAGCACAGTCCTTCTGGGAGATGCACTGGGCTTAGAGCAGGCTGATTAGGGAAAGATTCTGAAGTGAGTTGAGTTTTTGCAACTCACATACCCATTTTCATAAGTATGACCAGTTATATTTCCTACATTCAAATCAAAATAGGCTTATCTGCCTTTCCATATTAAAACTTCAGCAAATCATAAGACTCATATTTTCAGTACACACACACACACACACACACACACCTTTGTTGCACATTCAGTCCTACGCAGTCAGAGTCAAGCCAACTTCTACTTGTTTGGGTCAATAGCACTGGACATGGAACCAGATCGTCAGTAGGCTGGGTGGCTTCAGCTGCTGTGGATGCTGTCGCTGCCGCATGGGATGGTTGCTGCAAGCTGGCCCAGCACAGTGTGATGCTCTATCTCAAGTGCATGACTGTGATGAGGTGCTCCTTGGGTCTTACCCCTGTGCTTGTCAGAGTGTTGGTTCCTTGAGGTCAGCAATCTTTACCCTTTAGTGTCCACCCTTGGTACTGGGCAATCCTCACTGGGACTTCAAAACCAATATTTTCCTGATTCATGGGCTGGAGAGATGGCTTAACAGGTAAGGCACTTGCCTACAAAGCCTAAGGACCCATGTTCTACCCTCCAGATCCCATGTTAGCCAGATGCACAAAGGTGAGGCAAGCACAAGGTCACACGTGCCCACTAAGTGGTGCATGTGTCTGGAGTTTGATTGCAGTAGCTGAGGCCGTAGCATATCAATTCCATATCTTTCTTCTTTCTGTATCTCTCTCTCACTCTCACTCTCTAAAACAAACAAACAAAAAAAAAATAGTTTCCTGGGTCACACTCACATCCTCAGCTAACTCTGCATCCCATAGTGAGCCAAGCATGGGAATTCTGCTAGTCTCATTCAAACTTAATGTTGTAGTCAACTTCATGTTGCTGAGATGAACTTCCAAATCAGGCAGTTTATGGGAGGGATGGTATCTATTTTAAGCTCACAGATCCAGAGGAAGTCCCAAAATGGTGAAAAAGAAAAAAACCCACCACCAAAATCAAGAGAAAAACCTGGCAGCAAAACAGCAGGGAGCCCAGGCAGAACTCAGACTGCTCTCTGCACACCTTAAACTGGAATTCCAGGACCCACCCACAGTGACACCTCTTCTACTCAGACAGCTGAAAATCCAAGATGCCTTTAATAAAACTGAATCCATTGGGAACACCCATCAAAACTACCACACTTGGTATCTACAGCAATTTTCTCTGACATTAGCTCAGGTCATCTTGCCAGGTTCCCCTTCCCTTCAGGTGGTGTTCACCCCAAAGTATCCATCTTGCCAATTGGTCTCATGTGGGACCACCCCAGCATTCTCAACAAGCTTGAACTTTACAGTGGAAGAGGACACCATGGCCATCTTTACAAGAAACTGCCTGAAGGACGAATATCCCAGATCATCTCTACCTGCCAAGGCTAATTAAGCAGGAGCACACAAGACCTTGATCCAAAATGGCTCAGCTGTGATCCTCCCCTGCCATGCAATGCATGGATAATTGTGGTTTTACATAGGAACCAGCTGCATATTCCCAGAACAATCCATTCACACAGAAAAATAGCTATAACACTTCAATGGAAGTGTTTATTCCCTATCAATATTTGATTTCTCCTGAACCAGGCATCCTGCTGTTTTTGTAAGATGTGGCCATGCCTTGGATATGGTTTACACATGTCCCTCACAGGATCATGTTTGGAAGCTTGCTCCTCAGAGTAGTGATGTTAGGAGAGATAGGCCCTCATGGATGGGGGAACCTACTATCAGTGGGAGAGCCATCCTTTGAAGGGATTAAGGTATCTCTTATGGAACCCCTGAGTTCTGGCAAGGGCAGGCTGTTGTAAGAGTGAGCCTGATTGCTCAGTCCTTTCTAGCTTTCTATTTTGTGATGTGATCTCTGCTTTCCACATGTGTTCCCACCATTTCCATTTGTCATGAGGTTATTTGTCCAAGGTGGCCCTTGCCAGAGCCTATGTGATGCTGTTTGGACTACTGGACACTCAGATTGTGATCTAAACAAACCTCTTTTCTTTATAAAGGTACTCTGCCTCAGGTATATAAAGGCAGGTAATAAAAAAGAGACGAATACAGATGCTTCAAGGAGGCTTTACATCTTCATTTCTTGCTCAGGAAGGTTCCTGGGGACCCAAGTCTTTGTTTCTGAGTCTCCCTTCCAGCTATGGGCTTTGTTTACACTCCAAGAGCTAGCCAGTGGCTTTGTCCTCACTGTCCTTCCTGGGAGGAAACCCTTGCAGTAATCTTGTTTGTCTCCCATATGAATGGCCCTGGCCTTGATGATAGGGAGCAATATTCTATGTTAAGTTTTAATAAAACTTTATTTTGGAATGATTCTTGATCTACATAAAAGTTTCAGAGGTTGAAAATTCCCACATATCTTTCATCCAGCTTCCTCTGGTATTGTGTATGTTATGTATAAAATATAATCTAAGTACTTTTGCCAAAGCAAATAAATTAACATTGGTAAACTTCTAGGAACTAAAACTACAGACTTTATTTTGCTTTTACTAATTTTCCACCAATGTCTTTTCTGTTCGAGAATCTTTTATACAGTGTAAGCTTATATTAGCCCTAGTTGGGAGTATTCACACTAAAGAAGTTGGCAAATGGTGCAAGCTAGTGCTTGATTTATTATTTTGTTGATGATCTAAACATATGAGGTGACAGGGATGATATAAATAGGTAACATAATGTCTTGTTACAAGTGTCTGTTTTTGTCACGGTGCCTCAGAGTCCATGGTAAGAATCGGCAGAATTGATGGTATGAACACACAGGGGTGAACTAGAGCAGACACAGCTGAAGTGTTCTTCCATTCTGATTACTTGGATTCATGCACAGGTTCCCCCCTCATGCTGTGAGACCCCGTGGTTCAATTAGGCCCCATTATATGAGACCCCATCAATTCTGCTTCTAGACTACTTCTCAGTGCCAACCTTAGGTCAACCCTGGCCCTATCTTTTTGCTTGTTTACCAGGCTGTAAACAATGCTCTAAGTCCTAGCATACCATGCCCATCATGAGTGTACACAATTTTTTGTGTTTGTGTGGGTGTGTCTGATATAGAGGAAGCTTGAAATATGGGAACCTCTTATGGCTATAGGCACCTGGCCCTTGCTGCATCCTCTTTGGCTTTGTACAATCTCTTTATGTCCTGCATCATTCATGCTTAGTTCTGGAAGTCGAGTTCATAGAAGAAGAACTACATGCTAGGAACTAGACTGTACGCATCTATGGAAGCTGGCTCGGTCCCCGGGGTAAGCTCAATGCTTCTGACTCTGCAGTCACTGTCATTCAACAAGGTCGGGTGGACAGGGAAGCTAGAGGTAAACTTGGGGAAAGCAAGAAAAAGCTGGAAATCATGAAGGCAGTTGCAACCTGTGGTGTGCGGGAGCTAGCTTCTACTAACTAATCTGAGCTGCTTATTGACTAAGCTGATCATTATGTTTTCAGGATTTTTCTGATTCAGCCATTAAACATAGCTATCACTAAAAGTTAAGTCACATAAACTTGAAACTAATCAAATTACATTAAAAACAAAGGTAATCAATTTCTAAAACTCATGACTTCCTAGTCAGGTTGCTGGGTCTTACTGTTGTTTTTGTTCTTAGGTTTGCTGTATATGCTGCATCTGCATGGTGGAAATGTCACACAGTGGTGTACAGATTGTGCATCTCTTTCTTTTCTTTCTTTCTTTTTTTGACACAGAGAGAGCACACATGTGAGAGAAAGCTAGAGAAACAGAGAGAGAATCAGTGTGCTAGGGCCTCAGCCACTGTAATGGAATTCTAGACACTTGTGTCACCTAGCGAGCATGTTCAACCTTGCACTTGCCTCACCTTTGTGCATCAGGCTTAGGTAGGTAGGATCTGGAAAGTCAAACGTGGGTCCTTAGGCCTCACAGGCAAGCATCTTAATGGCTTAGCCATCTCTCCAGCACTGATACTATTTTTTCAAGTGAGCAAAACAGTAGCTTGCTACATTGGTAAACAAATAAAGTTGGAACATACCTCATTGTAGTTTCATTTTTGTCTTACTTGTTAACATAAACAAAAATATCAACCAATATTTGTGTTGCAACTGCACCTGGAGAGATGTTGCTAAACATGTGCCAGCACTTGATGGGTGGCTCAAGGACAGAAAACATGTCAGCATATGTTTCCTGGATGTCTCCAAGAAGAAACTGGCATCCTTTGTTGCAGAGCTAAACATGTACCTGGCCTGTGACTGAGGAAACATCAAAGAAGGAGACCCAGCAACAGTGGGAGGAGGTCAAGTCTTGTGTCCTCAGACCAGCAAGATGAGTCCGCAGTTGGGGGCATTGTGTGCAAGCTGAAACACCACCTGCTGTCTTCCTGTGACCTTCAGAGAGAAATGGTCAATGAATGCTTCATGTCTGCCTCCAATTTTGGACAACTTTCTCAAAGAGCCACTTTGAACCTGAAAGCATGGAGGAAAATAATTCTGAGAATTGAAGTTCCAGCTGAATTAGGTTGACATACCCCCCCCCCCCACTTTCTTTTCTCCAAGACATAACATGAGGCTGGTCTGTGTACTTACTAGGCAGTATAGCTGTCCTTAGATCTGGTAGTTCACACCTGGTTGTTGTAAACCTGTAGGTGTGTGTATATATATCCAACAGATAGAATCAGAGGTCGAGGGGTGGATAGTCCTCTTCCTGGCCCTTGCTTTTTATTTTGTTTTATTGTATGAACATATTGCCTAATGGTCATATTCCCATTAGATTATACTCTTATATTCCCTCTTCCTAGACCCTGTTCCACTGAGGGCCCTCCTAGTGGGATTATTGGTATTTGCTGTGGGATCATAAATGTAGTAATAAGTCTTTATGGGGGTACAATGCGTCAGAATATGCCTTCCCACCTTGTAGTTTGTACATTCTTTCTGCACCCCCTCTTTCACAATGTTCCTTGAGAATTGGCTGGTATGTTGTATGTCTCCTTAGTGTTGAGCCTCTGATTTTCTGCTTACATGAGTTTTGAGTCTCCTTAGTGTCTACTGTCATCTCCCTGGAGGAGGTTCTCAGGCTGACTGCGAAGCAGCCCTCATATGTAATCACAACTTCCTATGTAATATTTCCTGGACCTGGACAGGTATGCTATAGATGATATATCTCATGCTAGCCTGTCAGATTTCTTTACTTCTGATGAGTCTAGAGTCTCCCTGGTATTTGTTATCATCTGTAAAAAGCAGATTCTCTAACCAAGAGTGAGGCAGCATAGATTAAAAGGGATAAAATATACTTTTAGAAGATTTAACATTTTTATTTTTATTTATTTATCTGCAAGGAGAGAGAGACAGCGAGAGACAGAGAGGCAGAGAGAATGAGTACACCAGGGAGTCCTGCTACTGAAAATGAACCCCAGATGCATGAGCCACTTTGTGCATCTGGCTTTATGTGGGTCCTGAAGGGACTGAATCCAGTTAATCAAGCTTTGTAGGCAAGTACCTTAACCACTGAGCAATCTCTCCAGCCCTGGAAGACTTTTTGATAGACATAATCTCTACTCTTATTCAAAGAACAGGGGAAGCTTCCCTCTAGGTCTATGACCGTCCAAGCCGTACACCTCTGAGTTGGTTCTCAGTACCAGGTATGAATTCCCTCCCACTGATCAGGCCTCATATTCAGTCAGAGAGCTGTTAATTACCCCTATAGCCTGTGTGCCACTATTGTGCTGGTTCTTGCCTTTGATTTTGACTCATCATTTGGTGAGAAATTGGGAGGATAGAAGAGCTTTAGTTTTTCTGGAATGGAAGCTGGATTCTAACATTCACCAAGCACTGAGCTAGGCCCCATGTGGAGCCCTGGGAGCCGCATAATGACTACTACCAACCCTGCCTTCAAGGAGGAAGGGAAGTGAGGCTGGGAGGTGGGAGAGACTGGAGCTTCTAGGTACTGCTCTTCACAGATGTCACCTTGCTCTATGCTCCTGCCAACATAGCAGTGCCCCTCACTGTGTGCTTACTGCCTTCATGCTGTGGTAAGCCCCCCACCTTGACTCTCAGCCACCTGTCTAACCTCATAGGTATCCCTCCGATGGTCTTATGCTTCCCCACCACTCTTCTCTCCAAGTACTCCCATGCTTGCATGCTCCTCAGCCTAGAATGCCACCCTGTTCCTTTTCCTATGGAGAAGAACTGTCTTCTCACAGTCCTCCTCCATAACACTCTTCTGTTTCCACCAAAACAATCTCCCTTTCCAAGGAGAGCACACGTCATATAGCTTGCATCTTTACTGAATCCCAACAATGACTTGTTAATTGATGGCCTTTTATAGGGAATCCAGCATGTCCCAGGCACCAGGCCAAGTACATCATGGGCACTGTTTCCACTGCATTATTTTAGGTGCCCTGGGGGCATGTGTTCCAATCACCTATTCACAGAGGATGGAAAGTAAGCTCAGCAAAATTCAGTATAATATTCCAAGTGCAATGCCACCAAGTGGTGGAATGAGCATCTGCGTCTGGGCTGTTCTCTCCTTTTGATTTTATTTAAGCTTTTTATTTATTTTCAGAGACTGGGTTTAGCTATGTAACCCAGGCTGGACTTGTGATCATCTCACCTCAGCCTGCCTAGTGTTACGCAGTTTATGACCATATCTAAAAATGATCAGAGCATTTAATAACATTTAACATGTTCATGATTTTTTCCCAAGGGTGGTGGAAGAAAGCCCTTAACAAAATGGAATGTAATTTTCTCAATCCAATAAGGTGAACATACCAAGAACTCCAAGTAAATCTTCTTCATAAAAAATTTTAGAACCCCTCCAACCAAATCAGGACAAAGGCAAGAGTGGCTACTTTGCCAGCATTATTCAAAAGCTGTCCCAGAAGTCTAGCTAGGTGTCTACCACTATCCCTAACTCCC
The DNA here is from genome assembly GCF_020740685.1 of Jaculus jaculus. Classification (NCBI taxonomy): domain Eukaryota; kingdom Metazoa; phylum Chordata; class Mammalia; order Rodentia; family Dipodidae; genus Jaculus; species Jaculus jaculus. Next base: position 79,958,923 of record NC_059110.1, on the reverse strand, counting down.
GAAGCTGTTCTTAACCTCTAGGGTATGTGGGATGCCTATTTAGGATAACTGGGGGCTGTGTAAATACCAGATCTTTGGGCTAAGATGGCAGAAACCATAGGAGAATTGAAGATGGTAGGTGACTATTTTCCAAAAGGTGGTGGGGTCATAGCCCTGTGTGCTGCCTGCCCCTCTCTTGCCCCTAAATAACTAATCCTTTTGTGACAACTTCAGCCAGAAGGGGGCTCAACTCAACAAAGAACAGACTTGCCTCAGCTATGGAAGGCACCAGCCACCTGCATTTGTCATAAAAATGGCTCCCAAGCACAACTCCACTTCCCACCTCCTCAGACTCAGACAGGAAGGTTGTCAGCCTCACTTGTCATATCTGACTGAGAGACAGCAACGGCATGTACGTAGGAGGCACTAAAGCAGGGGATCCCTTAATAGATCAGGTGTCTCTCAGCTCTAAGGCTGGTTGGGGAAACAGAGCACCCTTTCCCAGTGGGGACTGGGGCCAGAGAGGTGAGACACTGGGTAAAATTAATGGAGGCACCAAAAAAAACTTAGTAATTATAATTCGTGGTGTATTAGTATAATATCTGAAAACCCAAATAAATAGAACACACCCACAAGGAAACAATGTCACCATTTAAAATCAAGATAGGATTAGTAGCATAGATATCTTTGTCCTGACTTCTGAGAGGCCAGCTGTGTGGTGTGACAAGCAGGTCAGCCGGCCTTTTCTGCCTCTAAAATTCCATAGAACAGTGATAATCTCCAGTGTGCTTGCTGCAGAACCTGTGGAACCGAGCGGCATTTTATCCATCTGTGTACCCCTCCACTCACTCATCTGCCATCTGTAAGAATTTGTCTATGCAAATAATTGTCCCATTTGAAAATACTGTTATATTTGTGGCTTCCTCTCCAGTTCTTACTCTAGAACGGTTTTGAATAACACTGCCAAGTGTGGCCACTCTTGCCTTTTTCATGATTTTATTGGGGGTAGGGGGACCTAAAATATCACTATACAAAAGGTTTACTTGCAGTTTTTGGTATGTTCGCTTTATTAGGTTGAGGAAATTACATTCTATTTATACTGTGTTAAGGGCTTTCTTCTACCTTCCTTGAAAAAAGTATCATGAACACGTTGAGTATTACTGAATGCTCTGAGCATTTTTAGATATGAGCATGTATCTTTTCTCCATTAATCTGTTAGCATGTTGAGTTAAATCAATGCATTTCCTAATATGGAGCTACCTTTTTGTTTCTGGGATAAGCTCTTTTAGAAATATATTTTCTCTACTGTTGGAATATACTTGACAGTATTTGGGATTTTTGTAGTTATGTTAATAAACATACTCAAATTATGGCTTTTCTTTTTATCGAGAACTGTATTATATGAACATATTGCCAACTGGCCATATTCCCATTGTGTTTTCCTCTTCTGTTCTTTCTCCTTCCCTTCTCCTGAGGGCCCTCCTCAGTGGGGTCATCAGTAATCACTGCAGGGTCATGAATGCACTAGTGGATCTGTGTAGGGTGACAATGCCTCAGACTACACCTTCCCACCCTGCGACTCTTACATTGACTCTTCTTTTCTGGTTCTGTCATTGTCTAGTTTTGGTAGTAAAGTAAGATCACCCTCTTACTTCCCAACTGTCTGAAACAAAGCTTATATAGAATAGGAGTTTCATACAACTTGTTTCAGTAAAGGTCTGGCCTTGGGAAAAGGAAGAAAACTTTTTTATTACTCATTTCATTTTCTTAATGTTATTGGTTTATTCTAGCACTTTACTTCTTTCCCAGTCAGTTTTCCTAATTTATGTTTTTAGAGAGACTTGTCCATGTCCCATTGATTTTAGCTGTTCATAGTTTTCTTTTATGCTTTCAAATTTTTATTACACTTTGCTTTCTTGTTTGAGGATTGTCTATTTGGTTGATCTTTCATTTTATCTTTTGAGATAAGGCTTCACAGAAGTGCATCCTGGAACTCATTGTGTAAGCACAGGCTGGCTCCAACTAATAGTAATGCTCCTGCCTCAGCTTCCTGAGTGCTGGTATTACAGGATGTGCAGCCACACCTGACTTGATTTTGCTACTTTTCTTTTTTAAAGAAGCTAGTTTAGAATTGGCATAGTGGAACATACCTGCAATCTTAGCACTTGGGAAGCTAAGGTAGGAATATTTTGAGTTCAGAGCCAGCCTGGGTATACAGGGAGACTTGTGTCAACAAAACAAGCAAGATAAAAATTTTGAGAACTTACCTCAAATACTATCTCCATTACATTGATTTTTGTCATTATTATTATCATTATTATGTAATTATTATTATTTCCTTTTTAAAGATATTTTATTTATTTGTTTATTTGAGAGAGAATGAGAGAGAGAAAGAGGTACAGGGGTGGAGAATGTGCCAAGGTCTCTAGCAACTGCAAATGAACTCCAGATGTATGTGCCTCCCTGTGCATCTGGCTTACTTGGGCTCTGGGTAATCGAACCTGGGTCCTTAGGCTTTGTAGGCAAGTACCTTAACCACTAAGCCATTTCTCCAGTCCTATTATTTTCTTTATTCTACCCTGATTCTGTTCCTAATTCTCATTTTCATTTTTCCTTCCTTCTTTCTTTACTTATCTTTCTTTTTTCCTCCCTCCCTCCTTCCCTCCCTTCCTTCCTTCTTTCCTTTCCTTTCCTTTATTTTCCTTCCTTCCTTCCTTCCTTCCTTCCTTCCTTTTGCCAGGGTCTGTCTGTATAGTCCAGGCTAGTCTTGAACTCAGGAACTTCCTGCCTCAGTCTCCTAAGTGGTGGGATTACAAGAATATGCCACAATGTCTGGCTCTTTTATTAGCTCCTTGAATTAAACAAGGAACTCATTTGTTTTTAATCTTTCTTGTTTTTTAAGAAATACATTGAAAGGTGAAGTTTCCCCTTGGGAGTAACTAATCATGCTCCACAAATTTTCATTCAATTTTAAATATTTAATTTAATTCTAAATATTTCATTAATCTTCATTGTGATTTTTTTGCTCATGTTATTTAGAACTAATTTTTTATTTTCCAAATACATACTAGCTACATTTTTTGAATTTTCAAAACACATATTTTTAGTTATTTATTTGCAATTAGAGAGGGGGGGCAGAGGATGGGCATGCCAGGGCCTCCAGCCACTGCAAAGTAACTCCTGTGCTACTTTGTCATCTGGCTTTACATAGGGACTGGGGAATGAAACCCGGGTCGTTAGGCTTTGTAGGGAAATGCCTGAACTACCGAGCCTCCTCTGCAGCCCCATTTAATGAACTCCAATAGAAGTGCCTAGGGCGAAGAGCAAACAGTATGAGACATACTTCTTCATAATGTGTTGATATTGTTTTTGTGACCTGGTCCAAAGTCAGTTTTTGTAATATGTAATATAATACATGTAATATAATACGTTCAATGTGTTATTATAATACGTGTCAGAAAAGAAATAATATGTTTATTAGAACCAAGGCTCCATATTTATCTCTTATATCAAGCCTTCTGGCTATGTGGTTCAAATAATCCATAGCCTTACTGACTGCTCCACCCTTTCTGAGGAAGGGCATTGGATGGTTCCTTTGTGGGTGGATACTTGTCAGCCTCTCCTTGTTTCTCACCAGGCATTGGATGCTTCCTCTGTGATTGGGTATTCATCAGCCCTTCCTTGTGACTCTACCAGGCATTGGATGCTTCCCCTGTGGTTGGGTATTCATCAGCCTCTCCCTTTGACTCTTATCAGTCATTGGGTGCTTCCTCTGTGGTTCGGTACTCTTCCTCCTCTCCTTGTGATTCTATCAGTTTTACTTCCCATGTCTAAGACACCACATGCAGACTTAGAGAATTTCATGATTATTATGTCTCTTTGTTGGACTGTGTTCTTTTTGTTGTTATGTATCATAATGCTTCTTTAGTCTTATTTCAGCTTTTTCTTCAAATTTTGCATCAAATTTTTCTTTAATATTACCCAGTATGGTTCCTTTTTATTCCTTTATTTCAAATTTTCTCTGTCTTATAAAAATAACATATAACTAGATTTTTAAAAATCTGATCCAATTTTCTGCTCTTTAATGGCTAAGCCTGATGTATTCACATTTTGTGGCGGGGTTGTTGCGATCATAATTTGTGGTTTTCTTTAGCTGCTTTTCTACTCTATAAGTTGTTGTTAGATTGACAAAGTTTTCTACTATTCACACTTTCCTACTCTTGCTGAGTTGGTACTACAAATTGTACTTCTTTATTTTTTGTTTGTTTTAGGTAGGGTGTCATTTTACATGACTGGGAGAGAGGTGGGGAGAGAGAAAATGAGATAAAGATTGAGAGAGATAATGGGTGCACCAGGGCTTCCAGCTACTGCACATGAATTTCAGATGCATATACCATCTTTTATATCTGGTTTTACATAGGAACTGGGGAATTGAACTTGGGTCATTGGGCTCACAAGATAGAGCTCTACCCACAGCTCTTGTCCCCTTGGCTCGAATTCAGCAGACCTACAATTCATCCTGCCTCTTCTCTTTGTCTTTTATGAACCTTTCTATACTAAAATGACACTTATCTTGCTGTTAAAAGTGGCTTCCTTTTTAGTTTCCACTATCTTATCTTTGAGTGCCATGAGCTGGGATCAGGAAGAGCTACAGCATGAACGTGCAGTACCATCTTGGCTACAAGGATCCTTCCAGTGTTTTAACTATCTTTAGTTATTACTCATAACCTAATATTCTAGTTGATGAGAGTCCATCTCTTGAGATTATTTTGAGGATGAAGTGCAATTTTCCAGTAAGATCTCTCCTCACAGACCCTGAGACAAAGAAAAGCTGAATAAAAGGTAGCTTTGATGGCCACTGTTTTCCTGTTTGTCTATTCTCCCACAGGCTTACTCTGGATTCAGCTGACAGAACTGCAGAACCAAGGTGAGCTTGAGGATTCCAGCTGTGCTACATCTGTTCCAGTCACAGGCTCCTCTTTCAAGGACACATGAGCTTTGCTTGGCATGTTTTCTCTTCAAGAAGTTGTTTTCATGTTTTCTTTTTCAGAATTTTTTTGACTTATAATGAGTTGTACAAAACACTAACAAAGAGTACTGAATCACTGTAAGCCATGTTATGCATGTACAGCTTTGGGGGAAAAACTCCACTAAATTCTAAACCCTTAAGAGGCCTAGAGTTAAAGCTTTGTTCTGCTATTGACTGATCATAAGTTCATTTTGGGCAAATGGCTTTACTCTTTGAATGAGCTCTCCACTCTGTGAGTGCAGGACTTAGTGTTGACTTCAAAGAGTGGCTGCATAGCTCAGGAGACACGGACTCCCAGCTTATGTTATATTTAAAGCATTCAAATAGTCTGTAAATAATTATTGCAACATGCTCTGACATAATGCTAGTCAATGTTGGTATCTGCAAGGGATTGGTTCTAGGATCTCCTGAAGCTACCACAATCTGTGGATACTAAGGCCCTTAAAAACAGCGGTATACAATATGCATATACCTTTGTGTGAAGGGACAGCAAAAGAAAATCTTCTCTTAACAGACTGGGCCTTGCTATGAGTGTGGCCAAGATCCAAATCTTGTTTCAATCCATGAGTTCCTCTGGAGTTATGCCCAATATGCACAGTCAAGGGATGTTGGAATTTATTTGTCCATGAGCCCCTGGGTTCAGGACAACTGGTAGAGGCATGGAGACTCGGGGCCTAGGTTCTTTTTTACTTTTAGAGGAATTATTTGTTTACTTATTTATTAATGAGAGAAAGTGAGAGAGAATGGGTGTAGCAGGGTCTCTAGGCACTAAAAATGAGTTCCAGACACATGCGTCACTTCGTGTATTTGGCTTTATGTGGGTACTGGGGAATCCAACCTTGGTCACTAGACTTAACTGTGGAGCCATCTCTGCAGACTCACAGCTGGGATTCTCAATTTCTGATATCTTAGGCCTGGCAGGCCACCAAAGACTGAAGCTTTCCTCTTCAGAAGATGCTTTGATGATTCACAATGGCCAAGGCTGAAACCCAGGGCAAACATCACGATTTCAGGTAGGCCAATTTATTTTCTTTTGGACTCTGGAACTATTCATTTGGCCCTAATTGAATATTTGGGACCACTGACCCTTCTTCTATCACTATCATGGGGGCTGATGGCCTTGTTTCTAAGCCTTTAGAATCTCAGCTACTTTCCTGTGTCCTGGATACACTGACTTTTACTCTCTCTACCCTGGTCCCTACCTGCCCTGCTTTGCACCCAAGTCAAACTATCTAAATTTCATGTTACTCTTTCTATCTACCGACTCACAGACCAGATAAGAACTCTCCTTCTCTGCACTCCAGGGCATGCCTCCCCCACTTTCTCACTCCTAGAACCTTTGACATCCAAAGTTAATCCCATAATTTGGGATATTGAACACCCCTCAGTAGCCACATACCTCCTGCCTGTACAAGTCATCCTAAAAGACCCCACACTCTTCTCTATTTGCTGAGGCAGAGACATTCCCTCTTCTCAGTCCAGAGGTATTCTGAATTACCATAACAGGAGATGGTTCCAAAATACCAGATCTAGTCTGAGCAAGGCCAGATGGAAGGAAGGAGAGAGCACTGGGATGCTTACATTTTAAATCATCTCTATATTGCTTATAGTACCAAATGCAATGTAAATGTTTAGTAAGCAGTTGGTATAGTCTGCTGTTTAAGGAATAATGATAAGAAAAAAGTTTGTGCATACAGTACATACAATTTATCTTCAAATATTTTCAATCTGCACTTGATTAAATCCGTAGGCAGGAAATCCGTGAACACACAGAGTTGATAACATCATGATAGTTTAAATGTTATGATGTGGCATGACACACTGGAATTCCTCCACCCCTAATTAGGACAGACAGATGTCCACAGGTGTCTACATATGTGCAACACTGGAAATAAGATACACACCAGTCACAGCTGGTGCCATGTCCACTGAGAGAGTGTCACTTGCAGCCGGATTGTAGAGTCAGATGCTTCCCACAGCCATATGCTAGAGTCATTTTTCTCAAAGGACAAGGTCAAAGTTGTATTAACAGGAGGAACAACCTTTTCTCATGAGGGAAAATGATTGCCTGTTATGATGCAGTATGTGTGTGACTTACATTACATAAACTAAGGAGGAAACCTGCCATGGGAAGAATCCGAATGGATATTTGGGGCTCCATCTTCTCCCCCTTGGAATGGAAGTCTTCTCTTGCCACTTTGGCTATTTTTGTTTAAATAAATGTTTCACTTTAGAATACTTTGAGATTTAAAGAAAATATTTAAGAATATTGCAGAGTCCCATATCCTCCCACACCCATTATTCCTCTGCGCACACCCTTTCACTCATGAGGATGGAGCAGGAAAGAGGCTATTCTAGGCTCTGGCAGAAGGGTGTCAACTAAACAGAAGGACCCCTAGAGATGGAAGGATCCACCAGAGGATGGGTGCTGCGGTTTGCATGTGGCTTGTATCCGAAGGTCCACGTTCTGGAATCTTGTCCCCAGTGTGGTAGAGTCAAGGTGGTAGACATCTAAGGGGTAGAGCCAAATGAGAGATAGCTCACTGGGAGGCATTGCCATTGGAAGGGATTAATACTGATGCCATGGAATAACAGTCCTTGTGAGAGTGAGTTCTTACAAATAGAGCAAGACTAGTCTGGCTTCCTAGCTTGCCATGTGGTCTCTCTCTTTCCTTATCACAGTGTTATATGTCATGTTGTAATGCGCTCAAAAGGGGACCCTCAGCAGAGACTGAACAAATGAGGCTGTCTGATCTTGAACTTTTGTCATCCAATCACAGGTATTATATTATAGCAACGGAAAATCACTAATGCAAGGAGGTAGAGAAGTAGGGATGGAGGAGAGAATAAAGAAGATCTCTACTCTTGGTACAAGAGATTGCAACAGACACTGAATTCTCTAAATTTCCAGCCCCCTTTCTTCCCCACAGGTGATTAAAAACCCATTTGGATCATAAGAAGAGGGACTTTGCAACACCTGCATTGTCTTTCTTAATACTTTCTAGAGAAAACACATATTGCCAAATAAGATGTTACCAGACAGGTGAAATCCAAATTCATTTATGTAAAGAACCATTTTTAAAAGATCTCAGAGAAGTTAGTATCCACCTTATATTTGCAATGACTCACGTTTTATTGTTCTGATTTGAGGTTTGGGTCTGCCTCAAAAGGTCATGGGAGTCCCCAGAGAGGGAAAGGTTGGCCACCTGGAGCAGTCTCTTCCTATATCCTCATGATAACTATGTGAAAATTTCATTTGAGGTTATACATATTTTATGAGCATTGTATCAACACAATTTTATGATTCCTGTCTCAGATCAGTATGGACATCAGAGAGAGGTTGTGAAGAATTACAAATGGAAGGTTTGCTTGCACCCAAGGGCTAGGATTTGTCTAGGTGGATTGGGGCTCTGGAGAAGGAAGAAGGCTCAAGTAATGTGAGGACAGATGGACAGTTTCAGAAGTCCGATTTCTGGCTGTAGCCTCCTGAATTATCCTGGCCTGAGTGCTTTCTGTTTCTCCCTAAGTAACTGGGATGCTTGCTGTGTTAAACTGTTCCTGGACATTTTCCTCTGGGCCTCAAGGCTTACAAATTGTGCCTACTTATGTGCAACTAGGTGATCCTCCAAGGGTCTGTCTGCACAGGGTGACTGACAAGTCTATTTGTCCAGACAATTGCTCAGGCTGGTTTGTCCATCGAACAGAGTACCTTGTTCTGGTTTCTGGTAAACGGAGTTTGCAGTGGGGCTAGAGCTGAGGACTGAGAACTGAGTGGCAGGGAGGGGTTTGGAGTGGGCCTTCTCTTTCCTAGTAGTCTGAGATGGGCTGCTGCAGGTCTGAAGCAGGGATCCCCAGGCCTCTGAAGATGGGGAGTGGTGTTATCATTCTCATTTAATGATGGAGACACTGAATTCAGCTGTTTTTCCTAAAGCTACATGTTTCACTTGGTAGCATTTGGACTCTGCTTGATAGGCTTAGAGTGAGTACAGTGTCCTCTCTGATGCTGAATTGGTGAGGGGAAATGAAAACAGCCTTTGCTTGATTTTAATTTTTTTGTTTTTGTGAGTGGGGGAAAAATGTGATGAATATTTTTAGGTCTTCAGTTGATGTTGTCTGAAGAACTGAGCATGCTTTCTTTTCAGAGCTTATCACAAGTCAGCATACAATGTGAACCTGGACTTTGGGTAGCCACTTCTGCCCCCTCCACACCTTCAGCTTGCTCATCTGACTAATGGGCCACATGAGTACATGCTGTGAAAGGCACAGCTGAGCCAGAGATAAAAAGACATGATCCTGGAGGCCAGGAATTTGGATTTTTTTAAATCTCATTTCTGGTTCTTAAAATCTGTGATTTTCAGAGACATTTATCATACTAATAACTGGGGGCTAACTCCACAATGCACGACCCATTTTCAATAATAAGGAGGGTCTAATGGGAGGGGGTAGATCACAGATGAGCCTAAATAATGGTACCAAACTGCCTGTATTTACTGAAAAGAAAACTAATAAATTAAATTAAAAAAAAAATCTGTGCAAGTAAAAAAAAAAAAAAAAAAAAGTCAATTGAAACTGAATTAAATACCCTAATTTAAAACCAGAAATGCTGAAACTGCTAGAGGAAAGCATAGGGAACACACATCAAGTTCCAGGAAAAGGCAAAAACCTTCTGAACAGGACTTCACTGGCATAGGAAATAGGCCCTAGAATCAACAATGGGGCTACATGAAATTAAATTAAGTTTCTAAACAGCAATGGAAACTACAGGGTGGGAGAAAATCCTTGCCAGCTACACTTCAGATAGTGGTTTATACCTAGAATATATAAAGAACTGCAAAAATTAAACATCAACTCCCCTCAAACTGCTAGTAAAAAAGTGGGCTAATGAAATGAGCAGATAGTTCTCACAAAGATATAAAACAAATGGCCAAGAAATATTTTTAATTTGTTTTAATTTTATTTTTATTTTTTATTTTTATTTTTTGTTCATTTTTATTTATTTATTTGAGAGTTACAGAGAGAGATAGAAAGAGACAGAGAGAGAGAGAGAGAGCGATTGAGAACGGGTGCGCCAGGGCTTCCAGCCACTGCAAACGAACTCCAGATGCGTGTGCCCCCTTGTGCATCTGGCTAACGTGGGTCCTGGGGAACCGAGCCTCGAACCAGGGTCCTTAGGCTTCACAGGCAAGTGCTTAACTGCTAAGCCATCTCTCCAGCCCCTTTATTTTTATTTTTATTAATTAATTAGATACCGAGGGAGAGAGAGAGAAAGAGAGAGAGAGAGAGAGAGAATGGGCATGCCAGGGCCTCTAGCCACTGCCAACAAATTCCAGATGGATGCACCACAATCTGCATCTGGCTAAAGTGGGACCTAGAGAATCAAACCTGGGTCCTTAGGCTTCACAGGCAAGCCCCTTAACCACTAAGCCATCTCTCCAGCCCCCAACAACTATTTTTTTAAAAAATTTTTAACATCCTTAGCCATCAGGGAAATGTAAATTAGAAACCATTTTGAAATTTTATCTCAACCCAGTGGTCAGAGTGGCTATCATCATGAGAACAAATGTCCTTATTCAATGTTGGTGGGCATGTACAATGGTGTGGCTACCATAGAAATCAGTGTGGAGATTTTGCAACAAGCTGAAAATTGAAGAAAACCTTATGGCCTAGCTATACCCCTCATGTGCATAGGGCCAGAGGATTCTATATTCCATTTCAAAGATACTTAGGCATCCATGTTTCTTGCTACTCTATTTAAAATAGCTAGGAGAAGAACTCCACCTGAACTGACAATTGGATGTATATGGATGACCAATCATCAAAAAAGTTAATTTAACCATTAAAAAAAGGAAATTACAAGATTTGCAGGAAAATGAATGGATCCAGAAGAGATCACACTAATAAGATCTACCAGGCTCAGAAGGTCAAACACTGCATGTTTTCCCTCATATATGAATCCAAACTTTTAAAGGTTTGTATGTAAACACAAGGATTGAGAGTGGGTATAAGCTATATAACTAGATAGGAGACCACAAGAGCAGAACAAGAGATGCTCAGAAAGATGGGGAGGGTAGAAGGACTCATGACATGAAAGTGGAAAGCGGGCTATGGTGGAAGAAGGGTAGGGGTGGGGAGAGTACTTCTAGGTGGGAGGGAGAGAGGGAAAGGGAAACAATAAAAACAAATTCTGTTTGAAAAACACCATAATGAAGCCTAATTCTTCTCCTCCTCCTTTTTTTCCTTTCTCTTCCTCTTCTTTCTCCTCCTCCTCCTTCCTCCTCCTTCCTCCTCCTCTTCTTCTTCTCTTCTTCTTCTCCTTCTCCTCCTTCTTCTGTTTTTGTTTTTGAGCTAAGGTCTCACTCTAGCCCAGGCTAACCCGGAATTCACTATGTTGTCTCAGGTTGACCTCAAACTCAAAGCAATACTTCTACCACAGCCTCCTGAGTGCTGAGATCAAAGGCATGTGTGCCACCATGTCCATCAAGTCTAATTCTTTATTTTTTATTATTTATTTATTTATTTATTTCAGAGCGACAGACACAGAGAGAAAGACAGATAGAGGGAGAGATTGAGAATGGGCGTGCCAGGGCTTCCAGCCTCTGCAAACGAACTCCAGATGCGTGCGCCCCTTGTGCATCTGGCTGATGTGGGACCTGGGGAACCGAGCCTTGAACCAGGGTCCTTAGGCTTCACAGGCAAGCACTTAACCGCTAAGCCATCTCTCCAGTCCAAGTCTAATTTTTTATATGATAAAAAATAAAACTTAAGAAATGAATCTGTGACCATATCGTGTATAAGTCATCTGTCTTCTCCCCTCTAACCCCCACAGCTTCAGCAGCCCTGACTGGGCAATGCAAGGATAGCCATTGCTTGTGTTACTTAGAGAGTTGATGTAAGGACCTAATCAGACTGAAAACACGGAAGTGCCTGGAACACCTCAAAGGGTTAGCCAAGTGGTTATGCTAGAGCCCTTTGGCTTGCAGTGCAAAGTTGCAGCATGAGGAAGCAAGGATGCCTGCCAAGCTTGGATGGGGTGTGCTGTGATACTTGCTTTTTTACCCTAAGGAGGCATTTGGTCCAAGCATGAGTGTGAACCAACATGGGGCCAGGAAATAGGATGCAGGCTGGTTCACACCCATGCTTGGTACTGTCTCATCGTACCTCCCTTCTCTTACCCCTCCTGTGCACTGAGTGGCAGGAGAGACGGTCTGCTGTGTACACTGAGGGTCTGCCAGAGTGTGGATGCAGAGGCAGGGAGGGGCACCGTCTACTGGGGATAGAACTTAAAGGTAACTTGATTTCTTTCACTGGTTATGGCCAAGGTTGTCGGCAGAATTAGTAGTGTGTTACATGATTTCTGCATGGGTAACAAAACTCAGAGATAATGAATATGGCCAAGTCTGAACTTAAAATAGTTACCTACGCATCCATCATGGGTAGAAGCAGGAGCCAGAATGAAGCTCAAGGTGTCTCAGCCTTCGGCGAAGTCATTTTTCCCCTGGTTGCAGCCCCATGAGTCTCCCCATGCAGGGCCTTCACACCCAGAAACAGAGAGAAGGGAATAGGATCAAGACTGGTTCAAGACTAGACACACCTCACAGCTTGTTCCTTCTGTGCCTAGTATTTGACCCCACTGTCAGCTCATCAGACCCTAATCCTGGTTCAGCCCGGGGTCCCAGATTTTCATCTTCCTTCTCACTATGACAAGGTATCCCCTTTCTAACAGCTGGGTCTATTTCTGCCTCTAATTCTTTTAGCTAGCATGAGGCCCTGTGCCCTTCCTTGTCCCGCTGCCTGTACTTTCTCAGAGGCAACAGCTTGTCTTTGCACCTTACCCTTATGTTGGTGCCTGTGGATCAGGGACAGGCAGCAAGACCATGTGCCCTGAAGGCCTGTCCTGCTCCCGCCCCCCTCGACTTCATAATAAACTGGTGAGACAGATTATAATTATTCTCATTCTACAGAAGAGGAGGCTGAGGCTCAGAAAGGCTAAGGGACTTACGCAGTGTGACATAAGTGGTGGAAGTAGGACTCTAACCCACATCAACAGGCTTGCATTAGGCCTTGGTGCAATCATCAGATTGTGTGATGTGGTCAGGGCCTGGTTCCCCAAGTGATATATTTCTGGAGCTGGAAATCTTCCATCTGGGCTGTCACTGAAGTCTGGACTTTCTGAGACAGCAGATCACACACAGGGTTCTACTCCAGGCCTGTTTTGTGATGGTAATTCAGATATTTCCTGTGGACACTTCGCTTTGACTCTGTTTCTCTGGCCTAATCAATAGTTTTGTGCATTACCCAGTGACCAAGCAAGACTCAGAGCCAACAGCAGTGAAAATAAAAGAAAGCTAACTCATGATACAGTTCAAGGGAACCAGACTTCATAATGACTTGGGTTTATCAAATAATATACAACAAGAATTTAAAGAAAAAAAGCACAGGGAAAATTCACCAATATTTCTGAGTTTATTGTAAGTCCATTTACAACAGAAAACAGCAGTTTCCTCATATTTCAAAAGATGCTAAATAATTATTGGCATGTCTCAGATAAAGGTCATTTTGTTCTGAACCAAGCTTTGTATGATATATCATTTAGGCTAATTTTTTTAGGGGTGTATGTGGGCTGGCAGCTCTGGATACTGTGATTGTCTTATTTCTGGTTCTTTTTGGGAGACGTGGTCTGTGTCCTTGTTCATAACAGTGCCAGGAAAAAAGGTCAGGTCTGTCTCTGCCCCTAAATCCTTTCACTGCTGCTACTCACTGTCTGGATACCAATTCTGTTATTTGCAATGCAATGAAAGAACCCAAAGGGTCCACCTTCTGCATTTTGCTCATGAGGAAACTATAGCCAAGGTCAACAGAACCTCTTTGGCTCTTCTTCATCTAGTGTCTTCTATCTTTCTCGAGCCTAAGCAGGATTCCTAAGACTGAGCTGGTGCAATTCTAGCCTGGAAGTAGGTAGTCAGGTATGTAGGTAGTTATATATATATATATATATATATATATATATATATATATATATATATATATATATATATATATAGAGAGAGAGAGAGAGAGAGAGAGAGAGAGAGAGAGAGAGAGAGAGATGAGGCTCTCTGGTGTAGACAGAGTCCCTTAATCCTAGATGACTGTGACCTTCATTCAGCATGACTGTAATGTGCTGAATGACTTGGCTCTGTTGGCCACAAGTAGAACCTTTTGAGCTCCCCACTCAGGGTCATTAGAGCCAGGGCCTATGCTGGGGTCAGGTGGGGTTTCAGGCAATGCTTCTGACACCAGAGGGTGATGTAGCACGGCTTCCAGGTTGCTCATCTCACTCAGCCCTCATCTTCTCATAGTATAAATATTAATTATAATGATTACAGTCCAAGCACTGTGCTAATCACTTTGTGCATGATGCAGTTTCTCTAGCAGCTATATAAGGCAGGTGTAATTTCCATTTTCTGGCTGAGTGTGGTGAAGAGCAGAGGGTCAAGTGACTTGCCCAAGAGCCCAGAGCTAGAGCATCTATGGAGCCTGGAGCTGAGCCTAGTTTTGCTTCAATCTAGAATTTGTTTTCCTAACCATGCAGGTGGCACCTTTCTCACCCATCTCAAGTCATAACGTGGGGTGCAGTTCTGCTCCTCCCAGCATGGTATTTCCTGGAAGTCCTTATTAGGTATGGGATGTGGTGGGGTGACGCCCAAGATTGTCACCTGTTGATGTCAATTGCTATGCTTCCTGGCCTCAAGTTCTAAGTACACCCTGGCTCTTTGCGTCCAACATTGGGAAGTGGGCTGTTTTAGCTCACTTTTCTCCTGATCAGAGGTGCAGCCTGTTCGAATCTCCACCTCTCTCTGGGCTGACTGAATGCTCAGCTCGGCCCCTTCTCAGTTCTGAAGCTGAGATTTGTTTACTAAGTAGCAGGCTTCCCTAGTAAGACAGGTTACACAGACAGCTTAAGGATTTCAGTCTTTGCACGTTAACATGCACAAGAATGATACCTTCCCAGAAAGGAAAACATCTCGTTTCTTCCAGTAAATAAAGGCTGGGAGGTGCATTTATTTAATGGGCTCTGTCCACAGCTAATCTAATTTGGTAAGTGATTTGGGGATGGGGAAAAATGCTGACCTGACATTTTGGAGAGAGGATTTGGAGGAAGGGGCTTAGAGAGCTGAACACGTAGGACTGTGAGCAGGAGGCTGAACAGGGCAACCCACTGTGGGTCAGGGTGTCCTGCCCACTCCCAGCACAACATGCGCACACACATGTCCACTTCCCTAATGCTAAGATTATAGGCATGTGCCACCACATCCAACCTTAAGAGATCTTTTGGGTTAGTGATCTCAAATAAGAAAATCCAGGATTATTCTGGCAGGCACAATGGAATCACGAGAGTCCCTTGTGAAACAGAGGAAGGCAGGTCCCAGGCAGGGAGAAGCAGTCATGAAGGAGGCCTAGGTGATGAGCTCTGAAGATGGAGGAAGGCAATCATGATCTAAGGGATGCAGGCAGCCTAGTGGAGGAGGGAAAGTCCAAGAAATGAGTTCTCCCTGGGAATCATGAGGTAGAGTGCAGCTCTGATGTGAGCCCATAAGGTCAGCGTGGACTTCAGAGCTTCAGCACTGTGGGGTTGCTTCTGTCTCTGCCCCTGAATCCTTTTCTGTGCTGCTCACTGTCTGGACACCAGTTCTGTTATTTGCAACACAACGAAAGAATCCTAAATCCAAAGGATCCCTGTGTCCACCTTCAGCATCTTACTTACGAGGAAGCTGTGTCCTAGAGGCTTACAAACTGTGTGATTTGTAAGACACTGAATTATAGCTGCAAGTGGGAGGTAGCAGAAGGAGCTGGGAAGGCCATGCATGTGGCAGGGGGATGCCTGGAGTCTCCAGACAGAACAGAGACAGGTGCACACATGAGTGGTAGAGGGTCTCTGCAGCCCTGGGATCAGAGCCAGGCAGGACAGACTCCACAATGGCTGAGAGGTGCTCAGATCCTGGCGATCACTGAGACCAGGGGTCAGGGGTAAGGGCTCAAGATGGAGACTTTGGGATCCAGTACTAGTAACTCCAGAAAATAAATAAAGGACCTGATTCCAGCAGGGATAGCTCAGGGTTAGGCTGTGTGCTTGGAAATCAGAGAGGAGGCTGCTCATTTGATCCTGCTCACAGATTCATTTGACCCACAATGGTTTGGTAAAAACATCTGGATCTCTACTTAGACTTGACATGTAAATGAAGTGCTGACTCACTTTATAGTAAGGGGTGATCTGCCATCATTGGCCCTACACTCTTGCCTGCTTCAGAGCATCTAGCCAAACCCACTGCATGTGGGATGTTCTGAGGGCAGGCAGGCCCTATAAGCCATGGAGGTGGAGCCCCCATCACCCTAAAGGAGACTCATAGGCTTTGTAGACTGCGTAGGGGGGCCTCCAGGGAAATGTCTGTGCCATGTGGGCTCCTCACAGCCTGGAGCCCTAGATACAGCTTGACAAGTGTGGAGTGCAGCGGGACTCTCAGCCACATTGATCCCGACACTAAGCTCCTATTAATGGAGTCAGAGAAGGCAATTGCTTTCTTGGCAGCCATAGGCTGCTGACGACTCACTAAGACCTCACAGCATTCAATGACATCCTGAAGGAGCAGCTGGAACATAAGCTTTGTAGTCATGGACGTCTCAGTCCAGCGTGGCTGCACTCTCTGTCATGTGGGCCATCACTCCAGCTGCCACACCAGCTCTCCTATGACCTGAACCCCTTTATATAGACTTAATCCACACTCAAAGGGCAGCTTGTCTAGTTGGCTAATAGTGACATTCCCCCCTCCCTTCCCAATGTGGCCAGCCCCTTACATTTACCTTCCCCAGGTTTATGATTCCCTGTGGCTTGTGCATGCCCTGTGTACACCTGGAAGCTTTTGATCTGACTCAAACGTATCTTCTTTGTTTTTCCTCCTCAGACTTACTCTAATGGGCATGATTTTGGCCTTGACCACTGGACTTGTACACTTTTTATTTTCCACATGAGGTCTGTTACTGGCCAGGAAACCACCCACCCACCCCCAGTCCCAGTGCTCAAGATCTTCCTCCAACAGCAAGATCTGTCTCTTCTACTTCCCTGATGCCTCTAGTCTTTGTTTCTCTCCATCCTCTGCTTAGTAGGATGTTCCACTTCACGCCATGCTCATCTGCTCCTGTCACCTCCTGCTCTTCAGTAGCAGCTGGAAATTCCTCTATAGAGGACAAACTCATCTACAGCAACTCAGTTCAGAATCTATCAGTGAATTGTTGCACTTTTTCAGACAAATCCCTGGTCTCATGCAGCCTCGTGGCTCAGCTCCATTCCCCCTAGTCCCTCTTCTGGCCACACTGATCTATTTGTAGCTCCCTCTCCCCCAGTCCTTCAGAAACATGGACAGTTATAGATGTTCTTTCCTTTAACTGGGCTCTGCTCCTATCCCAGCCTCCTCCCTGATTAACGTACTGTCCACAGCGCTGTGGATGCCACATTTTAGCACTGTACTCCCAAGCCACCTTACCTCCAGCATGAACTTGTCACCTTCTATGGTCATTACATACCAACTTGACCAATTTTTACTGACAACTTCATACTTATAGACAATATTATGGGATCATAATCTCCTACCACCTTCCCTTTTTCCCCACCTGAAGTCTTCCTCCACTGAATCTCTTCTTCTTTTCCAACTAGCCACTCTTCTATTTTGATGTCATCAGTTATTTCCTTCTATAACGCAGGTCTTGTATAGGTAGAATTAGCCACTGTGTGGTCATGAATGCTACAGCCAATTTGTATCTGCAAAACAAAATTCCAAAACACTCCTCTCTTTCCTTTGGCTCTTATACTCTTTCTGCCACCTCTTTCACAATGGTCCCTGAGCCTTGGTACAATGGTATTAGTTTTCCCCCAGGGCTTATTGACCTCCCAAGCCATAGCTTTTGAGTAGGTTTTCAGCACAAGGCAGGGATTCCTTGGTTAAGTTGTCCATCTTGATCCCCAAGCTGAAAGCTCCATCAAGGCAGAAACTCTCTTTTCTCTATGATCACCCCATTCCTGGCAGAAATCTGGGAAGTAGCAGATGCTTTATGGGTCCATATCAAATGAATGAATAACGAGAACTAAGCCAAGAACAGAGAAAGCCCTTGCAGGTACAGAGAAGCTCCTTCAGTGTTGTCTTGAGCCATTTTTTTAAGAGAGAGAGAGAATTGGCACACCAGGGCCTCAGCCTCTGAAATCAAACTCTAGATGCTTGAGCCACCTGGTGGGCATGTGTCACTTGCACTTTCTTCATCTTTGTGCATCTGGCTTATGTGGGATCTGGAGAGTAGAACGTGGGTCCTTAGGGTTCCCAGGCAAGTGTCCCAACCACTAAGCAATCTGTCCAGCCCCAGCCATCTATTTGATACTACACAGGCCTCGCAATGTGAGATAAGTCAGTCACGTAGAGAGGTTGGAGCAAGGGACAGATTATAGGAATCTTCACAATACCTCATCTCCACTTACGAGCCATGTTCATGGAGAAAGCATATGTGATGTTGTCAACTGTCTCACAGACTTGACTGACAGTCTTGTGCACCACAAATGAAATCATTCTGACTCAGTCAGGTGAATATTGGGTGAAAGAAAGTTGATCTGATTCTAGAGTTCAACTTTCTCAACCATTGTGCCATCTCACCTGTCATACAGCTGGGAGTCAAGTCCAGAGCTTGCTTCACGTGAAGTGTGGTAGATGAATAGGCCAAGACCTGAGCTCTAACTATTTTGCTGTGTGACATGGGATGAATCGCTTCTCTCTAAGCTCCTGTTTCATGTCACCAAATTCCCAGGGCTATCACAAGGACTCATTTTTCATTGCTTTGAGGCTAAGAGCGAGATGGATTAAGCTTCTGTCTGTGGAATTACCCATTGCCCAACACATGAGCTGGCCCATCCACAACCCTGGAAACATGATCATTGAATTAAAAGGCCCTTTTCAGACCACATTCTAAATATCTTCATGAGTCAGGCACTTGAGCTGGGAAGCGAAACTCACTCTATCCTCACTAACTGGACAATTGCCTCATGTTACTGACATGTATTATTATGTCCTCTTCTATAATGCATAGCTTTTAAAAAGAAAATTAGGATCTGTCAAGCACCATTACACAATGAACCCAGCACAGGGCAGTTCAAGGCTGCATGTCAAGTTCCAGCCAAGCAGAGTCAACTGTCTGAGGAGCGAGCATTTTTCTAGGGCATACTCCATGCGGAGAGTCTACCCCAACTTGAGAGTATTCTCTTCCCATGTCCTGAGTGACCACCCAGGAGCATGGAGTAGGAAGAACTTGGTACAACTTTCTAGCCCAACAAGTGGGGTATACTTCTGAAGGTACTCAGAAGCCTGTGTGTCTGCCCACTCAGAAACCCCAAAGGATAAGAAGGTCTTCACTCCCCCACTGCCACCCCACATCAAGGGGAGAGTGTGCGGGCATCCTAATTGGAGCACTCCTTGTAGTGTTCCACTGTCTTCTGTCAAGTGATGTTATGATGCCATCCCTCTACCCTTAACAGAAGAAGTCCCTCTTATAGATACAGCAAGTAAGTCTTGAATCAGCCTAGAAGAAGGGGAGCCTTCCCCAAACTGCCCTTTCCATGCTTATGTTTCCTTTCCTCTCCCCATGGATTTGTGGGTCACAGGTGCATGAAGGCTAGCAAGGAGATTTTTTTTTAGGTTTTTTAAATTATTTATTTATTTGAAAACAAGAGAGAAAGAGAGAGAAAATGGGTTCACCAGGGCCTCCAGCCACTGCAAACAAACTCCAGATACATGTGCCACCTTGTGCATCTAGCTAACATGGGTCCTGGGGAATTGAGCCTTGGGCCAGGGTCCTTAGGCTTCACAGGAGAGTGTTTAACCACTAAGATATCTCTCCAGCCCACAAGAGGATGTTTTTTGGCTCCTATGTGTGCAAGTGGTTAGCCACGCAGATCCCTTCTTCAGTTCTTCACTGTGCTGGCTGGTGGCTGCAAGAGTACAGTTTTGTGACCAGCAGGATGCAATAAAGATGGTCCTGTGGTACTAAGAAAGGACAGTTCATATCCTTGATACTCAGGGGACTTCTAATTGGCTGAGTGGTTATCAATGAAGTAACAACTCCATCAATCCTCCCATAGTTTTCCAGGGTGGCCCCACCCTGCCCCTGGCTGGCTGGATTATTCTTCCTTCCCTTCCTCCCCCTCTCTGTTACTTTTATCTCTCATTTTTCAGCTTACTCTTCTCTCCCTTTTCTCCCTTTTCCTCTTTCTTCATTCACTTTCTAGATGAACTCCAGACCAGGCACAGGTGTGTATGGAGGAAGGAATTTACTGAAGACAGAGGGGAAGTCCATAATGGCAGTAAAAGCTGGCCCACTTTCACAGGTCCAAGCAGAGGAAGAAAAAGCCACAAGCCACCAGTACATTCAAGCACACTTTTGAAACTCCAGGTTAAGCTCAAGTACTTTGTATTATCTTTAGACTGGAATTCCAAATCCACCCCCACACCTTGGAGCTGGACCCCAGGATCCACTCAGTAACACTTTCTCCAGCCAGGTGGCTGCAGATCTAAATTACAAACTTTAATAAAACCCTAAATATATTGGGGGTCATCCATTCAAACTCTTATTCTATTTCTCCTACCCCATCCTTCTCTTCTTCCCTCTTCTCACATGACTGCCCAAAGTTCTTCACTGGCCATCGCAGAGACCTGGCAGGAAGCAGAGCCAGCCTTACATGTGACAGAGTAAATGCTGAGCTGTGACAATCCTGTCTGCCTTAGAAAGAGAGGTTTTATGTAGTTTTTGGCATTTACAAATCCTTTGTGAAAAGGTCACTCTGTTCTTGGAATCTTTTATTAATGCTGAAGACTGGCCCCGGAAATGTCATGTCTTTTTACCATGATATTTACTCAAAAAAGTATGACTAAGCATCTGAAATTCTATCAGCAGCTTGACCTGGGCTAGGCTGGGGAATCAGCCAGGACAAATAGATGCTGGTTTCCCTGTGGGCTGTTGGGTGTTCCTGTCTCCCAGAACCTAGGTAGAGGCAAAAAGGGCTGTGCAAGGGCCAGGTGCTACCTGGTGTGTGTGTGTGTGTGTGTGTGCTGTGTCAGGGCGAGGGCACTTATAGCATCATCTGGCAAGTTCCTGAGACAGTGGGTTGTACTCGTCCTTCCACACCAAGCTGTCATCTAGCTCCCACTGTTGCCTTACACTGGGGAAGAGGACAGGAAGTGTCTGCCTGGATCTGAGGTTCCAGTTCCTGCACCAGAACCCAACCAAGGTAGTATTCCATGGAGGCATACACGGGCCTGGCCCACTCGATTACTCATCCTCCTGCTTGGGGCTGTACAGGTCAGCAAAAGCCTTCTCTCAACGTCCTGGTGGCCCCTGAGGAGTTGGGAC
The DNA here is from genome assembly GCF_020740685.1 of Jaculus jaculus. Classification (NCBI taxonomy): domain Eukaryota; kingdom Metazoa; phylum Chordata; class Mammalia; order Rodentia; family Dipodidae; genus Jaculus; species Jaculus jaculus. The sequence goes on along the minus strand of NC_059110.1, from coordinate 79,937,496 downwards.
AGAAAAAACGATGAAACCTAACTTATTGTCTTATTTGGTTCAGGTTGGCACACACACACACACACACACACACACACAGCCACAGACTGGAGACTTAATAGTCATTCTTTTTCCTTCTGTTCTGAGGTTGCAAATGTAAGTTGGGGCCCAGCATGGATGGGCTCTGGTCTCTATTCTTGGCTTGCAGATGGCTCCCTTCTCATCATGTCCTCAAATGACCTTAGTTTTGTGCTAGTTGGAGTTAGAATGGGATGAATAAGCCCCCTTGCATCTCTCCTTATAAAGATAATAATCTTATTACAAAAGTCCCACTTTCATTATGTCATCTGACCCATATTACCCTTGGAAGGCCCCTTTTCCAATGTCATAATGTTGGGCTGAGTGTTAGATATTCAACATACAGATTTTGGGGGAACAAATTCAATTCATAACATTTCCATTTTGTAGTTTGGACAATGGTTGGGAAATTAACATGTAAATTGTAGACTGTGACTCTGGATACATTTTTATTATTGTTTTGCCTTTGAGAGGAAACCATGGAAGGAAGGAGAGTCAAACATGGCCTGCTAAGTTCATCAGAGCACTTCTCTTACATCCTGGAGAGGAGTGCAGGCCTCAGGCATGGAGAACCTGGGAAGAGAGAATGTTTGCTGCCTGCCAGAAGGGTTTGTGTGCTGGTCGCAGGCTGCTTCTTTCTGATGCTCTGAGGCTAGGCTGCTGTGTCACAGTTGGGGGATGATGAGTAGAAATGAGGGGCTGGTGAATTTCGGTATACCTATGCTTGAGGGCTACTGCAGGAAGGCTCAGGGAGGAGAACCCAGTACCCTTCTGTAGCCTGGCCTCTATTGTCCCAGCTCCTCCTTATGGACAGAGAAGGTTCATGGAACATGGCCTCGGTGGGTACTGAAGGGAACTAGGAAGTCAAGGCAGTGAGTCTGGAGCCTCCTGGGTCATTCTGTCAGCAGCCCTGTTGCTGCTTATCCTGCCCCTGCTCCTCATGCAGTGAGCGACTGAGACTGGAATGAAACCCACCTCTTCCCCATCAGGAAGTGATTGAGGAATCAGACCAAGCTGGGTCACTCAGGGGCTCCTTCAGGCAAGCATTGGCCTCTTGGTGTGAAAATTGGCCCAGGGATGCAGATGGTGCTATTTTGATATAAAAGGAACCACTATTATCTTATAAGGAGTGAGCAAGTCATACTAGTGGGGAGACTTATACTTCTCTTATAGACTAGAGTACCATGTCTTTAGAAGAAAATGAAATCTTTGGTTGAAACAATGTCCTTTAATTAGGCCTGATGTGGAATTGAAACTGATTTCTCTATCCTTCAAGGGTCTCAGTTGTCACCAGTCAGGGTAGAGAAGTCACATGGTATCTACCTGCAATGTAGCGGTATGTGAGCAGAAGAAAAGACAAGACTCCATAACTGTCCAGAAAGAAGTAGAGCATCCCAAGAAAGGCTGCTAGGAAGGTCAGTAGCCACACTAGCTGAGGGATCAGACTTTTTGGCAGAGGAGAGAAAGGAAGTGAGAGGATAAGGATGGAGGAGTGACCTGAATGAGATCTTGCTTTTCTCTCTCCACCATTCAGTGGCATATGAGGTCATGATGCCAGACCAGCTGTTTCCACACTCCAGTGTTACCAGATTTGCTAGAGGACTTGTGAACTGTGGTTTACTGTGCCCCATGCCTGGAGTTTCAGATTCAGTAGGTCTGACATAGGGCCTGAGAGCTAGTATTTCTAACAAGTTCCTGGTGCTGCTGATTAGAGGAGTCCACTTCATGAGCCTTTGGCCTATATGTCCCATGATGCTCTTGAACACCTTGTAGGAATTTACTGGAATTCTTTATCTATGAGATGCTTATATTACCCTCAGGTTCGGAGTTTGATTTGACAAGATGGAAAGTATTGATGGGGGAAGGGTAGGTGGAATCTCCCTGGTCATGGGGGCTGGATGCTGGCCTTTTCCTTGGCAAACAAAGTACAGGCCATCCTCTAACATGAGAGAACAAAAGGCTGATTCCTCTGCATCACTCACTGTCCCAGGAGGCAAAGGATGCCCCTTTCTAGAATGCAAAGAAGGGGTCAAGCTTAAAAGAGGTAGTTAATACTGACAATGCCTTGCCCCAGGAAGATACATGGTGTTGGAATGGGGGACAGCCCAGAGGCAGAGCCACCTTGTTCCAGGGATTGTTATTAAAGTTTATGTTCTGCCTTACCTTCCTGTGTATTGGTGCATTCCTTTAATCTCTGGAGGCAGAGTTAAGAGGATCACTGTCAGTTTGAGGTCAGCCTGGAACTACAGAGTAAGATCTAGGTCAGCCTGGGCTAAAGTGAGACCCTATCTCAAAAACAAAACAAACAAAACAAAAAGTCATTGAGATAGTTCACTGAGATTGTTTTGGGAGGATGAGGCAATAGATATGAAATGAATATGAGAATTAGCAATCACCTACAATATGTTATCCATCAGTACACTGGGAAGGGGAATGGTTACAGGATGTCCCTCTTAGATATCCATATCTCCAAGGTGCTCAAGTCACTTAGCAAGCAAGTGCATTTAACCACTGAGCCATCTCCCCAGACCCATACTCAAGTCACTTAGGAGAACTGTTTGCACATAACCTGTGTGATCCTCTTATAGAATCTCCAGATTATTTGTAATTTCCAGTATAATGTAAATGCTTTGTAAATAGTTATTATACTAAATTTTTAGGGAATGCTATCAAGAAAAAAAATCCTCTGTATGTTCAGTACAGATACAATATTTTTTTTTCTGGTTTGTTTGAGGTAGTCTATGCTAACCTAGAACTCACTCTGTAGTCCAGGCTGGCCTTGAACTCACGATGATCCTCCTATCTTAGCCTCCTGAGTGCTGGGATTAATGGTGTGTGCCACCATTCCTGGATGAAACACAATATTACTGATCCAAAGTTGGTTCAACTCACCAATGTGGAAGCGTGGATCGTTAGGCCAGCTGTGTATATGTTCTAATTACTGTCTTAACTTCAAATAGGGGAGAAGTAAGAAATGGGGGGTCATGAGATGAACACTACCTTGAAGTAACCTTGAGGTGTTGCTTTGTTTTTCCCCTATGCTCATATTAAAAAAAAATATGAGACAAAAGTCCCCACCTCTGCATCCTGTGCCTATCTTAACCAAGACTTTCAGTAACATTAAAAAGAGGAATTAATTCTTGGTCTGTCAGCCATGTTTTGAAAATGTTGTGATTTTAGACTGTAAAGACACTGCCCACATCCTTCTGTTGAGAATGGATCTTAATATCAAGAAGTTCCTCAGAACTGACTTTTGCCAACTTTGCCCAGACACAAAGACAAGTGACTAATATCACATCAATTCTGTCATACTGCACACCTAATCTCTCATGGGAACTTCAACATTAAGGGCAGGCATTGATGCTCCCACTTTAGATATCAGGAAGCTGAGGTGAAGGTATTTGACTAAGGTCACAATTTAGAGGCAGTAGAGTCCTGGCTCTTTGCATCCCTCTGCTTCTCAAAATGGACCTGAAACTACATTGTAAACTGTGCAGTGTTAACCATCACAAGGAGCTGTTATTACAATATCCCGCCATTGATTTTTAGTGCATAGAGTAATTTTCTTGAGCTTTATTTTCCTAGTTGAACAAATATCCAGCCACTTGTGCATATGGACAGTATAAGCATTGCCTGCATGGTCTTGGCAGATTCCTGTAGGGCAGCAGAGCCCCAGCCCCGAGTGACCACTGGTACCTCAAGGAAAAGGCACTTTTATAAGCCTTCTTGCTTGTGTTCTGCATTAGCCCTTTGCCTGAGAAAATCCCAAATTTGCCCCCATCCTACCCCCAACCCAAACCGACTTTGTTGCACCAGCATAATTTCTTACAATAACATTAACATATCATCGGAGCTCATTACCTTTGGTGTAATGGTTCCCTATTGAACTGTGTCAGACTAATTATGTCAGTTCCTTTTCATTCCAGTTTAGTGCTTCTCCAGAGAGTCACAGTGCAGCACTGGTAATAATGATTAAACTGCTGTCTAATGCTTCACTGGATGGCCAAACCAAACAGGAGGAAATTCCTCGCTGAAGAAGGGGCTCATACAACCCTTGTACTTGATGCAATTTGGTGCTTTAAAAGCCATTCCTTGGTGGTCACTGCTACGTGATGATGGAGTGCTGGTATTGTGGGGGCTAAGAAGGCAAATCAGGGAAGGCAATTGCCTTACAAGGCTGGAAGTAGCCATGAGGCAGCTCAGGTGCCTTTTCATCATCAGGTGAGCCCTGTTTCTGATGGGGACCATGTGGAGCCAACCTCTACCACTCAGCCAGCAGAGGCCAGGGTAATGAATCAGGGCAAGCCAATAGCAAATGCTTAAAGCTCTGTTGCTAGTGTCCATTGAAAGAACCCAGGGAAGATGAATGAAAATGAAGTCATTTTCACCTTCCTGGAGTCTCACAGAGAGCTCTTTGCCAGGTCCCAAATGGAACATGCCTTTGTCTTTATGCCTAGGGGGAAGAAGAGGAGCTTCAACAGAGATGTTTTGCTCTTCACATCCCCATGCTAACCTGCTCTGAGACCCATTACTGATGACTGTTAATGATTCTAATAAGAACAACTGCTCTCAGGTGAGTGGTTACTTTGTGAAGCACTGTGTAAAGTTTTCATTTATACCTAAAAATAATTCTTTTTCTTAAAAAAATATTTTATTTATTTATTTGCAAGGAGAGAGAGTGAGTGAGAGAATAGCTGGGGAGCATTTTGTCCCAATATTTTAAAAAATACTCTTTTAAAATTTATTTTTATTTATTTATTTATTAGATACACAGAGAGGGAGAGAGAGAGAGAGGAAGAGAGTGAGAATGGGCATGCCAGGGCCTCTAGCCATTGCAAACTAACTCCAGACACATGTGCCACTATGTGCCTCTGACATACATGGGATCTGGGGAATTGAACCAACATCCTTAGGCTTTGCAGGCATGCACCTTAACCACTAAGCCATTTCTCCAGCCCTTAAAAATATTTTAATTTAATTTACTTATTTATTTGAGAGACAGAAAGAGGCAGAGTGAGAGGAGAGAGAGAATGGGCATGCCAAGGCCTCCAGCCACTGCAAATGAACTCCAGACACATGTGCCACCTTGTGCATCTGGCTTATGTGGGTCCTGAGGAATTAAACCTGGGTCCTTTGGCTTTGTAGGCAAGTGTATTAACTGCTAAGCCATCTCTCCAGCCCATCTTATCCCCGTTTTGCAGATGAATAGGTGGGTTGCGAGGAGATCAATTTAGAACCACTCCTGGAACTTCCACTTCTAGCTCCAAAGTCTGAGTGCAAAGGTGTACTCCCAGCTGGAGATACAGCAAGCTATCTCTCCTACAGCCTCCAGATGTGCTCTCAGAGACTTTGCAAGCATGATGGGCACCATCTCCACAGTCACTGTCAATGCAGGCTGGGCCGTTCTGTGAGTAGGATGATGGGCATGAGAACAGCTGCATTTCTTCACTCACAAATACTCACTCAGTACCTGCCTTGCGCCAAACTCTGCTGGGTGCTAGAGATCCTGGGATGAGCAAGGGCTCAAAGTCAAAGACTTGGTTTCCATGGAACCTTTAGTTCATTTGGTAGCAAGTCAACTAAGATAGGACATTGGTACCAAAAAGTGGTGTGGTGCTATCCCAAATACCTAACAGTATAAAAGTGTTCTGAAACAGGGTAATTGGAGGAGGTTGGAAGAGTTTTGAGATACATGCTAGAGAAAGCCAACATTACAGTGAGTGGACTACTAAGGGTGATTTTCATGAAAGATAGAAAGAAAAAGTAGCCTCTTTTTACTTTCCTCCATTCTGTTCTGTTTCCATTCTTTCAAAAAGGAAGGTTGACCAGTTATCCCTTTTTCCAACAGGTCAACCAATTAACTATTTTGTTCTTTGTCTGGCTAACCTACCCAACAACTCAAATGGTGCATGGAAGAAAGGCTGTGAATTAAGAGCCAATTCCCACTAAGAATGTCTCACAAACCAGCAGTCAGTCTTGGAATGCTTGCAATCTGACACCAAAGAGCTGCAACCCAACCCCCATGATGCCCAAGCCATTGACTGGACTGACTGAACAGTGGCAGAGGTCAGTCACATGCACTGTGGTTAGCTGACCCTGCTGTCAGTCTGAACTGCTGACAAATGAACTGTTCTGACTTAGGTGCCAACTGCTTGCTTGTTGGTTGGGGCTGGGGGAGAGGGAGAAAAGAATGCTGGTAGAAATATGGATGGTCTTTAGTCTGTTTCATGCTTCTATAACAGTATCAGGGGTGGCATTTTATAAAGAAAAGCAACTTCCATAGTTTTAGAGGCTGGGGAAGTCCAGGACTAATGTAATAGCACTGCAAGGGCATTCTTGCTGTATTATCTCATGACAGAAGGTATAAGGGAGAGAGCAGAAGAGAAGAGGGGTAGCGTGCCAAACATGCCTTTCATAGGGAACCCACTCCCATAATAACCAATCCCCTCCCACTCTAGCAGAATTAGTCCATTTGTGAAGTTACCGTCCCTGTGATCCAAACACCTTTCATTAGCCCCACCTCTTGCCACTACCACACAAGGTGCAAAGTTTCTAAGTCATAAACTTTGGGAAGCACATTCAAATCACAGCAGATGGCAAAGGATATTTTGATGAGGTTTCAGATGGTGATAAGCATGTTATTGACAAGGAGGATAGGCCAGCCTTGTTATAATTGTCAAGAAACTTGGCTGAGCTGTTTGTGTCCTAGTGTTTTGTGGAGAGCAGAGCTTGTAAGAGATGCAATTGGATGGAGATTTGGCTGAGGAATTACTTAAACAAGTGGTGAAGGAGTGGTTTGGCTGCTTCTGACTGCTTATAGTAAAAAGCAAGATAAGACAAATGTCTTGAAGATAGAATTGTAAATCTGAAAGGAAGCTGGACTTAAAGACTTGAAAAATTCTCAAGCTATCCATATTATAAAGAATGAGGGTTGGAGAGATGGCTTAGTAGGTAAGGCAATTGCCTGCAAAACATAACAACCCATGTTTGATTTCCCAGTGACTAAATAAAGCCAAATGTAAAAAGTGACACATGCATCTGGAGTTTGTAGCAGTTAGAGGCCTTGGTGTGCCCATTCTCTCTCTCTGTTTCTCTTTGCTTGCAAATAAATAAATAAAAGACTGAGAAGGTTTACTTGGGAAAGAACATTAAGGGTATGCCTAACTAATCAGAAGGCTGGTCAGCCATCTAAATAGAAACCAGGAACTATTATTTGAGACCAAGCCTCTCCTCCATAGATGATCCAGAGACCAGGAGAACAATTTCAGAGAAGAGGCCAGAGGTGTCTGGGGCCCTTGACATGCCCTTCCAGCATCACCTCACAGCCATACTGCATTCCTGTGCTTTTCTCAATGGCCACTTCAGAACGTTCCACTGGGTCCCAGTGTGGCACAGGCCATGGCAGTCAGACAGTTGTCTTTGGCACTGACCATGGTGCTTGGAGGGAATGAAGTTGTGGCAAGGCTGTCTGCACCTTGATTTCAAAGACTGGAGCCAAAACCTAGGCACAAAACAAGAGAGGCTCTGCCAGGGCAGCATTCAGCAGAACCACAGGAGAGAGGGCTGTCCCTGAGGTTCCAGGACTGCAGAGGCATCATATAATTCCAGTCCCAGAGACCTACAGACACATCACTCCAACCTGTGAGAGCTGTGGACTTGAACCATATTTAGCAAAGCTATAGGGGAAAGGCCACCTGCAACTTTGGGTCTCAGGCTGCAACCCAAGACTACATTTTTGGGGTTAAGACTTTAATGCCAACAGGCTTAGATTGCACAGAATTGAGTCAAAGAAGATAATGATCGAGCCCTACTGTTTTGGACTTGCTTTGGGGATGAGGTGGCACTATGTTGCCCAGGCTGCCTTTGAAATCCTGGCTCAAGCAATCCTTCTGTTTCAGCTTCTTCAGAAGTATATGCTACTATATCCAGCCCCCATGTTCTTCACATTTTATCCCTTTTGAAAAATTTAAAAAATATTTTTCTTTTTTTTTTATTTATGAATAAGAGACAGTGAGAGAGAGAGAACGAGTGTGCCAGGGAATCCAGCTGCTGAAAACAAACTCCAGACGAACGTGCCACCTTGTGCATCTGGCTTACGTGGGTCCTGGGGAATTGAGCCTGGGTCCTTTGACTTTGCAGGCAAATACCTTAACTACTAAGCCATCTCCCCAGCCCTGTTTCTCCCTTTTGAAATGTGATTTCTGTCTTAGGCCTAGTACACCAGTGTGCTTTGGAAACACACATGCGTGAGTTTTTACCCATATCTGATTGAGACTCTATTCAGAGAGGACTTTAAAGTCCAGATTTTTCAGTTAATGCTGAAATGAGTTAAGACTTTTGGGAATACTGAACTGGAAATTTTACATGTAAGGGCACAACTTTTGGAGCTCTAGGAGTGTAATGCAATGGTAGTGGCTGCTTTGTTCCCTCAAAACTCTTATGTTGAAATCTTATGTGAGGATTTGAGAAGGTGATAAGGTCACAAAGACAGAGTCCTATAAATGGGATTAGTTCCCTTCGAAAGGACACCCCAGAGTTACCTTCACTTTCTTTCATGAGGACACAGTGAAAAGACAGCCATCTATGAATTAAGAAGGAAGTCCTCACCAGACACCAAATATGCCAGATCCTTGATTTGTGAGTTCCCAACCCTACAACTGTGAGAAATCAATGTCCCTCGTATAAGTCAGCCAGTCTCTGGCTTTGTGTCACAGCAGCACAGGCTGAATGTTGGAACATCTCAGACATGATGACATCAGGGAGCAAACTCTGGAAGCTATAATGTGCTAGGCAAATGGAAATTGCCTGATTTCATGCTCCAAGCTGAGCTCTCTGCCTCTGCTTCAAAATCACCTGATTAGGGAGGGTGGTGTTGTAAAATGCAGATTTCTGGAGCCCCACTGGGCCTTAAACAATAGTAGTGGGACTCTGTCCATAGTAGCTTTCTCTAGGATATGTTCCTGGTGATCCTAAATCTATAGATTCCTTGAAAATGGGGATTTTATAAATCAACAGATTAAGATTTTAAGAAAAATTGATGACTTTAAAAACATCTCATAATCTACTAGAGAGGACATATTGTTTGCTTCAAAGCACTTAACCATGCTGTATCTTTTCTCCAAACTGTTTTGAGGGAGTCAGTATTTCATGATATTATTGTTCCAAGGGAGATGTATGTGAGTACTCACAAAGCTACCGGGCTCTAGGAGCTGGGTAGGTGGAGTGCAGGTGATGGGAACAAACGGGCTTGAGCACAGGAAAATGGCAAGAACAGGGTCAGGAGTGGAGGGAGAGACTGTGCTTTATGCTCTGCTTGAGATAAGCATCCAAATGCAAATGGAAACATTTGGCCCATAGCTGCTGAAACCTTCAGAAGAAGCAGCTCTTTTTTTTTTTTAATTTTTTTTTTTTATTTATTTATTTGAGCATAACAGACAGAGAGAAAGAGCAGATAGAGAGAGAGAATGGGTGTGCCAGGGCCTCCAGCCATTGCAGACGAACTCCAGAGGCTTGCGCCCCCTTGTGCATCTGGCTAACGTGGGTCCTGGGGAATTGAGCCTTGAACCGAGGTCCTGAGGCTTCACAGGCAAGCGCTTAACCACTAAGCCATCTCTCCAGCCCAGAAGCAGCTCTTTAGAGTGAAAGAGAGGAGTCTGGGAGGGAGCAGCCTGTGGGTCAGCATGCAGTTTGTGGTGAGACTGAACTTCCTCAGAGTGTCCAAGAATCAGAGAACACAGCATGAGGGGGCTGGATATGCCATTTGAGGCAGGAACTCTTAAGAATGGCCTCTAATGAGCACATGTGCCTGGACAGCTCACTAAGCTGCAGGTGTGCAGTGAAGCTGTGAGCTTGGATGTCTACACAGTTCTCAGAGTCACCAACAGCTAAGCCACCTGGCTTGCAAGCAGCTCCAGCCAGGCCATGTTCCTGGTAATTGTAGTTTGGAAGACAAATAAGGAAGAATTTGTTTTTCTCCTGGGGAAGGAGTGAGGTTTGAATTCAAAGTTGGAGAGGGCAGGGAGTGAGCCCAAACCACAATCCTAATTTCATTTCCTCAGCATACACAAAGCTTCTACTGTTGGACAGTGGTGCAACAATCCAACAGGGCAAGGTCAGGATTATGAGGGCCCAGGTTCTAGAACCTGACTTGTGGGTTTGATTGGTGACCCTGCTGAATGAGCTTGCCCAAGGGAGTGAACCTCTCTAAACAAAGCTCAAACCAACTTTCTAATGTAGGAAGTAGGGTAATTATATGAGTTGGTATATGTTGAAAGCACAGAATAGTGCTTACATACTCTCTCATTCTATCTCCTTCCCTATAGCTCAGTACAGGAGCACTTACACTTAGTTATCAGGACTGTTAGCTTAGAGCTGTCTGGTGGTAGAAATGCAAGAGAATATGGAAGAATGTCAGCTTTGGTCCCAGAGATCAGCTGTGTTACCTCAGGGAAGACAATGAACCTCTCAGTGCCTCAGTGCACTCAACTATAATAGCTAAAGACATGGAAACCCTCTGTGGTCTATCCATGCAATGGAAGAGCTTATTACAATAAGAAGGAACAAAGTCCTAATACATGTCCTGATGCATGGACCTCAAACACATTTTGGTAAGTGAAAGAAGCCAGACATAAAAATTCACATGTGGTATAATACTTTATGGGTTCCTTTTCTATTTGCCATGGAAAATATCTGACAAGAAACAACTTGAAGGAGAAAGGGTTTGTTTTGGCTTACAGTTCATGGGAATGTAGTCCATCATGGTGGTAGAAAAAGAAGACCAGCTGGTCACATCACATCCATAGTCAAGAAGCAGAGCGCTCACAGAAAGCGGGACTGGATTATGAAACCTCAAGGTCTAACTCTAGTGATCCACCTCCTTCAGTTTGACCTCATCTGCTAAAAGGAGCCACAATCTTTCCAAACAATGCCACCAGCTGGGGACCAAGTGTACAAATGCTTGAGCCTGGAGGGAACATTTGAAGCACCATATCAATTTGTAGGAAACGTTCAGAATGGACAAATTTATAGTGACAGAAAGCAGGTTAGAGGTTGGAGGGGCTGGGGTGGGTTTGGGAACAGTGGAGTGAATGCTAATGAACACTACTGTTTCTCTTGGGAAAGATGGGAATGTTCTAAAATTGGATTGTGGTGCTGCCTGCACAGCTCTGTAATAAACTAATGATCAGGGAATTGTACCCACTGAACAGTAGATTTTATGATAGGTAAACCATACTTCTATAAAGCTTTAAAAAGAAACAGAAAAAGCACCTTGAAGCTATGAACAAGATGAGTTCTAGCTTTGAGAGGCTGCCTGGGGACCACCCTTTCCTGGCTCCCTCAAGCCAGCACTCTCCCCACAAATAGTGACCTCAGACCCGGAGCGTGCTGGCTTTCTTTTTCTCATCTCATCTGAGCAAGCAACTTGCAAAGCTTCAGTCTCTGGGGGCAGAAGTCCAACTTCTTATTCACCATCAAAGGCACAGAATCTGGGTCAATGGAAAATGTGTTTTCTCCTGAGGAGGAGTGAGGTCAGGACGCAGGTGCCAGTCTCAAGCATTAAAGGGAGAGTGCTAGGAGTGGGGGCTGGGAGGCAGGAGAACAGTACCATCTGCTTCCTGCTTGGGGCTGGGAAGAAGCTTCCATGCACAAACCTGCTCCAGCAAAGGGCTCTGTCAAGGGCGAGAAGGTCAGGCAGGTGGGGCTTGTGGAGAACAGATGTCAGGAAGCCAGAGTTCAGGCTGCCTGGGGCAGTAGAAGGGACCTGGTGATGGGGCAGGCATCCTGAGACCACAGGTGGGTCGGGGTGGGCGAGGCTGCCCGAGACTAGGAGGGTTGGGGCTGAACTATCAGAAGCAAAAGAGGCAAGGGGATGGACTTTACTTAAAATCCTGCTCCAAGGCTCAGGGAACATGGTGGAGGAGGGGATGGAAAGAACAGTATGGGCCCCAGGGTGTGGGAAGGCATACTTGTGAGGCATTGTCTTCCTGGCATGAACCTACTGGTACATTCATGATCCCACAGTGATTACTGCTACCCCTCCTCCAGGAGGGCCCTCCGTGGAATGTGAGTGTGTGTGGGTGGGTCTGGGAGGGTGACAAAAGAAAAGAAACTGAAGGGAATATGACAAATTTATAGTATGTTTGTGTCTTATACTTCCCAATAAAAAAATTAAAATAAAATAACCTGGGATGAATACTTTGTACAGCAAGACTTTCCTCTCCCAGAAGCCATTATTCTCTTCCCAATGCCTGCTCCCTAAAACACTTTTTATTCTTTTTGTTTTGAGACAGGGTTTTATGCCTGAGCTGACTTTGAACTTGTGACAATCCTCCTGCTTTTGCCCCTTGAGTGCTAGGATTTCAGGCATGTGCTAGATTCTAAAAGCATCTTCTATGGCGACCAGCATGTAGTGAGTTACAGGATTTTCCAGAGTTTGCATGGGTTTAACCAGCCCCCTACATGCAGAAGTATGACAGTTCTGGCAACAGAGACCTTCTGCATACCCTTCTAGCTCCTTTCCCCTCACACCCAAAGTAGCAGCACTGTGTGGGTTTTGAGCTCATGCCTTCATTAGTGCTGTCTGTACATTTCATGAGGGTGGAATCAAAGCTTGCGCTCTTCCTGGGTCTTGTGTGGGGGAGTCACCCAGGCTTCTGTGTCCAGCTATCACTTAATTCTTGCAGGGTGGCATTTAATTGTGTGGACACACTGCAAGTGCTTTACCCAGGCAATTCTTACTGAAGGGATGGATAGCTTCCAGTAAGTTAAGGAGAATGCTTCTATGAATATTTTGGTGTTTCTTTGGATGAACACATGGAACAAAGGGTATACTGCTATGGAGTGAGCTATGTCTTCTGCCAAAGGTTCATGAGTTGAGGACTAAAGGCCAGTACTTCAGAATGTGATTATTTGGAGGGCTGGAGAGATGGCTTAGCAGTTAAGCACTTGCCTGTGAAACCTAAGGACCCCAGTTCGAGGCTTAATACCCAGGACCCATGTTAGCCAGATGCACAAGGGGGCGCACGCATCTCAAATTCGTTCGCAGTGGCTGGAGGTCCTGGCACACCCATTCTCTCTCCCCCCCACCCTCCACTTTCTCTCTGTGTCTGTCACTCTCAAATAAAGAAATAAAAATAAACAAAAATAGTTTTTAAAAAGAATGTGATTATTTGGAGGTAGGGACTTACAAGATGTTATTAACACTAAATGGGACCCATATGGTGGATCTACATCCAGTCTGTCTGGTGTCCTTATAAAAAGACAAATTCAGGGCTGGAGAGATGGCTCAGCGGTTAAGCGCTTGCCTGTGAAGCCTAAGGACCCCGGTTCGAGGCTCGGTTCCCACGTTAGCCAGATGCACAAGGGGGCGCACGCGTCTGGAGTTCATTTGCAGAGGCTGGAAGCCCTGGCGCGCCCGTTCTCTCTCTCTCCCTCTATCTGTCTTTCTCTCTGTGTCTGTCGCTCTCAAATAAATAAATAAAAAAAAATTAAAAAATAAAAATAAGACAAATTCAGAATACAAGCAAAGACTTTCATGTGGGCCCCTGTGGAGATGGGGACGGTGGGGGGGGGGCAGTTCTGTGTGCTGAAGGCTCTGTCCTGAGGAATCTTCCTTTCCTGAAGGTGTGAGCTGTGTGCATCTCTGAGGCTCTAGGGGCATGCTGTTTTAGCCTGCTCTGGCTGTCAACAAAAAATTCCTCAGGGACTGGAGAGATGGATCAACAGTTAAGGCACTTATCTACAAAGCCTAATGATAGGGTTTGATTCCGCAGTACCCACATAAAGCCAAGATACATGTGTCTGGAGTTCATTTGAAGCAACTGGAGGCCCTGGCATGCACTCTCGCTCACTCTTTCTGCATGCAAATAAATGAAAATATTTTTAACATACTTCATGAAAAGACAGGGTGGTTCAATCACAGGCATTGATTTTTCATAGTCCAGTAGTCTGGATGGCTAAGGTCAAGGTGCTAGCTTGTTTGGTTCTCTGGTGAGGGCCTTTTGTTCTCACTGTATCCCAACATGGGGGTGAAAGAAGGCCAGCTCTCTGTGGTCTCTTCTTATAACACCCTCAACTCTATCTGACCATCATCCTTCTTTCATGTAACTTCAGTTACCTCCCAAAGGGACCTCGAATCCAAGCCCATCACACGAGGGGGCAGACAGCAGAGAAGGACATAAACATAGGAATGTGAGGCACAGTAGTAACTACCCAATGTGACTCTGTAACAGTAACCATTTGCCAAGCACTTCACAGTTTACAAGGCCCCTTCCCATGCTTCATCTCAGGAGACATGGGGGAGACTGAGGCATGCACAATCCAAATCTACTCAGAAGGTGGCCAAGAACTCAAACTTTCTGCCTCCCTGCCTCCCAACTCTGTTTTCCCTCCTCTGATCCAAATTGTGGTCACATACAGCCTATTAAGCAGGGGCAAGGGTGGGGCCTCCCACCATACCCCAACACCCCAGTAAGGCATACATGAATGAAGGACTGCATGCATTTAGGTTCCTGCCTGAGGGGCTTAGTGGCCACTGCTGGCCCTGGAAAGGATAATGCAGGTTTGGAAGTAGCCTGGCATGAGGACACTGGGGCTCTTTGGGTTTAAAGATCTCCAAAATGTTCTTTATTCTCTGCCATTTACAGCCCCTAAGCCCACACATGCTCTCTTTCACCAGATCTCCTCGCCATTTATTGTGGACAACAGAGCCACCCCACCCACATAGGCCCCATTCTAGGAGTGATTGATGACTTCTGGACACACACAGATGGACGCCCAGAGCAATGTCTGCTCCTTCCATGTGCCTCGGTGGCCATGGTGACTGATTTTTCATGTGAGTGTTAGCTCCAAGTCCTTCTCAGGCTCCAGAGCATAACTAAGCCCAGACAGGCTCTGTGAGATGAAAAATAAAGTGCTGTGTTTATGATGCCATGAAAAGTCTCCTTTTTTCCTCCTAAAAAAGAAACTTATTTATTTCTACTAGTGTATGTGTTTGCAGTAAGAGTGGAGGGATTAAGCCTTTGAAAGTGTCGATTTATATCTGTGAGTAATGTGAAGTCTTTGTCTTGGAGGAGAGAGCCTTCCAAATTGGAAAAGCAAGAGTCGGACCCCCTGCTCCATTCCCAGGAGGCTCATCTGTCAAGTGTTTAACGAGCACCTTCTGTCTTGGGTGTGGGGGTGAGCTGCTCGTGGTGGAGGCTGGGGTGTGGAGTCTGGGGGAGAAGCATGTCCCTGCTATGGTAAAGTTTGCAGTCTATATGGTGAGTGGCCAAGCCTGGGTTCATTCTGAGTGTGAAGATGCTAAACAGAAAGTGTCAGGAGCTTCTGGAAGGAGGGCAAGGGAGGGGAAATTTAAGGATGAGAAGGAACCAGCCAGGTGAGGTGGAGGTGTGGTGATATCTCCTTAGAGGAAGAGGTGGTGGCTGTAGTGTGTGGGTCTCACCAGCAAGGTAGCACTTAAGGTTTATTAGAACCTGGCTCCAGGTTCAAGTCCAGCCTTGCTCCATTCTTGCTATGTGATCATATGTAGAATGAGAAGAGAAGCTGTGATCTCTTCACTGAGGTCATGGAAAGTTAGTGTTGATGTCTATGAGGAACCTAAAGTGGGGATGGACATGTAGGAAACACTTGGAAGTCACAACAACACATCTTTAAAAAAATTTTTTTAGGCTTGAATACAGAAAAGAAGAGGCAGAAGAGAATGAGACAGGGTCTGAATGTCAGGACAGGGAATGGAGTCTCTGACCTCTACTTGCAGAGATCACAGCGGCCCAACATGTGAGGATAGGGCCTGACTCTGGGAAGTAAGCCTGAATGGATGGCCCTGAGAGATACTCCACTGAGAGACTTGTCTGTTGTAAAATGGGGAGTAAGGAGTGGTCTCAAGGTGTTATTAGAGGAAGTATGGTAAGAGACCTATAGACCAATGGTTGAGTGGTGTCTGGAGAGCCCACAGGAGGCTCTGTAGAATAACCAAAGGAGTATAAGGAGCAGCCTAGAAGTGGGCTCTGGGCTTGTGCCAAGCAGGTTGCCTAGGGTGGGAGTCGGGACTATGTGGGCTCTGGGATAACTAGTTCTAACCAGAGCTCAAGCTCAACCTCTCTAAAATGGTGTATTTTTTTAAGAGATAGAGAAAGAGAGAGAATTGTGCACCAGGGCCTCAGCCACTAAAATCGAATTCCAGATGTTTGCACCACATAGTGGGCATGTGTGACCTTGTGTTTACCTCACCTTTGTACATCTGGCTAACGTGGGATCTGGAGAGTTGAACACAGGTCCTTAGACTTTGCAGGTAAGCGCTTTAACCGCTGAGGAATCTATCCAGCCCAAATGGAATGGTTTTGAGAGTTCAGTGGTGACCTTCTCTATTCATGGAGTTTGGAAGATGGAGACAGGTATAAGAGGAGATGATTAAGTTAGAAATTAACCATCAACAGAAGTGAGGGAAAGAAAACAAAATGGTAAGAGTCCAGTGGGGACTTTCAGCAGGGTAGGATCCAAAATAAAGCAAGTGAATCAGGATAGACTTCCTAGAAGAGAGGTTTTTATCCTGAGATCCTTGATGGGACGGCTAGAAGTTGGCAGGTGGAGAAAAAGCTACAGCGAGAGTGCCCCAGGGCAGGATCTGCTGCAGGTACAGGAATGGAGGGGGAGGCAGTGCTGGAGGGTGTTCAGTGCCTAAGCTGGGTGGGAGTTCAGACCAGGGAAGTGTGAGTGGAGCAAGACTACACATGGCCTTGGGTGAGGCCTGACAGGCGGCCTGGTGGATCCTCTTGGAGTCACAGACCCAACTCCCACGCTAAGGGCCCTGTACACATGGTTTAACCTTTCTGAATCTGTTTTCTTCCCTGTATCTGAAGTCTCTTGTGAGAGCATCCATTTGTTTGAATAGGTACTGGTTGAGGAACTACAAGGCTGCTGGGGATGGTTGCAGAGGATGATGGGACAGCACACTGTAAGAGGGGACATGTACCTGGGTGCTGAGGGAGATAAGTCCAGCAGGGAGGAGGACACAAGCAGATGGCAGGACACAGTGGGTGACAAGCTATGCAGCATAGCCAGGGATGGCTCATCAGAGAAGGGGACATTTCAACAAAGGGGGGGATCATCACAGGTGGGCCCTCTCTAGTGGTGTTAAGTATAGGAAATGTGCTAAAGGCTTCTTCTGGCTTACTTAGCTAACCCTATAATATTCCAGAGCCAGGTACTGTCACCACCATGCCCCTTATGCAGATGGCAAAACTGGGGCCCAGAGTCAAGGCCTGCCTAGCAGCCACTTATGCTCCAGGTAGATAAGTCAGGTAAGAGCAAGTCCATGCGCAGGGACCAGTACTCTAGAGAGCTCAGTGTTTGCACACTGCAGAGTGCTAGGTAAGTATGTTGCCAGTGTGTGCTTTGGGATGCAAAGGGAATTCCATTAATACCCCTGATCTGTGCATGTAGCCATTTCTGCTGGTGTCCTTCAGAATACAGGGCGTCACAGTGCTGTGGCCCTGAGTTACTATGTGATTCTTGGCGGGCTGTAGGACAATTCAGTGCGCTGAGGAACAAGAGTGATATTGAGAAGCAGAAGGAACTTCTGTGTTTGCTCTTTGTGAAAATAACATAGCCAAACACCGAAACTGTGCACAGAGGAAAAGCAAGAAGAATGGCCTATGGAGTCCCTATTTATTTCAAAAGCAGTGAGTGTTTTCATTGTATGCTGGAGAAAAGGAAAAACTCATATGGCGTGGAAGATGCTGAAAATTGAACAATGCCATTATGTAAAAAGAAAGCATAGGCCATTGCAACACCAGCTTAACTCCCGTAGTATCCACTTTCCCAACCCACTCAGAAATAGACAGAGCCTTGTCTAGCACTAGGGACTGGGTTTCATTTTGGTCATCCCTCTGGGTTCTCTACTTGATAGCAGCTATGTCACCTTGGTTCCATAGCTACCAAACATTATTTAGCAAAGAAATGTGAAGCAATCACTATCCATATAAGCATATTTATCTGTAAATCACACTACTAAACCTGGGTGAGGTGGCACACATCTGTAATCTCAGCATTTGGGAGGTGGAGGCAGCAGGATCAGGAATTCAAGGTCCTCCTTGACCACATAGGGTGTATGAAGCCCTGTCTCACAGCAACAACAACAAAAATCACACTCTTAGTAATGTACAGATTAAGAATCAGCAAATTACTAAGGTATTAGCACCATGTTAATAAAATACTGCTACCAAGCGTAAGTACAGATGTTCTAATATAGCTCTCCCACATGGTTTCCTGAGATGTTCACATTCTCTCATGTAATCTATTCTTCTCTAATTCAGACCCAGTTCTGTAGATAGAAAGGATATCCTGTGTCAGGGTGAATCAATGTGGTATCAACTCAACTCTTAGAGGAACTTTTGATTTCTAATGAGGGTTGGCACAGTCCATATCAGTTGGAAAATAAGTCCTGGGTCTTCCATTTGTAGAGATAAGTGGGGAAGACAGAAGGAGAGAGTAGAAGTTCAAGGTCAGGTTTTGTATAGTTAGAGGATGCCTGGTAGGGTCCACGATGATAGCTATTTCTGGTCTTTGGGTGGGCAGGCAAAGCACTAAATGTTATGTTGCTTAGCATGAGAAAGTGAGGGAAGGGGATCTTAGGGGAGTGGGAGCTGACCACAGGTTGGAGCTGTTACTGCCAGGGAAGAGCTGGGGGACAGAGCCACCAATACTAATTTCAAAAAATTATGTATGTATGTATGTGCTTGTGTGTAGTCTATGTGGAATGTTTGTATGGTGTATGTACTTGCATGTGTGGATAGGTGCACCCCATGTGCATGCAGAGGCTGGAGGAGTATGTCAGCTGTTCTCCCCCATCACTCTTCACTTTATTTCCCCAAGATGGTGCTTCTCACTGAATCTGGAGCTGCTGACCAGTAAGCCTCAGTGATTCTCCCATCTCTGCCCCTCACAGGACTGGGGTTACAGGCACACATGGCCACACCCAGCTTTTATGTGAGTGCTGGGGTCGAATTCAAGCTGGCTCAGGCTCTATTAGGCCCTCACCTCTGCCTACATCTGCCCTACCACCATTCTACATTCTATGCCTGTGACTAGGCACCTCATGTAAGTGGAGACCAGCTGCCCAGCTAAAGGGCTGAGGTGGGAGGGATTAGGCTCTGCCTGCCCAGCCTGATCTTTTTAACTGAAGCTTCCAACTGCAGAGTGGGAAGGGAGAAGTCTGCTGTTGTTGCTGAGAGGAGAGGGCTAGGTTTTCCCTCTGCAAACAGCTCCCAAAGGACTCTCCCATGGAGTATTTGTAAAGCACTTTCTGGTGGGCAGAGCCCTGCATGTCCATTATTCTATTTGCTATCACAACAACACTATGATCCTTTTGCTGCTGGAAACCTAACAGGCAGAGGATGGAAAGGGACAGTAGATGGAGGGATCCAAGGAGATAGGGAAAAGGTCGATGATGCTGCAATGTGTGACTTTGTGTGTATGCATGTGTATTCATGTATGAAAGTGCAGTCATGTGTGTGCCATGGTATGTGTATAGGTCAGAGGACACCTTTCTGGTGTTGGTGTTTGCTTTCCTTGTTTGATGTGGAATTCTGCCTCCCTTTTGTGGTAGGAACATTAAGATTACAAATGTCTGCCTTGGCTTCCAGGATTAAAAAATGTATTTAATTATTTGTGAGCAGAGAGATACAGAAAGATCAAGAGAAAGAGAATGGGTGTACCAAAGTCTCTTGCCACTACAAGTGAACTCTAAATAAATGTGCCACTTAATGACTCTGGCTTTATGTGGGTCCTGGGGAAATCAAACCTCAGGGGTTAGGCTTTGCAGGCAAGCACCTTAACCACTGAGCAATCTTTTCAGCCCCAGTTTCCAGTTTTTATGTGGGCCTTGGGGGTCTTAACTGAGGAGCTAACCCTTCTGTGGCAAGTGCTTTATGCACTGAGCCATTCCACCAGGCCCTGCATCTTATCTTGATTTCACACTGCCTTTGTTTGTACTGTGAGCCTGGGTCTTTTGAACTCTGATGTCCATGTTTCTCCTGTAACACCAGCCACCCCGTGGGTGACACAAAGGTCCTTTGTAGGCTTAGGGGTGGGGATGGAGGCAGTTGTCTAAGTTCCTAGTATTGGGTCAGTGGGCCCAAAGGTTCTTGCTCCCATGAGAAAGCTGGGCTGTGGTCCTGATGTCTGGTCTTCACCAAGGGCTCAGGCTGCCGCACCTTGTCTGGCCTCAGTAAGTTGGGTTATGATGCAGGTAGCCTACATGTGGGCCTTGCATTCCTTGATAGAGGGGCTTCCTTACAAATACCTAATACCGTCTTACTGGTTCTGGTGGGCTTTCCCCTTCTCTGCACAAGTCTGATTGCAAACAAAACAGTAATGCAGCCTCACTTTGGATCTCCAGGTTTGAGGGCCAAGGGGGTTGTAACTCCTTGGCTGTGTTCTCCACCAGAGTGGGAACAGCTACTCTGCTGAGTATGCATTTCTACAGCGGCACCCCTAATGGCCCACAGTCACACAAGTAGAGTCAGCCTGGCCCAGTAGAAACAAGATGATAGACCAAATCGCACTCTGAAGCAGCCCCAGGGCATTGCACAATGTGAATAGCCAAGGTTTGCTAAGCCTTGCATGGGCCAGGAGCTGGTCTGAGCATATCACATCATCAGCTCAGTTAATCCCTTTAATGACCTCAGTGCTATTACGATACTCACGTTGTAGGCCAGTATTGCAACTAGTATATGGAGGAACTGGGCTGTGAACTTTGGCAATCTGACCCCAGCAACAGGGCTCATGTGGACAGTGCCATTGGGCCCTAAAACAGGCTGATTTTACTATTGGCCTGAGTTCCGGGAAGATCTGGGACTATGGTTGTGACTAGAAGAACAGAACTGGTAGGAGCCAAAGTTTTGGTGATTTATTTCCTTGCAGGGCAGGCATGTCATGTGTTGTGTGTTATCTCACTCTTTGAAACACATTTGGTCAGCTAGCACAGGTTTCTTCTGGAGAAGTTGAGTGCTGAGAACTGGTACCAGCATGGAGCCTTGGAAAAAACTATCTCCTGTGACTGAAGTGGGTACTGAGAAAGTGCTTTTGAATAGGGGTACCTGAGGATGCGGCCATCCAGCCCAAATTAAAGTTGAGTCCCCCCTAAAGGTCCTTGTTTGGTTCTTGACAACTCTGGATTTGCTCGCTCACTGCAGGCCAGCCCTCTCTCTCATGCCTTCTACAGATTAATCCCAGTGGACCTCTCAGGGCTTCCGCTGTTCCACACTCACACCTTCTCTGAGCGCAGCTAGAGTTGGTCTTCCAGATGGGAAAAATAGTTCTTCTTTGTGACCAGTGACATAAGTGCCCTGAAGAGGCCTGTCATGAGGTCTGAATGGCCTCTTTTATAGATTCTTCCTACCTGAAATTCCCTAATTTGAAGTGGAAATCTATTACAATTCTAATGTAGAATGTTTCCCACAGACTAATGCTGCATGCTCTTGCTCCCCAGGTGGTGGCACTATTCTGGGAGGCTGTGGAGCTATTAGGAGGTGGGGCCTGAATGGCAGAAGTAGGTCTCCAAGGGTGGGCCTTAGGAGGTGATGGTCCTGCTGCTCTGCTTCCCAGTCATGAGCTCCCCAAGCCTTCCCCACCATGATGGACCGAACCTTCCGAAACCAGGAGCCAAAATAAA
The DNA here is from genome assembly GCF_020740685.1 of Jaculus jaculus. Taxonomy (NCBI): domain Eukaryota; kingdom Metazoa; phylum Chordata; class Mammalia; order Rodentia; family Dipodidae; genus Jaculus; species Jaculus jaculus. Next base: position 79,915,766 of record NC_059110.1, on the reverse strand, counting down.
TCTTTCTTCCCTTAAGTTGTTTCTATCAGGAATTTGGTCACAGCGATGCAAAAGGAAATAACTGACACAGAATCTAAGAGATTAAAGACTAAGCCATAATGTTGGATAGTAAATTCCAGTTAAACAATGGGGTAGTGAGCAAGAAAAAAGAAAAAAATGTTTGGGAGCTGATGTGGGCTCTCTAGAAATTTCCAGAAGGATCATCACTTGATCCCAGCACCATCTCACAGCTGGACAGTGCTTCCTATTTGCCATGACTTCTTCCATTATCTCCTTTTCACACACCACAGTCCTGGAGAGCAAGCAAGGGAGGATTGTCTGTCCTCACTGAGGACGAGACAGAAAGAGGACACAGGATTTACCCAGGACCCTGCAGATAAACTCAGATCATCCATCTCAGCCTCAGTACCCTTTCCATGACTCTCAAAGGTATATTTTGATTTTAGCAAAGCACTTCACATTGTTTGTGACCTTGAGGTCCACATGAAGAAAAGTTCCCAGTGTAAGAAGGATGTTAGTACCTTGGCTATTTGGTGGCTGAAGATGAAGGTCTCTGGTGCATACCTGCTCCAGGACTTTTGAATGGGGGACTTTCACGAGACATAGCAGTGTTTATTGGCTTCCTGATGACAGTTTTGGGAGGGGAAGCTGGCTGGGAGAACTGAGTAGAAGACAAATGAGAGTGTTTGATTTATTTACAACATGGGCTGAGGATCAGACCAGCTGTGGAACCTTGGGCAAATAAGTTATTTATTTATTTAGTAAATAAGAGCAGATGCTCACTAATGTCCCCTACCTCTCCTTCTTCCTTCTGGGAAAAGATTAACAGGATTACTGTCTTTTACCAAAGAGGTGATGCCTGCATCAATTTCCCAGCAGTTACCAGCTCAGCCCTGGAAACTGACTGCCAGGGGTCTCTTTCTTAGTTGTGCATGCACTCCTTACAAGATCTTGGGCAAGCTATGCCCTCCAAGTCTCTCCTGTGAAACAGAAATCACATAAGCACTCAGCCCCCAGGCTTGCTATAGAAAGTACTTTCAAAGGCAGCCAGGACTTTCAGTGGTTCTGGGGTCCCAAAAGGTAGACTGGAGATCCTTGCTGCAAGGAACAGGAAATGAGAGTTTTACCCCATGCCTGTGAGAGCTGCTTGCACCACTCTCCTGCTGAACACCTTTCAGTTTCATGCCTGAGCTCTTAGGCAAAAGCAGAAAAATTAAGAGCCCACAGTCCAGCTCTCATAGCTTTTGGTGAGATTCAATTTGCAAAACCCTTGACTCTTTGCTCACCACATATTGCCAGAAACAACCTTCAAAATCCCCAGCATTCATAATGCCCCTTGCCTCAAGGCCTGTGCACATGCAGTTTCTTCTGCAGGGCCTGGAACATTCATCTCCCCTTCCACTGGTTAATTTCTATGGATTCTTGCAGTTTTAGCCTAAGTACCAATTTCTTCAAGGAAAGTGTGCCAGATTCTCCAAGTGAGGACATTCCTCCTATGATACCCTCTTTCTTTCTTTCTTTCTTTCTTTCTTTCTTTCTTTCTTTCTTTCTTTCTTTCTTTCTTTCTTTCTTTCTGTCTTTCTCTTTCTCTTTCTTTCTCTTTCTCTTTCTCTTTCTCTTTCTCTTTCTCTTTCTCTTTCTCTTTCTCTTTCTCTTTCTCTTTCTCTTTCTCTTTCTCTTTCTCCCTCCCTCCCTCCCTCCCTCTCTCTCTCTCTCTCTCTCTCTCTCTCGTATGTGTGTGTATGTATGCGTGATCCAGGGTCTTGCTCTACCACCACACTCCCAGCCCTACACACAGTATTATCTTCCATAATAATTTGTACAGCAGAAATTATTCATGCATTTATTTAATGTACTATCTACCTATAGTGAGGGCTTAAATGCCCTTACTGGTATAGCAGAAGCTCAGTGCCTGGCACATGGCTAACTCTTAATAAAGATTTCTGGGCTGGGTATTTTCTCATTGCCACACTAGACACGTCTGCCTAGGGGAAGGGCAAGAGATAAATGATTGAAGCCAGGGCTCCTGGACTGACCAGGAACTGGGGTGAGCTACAACCTGCTGCTTGCTGCAGGGTGAATGTCCAGCCACCAGCCTTAAGTTCTCAGCTTGAGCAACTTGCTCAGGCTCATGGAACCTGAGATTTGATTCTTTCTGGAGAAAGGGAGGTCAGCTTCTGGAAGGAAGGAATACAGGGTGACACGCATGTGGAGTGGGGCAGAGGCACATGTGAGAAAGGGAAGGAGGAGGGTTCAGCACGGAGGCCTAGCAGCAGCTTTCAGGATCCTGGGTTTTCAGGTCGCCATGATGCTGTCCCCCTTTACCTGTCCTTGCTCCTGACGCCTGTAAAACCTTAAACACCCAACTCTTACAGAAAAATATTCTTGGGATTTTAGGCAAGCAAAAAGACTTGGGATGAGTCTGAAGTGGCTGTGGTGGGATCTTTTATCACTGGGTAGCAAGGACAGTCCATGTATCCTGGGAGCCACATGAGGTCATAGCCTACACACTGATAAGCTCTTTAGCTCCACACACATGTAACATGCCTCTGATAACCGCTTCCAGAACATTTGAATTTGTTACTAACTCAGTCTTAAAGGTAGGTCCCTGGAACAACCCTGGGATTGGTCACTAGGACTCCAAATCCCCATGTGTCCCTGTCCTGTTTGAACCTCTGCCAGCCTTGGGTCTGCCGGGAATAGGTCAGTTTCTCCCTCACCAGCACAGGTTCTTCCGAGGTGCCCTGGCCCTTTTTGAGTCTTGTGTGTGCAATCTTATCCCTCAGTTCCAGGAACCGCATTGGCACCCGAGGCTCTTGCAGGCAGAAATTTACTAAAATGAAATCAAATCCCTAGTCACGTTGAAAAAGCAATGAAATAATAGAATTGCATTATCCACCTGGGGTCAAGACAGTGGAGACACACCCATGTGTGGCTCTAGCACACTGTGTTTGTCGTCCTTCCAAAGAGAGACGATGGGTCATTCAGAAGCTTTCACGTAGACTGGGGACACAGGGGAAATAACAGAGAACAAAAGCTCCCTTTCCTTCCAGGAGTCTCTGAGATCACCAGCTCCTGATTTTTACATCTGCAGATGGCCCATCCTCAAAGCTTCCCCTACTTCTTTACCTCAGGAAATGGCCGGAATTGAACACTGATTTCCATGAAAAAGGCAGTAGGCTGGGTTTTGTGCTAAGCCCCAGTGCATCGAGCTGAGCCTTGCCTATGGCTGTGGGGAGCCACCATTTCCCAGAGCAGGCTGGAACTCAGAGCTCCTGTGGAACTAGCAGCATGTTTTTTCCTTTCTGCTTCCCTATTCCATATGCTGACTGTGCTTTACAGGACATGACCTGGCTTTACAGGACATGGAGGATCGTCTTGGAGCATCCCAGACTGTTACCAGTGTATCCAGTGTCAGCTCCACCCTGCGGTATAGCTCTATATAGCCAGGAAAATGATTTTAGCTAGCTGTCTTCTTTTGTGGCTAATAGTTGGCCAAACTCTGGTCATCAGTTGGAACAAGGTAGTCACTGTTTCATTTGGGATGCAGACAGATGGGGAGGAGGGACCTGTGATATGGTAGAATGTAGCTGGGGACTCTGAGGCTGGCCCAAGGTTACACAGCAAGTTAGACCCTGTGCCTCCCAGTTCTGTGCTAGGTTCTCTGATCATTGCTCCATAAAGTCAAGATTTGACTGGGCTCTTCCAAACCACGTCCTTGGTGGGGGGAGTGGAGTGAGACGTCTGGCAGAGTTGAGCTCTGTGGCAGAATGACAAATGGTTCTCCTGCATCGCTAGGAAGTGGGTTCTGGGAACCAGGGCAGCCAGCAGACATTTGTCCACCTCCTAGTCAGCAGTGTGGGGAGTAAAGGGAGCAGGGAAGGAAAGGCTATGGGGTTTCCAACTCATTACTGGCAGGGACTGCCTCCAAGGACCAGCAGTGGAAACAAAAAGCCAGGTAGTTCCCAAGGCCAGGGCTAGGCAAAGAGCTTCCCTTTCAACGCTCTTAAAACAAAGCTTCTCAACTCATGTTAACTGCAAATCAAAACTTGCAATGGCACATATCTAGATGCAATCTTAAGCACTATAGTATGCAGGATGTGGTAAGATGTATTCTATTCATAGGAGATGAGAGAATAATTTTTAGAGGACATTTGGAAAGGGTCTATCAAAGCCATAAAGTATTTATACTCTCTATTAGAAGTTTTATTCCTTAGAAATGTATGCTCAGAGATATTAGAGATAGAGAGATAGCAGTAGATTATAATCATAAATTAGATCCAATATCCACATTCCACCATTAAGATACAGCAGCAGTCTATGTTGTCCCCACTTGGTAAATCTGAATAATTAAAGAAATGATGAATTATACTAAGTGAGGTAACCCAGACCCAGAAAGCCACGCACCGCATGTTCTCTCTCATATGTGGATCCTAGCTACAGATGATTGGGCTTCTGTGTGAGAAGGAAAAAACTCAGTAGCAGAGGCCAGTAAGTTAAAAAGGAGATATAAAGGGAAGAGAAAGGAAGGAAGGAGGGTACTTAATAGGTTGGTATTGTATATTTGTAAGTAGAAGAATAGATTAATGGGGGTGATAAGGCCCAAAGTGAGGTCAGAGGAAGAGATTGAGTAAAGGAAAGGTGGAGGGAGGGCTAATCAAAATCTAAGAGGACACAAATAAATCATATGGGATCCTCTGGTTTTGGACAATGGAACACTCAGGAGCCATAGATCATTGTTAGAAAATTTTCAGTGCCAGGGATGGGATACCTCCAGTGAGTTGTTGGCCAGGGAGGTCCCTGATGCCCCCAAAACATTATAGGCCATTGCCGAGGCCCTTGGTTTCCCACCAGGAATAGATGATAAGACCCTATTGCTGAAGACTCCATGTACTTGGGCTGCAAGGTCACTGAGAAATCCTGCTGGAACTGAGCTGATAACCTCCTCCATGTAGATCAGCTGACAGAAAGCTGGAAGAAGCCATTCTACATGCAGTTCAATTGGAGAAATATGCACCACCAGTGAAGATACTCAACAGTGGACACTACAAGCCTTATAATTGGCCAGCCAGGCCAAATGAGCCAATGGGTACAATAGTGGCATGTCTGTCATGGTGGAAACCAACTGCCCTCCAATTGGACTGGAGGCCTGCTCCATGGGAGGGAATACATCCCTAATACTGAAAACTTAAAACAGGGGTAGTCATGAGTCCTAGGGGTGTAACATCTGCTGATGTCTGGATAAATGTATATACTATGCTTATCAAACTGCCCAGTAAACACTTCTCTTAATATTCATACCCTTATATTAATGCTACTCTCACGTTGGGTAGAGAATCTTCTCTTTTCAGATGGCAGCAACCTTGAAACGACTCAGAAGGTATCATAGTGCTGGAAAGAAGTGACTGGAGTACTGAGTAACATCTCAATCACACCTTCCAAGGCTCAGGGTCTAATGCAGAACAGGTGGTGGAAAGAATGTAAGAGCCAAAGAAAGGGTAAGACTCCTTACAACATGCTCTCTTCAGACATAAAATGGCCTGGATATCCATGACCTCATAATGCCTGACACTACCTACACAAGACCATCATAGGAGGAGGAAAAGATCATGACATCAAAATATAAAAGAGACTGATTGAGATGGGGAGGGGATATGATGGAGAATGGAATTTCAAAGGGGTAAATGGGGGAAGGGAGGGTATTACCATGGGATATTTTTTTATAATCATGGAAAATATTAATAAAGCTTGAGAAAAAAAGAAATGATGAAAAGTATGCTAATGAAATAAGAAAATGCCTATGACACAATGTCAAATGAAAAGAGCAAAGAGGGGCTGGAGATATGGTTTAGTGGTTAAGGCATTCATTTGCCTGCAAAGCCTAAGGATCTGGGTTTGATTTTCCAGGACCCATGTAAAGCCAGATGCACAAAGTGACACATGCATCTGGAGTTTGTGTTCAGTGGCTGGAGACCCTGGCATGCCTATTCTCTCTGTCTATCTCTTTTCTCTCTATCTCTCTGTATGCTTGCAAATAAATCAATATTTTTTGAAAAACAAGATGTACAATGGTAGCTACAGAACACGTTCAAGCGTTCATTCTTTCATGCTGCATCTGTTATTCTAATCTCTAATCCCTTTGGAAAAAGAAAGAGTGGTGCCAAATATTAACAATGTTTTTTTCTCTTGTTGATAGGCCATTTGGGCTGAGTTAAACATCATCCCCATTAGTCATGATGGTTTTATGTCTTTATTTATTTAAGAGAAAGAGAGGGGGAAAGTCAGAGAGAAAAAGGCAGACAGAGAGTGAATGGGTACCCCAGTGCCTTCAGCCACTGCAAACAAATTCCAGATGCGTGTGCCACTTTGTGAATCTGGGTTCATGTGGGTACAGCAGAATCAAACCCAGTCTTTCAGGCTTTGAAAACAAGTACCTTTAATCACTGGGCCATCTCTCCAGCCCCTTTATGTCATTTTTAACAATTTATAAACAAGAAACAGAGGTTTCTCCAGGCTGGAGATGAAATTTAGAAATCTTTGATGGGTGTAGATGAGACCTTCCCTTCCCTTCTCCCGAGAAATAGGGAGAGAGAGAGATTATGGGTGCACCAGGGCCTCAGCCACTACAAACAAACTCCAGACACATGCACCCCTTGTGCATCTGGCTAATGTGGGTCCTGGGGAATCGAACCTGAGTCTTTTGGCTTTGCAGGCAAATGCCTTAACTGGTAAGCCATCCCTCTGGCCCTCTCCCTTCCTTTTCTTCCTTCTCTTCTATTACCACTTTATCTCCATGGATGTTCAGGAAGTCTGCAACCTGTCCTTCACTGGTGTGTAGGCATTTATGGCTATGGTAGTAACATGGGCTGGGGCCCCAGCATGCTATCCTTCCAAGGAAAGGATCCCAGGTCTGGCAGGCAGTGCTCAGCAACAGGGCCTGGGAGAGACGGGACCAAGGCTGAGGCCCGAGAGTCCATCCTCTCTGTCCATCTGTTGACCCAACCATCATGGCAACTTGTGTGTGCTCTGGGAAGAGGTGCTATTGTCAGAAAGGGGGCTGCAACTGTCAAGCCCAGTCCTCCACTGTGCGTCTCATCTAGGGGCACAGAGATCCCTGGAGAGGAAGTGCATTTCCAGTGGTTCCTCAATAGATATTGTGACGCAGCTCAGGAGCCAAAGGGAAAGATGAGGCTGGGGCACTGCAGAAGCGAGCAGCAGACTTGGCTTAGTGGCACCAGCAGAGGGTGGGCACTGTGCTGGAGACTGAAATGTCAAGGGAAATGGAGGCATACAGAAGACGAATGAGGCAAGGAACTGGGGGAAAGCGTTCTGGATGCTCTGACTTCCTGTGCATGTAGAGGACAGGAAGGCTGAGGAGCTCTGTGTGTGGATTCAGATGGTCTCAAAGCGTCTTTGTAACAGCTGTAGTCTGTTTAGTGAAAAGCTCTGAACAGAAAAGGAGTGACAAGTTGGAATCAGCTTGCACTCCTCCCTGATTGCCCTTCTCTCATGTACCTCACTGCCAAAGTGTGAAGTGATCTGAGTTCCAGCCTCTGGACAGATGCTGTTCCAGGACCTTTGCAAGTCATGTTATAGACTTCTGTGGTCACTTGCCAGTACCCTCTTGTGCCCCGCAACCAGGGGTCCACGAAGAATCCCGTGCCGTTCTCTGCATGTGCCTGCCTGAGTCTGCCTTGCTTAAGGAGCTGCACCTGCTGTGAGCCTTTTCCACCCTGGGAACCTTCCTCCTTCCCCCTTCCCTTCTCGGGATTTTCCAGGCCTATGATGCATTCATTGTCTGAACCTCTGCAATGCAGTCCGAACACCCTTGACTTTGTGTACCCACTGCGACTAGCACCTCAATAACTTTTGTCCTCAGTTCCTCACTGTCCCCCTTGGAGCAGAGCACGTTGCACATTCTGTTCATCTATGGTATCCTGGTGCCTACCACAGTGCTCAGTGAGCTGCTGAGTAATCAGCCAGAGGTTCAGAGATGTTCGGGACATTGTCCAGGGTCACGCAGCTAACAAGAGAAGTAGAACTGTCACTGAGACTCAGGTCTTTTCCTCCAAGTGTTCACTGGGCTTTCTCTGAACTGGTTAGCATAACTTCTGGTAGAAATCCAGAATGTTTCAGTTATCTGAAAGGGCTAGGGCAATAGATTATCCATGATGAATAATGGATATGCTTAAGTATGTATTTTCCCATAGAGTTGACTGAGTGGATGTATTCAGAAAACACATCTGGGCTGGAGAGATTGCTCAGTGGTTAAGGTACTTGCCCATAAAGTCCAACAACCTGAGTTTGATTCCCCCTTAACCACATAAAGCCAGATGCACAAAGTGGCACATGTGTCTGGAATTCATTTGCCCAGGTGCACCCATTCTTTCTCTGCTGGACATGGTGACACATGCCTTAAATCACAGCACTCAGAGGCTAAGATAGGAGGATCACTGTGAGTTTGAGGCCAGCCTTGGCTACAGAGTGAGTTCCAGATCAGCCTGGGCTAGAGTGAGACCCTGCCTCAAAAATAAATAAGTAAATATAAATAAATAAATAGAGATTATTTGGACTGGAGAGATGGCTCAGCGGTTAAGGCACTTGCTTGCAAAGCTGACCTGTCCCAGGTTCAATTGCCCAGTACCCATGTAAAGCCAGATAAATAAAGTGGAGTATGCATTTGGTATTTGCTTACAGCCTCAAGAGGCATGAACGTTCTCTCTGCCTTTTTCTCTGCTTTCAAATTAAAGAGAGAGAGAGGCAGGCGTGCGCTACTATTGTCGTCACCGTGTCACGTGATGTGGGATTAAAGGCACTGACGGAAACATCTGGAGATTTTCTTGGCCTGGCTATGTCCTCAGCTGTTCCTCCCCCTCTGTACCTGGTTGTCCCCTTTGTGGGGTGCAGAAACTGTTCCTGATTGCCAGGCTGCAGTAAATGGAAAACAGAGAAATCAGAGCCAACCCTCCTCAGGCTTTCCAGCACTGTCTCCCTGGCATTGTGGTGCGGGGCTGGCCCATCTGAAGAGAGACTGTTTCCATCCTGCCCAGGAGCTAGCGGTCCCGACTATTCAGGCAGGCAAATATGTCCCAAGTACAGCCTGCAGGGGGCGCTTTGGGTGACGTGGTCAGGGCCAGGGGAGGGGAGGGACGGGCCGGGGCCGGGGCCGGGGGCGGGGCGCGGCGGGAGGGTGGGACTCAGCCTCCTTCCCTGCTAAGAGGTCCAGGGCACTGTGGGCTAAACTCAGGCTATGACCCCAGCTGGGAGGTTGTGTTGGGCAGTCAGGGAGATAGAAGTCCAGAGGAGGAGGAGTGAGCATGCCAGGAAGGCAAAGTGGGATGAGGTCACTGAGGCCACCAATAGATGGCTTATAAGGTGACCAGACCACAGTGCTTGGGTTGGAAGGAGGGCTCCAGCACCAGCAAGTCGAGGGAGCTGGAATCCGAGCACACCTGTCCTCGGGTTTAAAGCCCTTTCGGTCTGTCTTGGAGAACCAAACCAAACACGGATTCTGTGGTCCTGCTCCTATGGGATGGGCTTGGAAGAGCCACCCCAGGGTCCTGGAATGTCCCTTACCACGCTCGCTGCGGAGCTGCTGGGTATTGAGCCTTCGCTCCAGCCTCCGGGATGGATTTCAGGCTGCCAGGCTCAGCTGGGCACCACGCAGAGCGGCATCCGAGCACATCCCGGCCCCGGGCAGCTGCCTCCGCCGAGCCTTCCTCCCCTAGTCTTCCGATCTACCACCATCTGCTCCCGTCAGACCCCGGTTTAAATTCTCCGCTTGTCTCCTCTTCCACAAAATAATTAGCATCCATTTGTTCTTGGAGCTCGCTGGGCGACGTTAGTCATTATAGAAGCTTTCAGCGCCCCGCAGACGTTTCCATTTGATTCGAAGTTGCAAATGACTTAAGCAGGGCTCGCGGGCCCCACGATTCCGCGGCTCCCCAGCATCTGGCGCCCGCTTTTGTTTCCTCCCACCCGCTTTTTCGTTGCCGGATGGGGGACCTGCTGGTTCCTGGGGTGAGGAGGTATTCGGGTAGGGCGGAAGCCGATCTGTTTGGGGCGCTCGGAGGAGACTCGTAGTGGGTGGGTGGGCGCTCAGCTCTGCCACCTGGGCCCGCTGCGCCGAGGGGAGGATTCACGGGATGCCTGCGAAGGCGCTCGCGGAAACCGCAGCCCAGGCCGGACGGTGATGCCGGATTTGCCACATGCGCGGAGCGCACACACCGCGCAGCAAGCGGCTGCCGGCCAGGGGCGCAGAGCCCTTGGGCTTCCCCGGGAATTCGGCTGCTCCGGTCAGTTCCCGGACCCAAAGCGAAGGTGGAGCCTTCTGCGGCTCTGCCTCCTCCTCCCAGGTCTGCGAGCTTTCCTCCCGGGTGAGCGGGAAGACCCCTGAGCCCCGCAGAGGTGGGCATTCAGAGGGGCGCTCCGCGTCGTGACCGCAGAGTTTCCCCTGCGCAGAGCGGCCTCGTGACCGCGGCTGCTCTTGGGGCGCTGCCCTGCACAGCAGGCCGCTGGACCCCTCAAGCTGCGCCTTGTGGTCACGTGCTTTCGGTTTCCAGGTGTGAGGCAGGTTTAGTTCAAGTCTTGGCTTCAGCTGCCTGGCCTGGCGTAGGGCCCTAGCCTGGGTGAATATCCCTTTCCTTCTCGTTCGTAGCGCGAGGCCATAGCTTCCTCCTTTGCCTGCTTCACGCCCGCCCCACTGGTGTGACAGCAAGAGCGACAACTCGGAAATGTCTCTGGATCTCTGCGTGGAAAGGTGGTGTTTGCCTTTTGTTTTTTTGGGGGGGTGGGGAGGTCTCGAGCTAGAGTCTCGCTCCAGCCCACGCTGACCTGGATTTCACTATGTAGTCTCCAGGTGGCTTTGAACTCACTGTGATCCTCCTCCCTCTGCCTCCCTAGTGCTGGGATTAAAGGCGTGTGCCACCAGGCTTGGCTTTATTGTTGTTGTTGTTAAAGATATGTACAAATTATATAAAATCCACAGGCTATGAATGATGATTGACAAACTTCTATGCATCCTTGCCGGCTGTGGTGTCACAAGCCTTAAATCCCAGCACTTGGGAGGAGGATTGCTGTGAGTTCTGAGAAGTCAGCCTGAGACTCATTCCAGGTCAGCCTAGCCTACAGCAAAACCCAACCTGGGGCTGCAGAGATGGCTTAGCGGTTAAGGTGCTTGCCTGTGAAGCCTAAGGACCCAGGTTTGATTCCCCAGGACCCACATAAGCCAGATTCACAAGCTGGTACATGCATCTGGAGTTCCTATGCAGTGGCTGGAGGCCCTGGTGCACCCATTCTACCTGCCTGTTTCTCCCCCTCTCTCCATAAATAAGAAAACAAATGAATAAAGTATTTTTTTAAAAAATACTTCTCCATTCCACACTGTCTTCTACTTCTCTCTAGATTCAAACCATTGCTAAGCCTTGTGTACACTTCCTAGAAACTCTCCACATGTCTAGTACCTGTACACATGAACTGTGTGATATATCAAGTATATAGGTACATGTACATCATATAGATAGTTTTCAGGATAAAAAAATATATATTTCAGCCGGGCATGGTGGCACATGCCTTTAATCCCAGCACCCAGGAGGCAGAGATAGGAGGATCACGGAGAGTTTGAGGCCACCCTGAGACTACATAGTGAATTCCAGGTCAGCCTGAGCCAGAGTGAGACCCTACCTCGAAAAACCAAAACCAAAACCAAACAAACAAAAAAATATTTTACTTATTTAAGAAAGAGTGTATGTGTATCAATGCACCAGGGCCTCCAGCCACTCCAAATAAACTCCAGACACATGTGCCACTTTGTGCATCTGGCTTTATGTGAGTACTGGGGAATTGAGCCCAGGCTGTCAGGCTTTGCAAACAAGCACCTTCAACCTCTGAGCCATGTCTCCAGCCTGTAAGAATCTTTTTTTAAAGAAAAATTCAGCAAATTCCCTCTTCCCTACCAGGAATATGCTTTCTACTCTATTAATGTTGGGCTTGCTCATGACTTGCTCTGACTAATAGGATGTCATTGGTTGCGACATGAATGGAAATTTGAGGTATAGTCACTTGATGGGGATTCCACTTATATTTGTCTTGACCATGGCAGTAGCAAGCCTCCAAATTGAGATGGTTGGACCCTGAAGATGACAGACATGTGTCAGAGCTGTTGAAGTTTGTCTGAGGCATCCCAGGCTGATGAAGTAGAGCTGCTCCAAACACCTGCAGGGCTTTGAGAGGGATGTATGTCGCTGAGTTTGGGACTGTTGTACAGCAATAAGTGACTGGTGTTTGCTTTAACAAAAAATAACCCTTCCAGGGATGGAGGGATTGCTTAATGGTTAAGGCACTTGCCTGCAAAGCCAAAGGACCCAGATTTGACTCCCCAGGACCCACATTAGCCAGATGCACAAGGGGGTGCACACGTCTGGAGTTTGTTTGCAGTGGCTGGAGGCCCTGGCGCTCCCATTCTCTCTCTCTCCCACCCTCTTTCTCTGTCAAATAAATAAATAAAATATTTAAAAAATAACCCCTCCAGGGAACAAACATCCTGTGGATGCTGATGTGCCTTACTTCATCATATGTGCTGAAAACATATATGTTGGAAAATGTTCTTTATTGGCACATTAACATGTTGCTGATTATTTTTAATGGCCAAATAATATTCTGTTGTGTATTATGTTCCTTATTGATGACTAACTAGGTTGTTTCTACCTTTTCCTTTAATATAAAATAACTCACAATTTTATTTGTAGGACAGGTACCTAAAAAGAAAATTGACTGAGGCAAAGAGTAAGCTTAAGGAAGCCGAGCCCGTTTAACTCCATCCTCAAGCAGGGAGAGCACCGGGAGGCTGGTGTTGCTCCAGTCAGCCCTGGGCTGTGAGGTTTCAAAAATGCAGCATTTCCCCAAGGGGGCATATAATGTGGAGATGATTTTGCAAAGGTGTATAGACAAGATACAACACCAAACCACACCACGAGAAAATGGCTCACAGTTCGCATCCCTCTTGCTCCTTAGTTGTCTTCTGGGAGAAAGTTGAAGGTAGGTGCTGATGGGTTTTAGCACTCACTGAGCAGTTGTGAATATCCACTTTCACAACGAGGTCTTCTGTTCAGAGCCTTCGGTAGATAGCAGTGTCTCCCTAGCTTATTTGTATTCATTTAAAATAAATTGCTTTATTCTCTTAAGATGTTCCATCCATGTACTGTGTACAACATGAAGTTCTGTAGTGGGTATGCATTGCGAAAAGGCTCTGTTGAGTTAGCTTGCACACTGTCACCTGTGGTAAGGGCACTAAAATCTACTCAGCGATTTTAAAGAATATGAGCTTTACCAACTATAGCCACCATTTTGTACAATAGAGCACTTGAGTGTGTTCCTACCTGAAATTTTGTAGTTTAAAAAAAATTATTTATTAATCCACAAGCAGAGAGAGAGAGAGAGAGAGAGGGAGAGAGAAAGTAAGTACAGATGTGCCAGGGTCTTTTGCCACTGCAAATCAACTCCAGGTACATGCACCACTTTTTGTTTTACATCTGGTTTTACATAGGTACTGAGGAATTGAACCCAGGTTGGCAGTCACTGCAAGTAAGCATCTTTAACTACTGAACCATCTCCCCAGCTTGAAATTTTGTATCCTTTGGCAAATATCTTCTCATTTCTTTGGTAACCACTGTATCCTTTTGTACCTGTTAACTTTATTTTCTGGATAATTATCCCGGTTTTCAGTTTGGGGTGATGACAGCAAATGAATTTATTTCACTTAAAAACATTTCAGTTGGGACTGGAGAGATGGCTTAGTGGTTAAGGCACTAGCCTGCAAAGCCAAAGGACCTCAGTTCAATTCCTCAGAACCCACGTAAGCCAGATATACAAGGTGGTACATGTGTCTGGAGTTCCTTTGCAGTGGCTGGAGGCCCTGGCATGCCCATTCTCTCTCTCTCTTTGGATCTCTGTCTGCCTCTTTCTCTCTCTCTCTCTAATAAATAACTAATTTATATTTAAAAAAATCTCAGTCAGATTCATTAACTTACCACAGAATTGCAACAGTACAAGGTATTCTTGTACATTCTCAACTCAGTTTTTGCTAATACCTTTCACAAACATTACACAATTCTTGAAACTAGAGAGATCACAATGACTCCAGATGAATGACTAAAAATCTTTAGACCTTATTCAAACTTTTCCAAAATATTTAACTCAGTACTCCTAACTGCATTTAGTAGTCATATTGTCTCCAATCTGTGACACTTTCTAAGTCTTCATCCTTCCTGATCCTTTTCAAAAGTAGGGAGAGGGAGACAGGGAAAGAGAGAGAATAAATGGGCATACCAGAGCCTCCAGCCACTGCACAGGAACTCCAGATGCATATACCACCTGTGCATGTAGCTGACATAGGTCCTGGGGAATTGAACCTGGGTCTTTTGCCTTTGTAGGTAAGAACCTTAACCACCAAGCCATCTCTCCAGCCTGGAACGGGTATTTTTTTTTTTTTTTTGGAACGTTGCTGATTTGGGATTATCTGATGTTTTCTCTGGATGGCCACAGAAGTTCCACATGACCTTTCTTGACATATATGTGATGTTAAGAAGTCTCATGTAAGCTTGGCATGGCTGAGGCTTGGGAAATCTTCCCATGGGCAGGGACCACCTGTGTGGCCTTTGTGACATCTGGGCACAGTCTGCCATCCTGGTGTCCTGGGGAGAGCTCACTGTTGTCTGACTGCTTCATTACCCAGCTCTGTAGTGGTCTTTGTGGATGGAAATTAGCAACTCCATCACCAGTACCCAGCTCCTTGTGAGGATTTTGAATGATGACTGTAGCTCAAGTCAGCTTTTATTCCGGTGCTTTCTGAGACACAATCGTTCTGGTTCACATGAAAGTAATGAGACAACTCTTTGGATCTGATCTTCCAATGGATGAAGCTTTTAGGCCAGAAAATAAAGACATCCCAGGCAAGTGGGAGTCAGTGTACCCTCCATAAGGGTGTCTCTGCCATTCTTTCTTTCAGCCCCGGAAGAGATTTTCCCAGTTGATCTTGTTCACCATCTGCTGCCAAACCATTGCTTTGCTTGACTTTCTTTCCCTTCATGTTCAGAAGTATGTGCTGTGAAATCACAGACTGTCTTACCCTGTGAATGGAAGAAGCTCGCTTCAGGCCCCTTCCCCACCTGGACTCACTTTCAGCTCAGGAAGGCCCTGGGGGGCTAGGCCCTGCTGATGGCTCCCTTCCAGGCAGTCTGTGTTGGTCTGGGTCTTGAATAATATTGTCCTGAGGAGAAAAGCCAATTACTGTGAGCTATGACTAATTAACCACCACAGAGGGTGGAATCTCAGAAGCACATGCCTGGCTCTCCCCAGGGTCGGTGTAATGAGACCATGGTTGAGACAGCGCTTGGTGGGGGATGCCTTTGACAATTTCTAGGCCTGAAATGGATCCTACCATTCCACTTGCCACCAAGACCAGATTTCCACGTCACCGCTATCTAATATCTGCCTCTCATGCTGACTAGTTTCCTATGCTGTCAAAGCTGACAGATAAAGATAAAAAATAAGTTTGTTATTTTTTTTTTGCCAATATGAGTCAATCTCTCATTTTTCTCTTTTGTGTGCAAAGTCCTGATTCAGGCACCAAAAATACACTGAGCACTTTGAGGAGTTTCATCAAGTAGAGCAGCCTGGGAAGTAAACAAGTAGGCATCACTGAGTGAGCCATTAACTCAGTGACTGTTTATTGGGTATGGTTGGACCTCAGTCTGGGTGGGGGATTGGCTCCTGGACCCTGCCCCTGCATATCTCAAACTCTGGATGCTCAAGTCTCTCAAAGAAAATGGCTTGGTATTTGCGTAGAACCTATACTCCTATCCTCCCATGTGCTTTATCTTAGCTCTAGATGATTTATAATACCCAATACAATAACTGATACAATTCCATATTGTTTGGGGAGTAATGGCAAGGAAAATGTATACATGTTAACTACAATTGAGAAGGTTCTTTTAAATTAAGATTTTAAATATTTAATCTATTTATTTGAGAGAAAGAGGCAGAGAGAGAGAGAGAAGAAAGAATAGGAGTTTCGGGGCCTCTATCCACAGCAAATGAGCTCCATATGCATGTGCCACCTTGTGTATCTGGCTTTATTTGGGTACTGGGGAATCTAACCTGGGTCCTCAGGCTTCACAGGCAAGTGCCTTAACTGCTAAGTCATCTCTCTAACTTCCCGATGAGATGTTTTTATCCTTAACACTTTTGATCTGCTTCTGTGTACAGAACCCATAGACATAGAGGAAAAAGTTATCAATGTCTACCACTGTAGTTAGCACTGAATGGGCTGTGGATTTGAACTCAGTTGTGCTTGGAGCAGAGTGAAAATTCCAGAAAGCTAACCAAAAGAAGAGATGGCATTTACGATCAGATGCTATGGGAGGGATGAAGAGGAGGCCTTATCCTATCTGGTGCAAAGAAGAAGTTTCATGTTGGACATGAATGATAGGTGACAGTGAGAGCTGGAAGGTGTAGCAGTTACCTTGTTGTTGCTGGGGCAAAACACAAGACCTGAAGCAGCTTGTGAGAGGAAAGCATTTATTTCAGTTTATTGTTGGTTTTTGATTGTTGTTTTTTTTTGGCGGGGGTGGTGAGGTAGGGTCTCACTCTAGCCCAGGCTGACCTGTAATTCACTATATAGTCTCAGGGTGGACTTGAACTCATGACAAAATCCTCTTAGCTCTGCCTCCCAAGTGTGGAGTTAAAGGTGTGTGCCATCATGGCTGGGCCAGCTTATAGTTATGAGTGGAAGTTTCATCATAGTGGGGAAAGCACGATGCCTGAGCAGGAAGCCTGGGTCACATCTCCACAGCAGTAGAAAAGAAGTAGTCTCAGAGTGAGCTAGCTCTGAACACCCAGTGGGCTGAACTAATAAGCCTCAAGGTCTCCCCCACAAGGACACACCTCCTTCAGCGAGGCTCCATATCCCAAATACTCAACTTAACTCAGATTATCACTGGCTGGGAAATAAGTATCCAAAACACATGAGCCTATATAGAGAATGTTTTATTCCAACCACCACGGAAGGGCTGGAGTGGGGCAGGGTAGGTGTATTTCAAGCAGAGACAATAGTGCATGTGGCTGAGAGATAAAAACAGCCCAGTGAAATTGAAGAAATATCAGAAGGACTGGTTGTCACCCAGAGTTCAAAGCAGAGAGTGGAGAGGGGTGGGACTGGGGTGGTAGGGTGTATGAGCATGCAGGAAGGCCTGTTTTGTAAGTGCAAGGATCTTGTCTATCTGAGCAATGGGAAACTATGGCCTATGTAAGGGAATAAAATCAGATTTTCAATTTGGTGGATAGGGCTACATAGTGAAGAATGGGGAAAGGTAGCAAGAGTAGGGCAAAGAGAACAGTGAGCAGGCATCACATTAGACCTGGCAAGAGTGGACGGTGGTCTATGCTAGCGTGTTCCAGAGCAGGACAAGAAGGGGATCTTCAGAATCACCTTCAGTAGGCACATGGTGAGCCTGAAAACTGATGGAAAGAAACATTTTTCTGCATTTACTGATTATGGCAAAGTCAATGTTATTTTTTAAGATATTGACTTGAAAGCAGAGAGAGAGAAGAGAGACAGACAGCAGGAATGGGCATACCAGGGCTTCCAGCCACTGCATACAAACTCCAGATGCGTGCCCCACTTTGTGCATCTGGCTTTATGTGGACACTGGGGAATCAGACATAGACCAACAGGTTTTGCAGGCAAGCACCTTAACCACTTAGCCATCTCTCCAGCCCAGTCAGTGTTATTTTTGATCACACATTAACTTCTGGTCAGTGAAGAATGGGTAAAAGTGATATGTCTTACCAGGACAGGCTTTCAGGATGGTGGCTTTATAAGATGGAAAGAGCCTGGATCCCTGCGCTCATGTGTGGAGCTGATCCCCCAAAGGAAACTTCCTATCTTGCTTCCAACTATAACATGAACAGCAACAACAACAAATCCACCTGAATATACTCAAAACACTGGGCTTTCGAGGTGGTTGGTTACCAGGCCTGCAGTGAACTGGTTGGGCCCATAGTTCTCTCAGCTCATCAGTGGCACTTTGATAGCTTCCACTCTGTTCATGTGCAGAAGGGTGAAGGCTTCCATTTCAGGCATGGGTGAAAGAACTCTTTGGTGTCTATGATGTGTTAAAGGCAGTCAAGTTAGGCACATAGACACAAAAATGTGTATATGAATAAGACACGTGGGGCTCATCACCCAGGATACCTACCTAGGCCTAAGTGGCACTCAATGATAATGATAAGATAATCATAAAGTTGAGACTCCCTTGCTGTCAAGGACTGCTGATGTTTCATTGACTACCACCACAATCTGACAAGGTAGATACTTTTTACAGTTCTTTTCAAAAAAATTATTAGCACATATTCACTGCACAAAGTGATGGGCTTCTTTTTTTTAAATTTTTTGTTTATTTTTGTTGTTTTAGTTGAGAGTGATAGACAGACAGGGAAAGAGGCAGATAGATAGATAGAGCACAGGTGCACCAGGGCCTCCAGCCACTGCAAACAAACTCCAGACACATGTGCCACCCAGTGCATCTGGCTAACATGGGTCCTGAAGAATTGAACCTTGAACCAGAGTCCTTAGGCTTCACAGGCAAGCGCTTAACCACTAAGCCATCTCTCTAGCCCGGGTTTCTTTTTTTATATTTTATTTGCAAGCAGAGAGATGGTGGGGGAGGGATGGGTGCGTCATAACCTCCAGCTACTGAAAACAAACTCCAGATACATGGGCCACTTTGTGCATCTCGTTTTATATGGGTGCCAGGGAGTTGAACCCAGGTAATTAGGTTTTGCAGGCAAGTGTCTTAACCACAGAGCCATCTTTCCAGCCCAAAGTGATGGATTTCATCAGGGCATTTTCAATCAAGTATAACATGTACTTTGATAATACTTATCCCCATTAATCTCTTCTGACCCAGTAACTCTTCATGCTTATCCCTTTCCTCCTCCCAAATAAACCCTCTTTCACTTCCATGTCATATATGTATGGCACATACACACATGCAAAAATCTAGGTTCCACGCATAAGAAAAACCTGATATTTATATTTGTTTGTCTTGCAATTGAGAGGTGAGTGCTTTCCCAAAGCCACACAGGATTTGCACCCAGCTATCTTGACTCATAATTCTTTTAGCCACAACACAAAGATTAGGACACAAAGTATGGCCAGGGATGGATGCACGCACGCATGCACACATGCACGCACGCACCATGGCTGATGAGTGTGGATTTCCCTTGTCCCAGTATGGATACCATTCTAGTTTCCAGAGAAAGATGGCCAAACTGCGGTGGTGACAAAAGTGGAGCATTCCTTTTCACCAAGCGTCACACTGTGAAATTCTCAGCAGGCACAGCGCACTTTGTTTTTCTCTAAATAACTCCCTGATGCTATTTTTTTTTTTTTTTTGCATACCCGTTTATTTCACCAGCTGCCATCTTTCTCTGGCCCATAAAGGAGGCTGTGCTGGTTTGTTTGATGTTCCTTAGATAGGAATGATCTTCTCCTGAATAACAAAGAGGATATACCCTTCAGAGGAATTTATAAGCCCTCTGTTGTGCATTTGCTTTCTAAATGGGACACCACCATGGAAGGTGCTTTTTCTCAACTTCTCTCTGGAAAATGGTTGTCTGCTGAGCAAGCACATGTGCTACATTTTTCAGACCTTGGGCTACGGGTCTTACTCAAACTCTGGCCTCTGTTGCATGGAGGGCCCCAGGGTGAAAATGCCAATAGTGGTAAGGACCCATGACAATAAGCATGTTCAGGGGTGTGGAGAACAGTTCCTTTGGGTATTTAGCTGCTGATGAAGTTTTCAAGTTGCACATCGCCCTAAAGGACTTTCCTTCCAACATCCTATTAGTTCCAGTTGTAATTATTGCTGCAAAATCACACTGTGTGTGATACAACCATTCTTACTATGTTTAAGATTCTGTGGGTCAGGAATTTGGGCAGGATACAGTGGAATGCTGTGCTCTTCCCTATAATGCCTGGTACCTCAGATGGATAAGCCTGGAGGCTGTTGGGGTGGGGTGGGGCTGTCATTTGATGGCTGTGTGTTGAACCATCTGTAGGCATACACATTCATATCTACTGGGGATGGCTGGGCTGTTAGACAGGGCAACTTTGCTTGGCTCCCCACCTGTTGTCTTTCTGCGTAGGCTGATTTGGGATGGTACACAGCAGGGCAGCTGGGTTCCAAGATAAAGCATCCCAAGAGACCAAAGTGGAAGGTGTGGCACCTGTCATATAGCCTAGGAGGCACATTGTGTCCCTCTGACTTGCTCCACTCACTGAAGCTTCTGGGGAAGAGCATATGGGCCCCACTGCTCAATGGGAAGGAGTAAGGCCTACAGAGGATAAGGAACAGTCAATATTTCTGCAACCATCTTTGGAAAATGTTACTTCTTACACCATTCAATGTGTGAGTCCTTGCTGTAGCCCAGGACGTGGACACACAGCTTCCACTCTGTTGTGCTCCTGTGGTGGAGACGACACTCCTTGTGCCAAGCAGGCTTCGCTGACTGTAAGAACCAACCTACTCTGGCCGGTAGAAGCAACAGGGACTATATTGCCTAACGGAGGCAGTTAATAAGGAATTTGAGGCACAGGAAAGAACTAGAGCATTGCCCAATGTAATCTTGTTCATGGCAATCAAGTTCTTTGAAGTCATCCCAAGACACTTCTTATAACTACATTCAAACAAGAAGAAGACAATCTATAAGAGCCCAGTATATTTAAATATTGGACCCACTCTTCTTAGTGATTGTCTCCTGTCTCCAGTGATCACTCTGAAAAATAGTCCTGATGTTGCGCCTTGCCCAAGTCCTTCACAAATACTGCAAGCAGTAAATGGAGAACTCCTCTCCGAGGAGGTGAGTAATGGGCTGACGGGTTGCATCCCATATCAAATCTCTGTTGTATTTGATTAATTTGGTATCTGGTTTCATTATACCTCATCCCTCATCTCAAAGGTGTCCTTCACATGGACACTGGAGGAGGCAGAGAGGGGACACTAAACAAGGGACACTTCATGAATGTCCCAAAAAATGTCTGCTGAGGCTTAACACTCTCAGAGCCACACTACCCTGAAGGCATGAGCCCATGGAGGGGGCAGTGAGTTTCCAAGCTCAGGTCACTGCAGGGCCATGATAGCCACTTTACACACAATTAATCAGCAGAGTAACTGCAAAGTGCTGACCCACTTAGCTGTGATACCTGCGTAGGTGACAGCAACTGTAACTGGCAGAGTCTGGCTGGAGGGCCCACGTCTCCTGGAGGCGCACCATCTGGGACTCTCTGATCTCTATGTGGGTTACCTTGTGGCTGAAGGTGACAAATGCAACACCCTCATCAGGAGCTGCTTAAATGGGTCAAGGCAAGATTTAACTCTGCGTGGCGCACTTGGATTCTGGCATCAGATGCGCTGTACTCTATTGTTTCCCTTTGGCCCCTATCACACCTCATCTTGAAACTCTGGGGACCCACCTAACACTAATTTAACTTGATAATTATTAGAAAGTGAAGCAACAACCTCTACTGTTTGTGTTATAGTTGGCTCAAGTTTGATTTCAGTAGCAGGAGTGTGTGTGTGTGTGTGTGTGTGTGTGTGTGTGTCCCTGTCCATCTGTCTGTCCATAATGGTGTCTGAGGATGAAGCTGAGACTGGATTCTGATCATGATCTCAGACTAAGCCCTGATCATGGTCTAGTTACTTTGCTCACTGCTTCGACCTGACAGTGGGTTCAGTCCATTATGTCAGGGAAGGCCTGATGGTGGGAATGGCTCACAGATGTGGTTGCAGGAGAAGAGCGTGAAGCTGTTTGCTCACATCGTGGTAGACCAAAAAGCAGAAACTGGATCGAAAGTGGAGCCAGGCTACAAACCTCAAGGCTCACCTCCCCAGAGAGCTACTTTCTCTAGCTAGGTGCCACCTTTCCAAGGTTCCAGAAGCTTCCAAAACAACACCACCTGGTCGTTATGGTCCCTTGACTGAGTCTGCGTCAGAAGATAACACAGTGACAGAGATCTTGGGGACAGCTCAGCCCCCAGGTGACCTTCACTTTTATAGTCACAGGTTGGAGTTTTGCCCTGAGTAGAATATGACGAGGGGAGGAAACAGCAATAAAGGCATCTTGCACAGGAACAAAGTGCCAATTAGGGTAGCTTGCATTCTCAGGTTTCAAACTCACAAACAGCCACTGTGGTTTTAGGCAGAGCCTAATGATGTTCTCAGAGTTGTGCCTTATTTCCTTTGGCTCATAGATGTTATTATGTTTTGCAGGGAAATTAACTGGCAATTAAATTTCTGAAAAAATGTTTGAAACTCCTACAAGCTGTGCCTCATTGTTTTGCAAGATTGGGTATGCAATGTAATATTTCCATCTGAAAATTAATTTTCTCTCACTCACAGCTTCTGTGGTAACTGCAATGTCATTTACTTATTCATTCATCCCTTTATTCAGTGCATATTCACTACATACCTAGTGCGAAGCTGGAAGTCTGGGGAAGACAGGCGCAGGTCACATACAGTCACTGTCCTCTAGACAGGCTCCCTGTCTACAAGGAAGGCAGGACTCCACAGAAATAAAGGTCCCTGGAGACAGAATGTGAATATCTGGGCTGGATAGTACTTTTGACTTCCAGATAAGGGAGGAGTGACTCCTAATTTTGTCTTAGTTAACAAAGCAAAGCAAAGAAAGACAAATCAAAACTAACATTTGTCAAGTACCTGATGCATGCCAGCCTCTGTGGTGGGAGTTTGCTTCTCAGTCCTGAGAACAGTGCTGTGAGGTAAGGTTATAGCCCTATTTACAGACAAGGAGACTAAAGATTAGATAGTTGGGGTACTTTCCTGAGACCATGCAGCCAGTGAGGGTGTACTGAACTCACGATAAGTTGATGGCAACGTTTTCCAATCAACATGCTAATTCTTCCAAAATTATTGATCCTTTTATTCAATGCTGGGGGTGGAACCCTGGGCTGCATGCATGCGAGGTAAGCAAGCTGCACTGTTGATCTGCTTCCCTGGCCCTGGACAGGTTGATTCTCTGTTCTGTGACCTTTCTGTTGCTGTGACAAAACACCTAACAAAAAGAAACTTAAGGGAGAGAAAGGCTATTTGGTGAACAATTTGAAGGGACAATTCACTGTGGCAGGGAAGGCACTGGGACAGAAGCATGAGGTAGCTAGCTGGTCACATGGAATCTTCATTCAGGAAGCAAAGAGATGAAGGTCTCTGCTCAGTGCTCTTTTCTCCTTTTATATTCCATTCCAGAACCCCAGCCCACATTCAGGGTAGTCTTCTCTTAATTAAACCTTTATGAAAAAAAAAAACACCCTCACACATGTGTCTCCTAAGTGAAGTCAAGCTGATGGTGAGCATGGATCTTCATAAGGAGGATTTCTTCATAGCCCCTTAGCACCCCATCAGTGCAAAGCGACTAGTTGGAGAAGATCTAGGGGAGCTATGTCAAGACAAATATGACATCAAATGGGCTCTGAGGGAGGTGTGTCTAGAACCAGAGGAGAGTTGGCTATGGTGTCATTCCTTTCGAGTCTGCCAGGGCTGGAGAGATTGTTTAATGGTAGGGCTCTTGGATTTGAAGCCTAAGGACCCAGGTTTGATCCCTCAGTACCCATGTCAAGCTAGATGCACAAAATAGTGTGTGCTTCTGGAGTTTGTTTGCAGTGGCAGGAGGCCTTGGTGCACCCATTCTCTCTCCCCGCCTTCATATACATATGTGTTTTTTTCTTTCTCTTAAATAAATAAAATGCTTAGTGCCCCATCTGTTCTCATTAGATTTTCACATGTTCCTCATGATACAGCATTGTTACGTGCACATTCTGGTGAAGGAAATGAGAGCTAAGAGAGATTAAGTGATCCACCCAAGGTTGCATGACGGGTAGCACAGTGGGGCCTGGATTCGAGCTTGTGTTTGTCAACTCTTTGGCACTATGAAAACTAGCTAAGGTAGTCATCTAAAAGGAGGAAGGACCAGTTAAGCTCATGGTTTTAGAGGCTTAAGTCATGATCAGTTGGCTCTGTTCATGGACCTGTGGCAAGTGGAATAGCATAGCAAGGAGCTATGGTGAAGCAGAGCTGCTGATGTCATCCTGGCCAGGCAGTAAAGAAAGTGAGAGGAGTGGGTTAAGATTCCTGAACTCCTTGGAGGCATGCCCCCATGGCCAAACTAGGCCCTGCCTCCTAAAATTATCATAGGTGGATGACATGTTCTGTAGGTATTTGAGAGACATTTACCAATCATTCTTCTGATTCTTTCCCTCCCATCTTGCTGCCTCATCTAGGGTGTGGAACACCTAGCCTCAGAGGATGGTGCACGTTTTAAGATGTTCTTAGCAATTTCTAAGTTTAGCACAAAAGAGGGGTGACTTGTCCTGAAGCTTGATTCCTAACCCTGGTCTATGACCTTGTTCCCATCTGGACTCTTGGCCAGAGTCAATCATCTTGTCCCTCTCTTCCTGTGAGGGTTAATTCATCCCAAGGTAATAATGATACCTGGAAGTAGATGATATTCTAATTCTGCCTGGGCCTTACTCTTGAGCTCTACAATTATCCCATTCATCTCCAGGATGCCTCTTTAGAGTTGATTCTGACAGCAGGAGCCCAGCTTGCCCAACAGTCCTCACTATCTCCTGCCAAATCTCTGTGTTCTCCTTTCTCTTGAGCAGTTCCCTCTGACATCCTTCTTAATTCCTTTCTCTCTAACTCCTATAGATACCAGTGGTTGACTTTTTCCAGTCTTTTCTTCCTATGTCTCCCTTTGAGTCCACTGAAATGAAATCATAAGTCAACAACAAAAATCCTCAAATGTTTGGAAACTGAATAATTTACTTCTTTTTATGAATGCATATTTGTGCATTGTGTGCATGTGTGTTTGAATGTTCATTTGTGTGGGTACACATTTGTGTACAAATACACACATATGTTAATACACATTCCTATGAAAGATAGAGGTCAATGTTGGGTGTCTTACTCAATTGATATTCACATTACTTTTTGGTACCATCTTTTTTTTTTTTTTTCTTTTTGAGGTATGGTCTCACTCAAGCCTAGGCTACCTGGAATTCACTATGTATTCTTAGGCTTGCCTGAAACTCATGGCCATCCTCTTACCTCTGACTCCCTCCTGAGTGCTGGGATTAAAGTCATGTACTACCATGCCTGGTTTACACTGTATTTTGCTGAATCCACTGAAGTGATTGGGCTAGACCAGCAGGCCAGCAAACTCTGGGGATCCTCCAGTCCCTGTCTCCCTAGCACTGGGATTATAGTGAGTACCACCATGCCTGGCATTGTATGTGGGTGCCAGGGAGCTGAACTCAGGTCTTCATGCTTGCCTAGCAAACACTTTACCCACTGAACCATCTCCTCAGCTTAAAATATTCATGTGTGTGCATGCCTGTATATATGTGGGGGGGGTGCATGTGGATGTGTGTGCATGCATGTAGAAAGCAGATGACAACCTCAGATGTCATTCTTGAGGAACATTGAACTCATTTTAGAGAGTGTCTGTCATTTGGCCTAGAGTTCACCAATTAGTCTAGTCCAGCTGGCCTGCAAGCCCCAAGGATCTTCCAGTGTGTGCCTTCCCAACACTGAGATTATAGGCATGTGCCACCCTGCATGGCATTTAATGTGGGTACTGAGGAATCAAAATCAGTCTTCATGTTGGCAAGGCAAGCACTTTACCAACTGAGCTAGCTCTCCAGCCCCACATAATATACTTTTAAATAACTCATGTCAAATAAGCAATCCAGGGCTTTTGTATATTTGCAACAAATAGTTGGAAACTAAAATAAATTCTTTTACAATTGGCTGAAAACATTAAGTACTCGGGGACAGATCTGTGAAATAATGTATAAGATCTGCACACTGAAAACTAAACATATTGTTGAGAGTAATAACAGGTTCATGGATCAGAAGACTGAATACTGTTAAGATTTCAGTTTACTTAAAGTTTATCTATAGATTCAATATAATCCCAAAGTTACAAGGTTTTGTTGTTTCTACAATTTGGCAGGCTGTTTCAGAAATTCATTCAGAAATGTAAAAGGTTCTAGAATATCTGGAAAAACTCTGAAACAAATCAAGTTCAGGTCCAACTCCAGCTATTTGCAAGATAGTGTAAAGGCTACAGTCTCACATCAGCCTGAGATATGACACACAGATCCACACATATGTGGATAACTGAGTTTATTTTTTTAAAAAAGCTCAAAGTCAATTTAGCTACAAAAATACAGTCTTAATGAAACAATTGGATACACACCCCCTATTTCTTCCAACAAAAGGATTTTTTTTAAGTTATTTAGTTAGTTAATGGCAAGCAGAAAGAGAGGAGAGAGGGAGTGAGAGTATACCAGGGTCTCTAGCCAGTGGAAACAAACTCCAGATGCATGCACTACTTTGTGCATCTGGCATACATGGGTACTGGGGAATCAAACCCAGGTTGTTAGGCTTTGTGGGCAAGTATATTAACTGCTGAGCCATCTCCAGTCCCCTGCACAAGGATTTTTCTCATACTTTTCATTACACAAAATCAACATAAATTGAATGTAGACCTAAACCAATAGAACTCTTCAAAGAAAAGTTAGGACAACCATTATGACATTGAGTTCAGCCAGGGTTCCATAACAGAACAATTTATCTAAAGAGACTTTATCAATTAAGAATGTTTGCTCTTCAGCAAACTCTGCTAAAAGAACAAGAAGAAATGTCATAGCCTAAGGGAATATCTTTGCAAATCATTTTAAGGACTTTGGAAAATAACTTGTCAGTTTCTTAAATGTTAAACATATTATCTAGGTATTTACCCAAGAAAAATGAAAGCTTAGGTCTACACAAAAACTTCTCTATCATTTACTTTGTTGCTAGGAAAAGTATCTGACCCTTCTCCCCACCCCCGCCGCAAAAAAAAAAAAAAATATCAGTTCGAGGGAGAAGAAAGGTTTATTTTAGCTTATACTTCCAGGTTACATTGTGTTGCAGTTACCTCCTTGTTGCTGGGACAAACAGCTGATGGGAAAAAGGGATTTATATTGGCTTACAGTGCCAAGGCAAAGTTTCATCATGGCAGGAAAGCATGGCAGAGCAGAATCTGGACATCACATCTTGCCACAGTGGTGGAGGCCAAGTCACTCCTGCCTTCTGACATGGTTCCAGCGAGAAGGAGGTTTCCACATGGCTGGAGCTTCCTGATGGAAACTATTCAGCTCCCTGCATTTGGTTTTCTTATTTGCAATAGCACTCCTGTATTTTTTAGACTTTCAAGAAAAGAAAACTCAAACTGTTCCCTGCTGTAGAGAAATAAATGATCTGAAAGAAAATGAAACTAAAACCATTTGTACAGACTTATGCTTCCTAGATAAATATAAGAATATGACTAATAAGGAGTTTTTTGCAAAGTTATGGAAAAAAAGAATTACTTGATCCTTCCATTACAACACCAGAAATTCTGAAGTCCACCTCAAGGAGCTAAGGCAAATGCATTTAGGTTTCCTGACCCTGCTGACCCACCTCTACCCTATACGGGAATTTATGATGAAAACTTAGGTCATGTAGTAAATAAGAATGGAAAATGGATATGCTATATATATTTCATTGCCCTTCTTGAAAGGCTTGCTTGATCAGGCCCTGCTTGGCATTTGTTATCCAGAGAACAATAGAACTCTTTAATCAAACAGGCTAATAAGTATTTTGCTAAGCTTGGCTACAAGGAATGTATAAGAAAGTTAGAACAATGGCCTTTTGGTATGAAACAGTCTGTCTAGCACTTTGCTAATTTTTTTTTTTTTTTTGCTGAAAATTGAGTGTTTTGATATTTCCTGGAAATAAGCCTGCTTTTGTTCTGTAGTAGTATAAATAAAACACAAGGTTTTCAGTAAGGCCGAGATGCTTGAATCACCTGAAACAGCAACCTGATGTCTCTCATTCTTTCCCAGCCAACTCTGCATTTCCTTCCAGAACCTTGCTCCAGCTGGGGCTGGTGCCCAGCACAACAGCAACTGGGAAATATGGCAAGAGTGAGTTTCCTAGCACTGGAAAGTGGACTAATAAACCTCAACCAGTGCCACACTTCATCTAGCAGGGCTTCAACTCTCAAATTGCCAGCAGCTGGGGATTGAGTATGAGGCTTTATCACAAAGTCATGAGGCTGTGGGGTACATTTCACATTCAAACCACCACACAGTTATCATGGCAGACAAGGCAAGGCAGCAGGAGCATGGGGGAGCTGGTTACATTTAGTCTGTGGTAAGGAAGCACAGGGCCACGAAGGCTGTTGCTCAGCAAGCTCTCTCCTTGTGATACAGTGCAGAAACCAAGGCCAAGGACAATGCTGCCCACAGCAAGGGTGGGTTCTCCTTCATCAATTAACTAATCTGAAAAAAACCCTCACAGACCTGGCCAGAGATTTGTTGCATGGTGATTCTAAATCTGTCAAGTTGTCAAGCAGAGATTAACCATCACAACTTCTATAGAAATATTCCTAGCAATTTTATGTGCAATAGAGTTGCAGTCAAGTTTACATTGCTGGTAGAAATCACCCAACCAAGAGCAGCTTGTGAGAAAAAGAGGTTTATTTTGGCTTACAGGCTCAAGGGGAAGCTCCACGATGGCAGGGGAAAACGATGACACGAGCAGAGGATGGACATCACCCCCTGGTCCACATAAGGTGGGCAACAGGAACAGGAGAGTGTGCTAAACACTGGCAAGGGGAAACTGGCTATAATACCCGTAAGTCCACCCCCAACAATAACACTGCCTCCTGGAGGTGTTAATTCCCAAATCTCCATCAGCTGGGAACCTAGCATTCAGAACACCTAAGTTTATGGGGAACACCTGAATAAAGCCACCACATTCTGCCCCTGACCTCCATAAACTGATAACCATATATGATTTAAAAGGCAATGCATTCATCCAACTTTAAAAGTCCCCATAGTTTTTATCAATCCCAATGATGTTAAAACATCCCCATAATCCAAAGTCCTCTTAGCCGGGCGTGGTGGCACATGCCTTTAATCCCAGCACTCGGGAGGCAGAGGTAGGAGGATCGCCGTGAGTTCAAGGCCACCCTGAGACTCCGTAGTGAATTCCAGGTCAGCCTGGGCTAGAGTGAGACCCTACCTCAAAAAACTAAAAAACAAAACAAAGTCTTTTAACTGAACCATAATAATAAAAAATCCCCCCAAAACCCATAGTAGCACAGAATAAACATTCACACTCCAAAAGATGGCATTGGGCATAGCAAAGAAATATTCAACCAATACAAGAATTAAAACAATCAGGACAAACATCAAACTCTGTAGCTTCAACTCCAACAATTCTAGTCAGTGACAAATCTCCAAGTCTGATAATTATAACCAGCAACAAGTCTCTGGAGTTCCAATTATAACCCTCCAGCTAGGCTACTCACAGTCCTGGGAAACTTCACTGGGCAGACAGCTTGCCTTAGCAGCCATATCTTGGTCCCAGCAACTCCACTATGTTTCTACTGCAATCCATGGTTCATCCTCATGGCCCCATGGGGTCTCCATGCAGGCATCCAGAAAACCTGCTTCATACTTCCCATAGCCATTTCCAAAACACAAGACCATGTTGCAAACTCAATAATCTTGTCTTTCCTGAATTTCTTACACTGCAGAACACCAGGTAGGGTGCCATTTGTTAACTGAGGGTGGGGTGGTGGCAGATAATGCAGACTTTGAAGAACAGGACACTCCTTGAGCATTCAGACCCCTTCAAAACAGTCTACATTCTTCTTGTTGCCCAAGTGCAGGTCAGCTGGCCCAAGCTCAAAGGTTATAATATCTCAAACAATTTACAGGTGAACATGAAGCAGTTTAGGCCCAAAGATTTCATTTTTTCTGTGTCATATCCCTCTGTTCATACCAATCCATTTCTATGCAAAGCAACCCTACACAATTTCTCAAGACATGGGCATAACAGCAAGTTTTCACACAAATTGCCAGCCTAGTCTAAGCAAAGCTCTTTGTCACCCTCATAAGCCAAACCTCACAGTCCATAGTTCTTACTGCATTCAGGTCTTTCAACTCTGACCAGAATAGTCCATCAAGCTATACTTACAGCACTGCAAGGTATTTCTTCGGCCAAGGTTTCAAATCTTTCCACATTTCTCTTGAAAAATCAGCTCAAAATGCCAAAGCCACACAGTTAGCTATCTAGCAGCAATCCCACTCCTCGGTACCACTTTACTATTGCAGTCAAGTTCTCATTGCTTGTAGAAATCACCTAACAAAGAACAGCTTGTGAGAAAAAGGTTTATTTTGGATTACAGGCTCAAGGGGGAAGCTCCATGATGGCAGGAGTAAACGATGGCATGAGCAGAGGGTGGACATCACCCCCTAGTCCACATAAGATGGGAAATAGGAACAGGAGAGTGTGCTAAACACTGGCAAGGGGAAACTGGCTATAATACCCATAATCCCATCCCCAAACAATAACACTGCCTTCTGGAGGTGTTAATTGCCAAATCTCCATCAGCTGGGAACCTAGAATTCAGAACACCTAAGTTTATGGGGGACACCTGAATCAAACCACTGCAAATAGGAAAGAACTAGACACCATTTAAATCTACTCACCAACAGATGAATACATAAGCAAGTTACAGTACATTCATGCAATAGAAGACTCTTCAGCAAAAGCAGTGAGCACATGAATGCAATCATATGGATGACTCCCGTGTTGCGTGAAAGAGGAAATGCTCTTTAAGCCTATGTCTTTAGCTCTAAGAAATGCAGATCCAGTTCATAATAATGCAAGGCAGACTGGTAGTTGTGTGGGTTGAAAGGTGGCAAGGTATGGCAGAAGGAGGAGATCATTAAGAAGCAGAAAGAAACTTTTGGACATGATAAGTTTGTTTGCCATCTCAATATAGACACATGCCAAATCATAAACTTTATATATATATATATGTATATAATTTAATGGTCTGTCAATTTTATCTAAAAACTCTTAAAAAGCTGACAAAGGAATTTTCATTGTGATAAAATGCACAAAACATAATATTTGCCATTTAAGCCACTGGCAGGTGTACGATTCAGTGGCATTAGAGATACCATCTCACATTGGTGATACCATCTGTCTACAGAACACCCTTAATCTTCCTGGATGGAAACTCAGTCTAACAAAAAATAAGTGATACTGAAAAATCCTGGGGCTCAGGCTTTAGATGCTGAAAACTACAGCACTTCCAGAATATTTTTAAAAAGTATTTGGAATTAGACCTACTTGCCTTGAGGGATTCATCTCCAGGGAGAATGGGACACAGAGAAATGACTGAGTCCTCTCTTTGGACAACCAGCTCAAAGTCTAAATCTGCTTAGGGAGCCCTGGCTGACATTTGCATATTACCTTGGTCACTGGGCTGATTAACTCCTGAAAAATGAGGTCAGCTTGGTTTATCCCTCCCAATTTGGAGTTCATGAAAGCCCAGGATTTCCTTGACTCAGGAGAATTAATTCCTCATTCCCTGGAGTCCTCCATGTCAGTGGCCGCCCTGCCCTACCCCTGCCTTCTTGGATGAAACATGCTGGCGTGCTTTGGTTTCCATTGAAGGGTCCTCCCCAAAGGGTTGTGAGTGTGATGCATTTGAGGGGGGTTTCTAGGTTCCCAGAGTCTCCTGTCATTTATTGACCCTCTCTTTTTCTTGCTCCTCTTTGGGGATGGGGATCAACAGCTCCTTCTGAAGCATCTCAGGCTTCTCACAGGGACCTAGCCAGAACTGTCTGTATAAGGATTGTTTGAGTTGAAGAAACTGACAGTCAACAAATGCTGGGCAACAAGCCTTCTCAGAGCATTCCTCAGCTGACTAAAAGCTGCAAATTTTGAGTAAGGAGGCTGTCAAAAGTTGCCTCACTACAAGAGTTTTATAACCCTGAAGAAGATCGAAAGAACACTCATACCTGTGTAGACAAAGAATGTCACAAACTCATTTTCTTCCTTCCTTTCCCTCTCTCTCTCTCTCTCTCTCTCTCTCTCTCTCTCTCTCTCTCTCTCTCTCTCTCTTTCTTTTTCTTTCTAGCAGAGTTGGAGTTTATTAGAAGTTACATTGTACAGATTTAAAGTTGGGGGTTAATAGGTGTTTGGGAAGACACATTTGAAATTGCAACTATGGTTTCTCAAAGAAAAAGTTGCCAAATGTCATAAACTTTCTTATAACCTATTTGTACTCCTCAAAAATCCATTTGTCTTTCCTAAAGAAACATTTCCCACAAGTCTTTTTCTCTCATTCTCTTTACTTACCTACATTAGGTACTAATGTAGTAAAGGCTTATAGCCTCCAAATTCCACCACCTTTTGAGTTTCACATCACTGAACCCCATGTGTATGTTCATCACATACATGAAAAACTCTTTTCTCTTGCTAATCTCAACTGCCAGTGTCATCCACTGAGCATAACCTGTATGCTGGTCATAACCCTCTCCTCACAAACAGCCTCAGTGTTTATGCCACTAGGATTTTCTAGGAATTGTCTCCAGAAAGTTATGTTTCTTGACCTTCCAGAAACTCTTAAACTAGTTGCTGAGAAAAAAAAAAATCTTTTAGCTGCACAGGCATATGAAAACTTCTGTGGGAGATGGATCAGGTCAAATTCAAATTATTCAAAAGAACATTTGCATTTTTAGGACAACCAGTATCCACAGACTCTCTGGATTTCAGAAAAGCTATTCCTCTGGGAGAATATGAGGAGGAAATCACAATTTGTCAAAATATTTGGCCACCAAAAAATTCCTGTTTGCTTAACAGAGATAAATGCATGATTGCCAGAGTACTATCTGTTCTCTGTTGTATGTTCCTCCCTCAAATAACAGACTCCGTTGACTTTCACTGGAAATCTGAAATAAGAAACTTTCTGAAGTTTCTAAGTAGCCATTTCAAGATGGCAGATAATGTATCTGCAGCAACCTCTTCCTCTTGCCCTGACTTCAAAGAAACAATCGCTAGAATCTTCTACAACATTTTGGAAGGAGAAAGAGATGCTGATGATGAGCAGGAATTGTGAGAAGTCCCTCAGACAGAACAGGGAAAACCAATGTAAGAGGAGAAGACTGTAAAAAGATGGGAATGACATCAAAAGGATTGAGATTGTGACAACAGATGAGACGGTCCCAAATCCCAATGGGTGGTTGATGGGAGGTAGATGTAATACCTAAAAGTATTGTATTTCAAGTGTGAGTAGCAAGTGTGGCTGTTGACACCCAGCAAAAACAGATAGCTATGTGCCCAGAATTGCAGCTGACATCCCTCCTCCACGTCTCAACACTGTCATCTTCAGGAGAGAAGCTGGTGTCTGCTTTCCTACCTGCAGACTCTTGCACATCAGTGGCACAAGGGAACTTTGAGAAGATGAGCTCACAAAGAGAAACCGGATACCAAGGAAGAGACATGGAAACCAACAAGTGAAGAAAGAATACAAAGCCTGAAGTACAAAACTTGGATGTATTTACCACCCTCAGAAGGACCTCAGAAGTCATAGTCCTCAGGAGAAGCCTGACTTCACGCTTTGTGGTCTGAGTCCCAAAAGGCCCCCTTGGGCTCTAACAACTCCCAGAGAGTAAAAACAATAGCCATCTACAAAGGGATGTGAACCAGGCTGCATGTATCTGGCTTTGCATTAGCAGCAGGGGCAACAAGATGAGCAAAAGGTGAAAAAAAATAAAAAAAACTTTTCCAGCCTGGGTTCTGTACTTTAGAAACCAAGATCTTATCCAAGAGTGAAGTACAAAAATAAAAAGAAGAAGAAGAAAAACATACATGAAGATGTCACACTGAAGAATTCACCAGCATGGCACTGTTTTGGGATCTATCAGAACTGAAGGTGACTTTCATCTCTGGGATAAACTTCCACTCTATTATTTTTTATTTGCATGCATGTATGTGTGGTGTGTGGATGCATGTAAACATGTGTATGCATGTGTGAGGGGTGTGTGTGCATATATGTACATGCATGTGAAGGCTAGAGGCAGGCATTGGGCATCTTCTCTGACATTGATTTGTTCTCCATTTTACTTACTGAGGCAGTGTCTCCAACTTGAACCCAGGGCTTGCCATTGTTTAGATTTGCTAGCCAGTTTGTCTCAGGATCCCCTCCCTGCCTCCTGAGTGTTGGCATTACAGGTGGGACACATTTTTGTGGGGTCTGAGGATCTGAACTCTTGTCCTCATGCATGCACAACAAGGGCTTTATCTGTTGAGCCAACTCCGCAGCCTTGTTTTACTTCTTTAGCAGCAAAAAATGGTGGCAACATTGGAAACCCACTAGACAGAAATCAATGTGTTGAGTTGTTAGTTTTCTTACAACTAAAGTTTGAGCGTGCCTTATATATTCTTCAAAAACGTCCTTTATTAGACATAATGCACAAATGTTTTCTTGCACTTGTTGGCTTCTGTTTTTTTTTTTTTTTTTTTTTTTTTGGTTTTTGGTTTTTTGAGGTAGGGTCTCACTCTGGTCCAGGCTGACCTGGAATTAACTCTGTAGTCTCAGCATGGCCTTGAACTCATGGCGATCCTCATACCTCTGCCTCCCAAGTGCTGGGATTAAAGGCGTGTGCCGCCACGCCCAGCTGGCTTCTGTTTTTATTTAGCAGTGCCTTTCAAAAATCAGACAGTTTTAGTCTCAATGAATGCAATTCATCATTTTTTATTGTAGGGATTATGCTTTTAAAGTTGTGCCTAAGAAATTGTTGCTTAATCCAAGGTCACAAGTATTTTCTCCTGTTTCCTTCTGTTCTGCATTTTTTATAGTTTCAGATTTTACATGTAAGTCTACATTGCATCTTGAGTGAATTTTCCTAAGTATCCAGTTGCTCCAGCACCAGCACCATTTCCAGGATTGATAATCATAATTATCTATGTTGTTGCTCCTCTTTGCTGATGAGTTTTCACCCTCCAAATATCTGAATAGTTCCTACGATGAAGGGTTAGGATATGACCAGGCTTACAGGGCAAGATGTGTCATAATGGGATGGGGTCAGTTCTCATCTTGCCATTCCCTCATATGACATGAGGGAAGTGATAGACCTATCATAGTGTTTTTTTTTTTTCCTTTCACCTGATGCATGGAAGAGCAGGTACTTACATGTTCATAAACACAATTACTAAACACCAACATGCATACTTCCCAGGCCCAGGAAAAGTCCCTAGAAAAATTTTATAGAATGAGAGACCAAAGGGCTGGAGAGATGGCTTAGCGGTTAAGTGCTTGCCTGTGAAGCCTAAGGACCCCGGTTCGAGGCTCGGTTCCCCAGATCCCACGTTAGCCAGATGCACCAGGGGGCGCACGCGTCTGGAGTTCGTTTGCAGAGGCTGGAAGCCCTGGCGCGCCCATTCTCTCTCTCTCCCTCTACCTGTCTTTCTCTCTGTGTCTGTCGCTCTCAAATAAATAAATAAAAAATTAAAAAAAAAAAAAAGAATGAGAGACCAAATATAACCATTTTAAGTAAACAAAAAAAAAAAAAAAAAAAAAAAAAAAAAAAAGGCCCAGGCCTGACTTAGAGAACTAGCCGGCCAATGTGCTGACCTTTTGCTTCTGTAAACTTTGCTTGCTTAATTGCTGCCTTTCCTCCTAAAGTTTCTGAGGAATCTCCACTTCAAGGACATTGCAAAAACACTCCACTGCGGGGCAGGGGGGGGGGGGGGCTCCGACCACCTGCTTAGATAGGAAGCTGAGGAATCTCCACTTCAAGGACAATGGAGATGACTTCATCTTCCTGGAGTGCCTCTAACTCCTGCCCCCCAATTTTGCCCACTGAAACCCCAAGCCAATCAGAACTGTTTAAATCAATCAATCATGTATCTATCCCATACTTCTTTGTTTGAATTCCTATATGAACCTCTTCCCCCAAAAGAAAGGGGCTCTCTCCCTCACTACCGCTGTGCCGGACTGTGGGGACGGAGCCCAGGCCTAGGCTTGCAATAAAGAAACCTGCTGCTTTTACATTCGAGTGTCTTGGCTTCTGTGGCAGCTCTCTGGGTGACTCCTGGGTGACCAGGGAACTTGGCTCCTGGTCAGGGGTCTTGGCACAACATCTTGGGGGCTTGTCCAGGATCCCCAGAGGACCCCAACAAACCCGAGACCCTAAAGGTTTCTTCTTCGACCCGTCGGTATGTTTTCCACCTGAGTGCTCTCTTTTTCCTTTCACTCTGTAGGCTAGACGCATCTGTTTTCTGATCAGGTCATACATCCTGGTGGACACACCATAAGGACAGACCTGGAGGAGGCAGGAGACATCCTGCCCCCTCATCTGAGTGGGGGCTCTGTCCCCTGGGACAGAGCAAACCTGCTAATCTGTAGCATGCACATCTGTTATTTTTGGTGGGTGGGGCCTGTGTGTCTGTGTCTTGTGTCTTGTCATTGCCCTAATCCTACAGACGTTCCTCCCCTGACTCAATAATATGGGACAGATTCCTTCTTCCCCTTTAGGACTCTCCCTTGCACATTGGAAGGATGTCAAAGCAGTTGCCCATAACAATGGGGTAAATGTTAAAAAGACAGATGGATTACATTTTGTTCCTCTGAATGGCCTACCTTCAATGTAGGATGGCCACAGAGGGGACCTTTCATCTAAATACTAAACTTGAGGTTAAAAAAGTTGCTTTTCACCCTAGGAGTGGACACCCTGATCAAATCCCTTATATTGTGACCTGGAGGAATGTGATAGAAGAGCCTCTCTCCCCTGGGTGAAGTCTTTCCTCCCTTCCTCGCCCCCTCCTTTACAGGTGCTGGCAGTTACACCCAAAAGAGACACCAAGCCCACTGCTGAAGCCTCAGCCCCAATTCTTGTGGGGGGCACTGATGAGATGGACAGGGTGGGTGAGTGCTCTCCTAGAGGGACTGGGAGACATCCATGCGGCCTTGCCTCCATGTCTTTGAGGGCTGGCAGGTTTCTCTTTTTACTCCTTTATTTTTGGTTCATGCCATCGCGTGGACCAGACACGACGAACTGGCAACTGACGTCTCTTGGCCGAGGCCACTCTTCCGTATTGACTGAAGACCAGCCGTCCTCTGCCTGGACCCCGACAGCCCATTGGATGTCGGCAAAAACTCTCTATCTATTTCTCTCTCTCTCTCTCTCTCTCTCTCTCTCTCTCTCTCTCTCTCTCACACACACACACACACACACACACACAAAATGGCAAAATGGTAACATATCGACCTCTTAAAAGCCTGTAGGCAGGTCACCGGCCTCTTACACTTGTGGACAGGCTCACACCCAGACCTTTGGGGAATTCCTCATGTGCTAATCAGCCTTTGGGAATGTTACCCTCTGGTCTTGGCATTTCTAATCTTTCTCTGTCATGGGTAACGTTGCCTCCTGTCAAAATAGAAATATAAACATCTTAGATTCATGGAATAAGAGCTCTTCTGAAAGTTAAGGGAATTAGCTCTCCCAGAGGGAGGCAGGCTCCTTTTGGGAAGAAGTCGTCCAGGTCATTTCTGGATTTCTGGCCATCCATGTGGACCCGCATAGCTTATCTGGCTAGGAAATGAAAAGTTCAGGAAGGAAATTTCCCCTCACTCCCTTTAAGCAGCAAAACTACAAGCCAGCTTTTCAAAAGCTCCAAAGCAGCTTGGGTCAGAGTCAAGTGGCAGACAGACAATGGCCCCTCTGCCCATGCAGGTGCCATGTCTCCGCCTCCTCTCCCAGTGGCCCCCAGCGGGCCCACTCCTCCTCTGGCCTCCCAGTGGGCTGCCTCCTTCAGAGGCCTCCTGGCAGTCCTGGACACCCCCCCCCCCGCCGCCCCTTTTCCCCTTCAGGTAGCCAGAATCCTTGGCCTCCTGGCAGTCTTCTTGGCCATTACATCCACGTGTACTAGACTGGACCCCTAGGGATTGCCAGGAGTAAAGCAGGGCTTATCTAAGGTGATACAAGCCTCACCCAGCTGCAACAGCGCACCAAAAAGTGGCAAGAAAACAAAAAGTCACATTTAACTGCAGCCTATAAAAAACTAAAGTTTTATGTAAAAAAAAAAAAAGTGTCAACTTTGCTACATGATACCATGAATATAATTACTGAATTTATGTTCTAGGTCAACTTCAACTTTCATAGAGGATTAAAAACAACAGAAATCTCTCTAAAGTGGTAATTTATCAGGTATTTAAAAAAATTGTAATATACTTAAAAGGAGGAGGCAACTGGCCTGACTTCTAGGCCAGCCTGCCTCAAGATAGCAACAATATTTGCCTTAATTTAATCTCTTATTGGTATTAATGACATAAAATTGTCTTTAGACTACTCACTTGTTAGTGAGTAATGGGATTAATTAATTTGGTGTAGTTTTTCATAATAGCCTTATAAGAAAGATGGTTAATAATGGGATAAGATAAATTGATTAAAGAAACTGGGAAGAAAATTTTCAATGTTGGGACATAGAATGCTCATTAAAAATGCATTTTGAGTGGCACTTAGATGAAAATGTTAAAGTAGGTAAATAAAGATGTGTGTATATAGGAAAAAATTTTCAGGCTAAACCTGAACACCATGCCTAAAGTTGGAGATTTTTCAACTGTTTATTAAAAGTTTTATATAGGGACATAGTCTTAATCTAAATTCATCTTACATTAGACACAGGTGATGCCTATGCTAGGTGGGTCACAAAGTCATAAGTACAGATGTAATTGGAGGTTTAACCAGGTTAAACATAGACAAGAGTCTATCACCTTGTGTTTTGCAAATGGGTAAATTTGCTATGTTAAAACAACTTCAGAATAGGATAGGAATGTCAGGATGCTTATCTCTCTGCTCTGTAGTTTCATTTTGTTCTTGCTTTCCAAGATATGCTACTTAAATTCATGGAAAGCTGGACTCTGAAAAAAATATGGATGGAACCCCATTTATCTCAGACCCCATGCAAGTTTAAGCCATGTGTCCCCCAGACTTTGACTAGAGATAAAATGACCAATTGTCTCTGACAAAAAAAAAAAAAGGAATACAGCATATTACTGTAGTTCTCTTTAGTTCTTCTCTTTTAAACACCTAAAGTCACATCTGTTAGATAAAGTTTCTCACTAGACAAAATGTTAAATAGGTAAACTGAGTCAAGGTATTTGATCAGGTTACAAACTCCTTATATAAGACAAGCATCAGGCTTACCTAATGTGTATATCAGGGTAAGGGCCCCTTCACTGAAACATTTAATTGGATTAGATCTAATGTTTACCTGATGCCAAAGTTTTAATCAGCGGAGAAACTGAGTCTTATGATAAGCCCTCACTCATTAACGGGTCACTGATGTTAATTGTTGTGAGTTAAGGGTTATAAAACCGGCTTTAAGACTCTCTCAGTAAAGTAAATTAGGTTCCTCTTTTCATCAAGGTTTTAACTATTCTTAAGATAAAGGCTCACATAGAAGTGATAAATTTCCAAAGGTGAAGTACTCATACCTAAAGACACTGTGACTTTAAAGATAGCTTCTGTATTATTTATGCTAATTCTATTAAATGGTCATAACTAGGTTTAATCACTTAGGTTTAAGTGATTTAATTTCAGTAATGATAACCTTCATCTTCCTGAGATATGTTGGGACAACATGCTTAAGCTTTATCAAATTTAAGTCATGGGTAAAACATAAAATTGTTTTATATTAATAAAAATTTCTGTGGTACATAAAATCAATAGCTATCAAGTTTAAGCCAAATTCATTGGTTGTCAAATAATTTTTTTTCTTTCAAAAAGATTTATCAAAGGTTATATTAGAATTTAGCTAGATGTTTTGGTTTAAAAAAATTTTTCAAGTTCTGTGGTTCTGTTTCCAATGTTCTCTGGGAAATTTGTACCAACACAGGTATCTGAACTAATCAAAAATGTTTTCAAACACAGGTAAGACTTTATATTGCCTTACTTGTCCTTTTCTGACAATTTCTAGGTTAAATGAGTTAGTTTGTAAATCAATTGGTATTGTTTTCAAGACTGGTAGCAGGTTCTGCCTATATTTATAAATATTATATATTTAAAATATGAGATATTTATAAATATTAGATATTTAAAATATAAAATGTGTCTACTTTCTGTACCTCATATAAGGCTTATGCTGCCATGTACAACCAAAATTTTAAAGATAGGACAAAATGATTTTAAAAGCCCTTGTGCCATTCTTTAAGTATATTTCAGTAATCAAAAGTGCTCTATATGTACATACATCCAGGCTGGTGTAAATTCCTTCCCAAGTGTGTTGATTACCTACATAAAAGCCAAAAGCCAATTGGAATCATCAGAGCAAGAGGTGCCAATATTTTGGCCTGTGCTCCCAGGTCATGAGGCCACTGGAGATGATGGGACACTTCTGCACTAGCCCCCTGGTAAGTCACTTGTCTTTCTGAACAGGGAGGATATGGAGACCCAAACAAAATTGATGTACAGTCTGAAACAGGAGCATCACAATTAAGGAGCAATGAGAACTCCTGACTTCCCAAACAAGGGAAAACTACTTGGCCAACACGGCTCTGACTCATCCTAATAGACAGAAGATACCAGTAAGCTATGGGGCTACTCCTGGGTCCCTGAAGTCTCTTTGGAGATCCATTAATGACCTCTAAAATTAATCTTTAATTAAATTTGGCTTTCTGCATTGTCTTAAACACTCAGAGAGAAATGTATAGCCAAAGATAAAAAATACCTTACACATATGAAACCAAAACATCTAGCTAAATTCTAACATAACCCTTGGTTCTTTCTGCCACATCAGAAATTCAGACACTAGCACACTTTCCAGTGACCACACACTCTCACTAATGAACATCCTGATGAGCAGAGAAGGAAAAACCATAGGGACATATTGGGGTATGCACAGTACAACAGGATGAAATGAAGGTGGCCCCTAATGGGAGGAGCTTGACAGTGACATCACAAATGAGGCAGAGCCATAAGAACTTGCTTAAACCCGTAGCACAAAGCACAAGGGGCAGCCTCCTCTCTCGGGTAAACCCTTACCAATCTCTCCCTGGAGTATATGCTTGCTTTGCTTTGCTTTTGCTAAAAAAGTTCTTATACTGCCCATTTCTCTCACGTGAATTCAGGAGAAACCTTCACCTGTTCCCTTTTTGCTGCTTTTGTCTTGATGGATTTTTCAGTCATTAAACACTGTGCGTTAGTTATAAAGCTACAAATGGTTGAATTGCACCTTTTCTTTTTTAAAAAAAAAATTATTTAAGAGACAGAGAGAGAACGACAGAGATAATGGGTGTGCCAAGGGCCTCTACCCAATGCAAACGAACTCCAGACATATGTGCCACCTTGTGCATCTGGCTTATGTGGGCCCTGGGGAATCAAACCTGGGTCCTTTGGCTTTGAAGGCAAGTGCCTTAACTGCTAAGCCACCTCTCCTGCCCATAAATTGCATCTTTTCTAAGGAAGAGGCAAAATGATCAAATATTCACAAGTTCTTGAGCTCTTAAAGATGAGGCTTTTCCAAATATCTCCCATTTATTTCAGGAAATAAATCCAAGAGAGAGAATTGAACTATAAGAAGCATCGGTTAGCGTGGAGACATCACCTAATTCAATATGCTTTTTGCACGGTGAGGAGACAGAGGGACTGAGGGTAAGTAAACTTAAGGGAGACACTGATGAATGTGGGATAAGGAGGCTGAAGGACTCAGGGTGAGATGGTTTCAAAGGCACAGAGGTGACTTGAGTTTGGGTCATGCTGGAAAAATGCAAATCTAAGTAGATATGCTGAGAAGCTAAGAATAACCTGTGGGAAAATAAATAGAATATGTGAATTTCAAACTTAGGAAAAAAATGAAGCAAAGCTAAGTGTTATCAATTCAACCAAAGGGGGGGGGGGAAAGAGTGGAGGAACCAAAACAAAAAAGAAGAAACAAACAAAATCCCTCAAATAAACTAAAAGAAAACCCAAACCAAATCAACCAACTGACCAACAAGCCAAACAACAACAACAACAACAACAAAATAATAAGAAGGCAGGTTGTAAAACATAAAATCATTTGCCATGAGAAAGTCTAAATAGCTTTAACAAGACACTGACTTATCAAAGGCAGAGACTAAGTAATTGATTAAAAGAAACACAAAATATCCAAATAGAGTTGCTTACATGAAAAGTTCTTAATACGAAATGTTGAGAATAAAGGTAAGAAATAGAGACAAATTTGCAAAATGAAAGTTAACATCAAACACAATGGAATTTAAAAAATTATTAGTGTATATTCACTGTGCAAAGTGATGTGTTTCATTGCATTTCAAGTGTATCATGTACTTTGACCATATTCCCTCTTGTGTCTCTCCCTCTCCCCCCTGATGTCATCTTGCTCTTTCCAAATAGTTCTTCTGTTTTTATGTTACATGTATATGAGTGTGTATAGGTGCATAAAACCTGGGTTCCATACAAGAGATAAAGCATGCGCTAGTTTTCTTTTTGGATCTAGCTTATTCCACTTACTATAGTAGTCTTCAGTTCTGTCCAGACGGAATTTGTGGTGGACAGCATGGTACAGGGCAAGTTGGGACACTGCTGAGGGATGGACAGAATAACCCAGAAAGGAGTGATCACTGCTTTGAACCATTGTGATGGTGGATTGTAGGTGTCAGTTTGAGTGGATTAAGAAATACTTAGAAACCTGAAAAGTGTAATTTTTTGTGTGTCTGAGAAGGTATCTTTAGGGGGAGATTAGAGTGTGAGTTAGAGGGGTGAAGAAGGCCTGCCTCCAGGTGGTCAGGGAAAGTGTGTCTGTCTCCTATAGCTGGAAGCATTTCCGTTTCTCCTCTCTGTGGACATAAGAGCTCTGGGCTGTCTGGTCTTTACACTTTGGGGCTTACTCCAGTGGGACTGTGGTCTTAGTCTGAGAGATAAACATCACTGGTTCTCTGTGGCCCGAGGCCTCTTGATTCTCCTCTGCTATCAGTACCCGAGGGTTTCTAGTTTGCAGAAAGCCTGTTCTGGGACTCTTGGGTCTTCACAATCACATGAGTTAATCCCCCTAAATTATCTTTCATATTCACATGTCCATCTTATTGGTCTATCTGAAGAACTCTAATACAACCATGATGTGCCAGTGACATAGATGTGGCATATTAAAGCAAGCTGGATAGGACTATGAGAAACAAAACCCAAGCCACTATTGTAGATAAAGCTCTAGCAGAAGGGAAAGGAGGCCGGGACAGTGCCTCACACTTCACTCA
This sequence comes from Jaculus jaculus, assembly GCF_020740685.1. Classification (NCBI taxonomy): domain Eukaryota; kingdom Metazoa; phylum Chordata; class Mammalia; order Rodentia; family Dipodidae; genus Jaculus; species Jaculus jaculus. Next base: position 79,872,545 of record NC_059110.1, on the reverse strand, counting down.
TAAATTGACATATCAAGAGATAAAAAAAATAATTAAGGAACTAGGTCATTTGAATAAAACACTCTGATCTTGTAGTTTTGTGTCTAACAATCATATTACTTGTAATTATGTTTTAGATTAAAAATCAGCCCATCTTGGGCCACAAAGAAAATCATAGTAAATTTTAAAAGATAAAAATGGGCCATTTTCATGTACCAAATGCATGTTAGATCTTCATAACAAAAAAATAACTGAAGGATCTTATCTATTTGAAACTTTTAGAAGAAGCACACATTTTGAACTACCCTTGAGATGCTGAATAAACCAAAACAGAAATTAAATTCAAATCTTTTTACATACTGGTGATAATATAAAGGCAGTAAAATATATGAGTACAGAGAAAAATCATATTCTGAGGAAAACTTAAGGTCAAATGGACCTTAGTTTAGTTTAGGAATCTAGAAAATGTACAAAATAAAATTCCATTCTTTATTTTAAAAAATGTCTTGAAACTTGTAATAGTAACAAACTTCCTTAATTTCATTTCAACAAGAGGGTTCCAAACCTCACCACTGGTGGTATGATAGTTCTACCTGTGTACTGCCCATGACCTCTGCCCTCTAATGTCATGATTGAGCCCCATGTGACCCTCAGTCCAGATTATCTCAAAGGATCATATGGTAATCTTAAAATAATACTGGCCTGGACAACACCACCATCCAAATGGATCAGAATGATTGGATGGTGGAGCTCAGACATTGGTACTTCACAGAGCTCTCCAGGAAAAGTTGAAAACAATCTCTACCGAGATTTAGCTATGAGACAAGGGAAAGAAGTAGTCTGAATATAGCTCTCCCCCTCACAACCTTCTGCTTCCTTTCTTTTTGCCCTAATATCTATCGATCTATCTATCTATCTATCTATCTATCTATCTATCTATCTATCTATCTACCTATCTATCTATCATTTTCTATTATCTATTATCTACCTGTCTATATCTTTCTATCTATATATATATATATCACCTGCCTAATGATCTATCAAACTATCACCTATTATCTACTATCTCTATTTATCTATCTTCATTATATATCTAATGATCTATCATCTACCAATCTATCATCTACTTGTCTATTATCTGTTGACCTATATTTTCACCTATCTGTCTTTTTATTGTCTATGAATCTATCTATCATATATCTGAATAGCAACAATAAACTCAAAAGGTTGTTGGAGCTCTAAGTCTGCTTGCTCTGGTCAGGCTTGCCTGGGTGTACCTTGGTTAGTAGCCTTGATAAGGTATGGCTTTAAAGTTTACTTGCTAGGATGTGATCCATCCATGTCCCTTCTCAACTAGACACACAGGATCTTAAAGCTATTGAAGTCCAGGCCAAGGGTATAGGCAAAGACTGTTTTGTGTGTCTCCTGAATTGTAGGCTCTTGGCTTTGGTTAGTGGGTTCTTAGTTCAGTTCTTATGAAGGTTGCCACTTCTCAGTAACAGTTGGTACCTGCCTTGGGACACACAACAGTTGGGTTTTCAACCTTGCAAAGATCTTAATAAGGGGATTCTCCATTCACTTAATCTGTAAACACAAGAGCATCTTCTTCCCCAGTGTTCCATTTACTTTTTTCCTGTTTGCAGACTGAATCCATGCCTGCTTTGAGGGACTTTGATAAAATTAGCAAAAAGGGATCAACTCATTCTAGATTTCTGGAATTCTCTTCACCCTGCCCATTATAACATGCAGTCTGCTTTCCCAAAGTGAAGCAGTGACCATGTGTTGCTATCTATAACAAGGGTCACCAATGTGCCAGCCAGGTTAGGTTCTAAACAGACATGCACATATTCACTTCCTACCTGCAAACCTGGCTATCCTAAATGCTGCACTGAGTGGTCAGGATGAGGCTGGCTGCACATATTGAAAACTGTAGGTGACTTAACTATTAGTTCTTTTTTTAAAAATTATTTTATATTCATTTATTTACTTTATTGGAGGGAAAGAGAGAGAACGAAAGAGAATGGGTGAGCCAGAACCTCCAGTCACTGAAAACAAACTCCAGATGCATGTGCCATCTTGTGCATCTGGCTTCTGTGGGTACTGGGGAATTGAACCTGGGTCCTTGGGCTTCACAGGCAAGAGACTTAACGGCAAAGCCATCTCTATAGTCTCACTGTTGTTCTTGTAGCCATGAAAGTCCCTTCCCCATGGAGACCTAGTTCTCAGAAGTTTCTCTTTGCTCCTGTCTGCTCTCTTAGGGCAAACTATCCATGGAATCTTGTATTTTTCAGATTAACTGAACTTTGCTCCCTTCCCAAACACTTCATAGTCTCAAATATGGAAAAATGTCACGCCTGAAAGGGGGTTGGCCAGAAACATTGACTGCAGTAAAAGCCTGACACCAGCCACTTTAGTCAACACAGAAACTAGACCACTAAGTATTTCTTCTTCTGGATCTCATTTGGGGCTTTTGTTCCTCCTCTTCCTCTTCTTATCATGTAGTCTAGGTTGGCCCTGTACTCATAATCCTCCTGTCTTACCCTCCTCAGTGCTGGAATTTCATGACTGTCTTACTGTGCCATTTTAGTAAGGTATTTGAGCACTGCAGGTGTTATTATCTAGGTAATGCTGGAACCATTTCTCTGTGAATACTGAGGGATGACTGCATATGTACTGACACATGTTATGGAGGTATTGTCAGCAAATTGAACACAGTGGCACCTTTCAGGAAAGGACTTGGGACAAAGGAAGTTTGCCTTACTTTATCTGTAATACTTGAACTTTTCATTTGTACACTGATAATCAGTTTTGACTGTTTGCATTAGGGTGATGTAAGAAGTTCAGCAGGGTCTTGTTGGCACTGGTAGATGCAACAGAGCTTGCTTGACCTCTGGGCCAGGGTCATAGTCTTGGCTTTCAGCTCTGGTCCCCAATGGCTACCCAGATTCCAAGGCTCCTCACATTGACCAAACAGAGATGGATAATGATAGCCTTTGAAGAAATGTCAGGAAGATCATGAAAAACAACCTATGGATAAATTCTGTTGGCACAAATTGCAATATGCAATTTATGATATCTAGTTTAATTTCATTGTACAATCTATCACATTATAGTATTACTATATAACACTATGTAATTCTATAGTAACGCACAACAGTTTAGGATATGCAGTATCAAATGTAGAAATAAAAGCAGAAGTACTGAGCATTAAAGACATATTAACGTATATGAAAGTGCTAAATAATGTGCTTACATAGCAATTACCTTCTTGTTTCTAGGACAAAACACATGACTAAAAGCAGCACAGGAAGGAAAGGGCTTATTTGGGGCTTACAGTCTTGAGGGGGAGCTTCATCACGGCTGAGTGAGGCTGGGCATTGCATTTTATCACATTTCAGCTGAGAGGGAGCAGCAAGAGTGAACTGACCAGCGAACCCTCAGTATGGCTGGAGTAATAAACTTGAGGACCCCATGGCCTCCTCTAGCAAGGCTTCACCTTCCAGAGGCTTCACCAGCTTGGGATTGAGTAGGAGACTTAATCACAAACACATGAAGTGATTGGTCATTTCTCATTTCAGCTACCACAGCTTGATATTTGAAAACTCACATTCAAAATAGCAAAGTTGAGTTTCTTACAGTGCTAGAGACCCAGGGCCTTGCAAATTCCAGGCAAACATTCCACCACTGAGCGACATCATCGGCCCTATGAAGCTGAATTTCTAACACAGTTTCTTAGGACCCTAAGCCCTGAACTCTGTCTGAAGAACCCATTAAACTTTGACATACCCCTACTATTTTTAATCTCATTATATAATACTTTTCGATTGATTGTCTGTTTTTCTATTTAGTTTATTTTCCCTTGATACCATTGCCATTATTTCAATGCTGAAATTTCTTGGATTGCCTATAAATTACAGTTTTTATTACAACATAAAGCTACTGATTCATGGATGTGGATTTAGGGGCAGCCCAAGTCTCTAAAGTAAGAGGGGCAGAATAGTTCTTTTATAGAATTGCCATAGGATATGGGAAAATGTGAACTTTTACTTTAAAAAGTTTAATACATTCTTTGTGTTGAATATAATTTTTTAATATTAATATGAAGTTGATAGCTATCCGGAAGTAATATAGACTCTCCACATTTGTAGACTCTATCAGAAAAAGAAGATAAAGGGCTGGAGGGATGTCTTAGTAGTTAAGTCGCTTGCCTGCAAAGCCAAAGGACTCAGGTTTGATTTCCCAGGACCCACATAAGCCAGATATACAAGGTGGTGCATGTGTCTGGAGTTTGCAGTAGCTGGAGACCCTGACATGCCCCTTCTTTTTTTTTTTCTCTCTCTCTCTCTATTTCTCTCTCTCTCTCTCTTTCTCTGACTTTGACTCTCTCAAATAAATTAATAAAAATTTTAAAAAAAGAAGATAGAGGTCAAGGTTGGTAGGTGGTGGTAGAAACTGGTATTAGCCCAGACTGGGTAGGGCCTATTACCAAGGACCTTTCGTGTTGAACATTTATCAATTGACAGTTACTAAACTTTAAAAATTGTTATTGTCTCACTCTTAATATTCACACCAGAGCAATAGAGTCGATTAAATGCATCCTTAATTATTCAAAGCTGCTCTTGCAGAATTATGATACCTAAATATTGTGTTTTAATGAAGTGTACTTAATTTCCACTCTACCAAGTAACTGTCTATGTTACATCTTTCTCCCAGGGGTCTAAGACATGCTGGCACTGCAAGACACACTTGGTTTCAAATGTCATTCTCAAAGCCTCCTCCAGCCTGGTCTTCCTCCTTCCTATTCAGCAGGGATCCATGATGCTCTTTTTATTTACTGCATAAAGTTCTAGAAGGTGAGTGAGGGGAGAGAGGGGATATGACTATTAATTAGCCAATGGGGGTATCTTGACTTGGGCCAGAAAAAATGGAAGCCAGAATGGTGACTTGCAGTTATGTGCTCTTGGACAGCAAGAGGGGCAGAAAATCCCTAGACCTTGAGAGCCAAGCCCAGGACGGAAGAAAGTGAGGAGGAACAATGGCTCAGTTCAAAGCAGCGTGACTTCATATATTCAGTCTCTGTGTCGGTCCCCAGCAGATTTGTGTTAGGTGAGTGGGATGGCAAACATCCCTCCAACCACTCTACTGATCCTCCCTATGGCCCAGCTGGGTTCCTCACAAGACAACGTAGAACTTTCTTGCTCTCATGGCTCAGAACTGTGAAGTTCAAAGATGGCCCCAGAGACTCCTTGTGTATTTTCTCAGGGTTTTGCCCAGATAAGGAGGTAACTGTTCTGATGCTAGCCCAGAATCGGGTCTGGGGTCCTTTTGTCCCGCCTCTGTTGGGGCTAGACATACAACTGTTCTTAGCCAGTATACCATACCTTATTCCCCTCATATTTATCATTCTCTAATATACCTGTTTATCCAGTTAATTTTGTTTCTTGTCTACCTCTTCTCTGCTAGAATATAATCCCCACAGATGTGAACTTTTTTTTTTTTTTTTGAGGTAGAGTCTCCCTGCAGCCCAAGTGGAACTGGAACTCACTCTGTAGTGCAAGACTGGCCTCAAATTCACAGAGATCCTCCTACCTCTGTCTCCTGACTGCTGGGATTACAGGCACCATACCTTTATTCTTTATTTCTTTTCTTTCTTTCTTTCTTTTCAATATCTTTATTTATTTTCAAGGAGAAAGACAGAGAGAAGAGAAAGACAGAAGGAGGAAAGGGAATGGGTGTACCAGGGCTTCTTCCCACTGTAAATGAACTCCATATGCATGTTTCACTTCGTGCATCTGGCTTTATGTGGGTATAAGGGAATTGAACCTGGGCCTTTAGGCTTTGCAAGCAAGTGTCTAATTGCTGAGCTATCTCTCCAATCCATGCCTTTGTTTTTCCTGTTTTATTCACCAATGAAGCCCTAGGGTTTGTCAAATAAATAATATTGGACAAGTAGAAGGCATTAATGGATGTCAGTTTATACCATTTATCACTGCCAGTCCTCACCTATCACTCATCCTCCCCTTCCCCACTGCATTATCCAGGGCTAGCTAGGTCACAGGTAGGACAATTAACCCTGAACCCTTAGGACTTTACTACAGGTAAGATTGCTTTCATTCATGCTATGTGTCCAATAAGTCAGCAGTGGGGGTACAGTTGGCATGGTCTTTGCCTGGATAGTGCAGGTCACTGCAGTGCCAGGACAGGCAATGAGGAGGTGCACAAGGAACTTTTATGTTTTAGCTCAGAAGGGACATTGGTCACTTCTGCCCACAGCTTATTGACTGGTCACATGGAACCTTCCTCCTTGCAGGGAGTGACTGGAAAGTGTGTGGGTGGATGGAACATGTAAAGAGCCTCACTGTCCCACAATCACTCAAACCCATTCAGGTTCATAGAGTCAGGTGTGGTCCCAGCTGTGTGATGATTAAATGCCAGTGAACTGGTGTGAAAGATTATAATGGATCTGGGGCTGGGCCTGTAACTCGACTGGTAAGGAGCTTGCCTGCCTAGTATGCACAAAGCCCTGGGCTTCATCCTTAGCATCACATAAACTGAGCATGGTGGTACATACCTGTAATTAGCACTCAGGAGATGGAGGCGGGAGGATCAGAAGTTCAAGGTCATCTATAGCTACATAGTAAATTTGTGCCAGCTCAAGATTTGAGACTGAAAAAAAAAAAAAAAAACCAAAGCTGTGACAATAACACACACACACTTACAATGGACCTAGAAAATTCCTATTGCCTAGTAACATTAAATCCATCATAGTGCAAAGCATTCCTTATGCATTCTTGACACTACTTGTGTAAATGAACTTGTTATGTTGCCAGATGTACAAGTACAGCATCTAATGATTGATAATAAATGACTACACATTGTGTTGATGTCTTCACTATATACTGTAGTTTTTAAAACTTTTTTTAATTTTTAAAATTTATTTATGAGGGACAGAGAAAGTGAGCATACATGAGAGAAAACTGACATGCCAGGGCCTCCAGCCACTGAAAGTGAACACCAGACTTGTGCCCAACCTCATGTGTGACCTTGTGCACATGCGTCACCTTGTGTATCTGGCTTACGTGAGTTCTGGGCCATTGAACATGAGTTGTTAGACTTCTCAGGCAAGCATGGGAACTGCCAAGCCATCTCTCCAGCCCCTATACTGCACTTTTTAATTGTCATTCTAAGACACTTATTTGAAATGGATACTGTTAGATGCTATGCTGAGTCATAGCACTAGCAACCTCACAGCTTGTTTCTCACATCTTTAAAATTTTTTTTGTTTATTTGAGAGAGAAAAAGAGAGAGAGAGAGAGAGAAGGAGAGAGAGAGAGAATGAGCATGTCAGAGCCTCTAGCTACTGCAAACTCCAGACTCATGAGCCACCTATGCATCTGGCTTACATAGGTCCAGAGGAAGGCAAGCACCTTAACTTCTAAGCCATCTCCACAGCCCTTCCACATCTTTCTTTTTTAATGTTTTATTTTTATTTATTTATTTGAGAGAGAGGAAGAGAGAGAGAGAATGCACGTGCCAGGACCTCGAGGCACAGCAAACAAACTCTAGACGCATGCGCCACGTTGTGCATCTGGCTTACATGGGTCCTGAAGAGTCAAACTGAGGACCTTTGGCTTTGTAGGCAAGTGCCTTAACCGCTAAGCCATCTCTCCAGCCCTCCCACATCTTTTGATTGTGGTATTTTCCCTTGTACTTGAACACGCACACATACACATACACACACACACACACACACACGCATGCATGCACGCACACACACACACCATACAGCCTAGTTAAGCTAAACCATCTGGGTTACTACTGTGTAAGTCACTCTATGATGTTCTTACAATGATAAAAATCACCTAATTATGCATCTCTCAGAATATATCCTCCTCCATAATGATGCATAATGAGTACTCACACCACCCATGTCCATTCACATTCATGATACCCACCAGCACTCATTCTTACCCACAGCTATCCATACCCAGACCCAACCACCTTATACACATGTGCCACATCTACCAATGTTCCAACCCTGTACTGCACCACACCACAGATCCACCCACACCCATTATGCTTATTCCTAGCAACCACGTCTAATTGCAGTTTTCCTTTTAGGTGACCTCTCTGGGTGGATGCTGAAGATTATATTTTGAGATATCAGGAAACTTTTATTAGGCCCCAAAATGTTTTAGCATATTAGCAGCAGTGTTTGTATTAATTATTAATTGTAAAAACACTGAATGTTTGAAAAGCCAAGAGCATCTGCAACCACCAGAAACAGAGATGTGCTTTGCTCTGTCAGCTTCTACTTTATTCAGGTTGCAGACAATGCTTGGGGCACACGTGGCTTCAGGGGTCCTTTGCAATAATGGCACATACAGCCTGTGAGTTGGAGCCACTGAGGTAGAAGAGTGCTAATGAGCACGAGGGCCAAGTCCAAGGAGGTTTTCGCTCCTCTGCCTTGCTGGCGGGGGAGGCTGGGCCAGCGGCATGAATCTAATACCTTGCTCTGATAGTGACAGCATTTGTCTGGAAGACTCTGTGCAAAGCTGCACTTCAGTTTAACTGCATTGCATGCTCTTTCCTCATGGACAAACCCCATTTGCAATACAGACCTTGGCTTGCAGCTAATAGAAACGGATATCTAGAAAACGTGATCCATTATCTCCCCTGCTGTGGTCTGCTCACCTCCAGGATTTCATTTCACATGTGAGGTTCCCCAAAGATATGTTAACATTAGGCTAAGAATTTTCTGAAGATGAAAAGGCTCATTGAGGAAGCTCTGCCAGAACTCACTGCCACCCCCAGGGTCTGAGCCACCACTGTTGGCAGAGGCAGCAGCCCCGATGCTGGCAGATGGCACACGTCTGCTGCAGAAGGATTCCCAGTTCTGCTTGCAGCTCCCTGAGGATAACACTCATGTTCCCAAGAGGAGTTGCAAAGCTCTCAGATAATTCTCAAAGTGAAATTAATTCTAATACATTTCCATTTAAAAATAATAAGTGCCAGACAGAGCTGGGTGAGGAAACCTTTGGTAACCAAAGGATGTTATGAACTGAAGCCAGCACCTTGTTACTCTGTCCCTGGAAGAGCGGGTGTGGGGTGTGGGACCCCTCCATAGAAGCTGGATCCCCAGATCCAGCCCTGGGACCTGAAAATCCCAAGACTCCACATGATGTGGGTGCCCTGGGACCCAAGCTCCTCGGAGGGAGTGCTTGTCTTTGCTGCTGCAGCAAAGAAATGCTGTCACAGGCCAGGAGCCCCAGGACCTCCTTCCTTCCTTCCTTTGTCCCCTTATTCTCTGTGCCAAGTTAACTGGACTGAAGGTCTCCCTCTTCCTTTTTCTTCACAGCTCCTGCCTCCCTGCCCCTCGGGTTTCTTCAGCTTTCTCCTCCTTCTCTCAACCCTTCTTCTGTCTTCCTGTCTCGTCTTCTCTCCTGTCCTTTAAAGAGTTAGAAACCCTGGCTCACAGGCCAGGGACAGATAGGTGATTCTCTTCACAAACCTCACCAGTCCTTCAATATGTGACTCTCCCTTCCCATCATTTTCTTTCTTGAAACATTTGCCTTTGTCTCTATCTCTGCCTTCTCTTGCCTTTCCCCTGCCTCCTCCCTCCCCTCTAGTCCCCTCCTCAAGAGAAGGCAGAATTACAACACACTGTGCTAACTGGCTTTCTCCTTTCTCCTTTATTCCACCAAGGCCCCCAGCCTATGGGATGGTGTGGCCCACATTCAGAGTGGTTCCCTCCCAAACATAATTAGCCCTTTTCTGGGCTATAAGTGTGCTTTACTGATATCTAAGTGCTTCTCAATCCAGTCAAGTTATTCATTAAGATTAAACATTACCAATGTCATCATGTGCTCAGATCACTGGGATTTGTGGAGCATGCCTATTTCCCAGACAGAACTTGCATATCCCCAAAAGCAAGTCCACTGTCATAGGCACTGAGTGTTGTAGTATTTCATTAAAGCTTGTGGGCAATGGAGGAGTATAAGATGCTAACACTGCAAGACAAACAACTTGAGTTTGAATATTATAAATTGCTTATCTTTTATGAGGAAGTTTCTGTTTAAAGCTTTAAATTCTTTTAATTTTGGAACAATGCCAGACTTACAAGAAACTGCAAAAATAGCACAAAATATTTCTGTGAACCCAGATTTCCCAAATGTTAACACTAGATATAAGCAAAGTGCCTTTCTCAGAGTCATGCAGTTAACATTCACATAGCATTATCATCTAAACTGTAAACCTTTTCAAAATTCCCCACTGGTCCTATTAATACCTTTGCTTGGGTCCAGGATCTAGTCCAGGATCCCATGTGGCATTTCATTGTCACTAACCCCTAGTTTTATTTCATTAATCTTGCTTTATCTGTTATGACCTTGACACTTTGGAAGAATGCTGACATGCTAATCAGCTTTCTGTTGCTATAATAAAATGCCAAGGTAATTAATTTATAGTTAGAAAAGGTTTTGGCTCACAGTTTTGGAGGTGCCAGTCCATGGTTGACAGACGCAGGTGCTTTGTGTCTATGATGGGGCAGGAGCAGATGGCATAGTGAATTGTTCATCTCCTGAACCAGAAAGCAAAGGGGCCAAGGAAGAAGAAAGCCCCAAGTCCCCTTTCAAAGACAAACCCACTGTAGAAATTACCCTCTTATTGCTGGGACAAAATACCCAACCAGAAGCAACTTTTGGAAGGAATATGTTTATTTCAGGCTTAAAATTTTGAGGGGAAGCTTCATCGTGGTGGAGAAAGCACTGAAAGATAAGGAGCATGGCTCCCATTGTCACATATCAGCTGGGATGAAGCAGCAAGAGTGGGGCCCTAGCTCGGCACCATGTCTCCACAGCAGCAGGAAAGCAGCAATCTGAGTTCTGGGCTTGGAGCTGAGCTAAATTACCCCAAAAGCCCACCTCCAGTGATGTACCTCCTCCAGCAAGGCCCCACCTCCAAAAAGCCTCACAGCTTTCCCAAAGTGCCTCCAGCTGGGGAGCAAGATTCAAAATACATGAGACTACAGGTGGCATCCGATTCAAACCACCACGTCAACAATTCTATTTTCCTCCTCTTTTTCTCTCTCTTCTTTCACTCCCATCTTCCTTCCTTTCTTTCTTCCTTTCTTTTCTGTTTTGTTCTTTCTTTCATTCACAAGACAGGGTCTCACTATGTATGCCAGGCTGACCTCAGACTAGTGATCTTTCTACCTCGGTCTCTTGAAAGGGATGATAGGGGTACATCACCATGCTCAATGGCAGTTCCCCATCCCAAATGGTGATATTATTTTTTCCTCATGCCTCTTGTTTTATTATCTGAAATTCCATCCTAAGGAAGAGCTTTCCCTTTTCCCTCATTTATTCACATTTTTATTATATACATTGAGTATTCCTTCTCTGAAATGCTTAGAACTGGAAAGGCTTGGGCTTTTAATTTCTCTTGGGTTTTGAAATATTTGCATTATATACAACAAAAGATCTTAAGGAAGAGAACCAAGTATAAATATAAATATATTTATTCATACTCACCTTATATGTATAGCTTGCTGATAATTTTATGCAGTATATTTGGTGTACTTACATATTGGTTGTGACCTGTTACATGACATCAGGTGTGAAATCTTCCACTTGCGGGCATCAGTGTTAGCAGTTCAAACGTGTCAGAGGCTCCATTTGGATTTCAAGTATTCAACTTCAGGACACTCAGCCTATGTCAGTATAGCTTAGGGACACTGGTTTGGTTCTGTGGATTATAATCCTTACAGGACGGCTGCTCAACCCCTAGCCTGACTCTAGTGGAAGTGATTGATCTCACTCATTGTTTGGTAGACCCAGGGGCTCCCTCCCGAGTGTTCCCACTATCCCTTTCTCTAGGTGAAGTGCTGATGTGACGGCCATGTCAATTTAGAGTGTATTTTGATCCCAAGGGTTGATCTTGTTTCTTTCCCACCAATATACTTTCACCTCCTTTTCTATTGTATCTCATTCAGTTAATCAAGGCTTAATCCAGACATTTCAAGCCTCCTCCCCCTCCCCTGCCGCCTGCTTAAGTGTTTGGTTCAAGAATGGGCATGTTCCTGAAACTGGGCCACTGAAATGTGAGAAGCAGGTTAGAACAAAAGACTCCTTACTGGTTGGGAGATCTACTAAAGGGCTAGCCCTCCCCATGATGGAGTATAGATGAGATACCTGAAACTTCTGCAGCCACTTCTACACCATAAGAGAAACTGATTCAAAAGAAATGAGAGAGGAGAAACAAAAGCATCAGGTCCTTTATGACATTGTGAGCCATTGATTCCGAGTGCCCCCAGGAACTTCCAAGTTTATGTTTTTATCTTTTTGGCACATGCTTGCAAGGAATGAGCCATCTCTCCCCAGCCTAGTATTTACATTTTCTTATGTCAGTTTAAGTTGTACTGCATCCTAATTATTCCTGGCAGGTACCAGGAAGGTGGCTCAGTGGATAAAGCATTCACTGCACAAGCATGGGCATCTGCATTTGGAGCCCAGCACTGATGTCAAATGCCAGGCGTGGTGGCAACCAGCTTCTGCCACAGTGCTGGGAATAGGGAGACAGAGAATCCCTGGAGCTCACTGGCTGGCTGGACTGGTCCTACCCTTGAGCTCTAGGTTCAGTGAGATACCCAGTGTCAAAAAACAAATGAGGTGCAGAGTAATTAAGGAAGACACTAGACATCAGCCTCTGGCCACCACAAGCACTCAAACACCTTTGCACCTGCACACACATGTCTACACACACACATACCTCAAAAAGCTAAAGAAGAAGAAATAAAATATTCCTGGAAGGATCAAGGTCTATCCAGCTCTCTGCTGGCCTGGCTCTCTTCCCCAGCTCATTGTGTGACTCTTCTGTGTCCCATTAGAAAGTGCATGAGGCATCTGCTTTCTTGACAGGGTTTCCCCCAAGTGCAGCATTGGCTTGCACATGGGGCAAGGAGGGGTGTGTTCAAATCCCTTTCATGTCCTGTATGAAGTATGTCACTTTGGACAAGCTACCTGACTTTTCTGAATTTTGCTACCTTGAAAAACAGGGAAGAAAGGTCAATTCTTGCATGGCTCATGTGAATGTGGCAATGTGTATAGAAGCCATGGTCTAGTCAGACCTTGGCTAATTTCACCTCTGCCTCTCTCTGCTCCTGCCCCATCACCACGGCCCACGTTCCTGTGCAGCAGGCCTCATAGCAGGCTCTGGTCCACCAGATGTCAGCCTCTCAGACTTAGAGCCCCAGTGATTTCTTGAGAGGAAAACAAATCCCCATTCCCAGAGAAGATGAACAGCTCAGCCATTTGCTAAGACAAATATTAGTTCTTTGTTGTCCGGGGAGAGGAAGCAGCTCCAAGAACTGTTTGTGTTTTGTGTTTTGCATCCTAGCAGAAGCCAATGAATATGCTGAGGAGGACAAACATCTTGTGGGAAGGTTGTAGGGAAGGAAGCAGTTCTGGGAGCTGTCTCCCCTTGTCTCTGGCACCTCAGGAGGTGTCATTTAGTCCCTGGGCACCCTCTATGTCTCTCTGGGCTCATGCTCTTGCTGCTGCACCACCCACACCTGGGCTTCTTTCGGTCTTGGCCATATCCAGCATCTCAGAAATGGATTGTCTGGTCAGGTTGGCTGTTCATACAGACAAGATCTTAGGACTGTGTGTGTGTGGGGGGGGGTGGAACCCTCTCATGCAGGTGTTTATGACATACATTCTAGCTCAGGGCTTGTGTCATCCTCAGCACTGTTGACATATTGGGCCTGATCTTCCCTGTTGTGAAGAGCTATTCTGTACATGGTAGGATGTTTGGCGGCATCCTTGGTCTGGCACAAGATACCCAAAGTATCCCCCACCCCGCCCCATTGTGACCACAAAAATAGATCCTGAAATTGCCAATTGTTTTCTAAAACAATAAAAACAAAATAGAAATAGAATGGCTTCTAGTTAAAAACTAGTGCCTCAGCCCTCCATGGCTCAGGGGCCATTGCAGAAGAGGTGGAAAGAATGTGAGAGCCAAAGAAAGAGGAGGAGTGCTTGGCCATCCTGTCTTCTTGGCACGAAGTGGCTTTGGCACTCATGACCTCATAGGAGGGAGAAAGACACCAATGGCATCAAAATAGAACAGAAACCAGTTGGAAAGAAGAGGTGATTCGATGGAGGGGGATGAGGAAGGGGGCAAAGGGAGATGGTGGGAGGGCATTATGATCCTGGTATATTGTGAATATGCATGAAGGTTAATAAAAAGTTTTAAAAAGAACTAGTGCTTTAGTAGAAGGTAGAGAAGAACTGAGGGTTAGCTACACCTTGGGTTCTTCACTCATCATCTAGAATCTTTGACCAGTTGAATTAACCTCCCTGGACTTCAGTTTTTATACCTTTAACATAGGAACCACAATAGTACCATTTCATAAGAGTGACAAGGGTCACTTACTGGAAGATTCCTGGTACACAGGTTTCTTCAACTCTCAACATGTGTAGATCCCAAACCCCACAAAAGCAGAAAGTGATTTGGCTTTTCACTGGACTCATGACATGTCAATCATCTCTACTCTGCCAGTGAACTTGGAGGAGGCTACTGACAGTGCAGGGCAGGATCTTGTGCTGTTTAGGGTGTCACTGAACATTCACTTTGCCTCGGCACTTCCTACAAGTTCCTTTGCCTCCCATGGAGGACATCTTTTCTTAGTATGCGTTTTATATATTTATGCTAAGCTCAAAATTACCTTCACTTCCTTCCCTGGAACTCTGAAATAAAGTTCTGGAAAGCTAGCCTTCACCATGGCCTATTCGCACAACCCAGGGGCCAGTTTAGGACACTGGTACCATTGCTCCCCACATGCCTACTGTGAACCACACAGGCAGCCTCCAGGTCATGGCTCTTGACAGAGAAGAGATGATTGACATGTCTTGGGTCCAATGAAAAAGCAAGACCTTTCTTGCTCTAATGACAGGCAGGTTAGTTCACATGAGGAGGCTTTCTTGGATGATGGCTAGTTCTGCAGTACCCAGGCTGGGGCTTTCTGTTATTACTGATTCAGTAGGCTGGCTTAGGAAGAATAACTGGGTCTGCATAATTTGTTCTGTTGAAGGGAGGACACTTCACTCCAGTAAATGTGTCTCGACCTGTATACTTGGTCTTACTGAGATTCTGGAGGAATAAGACAGACATTTTCAAGCTGGGTATGGTGGTACAAGCCTATAGTCACAGAACTCAGGAGGCAGAGGTAGGAGGATCACTGTGAGTTCCAGGCCAACCTGAGACTACGTAGTGAATTCCAGAGCAGCCTGGGCTAGAGCGAGACCCTACCTTGAAAAACCAAAAGACAAAAACAAAATTAACAAGCAAACAACAACAACAATAAAACAGACATTTCCCCTGAAAGGACTGGCAATTAAATAGGGAAGTCAAAATGAATATGGTGACAAAGAACAAGCAAGCTCTAAATTAGTGACAAGAAGTTGTAAAGAAGCTGCTCCCACATCTAGTTTTGTCTTTCTCACTCTCACTTCTCTGCCCTTCACTTGCAACCAACACTTTGATTTAGGATTAAACCTCTCTAACTTGGAATATTCTTGTTGGCTCCAACTTGTCTCCCTGCTTCCATCATTCTTGAGTCTACTTCTGCATAGATATTTCTATAAAAAATATCCATGTAATTATATCATGACATTTATCATGAGAATCTCATTAAGGCTTGCTATGATGTTATCTGAAAGCATAGAACATAGGAAACCAGTGGAAATGGTTAAATAACAGTGGTATATAGGAAGCAACATTTCTTAGCCATGAAAATTCATGTTTTAAAAAATATTTTTATTTGTTTACTTTTTTCACAATTTTTATTAACATCTTCAATGATTATAAAATATATCCATGGTAATACCCTCCATCCCCCCATTTTCCCCTTTGAAATTCCATTCTCTATCGTATCTCCTCCCCATCTCAATCAGTCTCTCTTTTGTTTTGATGTCATGATCTTTCCTTCCTCTTATGATGGTCTTGTGTAGGTAGTGTCAGGCACTGTGAGCTCATGGATATCCAGACAATTTTATATCTGGAGGGAGCACGTTATAAGGAATCCTATCCTTCCTTTGGCTCTTACATTCTTTCCACCACCTCTTCCACATTAGACCCTGATCTTTGGAGGGTGTGATCGAGATGTTACTCAGTACTCCAGTCACTTCTTTCCAGCACTATGATACATTCTGAGTTGTCCCAAGGTCACTGCCATCTGAAAAGAGAAGATTCTCTACCCAAAGTGAGAGTAGCTTAATAATATAAGGGTATGACTATTAAGAGAAGTGCTTACTTGGCAGTTTGATAAGCATAGTATATACATTTATCCAGACATCAGCAGATGTTACACCCCTAGGGCTCATGACTACTCCTGTTTTAAGTTTTCAGTATTAGGGTTGAATTCCCTCCCATGGAGCAGGCCTCCAGTCCAATTAGAGGGCAGTTGGTTTCCACCATGATAGATGTGCCACTATTGAACCCGTTGGCTCATTTGGCCTGGCTGGCCAATTATAAGGCTTGCAGTGTTCACTGTTGAGTATCTTCACTAGTGGAATCTCTCTCTCCCAATGAACTGCATGTAGAATGGCTTCTTCCAGCTTTCTGTCAGCTGGTCTACATGGAGGAGGTTATCAGCTCAGTTCCAGCAGGATTTCTCAGTGGCCTTGCAGCCCAAGTATGTGGAATCTTCAGCAATATTATTTGTTTACTTTTAAGCAGAGGAGAGAGAGAAAAAAAAAAAAAGAGAGAGAGTAAGAATGAGAGAGAATGGGCATGCCAAAGCCTCTAGACACTGTAAACAAACTCTAGGTACATGTGCATCTGGTTTTACATGAGTACTGGGGAATTTAGCCCAGGTTGGCAGGTTTGCAAGCAAGTATCTTTAACCACTAAGCCATCACCCTAGCCCCAAACTCATGTTTTAAAAGATTAATTATAGATAGGAAAATATTTGTAAACTGATGAGGAAGATAAGGTGAATTAAAATGTTTTGGCATGACAGATATTTATATATTTTTCCAATTGCAATATTAACATTACACATTTATATAGGAAGAAAACTAACAAAAGTTCTTTCTAGTTCATAAGATGCATGAGATTGTAACGTTTCCTTTTGAGTATAAACTTTATGAAGTCAGAGATGGTACTGTTTGTCATTTGTTTCCAAGCCTAACATGGTGCCTGGTGTAGAGAAGGCATTCAGTGAAAAGGCTCCTGGGTGGGGCTAAGTGTGTGTGTTTGGCAGGGCTCTTTACAGGAATAGAACCAATGGAATTTATATGTGGTATACAAAGGAACTTATTTGATGGAGTTACATGGTGGAGGCTGAGTAGGCTGTCTGCATGCTGGAAAGGATGAAAAATCCAGTGGCTGTTCAGTTCATAAAGCTGGATGTACCAGCAGTTCCAATCTGGCAGTGAAGGCCCAACATTCTCTGGAGAGCCACTGGCATTGTGTCCACATTGGAAAACTGAAGGAGCTGTGTTAGGGGAGGATGGTAGCAGCAGTAATAGACACATTTGCTCAGGAAGAAATAACAGCAGGCAAAATCCCTGCTTCTTCCTTGGACCTCTTTATATCTGGGCCACCTGTGAGAAGGTGCTGCCCACTTTGAGTGAGGCTTGTCCCTCCAGTTAATTCTCTCTGGAAACATCTTCACAGATTCACCTGGAGTTGTATTTCCTATATGGTTCTAAACCCATCAAGATGACAAAACCAACTATCACAATATAGGTCTTTCTTATTCCTAAAATTTTTCCAAAGCCATTGTCTTAGGCAATTTTCCCCAGAATCAGATGCGGAGACACAGATATGAGTTCTCTGGTTTATCCAGGCTGTGATCTCAGGTAGGAGTTGAGGGGGTGAGGCAGGGAAGAGAAGCAAGTCAAATCAACTGTATCACCGAACAAGTTTCCACAGGGCTAATGGTACTGGGTCCTGCTAGAGGCCTTGGGAGACTGTGCAGAACATGAGTTTAAACTCTGTCATCCGAGGGACACAGAGCCTGGGGGATCCATCCTCCAGCTCCGCCTGTGTGCCTGGGGGCAGCACAAGGGGAACTGAACCCTCAGGCCCTACAGCAGACACTGTATCGCTCCTAATGGCAAGAGCCAAGAGAGAATCAGAGGCGTGGTCAGGCTCCACCACAAGCATGGGTATTTGGAAGTAATTAGAAAAACATTAAAAGATAAGCATGCAATTATTGATAGCTTTGGAAAAGCGATTTAACCTCTCTGAGCCTCAGTTTCTTCGCACTCAAAGTGGGGAGAATGATTCTTGCCTGGCCTTGCACGTTGGGCCTGAACCTGTCCCCACCCCACAGGCCATGTGAGCAGGTGGCTGAAACGGTAATTCTAGGAGTTGAAGAGGAGTTGGTCAGTGACATGAACTCAAGTGTTTTCTGTCATTTTGCTTTTGTTGTTTTGGAAGTTCCTCCATCTCCTGTATAAATAGATGCCCGTGACCTTGAAGCTGGCCCTGCATAGCTACCTTTTAATCTGACTCAAGCTGAAACTGGACCACCTATAAAATGCATTGTCTCAGCATGTGCCACCTGGGACATGCTGGGAGCTAGTGACTGCACCTCCTTACTCTTTGGCTTTACCAAGTGACAATCTCTGTAGACTTTCATTTAATCACCTGGAAATGATGATAATAACAACTCTCTTCTCATTGGGTTGCGAGGATTAAAAGCAACTTTATATGAAAAGAGCTCACCATATACCTGGCAGGTAGTAAGCTTTTGATACAACTTAATTACTCTTAATAGCATTCCTATCATTTACTATGTTATTAGGGAGAAAATGGCAGCTTCCTGACAAGGGCCTAAGCTACCAGTATTGCTAAGAATGTATCACTAACATCAATAATATTTCCAAATCAAAACCAAACAATCCTGAATATCATCTCTATTTGGAGACACATGTCTTCAAGTTCATCTGGAAGCTGACAAGTTTTCTACTGTCTCTGTCCTGGTCCACAGCTCAGGTCTGAGGGGCTCTGGGCAGCTGTGGTTCTCAGGGACTGGAAGAGCGAATGTTCCTAGAACTGAAAGGTGAACAGCCTATTTGCTGGACCTCTTCTGTTCTCAGCACCGACAGCTCTGAGCCTCAGGAAACTCCTGGCACACCCAGATGGCTGACCCTCCTACAGAGATGCACAGTATGTGTAGCGGCCTGCTCACTTCCAGGCATCACTAGGCAGAGCCACCAGGAAATATGAACTAATAGTACTGAGCACCTTGCCTGCTCAGAACATCAAAGGCCTCCTTCTTGCAAAGAATACTTGAGTTTTCCTGAGAAGACCACCCCAAGTGGGGAGTCCTTAATTCATGCTGACCCTCTGATATGCTCTGCCAGGCTTGTCAGTGTATTCATAAGGAAGGCTGTTAGGAGACTAAACTCAGAGGATGGCTTAGGAGGAGGTATGCACCTTAGTGGGAGTTTGGGAACTATATAATCCAACCTTCCCTCATACTATTCACTGGAGATGACCTGTCCTGGGGGTGCCATGAGTAGCTGGGCCCTCTGCCTCAGAGTGCTCAAAGAAGTCTCTTTGATCAAGGCTAGGAGGTCATTCTCCAACACCTCAATGGCTGGAGTCAGAGGGAAGAGGCAGTAAGATTGAGCTGTGGCTCATGAGGAGGGAAGCAGGAAGGTTCAGGAGACAAGAAGGTGACTCAGTCTGAGCCCAAGTACCCGATGGAGGCTCAGAGTGAGCCAGAGGCCCTCACCCCAGGCAGGGAGTACTTGATCTCTGATCCTGGACTCACCTTTCATAGGCAACAAATTGATTCTGGCTCAGTTCTGATCCTTGACTCTCATCAAAGACAGAATTCTGGCTAGCCTAATCCTTGACCTCAGACTCTAGGCAGCTACTGGGGAGGGCTGGCCATGGTTCATGTGTATGTGTGCATGGACATGTGTGTGAGTGCAAGCGAGTGTGTACCATGGCACACATGTGGAGGTCAGAGGACAATCACTTTGGGTGTTGGTCCTTGCCTTTCACCTTGTTTGAGGTAGGGTCTCCCATTGTTCACCAATGTGTTTACCAGGCTAGCTGGCTAACTAGCTTCTGGGAGAGTCCCTTCTCCTTGCAGGAGTTACTGGCTTTTCCATGGGTTCTGGGGATCCAAACTCAGGTACTCACATTTGTGTGACAAGCACTTTATCCGCTGAGCAATTTCCCTACTCCAGCTATGGCTGCTTTTGCCTGCATGCCTTCTGTCTTACCGCATGAGCAGACAGTGCAACTCTGTGCTCGAAATGCCAGCCCAGCTGCCTTCCCCCATGTCCGTTAATGTCCCAATTACTAGCAAATTGCTAACCATCCAAGCAACTCTTTCTGCATATTAATATGGCCACACATACGTTTATTGGGTAACCCAGCTCCCTGTGTGCTTGCTAGTGTTATTTGCTCTGCAGAACCAGGTAATTTCCTTGCTGGACTTTGGTGGGAAGTTGAAAAGCAGTGTCAGCTTCTCCTGCTCTTAATTAGGGCTGGGTTTTCTCCAGTAAATCACTGATCATTATCAATGAGCTTGTAATTTTATGTCCCAGAATTAGAGACTGATGATTAAAAAGAAAGCCAGGAGGCTGCTGTGCAGGTGCGACCTCCAAAGATCTGGGCATTCTTTTAATCTCCACAAGTTATTCCACTGTGACCTTTTCCTATAGCTTTTCTGAAACTTCCTGAATTGCAACAACATCCTCTTCGCCTTGGGAAGGGAAGGGCTATTTCCCCTTGACCATTGGTCATGTAGATAGGAGTGGCCAGCCCTCATCTGGCCAGGAGTAAGCTGGTAGCTTGTCTGAGTTCTGAGGTTTTGTTCAAGCAATTACCTTTAACCACGGAGCCAGCTCCCAAGACCCTGCGAGTGGCCTGTCAAAAAGGATGTACCGGGCTTTGGGGAGCTCTGTCTTCTCTTCTTTGCTCTGTCTTGTTTCTGCAGATCCTGTAGCAGTATCTGATCTCACTGCTGAGGCTGTTGCATAGAGAGGGTGGACAGTTTATGGGGCTCCATCAAAACCAGACCAGGATGTCAGAGGACCAGGCCCCTCATGCCTAGTTAGGACCCTGGGTGGAACATAGTTGGTGGTCTGTTTTCTGCATCCATGCCCTTTTCTTCTGGTTGTAGGACCTTCCGTAGCCTCCTCTTCTGTCAGTATGGTGGCAAAGGAAGCATCTTCCTTCACTTCCAGGGGTGGTCTTGGGATAATGGACAATAATGTGGGCAGATTCAGTGTGGTTCTGTCCAGGGTGACAGCAGAAGGGAAGACTCCCAGGTGCAGTTGTGCTAGGAGAGGGCAAGCACGAGGTTACCAGTATTCAGCTAGATGCCTGGACTGAACGACCATGGAATGGATGGTGCATCAGGTACCCCGACAAGAAGCATCAAATGTTGTGGAGAAGGAAGAAATATGGAGTTTATATAGGCCACCAAAGAAGAAATGCTGAAAAGTTCTATTAGAGAAACCTGTAAATTAAACGAGTGTATTATGAATCAGAGAGCCTTCCAGATGGAGGCTATTGGCTTGTCCAAGTCTGAGCAGGGGTATCCCAACCCACCTGGCTCCTAGCTATAAACTGCATTGCATAATAGAGTTGTCTTAGCCCCTTAGAAAGGTGTGATGTCCATCCCATCTTGGCCCTGCCTTCTTATATGATCTGCTGGTCACTACAGTCCCATGTAGTCTAATGTCTCTGCCCACATCTGTCCCCAGGAGGTGGCACCATTCAATGGCCAAGTCTTACTCTGGTTGAGCCACTAACTAAATGGCTTAGGACAAGTGGCAGAGCCAAATCCCATTTCCTATTATCATTCTGCAACTCCCTGGGTTGCTGTGAGCAGCCTAGGCCCATGAGAACAATTATGAAGGCTGCAGCGAACTTTCTGCTAGTGGGTCAATTCTTCTGAAGCCACTTCCTGCCTATCAGATAGCCCCCCAACTCTGAAGCCATGATACTTAAACTGTCTTCTCCAAAAATGCTACAGCTAGCTGCAGCGAACTCTAAGCCAACTTGGAATACATTAGGAACTAAAGGAATTGCCCTTCTTCTGAGCATCCCATCATGTCTGGAAGTACATTCCTTTGGACACTGAGGTTCCTATCAGCAAGGCTTAGTAATGTCCTCCTTTGTTTTGCATTTATTGACTTAAAGGTAGAGATGCTGACCTCCAAGCTGAGCAAATTAGACTGTGGTCCCTCTGATACACACAAGGAAAACATACAAGTAACTTCTGAACCCATGGTCGCCCCTTGCTATCTCTCCATGTCTCATAATGGTGTGGCCAGAGGACAAAGCTGCAGCAGTGTCACACATGAGGTGGAAGGACCCCAAGGTGCAGACCCTTTCACCACAGCCTCTGCCTTTATCCTGACCCTTTCATCCGGGCTTGGCCCTCACCTCACCTTCAGTCTCAGCTTTTCTGAAGACTTCAGGATGCAAGTTGGGCATGGCCAGAGGGACCTGAAAGCTTTTACTCCCATTAGGACTTCTGCCATGTTGTGAGCCACAGGACTGTGGCTCCAACTCAGGAGTCTGAAGTCTGACTCTATTTCCTCTGAGACTTTAGGCCTCTTCTATTTGGTCTGATCTCTGATTCTGAGCATGTTTTATTTCGTTGCATGTCTGGAAGCTACTTGTCACTTGGTCTTAGTCTACTTCTCTTGTATCTTCCCACAGTGGGTTCTTCTGAGTTAAGGCACTGTTACCAGCACATAGCAAACACTTGGTAAAGAGCAATTGGCTGGCTGGGCAATATGATAAAGTGCTGATGGCAGGCTGATGGATATATGTGGATGTATGTGGTTGTGGATGGATGGAAGGATGGGGCTCATTGTGGAGGTGGCTAGCTTGCCTTGAAGCCCAGGATTCATTCTCTCTACATTCCAGTGTCCTGTCCTGGTACCACTACCTCAGGGCCCTGCCCACCTCTGAGTATGTGGCAGCAGGTACCACTTGCTTCTAGTTATCGCCATCCTCACGCTGGCCTTTCCTGGGAAGCGCCTCCAGGAGAGCCAGGCAGTCAAAGTCATGGCCATGTGTGGCTGCGGGCCAGGCTCTGGGAGGCTGGGAGTGGTGCTCTGAACCACTGATGAGCCAGCCCGGCGCTCATCCCACAGCCTCCAGCCTGATCTCTAGGGGACAGGCTCTATGTTTCCCAAATCTTGCTTTGCTCTTTGTGAAAATATAATCAGAGTATCAACTTGGCTGGCAGCATTTCTGAACATGATGAGGCAAAGGAAGGAGACAGTGGAAATGGAGCTAATTAAACCAAATCTGTCAAGCATAGACCCGGAAGTAGCCCCCGTGGGAGCAGAAATCTCTGAGATGCACACATGGGCTCGAGTTTTGCTAATGATGGGACTGACCTGGTTTCTACTGTACCTTGAGCTACTGGTCACACAGATGTGACTCATGTACCCATCCTCTTCTCCCAGGAACCTGAAACCAGTGCTTTGGAAGACACAGAAGCAGTCTGGGACAGTTCCTTCCTCAAACTTTTGGAGGGTCTTTCCTGGTCCAATTCCATATTCTTTTAAATATTTAATTCATTTATTTTAGAGAGAAAGAGAAAGAAAAAGAGGCAGAGGGAGAATGGGTGTGGCAGGGCCTCTAGCCACTGTAAACAAAGTCCAGATGCCTGTGCCACCTTGTGCATCTGGCTTCACATGAGTACTGGTGAGTCCAATCTGGGTCCTTTGGTTTTGCTGCTAAGCCATCTCTCCAGCACCTAAAGCCACAGTCCTATGGCATGGTCCATGCCTGTCCTCTATATGTCCTTTTACCTGCTCACCTCCTTGAATCTGGCCTCGCTGTCTGCTGCTCCTCTGAGCTCTCTCAGGTGCTGCCTATATGCAGCTCTGGAGGTGACCCTGAAGCACCCCCTATGAGATCACTCCAGTAGGTGAACATGCTAAGGACCCCTCTATACCCATGAGGCAAAGCCAGTGATACTTAAGGCCTTGGCAATTGGACTTTGCATCATACCACCTCTGTGCTCAACCTGGGCTCTACATCCTTTACTTTTTAAAAAATATTTTCCTATTTTATTGGGGTAAAATGGCATCATGTAAAATTAACATATTTTACAGTGAGTGCTTTGGTAGAATCTAGCATCTTCCCAGTTGGGTGCAGTCATCACCCATCACCTCTGTCTAGTTCTAATACATTTTTATTATCCCGCAGAAGTCCCAACATTGTCCAGTCCTCCCTCCTTCCAGACCCTGGCAACTACTAATCTTTCTGTCTGTATGGATCACATGGATTTGCATGCTCTGGGCATTTCATATGGATATACTCATGACATATGGTCTTGTAGGCCTGGCTTCTTTCACTGAGCACGATGTTTGCAAGGTTCATCCTAGTTGCTTTAACCTATACCCATACTTCATACCTTTTTACAGATGAATATTCTCTTGTGCATATATACTCTTTTTTCTTCCACTCATCTGTTCATGGACACAGGCGCTTTCCCAACTTTTGGCTACTTGACGAGTGCTGTAATGACTATTTGTGTAGGATTTGTTTGAATCTACGTTTAGTTCTCTTGGGTCTACATGAAGAAGAGTTGCTGGATCACCCTTTGTGGAGCCACCTGAGCTCTCCTTTCTTGATCCTTTGGACTCTCTGGGCCCTCTTGGCTCTCATGCCATCAGCATGTATTCCTCTCTCGTGAACAACTTTTATTTGTGCTTCCAGACAACCTCTCTTTGAAACCTCTGTACCCTATGCACAGTCTCAAGGACAGGCACTCTGGGCTTCATGTTGGCCACAGCCCTGCAGCTCTTGAAACATCTTGCAGTCCTTTGTCTGTTAGGTCTCCCTCTGGTCCATACTTGGCATTGTTTGAGCACAGGGACTAAGTGTGGCTCTGGTTCACTTTCCTAGCAGTGAGGCAGGTGCTCCTGAGCTGTTTTCATGGAGAACAAGTGAGTTGGTGGGCCCAGCTGTGGGGCATGGGGCTGTGTTTCTGGAGGGTTTCAGGAGGCTGCTGCTGGGCTGCTGGGGCCCAGGGCGCCTGTGAATGGCCTGGCTTGGCTCTGGGCAGTACAGCATTTGTTTTCCTTCCTCTCGTGTGCAGTGGCCTCTGTCAGCTCCATGCTGCCATTGTCATGCTTCATTAGGGTTGCTTTTGTTGCTATCGCTGAGGTATTCACTATTGCTAGGTTGGCTTTTGTTTCATATATATCTCACTATTTCCCCCCTGGCAAATAATCAGCGCCCAATTAATTCTGAATTTCTCATTGTTTGCTCCAGCTGTCGAGCTCCTTGCAGGAGCAGAGAATGATGGCTCAGTGTTTTCCTCATAATGAACTGTAAGAGTCAGTAGGTCATTTCTGCTTTTGAGGACAGCAAAGCATGAAAGTGAATGGTTGTGTTTGTGTGTGAGAGAGAGAGAGTCACCGACAGACAAAGAGAAATAGAGAAAGGAAGAAATATATAGAAAGGAAAAAAATGAAGAAACAAATATAAAAAGACAAAATATCTTAGGCACAGAGCCACAACCATAGATGGATATGTGGACACACAGAAAGACACAAATGCATAAAAAGAAACACTCTTACTCACACACACACATGCACACCCCAGCAGAGAAAACAGATCATGGTACACCGAGAAACCAAGAGAGACAAGAGAGACACAAAGAGAAGGAAACAAACACAGGCTGACTGAATGACCTGGTGTGGCTGTCTGTGTGGCTGTGGCGCAGCAGGAGACTTTAGTGAGATTCATATCTGATGTCACAACAGGAGCAACTCAGGTTTCCTCCTTTATAACCTCCCTGAATCCAGCAGCCATTAATATTTTAGCTTTCCAGGGGAATAAATTGAGGCCCAACACACAGCTTAACTGAAGGCAAAACCAAGTTTTAAGCCAGGTTTTAAACCCACATTCTCAATGCTTCCCAAAAGATGGCCCTTGAATGTTAGTCCTGCTAACTAACGGGCTATGCAGTCACCCTCTTAGCTAGCTCTGGAGCAACCCTGACTAAGACAGTGACCCTGACTACTTCTCTAGGAGGTGGGCCCCCTATTACTTTAAATCTGTTGGTGTCTTCTCACATTATCTGCAAAATTTTCATTATGGGGTCAGATGTAAGCCATCTTAAGCAGAGCGACAGGTCAGAAAATTGTGCCTTTGTCTTGTCTGAGTGTGGTTAGCCTGGATTGGATTAAAACACAGGACATCAGCATTATGGAGCTCATGTCAAGTAACACTCTGTCTACTTCCAGGGAAAATGGGTGTCAAAGAGGAAGGGGGTGGCTTGTTTCCTGCCCTCAATCTCTAGCCCTGGTGCCTGTGGCTTTGTCTTCATTATCCAACAAGCTGATGCTTAATGTATCACTAACATGCAATAACCCCTCCTTATCAATTTGTTGGTCTTCCTCTGTTAGTATCACCCCAGCAAGGCAGAGCTCTTTGGCTCTTTTTCCTCTTGTTAAATTTCAGAGTTTGTCATACAGTAGGTGATGACTGAATGTTAGTTGCATGAAAGAATGCAAGTCTGTATCTGTAATAATTTTCAGATCATCAATATTTGAAGAGTGTTCATTCCTGGTTGGGGCAGGCTGGAGGATCTTGCAGAAGCCAGAGGACCATCATGGTCTCTTTGAAGAGCCACACTATAGATGGTGCAGTAAGCTATTGAGCTATAATGTCTGATTTGTGTTTTAAATAGGAGGCTTTGGCAACTGCATGGAGGGCAGATGGGTGGGTGATGCTGGAGGCCAAGGAGGGTGTTACCCAGCACCCGGAGGCACTGAGACCTGCAAAAGAGCTGTCAAAACAGGAAAATGCTATGAACTTTACCAAAATTGTCAAGTTCACCAACTTTCTTCCTCTTTTCTCAGTTAAAGATCTTGCTTACTTGACTGGTTTTTCCAAACTCCCAGAGCTCCCCTGAAGTCAGTCAATATAGCATTATTGTTATTTGGGGAACAGTAAACCTTTGAAAAATGCCTTTTGCATCCTAGATTTATGGAAACCACTTGAACTGTGGTGAATCTTAAAGAGTACTTCAAAACATAGTGTTTTGATTTTCCAAATAATTTCTTGGAGATAACTGGAAATGAGAATTCAAGAGCAAGGATGGATTTTCCCCACAGGCTGCATACTTGTCAAGATGCATGATTCTTTGGAGAGTTTCAGGAAGGACTTATGGAACGCACAGGGCATCCACTCAGCAGCCCTGCAAGGCTTGTTCCTGAAGCTCACGGATCCACTTGTTCCAATGCGAAAGTGTGGGTGAGATCCCCACCCTGAACACCAGCTGTCCTTGGGGGGCTCATTAGTCCTTGGTCTTTGGGTAGAGTCACTTCTGCTGCCGTCCTCCACTGCTCCCTACTGTATGGGGTCAAGCCAGACCAGATGACCTTCAAACATCCTTCAAACCATACAAACGTTTGGGATTCAAGATTCAATTGTGAGCTATTTGAATTAATTCAAACCTTACTAGTCAGTGTCCAAATACTGGCTCTGAGAGCTGAATGTTGGCAACATGCTAGTAACTTTTCTTGTTGCTGTTTCCAAAAACCTGATAAGGCCGAGGTAGGAGGATCACTGTAAAGCCAGCCTGAGAATACATAGTGAATTCCAGGTCAGTCTGGACTACAGTGAGACCCTACCTTGAATAAAAACAAATGGAAACAACTTAAATTTGAGTTTGTATATGCACACGTATGTTCATGTGCCTGTGAGTACACTGTGCTGGTGACTGGGCACATGTGTGTGTAGATCAAGATGCCGATGCCAGGTGCCCTCCTTGATTGCACTCCGCTTTATTTATTGAGACAAGGTGTCTGCTGAACCCAGAGCTTGTCAGTTTGGCTAGTGTAGCTGGCCGGTCTGCTCAGTGCACCCCTTGTCACTGGAACTACAGGTGGGTTGTCATGTCCACCTGGCATTTTATGTGGGTGCTGAGGATCTGAACTCCAGTCCTCATGCTCATAAGCAAGCATTATATCCATGAAACCATCTCCTCAGCCCTGAAGATTTCTTTTAGCTCATGATTTCAGAGGATCCATGGTGGCACACTTTAGTTCATAATGGCAGGAGCATGTTCCAAGGCTGTTCACATCACAGCAGGTCAGGAATCAGAGAACAAGGGAGGAACTAGAGGCTGGTATAACCATCAAAGACCCTTCCTCTGTGACTTATTTCTGTCAGCTAGACCCCATGTTCTCAAGGTTCTACAGCATTAAAAATTATTCCCACCAGCTGGGGAGCAAGTGTTTAAAACATGAGCCCATGAGAGGCTTTTAGATTCAAACCCGAATAGTAGGGTTGGTCATTGTCAAGGTCTGGGCAGTGCAGTGAAGGTCTGGCGAGAACCAACTTGCCTCCTCTTGTTTCTCCTTTCCAAGGCAGGGTTGGAAGGGCATCTCCAAGGTCATGTGTAGCCCTTGACTTTGTGCACAGGTTCTGATGACGAAGAAAATAGTGGATGCCTGAGGTCCTTGCTGGGATCTTCACTACTATTGTGAGGAAACTCATGGCATCACACGTGGCAGAAAGAAATCTTATCTCCTTCCCAGCCTCTTACAGAGATTCTGTTATTTGCACTCAGGCTATGAGTATAGGCTGTAGGCTCCTGCCTGTACCACGCCTTCTGTCTCCAGTGCACTCCTTTCCTTATGCACATGGTTCCTTCCTATTCAGACTGGAAGCTCCAGCTCTGAGGATCTATGCTTTCTCGGCCCTGCACCACTACTCTCCATGCAGACTACATCACAAGCTGAGTCTGTTATCCCAAGGAGACCCAAGACTGGGGAAAGAATCTCACTCCTTCCTGTAACTCCAGAGAGCAGCAGGGGGCCAGGCACACAGTAAAGGAGGTGGGGTTATAGCAGCACATCTATGCTTGTGTCCTGAAGACAGGAGCTTCAGCTTTTCTCCTGTTATCCATTAGCTCTGTGACTTTGGATGAGTCACCTGCTAAGCCTTAGAAATGCTTTGAACTTTGTGCTTGATTGATCTGGTGAAGGATAAATAGGTGTAGTCTTTGAATGAAATTGAAAACATACACACACACACAGGGGGAGAGAGGGAAGGACACAGAGAGAGAGACAGAGAGATTGAGATCATATGGTTCAAGCCACCTACTGTGTCTCAGATATAGCTCCAAGCACTTTACAGATAAGGACTTTCTATTCCACAGCTACCCTGGAGCTAGTGTGCGCTTAGGATAGTCTACCCATTTCAGAAATACAGACTCTGAGGCCTGGATGTTAAGATCACACACCTAGGAAGTGGCACCAGTGGGACTGGATGTGGACAGCGTGGCTCTAGAGTCCAATAATTCTGTCTTCCTGAAGGTGATGCTGTTTACCTAGCATCCATTATGTACTGAACAGTTAATTGCTACAGAAACCTAATCAGGCATTATTATTCTTGTATAGGTGATGAGGAAATCAAAGCTGACAGTGGTTAAGTAACTTGCCTAAGGTCACACAGTTAGTAAGTGGTAGTCCTGGGATCCCTGATAAGCCAGCTGTAAAATCTGCATTTTTTTCTGTTTCTCTTTGATCCCTTGGTCCCTCAGTCAACTGATTGGAGACAAGTTGCTCTCAAGTTTGCTTTCCTCCTGCCTCAAGTTCCCAAGTGCTGGGATTAAAAACCTGCGCCACTGTAGCAGGCTTCATTCTCTTAATATTATTGCAAGAGAACCAGAAGCCCAAAAAACAGAAATGAAGCCTGTAGCATGTTGGTGGCAGAGCTGGGAAGTAAACCCAGTGGTAGGTAACTGTGGCTTTGCAGCAGTCATCTCTTGCTGAACTTCAGTGACTTAACCTCCCATGCTGACTGTTCCTCATGGATGCTGCTGGGTTTCCTGGGCTCATGGGACAGTCGGCAGGGCTGAGAGTATAGATGGCTTTGCATACAAGTCTGACACTTGGTTCTGGTGGTCACTGGGCTCATTGATTCACATACAGGCAATCATTCAAGATGTGTTTTCTTCAATAGCACTCGCAGAGCAGAAAAGAACGCAAAACACACACACACAAAACCCAAAATAAAACAAAAAACCTCAGAAACGGCAAAGTCTCTCTCTCTCTCTTTTAATGTGTAACCCAGCCTGGCCTCGAACTTCTAATTCTCCTGCCTCCACCTCTTCAGCAATTTCCTACCAGTGTGTGCCACCACAACTGGCAAAGTGTCTTTACCTAAAAAAAGAAAAACAAAACCTGGGCGTGGTGGTGCACACCTTTAATCCCAGCACTCGGGAGGCAGAGGTAGGAGGATCACTGTGAGTTCAAGGCCACTCTGAGACTACAGAGTGAATTCTAGGTCAGCCTGGGCTAGAGGGAGACCCTACCTCAAAAAAAAAAAAAAAAACCCACAAAACAGTACTTTTTAAAAAATTATTTGAGAGAGGAAGAACGAGAAAGGGAGAAAGAGAGAAAGGGAAAGGGAGAGAGAGAGTGTGTGCCAGGGCCTTTAGCCACTGCAAACACTCCAGATGCATGTGCCACCTTTGTGCATCTGGCTTAGAAGGGTACTAAGGAAACGACGCTGGTTGCTTAAGCTTAGCGGGGAAGTATCTTAACCACGAACCCATCTCTCAAGCTCTGCAGTCTCTTTGAAGTCCCAGAGATCACTGGGATTGAATTCTATTGGTCAAAGCAAATTATTGAGCGTGGATTGGAGGGGGGCATAATAGACTCTTCCTCTTCTAGGGCAATGCTTCAGCGCCTCCTTGTGGAGAAATACAGGGGGGCGCTCAGGGCCCGGCTGCGCTATGGCGCTCTGTTGAGACTGCGAACTTTTCATTCCTCTGTAACCTATGCCTGGTGTCCTTCTACTATGACACATAATCCCAATTTACCTTGGCATAGGTTTTTTACTTTCCCATAGTTTAGGGAAACCTCAGATCCCAATATCTTACTTCTCTCCAGGCCTGGAGCATGGCCAAATTGGGAGTTTGGGAGTTCCCTGTGTCTTTGCTCTTGACACTACCAGCCCAGAGAACAGTGCACAGAGCTTCACGTCCCAGGGCTCAGACCTAGCTTTTGGCTCTTTCTAGCCTGTCTACTAAAGGATGCTTTGCCAACCAGTGAAGTTTCTGGGCACACCTCCAAGGGTCTGGAGTGACAGACAGAACACCCTCAGGAAAGGGGACAAACTGCATGGGGCTGGATCCGAGTGTCCAAGGTCATAATTAAAGTATGCAGATATTATTTGTTTTTAAGTCTGAACAGGGACTCTGAGCAGGAGAATGGCCAGCCACAGGACAGCCACCTCGAACAGAGTCCACACGGGCATGCCTTTACAGTTTCCCTTGTTGCCACCACCCTCGGAAGGACCCACACTGATGTGGGCTTTCATCTGCAATCTCGACTCCATTGCCCTGTTCAGTTTCCACGATGGGGAGACAGGATGTTGTGATTCAGGGGCTGTTTCCTTCCTCCGTGTGGCTATAACCCAGCTGTTGCCTCTGTGAATGCCATATCCACTTTTTGTTTAAAAAAAAAAAAAAAAAAAAGCATCTTGCGCAGTAAAGGAATCCCTGAAGCCCAAAGCCCAAGCTCTGAGCAAGGCAGACCTTCCATGTGGACATGTTTTTCAAATTGTGCTGTGGATAGGGATAGGGCTGTACTCTGTGGCTGGCCATCCTGTGGTGACCTTAATCGGCTAGCTCGGTCCTCCAGTGTTGTTGGCAGACGGTAAGCCATCGCTTTGCTTAAATGGCATACAAGAAGGGTGTATACCCTGAAAGCTGGGTAGGGAAGCATAAATACAGAAGCTGAGGTTTGTGTGCAGGAGCTGGTCAGGGACCCAGGAGTGTGTGGGGGAAGAGGTGTCAAGGGGGAAGGGAGACACCAGCTATGTGCACAAACTTTGGTGGTCTCTTAGCTTGTTTGATTTCCACCATAATCTTTTAAAAATATTTATATATTTACAAGCACAAAGAGGATGTCAGAGAGGGAGAGACATCCGGGGTGCAGGGAGGGGCATGCCAGGGCCTCAAGCCACTGCAAACAAACTCCAGATGCCTGTGTCACCATGTACATCTGGCTCTGCATGAGCACTGGGGAATCTTACTAGGGTCATTAGGCTTTGCAGGCCAGTGACTTAACTGCCAAGCCTTCTCTCCAGCCCTTCACCATAATTTTTAAAAGTTCACTGGATTTTTACAAAAGGTTGCATACATAGACCTTCCCTTTCCCCCACCCCACTTTTGATAGGGGTCTTTGGCAGGGTTATTAGTATTCATTGTGGGAACCACGTGGCCTCAGTCTGTCTGCAGGAATGGTGGAAACGTGGTGTCTCAGGCTATTTCACCCACCCTGAGGCCCTAAAGATCTTCTTGCCCCTCTTCCACGGTGCTCCCCGAGCTTTGGTGAGAAGACAGAGAACTGCTTTACTGCGGCTTTCTCTGTAGACTCTGGATCTCTGTCGTTATGAGGGCTGGGCGACCACAGTGCTG
The DNA here is from genome assembly GCF_020740685.1 of Jaculus jaculus. Classification (NCBI taxonomy): domain Eukaryota; kingdom Metazoa; phylum Chordata; class Mammalia; order Rodentia; family Dipodidae; genus Jaculus; species Jaculus jaculus. The sequence continues at coordinate 79,840,114 of NC_059110.1, read as the reverse complement.
CCATTTCCCTGGAGCTGGCTTGCAGACTAGCCATGAGAGCAGTGTTAGTGCCACTGCTTACCCCTGACATGACTTCTGGGTCTGGGGAGATGAGGCCTCCACCATAATCTTCTTAAAATATTTTATTTATGTATCTTTTAACAAGTTAATGCATGTACATCATATATTTTGATCACATTCACCTTCTATTACCTTCTTTTGTCTCCTTCCCAGTCCAGCTGAACCCCTTCTTCCCAACTAGTCTCCCAGTACTTTCATGCCTTTTTTGTTTATATTTTGGCAATCCATTGGTTTTGTTAGGGTTGCTTGCATGATATGGGTGGAGAGTTATTTATGGAGAAATTTATCAGTAACTATATCCATGAAGATGACTCCCCTTCCCTCAGCAACCAGTCACTGCCAAATAGCTCTTCAGAGAGGGGTGGGGCCTCACGAACCCCTCTTCTGTGCATGATGGAATGTGGACAGCCACATAGTCTTTTGAGTTAGGATTTATTATTCTTATAAAAACACTTGAGGAAACAGAGGCTGGAAGTTTGAACTGCCAATGGTGTGAGGAATGAAGGTTTGAAAGGAGCCTACATGGTTCTGTAGTCAGGGATCATCTTGTCCCATCATGTTTACATGGCTTCTCCTTTGGAGCTTTACCCTGGGACCATGCATCCATCCCTGAAGGGTCCTACCTACAAAGAGAGTGGCAGGTTTGGAACCAAGTTTTGGCAAGAGCTGTGTGGCACTGGGTTGCAAGCGTATGGGAACAATAGTGTCTGGATCAGAGGCACTAGTTCTAAGATTCCTTCTGTAGATCCAAGAAAATAAGAAGCCAGAAGGGCAGAGGTGGGAGAATAGGGAAACAGGGAACATGTGTCCACTGTATTCATCCACTGGGCAATTCAGTTTAGTCCTTTAAAAATGTACTTGGTCAAAGTGCATAAAGTATGTTAAAATTAGATGTAGTAAACATCCTTTTGGTAAAACTTACAGTAAAATACTGTCTTTTGGAAGTGGAATGATGAAACAAATGGAAAAACAGAGGTAAGAATTTTCTTTTTTCATTTGACAAATATGAATATGGAAATAGCTTATCCAAAGTTATATAACTTGAAGGTCACAGCCAGAAACTAGGGGTTCTATGACCCAAAGGCTGGGATGTTCTTTGGGCAGCATTGTGTGGGTGGCTTCAGATTGGACGCTAACATGAGGAGAAGATGAGGTGGAGAATATTTTGCGATTAAAGCCATAGTAGGGGAGGAGAGAAGGGTGAGAGAGAGACAGAGACAGACAGAGAGAGATCAGGAAGAAGTGGGGATGGTCCCATAGGGAAGCCTGGTGTGAACACTAAGTAGGAATTTTCTGTCCTGGAGTCCAGAGATAACAGCCAGGAGGTCCTTTTCAGAGACTTCAGGGTAGTCATAATGCCTGGAACAGTGTGAGTGAAGAGGTGAGGAAGGGAACAGAGGGATGACAGGGAGAGAAAAGACACAGCAGGAGGGCTAGAGGAAGCAAAGAGGATGCTGGTCAACAGGGATGAGGAGGGAGAGGTTGGAAGGAAACTGAGGGTGGGGCAGACAGAAAGATGGCCAGTAGGGAAGTCAAAGATAAAGTGCAAGAACTGGTCCAGTCAAATGCTCCTGAAGTTGGAATAGGTCAAGGCAGAATGGTTGTCTTGGCATTAATACTTGGTAGTTGGAGGCCAGTGGAGCCTTGAGAGGTAGGAGAGGAAGGTGAGCTGCATATGCATGGGCAGGACTGTGTCAGAGCCTCCCATGTGGGTCTTTCCTGAACACACGAGGCAGGATTATATAGACAACACCTTTTATGTGGCAAGCTATTTTTTGCCGTGGAGTCACATGGTTGTGCCTGGTAATTATAGGGTAAAGGGAATTAAGAAAGACATAATTTCTCTCCATCAGAGCTTGACTGTTTTACATCTCTGCCTCACTCTGGCAGGCAGTCTTCCTGCCTTCACAGGTGCCACTTTGATTTCAGTCACGTAGGAAAGGAATTTGAAACACTTTCAAAGTGATTAAAGAGAGGAAGCTATTGCGAATGTGGGCTAAAAGCAATAATCACATTAACTGTTTATGGCTACTGGGCTTTCAGGACTGAAGGCCTTGTGCTGGGGCGCAGATGATGATATCAGTAGTGGAGGTAGCAATAGCAGTACTCAGCCAAAAAGAGGGGGAGGATCAGGTGGGAAACATCTCTGGGCAGGACCAGGTTTGGGGAGGAGAGTTGAGGGAGTGAGGGACAGGGGCAGTGTGGGGAGGAGCACATATACGGGCTGAGGGACAGGAGAAATGTGGAGAAGCGGGTGGAGGGGCTGAAGGACAGGAACAGTGTGTAGAAGCGGGTGGAGGGGCTGAGGTACAGGGCAGTATGGAGAAGCGGGTGGAGGGGCTGAGGGACAGGGCGGAGTGGAGAAGCAGGTGGAGGGGCTGAGGCACAGGGGCAATGTGGAGAAGCGGGTGGAGGGGCTGAGGGACAGGGCCCTGTGGAGAAAGAGGTGGAGGGCTGAGAAACAGGGCAGTGTGGAGAAGCGGGTGGAGGGCTAAGGAACAGGGGCAGTGTGCATAAGCAGGTGGAGGGCTGAGGGACAGGGCAGTGTGGAGAAGCAGGTGGAGGGCTGAGGGACAGGGCAGTGTGGAGAAGGGATGGAGGGCTGAGGGACAGTACAGTGTGGAGAAGGAGGTGGAGGGGCTGAGGGACACGGCAGTGTGGAGGAGGTGGAGGGCTGAGGGACAGGGCAGTGTGGAGAAGCGGGTGGAGGGGCTCAGTGACATGGTAGTGTGGAGAAGCGGGTGGAGGGCTGAGGGACAGGATCAGTATGGAGAAGGAGGTGGAGGGTTGAGGGACAGGGCGGTGTGGAGAAGCGGTTGGAGGGTTGAGGGACAGGGCAGTGTAGAGAAGGAGGTGGAGGGCTGAGGGACAGGGCAGTGTGGAGAAGGAGGTGGAGGGTTGAGGGACAGGGCAGTGTGGAGAAGCATGTGTGGGGCTGAGGGACAGGGTCAGTGTGGAGAAGGAGGTGGAGGGTTGAGGGACAGGGCGGTGTGGAGAAGCGGGTGGAGGGCTGAGGGACAGGGCAGTGTGGAGAAGGGGGGGAGGGCTGAGGGACAGGTGCAGTGTGGAGAAGCGGGTGGAGGGCTGAGGGACAGGGCAGTGTGGAGAAGCAGGTGGAGGGGTGGAGGGAAAGGGGCAGTGTGGAGAAGCGGGTGGAGGGCTGAGGGACAGGGCAGTGTGGAGAAGCGGGTGATGGGGATTGAGGGACAGGGCAGTGTGGAGAAGCAGGTGGAGGGCTGAGGGACAGGGCAGTGTGGAGAAGGAGGTAGAGGGGCTGAGGGACAGGGCAGTGTAGAGAAGGAGGTGGTGGGGCTGAGGGACAGGGCAGTGTGGAGAAGCAGATGGAGGGGCTGAGGGACAGGGCAGTGTGGAGAAGCGGGTGGAGGGCTGAGGGGCAGGGCAGTGTGTAGAAGGAGGTGGCAGGGCTGAGCGACAAGGCAGTGTGGAGAAGCAGGTGAAGGGGCTGAGGGACAGGACAGTGTGGAGAAGCTTGTGGAGGACTGAGGGACAGGGGCAGTGTGGAGAAGGAGGTGGAGGGGCTGAGGGACAGGGCAGTGTGGAGAAGGAGGTGGAGGGCTGAGGGACAGGGCAGTGTGGAGAAGGAGGTGGCGGGGCTGAGGGACAGGGCAGTGTGGAGAAGCAGGTGGAGGGGCGAAGGGAGAAGGGCAGTGTGGAGATGCTGGTGGAGGGGCTGAGGGAAAGGGGCAGTGTGGTAAAGGAGCTTGAAGGGCTGAAGGGCAGGGGCAGTGTGGATAAGCAGGTGGAGGGCTGAGGGAAAGGGCAGTGTGGAGAAGCGGGTGGAGGGCTGAAGGACAGGGCCGTGTGGAGAAGCGGGTGGAGGGGCTGAGGGACAGTGCAGAGTGGAGAAGGAGGTGGAGGGCTAAGGGAACGGGCAGTGTAGAGAAGGAGGTGGCGGGGCTGAGGGACAGGGCAGTGTGGAGAAGCAGATGGAGGGGCTGAGGGACAGGGCAGTGTGGAGAAGGAGGTGGAGGGCTGTGGGACAGGGCAGTGTGGAGAAGCAGTTTGAGGGCTGAGGCACAGGGCAGTGTGGAGAAGCGGGTGTAGGGGCTGAGGGACAGGGCAGTGTAGAGAAGGAGGTGGCGGGGCTGAGGGACAGGGCAGTGTGGAGAAGGAGGTGGCGGGGCTGAGGGACAGGGCAGTGTGGAGAAGCAGATGGAGGGGCTGAGGGACAGGGCAGTGTGGAGAAGGAGGTGGAGGGCTGAGGGACAGGGCAGTGTGGAGAAGGAGGTGGAGGGCTGAGGGACAGGGCAGTGTGGAAAAGCGGGTGATGGTGCTGAGGGACAGGGCTGTGTGGAGAAGCAGGTAGGCGGCTGAGGGACAGGGCAGTGTGGAGGAGCGGGGTGAAGGGGCTAAGGGACAGGGCAGTGTGGAGAAGGAGGTGGATGGGTGAGGGATAGGGCAGTGTGGAGGAGCGGGTGGAGTGGCTGAGGGACAGGGCAGTGTGGAGAAGCGGGTGGAGGGCTGAGGGACAGGGCAGTGTAGAGAAGGAGGTGGCGGGGCTGAGGGACAGGGCAGTGTGGAGAAGCAGTTTGAGGGCTGAGGGACAGGGCAGTGTGGAGAAGCGGGTGGAGGGCTGAGGGACTGGGCAGTGTGGAGAAGGAAGTGGCGGGGCTGAGGGACCGGACAGTGTGGAGAATTTGTGGAGGACTGAGGGACAGGGGCAGTGTGGATAAGCAGGAGGAGGTCTGAGGGACAGGGCAGTGTGGAGAAGGAGGTGGAGCATTTGATGGACAGGGCAGTGTGGAGAAGCCGGTGGAGGGCTGAGGGACAGGGACGTGTGGAGAAGCGGGTGGAGGGGCTGAGGGACAGGGCAGTGTGGAGAAGCGGGTGGAGAGCTGAGGGACAGTGCAGTGTGGAGGAGGAGGTCGAGGGGCTGAGGGACAGGGCAGTGTGGAGAAGGAGGAGAAGGGCTGAGGGACAGGACAGTGTGGAGAAGCAGGTGGAGGGGCGAAGGGATAAGGGCAGTGTAGAGATGCGGGTGGAGGGCTGAGGGACAGGGCAGTGTGGAGAAGGAGGTGGAGCATTTGATGGACAGGGCAGTGTGGAGAAGCCGGTGGAGGGCTGAGGGACAGGGACGTGTGGAGAAGCGGGTGGAGGGGCTGAGGGACAGGGCAGTGTGGAGAAGCGGGTGGAGAGCTGAGGGACAGTGCAGTGTGGAGGAGGAGGTCGAGGGGCTGAGGGACAGGGCAGTGTGGAGAAGGAGGAGAAGGACTGAAGGAGAGGGGCAGTGTGGAAAAGCAGGTGGAGGGCAGAAGGAAAGGGCAGTGTGGAGAAGCGGGTGGAGGGCTGAGGGACAGGGCAGTGTGGAGAAGGTGGTGGAGTGTTTGAGGGACAGTGCAGTGTGGAGAAGAAGGTGGAGGGGCTGAGGGACAGGGCCGTGTGGAGAAGGAGGTGGAGGGGCTGAGGGACAGGGCCGTGTGGAGAAGGAGGTGGAGGGGCTGAGGGACAGGGCAGTGTGGAGAAGGAGGTGGAGGGCTGAGGGACATGGCAGTGTGGAGAAGCAGTTTGAGGGCTGAGGAACAGGGCAGTGTGGAGAAGCGGTTGGGGCCTGAGGGGCAGGGGTAGTGTGTAGAAGCGGGTGTAGGGGCTGAGGGACAGGGCAGTGTAGAGAAGGATGTGGCGGGGCTGAGGGACAGGGCCGTGTGGAGAAGCAGATGGAGGGGCTGAGGGACAGGGCAGTGTGGAGAAGGAGGTGGAGGGCTGAGGCACAGGGCAGTGTGGAGAAGGAAGTGGCGGGGCTGAGGGATCCGGACAGTGTGGAGATTTGTGGAGGACTGAGGGACAGGGGCAGTGTGGAGAAGGAGGTGAAAGGGATGAGGGACAGGGCAGTGTGGAGAAGGAGGTGGAGGGCAGAGGGACAGGTGCTGTGTGGAGAAGCGGGTGGAGGGCTGAGTGAAAGGGCAGTGTGGAGAAGCATGTGGAAAGTTGAGGGACAGGACAGTGTGGAGGAGCAGGTGGAGGGGCGGAGGGATAGGGGCAGTGTGGTGAAGGAGCTGGAGGGGCTGAGCGACAGAGGCAGTGTAGATAACCAGGAGGAGGGTTGAGGGACAGGGCAATGTGGAGAAGGAGGTGGAGCATTTGAGGGACAGGGCAGTGTGGAGAAGCCGGTGGAGGGCTGAGGGACAGGGACGTGTGGAGAAGCGGGTGGAGGGGCTGAGGGACAGGGCAGTGTGGAGAAGCCGGTGGAGGGCTGAGGGACAGTGCAGTGTGGAGGAGGATGTCGAGGGGCTGTGGGACAGGGCAGTGTGGAGAAGCGGGTGGAGGGGCTGAGTGACATACTGGTGTGGAGAAGCAGGTGGAGGGGCTGAGGGACAGGGCAGTGTGGTAAGCGGCTGGAGGGGCTGAAGGACAGGGCAGTGTGGAGAAGGAGGTTATGGTCTGAGGGACAGGGCAGTGTGGAGAAGCGGGTGGAGGGGCTGAGGGACAGGGCAGTGTGGAGAATGGGTGGAGGGCTGAGGGACTGGGCAGTGTGGAGGAGCGGGTGGAGTGGCTGAGGGACAGGAAAGTGTGGAGAAGCGGGTGGAGGGCTGAGGGACAGGGGTAGTATGGAAAAGGAGGTGGAGGGATGAGGGACAGGGCAGTGTGGAGAAGGAGGTGGAGGGATGAGGGACAGGGCAGTGTGGATAAGGAGGTGGAGGGCTGAGGGACAGGGCAGTGTGGAGGAGCATGTGGAGGGCTGATGGACAGGACAGTGTGGGGAAGCAGGTGGAGGGGCGGAGGGATAGGGGCAGTGTGGAGAAGCGGATGGAGAGCTGAGGGACAGGGCAGTGTGGAGAAGCATGTGGAGGGCTGAGAGACAGGACAGTGTGGGGAAGCAGGTGGAGGGGTGGGGGGATAGGGGCAGTGTGGAGATGTGGTTGGAGGGGCTGAGGGAAAGGGGCAGTGTGGTGAAGGAGCTGGAAGGTCTGAAGGACAGGGGCAGTGTGGATAAGCAGGTGGACGGCTGAGGGACAGGTCAGTGTGGAGATGGAGGTGGAGTGTTTGAGGGACAGGGCAGTGTGGAGAAGCGGGTGGAGGGCTGAGGGACAGGGCAGTGTACAGAAGGAGGTGGCGGGGCTGAGGGACATTGGTAGTGTGGAGAAATGGGTGGAGGACTGAGGGACATGGGTAGTGTGGAGAAGGAGGTGGAGAGGCTGAGGGACAGGACAGTGTGGAGAAGGAGGTGGAGGGCTGAGGGTCAGGGCAGTGTGGAGAAGGAGGTTGAGGGCTGAGGGACAGGACAGTGTGGAGAAGCAGGTGGAGGGGCGAAGGGATAAGGGCAGTGTGGAGATGCTGGTGGAAGGGCTGAGGGACATGGCAGTGTGGAGAAGCGGGTGGAGGGCTGAGGGACATTGCAGTGTGGAGGAGGAGGTCGAGGGGCTGAGGGACAGGGCAGTGTGGAGAAGGAGGTGGAGGGCTGAGGGACCGGACAGTGTGGAGAAGCAGGGGGAGGGGCGAAGGGATAAGGGCAGTGTGGAGATGCGGGTGGAGGGGCTGAGGGAAAGTGGCAGTGTGGTAAAGGAGCTGGAAGGGCTGAAGGACAGAGACAGTGTGGATAAGCAGGTGGAGGGCTGAGGGACAGGGCAGTGTGGAGAAGGTGTTGAGTGTTTGAGGGACAGTGCAGTATGGAGAAGGAGGTGGAGGGGCTGAGGGACAGGGCCGTGTGGAGAAGCAGTTTGAGGGCTGAGGGACAGTGCAGAGTGGAGAAGGAGGTGGAGGGCTGAGGGAACGGGCAGTGTAGAGAAGGAGGTGGCGGGGCTGAGGGACAGGGCAGTGTGGAGAAACAGAATGAGGGGCTGAGGGACAGGGCAGTGTGGAGAAGGAGGTGGAGGGCGGAGGGACAGGGCAGTGTGGATAAGGAGGTGGAGGGCTGAGGGACAGGGCAGTGTGGAGAAGCATGTGGAGGGCTGATGGACAGGACAGTGTGGGGAAGCAGGTGGAGGGGCGGAGGGATAGGGGCAGTGTGGAGGAGCGGGTGGAGTGGCTGAGGGACAGGAAAGTGTGGAGAAGCGGGTGGAGGGCTGAGGGACAGGGTTAGTGTGGAGAAGGAGGTGGAGGGATGAGGGACAGGGCAGTGTGGATAAGGAGGTGGAGGGCTGAGGGACAGGGCAGTGTGGAGAAGCATGTGGAGGGCTGATGGACAGGACAGTGTGGGGAAGCAGGTGGAGGGGCGGAGGGATAGGGGCAGTGTGGAGAAGCGGGTGGAGGGCTGAGGGACAGGGCAGTGTGGAGAAGCATGTGGAGGGCTGAGGGACAGGACAGTGTGGGGAAGCAGGTGGAGGGGTGGAGGGATAGGGGCAGTGTGGAGATGCGGTTGGAGGGGCTGAGGGAAAGGGGCAGTGTGGTGAAGGAGCTGGAAGGTCTGAAGGACAGGGGCAGTGTGGATAAGCAGGTGGAGGGCTGAGGGACAGGTCAGTGTGGAGAAGCGGGTGGAGCGCCTGAGGGACAGGGCAGTGTGGAGAAGCGGGTGGAGGGCTGAGGGACAGGACAGTGTACAGAAGGAGGTGGCGGGGCTGAGGGACATTGGTAGTGTGGAGAAATGGGTGGAGGACTGAGGGACATGGGTAGTGTGGAGAAGGAGGTGGAGAGGCTGAGGGACAGGGCAGTGTGGAGAAGGAGGTGGAGGGCTGAGGGTCAGGGCAGTGTGGAGAAGGAGGTGGAGGGCTGAGGGACAGGGTAGTGTGGAGAAGCGTGTGGAGGGCTGAGGGACAGGACAGTGTGGAGAAACAGGTGGAGGGGCGAAGGGATAAGGGCAGTGTGGAGATGCGGGTGGAGGGGCTGAGGGACATGGCAGTGTGGAAAAGCGGGTGGAGGGCTGAGGGCAGGGCAGTGTGGAGAAGCGGGTGGAGGGCTGAGGGACAGGGCAGTGTGGAGAAGAGGTGGAGAGCTGAGGGTCAGGGCAGTGTGGAGATGTGGGTTGAGGGGCTCTGGGACAGGACAGTGTGGAGAAGTGGGTTGAGGGGCTGAGGAACAGGGCGGTGTGGAGAAGCAGGTGGGCAGCTGAGGGACAGGGCAGTGTGGAGGAGCAGGTGGAGTGGCTGAGGGACAGGGCAGTGTGGAGAAGCGGGTGGAGGGTTGAGGGACAGGGCAGTGTGGAGAAGGTGGTGGAGGGCTGAGGGTCAGGGCAGTGTGGAGAAGCGGGTTGAGGGGCTCTGGGACAGGGCAGTGTGGAGAAGTGGGTTGAGGGGCTAAGGGACTGGACAGTGTGGTGAAGGAGGTGGATGGTTGACGGACAGGGCAGTGCGGAGAAGCGGGTGGTGGGGCTGAGGGACAGGGGAGTGTGGAGAAGGAGGTGGAGGGCTGAGGGACAGGGTCAGTGTGGAGAAGGAGGTGGAGGGCTGAGGGACAGGGCAGTGTGGAAAAGCGGGTGGAGGTGCTGAGGAACGGCGGTGTGGAGAAGCAGGTGGGCGGCTGAGGGACAGGGCAGTGTGGAGGAGCGGGTGAAGGGGCTAAGGGACAGGGCAGTGTGGAGAAGGAGGTGGATGGGTGAGGGACAGGGCAGTGTGGAGAAGCGTGTGGAGGGCTGAGGGACTGGGCAGTGTGGAGAAGGAAGTGGCGGGGCTGAGAGACCGGACAGTGAGGAGATTTGTGGTGGACTGAGGGACAGGGGAAGTGTGGAGAAGGAGGTGAAAGGGATGAGGGACCGGGCAGTGTGGAGAAGGAGGTGGAGGGCAGAGGGACAGGTGCTGTGTGGAGAAGCGGGAGGAGGGCTGAGTGACAGGGCAGTGTGGAGAAGCATGTGGAAGGCTGAGGGACAGGACAGTGTGGAGGAGCAGGTGGAGGGGCGGAGGGATAGGGGCAGTGTGGTGAAGGAGCTGGAGGGGCTGAGCGACAGAGGCAGTGTGGATAAACAGGAGGAGGGTTGAGGGACAGGGCAGTGTGGAGAAGCCGGTGGAGGGCTGAGGGACAGGGACGTATGGAGAAGCGGGTGGAGGGGCTGAGGGACAGGGCAGTGTGGAGAAGCCGGTGGAGGGCTGAGGGACAGTGCAGTTTGGAGGAGGAGGTCGAGGGGCTGAGTGACAGGGCAGTGTGGAGAAGGAGGTGGAGGGCTGAGGGACACGGCAGTGTGGAGAAGGAGGTGGAGGGCTGAGGGACCGGGCAGTGTACAGAAGGAGGTGGCGGGGCTGAGGGACATTGGTAGTGTGGAGAAATGGGTGGAGGACTGAGGGACATGGGTAGTGTGGAGAAGGAGGTGGAGAGGCTGAGGGACAAGGCAGTGTGGAGAAGGAGGTGGAGGGCTGAGGGACAGGGCAGTGTACAGAAGGAGGTGGCGGGGCTGAGGGACATTGGTAGTGTGGAGAAATGGGTGGAGGACTGAGGGACATGGGTAGTGTGGAGAAGGAGGTGGAGAGGCTGAGGGACAGGGCAGTGTGGAGAAGGAGGTGGAGGGCTGAGGGTCAGGGCAGTGTGGAGAAGGAGGTGGAGGGCTGAGGGACAGGGTAGTGTGGAGAAGCGTGTGGAGGGCTGAGGGACAGGGAAGTGTGGAAAAGGAGGGGGAGGGCTGAGGGACAGGGCAGTGTGGAGAAGGAGGTGGAGGGGCTGAGGGACAGGGCAGTGTGGAGAAGGAGGTGGAGGGCTGAGGGACAGGGCAGTGTGGAGTAGGAGGTGGAGGGCTGAGGGACCGGGCCGTGTAGAGAAGGAGGTTGCGGGGCTGAGGGACTGGGCAGTGTGGAGAAGCAGGTGGAGGGCTGAGGGACAGGGCAGTGTGGAGAAGGAGGTGGATGGCTGACGGACAGGGCAGTGCGGAGAAGCGGGTGATGGGGCTGAGGGACAGGGCAGTGTGGAGAAGCGGGTGGAGGAGCTGAGTGACATGGTAGTGTGGAGAAGCAGGTGGAGGGGATGAGGGACAGGGGAGTGTGGAGAAGGAGGTGGTCGGCTGAGGGACAGGGCAGTGTGGAAAAGCGGGTGATGGTGCTGAAGACAGTGCTGTGTGGAGAAGCAGGTGGGCGACTGAGGGACAGGGCAGTGTGGAGGAGCGGGTGAAGGGGATAAGGGACAGGGCAGTGTGGAGAAGGAGGTAGATGGGTGAGGGACACGGCAGTGTGGAGGAGCGGGTGGAGTGGCTGAGGGACAGGGCAGTGTGGAGAATCGGGTGGAGGCCTGAGGGACAGGGCAGTGTAGAGAAGGAGGTGGCGGGGCTGAGGGACAGGGCAGTGTGGAGAAGCGGGTGGAGGGCTGAGGGTCTGGGCAGTGTGAAGAAGGAAGTGGCGGGGCTGAGGGACCGGACAGTGTGGAGAATTTGTGGAGGACTGAGAGACAGGGGCAGTGTGGAGAAGGAGGTGGAGCATTTGAGGGATAGGGCAGTGTGGAGAAGCCGGTGGAGGGCTGAGGGACAGTGCAGTGTGGAGGAGGATGTCGAGGGGCTGTGGGACAGGGCAGTGTGGAGAAGGAGGTGGAGGGCTGAGGGACACGGCAGTGTGGAGAAGGAGGTGGAGGGCTGAGGGACAGGGCAGTGTGGAGATGCGGGTGGAGGGGCTGAGGGACAGGGCAGTGTGGAGAAGGAGGTTATGGTCTGAGGGACAGGGCAGTGTGGAGAAGCGGGTGGAGGGGCTGAGGGACAGGGCAGTGTGGAGAAGGAGGTTATGGTCTGAGGGACAGGGCAGTGTGGAGAAGCGGGTGGAGGGACTGAATGACTGGGCAGATTGGAGAAGCAGGTGAAGCGGCTGAGGGACAGGGCAGTGTGGAGAATGGGTGGAGGGCTGAGGGACTGGGGAGTGTGGAAAAGGAAGTGGCGGGGCTGAGGGACAGGACAGTGTGGAGAAGCGGGTGGAGGGCTGAGGGACAGGGGCAGTGTGGAGAAGGAGGTGTAGGGATGAGTTACAGGGCAGTGTTGAGAAGGAGGTGGAGGGCTGAGGGACAGGTGCAGTGTGGAGAAGCGGGTGGAGGGCAGAGGGTCAAGGCAGTGTGGAGAAGCATGTGCAGGGCTGAGGGACAGGACAGTGTGGTGAAGCAGGTCGAGGGGCGGAGGGATAGGTGCAGTGTGGAAATGCGGGTGGAGGGGCTGAGGGAAAGGGGCAGTGTGGTGAAGGAGCTGGAAGGGCTGAAGGACAGGGGCAGTGTGGATAAGCAGTTGGAGGGCTGAGGGACAGTGCAGTGTGGAGAAGTGGATGGAGGGCTGAGGGACAGGGCAGTGTAGAGAAGGAGGTGGCGGGGCTGAGGGACATGGCAGTGGGGAGAAGCAGTTTGAGGGCTGAGGGACAGGGCAGTGTGGAGAAGCGTGTTGAAGGCTGACGGACAGGGCAGTGTGGAAAATGAGGTGGAGGGCTGAGGGACTGGGCAGTGTGGATAAGGAGTTGGAGGGGCTGAGGGACAGGGCAGTGTTGAGATGGAGGTAGAGGGGTGAGAGACAGGGCATTGTAGAGAAGGAGGTTGCGGGGCTGAGGAACAGGGCAGTGTGGAGAAGCAGTTTGAGGGCTGAGGTACAGGGCATTGTGGAGAAGTGGGTGGAGGGGCTGAGGGACAGGGCAGTCTGGAGAAGCAGGTGGAGGGTCTGAGGGATAGAGCTGTGTGGAGAAGGAGGTGGAGGGCTGAGGGACTGGGCAGTGTGGAGAAGGAAGTGGCGGGGCTGAGGGACAGGACAATGTGGTGAAACGGGTGGAGGACTGAGGGTCATGGGTAGTGTGGAGAAGGAGGTGGAGGGGCTGAGGGACAGGCCAGTGTGGAGAAGGAGGTGGAGGGCTGAGGGACAGGGCAGTGTGGGGAAGGAGGTGGAGGGCTGAGGGTCAGGGCAGTGTGGAGAAGCGTGTGGAGGGCTGAGTGACAGGGAAGTGTGGAAGAGGAGGTGGAAGGCTGAGGGACAGGGCAGTGTGGAGTAGGGGGTGGAGGGGCTGAGGGACAGGGCAGTTTGGAGAAGGAGGTGGAGGGTTGAGGGACAGGGCAGTTTGGAGAAGGAGGTGGAGGGTTGAGGGACAGGGCGGTGTAAAGAAGGAGGTGGAGGGCTGAGGGACAGGGCGGTGTGGAGAAGGAGGTGGAGGACTGAGGGACAGGGCAGTGTGGAGAAGCGGGTGGAGGGCTGAGGGACAGGGCAGTGTAGAGAAGGAGGTTGCAGGGCTGAGGGTCAGGGCAGTGTGGGGAAGCAGGTGGAGGGGCTGAGAGACAGGGCAGTGTAGAGGAGGAGGTGGCGGGGCTGAGGGACAGGGCAGTGTGGAGAAGGAAGTGGCGGGCTGAGGGACAGGACATGTGGAGAAGTTTGTGGAGGGCTGAGGGACTGGGCAATGTGGAGAAGGAAGTGGCGGGGCTGAGGGACAGGACAGTGTGGAGAAGGGTGGAGGACTGAGGGACAGGGGCAGTGTGGAGAAGGAGGTGGAGGGGTTGAGGGACAGGGCAGTGTGGAGAAAGAGGTGGAGGGCTGAGGGACAGGTGCTGTGTGGAGAAGGAGGTGGAGGGGCTGAGGGACAGGGCAGTGTGGAGAAGGTGGTGAAGGTGTGTGGGACAGGGCAGTGTGGAGAAGCAGGTGGAGGTGCTGAGGGACAGGGCAGTGTGGAGAAGGAGGTGGAGGGGCTGAGGGACAGTGCAGTGTGGAGAAAGAGGTGAAGGGGTGAGGGACAGGGCAGTGTGGAGAAGCAGGTGGAGAGGCTGAGGGCTAGGGCAGTGTTGAGAAGTAGGTGTAGGGGCTGAGGGACATGGCAGTGTGTAGATGGAGGTGGAGGGCTGAGGGACAGGGCGGTGTAAAGAAGGAGGTGGAGGGCTGAGGGACAGGGCGGTGTGGAGAAGGAGGTGGAAGGCTGAGGAACAGGGCGGTGTGGAGAAGCAGGTGAAGGGGCTGAGGGACAGGGCAGTGTGGAGAAGCGGGTGAAGGGGCTGAGGGACAGGGCAGTGTGGAATATGGGTGGAGGGCTGAGGGACTGGGCAGTATGGAGAAGCGGGTGAAGGGGCTAAGGGACAGGGCAGTTTGAAAAGGCAGTGGATGGCTCAGGGACAAGGCAGTGTGGAGAAGCGGGTCGAGGGGCTGAGGGACAGGGCAGTGTGGAGAAGCGGGTGGAGGGCTGAGGGACAGTGCAGTGTGGAGGAGGAGGTCGAGGGGCTGAGGGACAGGGCAGTGTGGAGAAGGAGGTGGAGGGCTGAGGGACAGGACAGTGTGGAGAAGCAGGTGGAGGGGCGAAGGGATAAGGGCAGTGTGGAGATGCGGGTGGAGGGGCTGAGGGAACGTGGCAGTGTGGTAAAGGAGCTGGAAGGGCTGAAGGACAGGGACAGTGTGGATAAGCAGGTGGAGGGCTGAGGGACAGGGCAGTGTGGAGAAGGTGTTGAGTGTTTGAGGGACAGTGCAGTATGGAGAAGGAGGTGGAGGGGCTGAGGGACAGGGCCGTGTGGAGAAGCAGTTTGTGGGCTGAGGGACAGTGCAGAGTGGAGAAGGAGGTGGAGGGCTGAGGGAACGGGCAGTGTAGAGAAGGAGGTGGCGGGGCTGAGGGACAGGGCAGTGTGGAGAAACAGAATGAGGGGCTGAGGGACAGGGCAGTGTGGAGAAGGAGGTGGAGGGCTGAGGGACAGGGCAGTGTGGAGAATGAGGTAGAGGGCTGAGGGACAGGGCAGTGTGGAGAAGCAGATGGAGGGGCTGAGGGACAGGGCAGTGTGGAGAATGGGTGGAGGGCTGAGGGACTGGGTTAGTGTGGAGAAGGAGGTGGAGGGATGAGGGACAGGGCAGTGTGGATAAGGAGGTGGAGGGCTGAGGGACAGGGCAGTGTGGAGAAGCATGTGGAGGGCTGATGGACAGGACAGTGTGGGGAAGCAGGTGGAGGGGCGGAGGGATAGGGGCAGTGTGGAGAAGCGGGTGGAGGGCTGAGGGACAGGGCAGTGTGGAGAAGCATGTGGAGGGCTGAGGGACAGGACAGTGTGGGGAAACAGGTGGAGGGGTGGAGGGATAGGGGCAGTGTGGAGATGCGGTTGGAGGGGCTGAGGGAAAGGGGCAGTGTGGTGAAGGAGCTGGAAGGTCTGAAGGACAGGGGCAGTGTGGATAAGCAGGTGGAGGGCTGAGGGACAGGTCAGTGTGGAGAAGCGGGTGGAGCGCCTGAGGGATCGGGCAGTGTGGAGAAGCGGGTGGAGGGCTGTGGGACAGGACAGTGTACAGAAGGAGGTGGCGGGGCTGAGGGACATTGGTAGTGTGGAGAAATGGGTGGAGGACTGAGGGACATGGGTAGTGTGGAGAAGGAGGTGGAGAGGCTGAGGGACAGGGCAGTGTGGAGAAGGAGGTGGAGGGCTGAGGGTCAGGGCAGTGTGGAGAAGGAGGTGGAGGGCTGAGGGACAGGGTAGTGTGGAGAAGCGTGTGGAGGGCTGAGGGACAGGACAGTGTGGAGAAACAGGTGGAGGGGCGAAGGGATAAGGGCAGTGTGGAGATGCGGGTGGAGGGGCTGAGGGACATGGCAGTGTGGAGAAGCGGGTGGAGGGCTGAGGGACAGGGCAGTGTGGAGAAGAGGTGGAGAGCTGAGGGTCAGGGCAGTGTGGAGATGTGGGTTGTGGGGCTCTGGGACAGGACAGTGTGGAGAAGTGGGTTGAGGGGCTGAGGAACAGGGCGGTGTGGAGAAGCAGGTGGGCAGCTGAGGGACAGGGCAGTGTGGAGGAGCAGGTGGAGTGGCTGAGGGACAGGGCAGTGTGGAGAAGCGGGTGGAGGGCTGAGGGACAGGGCAGTGTGGAGAAGGAGGTGGAGGGGCTGAGGGACAGGGGAGTGTGGAGAAGGAGGTGGAGGGCTGAGGGACAGGGTCAGTGTGGAGAAGGAGGTGGAGGGCTGAGGGACAGGGCAGTGTGGAAAAGCGGGTGGAGGTGCTGAGGAACAGGGCGGTGTGGAGAAGCAGGTGGGCGGCTGAGGGACAGGGCAGTGTGGAGGAGCGGGTGAAGGGGCTAAGGGACAGGGCAGTGTGGAGAAGGAGGTGGATGGGTGAGGGACAGGGCAGTGTGGAGGAGCGGTTGGAGTGGCTGAGCGACAGGGCAGTGTGGAGAAGCGGGTGGAGGGCTGAGGGACTGGGCAGTGTGGAGAAGGAAGTGGCGGGGCTGAGAGACCGGACAGTGTGGAGATTTGTGGTGGACTGAGGGACAGGGGAAGTGTGGAGAAGGAGGTGAAAGGGATGAGGGACAGGGCAGTGTGGAGAAGGAGGTGGAGGGCAGAGGGACAGGTGCTGTGTGGAGAAGCGGGAGGAGGGCTGAGGGACACGGCAGTGTGGAGAAGGAGGTGGAGGGCTGAGGGACCGGGCAGTGTACAGAAGGAGGTGGTGGGGCTGAGGGACATTGGTAGTGTGGAGAAATGGGTGGAGGACTGAGGGACAGGGCAGTGTGGAGAAGGAGGTGGAGGGCTGAGGGACACGGCAGTGTGGAGAAGGAGGTGGAGGGCTGAGGGACAGGGCAGTGTGGAGATGCGGGTTGAGGGGCTGAGGGACAGGGCAGTGTGGAGAAGGAGGTTATGGTCTGAGGGACAGGGCAGTGTGGAGAAGCGGGTGGAGGGGCTGAGGGACAGGGCAGTGTGGAGAAGGAGGTTATGGTCTGAGGGACAGGGCAGTGTGGAGAAGCGGGTGGAGGGACTGAATGACTGGGCAGATTGGAGAAGCAGGTGAAGCAGCTGAGGGACAGGGCAGTGTGGAGAATGGGTGGAGGGCTGAGGGACTGGGGAGTGTGGAAAAGGAAGTGGCGGGGCTGAGGGACAGGACAGTGTGGAGAAGCGGGTGGAGGGCTGAGGGACAGGGGCAGTGTGGAGAAGGAGGTGGAGGGATGAGTTACAGGGCAGTGTTGAGAAGGAGGTGGAGGGCTGAGGGACAGGTGCAGTGTGGAGAAGCGGGTGGAGGGCAGAGGGTCAGGGCAGTGTGGAGAAGCATGTGCAGGGCTGAGGGACAGGACAGTGTGGTGAAGCAGGTCGAGGGGCGGAGGGATAGGTGCAGTGTGGAAATGCGGGTGGAGGGGCTGAGGGAAAGGGGCAGTGTGGTGAAGGAGCTGGAAGGGCTGAAGGACAGGGGCAGTGTGGATAAGCAGGTTGAGGGCTGAGGGACAGTGCAGTGTGGAGAAGGAGGTGGCGGGGCTGAGGGACATGGCAGTGGGGAGAAGCAGTTTGAGGGCTGAGGGACAGGGCAGTGTGGAGAAGCGTGTTGAAGGCTGACGGACAGGGCAGTGTGGAAAATGAGGTGGAGGGCTGAGGGACTGGGCAGTGTGGATAAGGAGTTGGAGGGGCTGAGGGACAGGGCAGTGTTGAGATGGAGGTAGAGGGGTGAGAGACAGGGCATTGTAGAGAAGGAGGTTGCGGGGCTGAGGAACAGGGCAGTGTGGAGAAGCAGTTTGAGGGCTGAGGTACAGGGCATTGTGGAGAAGTGGGTGGAGGGGCTGAGGGACAGGGCAGTGTGGAGAAGCAGGTGGAGGGTCTGAGGGATAGAGCTGTGTGGAGAAGGAGGTGGAGGGCTGAGGGACTGGGCAGTGTGGAGAAGGAAGTGGCGGGGCTGAGGGACAGGACAATGTGGTGAAACGGGTGGAGGACTGAGGGTCATGGGTAGTGTGGAGAAGGAGGTGGAGGGGCTGAGGGACAGGCCAGTGTGGAGAAGGAGGTGGAGGGCTGAGGGACAGGGCCGTGTGGAGAAGCATGTGGAGGGCTGAGGGACAGGGCAGTGTGGGGAAGGAGGTGGAGGGCTGAGGGTCAGGGCAGTGTGGAGAAGGAGGTGGAAGGCTGAGGGACAGGGCAGTGTGGAGAAGCGTGTGGAGGGCTGAGTGACAGGGAAGTGTGGAAGAGGAGGTGGAAGGCTGAGGGACAGGGCAGTGTGGAGTAGGGGGTGGAGGGGCTGAGGGACAGGGCAGTTTGTAGAAGGAGGTGGAGGGTTGAGGGACAGCGCAGTTTGGAGAAGGAGGTGGAGGGTTGAGGGACAGGGCGGTGTAAAGAAGGAGGTGGAGGGCTGAGGGACAGGGCGGTGTGGAGAAGGAGGTGGAGGACTGAGGGACAGGGCAGTGTGGAGAAGCGGGTGGAGGGCTGAGGGACAGGGCAGTGTAGAGAAGGAGGTTGCAGGGCTGAGGGTCAGGGCAGTGTGGGGAAGCAGGTGGAGGGGCTGAGAGACAGGGCAGTGTAGAGGAGGAGGTGGCGGGGCTGAGGGACAGGGCAGTGTGGAGAAGGAAGTGGCGACAGGACAGTGTGGAGAATTTTGTGGAGGGCTGAGGGACTGGGCAATGTGGAGAAGGTAGTGGCGGGGCTGAGGGACAGGACAGTGTGGAGAAGGGTGGAGGACTGAGGGACAGGGGCAGTGTGGAGAAGGAGGTGGAGGGGTTGAGGGACAGGGCAGTGTGGAGAAGGAGGTGGAGGGCTGAGGGACAGGTGCTGTGTGGAGAAGGAGGTGGAGGGGCTGAGGGACAGGGCAGTGTGGAGAAGGTGGTGAAGGTGTGTGGGACAGGGCAGTGTGGAGAAGCAGGTGGAGGTGCTGAGGGACAGGGCAGTGTGGAGAAGGAGGTGGAGGGGCTGAGGGACAGGGCAATGTGGAGAAAGAGGTGAAGGGGTGAGGGACAGGGCAGTGTGGAGAAGCAGGTGGAGAGGCTGAGGGACAGGGCAGTGTTGAGAAGTAGGTGTAGGGGCTGAGGGACAGGGCAATGTGTAGAGGGAGGTGGAGGGCTGAGGGACAGGGCGGTGTAAAGAAGGAGGTGGAGGGCTGAGGGACAGGGCGGTTTGGAGAAGGAGGTGGATGGCTGAGGAACAGGGCGGTGTGGAGAAGCAGGTGAAGGGGCTGAGGGACAGGGCAGTGTGGAGAAGCGGGTGAAGGGGCTGAGGGACAGGGCAGTGTGGAATATGGGTGGAGGGCTGAGGGACTGGGCAGTATGGAGAAGCGGGTGAAGGGGCTAAGGGACAGGGCAGTTTGAAAAGGCAGTGGATGGCTCAGGGACAAGGCAGTGTGGAGAAGCGGGTCGAGGGGCTGAGGGACAGGGCAGTGTGGAGAAGCGGGTGGAGGGCTGAGGGACAGGGCAGTGTGGAGAAGTAGGTGGAGGGTCGGAAGGATGGGGCAGTGTGGAGAAGCGGGTGGAGGGGCTGAGGGATAGGGGCAGTGTGGATAAGCATGTGGAGGCCTGAGGGACAGGGCAGTATGGAGAAGGAGTTGGAGCGTCTGAGGGACAGGGCAGTGTGCAGAAGTGGTTGGAAGGGCAGAGGCACAGCGCAGTGTGGAGAAGCGGGTGGAGGGTCTGAGGGACAGGGCAGTGTGGAGAAGTGGGTGGAGGGACTGAGGGACAGGACAGTGTGTAGAAGCTCCTGGAGAGCTGAGGGGCAGGGCAGTGTGGAATATGAGGTGGAGGGACTGGGGGACAGGGCAGTGTGGAGAAGCGGGTGGAGGGCTAAGGGACAGGGGCAGTGTGCATAAGCAGCTGGAGGGCTGAGGGACAGGAGCAGACTGGAGAAGCGGGAGGAGGGCTGAGGGACAGGGCAGTGTGCAGAAGCGGTGGAGGGGCTGAGCGACACGTCAGTGTGGAGAAGGAGGTGGAGGGCTGAGGGACAGGGCGGTGTGGAGAAGGCAGTGGAGGGCTGAGGGACAGGGCGGTGTGGAGAAAGACGTGGAGGGTTGAGAAACAGGGCAGTGTGTTCAAGCGGGTGGAGGGGCTGAGGGACAGGGCAGTGTGGAGAAGGAGGTGGAGGGGATGAGGGACAGGGACAGTGTGGGGAAGCAGGTGGAAGGGCTGAGGGACTGGTGCAGTCTGAAGAAGCAGGTGGAGGGCTGAGGAACAGGGCAGTGTTCAGAAGCTGGTGGAGGGGCTGAGGGACATGGCAGTGTGGAGAAGCTGTTGGAGGGCTGAGGGACAGGGCAGTGTGGAGAAATAGGTGGAGCGCTGAGCGACAGGACAGTGGGGAGAAGCGGGTGGAGGGGCTGAGCGACAGGTCAGTGTGGAGAAGGAGGTTGAGGGCTGAGGGACAGGGCAGTGTGGAGAAGGAGGTGGAGGGCTGAGGGACAGGGCAGTGTGGAGAAGGAGGTGGAGGCCTGAGGGACAGGGGCAGTGTGGAGTAGTGGGTGGAGGGGCAGAGGGACAGGGCCGTGTGGAGAAGTGAGTTCAGGGGCTGTGGGACAGGACAGTGTGGAGAAGCGGGTGGAGGGGCTGTGGTACAGGGCAGTGTGGAGAAGGAGATGGAGGGCTGAGGTGCAGGGCAGTGTGGGAAGCAAGTGGAGGGCTGAGGGATTGGGTAGTGTGGAGAAGGTAGTGGAGGGGCTGATGGACAGGGCAGTGTGGAGAAGTGGGTGGAGGGCTGAGGGACAGAGGAAGTAGGAGAAGGAGGGGGTGCTGAGGGACAAGGGCAGTGTGGAGAAGGAGGTGGAGGGCTGAGGGACAGAGGAAGTAGGAGATGGAGGGGGTGCTGAGGGACAAGGGCAGTGTGGAGAAGGAGGTGGAGGGCTGAGGGACAGTGCAGTGTGGAAAAGGAGGTGGAGGGCTGAGGTACAGGGCATGAGGAGAAGCGGGTGGAGGGGCTGAGGGAATTGCAGTGTGGAGAAGCAGGTGGATGGCTGAGGGACCGGGCAGTGTGGAGAAGCAGGTGGGCGGCTGAGGGACAGGGCCATGTTGAGAAGTGGGTGAGGGGGCTAAGGGAGAGGTCAGTGTGGAGAAGGAGGTGGATGGCTGAGGAACAGGGCGGTGTGGAGAAGCAGGTGGGTGGCTGAGGGACAGGGCAGTGTTGAGAAGTGGGTGAAGGGGCTAAGAGAGAGGGCAGTGTGGAGAAGGAGGTGGCGGGGCTGAGGGACAGGGCAGTGGGGAGAAGCAGGTGGGCGGCTGAGGGACAGGGCCATGTTGAGAAGTGGGTGAGGGGGCTAAGGGAGAGGTCAGTGTGGAGAAGGAGGTGGATGGCTGAGGAACAGGGCGGTGTGGAGAAGCAGGTGGGTGGCTGAGGGACAGGGCAGTGTTGAGATGTGGGTGAAGGGGCTAAGAGAGAGGGCAGTGTGGAGAAGGAGGTGGCGGGGCTGAGGGACAGGGCAGTGGGGAGAAGCAGTTTGAGGGCTGAAGGACATGGCAGTGTGGAGAAGCGTGTTGAAGGCTGACGGACAGGGCAGTGTGGAAAAGGAGGTGGAGGGCTGAGGGACTGGTCAGTGTGGAGAAGGTGGTGGAGGGGCTGAGGGACAGGGCTGTGTGGAGAAGGAGGTAGAGGGTTGAGAGACAGGGCAGTGTAGAGAAGGAGGTGGCGGGGCTGAGGGACAGGGCAGTGTGGAGAAGCAGTTTGAGGGCTGATGTACAGGGCATTGTGGAGAAGCGGGTGGAGGGGCTGAGGGACAGGGCTGTGTAGAGAAGGAGGTGGCGGGTTGAGGGACAGGGCAGTGTGGAGAAGCAGGTGGAGGGGCTGAGGGACAGAGCTGTGTGGAGAAGGAGGTGGAGGGGCTGAAGGACAGGGCAGTGTGGAGAAGCAGATGGAGGGGCTGAGGGACAGGGCAGTGTGGAGAAGCAGGTGAAGGGGCTGAGGCACAGGGCAGTGTCGAGAATGGGTGGAGAGCTGAGGGACTGGGCAGTGTGGAGAAGGAAGTGGCGTGGCTGAGGGACAGGACAATGTGGTGAAACGGGTGGAGGACTGAGGGTCATGGGTAGTGTGGAGAAGGAGGTGGAGGGGCTGTGGGACAGGCCAGTGTGGAGAAGGAGGTGGAGGGCTGAGGGACAGGGCAGTGTGGGGAAGGAGGTGGAGGGCTGAGGCTCAGGGCAGTGTGGAGAAGGAGGTGGAGGGCTGACGGACAGGGCAGTATGGAGAAGCGTGTGGAGGGCTGAGGGACAGGGAAGTGTGGAAGAGGAGGTTGCGGGGCTGAGGGTCAGGGCAGTGTGGGGAAGCAGGTGGAGGGGCTGAGAGACAGGGCAGTGTAGAGGAGGAGGTGGCGGGGCTGAGGGACAGGGCAGTGTGGAGAAGGAAGTGGCGGGGCTGAGGGACAGGACAGTGTGGAGACGTTTGTGGAGGGCTGAGGGACTGGGCAATGTGGAGAAGGAAGTGGCGGGGCTGAGGGACAGGACAGTGTGGAGAAGGGTGGAGGACTGAGGGACAGGGGCAGTGTGGAGAAGGAGGTGGAGGGGTTGAGGGACAGGGCAGTGTGGAGAAGGAGGTGGAGGGCTGAGGGACAGGTGCTGTGTGGAGAAGGAGGTGGAGGGGCTGAGGGACAGGGCATTGTGGAGAAGGTGGTGAAGGTGTGTGGGACAGGGCAGTGTGGATAAGCAGGTGGAGGTGCTGAGGGACAGGGCACTGTGGAGAAGGAGGTGGAGGGGCTGAGGGACAGGGCAGTGTGGAGAAAGAGGTGAAGGCGTGAGGGACAGGGCAGTGTGGAGAAGCAGGTGGAGAGGCTGAGGGACAGGGCAGTGTTGAGAAGTAGGTGTAGGGGCTGAGGGACAGGGCAGTGTGTAGAGGGAGGTGGAGGGCTGAGGGACAGGGCGGTGTAAAGAAGGAGGTGGAGGGCTGAGGGACAGGGCGGTGTGGAGAAGGAGGTGGAGGGCTGAGGGACAGGGTCAGTGTGGAGAAGCGGGTGTAGGGCCTAAGGAACAGGGCGGTGTGGAGAAGCAGGTGGGCGGCTGAGGGACAGGGCCATGTTGAGAAGTGGGTGAGGGGGCTAAGGGAGAGGTCAGTGTGGAGAAGGAGGTGGATGGCTGAGGAACAGGGCGGTGTGGAGAAGCAGGTGGGTGGCTGAGGGACAGGGCCATGTTGAGAAGTGGGGGAGGGGGCTAAGGGAGAGGGCAGTGTGGAGAAGGAGGTGGCGGGGCTGAGGGACAGGGCAGTGGGGAGAAGCAGTTTGAGGGCTGAGGGACAGGGCAGTGTGGAGAAACGTGTTGAAGGCTGACGGACAGGGCAGTGTGGAAAAGGAGGTGGAGGGCTGAGGGACTGGGCATTGTGGAGAAGGTGGTGGAGGGGCTGAGGGACAGGGCTGTGTGGAGAAGGAGGTAGAGGGTTGAGAGACAGGGCAGTGTAGAGAAGGAGGTGGCGGGGCTGAGGGACAGGGCATTGTGGAGAAGCAGTTTGAGGGCTGAGGTACAGGGCATTGTGGAGAAGCGGGTGGAGGGGCTGAGGGACAGGGCAGTGTGGAGAAGCAGGTGGAGGGGCTGAGGGACAGAGCTGTGTGGAGAAGGAGGTGGAGGGGCTGAAGGACAGGGCAGTGTTGAGAAGTGGGTGAAGGGGCTAAGGGAGAGGTCAGTGTGGAGAAGGAGGTGGAGGGGTTGAGGGACAGGGCAGTGTGGAGAAGGAGGTGGAGGCCTGAGGGACAGGTGCTGTGTGGAGAAGGAGGTGGAGGGGCTGAGGGACAGGGCAGTGTGGAGAAGGTAGTGAAGGTGTGTGGGACAGGGCAGTGTGGAGAAGCAGGTGGAGGTGCTGAGGGACAGTGCAGAGTGGAAAAGGAGGTGGAAGGCTGAGGGACAGGGCAGTGTGGAGAAGGAGGTGGATGGCTGAGGCACAGGGCAGTGTGGAGAACAGGGTGGAGGGTCTGAGGGTCAGGGCAGTGTAGAGTAGGAGGTGGCCGGGCTGAGGGACAGGGCAGTGTGGAGAAGCAGTTTGAGGGCTGAAGGACAGGGCAGTGTGGAGAAGAGGGTGGAGGGGCTGAGGGGCAGGGGCAGTGTGGAAAAGTGGGTCGAGGGACTGAAGGACAGGGCAGTGTGGAGAAGCAGGTGAAGGGGCTGAGGGACACGGCAGTGTGGAGAAGCAGGTGGAGGGCTGAGGGCCAGGAGGTGTGCAGAAGCGGGTGGCGGGCTGAGGGACAGGGGCAGTGTGGAGAAGCGTGTGGAGGGCTGAAGGACAGGGCAGTGTGGAGAAGGAGGTGGAGGGCTGAGGGACAGGGCAGTGTGGAGAAGCGGGTGGAGGGGCTTAGGGTGAGGGCAGTGTGGAGAATCGTGTGGAGGGCTGAGGGACAGGGCAGTGTTGAGTATTGGTGGAGGGCTAAGGGACAGGGTAGTGTGGAGAAGGAGGTGGAGGGGCTGAGCGTCAGGGCAGTTTGGAGAAGGAGGTGGAGGGCTGAGGGACTGGGTAGTGTGGAAAAGGAGGTGGAGGGCTGAGGGACAGTGCAGTGTGGAGAAGGAGGTGGAGGGCTGAGGGACAGTGCAGTGTGGAGAAGGAGGTTGAGGGCTGAGGGACAGGGCAGTGTGGAGAAGGTGGTGGAGGGGCTGAGTGACATGGTAGTGTGGCGAAGCAGGTGGAGGGCTGAGGGATAGGGCAGTGTGGAGAAGCAGGTCGAGGGGCTGAGAGACATAGTAATGTGGAGAAGCAGTTGGAGGGGATGAGGGACAGGGCAGTGTGGAGAAGGAGGTGGAGGGCTGAGGGACACAGCAGTGTGGAGAAGGAGGTGGAGGGCTGAGGGACAGGGCAGTGTGGAGAAGGAGGTGGAAGGCTGAGGGACAGGGCAGTGTGGTGAAGCTGGTGGAGGGGCTGAGTGACATGGTAGTGTGGAGAAGCAGGTGGAGGGGATGAGGGAAAGGGCAGTGTGGAGAAGGAGGTGGAGGGCTGAGGGACACAGCAGTGTGGAGAAGGAGGTGGAGGGCTGAGGGACAGGGCAGTGTGGAGAAGCGGATGGAGGGGCTGAGTGACCTGGTAGTGTGGAGAAGCTGATGGTGGGGCTGAGGGACAGGTCAGTGTGGTCAAGCGGGTGGAGGGCTGAGGGACAGGGCAGTGTGGAGAAGGAGGAGGAGGGATGAGGGACCGGGCAGTGTGGAGAAGCGGGTGGAGGGTCTGAGGGACAGGGTAGTGTGGAGAAGGAGGTTGAGGGCTGAGGGACAGGGGAGTGTGGAGAAGCATGTGGAGGGGCGGAGGGATAGGGGCAGTGTGGAGAAGCGGTTTGAAGGTCTAAGGGACAAGGGCAGTGTGGTCAAGGAGCTGAGGGGCTTAGGGACACGGGCAGTGTGGATAAGCAGATGGAGGGCTGAGGGACAGGGCAGTGTGGAGAAGGAGGTGGAGGGCTGAGGGACATTGCAGTGTGAAGAAGGAGGTGGAGGAGCTGAGGGACAGGGCAGTGTGGAGAAGGAGGTGGAGGGCTGAGGGACATTGCAGTGTGGAGAAGGAGGTGGAGGGTTGAGGGACAGGGCAGTGTGGAGAAGGAGTTGGAGGGCTGAGGGACAGGGCGGTGTGCAGAAGCAGGTGGAGGCGGTGAGGCACAGGGCAGTGTGGAGAAGGAGGTGGAGGGCTGAGGTACAGGGCATGAGGAGAAGCGGGTGGAGGGGGTGAGGGACAGGGCAGTGCGGAGAAGCGGGTGGAGGGGCTAAGGCAGAGGGCAGTGTGGAGAAGCAGGTGGATGGCTGAGGGACAGGGCAGTGTTGAGAAGTGGGTGAAGGGGCTAAGAGAGAGGGCAGTGTGGAGAAGGAGGTAGCGGGGCTGAGGGACAGGGCAGTGGGGAGAAGCAGTTTGAGGGCTGAGGGACAGGGCAGTGTGGAGAAGCGTGTTGAAGGCTGACGGACAGGGCAGTGTGGAAAAGGAGGTGGAGGGCTGAGGGACTGGTCAGTGTGGAGAAGGTGGTGGAGGGGCTGAGGGACAGGGCTGTGTGGAGAAAGAGGTAGAGGGTTGAGAGACAGGGCAGTGTAGAGAAGGAGGTGGCGGGGCTGAGGGACAGGGCAGTGTGGAGAAGCAGTTTGAGGGCTGATGTACAGGGCATTGTGGAGAAGCGGGTGGAGGGGCTGAGGGACAGGGCTGTGTAGAGAAGGAGGTGGTGGGTTGAGGGACAGGGCAGTGTGGAGAAGCAGGTGGAGGGGCTGAGGGACAGAGCTGTGTGGAGAAGGAGGTGGAGGGGCTGAAGGACAGGGCAGTGTGGAGAAGCAGATGGAGGGGCTGAGGGACAGGGCAGTGTGGAGAATCAGGTGAAGGGGCTGAGGCACAGGGCAGTGTGGAAAAGGAGGTGGAGTGCTGAGGGACTGGGCAGTGTGGAGAAGGTGGTGGAGGGGCTGAGGGACAGGGCTGTGTGGAGAAGGAGGTAGAGGGTTGAGAGACAGGGCAGTGTAGAGAAGGAGGTGGCGGGGCTGAGGGACAGGGCATTGTGGAGAAGCAGTTTGAGGGCTGAGGTACAGGGCATTGTGGAGAAGCGGGTGGAGGGGCTGAGGGACAGGGCAGTGTGGAGAAGCAGGTGGAGGGGCTGAGGGACAGAGCTGTGTGGAGAAGGAGGTGGAGGGGCTGAAGGACAGGGCAGTGTTGAGAAGTGGGTGAAGGGGCTAAGGGAGAGGTCAGTGTGGAGAAGGAGGTGGAGGGGTTGAGGGACAGGGCAGTGTGGAGAAGGAGGTGGAGGCCTGAGGGACAGGTGCTGTGTGGAGAAGGAGGTGGAGGGGCTGAGGGACAGGGCAGTGTGGAGAAGGTGGTGAAGGTGTGTGGGACAGGGCAGTGTGGAGAAGCAGGTGGAGGTGCTGAGGGACAGTGCAGAGTGGAAAAGGAGGTGGAAGGCTGAGGGACAGGGCAGTGTGGAGAAGGAGGTGGATGGCTGAGGCACAGGGCAGTGTGGAGAACAGGGTGGAGGGTCTGAGGATCAGGGCAGTGTAGAGTAGGAGGTGGCCGGGCTGAGGGACAGGGCAGTGTGGAGAAGTGGGTGGAGGGACTGAGGGACAGGGCAGTGTGTAGAAGCTCCTGGAGAGCTGAGGGGCAGGGCAGTGTGGAGTATGAGGTGGAGGGACTGGGGGACAGGGCAGTGTGGAGAAGCGGGTGGAGGGCTAAGGGACAGGGGCAGTGTGCATAAGCAGCTGGTGGGCTGAGGGACAGGAGCAGACTGGAGAAGCGGGAGGAGGGCTGAGGGACAGGGCAGTGTGCAGAAGCGGTGGAGGGGCTGAGCGACACGTCAGTGTGGAGAAGGAGGTGGAGGGCTGAGGGACAGGGCGGTGTGGAGAAGGCAGTGGAGGGCTGAGGGACAGGGCGGTGTGGAGAAAGACGTGGAGGGTTGAGAAACAGGGCAGTGTGTTCAAGCGGGTGGAGGGGCTGAGGGACAGGGCAGTGTGGAGAAGGAGGTGGAGGGGATGAGGGACAGGGACAGTGTGGGGAAGCAGGTGGAAGGGCTGAGGGACTGGTGCAGTCTGAAGAAGCAGGTGGAGGGCTGAGGAACCGGGCAGTGTGGAGAAGCTGGTGGAGGGGCTGAGGGACAGGGCAGTGTGGAGAAGCTGTTGGAGGGCTGAGGGACAGGGCAGTGTGGAGAAATAGGTGGAGCGCTGAGCGACAGGGCAGTGGGGAGAAGCGGGTGGAGGGGCTGAGCGACAGGTCAGTGTGGAGAAGGAGGTTGAGGGCTGAGGGACAGGGCAGTGTGGAGAAGGAGGTGGAGGGCTGAGGGACAGGGCAGTGTGGAGAAGGAGGTGGAGGCCTGAGGGACAGGGGCAGTGTGGAGTAGTGGGTGGAGGGGCAGAGGGACAGGGCCGTGTGGAGAAGTGAGTTCAGGGGCTGTGGGACAGGACAGTGTGGAGAAGCGGGTGGAGGGGCTGTGGTACAGGGCAGTGTGGAGAAGGAGATGGAGGGCTGAGGTGCAGGGCAGTGTGGGAAGCAAGTGGAGGGCTGAGGGATTGGGTAGTGTGGAGAAGGTAGTGGAGGGGCTGATGGACAGGGCAGTGTGGAGAAGTGGGTGGAGGGCTGAGGGACAGAGGAAGTAGGAGAAGGAGGGGGTGCTGAGGGACAAGGGCAGTGTGGAGAAGGAGGTGGAGGGCTGAGGGACAGAGGAAGTAGGAGAAGGAGGGGGTGCTGAGGGACAAGGGCAGTGTGGAGAAGGAGGTGGAGGGCTGAGGGACAGTGCAGTGTGGAAAAGGAGGTGGAGGGCTGAGGTACAGGGCATGAGGAGAAGCGGGTGGAGGGGCTGAGGGAATTGCAGTGTGGAGAAGCAGGTGGATGGCTGAGGGACCGGGCAGTGTGGAGAAGCAGGTGGGCGGCTGAGGGACAGGGCCATGTTGAGAAGTGGGTGAGGGGGCTAAGGGAGAGGTCAGTGTGGAGAATGAGGTGGATGGCTGAGGAACAGGGCGGTGTGGAGAAGCAGGTGGGTGGCTGAGGGACAGGGCAGTGTTGAGAAGTGGGTGAAGGGGCTAAGAGAGAGGGCAGTGTGGAGAAGGAGGTGGATGGCTGAGGGACCGGGCAGTGTGGAGAAGCAGGTGGGCGGCTGAGGGACAGGGCCATGTTGAGAAGTGGGTGAGGGGGCTAAGGGAGAGGTCAGTGTGGAGAATGAGGTGGATGGCTGAGGAACAGGGCGGTGTGGAGAAGCAGGTGGGTGGCTGAGGGACAGGGCAGTGTTGAGAAGTGGGTGAAGGGGCTAAGAGAGAGGGCAGTGTGGAGAAGGAGGTGGCGGGGCTGAGGTACAGGGCAGTGGGGAGAAGCAGGTGGGCGGCTGAGGGACAGGGCCATGTTGAGAAGTGGGTGAGGGGGCTAAGGGAGAGGTCAGTGTGGAGAAGGAGGTGGATGGCTGAGGAACAGGGCGGTGTGGAGAAGCAGGTGGGTGGGTGAGGGACAGGGCAGTGTTGAGAAGTGGGTGAAGGGGCTAAGGGAGAGGGCAGTGTGGAGAAGGAGGTGGCGGGGCTGAGGGACAGGGCAGTGGGGAGAAGCAGTTTGAGGGCTGAGGGACAGGGCAGTGTGGAGAAGCGTGTTGAAGGCTGACGGACAGGGCAGTGTGGAAAAGGAGGTGGAGGGCTGAGGGACTGGGCAGTGTGGAGAAGGTGGTGGAGGGGCTGAGGGACAGGGCTGTGTGGAGAAGGAGGTAGAGGGTTGAGAGACAGGGCAGTGTAGAGAAGGAGGTGGCGGGGCTGAGGGACAGGGCATTGTGGAGAAGCAGTTTGAGGGCTGAGGTACAGGGCATTGTGGAGAAGCGGGTGGAGGGGCTGAGGGACAGGGCAGTGTGGAGAAGCAGGTGGAGGGGCTGAGGGACAGAGCTGTGTGGAGAAGGAGGTGGAGGGGCTGAAGGACAGGGCAGTGTTGAGAAGTGGGTGAAGGGGCTAAGGGAGAGGTCAGTGTGGAGAAGGAGGTGGAGGGGTTGAGGGACAGGGCAGTGTGGAGAAGGAGGTGGAGGCCTGAGGGACAGGTGCTGTGTGGAGAAGGAGGTGGAGGGGCTGAGGGACAGGGCAGTGTGGAGAAGGTGGTGAAGGTGTGTGGGACAGGGCAGTGTGGAGAAGCAGGTGGAGGTGCTGAGGGACAGTGCAGAGTGGAAAAGGAGGTGGAAGGCTGAGGGACAGGGCAGTGTGGAGAAGGAGGTGGATGGCTGAGGCACAGGGCAGTGTGGAGAACAGGGTGGAGGGTCTGAGGGTCAGGGCAGTGTAGAGTAGGAGGTGGCCGGGCTGAGGGACAGGGCAGTGTGGAGAAGTGGGTGGAGGGACTGAGGGACAGGGCAGTGTGTAGAAGCTCCTGGAGAGCTGAGGGGCAGGGCAGTGTGGAGTATGAGGTGGAGGGACTGGGGGACAGGGCAGTGTGGAGAAGCGGGTGGAGGGCTGAGGGACAGGGCAGTGTGCAGAAGCGGTGGAGGGGCTGAGCGACACGTCAGTGTGGAGAAGGAGGTGGAGGGCTGAGGGACAGGGCGGTGTGGAGAAGGCAGTGGAGGGCTGAGGGACAGGGCGGTGTGGAGAAAGACGTGGAGGGTTGAGAAACAGGGCAGTGTGTTCAAGCGGGTGGAGGGGCTGAGGGACAGGGCAGTGTGGAGAAGGAGGTGGAGGGGATGAGGGACAGGGACAGTGTGGGGAAGCAGGTGGAAGGGCTGAGGGACTGGTGCAGTCTGAAGAAGCAGGTGGAGGGCTGAGGAACAGGGCAGTGTGGAGAAGCTGGTGGAGGGGCTGAGGGACAGGGCAGTGTGGAGAAGCTGTTGGAGGGCTGAGGGACAGGGCAGTGTGGAGAAATAGGTGGAGCACTGAGCGACAGGACAGTGGGGAGAAGCGGGTGGAGGGGCTGAGCGACAGGTCAGTGTGGAGAAGGAGGTTGAGGGCTGAGGGACAGGGCAGTGTGGAGAAGGAGGTGGAGGGCTGAGGGACAGGGCAGTGTGGAGAAGGAGGTGGAGGCCTGAGGGACAGGGGCAGTGTGGAGTAGTGGGTGGAGGGGCAGAGGGACAGGGCCGTGTGGAGAAGTGAGTTCAGGGGCTGTGGGACAGGACAGTGTGGAGAAGCGGGTGGAGGGGCTGTGGTACAGGGCAGTGTGGAGAAGGAGATGGAGGGCTGAGGTGCAGGGCAGTGTGGGAAGCAAGTGGAGGGCTGAGGGATTGGGTAGTGTGGAGAAGGTAGTGGAGGGGCTGATGGACAGGGCAGTGTGGAGAAGTGGGTGGAGGGCTGAGGGACAGAGGAAGTAGGAGAAGGAGGGGGTGCTGAGGGACAAGGGCAGTGTGGAGAAGGAGGTGGAGGGCTGAGGGACAGAGGAAGTAGGAGAAGGAGGGGGTGCTGAGGGACAAGGGCAGTGTGGAGAAGGAGGTGGAGGGCTGAGGGACAGGGCAGTGTGGAAAAGGAGGTGGAGGGCTGAGGTACAGGGCATGAGGAGAAGCGGGTGGAGGGGCTGAGGGAATTGCAGTGTGGAGAAGCAGGTGGATGGCTGAGGGACCGGGCAGTGTGGAGAAGCAGGTGGGCGGCTGAGGGACAGGGCCATGTTGAGAAGTGGGTGAGGGGGCTAAGGGAGAGGTCAGTGTGGAGAATGAGGTGGATGGCTGAGGAACAGGGCGGTGTGGAGAAGCAGGTGGGTGGCTGAGGGACAGGGCAGTGTTGAGAAGTGGGTGAAGGGGCTAAGAGAGAGGGCAGTGTGGAGAAGGAGGTGGATGGCTGAGGGACCGGGCAGTGTGGAGAAGCAGGTGGGCGGCTGAGGGACAGGGCCATGTTGAGAAGTGGGTGAGGGGGCTAAGGGAGAGGTCAGTGTGGAGAATGAGGTGGATGGCTGAGGAACAGGGCGGTGTGGAGAAGCAGGTGGGTGGCTGAGGGACAGGGCAGTGTTGAGAAGTGGGTGAAGGGGCTAAGAGAGAGGGCAGTGTGGAGAAGGAGGTGGCGGGGCTGAGGTACAGGGCAGTGGGGAGAAGCAGGTGGGCGGCTGAGGGACAGGGCCATGTTGAGAAGTGGGTGAGGGGGCTAAGGGAGAGGTCAGTGTGGAGAAGGAGGTGGATGGCTGAGGAACAGGGCGGTGTGGAGAAGCAGGTGGATGGCTGAGGGACAGGGCAGTGTTGAGAAGTGGGTGAAGGGGCTAAGAGAGAGGGCAGTGTGGAGAAGGAGGTGGCGGGGCTGAGGGACAGGGCAGTGGGGAGAAGCAGTTTGAGGGCTGAGGGACAGGGCAGTGTGGAGAAGCAGTTTGAGGGCTGAGGGACAGGGCAGTGGGGAGAAGCAGTTTGAGGGCTGAGGGACAGGGCAGTGTGGAGAAGCGTGTTGAAGGCTGACGGACAGGGCAGTGTGGAAAAGGAGGTGGAGGGCTGAGGGACTGGTCAGTGTGGAGAAGGTGGTGGAGGGGCTGAGGGACAGGGCTGTGTGGAGAAGGAGGTAGAGGGTTGAGAGACAGGGCAGTGTAGAGAAGGAGGTGGCGGGGCTGAGGGACAGGGCAGTGTGGAGAAGCAGTTTGAGGGCTGATGTACAGGGCATTGTGGGGAAGCGGGTGGAGGGGCTGAGGGACAGGGCTGTGTAGAGAAGGAGGTGGCGGGTTGAGGGACAGGGCAGTGTGGAGAAGCAGGTGGAGGGGCTGAGGGACAGAGCTGTGTGGAAAAGGAGGTGGAGGGGCTGAAGGACAGGGCAGTGTGGAGAAGCAGATGGAGGGGCTGAGGGACAGGGCAGTGTGGAGAAGCAGGTGAAGGGGCTGAGGCACAGGGCAGTGTCGAGAATGGGTGGAGAGCTGAGAGACTGGGCAGTGTGGAGAAGGAAGTGGCGTGGCTGAGGGACAGGACAATGTGGTGAAACGGGTGGAGGACTGAGGGTCATGGGTAGTGTGGAGAAGGAGGTGGAGGGGCTGTGGGACAGGCCAGTGTGGAGAAGGAGGTGGAGGGCTGAGGGACAGGGCAGTGTGGGGAAGGAGGTGGAGGGCTGAGGCTCAGGGCAGTGTGGAGAAGGAGGTGGAGGGCTGACGGACAGGGCAGTGTGGAGAAGCGTGTGGAGGGCTGAGGGACAGGGAAGTGTGGAAGAGGAGGTTGCGGGGCTGAGGGTCAGGGCAGTGTGGGGAAGCAGGTGGAGGGGCTGAGAGACAGGGCACTGTAGAGGAGGAGGTGGCGGGGCTGAGGGACAGGGCAGTGTGGAGAAGGAAGTGGCGGGGCTGAGGGACAGGACAGTGTGGAGACGTTTGTGGAGGGCTGAGGGACTGGGCAATGTGGAGAAGGAAGTGGCGGGGCTGAGGGACAGGACAGTGTGGAGAAGGGTGGAGGACTGAGGGACAGGGGCAGTGTGGAGAAGGAGGTGGAGGGGTTGAGGTACAGGGCAGTGTGGAGAAGGAGGTGGAGGGCTGAGGGACAGGTGCTGTGTGGAGAAGGAGGTGGAGGGGCTGAGGGACAGGGCATTGTGGAGAAGGTGGTGAAGGTGTGTGGGACAGGGCAGTGTGGATAAGCAGGTGGAGGTGCTGAGGGACAGGGCACTGTGGAGAAGGAGGTGGAGGGGCTGAGGGACAGGGCAGTGTGGAGAAAGAGGTGAAGGCGTGAGGGACAGGGCAGTGTGGAGAAGCAGGTGGAGAGGCTGAGGGACAGGGCAGTGTTGAGAAGTAGGTGTAGGGGCTGAGGGACAGGGCAGTGTGTAGAGGGAGGTGGAGGGCTGAGGGACAGGGCGGTGTAAAGAAGGAGGTGGAGGGCTGAGGGACAGGGCGGTGTGGAGAAGGAGGTGGAGGGCTGAGGGACAGGGTCAGTGTGGAGAAGCGGGTGTAGGGCCTAAGGAACAGGGCGGTGTGGAGAAGCAGGTGGGCGGCTGAGGGACAGGGCCATGTTGAGAAGTGGGTGAGGGGGCTAAGGGAGAGGTCAGTGTGGAGAAGGAGGTGGATGGCTGAGGAACAGGGCGGTGTGGAGAAGCAGGTGGGTGGCTGAGGGACAGGGCCATGTTGAGAAGGGGGTGAGGGGGCTAAGGGAGAGGGCAGTGTGGAGAAGGAGGTGGCGGGGCTGAGGAACAGGGCAGTGGGGAGAAGCAGTTTGAGGGCTGAGGGACAGGGCAGTGTGGAGAAGCATGTTGAAGGCTGACGGACAGGGCAGTGTGGAAAAGGAGGTGGAGGGCTGAGGGACTGGGCAGTGTGGAGAAGGTGGTGGAGGGGCTGAGGGACAGGGCTGTGTGGAGAAGGAGGTAGAGGGTTGAGAGACAGGGCAGTGTAGAGAAGGAGGTGGCGGGGCTGAGGGACAGGGCATTGTGGAGAAGCAGTTTGAGGGCTGAGGTACAGGGCATTGTGGAGAAGCGGGTGGAGGGGCTGAGGGACAGGGCAGTGTGGAGAAGCAGGTGGAGGGGCTGAGGGACAGAGCTGTGTGGAGAAGGAGGTGGAGGGGCTGAAGGACAGGGCAGTGTTGAGAAGTGGGTGAAGGGGCTAAGGGAGAGGTCAGTGTGGAGAAGGAGGTGGAGGGGTTGAGGGACAGGGCAGTGGGGAGAAGCAGTTTGAGGGCTGAGGGACAGGGCAGTGTGGAGAAGCATGTTGAAGGCTGACGGACAGGGCAGTGTGGAAAAGGAGGTGGAGGGCTGAGGGACTGGGCAGTGTGGAGAAGGTGGTGGAGGGGCTGAGGGACAGGGCTGTGTGGAGAAGGAGGTAGAGGGTTGAGAGACAGGGCAGTGTAGAGAAGGAGGTGGCGGGGCTGAGGGACAGGGCATTGTGGAGAAGCAGTTTGAGGGCTGAGGTACAGGGCATTGTGGAGAAGCGGGTGGAGGGGCTGAGGGACAGGGCAGTGTGGAGAAGCAGGTGGAGGGGCTGAGGGACAGAGCTGTGTGGAGAAGGAGGTGGAGGGGCTGAAGGACAGGGCAGTGTTGAGAAGTGGGTGAAGGGGCTAAGGGAGAGGTCAGTGTGGAGAAGGAGGTGGAGGGGTTGAGGGACAGGGCAGTGTGGAGAAGGAGGTGGAGGCCTGAGGGACAGGTGCTGTGTGGAGAAGGAGGTGGAGGGGCTGAGGGACAGGGCAGTGTGGAGAAGGTGGTGAAGGTGTGTGGGACAGGGCAGTGTGGAGAAGCAGGTGGAGGTGCTGAGGGACAGTGCAGAGTGGAAAAGGAGGTGGAAGGCTGAGGGACAGGGCAGTGTGGAGAAGGAGGTGGATGGCTGAGGCACAGGGCAGTGTGGAGAACAGGGTGGAGGGTCTGAGGGTCAGGGCAGTGTAGAGTAGGAGGTGGCCGGGCTGAGGGACAGGGCAGTGTGGAGAAGCAGTTTGAGGGCTGAAGGACAGGGCAGTGTGGAGAAGAGGGTGGAGGGGCTGAGGGGCAGGGGCAGTGTGGAAAAGCGGGTCGAGGGGCTGAAGGACAGGGCAGTGTGGAGAAGCAGGTGAAGGGGCTGAGGGACACGGCAGTGTGGAGAAGCAGGTGGAGGGCTGAGGGCCAGGAGGTGTGCAGAAGCGGGTGGCGGGCTGAGGGACAGGGGCAGTGTGGAGAAGCGTGTGGAGGGCTGAAGGACAGGGCAGTGTGGAGAAGGAGGTGGAGGGTGAGGGACAGGGCAGTGTGGAGAAGGAGGTGGATGGCTGAGGGACAGGGCAGTGTGGAGAAGCGGGTGGAGGGGCTTAGGGTGAGGGCAGTGTGGAGAATCGTGTGGAGGGCTGAGGGACAGGGCAGTGTTGAGTATTGGTGGAGGGCTAAGGGACAGGGTAGTGTGGAGAAGGAGGTGGAGGGGCTGAGCGTCAGGGCAGTTTGGAGAAGGAGGTGGAGGGCTGAGTGACAGGGCAGTGTGGAGAAGGAGGTGGAGGGCTGAGGGACTGGGTAGTGTGGAGAAGGAGGTGGAGGGCTGAGGGACAGTGCAGTGTGGAGAAGGAGGTGGAGGGCTGAGGGACAGTGCAGTGTGGAGAAGGAGGTGGAGGGCTGAGGGACAGGGCAGTGTGGAGAAGGAGGTGGAAGGCTGAGGGACAGGGCAGTGTGGTGAATCTGGTGGAGGGGCTGAGTGTCATGGTAGTGTGGCGAAGCAGGTGGAGGGCTGAGGGACAGGGCAGTGTGGAGAAGCAGGTCGAGGGGCTGAGAGACATAGTAATGTGGAGAAGCAGTTGGAGGGCTGAGGGACAGGGCAGTGTGGAGAAGCGGGTGGAGGGGCTGAGTGACCTGGTAGTGTGGAGAAGCTGATGGTGGGGCTGAGGGACAGGTCAGTGTGGTCAATCGGGTGGAGGGCTGAGGGACAGGGCAGTGTGGAGAAGGAGGAGGAGGGATGAGGGACCGGGCAGTGTGGAGAAGCGGGTGGAGGGTCTGAGGGACAGGGTAGTGTGGAGAAGGAGGTTGAAGGCTGAGGGACAGGGGAGTGTGGAGAAGCGGGTAGACGGCTGAGGGACAGGGCTGTGTGGAGGTGTGGAGAAGGAGATGGAGGGCTGAGGGACAGGGCAGTGTGGAGAAGCATGTGGAGGGGCGGAGGGATAGGGGCAGTGTGGAGAAGCGGTTTGAAGGTCTAAGGGACAAGGGCAGTGTGGTCAAGGAGCTGAGGGGCTTAGGGACACGGGCAGTGTGGATAAGCAGATGGAGGGCTGAGGGACATTGCAGTGTGGAGAAGGAGGTGGAGGGCTGAGGGACATTGCAGTGTGGAGAAGGAGGTGGAGGAGCTGAGGGACAGGGCAGTTTGGAGAAGGAGTTGGAGGGCTGAGGGACATTGCAGTGTGGAGAAGGAGGTGGAGGGCTGAGGGACAGGGCAGTGTGGAGAAGGAGTTGGAGGGCTGAGGGACAGGGCGGTGTGCAGAAGCAGGTGGAGGGGGTGAGGGACAGGGCAGTGTGGAGAAGGAGGTGGAGGGCTGAGGTACAGGGCATGAGGAGAAGCGGGTGGAGGGGGTGAGGGACAGGGCAGTGCGGAGAAGCGGGTGGAGGGGCTAAGGCAGAGGGCAGTGTGGAGAAGCAGGTGGATGGCTGAGGGACAGGGCAGTGTTGAGAAGTGGGTGAAGGGGCTAAGAGAGAGGGCAGTGTGGAGAAGGAGGTAGCGGGGCTGAGGGACAGGGCAGTGGGGAGAAGCAGTTTGAGGGCTGAGGGACAGGGCAGTGTGGAGAAGCGTGTTGAAGGCTGACGGACAGGGCAGTGTGGAAAAGGAGGTGGAGGGCTGAGGGACTGGTCAGTGTGGAGAAGGTGGTGGAGGGGCTGAGGGACAGGGCTGTGTGGAGAAGGAGGTAGAGGGTTGAGAGACAGGGCAGTGTAGAGAAGGAGGTGGCGGGGCTGAGGGACAGGGCAGTGTGGAGAAGCAGTTTGAGGGCTGATGTACAGGGCATTGTGGAGAAGTGGGTGGAGGGGCTGAGGGACAGGGCTGTGTAGAGAAGGAGGTGGCGGGTTGAGGGACAGGGCAGTGTGGAGAAGCAGGTGGAGGGGCTGAGGGACAGAGCTGTGTGGAGAAGGAGGTGGAGGGGCTGAAGGACAGGGCAGTGTGGAGAAGCAGATGGAGGGGCTGAGGGACAGGACAGTGTGGAGAAGGAGGTGGAGGCCTGAGGGACAGGTGCTGTGTGGAGAAGGAGGTGGAGGGGCTGAGGGACAGGGCAGTGTGGAGAAGGTGGTGAAGGTGTGTGGGACAGGGCAGTGTTGATAAGCAGGTGGAGGTGCTGAGGGACAGGGCACTGTGGAGAAGGAGGTGGAGGGGCTGAGGGACAGGGCAGTGTGGAGAAAGAGGTGAAGGCGTGAGGGACAGGGCAGTGTGGAGAAGCAGGTGGAGAGGCTGAGGGACAGGGCAGTGTTGAGAAGTAGGTGTAGGGGCTGAGGGACAGGGCAGTGTGTAGAGGGAGGTGGAGGGCTGAGGGACAGGGCGGTGTAAAGAAGGAGGTGGAGGGCTGAGGGACAGGGCGGTGTGGAGAAGGAGGTGGAGGGCTGAGGGACAGGGTCAGTGTGGAGAAGCGGGTGTAGGGCCTAAGGAACAGGGCGGTGTGGAGAAGCAGGTGGGCGGCTGAGGGACAGGGCCATGTTGAGAAGTTGGTGAGGGGGCTAAGGGAGAGGTCAGTGTGGAGAAGGAGGTGGATGGCTGAGGAACAGGGCGGTGTGGAGAAGCAGGTGGGTGGGTGAGGGACAGGGCAGTGTTGAGAAGTGGGTGAAGGGGCTAAGGGAGAGGGCAGTGTGGAGAAGGAGGTGGCGGGGCTGAGGGACAGGGCAGTGGGGAGAAGCAGTTTGAGGGCTGAGGGACAGGGCAGTGTGGAGAAGCGTGTTGAAGGCTGACGGACAGGGCAGTGTGGAAAAGGAGGTGGAGGGCTGAGGGACTGGGCAGTGTGGAGAAGGTGGTGGAGGGGCTGAGGGACAGGGCTGTGTGGAGAAGGAGGTAGAGGGTTGAGAGACAGGGCAGTGTAGAGAAGGAGGTGGCGGGGCTGAGGGACAGGGCATTGTGGAGAAGCAGTTTGAGGGCTGAGGTACAGGGCATTGTGGAGAAGCGGGTGGAGGGGCTGAGGGACAGGGCAGTGTGGAGAAGCAGGTGGAGGGGCTGAGGGACAGAGCTGTGTGGAGAAGGAGGTGTAGGGGCTGAAGGACAGGGCAGTGTTGAGAAGTGGGTGAAGGGGCTAAGGGAGAGGTCAGTGTGGAGAAGGAGGTGGAGGGATTGAGGGACAGGGCAGTGTGGAGAAGGAGGTGGAGGCCTGAGGGACAGGTGCTGTGTGGAGAAGGAGGTGGAGGGGCTGAGGGACAGGGCAGTGTGGAGAAGGTGGTGAAGGTGTGTGGGACAGGGCAGTGTGGAGAAGCAGGTGGAGGTGCTGAGGGACAGTGCAGAGTGGAAAAGGAGGTGGAAGGCTGAGGGACAGGGCAGTGTGGAGAAGGAGGTGGATGGCTGAGGCATAGGGCAGTGTGGAGAACAGGGTGGAGGGTCTGAGGGTCAGGGCAGTGTAGAGTAGGAGGTGGCCGGGCTGAGGGACAGGGCAGTGTGGAGAAGGAGGTGGATGGCTGAGGGACAGGGCAGTGTGGAGAAGCGGGTGGAGGGGCTTAGGGTGAGGGCAGTGTGGAGAATCGTGTGGAGGGCTGAGGGACAGGGCAGTGTTGAGTATTGGTGGAGGGCTAAGGGACAGGGTAGTGTGGAGAAGGAGGTGGAGGGGCTGAGCGTCAGGGCAGTTTGGAGAAGGAGGTGGAGGGCTGAGTGACAGGGCAGTGTGGAGAAGGAGGTGGAGGGCTGAGGGACTGGGTAGTGTGGAGAAGGAGGTGGAGGGCTGAGGGACAGTGCAGTTTGGAGAAGGAGGTGGAGGGCTGAGTGACAGGGCAGTGTGGTGAAGCTGGTGGAGGGGCTGAGTGACATGGTAGTGTGGCGAAGCAGGTGGAGGGCTGAGGGACAGGGCAGTGTGGAGAAGCTGGTCGAGGGGCTGAGAGACATAGTAATGTGGAGAAGCAGTTGGAGGGGATGAGGGACAGGGCAGTGTGGAGAAGCAGGTGGAGGGCTGAGGGACACAGCAGTGTGGAGAAGGAGGTGGAGGGCCGAGGGACAGGGCAGTGTGGAGAAGGAGGTGGAAGGCTGAGGGACAGGGCAGTGTGGTGAAGCTGGTGGAGGGGCTGAGTGACATGGTAGTGTGGAGAAGCAAGTGGAGGGGATGAGGGACAGGGCAGTGTGGAGAAGGAGGTGGAGGGCTGAGGGACACAGCAGTGTGGAGAAGGAGGTGGAGGGCTGAGGGACAGGTCAGTGTGGAGAAGCGGGTGGAGGGGCTGAGTGACCTGGTAGTGTGGAGAAGCTGCTGGTGGGGCTGAGGGACAGGTCAGTGTGGTCAAGAGGGTGGAGGGCTGAGGGACAGGGCAGTGTGGAGAAGGAGGAGGAGGGATGAGGGACCGGGCAGTGTGGAGAAGCGGGTGGAGGGTCTGAGGGACAGGGTAGTGTGGAGAAGGAGGTTGAGGGCTGAGGGACAGGGGAGTGTGGAGAAGCGGGTGGACGGCTGAGGGGCAGG
The DNA here is from genome assembly GCF_020740685.1 of Jaculus jaculus. NCBI lineage: Eukaryota > Metazoa > Chordata > Mammalia > Rodentia > Dipodidae > Jaculus > Jaculus jaculus. The sequence continues at coordinate 79,801,313 of NC_059110.1, read as the reverse complement.
GCTGTGTGGAGGTGTGGAGAAGGAGGTGGAGGGCTGAGGGACAGGGCAGTGTGGAGAAGCATGTGGAGGGGCGGAGTGATAGGGGCAGTGTGGAGAAGCGGTTTGAAGGTCTAAGGGACAAGGGCAGTGTGGTCAAGGAGCTGAGGGGCTTAGGGACACGGGCAGTGTGGATAAGCAGATGGAGGGCTGAGGGACAGGGCAGTGTGGAGAAGGAGGTGGAGGGCTGAGGGACATTGCAGTGTGGAGAAGGAGGTGGAGGAGCTGAGGGACAGGGCAGTTTGGAGAAGGAGGTGGAGGGCTGAGGGACATTGCAGTGTGGAGAAGGAGGTGGAGGGCTGAGGGACAGGGCAGTGTGGAGAAGGAGTTGGAGGGCTGAGGGACAGGGCGGTGTGCAGAAGCAGGTGGAGGGGGTGAGGGACAGGGCAGTGTGGAGAAGGAGGTGGAGGGCTGAGGTACAGGGCATGAGGAGAAGCTGGTGGAGGGGTGAGGGACAGGGCAGTGCGGAGAAGCGGGTGGAGTGGCTAAGGCAGAGGGCAGTGTGGAGAAGCAGGTGGATGGCTGAGGGACAGGGCAGTGTGGAGAAGCAGGTGGGCGGCTGAGGGAGAGGGCAGTGTTGAGAAGTGGGTGAGGGGGCTAAGAGAGAAGTCAGTGTGGAGAAGGAGGTGGATGGCTGAGGAACGAACAGGGTGGTGTGGAGAAGCAGGTGAGCGGCTGAGGGACAGGGCAGATTTGAGAAGTGGGTGGAGGGCTGAGGGACAGGGCAGTGTGGAGAATCATGTGGAGGGCTTAGGGACAGGACAGTGTGGAGAAGCAGGTGGAGGGCTGAGGGATAGGGCAGTGTGGAGAATCGGGTGGAGGTCTGAGGGACAAGGGAGTGTGGAGAATCATGTGGAGGGCTTAGGGACAGGACAGTGTGGAGAAGCAGGTGGAGGGGCGGAGGGATAGGGGCAGTGTGGAGAAGCGGTTTGAGGGGCTAAGGGACAGGGGCAGTGTGGATAAGCAGGTGGAGGACTGAGGGACAGGGCAGTGTGGAGAAGGAGGTGGAGCGTCTGAGGGACAGGGCAGTTTGGAGAAGGAGGTGGACGACTGAGGGCAGTGCAGTGTGGAGAAGTAGGTGGAGGGGCTGAGGGACAGGGCAGTTTGGAGAGGGAGGTGGAGGGCTGAGGGACAGGGCAGTGTGGAAAAAGAGGTGGAGGGCTGAGGGACAGTGCAGTGTGGAGAAGGAGATGGAGGGCTAAGGGACATGGCACTGTGGAGAAGTAGGTGGAGGGGCTGAGGGACAGGGCAGTGTGGAGAAGGAGGTGGAGGGCTGAGGGACAGGGCATGTGGAGAAGCTGGTGGAGGGGCTGAGGGACAAGGCAGTGTGGAGAAGCAGGTTGAGGGCTGAGGGACAGGGCAGTGTGGAGAAGCAGGTGGAGGGGCTGAGGGACAGGACAGTGTTGAGAATCGGGTGGAGGGACTGAGCGTCAGGTCACTGTGGAGATGCAGTTGCAAGGCTGAGGGACAGGGGCAGTGTGGACAAGTAGGTGGAGGGCTGAGGGACAGGGCAGTGTGGAGAAGGAGGTCGAGGGCTGAGCGACAGGGCAGTGTGGAGAAGGAGGTGGAGGGCTGAGGGACACGGCCGTGTGGAGAAGGAGGTCGAGGGCTGAGGGACAGTGCAGTGTGGAGAAGGAGGTGGAGGGGCTGAGGGACAGGGCAGTGTGGAGAAGGAGGTGGAGGGCTGAGGGACACGGCTGTGTGGAGAATCGGGTGGAGGGCTGAGGGACAGGGGCAGTCTGGAGAAGCAGGTGGAGGGGCTGAGGGACAGGGCAGTGTGGAGAAGCGGGTGGAGGGGCTGAGGGACATGGCAGTGTGGAGAAGCGGGTGGAAGGCTGAGTGACATGGTAGTGTGGAGAAGCAGGTGGAGGGGCTGAGGGACAGTGCAGTGTGGAGAAGGAGGTGGAGGGCTGAAGGACAGGGCTGTGTGGAGAAGCGGGTTGAGGCGCTGAGGGACAGGGCAGTGTGGAGAAGCGTGTGGAGGGGCTGAGGGACAGTGCAGTGTGGAGAAGGAGGTGGAGGGGTAAGGGACAGGGAAGTGTGGAGAATCGGGTGGTGGGCTAGGGACAGGACAGTGTAGAGAAGCGTGTGGAGGGGACAGGGGCAGTGTTTTGAGAAGCATGTTGAAGGCACTGAAGGCAGATTTGGTTACCATTGTTGTACACAAGTAACCAAAAACTCCCTCATTACCATCATGTTTTTGTGTGCTGAACTTACCTATCATCTTGTGCCTATCTCCTCATAGAACCCTTGAGACAGGCATTATGTCTGTCTAGTGAGGAAATCCTGTCTCTGAAACTTCATCCTTTTGTTTCGGATGCACACCTATAAAATGGCAGTCTTCTGGATATAGACTCCGTCGCACACTCCACTGCCTTCAGCCTTGCTGTGTGGCATATGTGACTGCTGTTGCACTCAAGGTGTATTTTTTCATATTTAGCAATTTGGCCCCTGACTCTAGATCTGTGCCAAGTATGTATCAGAAGAACCTTGGTAAATTATTTTCCAGATGCCCCTAAGCATTAAAGAATAGGTGTAACTCCTCCCTTCCTGGGCTGCAGCTCAGAGGCCTCAGAGAAGTTTCAATTCAGCTGAACATGCTGTTCAGTTGAAAAGTAGTGGATGACCCAGAAATGAAGGCCCCAGTAGCCAGGTCTGTGAAGGTCTAGTGCTGCTATGAAGCTTTGATCTCTCTACCTTATGTGCTGTGGCCATGGCAATGACGTCTCCATGCTAAGCGATGATGACCTCTGCCTACAGGTCCCTATAGGCCTTCTACTGACCATTGTTGTACCCATATTGGGATCAAATCCACCTTGTGACTTCTTACTGAAATGTCCAAATGGTGGTGGCACTGTTTTCAGAAATGAGCAAAATTTCTGGAAGGCATCAGAAAGCAACTTCAATTTTGCCTCTGTAAACTCATGTTGGAAGGTGACTTCCTGCTCTTGCCAAGATCTGCAGAAAGCCTCACCCTTCTCTCTCACAGTGACATCATAAAATGTCCTCTGGGCACCTTAACCTCTGGTCAGTCTCAATGTAGTAATTAGAATGTACTAACTTAGATAATATACAAAGTTCCAAACTTCATTAGAAATGTGGGTTAGAAAAGGTAGTTGGGGCGAACTTGTTTCTCTTCACAGTATCAGGTTCCTACTGCTGCTCTCTCATACATTATCATGGACTTGGTGCTGACACAAGGCAAATTTACCATCCTACAATTCTGGATTGCATATCTTCCTTGTCAAGGTTGCATTCCTGTAGGAATTTTTAAGAGAAAATCCAAATGTGTGTGTTTTTTCCAGTTTTTGGAGGCTTCTAGCATTCTGTGGCCAGTGGGCCTCAGCTCTCCGAGCTTTCATCTATTGTTTAATCTCCTCTCCAGTGAATGCTTTCTTCAATGACTATCCTAACTTCACCATATATTTGATAGCATATATAGTTTTCTGATAATCTCCCAATCCTTTTAAAAATATTTTATTTATTTATTTGAAAAAGAGAAGTGTCTGTGTGAGAGAGAGAATATGAGTGCACCAGGGCCTTTAGCCACTGTAAACAAACTCCAGACATATGTGCCATCTTTTGCCTCTGGCTTATGTGGGTCTTGGGGAATTGACCCTGGGTCCTTAGGCTTCATAGGCAAGCACCTTAACTGCTAAGCCACCTCTTCAGCCTCATTTAAATTTATTTATTTATTTATTTACTCATTTATTAGAGAGAGGGAAAAGGAGGAAGATAGAAAGAACCTTTAAAAAAATGCAGTTTTATTACCATCACAGGTTGGCCTCAAGAATTTACAATCCTGCTGCCACTGCTTCCCAAATGCTGGCCTCAAATCTTTTTCCTTAACAAGTTTTCCTCCACTTATCTCATTCTTCTGGTATGTTCTTACAAAAAGCAAGAAATCAGGGTGTATCTCCAACATTTTACTAGGCAATATCCTCAGCTAAAGCCTTCATATTCATTGCTTACAAGTTCTGCTTTCTGTATAATTGTAGATCCTAGTTTACCTTTTTCTGCTTGCATATAGCACAAATCCCTGTCCTGTGGTTTTCAATAACATGTTGCTCATTTCTTTCTGAGATCTCCCTAGAAGCACCTTTGACATTCTTTCTGCTAATAATCATTAAAAGTGATTTAGTGATTTGTTACAATGATACCTTCTCATTGCTGGGACAAAACCCCTGACCAGTAGTTTATGGAAGGAAAGGGTTTATTTTTTATTATTTTTATTAGATATGGACATATTTTGTATGTAAACAACACATGTTGGTACCATCCATTCCCTCCTCCCTGCCCCTTTTCTGAAGAGGCCTTCTTTGTTGGGGATGCAGATCAGCCCCATGGGGATTGTGGGTCATTCATTATGGGGGGAGAGGGGCAATGTCTCTGTGCAAAATGTCCCAATTTGTGGCTCTAACAGTCTCCACCCCCTCTTCCACAAAATTCCCTGAGCCATGCTAGGAGCATTTTAAGTGTACTTCAGTGATGGGCTCTGAGGAGTGTCTGGGTCTTTGGTTTGGTAGGTGTTGAGTGTCCTCAGTATCTTTCTCCATCACCCTTGTGTTGATATCAGATTCGCTAAGGAAGCAGCACTCTTGTTCATTTCCCAAATGCCTCTGTGCTTTCAGCTGGGGCTGGGGTCGAGTGCACTGGGTCATTTATCTCCTCAGGTCCAGTGGCCATCTGAAAAATAGTAGCAGATTCTCCAACAGAGAATAAAGCCAACACCAATTAAATGTGATAACCATTACTTAGTTAGAGAGAATTGAAAGGGTTCAGACCCTCTTAAAGTCTAAGGGCAGTTGGAGCTTGACAATGGAAAGCAGAATCATTATCTGGATATGATTCTGACTTGTTTCCCAATTCTGGATATGGTTTCCTTTCCACTGAGCAGATCTGTTAGCCAATCCAAGAGTAGTTGGTTACACACCATGGCTGTGTGCCACGATTTCACTTGTGTGAGCATCACTTCCAGGTTGTTTGCTTCTGAGTTGCTTAGACTTTGAGTTGCTTAGTCAGATGCTGGCCACTTTACCCTGGTAGCTCATGTAGTGCCTTCCAGCACTAGATGGGCTAGTTGTCTGGGGACTGGCTCTCCTCTAGATTCCAATCATGTTCCTCCCTGGTTCATGCCAATAGTATTTAGTGTTTTCAGAAGTAGAGTCTTACCATTAACCTCTGGTGAGTAATCAAATGCCCTGACAGAAGCCTGTCTTGTTTGTTTTGGGAGATCCAGTAGATCTCTCTGATAAACTGCTCATTGTGGATGTAGACCACATTCTGGTACAGGGAATTACAATCCAGTGCCAAAGGAAAAGGGAAATGAAAAAGAAAAAGAAGAAAGAGAAACAGGAGAAATTTTATGCATCAGCTGCGTATGGAGTCTTCAGCAATAGGGTCTTACCACTGGCCTTTGGTCTCTTACATATACAATCATGTCATCAGCGAATAGAGCTAACTTAACTTCTTCCTTTCCAAATTGTATCCCTTTTATGTCCTTCTCCTGCCTTATTGCTTGTGCTTGGACTTCCAGAACTATATTGAAAAGCAGAGGTGAGAGAGGACATGCTTGTATTGTTCCTGATCTCAATGGGAATTCCTCCAGTCTCTCTCCATTAAGTATTATTTGGGCCTTTGGAGCTTTGTATATTGCCTTTATTATATTAAGATGTGAACCGGCCATGCCGATTCTCTCCAATGTTTTGATCATGAAGTGATGTTGTATCTTGTCAAAGGCCTTTTCTGCATCTATCGAAATGATCATGTGATTTTTATGTTTAAGCTTGTTTATGTGGTGTATTACATTGACAGATTTTCATATGTTGAACCACCCTTGTGTTCCTGGGATAAATCCCACTTGGTCAAGGTGGATAATGCTTTTGATGTGTTGTTGGATTCGGTTTGCGAGAATTTTGTTGAGGATTTTTGCATCTATGTTCATTAGGGAAATAGGCCGATAGTTTTCTTTTCTTGTGGCATCTCTGCCTGGTTTTGGGATTAGGGTGATACTAGCTTCATAGAAGGAGTTGGATAGTTTTCCCTGTTCTTCAATTGTGTGGCACAGTTTTAGGAAGATTGGTTTGAGTTCTTCCATGAAGGTTTGATAAAATTCGGCTGGGAATCCATCTGGTCCTGGACTCTTCTTTTTTGGGAGGTTTTTTATTACTTTTTCAGTCTCCATTAGTGTGATGGGTTCATTGAGGTGGTTGATCTCTGAGTTTAGCTTTGGTAGATGATATGCATCCAGGAATTTATCCATCTCCTCCACATTTTCCAGTTTTGTGGAGTAGAGGTTTTTGAAATAAGTCCTGATGATTCTGCCAATTTCACTGATGTCTGTTGTGATCTCTCCTTTTTCATTTTGAATTTTGTTAATTTGGAGTCTCTCCTTTTTTTGCTTGATCAAATTGGCCAGAGGTTTGTCAATCTTGTTTATTTTTTCAAAGATCCAGCTCTTTGTTTTGTCAATTGCCTTAATTGTTTCCTTGGTTTCCAATTCATTAATTTCTGCTCTGATTTTAATTATTTCTTTCCTTCTGGAGCTCTTTGGGTTGGATTTTTCTTGTTTTTCCAATGCCTTTAGGTGGATGGTTAGGCTATTGTTTTGGGATCTTTCTGTCTTTTTTATGAAGGCATTGAGTGCTATGAATTTTCCCCTGAGGACTGCCTTCATTGTGTCCCACAAGTTTTGGTATGATGTGTTCTCATTGTCATTCAGTTCCAGGAATTTTGCAGTTTCATTTTTTATTTCATCCACTATCCATTTATTGTTTAAGAGTGTGCTATTCAGTTTCCAGTTGCCGTTGGGGCTCTTGTTGTTTTTTTTGTTGTTGATTTCTAGGAATATAGCATTATGATCTGATATCATGCAGGGAATTATGTCAATTTTCCTAAATATGTGGAGGCTATCTTTGTGACTCAGTATATGGTCTATTTTAGAGAATGTTCCATGGGCTGCTGAGAAGAATGTGTAGTCTGTGGATTTGGGATGGAAAGTTCTGTAGATGTCTGTTAGGTCTAAGTGCTCTATGGTTTTGTTGAGCTTTCTTACTTCCCTGTTGAGCTTCTGTTTGGATGATCTGTCTATTACTGATAATGGTGTGTTAAAGTCCCCAGCTATGATGGTGTTTGTGGTTATTCTGTTTTATTGTCAAGTAGGTTTTGTTTTATGAACTGCGGTGCCCGTGTGTTTGGTGCATACAGATTTATGATTGTAATATCCTCTTGGTGGATTGTTCCCTTTACGAGTAGGAAGTAGCCTTCTTTGTCTTTTTTGATTGTTTTTGGTTTGAAGTCAACTTTATCTGATATTAATATAGCGATACCTGCTTGTTTCTTATTCCCATTTGCTTGGAATATTGTTTTCCACCCTTTCACCCTGAGGAGGTTTCTGTCTTTAGTGGTAATGTGGGTTTCTTGAAGGCAGCAGATTGAGGGGTCTAATTTTTTGATCCACCCTGGTAGCCTGTGTCTCCTGATGGGTGAATTAAGGCCATTAATGTTTAGGGTGATGACTGTGAGATTTGATTTGATCCCTGTCATGTTGTGGTGGTAGAGGTGTGTTGACATTTCCATGGTTTTTAATTTTTTTTTTTTTCTATCTACTCTGGGTTTGGTTACTGTGATCTGCTTCTTGTAGGCATTTGTGTTTGGTTATTTGTTTCTTCTCTGTGGAGAATTTCCTGGAGTACTTTCTGTTGGTTTGGTTTTGTGTTCATATAATTGTCAAGCTGAGTTTTGTCATGGAAAGTTTTCCTTTCACCATCTATTATAGGGAGACTTTTGCCGGGTAGAGTAGTTTGGGTTGGAAGCTATAGTTTCTTAGAGTTTGGAGAGTCTCATTCCAGGCCCTTCTAGCTTTCAGGGTTTCCATTGAGAAGTCTGAAGTAATTCTGATGGGGTTTCCTTTGAAAGTGGTGTGCTGTTTTTCCCTAGCTGCTTTTAGGATTTTTTCCTTGGTGTCAATGTTTAGAATCTTACTGATAATATGCCCTGGGGAGTTTCTCCTTTGGTCTAATTGGTTAGGAGTTCTGTTTGCTTCTTGAATCTTGATGGCCCTTTCTTTTAAGAGATGGGGGAAGTTTTCTTCAATTATTATGTTAAATAAGTTTTCCATGCCTTTGGTCTGAAATTCTTCTCCTTCTGGTATTCCAGTGATTCTGATATTAGGATGTTTAAGTGTATCCCACAATTCTCTCATGTTCTGTTCACAGGAACTTTTGAACTTACTGAAATTTTTGGACTCTCGAACTGTTTCTTCCATCCTGTCTTCCAGATCAGAATTTCTATCTTCCACTTAGCTGACTGTATTCTTGGGAGCCTCTAGCGAGTTTTGGACTTGTTCAATTAAGTTTGCATTTTCTACTACTTTCCTATGTATCACTTCCATCGCTCTGTCCAGCTCCCTTTTCACCTCATTTTCTGATTTTCTTGGTGATTCTTGGAAATCATCCTTGCATTTCTTTATGTTTTCATTTAGTGTGGCCAGCTGATTTTTAAGGTCCTCTTTTTTTTCACTCTCCCTCAACTCTCTTACATCTCTTTGAATTCCTTCCAGGGTCTTATCACATTGCTCTAGCTTTGTGATGGTAGCATCCATATGATTATCTATCCTTTGTAGCTTTCCTGTCAGTTCTAGCAGTAGTTTGGTCAGGGTTGCATTGTTCATTGCTTCCACTTGATGTTCTGATCCTAGACACTCTTCTATGTTTTGGTTAGTTGTGATCCTTGTTGGACTGGGTGATCTGTCTGGATTTTCTTCCATTTTATTTTTCGTGTTATTTCTTTCGCGCTGTGGTCTACCCATGTCAGTGTATGGGCAGGTAGGTGGGTGGAGCAGCCTGGGATCTAGCTTAATGTGAATCCAAGGAGCCTGGGGCAGTTGTAAGCAGCCTGGGTTTTTGCTCACTCTTGCCAAAGCCGCCTACCTATAGCCTGACAGGGGCACCAAAGTTGCCTGAATTCTCACCCAGTAATGCACCTAAGCTGCCTGCCTTTGAGCTTGAAAGGGGACTGAGGTAGCAAGCCCTGAAGGTGCCTAGATTCTGGCTGGGTACACTGGGGTCTGTAAACAGTCTGTGCTCTTCCGCCTAAGGGGAATGGGTGGCGATGTACAGGTAGGGGATGGCACCTGCGCTGGCACTAGTGACTCAGTGTGGACTTATGTGGGTCTTGCTGTGGGAGTGGGCCCGCTGCACGTGCAACTGTAGTGCAGAGGCAGATGATGTGGGTACGGAATCAGGACACAGCAGAAGCTGACCGGCGGCAAGTGATGTGAGCACAGCAGCAGGGGATCTGGCAGCCACCTATTCACGGCAGGGGTGGCCCCCACAGGCCTACGAACCGAGCAACACGTTGCTGGTCTACTTGCAGCATCAGAGAACAAGGACGAGGTAGGAGGTCTCAGCTTGAGCGCAGCAGGCTGGTAGGCATGACTGGTGGGTGCCCGATCAGAGCACAGCCATGCGGGATGTGCGGAGGGTGTGTGGGCGGGTGGGCGGAAGGGGGCGCGGGGTGCGATGGTGTGTATGGAGCGAGTGGGGCACGCGGACGGGGAGGGGTCGGGGTGTGCCGGGGCACTGGGCAATCAGGGTGGGGTGTGCGGGAGGCAGCAGGGCTCAGGGGGCGCGGGGTGGGGTGCCCTGGAGGGGCGGGGGGCGTGGGGCACTCTGATCAGTCAGGGGGCGAGGGGGGTGCGCATGCGGGGGGGGTGTGCGGGGCGCGGGGGGGGTGCAGGGCACCCGGGGGGCACGGGGGGGAGCGCGGGGCACGCGGGGGGTCACAGGGTGCACAGGGGGGCGTGGGGGAGCGTGCGGGAGGCGCGGGGGGCTAGGGGCTCAGGGCACGTGGGGGGTGCGCGGGGTGCGCAGGGGGATGCAGGGTGCGCGTGGGGGGAGGGGGCGCGGGGCACATGGGGTGTGGGATGCCAAGAGACGCCGCGGGGTGCTCTGGACATGTGGGGGGGGGCGGGGCTTGCGGGAAGTGTCGAGTGGGTTGTGAGGGGCGTGGAGGGGGGACGGGGTACGCTCAGGCACGCCGGGGCGCAGGACGCGTGGGGGTGGGGCTCAGGGGGCGCAGGGTACGCCTGGGAACTCAGGGGTGCGCTCGTGACGCGCGGGGGCTCCCGGGGCGCGTGTGGCGGGGGGACGATGGGCGTGCGGGGTGGGGGCACGGGGAGGGTGGCAGGCGGCGCTTCAGGGCACACGGGGCTCAGGGCTTCGATGCTCTGGGGCACGTGGGGGTGGGGGCGCAGGGCGTGCGGGGAGGGGGGATGGCTAGGAGCGCGGGGCACTCGGGTGGGCGCGGGGGGCGCAGGACGCTGTGGGACGCCGCGGGGTGCTCTGGACTCGCAGGGGGGGAGGGGGCGGGTCACGCGGGGGAGAGGTCAAGGGGGTCGTGGGTCACGCAGGGGGTGTGGAGCACACTGAGGTAAGATGGAGTGTGGGATGCTGCGGGACGCCATGGGGCACTCTGGATGTGCGGCGGGGGTGGGGCGCACGGGTGGGGGCAGCTCAAGGAGTGCGGGGGTGGGGCGCGGGGGTCTCTGGGCACGCGGGCGGCATGGGGCACATCTGGGTGCCCGGGCGCCGGACGCTGCGGGGCGCTTGGAGCGCACCTGCCGCGTGTGGTTAGGGAGCGTTGGGCGCGGGGGGGGTGCGCGGGGGAGGTGCGCGGGGGTGGGGCTTGAGGTGTGTGGAGGTGGGGCGTGGGGCGCGGGGGGGGGGGTGGGGAATGTGGGGTGGCGGGGCACGCCTGGGCTCCCGGTGCGCGGGGCGCTTGGCTTGCGCCTGCCGTGTGTGGATAGGGAGTGTGGGGCGCGTGGGGGGTGGGGCGGGGGGGGTGGGTGGGGCGGGGGGGGTGGGGCGGGCGGGGGGGGTGGGGCGGGCGGGGGGGGGTGGGGCGGGCGGGGGGGGTGGGGCGGGGCGGGGGGGGTGGGGCGGGGCGGGCGGGGGGGGCGGGGCGGGCGGGGGGGGCGGGGGGGGCGGGGGGGGGCGGGGCGGGCGGGTGGGGCGGGCGGGGGGGGCTGTCTTGAGGCACGCGGGTGGGGCGCGGGGGTCTGGGGCGCGTGGGGGGCTCGGGGGCGCGGGATAGGCCTGGGTGCCCGGGCACGGGAAGCCTTGGTTCGCTGGGGCTGCGCCTGCCACGTGTGGATAAGGAGTGTGGGGAGCGCTGGGGGGGAGGGGCACGCTGGGGGGGGTGGGGCGCGTGGGGTTTGGTGCGCACAGGGCGCCGGGCCACTGGGGCGCAGGCCACGCCCGATGCGGCGATTCAAGGCGGGTGGGGTGGCGGGGCGTGGGTGGCGGGGGTGTGTGCTTCCCTCTTTTACCCCAATCTGTGCCCTCCCTCTTCAAAAAGTTCCTAATTTCCCTTAAATACTTGCCTTTTTTCTCCCTTGTTTGTAGTGCAGCTAGGCGGTCGCCATCTTGACCAGAAGTCTCTGAATCTGTCGGGTTTTTTTTTAATTTTTAATTTATTTATTTGAGAGCGACAGACACAGAGAGAAAGACAGATAGAGGGAGAGAGAGAGAATGGGTGCACCAGGGCTTCCAGCCTCTGCAAACGAACTCCAGATGCATGCACCCCCTTGTGCATCTGGCTAACTTGGGACCTGGGGAACCGAGCCTGGAACCAGGGTCCTTAGGCTTCACAGGCAAGCTCTTAACCGCTAAGCCATCTCTCCAGCCCGGGTTTTTTTTTTTTTTTTCCAAGGTAGGGTCTCACTCTGGTTCAGGCTGACCTGGAATTAACTATGTAGTCTCAGGGTGGCCTCGAACTCACAGTGATCCTCCTACCTCTGGCTCTAGAGTTCTGGGATTAAAGGTGTGCTCCATCATGCCTGGCCGATGCTAGTATTTTTATTGGTATTGTGTTAAATCTGTACATTGCTTTTGGTAGAATTACCATTTTCACAATATTAATTCTACCTATCCAGGAGCATGGGAGGTCTTTCCATCTTCTCAAGTCCTCCTCAATTTCTTTCTTGAGTGTTTTTGTTTTCATTATATAGTTCTTTCACATCCTTGGTTAGTATTATTCCAAGGTATTTAATTTTTCTTGCTACTGAAAACGGGACAGCCTTATTGATTTCTTTCTCTGTATATTTGTCACTTGCATAGAAAAGCTACTGATTTTTGTGCATCGGTTTTGTATCCTGCCATTTTGGTGAAGGAATTTATCACCTTTAGAAGTTTTGAGATAGAGACTTTCCGGTCACTTATATATAGAATCATGACATCTGCAAATAGAGCTAACTTGACTTTGTCCTGTCTAGTTTGAATACAAAAGGGTTTAATTTGCTTTATAGTTTTTTTAAAGATATTTTAAGAAACATTAGATTTTTAATTTTTTTTCATTTATTTTTATTTATTTATTTGAGAGCAAAAGGCTGAGAGAGAAAGAGGCTGATAGACAGAGAGAGAGAGAGAGCGAATGGGCACGCCAGGGCCTCCAGCCACTGCAAATGAACTCCAGACATGTGCACCCCCTTGTGCATCTGGCTAACATGGGGCCTGGGGAATCAAGCCTCGAACTGGGATCCTTAGGCTTCACAGGCAAGCGCCTAACCACTAAGCCATCTCTCCAGCACTGCTTTATAGTTTTGATGGGAAGTTTCATCATGGCAGGGAAAGTGTGGCAGACCTAAGCAGAAAGCCTGAGGCATAGCTCCACGTCAGTGGGAAGGAAGTAGTCTAAGTCGAAGGTCTGGAGATGGGCTATATTAACCCAACACTCACCCCAGCAACATAACCTCTTCCACCAAGGCTTCACCTTTCAAAGGCCCCACAACTTCCCCAAATTTTCACCACCTGGAGACCAAATATTCAAAATGCATCATCATATTGAGGACATTTCCTTCAACCCACCACACTCAGTCCCTGACCCCAATGTACTCCTGATCATTTCATAATGAAAAATGCATTCCATCCAACTTTAAAAGTCCCCATAGTCTTTACCAGTCTCAACACTGCTCAACAGTCCAAAGTCTCATCTGAGACTCAGGACAGTCTCTTAACTGTGAGCCCTGTAAAGCCAAAACTCAATTTATTTTCTTCCAATACATGATGACACAGAGTAAATGTTCTTCTCCAAAAGGGAAGAATGAGGACATAGCAAGGAAGAACTGGACTAGTACAAGAAGAAAAACCAGCAGGGGAAACAAAACCCTGCAGCTCTGTGTCTGGTACCTGGGATTGTGATGAAATCCTCTGGGTTCCAGATGACTTGGACAACTCCACTCCTCCAGCTCATCTGCTTGTTTCCTGGGCAGATTCCACCCCAAGCCATCAGAATTTCTTAGTGGCCTTTCATAGTCCTGGCATCTTCATCACTCAGGGGTCTCCACTATAGCCCACAGTCCAACTTCACAGTTCCAAGGTTTCCTTGCAGGGACTTCAATTCTGATTTCACAGTATCCAGCCTCAGTGGCCCCTGGAACCATGGCTGAACTCCTTGACCCTACTTCTTTCATGTGTAATACTCCTGAAACTATATCTCCTTCTGCTCTATATCTTCCTCCACCAAGCATACCGATTCTTTACTTCTAAATTCGAATTTGCTCAAGTTCTCAGGATACAGGCAGAATGTAGTCAGAATATCACACGAACTGCCTTTATCCTAGTTCCTGAAAAAAAAATCTTTCTCTTCTCTCTGAAACCTCATAAGCCAACCCCCACAATCTACATTTCTCTGAAGCGGTCCTCAGAGTGATCCATCAAGATGTGCTCCCCAGGGGCTGGAAAAATAGTTTAGAGGTTAAGTGCTTGCCTGTGAAGCCTAAGGACCCCGGTTTGAGTCTCTATTCCCCAGGACCCATGTAAGCCTGATGCACAAGGGGGCGCACATGTCTGGATTTTGTTTGCAGTGGCTGAGGGTCCTGGCGTGCCCATTCTCTCTCTCTCTCTCTCTCTCTCTCTCTCTCTCTCTCTCTCTTTCCCTCTTTCTCTCTCTGTCTGTCTCTCTCAAATAAATAAATAAAACAAAAAATATTTAAAAGATGTGATCCCCAGCACTTCAAGGCCTCTTCAGTCCAAAATTCCATTTTTTTTCCATGTTTCTCCTACAAACCAGTTACAAAAGACTGAAATCAACATGGTCAAGCTGTTCACCCCAATGCCCCTACTCTCACCAACACTTTTTTTTGTGACAGTTACCTTCTTGTTGCTGAGTAAACCACCTGACCAATAGCACCTTATGTCAGGAAAGGGTTTATTTTGGCTGACAGTTTCAAGAAGTTTGACCATTGTGGAGAAAGCAAGAAAAGAACAAATAGCACAGGGCATCACGTCTTGTCACAGCAGCTAAAGCTAGCAAAGGGGCTGGAGTATCAAGTCTCAAGTCCCGCTCCTGGTGACACACCACCTCCAGGCTCCACCTACTAAAGGCCTTGCATCCTTCCCAAATTGCTGCCATCTTGGGATCAAGTATGAGGCATAATCACAAACACATGAGGCTTAAGCCACCACAGATATCAATTTTCATATCCTACTACCTATTTTCTTCTGGAACCAGTTTTCTCCTAACAGCGTGTTCAAGGCAATCTTGACTATTTCTATCCTGTCTTTCAGTATTCTGCTATACTCTGCCCTTTTTTTGTTGTTTTGAGGTAGGATCTTGCTCTAACCCACATCAACATTCTTGGGCATTATAGAAGCATTCCATTTGCAGGCACTGGTAAATCTGTTTTAGTCAACATTCAACCAGTGTAAGAAAACCAATATGAGGGCTGGAGAGATGGCTTAGCAGTTAAGGCACTTGCCTGCCAAGCCTAAGGACCCAGGTTCAATTCTCCAAGTCCCACATAAACCAGATGCATGTGGTAGCACATGTGTCTGGAGTTTGTTTGCCATGGCTAGAGACCCTGGTGCACCCATTCTCATTCTCTCTCTCTCTCTCTCTCCCTCTGGCTGTCTCTAACAAATAAAAAGAGGAAAAAACAGAAAACCAATATGAAACATGCTTTGAGAGATTTGTTGCATAGAACTGGCTCATGTAATTGTATGGGCTGGCTAGGCAAGTCCAACATCTGCAGGACCGCCTATTAGAAGAGGAAATGTGGAACTTGCAGGCATGAATACAAGTTGCTATATGCCGGCAGAATTTCTTCTTTAGGGAAAAGTTTGAGCTTTTCCTCTTAAGGCTTTCAACTAATTGGACCAGGAAATTATCTAGAATAATCCCCCTTACTAAAAGTTAACTGATCAAAGACTTTAACCATATCTACAAGATACCTTCATAATATCATGCATATTAGCATTTCAGGAACTGGGTTCACTAGCCTAGCCACTTTGACAAATACAAGTGACCATTTCACTGCTATACTCTCCTTTCCCCATGTCACTAGCTAATGAGGAACCTCAGTGAGGATGAAAGGTGTCAACTGGGATAAGAAAATAAGTGAGACAGCAGAAGCGATCAATTATTTCCCCTGGCATCAGCTGCAGATTGTAGCTAACCTTTCACTCCCTAGTGCTTCTGAGATTTTAGACTTCTGGCACCAACAACATTTTTGTATCCTGCTATGTAACAAATGGTTCTAAGGCTCATTGGCTTAAAACCAGAATTTATTCTAATGGGCATGGGGCTACAGGCAGACTGTGCCTGGTTGGTGGGTCTGTTTGAAGGTGTGGATCTGGACTGCAACAGCTACAGCTTGTGGGTTTGGTTTATAGTCTCTCCCTGCTCATTCTGTGGTCCAGACCCAGGTCTCAATAGCTGCCCAGGCATATTCTTGTCATGGGGAACACTGTAATACAAGTGGGTAAGCTAACCAAGGTACATGAATATTTATAACCCCACCCTGCCTATTCTTTGCCTCCTGTCCAGGAATATCCTTTCAGCCAAAGAAAGTCATTGGCCCAGCTCAAAGTTGAGGGGCATGTGAGGCAACTTTGCTACCTTGAGGCCATAGCCAGTCATATTATAAAGAAATGAAGCTGAAGCATTAAGATTTTTTTTTAATTATTTTTTGAGATAGAGTCTTGCTGTAGTCCAGGCTGATCTGGAATTAGTCTCATCAGACTGGCCTCAAACTCACAGAAGTCCTCATATCTCAGCCTCCTGAGTGCTGGGATTAAAGTGTGCACCACCACTCCAAGGAGAGAGAGGGAGGGGGGAATATTGGTATATCAGGGCTTCCAGCCACTGCAAACAAACCCCAGAGACATGTGCCACTGGCTTTACATGAGCACTGGGGAAACATACTCGGGTCGTTAGGTTTTATGGGCAAGCACCATAACCACTGAGCAATCTCTCCAGCCCAGGGTCTATTCTTTAATATGTTGCCGTAATCTCGTTTCCCTTTATATATCCACCCTCTGTGGGCAATCTGTGACCTTTTCTTTGGCCTCTGATTTCCAGGAGTGTCCTTGCTTACACAGATGCCTTCAGGAGTGCTATTGCCTCTCCATGCAGCTGTCTTGGAGATAGTTCTCCCAACACCACTCTGAACCATCCTTCTTCAGCTCTGAACAGTGAGACCACTGGCTACTTCAGTCAAACTTAGACTCTTTAGACTCATTCCCAAGTTAAAAGCTAAGAATCCATGTCTTCTAAGACCCATGGGGATATGTAGTAAGCAAATTTAAGGCCCTCTTTCACTAACAGATCCCATGCCCATCTCTATCCCAAGAGGTGCCCTGGGTCTCCATGCCTGGCTGGAGTTCTATTTATGCAAGAAGAATCAGTTGCCAAGTTTAGGGTAATTGGGATTTTTTTTTTGGCCCTCCAGTCATAGTCATTTTTCCCTTTCTCAGTCAAGCATGCTCCCTGTGCTGCCTGCTTTTTACTCAACACCCCATTTGCGTTTGGAGTCGAGACATTTCCTGTCAGGTCCGCTGTGCTCCACTGAGCTGGGTGTTGTCTGAGCTGCTCATTAAGATACCCTATTATCTCAGATTCTCTTCACTTACTCAGGATAGTTTATTTTCTTCCACAAGGGCCAGACTGTGGGCTTTCTCAAGCCTTAAACCCAGAGGAACTGGCCACAAGGGAACTAAAAGATTAGGGCAAAATGTCCTGAATGGTGAGTGGATATATGGTTTATACCAAGTCCCACAAAGGATCACTTTGGACAATCACAGGGTGAATGTGAATGCTGATTACATCTGCAGGTGCCAGCCACACGAAATGAAGTGTAACTATATAATGTTAGGCAAATTTAAAGGATTGTTATTTCTACTGGGCCAAATCACTACTTCCTAGCATAGGAGGATAACCTCTTAAGTTCAAATCCAAATTGCCTGTTTTATGCTTCTGTGAATCTAAGTACAAACCAGAAAAGCTATTGGTTGAGAAGGTGAGTCCTGAGGTCAGCCATCTGCTCCTCTTTACTGTTCTCTGCCATTAAGCCCCCTCCCCTCTGAATCACAGTGTAGCATGGCCCAGCTGGGGAGTCACATGTTTCATCTGTGACAGGAGAAAAGAGGGCTCATGTGGGCATCCTAACCTGCATCTGATGTCAGAAAGTTCCATGGCACAGCAGGGTATGCTGAACTCACAGGTGGCATGCTGGTAATGGCCTCACCTTGCCGTGACTGGTCTCCACATCCTTTAAGGCCCACAAGGAGTAAATCCTCTTTGAGGGCTTGATGCAAATGGATGCCAGTGTGGCTGAATACCTTTTCACCCATTTGCTGTGTCACTTGTCACATGGGATTACAGTGAACTCTTAGCTCTTTCTGCTTCTGAGCTGTGAGTGACTCTGGGCCTGGCTCTGATCCATCCCTAGGTCCCCTGACACACAGCAGAAGCCTGGAAAATTCTAGAAAAAATACTGGAGACAGAGGATAAGGAAGAAAAACACCTCTTTCCTACATAGCATCCAAATAGCCTGGAGTTTCAGGTGAGGATGGAATGTGGTCTTGTCACAGCATTCCATGGAGGTGCCAGGTGGTAATTAACTTCTGGAGATGGCTTTGTTACAGAACTCTGTGGAGATGCCTCAACGTAATTAACTGGACACTGTTTTCCTGGGTCTGTGTGCTGGAACTTCTGCCTAACTCATCATAGCTCTGTTCATCTGGTGGCAAAACAAAGGCCCAGCAAAGCCCACTGAGAGCTGGTCAGTACCAGATGGGCAATCTGGTGACTGTATGAAAGTGTCTAGCAGAAAAGAACTGTCCAGCCATCCCAATGATGAACTGACTTTTTCCCAAAGGTTAGAAGTCCATTCCAAAGGCCATCTAGAGTGTATGCTTCTGCCCTAAGGGAGATGGGCTTTGGGGTCATGGAAGGTGATATCAAGCAACCACAGTATGACTCCGGAAACAGTAAAGCTTCATCATGGTAAAAGCTGAAAGCTGACATGTATCTGGGTGGAAGTGATATGAAGAGAACGTGCTAGGACTGGTGAGCTGGGTTAATAAACCTCAGGGTATGCCCCTAATACACCTTCTCCAGAAAGTCTCCATCATAAACTGCCACCAGCTGGGGCATGCACTCTGGCCATATCCAAGGTGGTGCCTAAGTTCATGTTCACATGGGTGATTGTTTGACTTGGACCTCAAGTAGTGCCTTGTGGGGAACAGAGAGTGAATGTCTCTTGCTCATCTTTGCCCAGCACAGTACCAACAGCAGACTGACTGCTTATTAAATGTCTGTTGATTGGTTGAATGAGTTTGCAAATGAATGAATTATCGAGACTCACTCAGGAAAGCTTGCTAAGCATATAAAATCCATCTCCTGCCCAACTTCAAGTTTCTAATTCTGGATCTAAGAAGGGGACCTAAGAATCTGCATTTTGTTCTTGTCCTCCCTCTCCTCAGCCTCCTCTTTTTCCCTTCTTTCCTCCCTCCTTCTATTTTGTATTAGTTACTTTCTTATTGCTGTAATATGGGGACAAGGAAAAGAGGGTACCAACATATGATGTATCCGTACAAAACATGTTGTAATAATAATAATAATAACAACAACAATAATAATAAGTGACAAAAATAAATAAAAATATGTGAGAAGCAATTTAAGGGAGAAAGGGTTCAATCTGGCTTACAGTTCAAAGGGACATGGTCAGTCATGGCAGGGAAGGCACAGCAGCAGGCACTGGATGCAGGGTGGGTCACACTCAGTCCCCAGTGAGGAAGCAGAGCGTAGTGAATGTCAGTGCTCAACTAGCACCCTCCTTTGTCCTCAGTCCAGGACTCCAGCAATGGGATGGTGCCACCTGCAGTTCAAGTAGCTCTTCCCACCTCAAGATTTGCATCCTAGATGACTCAAGATCCAGTCAAATTGACAATCAAGATTAACCATCATGCTCACTTCTTCCTCCTCTTCTTCTTCCCCTTCCCATTATTCCTCCTCCTCCTGCTTGGCTGGGGACTGAGCACAAGCACTTATGCATGCTAGGAAAGTCCTCTACCACTGAGTTATACCCAAGCTCTTGCCATTTTTTTTTTTTTTGAGACATGTCTCTTCTACTTCCTCTTTCTGAGTGCTGGGATGATTGGTATACACACCATACCCTTGAAACTCTGTCTTTAAGCAAGTATGTAGCATTCTGCTGATCGGCTGCCTCCCCTGAAACTGCCCTTTGTGAGGGCTGGAAATGGAGAAGTGAACTTTACTCATTGGCAGGGCAGGGGAGTTGGTGTTTTGTAGTGCAGGTAATGGAGAACACTGGATGCCTTTGACAAGGGGTTGAGAAGCCACCTGGAGCGACCCAATGACTGTGCATGTCTCCTGGCCTAGTGATGTCCCCTCCCCTTTTAGGGTCAACAAGACTGATTTTGAATGAGAGAGATTCATGACAGACATCTGGGCACTGCAGCTGTGGCAGGCCGGCTTGCCTTCAGCTCTTTGCTGCCTCTCTGACAGCAGGCAGGCCATTAGGGGCTCCCTGGCCTTCCATGGTGGTTGTTAGCACATTTAAGCC
This sequence comes from Jaculus jaculus, assembly GCF_020740685.1. Classification (NCBI taxonomy): domain Eukaryota; kingdom Metazoa; phylum Chordata; class Mammalia; order Rodentia; family Dipodidae; genus Jaculus; species Jaculus jaculus. The sequence continues at coordinate 79,781,410 of NC_059110.1, read as the reverse complement.
TTTGTAGGAGGCTCTCCTCTGTGTAATTGGGCCTTCACTCTGCTGCACTTCCTGGCCACAGTGCTTGTTAGCTGTCAGACATGACTGTAAATTTGTGGAATGGCCAGCGAGCCTCATTTTTTTTAATAGGCTGAGAAAAAACCCTATGGAAGAACCATAGTAGCACACTAACACTAACACTAACAGAAACTAGCATGTGACGTATCGTGGGGGAGGAGAGAGGACTTAGGATCCAACTTGGGAATTGGACAAAGTGTTTGATTTATCTCCTAGGGCTCGCATTGGTATGTGTTCACAGAACATCTGTGTTTAAGGCTATGAAGCTGGTTTAGCCTCAAACCCAGCTACACCAGGGAAACAGTAACAGCTCCTTCTAGTTCCAGGCCTTCCTCTTTAGACAGTGGGTTTTTTTTTTTTTTTTGTTTCTTTTTTCAGAAGGATTATATGAGCAGTTTGTCAGCACAAAGTGGCTAATCTCACTGAAAGGAAGCTAGTGACATTGCAGAACTAGAATTCAGGTTCCCTGCTGCCCTGTCGAGGAAGCCTGTGCATCCACAAAACTGGCTGGTTTTCAGTGGGGACTCTGTGGCATTCTGTACCTAGCTGGTTCCTAGGTCTTGGACTTCTGAAAAGAACCTGAGGGATTTTTTTCCCTCATGTTTCTTTTCCTGCTTACCATTGAAAGCCAGTCTAGGTTTTACAAAGCTTCTTCTGACCAGGGACAGTGGTAAAAAGTCTAGCTGAGGGAATAAAATGAATCTTTGCAAAAAGAGAATAGTAAGGGAATGGAAGAGGATGGAGAGATGGGAGATTCTGTATTCTCGAGTTTGGCAGTGGCCTTACTTATGACAGAGGGAAGACAGATGGACAGAGCAGGACCAGGTGTGGTGATGGCAGATGACACACAGGTCTCAGGAAGGGGCAGGTGCACTAGAGAGCACATATTCTAACCAAGCCTTGCTTGCACAGAGAATTCCTTCTCTGTGTGCCACTGCCCACATCTTAGCTCCACACTGTCCCCTGCTGTATTCTGTGCTTGGCCCTGGAGGCTGACCCATAAGGAGGATACCACCCAGAGGTTCCTTGCTGAACAGCCAGCACATGAGTTTGGCTGGTGAGGCACCAAAAGAGAAAGCTTGTGGTTCTTTCCAGTGACTCCAGCTCTCACTGAGTTCGTCACCTGATTTCCTCCCTCCACCTTCTAGGTCGATGGGTAGAAATGCCTTCCCGCTGTGGCCAGGCTTGTGGCACCTCATCACTCCCACCCCCAGTGCTGGGAGAAGTACCTTCATTTGGTTTGGGTCTCTTTCTTTGTACCACCTCACTTGGATTCTGTGTCCTGTTAGGACCTGACTGACAGCTTCTGTCTCCTGGGCCCTGACATCATGCACAAGGCTTTGTTCTTCTGATGGTGACTTGCTTTGATCTCAGGAAAGTTCTTGGGGTATTGAAGGAACGGTGTCGAGGTTGTGCAGGAAGGAAGCTTATCTGGGAGCTTGGAGGGAGAAGCTGGGCACCAGGTCTCAGGACTGGGCTCCACCAGATCCTCAGGAGGGAGATGTGTGGTACCCACCCTCTTCATGGACCTGGTTGTCATAAACTAAAGATCTGTTTTCTGAGGAAGGACAGTGGAAGACCAAAGCCTCTGGTGGGAAAGGTAAATTTTGCTTTTGCAATTCCAGAATGGCCTTCCTTCCTTCCTTCCTTTCTTTCTTTCTTCCTTTCTTTCTTTTTTTTGAGGTAGGGTCTCACTTGAGCTCAGGCTGACCTGAAATTTACTATGTAGTTGCAGGGTGGCCTTGAACTCACGGCAATCCTCCTACCTCTGCCTCTTGAGTGCTGGGATTAAAAGTGTGCACCAGGGGCTGGAGAGATGGCTTAGCGGTTAAGCGCTTGCCTGTGAAGCCTAAGGACCCCGGTTCGAGGCTCGGCTCCCCAGGTCCCACGTTAGCCAGATGCACAAGGGGGCGCACGTGTCTGGAGTTCGTTTGCAGAGGCTGGAAGCCCTGGCGCGCCCATTCTCTCTCTCTCCCTCTATCTGTCTTTCTCTCTGTGTCTGTCGCTCTCAAATAAATAAATAAAAATTAAAAAAAAAAGTGTGCACCACCACGCACACCTTTAGAATGGCATTTCTGATGAGAAAATCAGAGGCTGCTTAAATAATTTTTCTTGGAGGCTAGAAGCACAGTTAACGCTGTAATTGAGCTTGGTCAGGAGGGCTGTTGGGGAGCAGACTCACCTGCCCTGGATAAAAATTCTAGGGAAGGGCTTATATGGAGGCTAAGGAAGTCATGATTCAGAACAATCTTTGGGTCCAAGGAGTGGCAAGTGTGAGATTTAGTGTCATGTGCTTGGGGGAAATGAAGCTAGGATTGAAAGGAAACATAATTTTCTCACTTTTCTGCCACACAACCCTCTTCCCCCCAGAGCTCGCATGGCTGGTGCTGGGGACCAGGATATCACAGAAGCCACAGACTCTGGAAGTTCCCTTGGAAGACTTTGACCAGGAGCTGACAGGTGATAAGTTTGGCCCAACTGGACTGAAGTTTACAAAAGAAGTCCCTCTGCACCTTTCGTGTGTGTCTTGAACATATCATCAACAATATTCAAGGGAATTCCTTGTTTGCCTCCATACAATTCAGATTTTATTATTTAAAATCCCTTCTCTGTTCTTAAGTTACTAATTGTTTTCTCTGTCTGAATATCTGTCTGAAACAATGAGAAGAGACTGGTTGGGCTAGATGCCATCAAATTTAGGATGGTCATTGCTTCACAGAATGAGTTCTATTTGTCAAATTGAGGGCTGTGATGTTTTCTGTTGATTGGCAACTTAACAGGACCTAGAATCACCTCGGAAGTGAGCCTTTGGGCATGCCTGTGATATGGATTAAATTAATTGAGGAGGGAAGACCTATTTCAGCTTCATTCAACACCATTTCGTGGGCTAGGGTCCTGGACTGGATAAAAAGGTGAGAACACTAACATTCATCATTCTGCTTCCTCACAGTGGACTGAATGTGACCGGCTGCATCACAGTCCTGTGCTATGCCTTCACTGCCATGATGAACTGTAACCTCAACCTATTAACCAGCACAAACTCTTTCCTTCCTTAAATTGCTTCTGGACAAGTATTTAGTCACAACAGTAAATAAATAAATAGTAACTAATACAGGAGCAAAATAGATTCCTGTAAACTGATTACTAGTTCTCCATTGAGTTCTATTATTAAGTCCGGAGAGAGGCATGGTATCATGAGGATTTAATGACTGTTCCTATGCAGATATAAAGAGATGCAACAGTGCAATGACTGTGGGGCCCTAAAACTTTTCCATAGGCAGAATTCTCTGATCCTGTGGTCTCTGAGCACACTGGTGGTCTACTTACAGTCCTCTTACTCTGACCAGTATATCACAACATGCTCCCTCCACTACAGATACAATCTACACCTCACAGTGGAGTACACTTCATCGATGAAAACAAAGAGGATCATTTAGGGAAGGACAATGTCAGGTATTAACCCCTTGCCCCGATGGTCACTGATTTCTGTACTGTGGTGGTCCTTTCTCATGTGAGGACACTTGCCATGTCTCATCTGAGAAGTGTCTTCACAGCACAACTGTTAGGATACATAGGAATCACCTTCAAAGTACTGTTATCAAGTCACATCACATTCTTTTTCTCTAATAATTCAACACATGCCTTTTGAATGACTCATATTACGTGTGGGGATATAATATAGGACAACAAAGACATCTATCCTCAGAGAATTTGCATTCTGAAGACACAGACAAGAAATGAATAGGTATATAAGATAATGGCAGGCAATAAGTGGAATGATGAAAAGCAGAGCAAGAGTAACAGGAATTATTGGTGTTTTAAATGCAGTGGTCAGAGGAGTCACATGGGAGGGGAAGACATTTGAGTAGGGATCATGAAGCAGGCTAGGAAAGTCTATGAGTGAACACTTTGGGCAAGGGGGATAGCAAGGGCAGAGCACCTGCAGTGGAAATCTGTATGTATGAAGAATGCAAGGATGCTTGTGAATGCAAAGGTGTGGGCAAAGCGCAGAGTGAGAAGAAATAAATTTAGGGGGACTACATCTCTTTCCTGTCCTGTGACACTTGGCTATTTGATTAAACTCTCACAATTAGCATTTTCTTTCCTTCTTCTGGAAATTTCTTGATTCCTCCTTGGCAGGTTTTGGAGACTTACTCAGGGCACATGTAAGGTCTAATAAGGCTGGGCTGTAACACCACCTTTCACCAGAAGGTGCGCTAGTGTACCCAACACCTAGGTTGCTCTAGTTGCCCCCATTTCAAATCCACAGTACATTTCTGTACTGTGGTATGATGTATGTAGACCAAGGATCAGGTACTGTGGAGGTTTCTGGTGGAGTGTAAGTTCAAGGTTATAATGGAGTGGCTCAGAGGATGCCCAACTTCTGGCCGTGGTGAAGCAGAACGGACCAAAGCTCACTTGTCTTTGGCTCTGCTTTTGAAAATTCTGTGGGCTCTTGTCCCTCAATCTGCTTCTTTTCTCAGCCTAAGCTTCAGACCACCTCCTAATCTAGCGAAGACCCTTCTGAAACTACAGCTATGTGACTTTTTTTTTTTTGAGGTCACCTTGAACAAAGGAAACTTGTGTAGTGGAAAATAACAGCCCTTCCCATCTACTCACATCATACCTAGGAACCTTCCTATGTCTATATACCTATCACTGTATCCTATGATTTCCCCCCAGCCAATCTACATCTCTTGCAGTCTCACCAGAGCTCTCAGAACTGGATATTATTAACCCTAGCATCTAGTCAAGGATACTGAAGGCCAGAGAGGCAAGTTACCTCAAGGGTTATGCCGGTTCCTACACTATTGCCTCTCACCTTTAGGCCTGCCTTTCAGATTCTGCTCTGCTACGCAGAGGCATTTTCACCTTGGGGGATTTCCTCTTGGATTTTGCCATGAGGGGACACCAGAGAGACACTGGAAGGAGGAGCAAGGGGAAAGAGGTATTCTCTGGCATGTTCAAAGTTGTCTGGCAAGAGATCCCAATCTCTTGGGACCTATGTGGCTTTTATGCTGTGATCACCCCCTAGTCCATCTGCTACAGGTATCAAATGTCTACTGGGTTGGTTCTCAGAGCATCTGTGATCCTCTCTAAAAGATTGTGAAGTGGGGGTCTCCTTTCCTTCTGTGACTGCTGGAAAGTACTACCAATTCACTTGTTTTCTTAATTTGTGAAACCTCGCCTGAGAAGATCTCCTCAGAAACACCCTCCTCATTACAATGTTAAATTAAAATTTAGTAGACAAGGCACATAGCAGAATAAACTTTCAATTAAATTATACACACTGTGATGGTGGAGGGAAACCAAGAGAACTTGCAGGCATCTTTGCTGCGAATGTCTTTGAGATTTAATTTTACTATGACATCTCCTTGGAATTACAGTGCTAATTGATCACATTGTGTCTGTCTGTTATTTAAACTTTCAATAAAACGGAGATTAATGGAAGGTGTAATCCTCCCGGGCAGAACAAATATTCCCATTGCTCATGTCAGGTACAGAATGGAAACACTCTGCTAACAGCTTCCTGCATTCAATCTGAGAACATGAAGTTAATCATGAAAAATGCAGTGATTCTTTAATTGCTTGAGTGATTTTTTTTTCTGTTGGTCCCATTTCTCACACAAAATAACTGCCCTTATCACAGTGGAGTGAAGATTGGCCAAGAGAGGCAGAACCAGGCTTCAGTGCCTGAGGCTCTGAGAAGGACTGGCCAGGGTGGCTGGTGCCTGCATCCAGAGGCACGGTCCACCATATTGATTGAGAGCTGGTGTGCCTATCAGATGTGATTAGAGCTAGGAAGGGTCAAAAATCTCAGCTTTTGACATGTAAGAGTCAAGGGCACTCCCATACAAGTAGCAATACTGGCAAGAGGTAGGGGTGAGCTATGGGGAAAGGGGCTTGTGCTTGCTTCAGGCTCCCAGAGGGGTTAACATGCTGAATTGAAAAGCTATCTGAGTTGGGAATGGTGGCACAAGCCTTTAATCCCAGCACTCGGGAGGCAGAGGTAGGAGGACTGCCATGAGTTCAAGGCCACCCTGAGACTACCATAGTGAATTTCGGGTCAGCCTGGACTATAGTGAAACCCTACCTCAAAAAGAGAGAGAGAGAAGCTATCTAATACCTGGTGACCTTGGACAAGTTACATTGACTTGCCATGCCCCAGTTTAGTCTGATGAACTTGGAAATGACAATACGTGTCACTGTCTCCAAGAGTGTCCTGACTTATTAGGATGGGGTCTGACCCCTCCTACTGCCATGCAAGCCTTAGCTATTAACATTCTTATGCTCCACGGGCACTTGTGTCTTTTCCATGGCATCTCTGCCACATTCAACAACCCTGGAACACGTGTTGTGGAATTAGCTCTTAGGGTCTCCATTCTCATATCTGCCACCAGCCAGTCACTGTGTCTGCAAGTCTCAGTTTCCTTCATTATAAGTGAAAGGTAGTAATATCTGCCTGCTGGGTTATTGTAAGGATGAAATACATGTATTTCATATGTGAAGAACAGGCAATCAGGGGAGCTATGATGGCTGTGATCATCATTTCCCTCCAGGCTTTGTTGGAATCCATCCAGCTCCCTTCCTTCTTAACTAGCCTAATCCACAGCTGACTGACACAGGAACTTGCTCATGGCAGTGGGAGCAGGTGGTGGAGGAGACTGTTCACAACATGACTGATCAGGAGTAGAAGTGAGGAAGGAAGCAGTTTGGGATATTTTAGTTCTCTGGTGACATGCTCTCTCTAGTGAAGTTCCACCTTCTAAAGTTTTTACAACCTTCACAAAGAGCACCATCATCTGCGGATTACTCACTCAAAACACGAGTCTAAATCCATCTTTAATGTCCCTATTCTGCCACAACCACACTATAGGATGATAAGAGGGACATGCTGTGGTGGTGGCCATTCCATTTGGAAATCACATTTGCAGATCGAGAGTGGCACATAAATTCAACTAAGCCAAAGTCTCCAACACTTGGAATTTGCCCAGTGAATAGATTGCCTGGTATTGTGTCAGGAGCTCAACCAGGCTATTTAGCATGGCTATCTGTAGGGTTGGGTGGGATACAGCCATGCAAACATGGAAGCCTTTTCACCAGAAACCAAGGTTGAAAAAATTCTATCACATATGGCATAAGTGGACCTGGCAATGAGTAACACCTCTGACACACTAAACTTTGGAGAACCTACCTTAACTCCTTTACAGAATGGAGCCAGTATAAGTGATGGTGTGTGGGGAAAAGTTAGCAGATGGCTCTCTGAAGGCAGGTGGGGGTGCTCTAATGTGCAATGTTTGCCACTTTTGTGGTGTAAATGTTCCTACTATGGTCAGTTATAAGTTACTAATGGTTTAGTAATCAGCTTAGGAGGTGGCTGTAAATTTAACAATTGGCAACAACAGTGCAACTAGAATAGGTAAATTAATTAATTAAAAGTGAACAGCTTAGTATGACAGGAAGATATTGCAAATTAGTACAGACTTTCTTTTAATCTCAAAGCATAATATCCCCTCCATTTCTATGACCATTATGTCTATGTTGCCTCAAAGGAGGCATAAGGATGGTGGGAAGGAAAGTGTTATGGAATCTCTTCCTGGCTTTTATGTTCCAAACGAATGCTATTAGGCAGAACAGAGAGCTCTTTTGCACATTCAGACACAAATGCTTAAGAGCAAGAGGTTGAGAGGTGCAGCCACCATCTGGTCTCTGGAACAGAAAAACTTCCAAATGCTCAGGGAGGAGCCCACAAAAGCTCCAGGGAGTGAAGGCTGAGTCTAGCTGCCCCCAAGTCCTGGCAGTGCAGCCTTTTTCATATCTTCTAGGGAGAGCCCTGTGGAAGCAGCATGACCCAAGGAAAGACTATGGGCTCTGGGAGCAGGGACCACCATTCTCCAGGGTAGAGGGAAGAGACTCCAAGCATGCCTAGGAAAATTAGTTATAGGTGGATAAGGACGCAGGCTATTTGCAGGAATGCCTGTCCTGTACTTAGGGTACTGATTAGCTCAACATTCCTGGGTTTGCAGACAAGCCAGAAAAAGAGAGAGACCTGAAAGGGCTATGAATGGGAGTGAGGCACCTGTGAGGGACAGAGAGGATGGTGGAATAGCAGGGGGTGCTCTGTGGATGGACCACATTGATGCTTCCAACTGCTTTAGAACTGTCTGTACAGGAATGTGATTATGATCCAAGAGAGGAGAGTAGGCCTCCAACCTGACTGCCCGGTTTATGTCATCCTGGAAGAATACAAAGGGGAAATAAGAAAAAATCACAAAGAAATTAAGTTATCTATATTTTATAGGCCTTAACTTTTGGACTGTGATTAAAATTCCAAACCTTTATGTTACATGAGGGATCAATAAAATTCTTCTGGAGGGGTTGGAGAGATGGCTCAGCAGTTAAGGCACTTGCCTGCAAAACCTAACTGCCTGGGTTCAATTTCCCAATACCCACGTAAAGCCAGATGCACAAAACGGCGCACGCATCTGCAGTTTAAGTGGCTAGAGGCCCTGGAGCTCCCTTTCCCTCTCACACTCTCCTTGCAAATAAATAAATTAAAAAAAAAATTCTTCTGGAAAAGACAAAAGCATACCTTTTATCTTAGGCATTGAGAGACATAAAAAGATACATCCCCCTCCTCTTTGTTTGTGCCCAACTTTACCTTCTTCTTCTTCTATTTCAAAAATGCAAAAAGGCCAAGCATAATGGTATATACCTATAATTCCAGTAGTTGGGAGGTAGAGGCAGGAGGATCAGGACTACAAGGTCATTAGGAACTACAGAGCAAATTTAAGGTCAACCTAGACCACATAAGACCCTGTGTCACAAAAAAATAAAGAAAAGAACAAAGAAAGAGAGACAGAAAGGAAGGAAGGAAGGAAGGAAGGAAGGAAGGAAGGAAGGAAGGAAGGAAGGAAGGAAAGAAGGAAGACAGGAAGGGAGAAAGGAAGGAAGGAAGGAAGGAAGGAGGAAGGAAGGAAGGAAGGAAGGAAGGAAGGAAGGAAGGAAGGAAGGAAGAAAGAAAGAGAAAAAAATGTTAAAAATATTTGTAGCTCATGTATTTATTTCATGCAAGACCATTTGTGTCCCAAAATGTGTGAGAAGCAGCATCCTTCAAAGGAGAAAGGCCCCTTAATGTGTGTCCTTCTCCGCTGCTCCAGCCCACTGAGATGCTGTTTCTATGACGCTTTCCCTTGGCAACTCTGTTGGATTTCACCAAGCCAGGGACGTTCTGCTGGTATAGATTCAGTAAGCACAAAATGCATTAGCTTACCAGGAGGAGGAAAACACTCTTTCTCTGGCCCAAGGCCACAAATGAACTTCGAATCTGGCTGTAGAATTAATTCTACATTTTTTTTCAGTGACAGGGATGGAACCTAGAGCCTTACACATGCTAGGTAAGCATTTTACCACTGAGCCCCATCCCTAGTTCCCGGCTGTAGGATGAATTCTTAACATGGCTGAAAATCTACCGCTCCTTCCATCTTTGGTCAAAACAAGTATATCTTCCCTTCACTGCTAGAGGAACAAGTCTCCACATCCCCACTTATTAACTCAGCATCCTCCCTGACTGCTCCTGCCTTTGAAGGACCATCTTCTGGGATGCAGAAGCCCTGATAATTCATGACAGGGCTCATCTGTAGATGACTTTGCCTAAGTGAATCCAGGTAACTGGGATCACAAACTTCACTGGGAAAATAGCCTGCCCATGGAGTTCCTTTGTCAATTTTCTAAATTCTGGTTTCTGTTTTTGTTTTTTTGGTTTTTTTTTTTGTTTTGTTTTTGTTTTTGAGGTAGGGACTTGCTATAGCCCAGGCTAATCTGGAATTCACTATATCAGGCTGCTGTAACTCACATCAATTCTCCTACCTTGGCCTCCTGAGTGCTCAGATTAAAGGCATGTACCACTATGCTCAGCAATTTTCTAAATTCTTGATTTAATATTGAAAGATAGCCCATGGGCCAAAATAAGAGACAAAAAAATCACAAAGGAGGAGCTGCCCTGTTGGTGTGGAGTTCATGTGAGACCCTGTGGGCCTCAGCACACCATTGCACAGTGTCTCTAACAGAATTTGCCATGCTGAGTAATAAACCTGCTGCTCTGTGGCATCGATATTGGGACAGCTCCAGGCAGGTCTGCCCTGGACAGTCAGGGCTCAATTCTGAAGGTGTTGGTCTCCCAAGTCTTAAGTGAAATGTGGAGTTGAGGATGCCTGGGCTACCATCACAGGGTTATCATGGGGCAGTTGTATGAAGTTATAGGCTGAACCCTATTCCTGGTTGCCTGATCCACCCACAGGAGAAAAAACCTTGAGTCATTCTTCAAGCCCTAGTGAGCCCTATCTGTATATCACATTTCAGGTGTGTGGGAGCACAGGTGCTTCTGAGTGTCCATGTTCTGTGCTTTGAATAGGACTCAGAACCAGTTGGTTCCCCCGTGTGAGGAGAAGGGACAGGTCAGAAGCACAGTCTTTGTATATACAAGATCATGTATTGTAAGGAAGCTGAGGAATTTTCCTCTCACATGGGGAGATCAGAGAGGATGTCTCTATTTCATTTGTAGGACATTGTCTGTCAAAGAAGGAAATGAGGAGGAAAGGCTAACTGTTTTGAAACCATAAAATTCCAGGGAACTGAAGAGATTCTTAATCTGTCCACAGGCAACTGTCAACCCCTCAGCCCATGTGGTCTCCATGGAGCCCCATTTCCAAATCTTCAGCAACATGGTTAGCCAGGTGCCCTGGAGGACTTTCAGTGACATTGGGCCAGGCTGTACAGAATGAAGACCTGCTGAGTGTTTGAGGCTGTGGCCAGATTACTGGGTCAGAGAAGGCCTGTTGAGAACTTAAGTGAATTAATATATCTGACATGGGGTGGGACGCTGTTTATTCATAGCTTCTGCAGACACAGGGACTGCCAAGTTCTGGAATGCACTAGAGGAGGCCTCAGTGATGTTAGATGGATCCATGTGCCTTTGACTCTCTATTGACCCAAACTCCTTCCAACCTCTGCATGCAATTTCAAGGTTCTTCATGACCTTGCAGATGTATCCTCCTTAGATATGTGCTTCACTGCCTCCTAGATTACTCTGCTGATAAGATTCTCCCCCAAGTGAGTGTCTGAGAATTTTCAACATGCCATTGCCTGCTTAAAGGTATTTGATGAATCACAGGCATATGTAGAGTAAGTCCCATCTCTTAGTTTTGTTCTCTGTCTTGCCCAGCACACACTCACCACACACACACACACACACACACACACACACACACACACACACACTCCAGACATCAACATAGAAATTCCCTCTGCCTGGCACACCCTGGAGTATCACTCTCCTAGGCCATCTGGTAAGCCCCTGCTTCCCTATTATCAGTGATATTCTCTAGGCAACATGAATATGGTTCAGGTCTTTTCACATGTTCTTCTCTTTCTCTGGAGTCAGCATCCTCTTTCTTTTCTGGCTTATGCACCTCCCACACTTACTAATTATTTGGTAAACATTATCCTTGGGTCTGAAGAGATGTCCTAACAGTTAAAGATGCTTACTTGAACAGCCTGATAGCCTGGGTTTAATTCCCCAGTACCCATGTAAAGCCAGATGCACAAAATGGCATATGCAGCTAGAATTTATTTGCAGTGACAAGAGGCCCTGGCCTTCCAAAACTCACTACTCACTGACTGTCTGTCTCAGTATCCTCACAAATACGTTTTAAAAAATTAAAATAATTATCCTTGCTCAGTCCTCCCCTGCTGACATGCCATTACCTTGCTGATTTTGTCTGACTCCTCCAAGTTGCCTTTTTCCTAGGTCATATTAAATGCTAGGTACACCTCCAAAATAGAAACTTCAAAAATTTCAAAACTAACTTGACTGATTTTTCCTTCTTTGTTACCAGGAACAAATGCACTTTTCCCAGCATTCTCTTCTTGGTAACAATGGCAACACTTAAATACAGTATCACAAGAACTTTGTTTCCTTCAGTATTTGGAGTAGGGCAATATCGTAATCTCCCCAAGATTGCAGCTGGCTAAACCATGGCACATCTTTATGATAGACTGGTATGCAGAAACTAAAAAGCATTGGTAAATTAGTACTGTAATATATTATGAAGTGTAACAATTTCTCAAGCAAGCTGAGTTATATAATCTTTTCTTTAAAAATAAAATAAAATTTCTAACCTCTATGTTGATGTGTTTGCACATGATGGAGAAAAGTATGCAAGAGTACCCAGCAGAATGTCAACACCAGTAACCTTGGGTGTGGAGTGCAACACTGATGGACATAGAAAATTTACTGACTTTCCCTTATGCATTTCTGTACTGTTTAGTTTATTGCAATAAGCATGGATTTCTCAAGTAACTAGAAAAATACAATAAAGAGGATATATTTGCCACTAATATAAAATCTTAAGTTCTCATATGGGGGCAGGATATGCTTCTGTATGCTGTATGTGCCAAAGGCAACTACTCTCCAATATGTAGAATATGTAGAAAAATTCCATGCACTATTTTATAGTTTGCATTTGTCACTTAAATGTAAGGGAACTTCATATTCAATAGTAGTAGTAGTGTGTATGAGAACTTACTCCTCTGTGCTCTTTCTTGAACTTTTAGGTTTCTGTCAATTTAGTAGGTGAAAATGTTTGCAAATTTAAATTATGAGTGACACTGACATATGGATAAGCCATATGTATTTGTTTTACTCTGTCGATGGCTTTGTTGTGTCCTTTGCTGATTTTTTCTATTTGTTTGTAAATACTGGTTCATTTCATCTATGCTGTCAAATTGATGAGTAGCCTGCAGTTTGTAGTATTTTTGTATCGTACTTTTATATTTATACTTATTTATGAGAGAAAGAAAGAGAGAGAATGGGTATACCAGGGACTGTAGTCACTGCAAATGAACTCCAGACACATGTGTAACCATGTGCAACTGGCTTACATGGGTTCTGAGGAGTAAAGCCTGGGTCCTTAGACTTCACAGGTTAAGTGCCTTAACTACAGACCATCTCCCCAGCTCCTGTATCATTCTTTTGATGCCTGCCTCAATTTGTATTCTTTTTTTTTTTGAGTTAATATTGTTAGTAATTAATCAACTTTATTTTTTCAAAGACTCATTTTTTTTTTGTTTTATTGTTTTTCCATTTTAAATCCATTGATTTTTGTTGCTCTATTTATTAGTTCCTACTTTCTCCTTGACATGAGTTTATTTTGCTATTCTTTACCTTAGTTCTTGAAGTGTAAACTTAGATTATCAATCTAAGACTCTTTCTATTTTCTAATGCATGTATTTAGACTCATGCATTTCTTTGTCAGCACTTCTTAAGCTGTGTCCACAAAATTTGCTACATTTTAATTTTATCTTGTTGAATATATTTTTTGGTTTTCCTCAAGACAGCCTCTTTAGCTCAGCCATGGGTTCTTTAGAAGTGCATTGTTTAGTTTCCTTGTGTTCAGAGATTTTCCCACTATTTTTATTTTATTGATTCTAGTTTGATTCCATTTTAGTCAGAAAGCACACTCTGTATGATTTCTGTTCCTTTAAATTTATTGAGGTTTGCTTTATAACCCAGCATATGATCTACCTTGGTGTGTGTGTGTTCTGTGGGCATTTGAAAGGAATGTATATTTTATTGGTTTTGAGTGGAATGTCTGTAAACGCTGACTAGTTTTGTTGGTTGATGTGTTGAGTTATTCTGTATGCTTGCTGACTTTCTGTTGGGTTTCTGTATCCATTGTTGAGATGGATTTGAGCCTTCAAATGCAGCTGCATACTTTATTATTTCATTTCGTTATTTTTGCTTCACACATTTTGTGGCTCTCATGTACGGTGTTGCAACATTTAAAAATGACTCTTTTGTCATCATGTAATGCCCTTCTCTGTTTCTCACACAATGTTTTTCCTAAAGTCTATTTTATCTGCTATTAATATAAATACCACTATCTCCTAGTACTTACATCATTATGTTTTTTAAAAATTTTTTATGTATTTGAGAGTGACAGACAGAGAACGAGGCAGAGAGGGGGGCGGAGAATGGGCACGCCAGGGCCTCCAGCCACTGCAAATGAACTCCAGATGTGTGCTCCCCCTTGTGCATCTGGCTAACGTGGGTCCTGGGGAATTGAGCCTTGAACCAGGGTCCTTAGGCTTCACAGACAAGCGCTTAACCGCTAAGCCATCTCTCCAGCCCTATGTCATTATGTTTGAAGTTAGTTTTTAAAAAATATTTTTTGGGGGGAGGGTAAAGCAGATAGGGTGACTAGTCACTGCAAACGAACTCCAGATACATGCCCCACCATGTGCATATGGCTTATGTGGGTACTGGTGAATCAAATCTGAGTCCTTAGGCCTGAGGCTTCACAGGCAACTGATTTAACCACTAATCAATCTCTCCAGCTCTGAAGTTATCTTCTTATAGTCAACATACAGTTGGCTCATGTTCTAAACTCAGTTTTACCAATCTGTCTTCTATTTGGTATTTAGAACATTCCCACTTAATGTAGTTACTGGTATGCTGAGGCTTAAATCTGTAATTTTCTTGTTTTTAATTCACTCTGTTTGTTTTATTTTATGTCTTTTCACATGAACTTTCATTTGTTTACAGTATTTCAGAAGGACATTTTCAGTAGGTTGACAAATTCTTTGAACATTTTCCATGTGCTCTGCTCTAGTATCTATCCATGGCCTTTGATTCCAAGCCTCCCCTCATGGGAATTCCTTTTTCTTGTAGGTAAGGTGTTGTTTCTATCAAGATCCTGGTTTTATTTACTTTTCAAAGTTGAACTTTAGTGTATCTTGGATGGATTTCTTTGGATTATGTTGACTCGGTAGGTTTATGTCTTTTGCCAAATTTGGGGAGTTCCTGGCTATATTTAGAGTCCTTTTCAAGCCTTATCATCCTGTTCCTATTCTTCTGCTATAATAATGTCATGAACATTAGATATTTTTAGACCTTTTGTCATAGTTGTACATGTCCTGAGGTTCCATTAATTTTTTCAGTCTTTTTAAAATCTCTATTTTTCAGTTGTAGAATTTGTATGGTTCTATATTTAAGTCCACTGATTCTTTTTTGAGCTCGGCCATTGAGTCCTTCATATTTATTGCTTTTTATTGGTTTTTCAAAGCAGGGTCTCACTCTAACCCAGGCTGACCTGGAATTCACTATGTAATCTCAGGATGGCCTCGAACTCACAGCGATCCTCCTAACTCTGCCACCCAAGTGCTGGAATTAAAGGCATGCATCACCATGGCCAGCTCTATATTTTTTTTATTCTAAATGTTCCATCTGATTATATTTCATATCTTCTTCCTTGAAACATCACTTTTTGTTGAAACTACTTTTTTTTTTTTTTTTTGTATTGAGATAGGGTCCTGGGAAATTGAACCTGGGTCCTTTGGCTTTGCAGGCAAGCACCTTAAGCACCAAGTTCATCTCTCCAGCCCCATCTTGCATTTTGATTAACCTTCCTTCTACCCTTGCTTTACTCAGACCCTTCCCCAGACCCTACTTAGGCCATTTCCTCCTCAGTAATCTGTTCCTCTACTTACATATCCATAATACCCTCCTCTTAAGTCTTCCTCTCATCTCCCTCCATTATAGCCATTTCTAGCTTCTTGACCTCTATAGACTTTTACTCCAACTCACATACAAATCTGAACATTTGTAGCTAGGATCCACATATAAGCAAAAATATGTGCTGTTTGACTTTCTGAGCCTGGGTTACTTCATTTAGTATAGTCCTTTCCCTATCCATTTCCCTCACTATGTAGTCTCAGGGTGGCCTCAAACTCTTATGATCCTCCTACCTCTGCCTCCCAAGTGCTGGGATTAAAGGTGTGTGCCACTACACCCAGCTCCAGAGCCTTTTTTTCTTTTGTTTTTTGAGGTAGGGTTTTACTCTAGTCCAGGCTGACCTGGAATTCATTCTGTAGTCTCATGGTGGCCTTGAATTCACAATGATCCTCCTACCTCCACCTCCCAAGTGCTGGAATTGAAGGCATGTACCACCACACCTGGTTCCATAGCCTTTGTTTGTTTGTTTGTTTTGAGGTAGGGTCTCACTCTAGCTCAGGCTGACCTGGAATTCACTATGCAGCCTTAGGATAGCCTTGAACTCACAGCAAACCTCCTACCTTTGCCTCCTGAGTGCTGGGATTAAAAGTGTGTGCCAACATGCCCAGCTGAAACTATTTTTGTTTTCACTTTTTAGTTGCTTCTTGTAATACTTTTCTGACAGTGATTAAAAACCTGTCAGATATTTCTAGTCTGTCTACTATATCAATGTTGCCACATGTGTTAGTTTCCTAGCATTGCTAAAACATGGGTACATACCAGGTAGCTAGCAGCAGAAATTCTTTCACAGCTCTGAAGGGTGGAAATCTGCAGCGGAGATGTCAGGGTTGGCTCCTCCCAAGGCTGAAGGAGAGCCTTGCCGTGCCTCTCAAGTGGCTGCTGGTGGCAGTTGGCCATCCTTGGCACTGTCATATATGCTTTACTCCAATGTTTACCTGTCTTCACATGACATTCTCTGTGTATTACTCTCTATGTCTCATTTTTATGGGACAACCAGTCACATGATTACTCCAATCTGATCTAATAATGACTAAATATATCTGTAAAGAGCCAACTTCCACATTCTATGATAGTACTAGGGGCTGGGGTTTCAACATGTCTGTTGGAAGGAACACAACACACAAGATCATTTATGAATCATCTTCATTCAGTTTTGTATCTTCCTTCTTCTTGGAATGATTTTTATATTTTGAAGCCTAGACTACTTGGACTGCATAATCAATATATTTTATCATGCTTGTGGAATCTGAGAAGTCCAAGATCAAAGGGTCAGTATTTGAAAAGGACCTTTATATGGAGGGAGCAAAGAAGAAAAGGAGAGAGAGAGAAAGGAGGACCAAACTTCTCATTTTACATGATTCATGTGATGATAACGTTAATGCATACACTACATACCCAAAACCTCTCATTAGGCCCACCTCCCAACACATTGGCAACTAAGTTTTCAACACATTTTTGAAGGACACATTCACACCATATCTGAAATTTTGATCTTATTTATGCTTTCGATTTTATGTGGATTCCTTTGATCCCACTTGATCAGGGAAGGGGGATTCATCCTAGCTACTTAGCTATGTGAGGGTAGAATTCCAGGTCCCATGCTTGGCTCCATGGACACTGGAATTGGGGGCCTCTCTCCATTTCTGGTAGTGGGTAGGATTTCTCATTTACCACTAGGCTTTCACTGACATCTTCTCATCCGCTCATGTTTGGCGAGCCTCATGCAGCTTCTGAGGACACCACAGTAGTGTGTCCTTGTTACTTGTAGTGGTGGTGGCTCTCTTCTAGATTGCATTTAACAGCATCCCACTGGGGAGGAGACCCTCTGGCTGGTGGGGGTGACATATAAGCTCTCCATTTAGCCTTTGATGACATACATCGATTGGAAGCCAACATATCTTTATGTCATATTTTTTGCTGAGCAAAGAAATTATTACCAGTAAGTTTTGTTTTTTTTGATCTTGCCAACCTGTCTCTTTCTGGCACTTCACCTTGAGGAAGCAGGCCATTTGGAGCTGTTTTGGTCTACCTCATTGGTGTTTAGGTGCCCAGTTTGTTTGGCTCTAAGCCTGCCACAAATGAGGCAAAGGATAACCCAGGACCTTACCACTAGGCTGCTCCATGGATTCTTTTCTTCTAGGTTTTTTTAAAAAATTTTTAGAGAGAGTGTGAGTGAGTGTGCTTGGGGATGGAGGGAGGAAAAGAGAATTGGCAGCTCCAGGGCCTCAGCCACTAAAATCAAACTCCAGCCACTTGTGCCACCTAGCGGGCATGTGCCACCTTGAGTTTGCCTCACCTTTGGGGATCTGGCTAACATGAGCTATGGAGAGGAGAACATGGGTCCTTAGGCTTCCCAGAAGAGTGCCCTAATCACTAAGCCATCTCCGCAGCCCAGTTTGTTTGAGGAAGGATCTCCCTCTAGCCCCCAGGCTGACCTGGAATTTACTCTGTAATCTTAGGGTGGCCTTGAACTCATGACAATCCTCCTACCTTTGCTTCCAAAGTGCTGGGATTAAAGGTGTAAGCCACCACACCCCACTGTTCCATGGATTTTTGAAGTGTCAGGTCAGTTTGTCTTCTCTTCATCTCTCAATGTCATCTTCTCTTCTTCTGTTTTTTGTTTGTTTGTTTGTTTGTCAAGGTAAGGTCTTGTTCTAGCCCAAGCTGACCTTTAATTAGTCTCAAGTTGGCCTAGAACACACAGTGATCCTACTACCTCAGCCTGCCGAATGCTGGTATTAAAAGTGTATGTACCCATGTCTTCTTATGACTACATTTTTTGGGTATTTTTACCACCATGCCCAGCAATTTTAATTTTTCTTTATTTATTTGAGAGAGATAGGGAGAGAATGGGTGTGCCAGGGCCACTAGCCACTGCAAATTAACTCCAGATGCATGCGCCACCTTGTGCATCTGGCTTACGTGAGTCTTAGGGAGTCAAACCTGGCTCCTTTGGCTTTGTAGGAAAGTGCATCAACTGTTAAGCCATCCCTTCAGCCCCTTTTTTGTATTTTTTTTTTATGAAGTAAGGTATCGCTGTAGCCTAGGCTGACCGGGAAGTCACTCTGTAATCCCAGGCTGGTCTCAAACTCACAGTGATCCTCCTATCTCCGCCTCCTGAGTGCTGGAATTAAAGGCATGGCCTACCACACCCAGCTTACTTTGTAATATAATGCCCAGGCATTCAGTGTGCTTAGCAGGAGGAATAAGCAAAAGAACATATCCTTCATCTCCCTGAAAGCAGAAGTCCTCCAGTAGATGTTTTGGTGATCTATTATTATAGTAAATTATGTTCGTATTTTTGCTGGTGTTGAACATTCCTTGTATCATTAGAATAAATCTTAGGTGAACATGCCAAAGTTTTTTTAATGCACAATTAAATATAATTTGCTAGTATTTTATTTAGAATCGCTGCATCTATATTCATAAGTGAACTGGTTTATAGATTCTTGGTGTATGCGTGTACAAGTGTGCACACAGAATTTGTGTGCTGTCATTTTCTGGACTTTACTTCTCTGAGTGATGGAAGAGGTGCTCTGTAATTTCCTAACCTATGGAACAGCTTAAACAATATGGGATGCATCCAGAATGAATATATCATAGGCATTCCCTAGAAAGTCTTTGAACTTGGCTTTTCTTTTAATTGATGAGGGGGGACTGGTATGCCAGAAGTTCAGCCACGGCAAACAAAGTCCAGATGTGTGCGCCGCGTGTGCACATGCGTCACCTTGTGCATCTGGCTTGTGTGGGTTCTGGGGAGTCAGACCTGAGTCCTTAGGCTTCCCAGGAAGTGCCTTGACTACTAGCCATGTCTTGAGCCCTTGACCCTGATTTAAGACAATTAGTTTCTTTTTTACCTTCCCTGATCATCTCAGATTCTTTCTTAACCTTCACTTATATTTGAAGTATTTGTTTTCTAAGAAAATCATTATTTCACATTTATTGGCAACATTGTAATCAGCATTCTTCAGCAACTTTAGATCTCTTTGCAGCTCTAGTCAGTTTTTAAAAAATATTAAGTATTCATGTTTCTTTTTTTATTCTTTACAGTCTTCCTAGTAGCTTGTACATTTTATTAGAATTTTCAAATAATTAGTTTTTAGTTTGTTCAGTTCTATAGATTTTTAGAAATGAATTCTTGTTTGCTTTAACCACAAAGATAAATCTTTCATTCTACCTTTAAAAACATCCCATAGTTTATTATCTAGATTACTTAAGCAAAAGCTCGGTCTATTTATTTCCATTCTCTCTTTTTAAATAACAACAATATTTTGGATGATTAGTTTTCCTCTGAATTGGGCTTTGTTTCTCCCCCATGGGATTGCATACACTATGCTTCTTATGTCGTAAGTTTTAAATACTCTTAGTTGGACAGTTCTAAAGTTTTTGTGAGTAGGTTTGTTGTATATTATTGTTAAATATTTCTACTTTTAGCAAATTTTAGCCAGAGAATCTACTCATCCATGTTCTACATGTCCTATATTTTTAGAACTTGTTTAAGTTTGCTTTATGGTCACATCCTAGCCAGTATTTATAAATATATATATATTGTTTTTAAGTAATGAAATTCTATACATGTCGGTTGAATCCTATTTACCAATTATAACTAAGTTCTGTCTCCTTATGGGTGTAATGGGTGAGACAGTTATAAGAAAGATATGTTAATGTATTCACCTATATTACTCTCTCCTCATTTCTCTGAAAGTTTTTTCTCTACATTTTAACTTCTTACTACTTGGAAGTGGCTGTTAACTTTAATCAATACCCTTCCTCCTTCTTTTCCATTGCAGCTATAAGGTAATTTTTTTTTCATTTTTTTATAAGGTGATTTTTATTTTTGCTTTCCTTCTGTTATTTTAATGTAGCTTGTCAGGAAGTGGAGGTATGTATGTGTAGCTGTTACCTCCTCATTTCTAGAACAAAGCACTGGACCAGAAGCAGCTCAAGAGAGGAAAGAGTTTACTTCAGGCTTCAAGGGGAAGTTTCATCATAGTGGGGAAAGCATGGCACTGGCAGGAAGCTGGCTCACCTCTAGTCACATATCTGGGTGGAAGTAGTCTAAACACTGGGCTTGGAGCTGGGCTAATAAATTTCAAGGCTCACAACCAGTACACACCTCCTCCTGCAAGGCTCTACCTCCCAAGTTGTCACCAGTTAAGCAAGTATGAAGATTAATCACAAACACATGAGGCTATGGGGGACATTTCCCATTCAAACTACCACAGGATGCATGCTCTGCCAACCATCTTGAATTTGAATCACTCTCTTTTTCAAATTATATACACTTCAACTTCATCTTTCAGGTTTCTTCACAAGGAGACTGAGTGTTGCAGCTGTTTTCTACAAAAGGCTCCGAGAGTCCTCTGTCTGTGATTATGTACTGAGAAAGTTTGAGGGTGGCCTTTGTACGGAAAAGTATAAAATTGGTGTCATAAAATGTCATTTCCATCTAAGACTATAAAAACATTACCTATAGTTATTTCCAGATTTCCAGATTTTTTCCTATCTATATAATATGTCCTCTACCTACATGTCCTTCATATGTATACAGGCCAGACCATGTTACTGTCTTGCTCAGTAGCATATATAACTCCCTAATACCTGCAGAGAAAAGTCTAGAACCCTTGGCAGAACATCCATAGCTCTTACTTTCCTGGCTCTCCTTTGAATTTCACCTCTCATATTCCATTTCTCTACCCCCGTGGAGTCTTGAGACACCTCCCATCCCTTGCAGTCCATTTGTTCTCTGTAGGTCTCAGTGCAACTGACTATTTCATTCCTTGCCAGAATTTTGGTATTCCCCACTCCCCCATCTGCAGGTTGACACCCTACTCATCGTTCAGGGCTAGATTACACATTGGTTTAGCTCTGACACCTTGCAGGACTGGGGACTAGATGTACCCTCTTCAGTGCCTTCTGTTATATTTCTATGACACGGATCAGTGTCCAGCTTCTACTGGAGATAGGAGTGTGTGTGTGCACGTGCACACAGGTGCACACTTGCTGGCCTATGAGCTGCTGTGGAAGACAGGGGTGGGCTCAACTCTATCTCCTCAGAGCTTCCAAGAGTCTACCACATAGGAAATGCTGGAAAATATGTGGCTAAATGGCATTGGATTCTTGGACAGAGGAGGGCAGCAGAAGCTAGCAGGGGCTAAGAATATAGGGGTTTGGAAGTATTCTAGTTCTGAGCTCCAAGTAAGAACAGCATTTTTGTTAGAACATTTAATGACATTTTATTTATTAATTTGTAAGGACAGAGAGAGAGACAGCATGCACAACCAGAGCCTCCAGCTGCTGCAAATGAACTCTAGATGCATGCACCACTTTGTGCATCTGGCTCTACATTGGTACTGGGGAATTGAACCTGGGTTGTTAGGCTTTACAGGCAAATGCCTTAATCGTTGAGCCATCTCTTCTGCCAAGAGGTTTCTTTTTGACTCAAATAAGTGGGTCTTGAAATAGAAAATAGTTCCAGACAGGCGTTCCTTCTAACCTGTGAAGGAAGGAGGCCTAGTCCAGTAGAAAGCACAATTCTGAGGGTGGGGTATGACAAGAGGGACACTGGCAGCCCACAGGTCTGCAGAGCAAGTGGGCTGCATTAGAATCAATTTCTATCAATTAAGGTTGATAAGTTTCATCTAATTTAGAAAGTATAGGTAGCCAAAGGAAGATCTGATCACAAAGTGGTGTACTTACAGAACCTGGGCCCCTCAAACATGATTTTTACTCTGAGGATTTCTACCAATAAATGAATGCACACATGTTATCTTAAGGTACTTTTGACTAGCTAAGCTTTGCTCTTCTGTAGAATAAAGCTAGTGTTATGCTTCTACTTCAAAGGTTTTGGTGGAAGCCAAGGGCAGCAAAACATGCAAGGCATTTAGCATGGGTCTCTCTGCACACATAGTAAGCACTGGGTAGATGTGAGTCATGGCTGTGATTCTCTTGCTCACTGATGAGTGAGGCTGCTGTGGCCATGGGGGTCCTGTGGCCCTGGCAGCTGAGGGGCAGAGCTGGTGCAGATAGTAGCTACTTAGAATTCCTTCAGCAGCCCAGTTTGTTGATGCAGTGTTAAATTAAGGCCCATTAATTCATTGTGAAAACAAGCTTTTAGAAGGGCCTGGAATTTGCAGCATCTCCTCCTGAATTAATGCTGCGTGGCACCACTTTATTTTAAAAATAGTAAATGCTGGCTTGCTGGTGGAGAAACCCATGTTGTGTTGGCAGGGCAGCTGCTCAGGATGGTTGCTGGGGCCACCTTCGCCCTGGCTAAAGGCCCCAAGGATTTTTCTGGCATCGACTCGCCCCGAGGCCAGCACCCCCAGTATTCATCGTGGATGTGAAGTGGGCACAAATGTAGCAGGGTAGTGGACAGGTGGTGAAGACAAGGCCCACAAGCCATCTGGGTCAGAGAACACGTGCAGCCCTGGGAAGGCAAATGGTGGTGCAGGGAGATGGAGGAGAGGGTCAAGAGAGTCTGCCACAGGGGCATGAGCTGCCCTTGACTGTCTAGTCAGAGGTCTATTTGGAATAGGAGCAGGTGCCTTGAATTCACCTCTCATTAGCCCGTGCTTCGCTGCTGCTGAATCTTGAAGCTCAGGCATGGCCCCGCTGAGATCTACCTGAACCTAAACCACTGAGTGAGTGAGAATGTGATCTGCTAACTGGAGGAGTCATTTGACAATTAACAAGAGATGCTGCAAGACCACAGTTCCAGAAAGCTGCCTCCTGTGACTTATAAAAACTCAATTTGAGTCACATATTGTTATAGCTAAAAGTGACATGGAAGTCCTTTTGTAGAATTCATTTTTATTTGTATCTAAGTTACACATATACATAATTCAAGGAGCTCAGTGAGTTTTATGACACTAGAAATTAGCAGTCCTCCCTTTTGTCCATTCCCTGAGTAAACAACTTTCAACTCTTTAACCTGTTCTTAGTAGTTACCTCTCAACTGTAAACAGGCTAGTAGCCATTTCTTTGTTTTCCCATTTGGGGCAAACCTACTGGTTGCCTGTTGTGAATGACAAGACTTTAGCCCTTTGACTTCCTCCATTACCCTCTGTTGCAGTCAGCTCTGTGTTACTGGGACAGACATCTCACCAGACACAGTTTATAGGAGGAAGGGGTGTGTTACAAGCTTACAGATCCAGGGGAAACTCCTTCGATGGCAAAAGAAGCTGCTTACTTCCATAGATCCAAGAAGAGGGAAACGCTGCAGCAAGCAAGCAGCACCAGCAAACATGGACCCCCAGAGCTCAAATTGCTCTCTTCACACCTCTGGGTTAGAATTCAGATCTCCTCCCAAACATACCGTAGGGCTGGAGTTCAGGATCTGCCTCTTCTGCCTCCTACAGTGACATCTCCTCCAGCCAGGAAGCTGGAGACCCAAGTTACCAGTTTAATTTCAATGAAACACCGGAGTCACATTCAGACTACCATAGCCTCTTTCTTTTCTTCTCAACAGATTGTAATGACTGTGATCTGGAATGTGCCTAAAGGTCCACATGTTTAAGGCCTGGTCCCCTATGTATGCTGTTGGGAGGCAGTAGACCTGTACAGGTGGGGCCTAGTGGGAGGTCTTCGAGTCAATGGAGATGTGTCTTCAACAGCAACCGTGGGTGTCTGGTTGCTGTTTTCCTCTCTTATGTTTCCTGGTCATAAAGTGTGTGGTTTTGCTCTACCGTGTGATCTTTCCATGATATGCTGACTTACCACAAGTATACTCTGAAACCTCCTGAAAATGTGAGCCAGAAGTAAGCTTTTCTCTTTGTGTGTGTACTTCTGGCATTTGTCCTAACAACAGAAAGCTGACCATCACACTCTGGTAGGTGTGCATTATGATCTCAAAGAAAGTCTTTCAAAGTAGGACTGTGGCAGGTCATATAGTAACTATTTTTTAAATTACATTTACTGAAGGAAGTACAGAGCCGAGGAAAGGCACCCACATGGCTAGAGATTCCATGTGGAGGACCTGGAAAAAACCATGGAAAGAAAGAGGAGAAAAAGAAAGTTCAAGAAGCAACTGTCATGTAGAGAACTGGATGTGGTAAAGAATCCATGCGGAAAGTAAGGGATGGGGGCCCCTTGACTCAAACTGGCTGGGCCTGGGTCAGGGCCCAGCTGAGGGAAGAACTCAGCCACAGCTGGACGTTCCTGAGTGGTCAGTCATATGGTTACTTCTGTATGTGGTAACTATTCATCTTCTTGTCTCCCATGAAGTTAATAATTGTCTTAGGAGTTTCATGTCATTGGTTTCCAATGGACTCATTGTCATCCCAGTGCCAAACTGTGCCAATTGTGCACATGTTAGGTATGAAGTGTTCTGTGTTTCTGAGTTTCCTGAGGAGATCACCAACCAGTCCCTCTCTGGGCTGTGTGTGCTCAGCTTGCTGCCTGGTTGTCACCTGAGTCCTTCTGTCTGATCAGCATGGAGTCTCTTTTCCTCTCCCTGGCAGGATTTCCTGTGTCCTCTCTCCTGGGGATTTTCTCTTCTGTGGACCTCCTTTGTTGGATTGAAAACATCTTCAATGTCTTCATGAGAAATGGTGCTTAAGGAAGATTCTTTGACATCTTTCTGAAAATATCTCTATTTGACCTTTATACATACTTGATAGGCATGTTAGGTGAAGATGTATGGAAATCATCTTCCTTTCAACATGGAAATTTGAAAACTTTGGAAGGTAATATTCAATACCCACCATCTTGCTTCATCAGTTCTGCCCTTCTAGTAGGCTTCGTGGTAGGTGGCCTTTGTGGAATCCCAGTGTTGATATCTATAGGTTTTTCCTGGATGACTTAGAGAGGATCTTTCTATGGCCCTCCTGACATTCTAGGAGTTGAAGGAAGAAAGAAGACGCATTTCTTAGTTAAAAACCTTCCAACTGCTTTCCCACTGCTTTTCAGCCTCCAAAATCTTATTGCAGTTTTATCTTTTCATTTATTAAAAAAGATGTAAAATTATCTCTTGAAGTTATTTTTATTATCTTAGTGGGTTTCAGACATTGCAGAATTAAGAGCACATGATTAATCTGCCCCTTTAACTTTCAAAGATCACACTCTAGTCATTACTTTCTCACTATTGTGATCAAATGCCCGGCAAGGAACAACTTAAGGGAGGAGACACAGTCCATCATGGAAGGGAAGGCCTGGTGGCAGGGCCTCTATAGTGTTTAGGAGTATGCAATGGGACTCCTCCTCTCCTCACATCTTGGGAGAACAGGTAGCACTGAGCAGATAGGAAGTGGGGCTGGACTATAGAATCTATTCCTAGTGACCTACTTTCTCCCATGAGGATCTACCTCCTAAAGGTTCCACAGCCTTTCAAAACAGTGTCAGGGCCAAGTGTTCAACACATGAGCCTGAGAGTAGTTCACATTCAAACCAGAACAGCATATGTAATACATGCCTACCATAGAAACATTAGAAATATGGCTAAGTAAAATAAAGGTAGTAGTTGTATTATCCTAGCAAAACTCTATTTGCGTTTCAGAAGTAGGTCTTTCTATTATTTCATGTATATGAATTATATATGTATCTATACATATATAGATATCATCTATCTTTCTAATCTATCATCTGTCCAGTGATTAACCATCAGTAACCCTTATTTTTAATTAATTAATTAATTTAATTAAGGAGAGAGAGAATGGGCATGCCAGGGCCTCCAGCCACTGCAAATGAGTTCCAGATGTATGTGCCACCTTGTGTATCTGGCTTACGTGAGTCCTGGTGAATCAAATCTACCTTTGGCTTTGCAGGCAAACGCCTTAACTGCTAAGCCATGTCTCCAGCCCAGTGACCATTACTTTAACCTATCATTTGACAATATATTATAAACACCTTTCTTAGCCACAAAATATATGTCTAACATTATTTTAGTGGTTCACATTATTTCATTAAGCATTTTGTCTGGGTATACATTATTTGCCATTTGGGTTTTGTCCCTCAATTTTTCAGAATCAGAGTAAAAGCTGTAACGAATGACCCCATCCCCAAAGTTCTCTCTCACCCTTTATTCTTTCCTTAGAATAAATTCCTAAAGTCACTGCACCAAGAGTACTCTCACTGTAATTCTTGTAATTCTAATTGCTCAGCTGTCCCTCTGCGAGATTATGTGTAGTTCAGCGCCATCGCGTCAGGGACTGATAGCTTTACCTACTCTGAGAGAGGTGCTCCTTTGTAAAATGCCTCCTACTCCATAAGCCCAAATGGCGGATGCTAGTGTTTTGATTTGTGTTTGCTGGATGGCTACTGAGGCAGGGCATCTCTTCCTATTCCTTTGCTGTGTATATTTCTTCTTCTCTGAACAGACCTCACAATAGGTTTGAAATTTATAGTTAAGTGCAGAAATGTAACTGTCTTCATTTTTTATAGCTAAACTTAACTTGCGCCTGAATTTTCCCCATATCTAACTCAGCAGAAACAAAACCATTTTTGATTCAACGTACACTCTTCCTGTGTGGTCCCTTCCAGGTGAACACAGCCTCTACTTTTCTCTGCTTACATTTCTTTGGCCTATTTGCTCCTTCTTGGCATCTCTGCCTTTGCATAGTACCTCCTACCCTTGCTTGCTTGCGCCCCCTGCTGTCAAAACCCTGCTCTATCCCAGAGCCTAGACAATGAGAGCATTCATAAAGTTCTTTCATATTCTCACTCTATGTAGACCTCTGTCACACACCTGCTGTGCTGATGCCATCCCCTTAGTCCTCCAGGTGGGTCACAAGGATGGGAGTGGGAAACACACAGGAACCCTTTGGCTCTTAGCATTATCTAGGAGCAGGAGACTACCAACCAATGGCTACCTCTCTTGAGCTCCTTCCTTTGTGCTTGCTCCCTTCTAACAGAATTTAATTTCCTGTTGAGTGGAACATAGGATTATTAAAAGGAAGATTAGAAACAAAGTTTGGTAGGGAGAAGCTTAGATAGGTTTCCTTCTGGGGGAGGTAAAAATAATCCATGCCACGTGACTCAGCCTATGTACTAAGAGCCACATAGGCACTGGATGAGGTGTAGGGGTGGGGACATCAAGAACTAGATCTGACCCAAGGCCATAATTCATGCAGCCTTGGGGCTCCAGAGGACTGGTCTTGTCTCCCTGCTGGGCTTGTGCTCAGAGCAGTAGTAGCCAGGGAGATGGCTTTACCTTGTGAGCCTGCCTGAGACCCTGCTGTGCAGGGGTGTGGGTTGGAGCTGCTGCCTCTGGGTTCTTACATACAGAGACAGCTCTCACCCTGTGCCCAGCATCCCTCCTTCTCTGTGATCTGGGACGTTCAGAATTTGATCCTTTTTGTGACAAAGATTATTGAAGGAATACCATATATTTAATGTTCCCAGCTTATATTAGTTTAGGTTGAATATAATCAATGTATCTAAAAGACATGTAAATGTATTTAGGACTTCCAGTGAAACGACAGATGATCCAATTCCCTCCTCTGAAACTGCAGCAGGGGAGATTCCTCTGATGGTAGCTAATAAGAATTCTGTGACTCTGAGCCTGACCCCTTGGACAATATATAACTACCGTATCTCAGGAGACAGCTGCCTGTACTTAATCTTATTTGACTGAACCCTACACTTATGGGTGTAAATCTCTCTCCTCTCTAAGTGCGGGATAATTCAGACAAAGGATTGTAAAAGGTATATATAAGTGCAGAACAACCTGAGTTCAGGGCCTCTGTCAGGTTTTTGGCATTAGCCAGCAGATCCACGTGTAAATAAAGGCTGTCTCTCTGAAGTGGATTTTGCCTGATTATTATCATTGACTCATTAATTCCTGTAACAGGACAATGGAAATTGTTTAACTACTACATGAAGGTCTTCCAGAGCTTAGTTTTGGAAGTTAAACTCTGAAAAATAACTTTTTTTCCTTTCCTGGGCCAGGTATTTCACACCTGGGATGCTCATTAGAATTTGGGGAGCTTTAAAAATTCTGAAGCCCAGCAGCACCTTTAATCAGAACTCTTAGTAGGAGAGGGTGTGGGTGGCTGGGAAGAGGAGGGCCACTCCAGCACTTTGCCCTGATCCCTGGGACAATCCATCCAACCTCATGGCACCTGGAACAGATGATTTTGTCCCCAAGAGCACAAGGGTACCTGAGCTTCACATGCAGGGGCCTTGGAGGTAGAAGAGGATCTCTTGCTGAGGGTGGACTGCTCATCAGCTGCTTGAAAGGCTTAAGATGAGACATTGATGGAGCCCTGCTGGGGAAGGAGAGGAGGTACCACCCCCAGGTCCTCCTTAGCCAGTGTGGGAGGGAAAGGGCTTCCTCTGCTGCTGGAGTTTGTCAAGTATCTATATGTTGCGACATATGTTTTCCAGTTTCCTGAGGTCCCTGAGAAAGCTTTGGAGACTTATTTGTTGGACTCTGAAAGGCCAAGGCGTGAGGCCTAGTGGAACTTCCTGAGCCTAGCTAAAGTTTGGCGACCTGTCTCTGGCCAGCTAGGACTCAACAAGATGCCTAATGGTTTCTGGCCTGCCACTTCCACATGGCAATTGTAATTACCATTTCAATAGTTATGTTTACTATTGGCCCTTATCTCTGCCCCCATCCTAAAATCCCCGCCTTCGTCCCCAACATGATATAGGCAACTGCTCAGAGTAATAAAGCTAGTTGTTTCTGCAAGTTTCTGCATCGAAAAGACTCCTGACTCAGTGTGGTTTTTCTCCGGTGGCCAGGAGAGGTTTCTGAGTCGTCCAACGCTCATCATCCCCTCAACCCCTAGGGAGGAGCCAGCAGGCCTGGTCCTTCCCTTGGCACTACCTACCTGACCGAAAAGGAGCCCCACACTTATTTGTCTTTTTTACCCCCAAGGTTATGAAGCCAACTGTTTCCCTCTGTGTATGGCTGTGCTGAGGCAGGGAGCCTGTTTCTAACTGAAATAGGCTCCTGAGCATGGGGGTTCCTGTGGAAGCCAGAACTTCTCCTGCAGAAGAAGCAGGGTGGGGCCAACAGTGGGCAGGGTCCCTTGTTGGCCCCGATTCTCTGCATGTACACTCAGGACACAGGAAAGAAGTGACATGGTTATTTTCCTCACAGATGCATAGTTTAGTTTTCTGGGTGCAAGGTGTTTGGATGGGGGAATTAGACACATATCCTGCCTGTAGGACACTTTCCAGGTATCAGAGAGATGATTAACTACCATTATTTCCAGCACCTATTGCATGTCATGCATGATGTATACAGATAAAAATAGGAAAAATAAAGTATCCCACTCATTCAGCTCCTCACAGAAGCTTGGCCCTTTCTGCACAGGAACTATGTGCTGGTCTAGGACCAGCACCAATGATTCCTTGATTAGTGGACCAGGTAAATGGAGAAAAACAAGCTTACTCCAAACCACTACATAGGAATCTAGAGCCCAGCATGGACCCCCAGGTGGCTGCTATATAGACTGTTAATCAAGACTTCATGAACAGGCTCACTGGGTACTTAGCACCACACTCAAGGCAACAGGGTGCCAGACATTAAGTAGATGTTGGAACCCACATTTTGGTTTCAACACCTGCTTCTTTCTCACTGTGCTCCGTAGGACTCACTGGGACAGGATAGATTGCAGTGTTGCTACTGGATGAGTGCTGGAGAGGGAATGCGCCACAGACTCCACATTTCACACGGAGAATGCCTGGAGAGGAGGTGCTGCAGGTCCAGAGGCCCATATGCTGAAGGCTTGGTGGTACTTTGGGAGGTAGTGGAGCCTTTAGGAAGCAGAGCCCAGAAATAGGTCTTTAGATCATTGGAGCATGCCCTTGAGGGGGACCCCAGCTCCTTTCTCTCCTTTTTCTCACTTTTTGGACATGAGGAGAGAAGCTCTACTCTGATGCATGGTCCTACTGTGTGCTGCCTCATCCTCATCACAGGCCTAAAAATGACAGGGCAACTGAAACCTTCAAGACCATGAGACAAAATAAACATCTTCTCCAGCTATTTGTTATAGTGATGGAGAACTGACCAACCAATGGAATCTGAATTCATCCTAAAGGGTAAACAGGACCACAGAGAAGGGCACAAAGTTAGTTGTGTACGATGGAGAAAGGAGCAAAGCAAAGCCTCGCCCGTGTCTGCTCTTGATGCCATGGTTTCCTAGTTTCAGACTCTACAAGACTCCAGACAACATGGCCATGACGTAGAAAAGCGGCTTTCCCCTTAGCTTGCGACTGCTAAAGGAGCAGCCTCTCGGCCTCTGCATGCTGCAGGGCCCCCTAGGGACTCTGAGCCCTCGGCCCCTGGGCCTAGAAACCTTTCCCTCCTATTGATTCCTTCCTGACCCACATCCTCCCAATTGTCAAGAAGGCCTCGTACAGCCTCAGGTCCTTGGAGACAGAAATTTCCTCCCTGGGCTATAACCGCTGATTGAACCTAAAGACAAAATGTGACCTTGTCCCCATTTTCTGTTCTGACTTTGGCAGTCAGTCATCTTCCCAAAATATAGGTAGCAATTATGGTGGCACCTGTCAGACAAACCCTGACACAGAAGGCAATGCATTCTATTTATGTATCCCACATCAAATGATCACAGTCATGCCAGGATGGCATCGCCTTTGGTTTTAATGGGGAGGAAAAGCCAAGTTATAGGTGGAGGGATTTTATAGTTGGGATTGTTTTTGTAATCAGAGAGTTGCAGTCAGCCAAACAGGAAATGTTTACCTCTGAGTGGAGCTAGTTTCAGGAAAACAAACAACCCAACTAATCATTTGTAAGACAAAGGATGGGATTTTGGAGAGGTCATATCCTGTTTTAAGAGTCTTGGTCAACTAGGGGTCATCTTTCTCTTTTCTGAGTTTCAGCAGAAGGGTGGTTCTTGGCAGTCCATCTCTTCTCCAGACTCGGAAAGGGTGGAGGTAATTTTTTAACCATCACTATTTTTCTGAAGCACTGTACTCAGGGAAATGTCAACATCATCATGGCAGAATGTCTACACATAGAGGCCCAAGAGGAACAAGCTGATTGAAAGGGAGGAGGCCCAGGATAGTCCCTTGAAGTTGTAATTCCACAGAAAGTACATTGTGTCTGCTTGAATTGCATGTTGATAAATATCAATGAAAACTGCAGTTTCCTCAGGATGCCCTTATTTATACTTTACAAAGAGTACCAAAGCATAAATTTTCTACATCAAAAATTATGATTACAATGGGCATACTATTTATTATGTTAATAACTGACATGCATGTCGATAATGGAACAATAGGTTAGGGAGTGGAGGGGGCAAGGAAGTCTGTGCAGTGGCCCTCTGGTGCCATGACACATCACTTAAAGGTTGAGTTTTATTGCTAGATGAGCCAGGACCCTGCAGTGCAGGCTTCTTGGATCTCTGCTTCCCAAGTGCTGGGATTAAAGGCATGCACCACCATGCCCGGCTCTCCTTCTCTTAATCTAATAAAGTCTCTTTAAGTCTTACCCTCTGGTCTATGGATTTTAATTCTTTAAATTCGTAAGACTCTAAATGTGTTGGTGTGTTGGTATATTGGTGAATTGGCAAGTAACTCCAAAACTCTCATGGCACTTCTCCTTTCAAAGTAGCTATCCAACTTCCCTAAATCTCTCAAGCTCCCCACAAATTTCCCTTGGAAGCCGTCATTAGCTTAAAATGGTTCAACATCTACCTGCTCATCTCTGGTTTTGTCCCTCACTGCTGTCACCTGGGCTTGTACCTCCCACTCCTAATGAGTCCAGCATGTCTTTACCTCCAGGCCTTTCCACTCAGCTGATACTTGCTCTAAACTAGCACTTCCCTGACTCCAACATATCTGGCATGTCCAAACTCAAGGCCACTGCTCAAGAAGCATTCCTTGACCTTCCTAGGCAAGGGTTGAAGCTCTTGCTCCATCCATCTGTAGACTCTTCCTACCTGGTCGAGCAGATTATCACCTCCAGTTCCCAGTATTCATTCTAAGGCAGGGTATGGTGGTGGCACAAACCTTTTAATATCAGCACTATGGAGGCAGAGGTAGGAGAATTGTGAATTTGAGGCCAGCCTGGAACTATGGAGTGAGCTCCAGGTCAGCCAGTTCTAGAGTGAGGTCCTATCTTGAAACAAACAAAAACGAAGGCATGTGTCATCATGCTCAGTGTCCATTCTTAGCCTCCCCAGAGACTTCTCAGTGGCAGATGGATCCTGTGCTCTGACATTCAACAGAGCAGCTGCCATAGAAAATATTTAGGAAATCATTGCTAGCTAAGCTAGGATAGGCTTCTCTGCTTCCCCAGTGTTCCTGGCAAAAGAAGCTGGTTGCAAGGTTAATGTGGCCATTTCCGGCTGGTGGCCACTCCTTGTTGAGAGAGTCTTCTCAGCTCCTCCCATCTACTCTATCTCACCACCTCTTCATCTTCACCCCTCTGGCTTCAGTGCTTGTGAGACCATCCAGGATAATTAAGAAAGAGAAGTTTTATGTTGTTTATGGGGCTTTGATCAAAGATTTTAATTAACCTACCTTGCTTTAAGCCTTTAAAAGTTCATTCCCCAGGGCTGACCATTTGATAATGGAATTAATACTTGTACGCTGAGTGAATAATGGGGAGGCTTTGACAAGGAGTGCCTGAGATCCTCTCATTCACCTGTCCCAAAGAGAAATTTCAGCTCATCGTGAAAGCTTTCTCTATTTTTTTATTTGAGAGAGAGAAAGAGAGAGAGAGAGAGAGAGAATGGGCACACCAGTGCCTTCAGCTTCTGTAAATGAATTCCAGATGTGTGCACTTGTATCACTGTGTGGCTGGCTTTTGTAGGACCTGGAGATTTGAACAGGACTTCTTGGGCTTCACAGGCAAGTCATCTCTCCAGCCCCATCAAGGCTTTCTCTCAATGTGATCTGTTCACTGGTGGAATGATATGCTTGGAGTGTAGGTGAGAATCCCATCCTTTTTTTTAAATTTTTTTTAAATTATTTATTTATTTATTTATTTATTTGAGAGTGACAGACACAGAGAGAAAGACAGATAATGGGAGAGAGAGAGAATGGGCGCGCCAGGGCTTCCAGCCTCTGCAAACGAACTCCAGACACGTGCGCCCCCTTGTGCATCTGGCTAACATGGGACCTGGGGAACCGAGCCTCAAACCGGGGTCCTTAGGCTTCACAGGCAAGCGCATAACCGCTAAGCCATCTCTCCAGCCCGAGAATCCCATCCATGCTGGAAGTACATGAACTAGATGAGGAGGGAGGTTAAAGCTCAGAATCATGGGCTCGGTGGGTCAAGCACTTGCTGCACACACATGGGAACCTGAGTTTGGAGCTCTAGCGCCCATGTAGAATGCCAGGGAAGGCAGTATGCACTTGTGATACCTGTGGAGGCAGGAAGGTCCCCTGGACTTGCTGGCTAGCTGGTCTAGCCGAATCAGTGAACTCCAGTGAGAGACTCTGTCTTGAAAACTAAGGTTGAGAGCAACAGAAAAGACATTTAGTGTTGATTTATGGCCTCCACATGCATAATCCCATGTGTAAATGCTTTCATGCATACACATAGGCATAAGCACACATATACACTCAAAAAATTCTGAGTTATTTTGCATCATTGATCATCAAAGTTGCCTTTTGGGATCTGCCATCCCTGTTACTCATTGTCTCTCCCATGGCAGGCTGGGAGACAAGACAGTGTCAGTCTGACTCAGGAGGCACAGTCCTAGACTTTGGTTTTAGGCAGGTCCTACTATAATTTTTTGAGACTTGGTCTCACTGTGTACCCAGATTTGCCTTGATTTTGCAATCTTCTGTGTCAGCCTCCTGAGATTACAGACCTATGCAATCACACAGAACATGCACTTCTGATAAAAGAGGCAGCTTGAAGTCCACAATTTCATGGAGCCAAAACCCCTGCAAAAAATTACCCCCCAACACGCTTCCATTGCTAATTATTCATGGATGCAGATGCTACTCAGGGGTTCTAACAGGACCTGTGGATGCCTGCAGACTAGTAGTCCTTGACTGAAGGTTCCAGTCAGAAATGCCCCAGACAGCCCAGGTCCTGCTGTTCTCAGATTCCAGCAGCTACCAGACACCAGCACCTCACCGATTTGTGTGACAGTCTTGGTGAGATAGCCTCATTCCTGAACTTGGAGGGAAAAAAAAAGAGTGCAGTTTGCATGCCTGGGGCAGGTAGGTGAGGTGTGGTGGCTGGGGAGGGGGCAATGACATTGCTAGCTATAATCTGTTGAATTTACTTATTTTCCTGGCTCTGTGATCAATGTTATCATTTCCCCATCCTGTAGATGAAGAAATCAACACTCACTGATTGACATGTGGTTCCCTGGAGCCT
Organism: Jaculus jaculus; assembly: GCF_020740685.1. Lineage (NCBI taxonomy): Eukaryota > Metazoa > Chordata > Mammalia > Rodentia > Dipodidae > Jaculus > Jaculus jaculus. The sequence goes on along the minus strand of NC_059110.1, from coordinate 79,746,530 downwards.
GTGTGATGAAGGCCATAAGAATTTCTGACTCTTCCTGCTCTGAACTCTTGCATGTTTTGCATCTAAATCCCAGAGATTTTCCCACCTGTAGAAACTGCTTATTGCTTTTCTGTTTCCTTTTAAGGTTGACCTAAAATGCTGCTTTCCACCATTCTTCCCTTCTAGAATGTCCATTTGCACTTTTTTGTTTGCTTTGTCTTTGGTCTTTTAAGGTAGGAAGCTTTACATCTTGTTGTGTATTTCAGGCTGCCATCAAACTCCTGATCTCCTGCCTCTGCTTCCTGCAGGCTGGGTAGACAGTATGTACTACCTTGCCAGGCTTCTGCTTATACTTTTATTTTGCAACTTACTTCTTTCTTTCTGACCTTATACATATATGTTTGGGAACTGGGGAAAGGGCTCGGTGGTGGAATGCCCTTGTTTGCAAGCCTGCTGACCCCTACACAAAGTCAGATGCAAAGTGGCATACATGTCTGTAATTCCCAGTGTGCCTGTGGCAATGGGAGGCAGAGTCAGAATTCAGAACTGTACCAGTCAGCAAGACTGATGCACATGCAATGGAAGAAACAACAAGGAAGACCCTGTTACAAGCAAGGTAGAAGGAGAGGCCCATCACTCAATGCCCAGCTGTCAACATGTAGACCGCTACTGTCTCAGTGAGAGGCCATATTTAATGTCTCCGTCTCTTGTTCACCCGGTGATGACTTCTACATGTCACAAGTAGGTGTTAAATGAAATCTGCGAGCAAATGCTCTTGACATTATATCAATGGGTTCTGAGAAGATGAATAGGTCATGAACATAAGCTAAGTCATTATTTTGGTCACAAAATAGACAGAGGCAGAGCCATGGTATATACCTGAGATAGAACTCTGATCCTGACCATACCACTATTTAGCATTCATATCATATTTTGCATTCTGAGTAATCTACAGATGATTTTAAGTATATGGGAGAAAGTGTGTATATTTTGTGCAAACATTTTGTACAAGGGACAAGAGTGTCTATGGATTTTGGAGTCTGCAACAGTGCGTGGATAAGTATTTCTTGGAACCAGTCTTCTGAGGATATGGGAGGATAACTACACTATTCTCTGCTCCCCACCTCTGCTCATGACTGCAGCTTAAATCTTGACTGTAGTTACAGATTAGTCCCTGTTTGTAAGTGCAGATTTACACTCCATGAAAGCCTGTACTCCAGCTGCCTCGCATTAGTGAGGGAATGTGGATACCTATATAAGTTTCCCCTAAGATACAGATGGGAGCCCATGGTCCTTTGGTGGCCTCTGGTGACAGATTGGGGTGGGCTTGGAAATAGGAACTATATGAGGAAGGCAGACTGGCTTCTGGCCACACCAGGCTGATTAGTGTGTACCATGCTTCCCCATTCCCTAGCACCTCTTCAGGTCATTGCTTCTCTGATTAATTTTTCACCCCAAAGCTCTTGGTCCTCATGTGGAAAGTGAATAGAGAATCCCAGAAGTTGTCCCCAGTGCAGGCATTGAGGCCTCTCCTGAACACTTGCTCCATCACAGCTTCTGAGGGGCCAGGAGGCTGATGCCTGGAGCCCAGACAGTTTTCTGTGTCTACAATGCTGAACTTTGAAAACAGTTTCAGTCTTCACTGAGGCAGTCCAATGAGTGACATTCTAAGTTAGCAGTCACTGGAACAGTGAGTTAAGAATCTGTCAGTATGTGAAAGTGGTCCTCCTTTATAGAAACACTACCACTGCCAGCATCACCAGACCACTACCACCAGCACTATCATTATCATTGCTTTCCATGTGCATTGTAGGTACCTTTTGCTTGAATTGTTTCACTGAGTTTTTAAATCCAGGGATATTAACAGTCATGAAAAACCTGGTATACATGCTTATTACTAACAACAAGTGAGGCTATATCTTACTATTGAATTTAGGATGAACCCTGATCTTAAATTCAGACTAGCCCTCTTCTTTGACCCTTGATGAGACTATAATCTACCAACTGACTCACATACAGAAAGATGACTGAGGGAATGTGCCAGGAAATGACTTCCTCAAAGAATGCATATTTCCCATTACCAGACAGTAAGGCACATGTAGTCCTATAATTTATTTTGTTTAATTGGCCTCAAGGAAATTACAGAATTGCTCTCAATTCCTCTAACTTTCCTCCATTGAAAGTCTTTATACATAACTTTCTTCTGCCCATCTGTCATTATTTTTGGGTTTCCAAATAGTAAAAATTTAATTCAATTAAATGTTCTAGCGTTATTTGGTGCAGCAGTGCTGATGGGGATGCATGTAAACAAAATGACAGTGCTGAGCGTTGTTGGGAATTCAGTGTGCTATAGTACCCACTGTAATTCCAGTATGGTGGAGCAAGCTCCCAGCAGACAGACTCTTCAGATATTAAGTATAAACACTTGGTTGTTTTAAAGATTATTTATTTATTTATTTATGAGAGAGAGAGAGAGAGAGAGAGAGAGAGAGAGAGAGAGAGAGAGAGAATGGGCATGCCAGGGCCTCCAGCCAATGCAAGTGAACTCCAGACACATGTACCACCATGTGCATCTGGCTTACATGGGACCTGGAGAATCAAACCTGGGTCCTTAGGCTCCACAGGTATGCATCTTAACCACCAAGCCATCTCTCCAGCCCTAAGTATAAACTCTCAACAGAATTGGAAAACTTAAAGGTTCTGAGGAGTGAACAAGAACAGGCAGATCTTGAAGGGATTTAAAATTTGAACAAGGGATAGGGATGAGGTTTGTTTCCTGCTTCCAAACTGAGGATCATGACATAACTGAGGCCACTCAAGCCCTGGAGAGGCGAGTGGGGACCAGATGAGGACTAGGATTTCCTGCTAAGTACAGAACAAGCTGTGAAAGATTTTGATAGAGGAGTGGAAACCTTGGAGTTTAAATTATTTTTATTTTATTTTATTAATTTATTTATTGGGTGGGGAATTGAGGTAGGGTCTCTCTCTAGCCTAGGCTGACCTGGGATTCACTATGTAGTCTCAGGGTGGCCTTGAATTCATGGTGTTCCTCCTACCTCTGCCTCCCAAATGCCGGGATTAAAGGTGTGTGCCACCACATTGGGCTATTTTTATTTTTATTAGAAACTTTGTTGTATGGATAAACCATATACTGGTACCATTCCCCTCTTCCCTGCCCCCATTCTGCTGAGGGCTCTTCTCAGTGGTGTTATTTACCATGAAGTTATGGGTTATGAGTTATGAGAGCAGCAGTCAGTCATTGTTGGCGGATGGGCAATGCCTTTCCTTTGCATCCTGTGGCTCTTACAATCTTTGTGACCCCTCTTCTTCATTGTTCCCTACACCTTGACTGTTATGTTATAAGTCTACTTTAGTGTTATGCTCTTAGCAACTTCTGGATTTCTGCTTTCATACATTTTGTGTATCCTTGGTGTCTATCACCGTCACACTGGAGCAGATTGCCAGGCTAATAGTGAGAGCAGCACTCCGGCTTAACTTGCCACTTCCTCTGTGGTTTCACCTGGACCCTGGCTCATGTGCAAGAGGTGGCTTATTTCATATATGGGATCAGCTACCTCTTGTTATCTTACTAATGAATTTTGGCTCTACCTGGTTTTCATTGTCTTCTGTAAAAGAGAAAACACATTCTCCAACAGAGAGTGAGAGAAGCATGAGTTAAAGAAGATAGTCATAACTAATTAAGAGAGATTTTGATGGGTTTATCCTCTATTTTGCCCTAAGACTAATGGGAGTTTCTCAGTTGAGTCTATGACCCATGTATCCATAGGATTCTGACTCGGTTCCCAGTACCACCTATGAGTTCCTTCCTGTTGAATGGGTCTCTTATGTAGTCATAGAGCCATGGGTTACCTGCCATGGCTAAGGGCCACACTGCACAGGTGTGTACATCTTGTTTGCATGGGATTTATATTTTCAAATACATAAATTTCTGGAGAACATGACAGAGGTTAAGCTCTGGGGGACCCAGGCCTCTGAGGGGAGCAGTACCCATCTTCCCCAAGATAGGAATGAGAATCTAGTGCTGGGAAGAGGAGGGAGCCTTGTTAGTTACTCTTTCATTTTCTTTCTGAAAGAAAGAAAGAATGATGTGCTCTTATTGAACAAAATGTGAGGAGGTTACAGGAGCGAGAAAAGTTACAAAACAGTTTTCTGAGGTAGTGATTATTGTAGACCATTTTCTGTTGTTATAACAAAATACCACAGATTGAGCGAGTCCCAGAGCATGATGCTGGCTACTGATGTTAGGGTCTTTTACTGCTTCAAAGTATGACAGAGAGCAAGAAAGAGCTGAGGAAGCTGAGTTCACTTTTATAATAACCTGCTTCTACAAGAACTTACTTCAGCAAGAGTGGCTTTAGCTCATCCATTCATGAAGATGGAGCCCTCATGACCTAAGCTCCTTCCATAACCAACCTAAACAAACTTATTGGGAGCTGAAGGGGACTGAGTCTTGCTTTGAACTTTGTGGTCATGAGATTAAAGTGTACACTGTCCATTCCCTTAAAGGGGTCTTCACTGGGGACAGTTTGCTGCCCTGTGGCTGGTGTGTAGAAATGAGCTCATCCCATTGTTCCTGGCTGGGGTCTTACTGGGTCAGTAGAGATAAAGAGGGAAGCAGGGATAGTGGAACCTTCCCAGAAAGGAAGGGCTGACTGGCCTGTGGAGTCCAGGCTAAGAATGGAAGGGCACGTGCCTGCAGGGTTTTGGAGAGATGTGCAGTGCTTTGTCTGTGGCCCTTCTTTTTCTGACTCTGTACTTCATGACAGAAAAGTCATTTGTTTTTGCATCATCCTTCCTCTACCTAGTTCCTTGTCATCTATTAAGGGACCAGTGAAAAATACCAGGCAGTTCACAAAATCTTTTTGAGCTTAAAATTCCACTTTTAACATAAAATTATTTTCTAAGCTTCTGGCATTAATATCCATTGATTAAGAAACTATTCAATAAAAAGCTATACTTTGGGGTCATTTGTATAACTATATTTTCCAAAGGATTACAACAGAGCTTTCTGAGAATTTTACAATATTTAAACAGCACAGCACAAATCATAGTCAATTAAAATTTCCAGACATGAGTCAAAGTTTACTACTTATTAATGAAGGATTTAGCACAGACAGCAAGGGGAGTGAGCTGTCCAAAAGTCCTGGGAGAGATTTACCTCCCCTGGCTGAATGTGGAACTCTTTTCCTTGTCTCAAAGTCGCCTAGTGGGACATGACTTTGTGTCTGACTTCACATGGTCATAAAGAAATCATTTCCCCTCACCAGTGGGGCTAAATCCATGGCATGGATAAATTGAAACCACCATCAGACATGACTCATTAATCAAAAACACCAGGCCATATATCTGAGAAGTAAGGAATAGCAAATCGATCAGGGACTATTAACTGGATGTACCAAGCAACAGGGTTACATCTCTGACAAGGAGCTCATTCACCATGAGGTGTCAGCTCTCAGAAACCCAAGGCCTGACCTTCCTCAAACCTTTTAGTAAGTCCCAGAACATTCTTAAAGATACTAAACACATAGATTGCTTTAGTCTCAGTTTGGGGCAAAACATTTCTTCCATGAACAAAAGTTGTCATTAAACTGCATATTACTCATTCTGCCTTCCTTACAAGATAACCACTGTCAGCACTTTGGTGTTCATTCTTCCAATGTTGTGTATGTATATGTATGTATGTATGTGTGTGTGTGTGTATATATATATATATATATATATATATATACACATACATATATATATATAAATACATATATATATGCCATGTACATGCATATGTATATACACACAGACATGCATATTTATGTGCATACACATTTAAATATGTGCACATGCATATGCATACATAATATATATGTATGTACATACATGCATGCATGCATGCATGCATGTGGTGCCATAAGTTATTTTCCAATTTGATTGTCCTTGATGATATATCTTGGATATCTTCCATGTCAATACATGAATGTGTACTGTATTACTTTTTTATTTCTTTGCATGTGTATGTGTGACGGGGGTGAAGAGTGTATCACTGTCTTGCCACTGCAGACAAACTCCAGATGCATTATTGTATCTGTCTGTATGTGAGTGCTGGAGAGTTGAACCCTGGAACATAAAGTTTTGCAAGCATTTTCTCAGTCACTTACTGTATTATTTTTTTTCTTGGTTTTCAAGGTAGGGTCGCACTCTGGCCCAGGCTGACCTGGAATTCACTATGTAGTCTCAGGGTGGCCTCGAACTCATGGCAATCTTCCTACCTCTGCCTCCCGAGTGCTGGGATTAAAGGCCTGCGCCACCACACCTGGCTCTACTGTATTCTTTTGATGTGTGCAGAGAAATCCCTGATCCCAGAGTTAATTTACTCTGTCTCCTATTGATATCTGCTTAAAACACCCTCAACCCTCCAACGTTGCTCTTCCATGCTAGGCGACAGCGCTGTGGCGGTGAGCACCCGTGTGCGCATGTTGGTTCTTGCTCAGGCTTGGGTTCCAGGCGACAGCGCTGTGGCGGTGAGCACCCGTGTGCGCATGTTGGTTCTTGCTCAGGCTTGGGTTCCAGGCGACAGCGCTGTGGCGGTGAGCACCCGTGTGCGCATGTTGGTTCTTGCTCAGGCTTGGGTTCCAGGAATGACATTTCTCGAGAAGCAGAGGCGCACATTTAAATGTTGGATGGTGATGGTTAGTGTGTTTCGAATGATCTCACAAGCTCACAGTGTTTCAGGAAGTACCTGAAAGCGTCAGCTTCCCTACATCCATGTTAATATTTGTTACTATCGATCTTTTTAACTTTGGCAATATAATGAGTACAAAAATCATGTTTCATTACTGTTTTAATTTCTATTTCTCTGATTAGTGGAAGCTGTAAATTTTCTTATATGATTATTGACATTTATATTTTCCTCTGTGAATTGCCTATTCATGTCTTCATATACTCTGGTTATAAATTCTGCCTGTGTTAAGTGTTATATGTAATGTTTCCTAATTGCTGCTGTACTTTAACTTTGTTGAAGGTGCCATTCTTCATCAAAAGGGCTTTAAAATTTTATGAGATTAAAAATGTTAATCCTCTATTATGTGGCTTCTGGATTATATATCTTATTTTAGAAAAAATTTCTTTCCAATACCAAGATTATAAGAATTACTTAGTCATTTCATTCCAAGTCTTTTATAGTATCTTTTATTATAGTTAGCATTTTTATGTAACAGGGACTTATTTTTGTATGACACCTATTTAATATCTAAATTGTGTTTTTCCCCCCCCCAAATAGATCTGTAATTTTCTTTAGACCATGTATAAAGACTCTTTGGTTGTTGTTTCCTGGGAATTTGAAATGCTATCTTGATAGCAGATAATATTTGTCACTAACTATTAATGCATATATTAAATGATTTAAGGTAAAACATTTAGAACAGCTTTTACTTACAATATTATAGTTGTCATAGATGAAACTGCCATTCACATAACCCTGTAGATCCTCTTCCGATCCTGTAATCTCTTCATAAATTTACCTCAGTCAGTTTGGGCAGATATAGCAGAACAGTCAAGGTGGCTTGATAAACAGACCTGTTTCTCACAATGCTGAGGCTGGAGAGACAGAGAAGAGGTTGCCAGCATTGCATCAGATAGGGCTTCGGGGAGCAAAAGCTATTTTCCTGGTCATCGATGGCTGTCATTTTTCCTGGTCCTCAAGGCACTGAGCCAGGAGAGGAAAGCAAGCTCTTTCCTGTCTGCTCCAGAAGAGCTCTGCTGACTGACCTAAATGCTTTCTCACAAAGTCCCCGTCTCCAGGTACTGTCATACTGGGAGTGAGAGCTTCAATATTTGAATTTGGAGGGACATAAGTCTTCACTATTGCATCCCTATACCATGCCACTTATATAAATGTGAACTCAATTATTTGTTCTCATGTCTGTTTAGAGAAATCTTAATTTTCTATTATTTAGAAAAATCTTGGATCTATTCATTTATACACTACTCCATCTCTATTCCTCTGTTGGTTAGGAGTAGCATACTTTCCTGTTCTTTCATCATCTCTCTAGGTTACCACATGCTCATTGACTTACTAAGGTCTGCCATTAGCTGGAGCTGTTATTTCCCTCTCACACAATGCAAGGACTTCCGGCTATGTCTATTTCGTGTACTCCTCTTTTTACTCAGGTTCTGCTGTTGTGAACTTTATTTCTCTCTCTATGTAAGCCCTCAAAAGGCAATTTTGCTAGTGTTTTCTTATAGTCAGTACTCATTTTGGTTTACCTACATAACACATATTTTGTTAATTTCTTCATTGTCTCAGATATAAAGGAAATCATTTTCCTTTAATAGATTCTTTAGTGAAAATTAGTGTTGACAGATATTGGTCATTTTTCCCCAGTCACCCATGTAGCACCTTCTGGCACTAGACGCTCTGACTGTCTGGGGACTGACTCTCTTCCAGCTTCCAGCCATGCTATTCCATTTTATGTGTCAACCGCATAAAGTGTCTCCCTAGTAGAATCCTGTGATTAAAGGAGTGCACCACCATGCCAGGCAGGAGAACACAATTTTTGTCTCCATAAGATTCTGACCTGGTTCCCTATTCCTCTCCACTGAGTGGATCTCCTAGCTAATCAGAAAGCCGTTAGTTACTCACCAAGGCTGTGTGCCACCATTGCACTGGTGTGTACTTCTTGTCAGGCTGGTGACCCCCACTTGCTCACACCACTGTTGGCCTGTTTACCCCAGTAGCTCATGTAGCACTTTTCAACCTTAGACAGGCTGTCTGAGGCTGGTTCTCTTCCGGATTCCAGCATGTCTCTCTGTGTTCTGTGTCATTAGCATATGGTGTCATGGGAAATAGGGTCTTACCTTTTACCTCAGGCAGGTTATCAAGTACTTTGACAAAAGCCTGTCTTGTTTTGGGATCTTGTAGGTCTCTTTGATCAACAGCTCAATGTGGATGTCCCAAACTTCTGGTACTGGGAGTTACAGGTCAGAAGCAAACTTTTTGAAGGTTAGGCTACATCCCACTCTTGCCAGGGCCCTTCTTTTCACATGATACCCCTCTACTCCTGTTGAGGATTAAATATTTTAATCTGCCTTCAAAGAGAAAGGTTTCTATGGTACCAGTTCATTTTGGGTTTAGTTTTGTGTTTATTCCCCCCCCCCAAGACTCCCCTTCCCCTCAAGCCCTTCTATCCCTATTGTCTGGGCCTCCAGTTGCCTATCTGATAAGCCAGCAACTCGGTCTGATCCAGGTTAGAAGTCAAAGATGAGTGACAATATGCTCTGTTTGTCTTTCTGTGATTATATGTGTTCACTGAGTATGATCTATTCTAAGTCCATCCATTTGCCTACACATTTCATTTTACCATTTTTTTTTTTTACTGATGAATAAAATTCCATTGTGTAAATGTACCACAACTTTGTTATCCATTCATCCAATGATGGGCACCTGGGTTGATTCTAGTTCTTAGCTATCATGAATTGAGCAGCTATAAACATGGTTGAGCAAATATCTCTGCAGTGATGCATTTAGGGTAAATGCCCAGTAAGGGGATGACTGGGTCTGTTAGTGGTTTTATATTCATCTTTTTCAGGAATCTCCATATTGATTTCTATAGTGGTTGTACAACTTTGCATTCCTACCAATAGTGAATGATGGTTCATCTTTCCCCACATCCTGACTAACATTTGTTTTCATTTGATTTTTGAATGATTGCTATCCTTACTGGAGTGAGGTGAGATCTCACAGTTGTTTCAATTTGCATTTCCCTGATGGTTAGGGATGTTGAACATTTTCTTTAGTGTATGCTAGCCATTTGTACTCTTTCCTCTGAGAACTTCCTATTCAGTTCTCTATCCCATTTATTTTGTTTCTTGTTCTTTTGAGGAAGAGTATTACGCAAGGCCAGGCTGATCTGGAATTCACTATATAGTCTCAGGGTGGCCTTGAACTTGTGGAGATCCTCCTACCTCTGCCTTCTGAATGCTAGAATTAAAGGCGTGTGCCAACACTCCTGGTTCTACCCCATTTTTTTGAGTGTAGTTTTGCTTAGATTTTTTAGTTCTTTGATAAAATTTTTCTCTAATTCTCTGGGTAACTTATTGGCTTTGCTTATGGTATGTTTGTGCAAAAGCTTTTTAGCTTCATGAGATGCCATTGGTAGAATGATTGCTTAATTTTCTGGGCTACCGGTATATTGTTCAGGAAATCCTTCCCTACTCCTATATCATGGAGAGTTTCTCCTACTTTTTTTTCTAGTAGTTGAAGACTTTCAGGTCATATGTTGAGGTGTTTAATCCATTTGACGTTGATTTTTGCTCATCTTTCTACATGTGGTTATCCAATTTGTCCATTTGTTGAAGAAGTTGTCTTTTCTTAAGTCTATGTTATCGGCACTCTGGAAAAGATTAAGTAGTGGTGCTTATTTAACTTGAAGGCCAGGACTTCAGTTCTGTTCTACTGTCTATATGTCTGTTTTTGTACCAGTGTCTTGCTGTTTCTGTTAGTATGGCTTTGTATTACAGCTTCAGATCAGGTATGGTGATACCTCCGGAGGTGTTTCTTTTGCTGAGAATATGCATGGACATCTGAACTCTTCTGCCATTCAATATGAATTTTGAGATCATTTTTTATATCTGTGAAGAATGATGCTGGAATTTTTATTGGTATTGCATTAAATCTGTATATTGCTACTGGTAGAATTGCATTTTCATAATATTAATTCTACATATCAAGGAGCATGGGAGGTCTTTCCATCATTTCAAGTACTCCTCAATTTCTTTTTTGAGTGTTTTTATGTTTTCATTATATAGGTTTTTCATATCCTTGGTTAGTGTTATTCCAAGGTATTTGATTTTTTTTGTGGCAATTGAAAATGGGACAGCCTTACTGATTCCTGATTTGTATATTTGGTCTTTGCATATAGAAATGGTGGTGACTTTTTGTACATTGATTTTGTGTCCTGCCACATTGCTGAAGGACTTATGTTTAGAAGTGTTGAGGTGGAGACTTTTGGGTCACTTATGTATAGGATCATGTCATCTGAAAATAGGGCAAGTTTGACTTCTTCCTTTCCAATATTTGTCCCTTTTATTTCTTTCTTCTGTCTTTTTGCTTGGGCTAGTACTTCTAGTACTTATGTTGAAAAGCAGTGGTTAGAATGGGCACTTCTGTCTTGTTCCTGATCTCATTGGGAACTCCTTGAGTCTTTCCCCATTAAGCATTATTTGGACTTTAGGTGCTTTATAAATAGCTTTTAATGTATTGAGAGATAAACCATCCATGCATATTCTCTGCAGTGTTTTATTCATGAAGTGATGCTGTATTTTGTCAAAGGCCTTCTCTACATCTATAAAAATGATCATGTGGTTCTTCTAATTGAATTTATTTATGTTATGCATTATGTTGACTAGTTTCCATATGTTGAACCATCCCTGAATCCCTGGGATGAATCCTTCTTGATCAAAGTGGACAATGCTTTAGATATTTTGCTGAATTTGGTTTGTGAGGATTTTGTTTCGGATCTTTGCATCTAAGTTAATCAGAGAAATAGGGCTATAGTTTTCTTCTTATATCTCTATGGTTTTGGTATTAGGGTGATGCCAACTTCATAAAAGTAGTTGGGGAACATTCCCTATTCTCTAATTGTGTGAAACACTTTGAGAAAAATTGGTTTTCATTCCTCAATGAAAATTTGATCCAATTTGGCTGAGAAGCCTTCCGGTCCTGGACTTTTCTTTTGGGGGAAGTTTTTGGTTACCTTTCAATTTCCATGGAGATTAATCTGCTCTGAGTTTGGTTTAGGTAGGTATCATGTGACTGGGAATTCATCCATTTCTTACAGGTTGTCTAATTTTGTGGAATAGAGGTTTTGGAAGTATGTCCTGATGATCCTTCCAATTTCATTGATATCTGTTGTGACTTCTCTTTTTACATTTCTGATTTTGTTAATTTGAGATTTCTCTTTTTTCATTTGATCAAATTGGCCAAGGGTTTATCAATGTTGTTTATTTTTCCAATGACCTAGTTCATCATTTCTTGAGTTTCTAAATTATTTCTTAGCTTTTAGTTCATTAATTTCTGCTCTGATCTTGATTATTTCTTTCTGTCGGGAGCTCTTAGGGTTAGATTCTTTTGTTTATCCAATGCCTTCAGGTGGATTGTTAGGTTATTAATTTGTGATCTCTTTGTCTTTGTTATGAAGGCATTTAGCTCTATGAATTTGCCCCTGGTTATTGCCTTCATTGTATGCCGTAAGTTTTGGTAGTTGTGTTTTTATTATCATTCAAGTCTAGAAATTTTACAACTTCTTTTTGATTTCTTCCACTACCAATTTATTGTTTAAAAATGTGTCATTCAGACTTCTGGTTAAGATGGCGGCATAGGTACCACGCCAAAGCAGCCTAGGAGGGAAAAAAGACCAAAAAAAAACTCAGCAAAATACACACTTTTACTAAAAAGTGAGGTGTATAGGAAATTGAAGTGTCAGCAGAGAAGTAGAAGAGATCCAGAGCATCCAGAGCCTGCACAGGCCGGCAAAAGCGGCTTCGGCAGCTCTGCCAACAGTGGCAGTGGCAGCACAACAGAAAGCAACCAGACTTGGCTCCAGCCGCAGGAAAAGCCAGGTGAGGGAGCTTCCACTCACACCGGTGCTCTCCGCAACTCAGAAATCGTCAAGAGAGAGAGGTGGTGAGCAACGGAGGAGCAGACCACGAAGTAGAAGCACATTTGGAACAGCAAGAGAACCAGAGCAGCTACGGCTCCCTCCCCTCCCCCAATGCCTGAGCCCAGCTCTGGCAAACAGAGCAGCGGTCCCAGGACCTGGCCACGCCAACTTGAACCAACAGCAGGACCCAAGCAGGAGCAGAGTTCGGCAGCAACATCAGTGGCTCTGGCACCGGTAACAGCGACTGCAGCAGTAGCAGCTCTAGTCGCGGCAGCAGCAGCAGACTCAGCAGCAGCAGACCCAAGAGCGGCAGCAGCGGGAGATCCAGAAGCAGCAGCTTCAGTGGCAGCAGTGGCAGTAGACACAGCAGCAGCAGCTTCACCAGCAGTGGTGGCTCCAGCAGTGGCAGCTACAGCAGCAGCAGAGGCAGCAGCAGCGGTGGGCCCAGCAGCAGCAGCTTCAGCAGCAGCGGCTACAGACCCAGCAGCGGCAGCTTTAGCAGCAGCAGTTCCAGCAGCAGAGGTGCTGATCTGCAGGGCCACACTTGCCAGGCTCGGTTTGCCCCGCAGGAAAAGCCAGTGCCCAGCTCCAGAAATCAGAACAGCAGCCCGATGACACAGGCAGCAACTTGACTGAGACCAAAATCATCCAAGGTAAATGGGATTGCACCAGGGCAGGGTCTCACTTGGTTGCAAGCTGACTTGGATCCCTCAACAGACCAGAAATCTTAACCTCTTTGTTGATAGAGGATCTGGTTGTTATAATAACTACTCTTGCATACATAGTTGGGGCTGTTTTTGATTGAATGTGTACAGTGTTTAGTTAAATTTTAGAATCTACCTGTATTTTATTACACTCAACCTGCTTGAATACTCCCATAGCAGGGACACTCTACCCCTAGGAACACCTTTGTAGATACTCTGAGAGTCTTAAGAGCCACACCTAAGACCTTAAGCTCCTACCCTGAAAATATATAACATCAAATCAATTGATACAGCTAAGAATACCCAGCTAGCTAGAAAATCCAAGCATCAACTTAATCAAAGATGAAAAAATATATACATTAGAACACGAGAAACACTAAAAAGCAAGACGATGTAAATACACCTAATGTCCTCCAGTGAGAAAGAGTTAGAGGAAATGCCTGAGAAAGAGTTCAAAAGAATGATTATAAATATGTTCAAAGACGGCAAAGAACAAATCAAAAAAGAAATCAAAGAGGAAATCAAAGGAATCAAAGAAGATGCAGGACACCAATTTCATGAAATAAAGAAGGCAATACAAGACATAAATAAGGAAATAGAAATAATAAAGGTAAACCAGTCAGAATTACTAGCAATGAAGAACACAGTTAATGAAATAAAAAACTCTGTAGAAAATCTCACCAGTAGAATGGATGAAGGAGAGGACAGAATATCTAAGCTAGAAGACCAGGTGGCAGATCTAATACAGGCCAACAAAGAGAAAGACAAACTTATAAAAAAGTATGAGTGGGAATTTCAAGAAATTCGGGACACTATGAAAAGATCCAATATAAGAATTCAGGGCATAGTAGAAGGAGAAGAATTCCACTCCAGAGGCATAGTAGGTGTCTTCAACAAAATCATAGAAGAAAATTTCCCCCAAATTGGGAAAGAGGTGCCAATGCAGATACAGGAAGCCTTTAGAACCCCAGCCAGACAAAACCTGGAAAGAACCTCTCCTTGCCATATTATAATCAAACTTCCAAACACACACATCATAAAAAAATATTGAAAGCAGTTAGAGAGAAAAATCAAGTTACCTACAAAGGCAAGACCATCAGGATTACAGCAGATTATTCAACACAAACTTTTAAAGCCACAAGGGCTTGGAGTGATATATTCCAAGTTCTGAAAGATAACAACTGTCAACCAAGGTTACTTTATCCTGCAAAGTTATCCATTCAAATATATGGAGAAATAATGACATTCCATGACAAAAACAGATTAAAGGAGTATTTGAAGACAAAACCAGCTGTACAGAAAATACTTGATAGAATCCTCCATGCTGAAGAAAAGGAAAAGCACACATATAAGGAACCTAGAAAAACAAGCAATACTCAAATACTAGTTAACAGAAGAGAGCACAGGTAGAACCGGAACCATAAAAAAAAAAAATGGCAAACATAAATACACACCTTTCAATGATATCTCTTAATATCAATGGCCTCAATGGCCCAACGAAAAGACATAGGTTTGCAGACTGGGTTAAAAAGCAGGATCCTAAATTTGTTGTCTCCAAGAAACTAACCTTTCTACAAAGGATAGACATTATCTTAGGGTGAAAGGTTGGAAAACAGTGTTTAGAGCAAATAGGCCTAGAAAACAAGCAGGGGTTGCTATCCTAATATCAGACAAGGTAGACTTTAGTCCAACGTTAGTCAAGAAAGATAAGGAAGGTCACTTTATATTGATTAAGGGCATACTCCAACAGGAGGACATTACAATCCTAAACATATATGCACCTAACATGGGGGCTCCCAAATTCATCAAACAAACACTATTAGAACTAAGGTCACAGATAACACCAAACACAGTGGTGGTGGGTGACTTTAACACCCCACTCTCATCAATTTAAAGGTCATCCCAGTTATAAATAAACAGAGAGGCATCTGGACTAAATGAGGTCATAGAAGGAATAGACTTAACAGATATATACAGGACATTTCATCCAAAGGCTGCAGAATATACATTCTTTTCAGCAGCACATGGAACATTCTCTAAAATAGACCATATATTAGGACACAAAGCAAATCTTAACAAATTCAGGAAAATTGAAATAATTCCTTGCATTCTATCTGACCACAATGGAATTAAACTACAAATCAGTAGCAAGAAAGGCTATAGAGCATACACAAAATCATGGAAACTAAACAATACACTACTAAATGATGAGTGGGTCAATGAAGAAATCAGGAAGGAAATCAAAAAATTTATAGAGTCAAACGATAATGAGAACACAACATACCCAAATCTCTGGGACACAATTAAGGCAGTTCTAAGAGGTAAATTTATAGCCTTAAGTGCCTATATTAAGAAATTAGAAAGGTCACAAGTAAACGACCTAATGCTTCACCTTAAAGCCTTGGAAAAAGAAGAACAAGGCAAACCAAAAATCAGTAGACGGGAAGAAATAATAAAGATTAGGGCAGAAATTAATGAAATAGAAACAAAAAAAATAGAAACCAAAAAAAAAAAAAACAAACAACAACAACAAAAAAAAAACAATCCAAAGAATTAATGAAACAAAGATTTGGTTCTTTGGAAGGATAAACAAGATTGATAAACCCTCAGCAAATCTGACCAAAAGAAAGAGAGAAGAGATACAAATTAATACAATCAGAGATGAACAAGATAACATCACAACAGATTCCAGAGAAATTCAAAAAATCATAGGGACATACTACAAAAGCATATACTGCACAAAGTATGAAAATCTGAAAGAAATGGATGATTTCCTTGATTTATATGACCTACCTAAATTAAACCAAAATGAGATTAATCACTTAAATAAACCTATAACAAACATGGATATCCAAACAGTTATCAACAAACTCCCAACTAAAAAAAGCCCAGGCCCAGATGGATTCACTGCTGAATTTAACCAGACCTTTAAGGAAGAGCTAACACCATTGCTTCTTAAACTTTTCCAGGAAATAGAAAAAGAAGCAATTCTACCAAACTCCTTCTATGAGGCCAGCATCACCCTGATATCAAAACCAGGCAAAGATAGAACAAAAAAAGAAAATTACAGACCAATCTCCCTCATGAACATAGATGCAAAAATTCTCAACAGAATATTGGAAAACAGAATACAAGAGTATATCAAAAAGATCATTCACCCTGACCAAGTAGGCTTTATCCCAGAGATTCAGGGATGGTTCAACATATACAAATCTATAAATGTAATACATTACATAAACGGGTTGAAGGACAAAAATCACATGATTATCTCATTAGATGTAGAGAAAGCATTTGACAAAATCCAACATCCCTTCATGATAAAAGTCCTACAGAGACTGGGAATAGAAGGAACATATCTCAATATAATAAGGGCTATTTATGACAAGCCTACAGCCAACATATTACTAAATGGGGAAAAACTGGAAGCTTTTCCACTAAAATCAGGAACAAGACAAGGGTGTCCACTGTCCCCACTTTTATTTATTATAGTTTTGGAAGTCTTAGCCATAGCAATATGGCAAGAGACACACATAAATGGGATACAAATTGGAAAGGAAGAGATTAAGTTATCATTATTTGCAGATGACATGATTCTATACATAAAGGACCCTAAAGACTCTACTAGCAAACTGTTAGAGCTGATCAAAACCTACAGCAATGTAGCAGGATACAAAATAAATACACAGAAATCAGTAGCCTTCATATATGCTAACAATAAACACACAGAGGATGAAATCAGAGAATCACTCCCATTCACAATTGCATCAAAAAAATAAATAAATAAATAAAGTACCTTGGAATAAACCTAACCAAGGAAGTAAAGAATCTATACAATGAGAACTTTAAAACACTCAAGTGAGAAATTGCAGAAGACACTAGAAAGTGGAGAAACGTCCCTTGTTCCTGGATTGGAAGAATCAATATTGTGAAAATGGCAATCTTACCTAAAGCAATCTACACATTTAAAGCAATCCCTATCAAAATTCCAAAGGCTTTCTTCATGGAAATAGAAAAAGCAATCCAAAAATTCATTTGGAATCACAAAAAACCTCAAATATCCAAAATAATACTGAGCAACAAAAATAAGGCTGGTGGTATCACTATACCTGATTTTAACCTATACTACAGAGTCATAGTAACAAAAACAGACATGTATATCAGTGGAACAGAATAGAGGACCCAGATGTAAGCCCAAGTAACTGTAGCCACCTGATATTCGATAAAAATGCCAAAAATACTGGAGAAAGGACAGCCTCTTCAGCAAATGTTTTGAAAACTGGATATATATCTGCAGAAGGATGAAAATAGATTCTTCTCTCTCGCCATGCACAAGTATTAAGTCCAAATGGATTAAAGACCTTAACATCAGACCTGGAACTCTGAAACTGCTAGAGGAAAAAGTAGGGGAAACCCTTCAACATATTGGTCTTGGCAAAGACTTTCTGAATACAACCCCAATTGCTCAGGCAATAAAACCACAGATTAATCACTGGGACCTCATGAAATTACAGAGATTTTGCACTGCAAAGGACACAGTGAAAAAAGCAAAGAGGCAACCTACAGAATGGGAAAAAATCTTTGCCAGCTCTATACCTGATAGAGGATTAATATCTAGGATATACAAAGAACTCAAAAAGTTAACTAATAAGGAATCAAACAAACCAATAAAAAAATGGGCTATGGAACTAAATAGAGCATTCTCAAAGGAAGAAATACAAATGGCATATAAGCATCTAAAAAAATGTTCTACGTCCCTAGTCATCAGGGAAATGCAAATTAAAACTACATTGAGATTCCATCTCACTCCTGTCAGATTGGCCACCATCATGAAAACAAATGATCATAAATGTTGGCGGGGATGTGGAAAAAGAGGAACCCTTCTACACTGCTGGTGGGAATGCAATCTGTTCCAGCCATTGTGGAAAACAGTGTGGAGGTTCCTAAAACAGCTAAAGATTGATCCACCATATGACCCAGCTATAGCACTCCTAGGCATATATCCAAAAGACTCATCACATTTCCTTAGAAGTATGTGCTCAACCATGTTTATTGCTGCTCAATTTATAATAGCTGGGAAATGGAACCAGCCTAGATGTCCCTCAACTGATGAGTGGATAATGAAGATGTGGCACCTCTATACAATGGAGTTCTACTCAGCAGTAAAGAAAAACGAAGTTATGAAATTTGCAGAAAAATGGATGGACCTGGAAAGGATTATACTAAGTGAGGTAACCCAGGCCCAGAAATCCAAGCGCCACATGTTATCTCTCATATGTGAATCCTAGCTACAGATGACTGGGCTTCTGCGTGAGAAGGAAAATGCTTGGTAGCAGAGGCCAGTAAGTTAAAAAGGAGACATAAAGGGTAGAGAAAGGAAGGGAGGAGGGTACTTAATAGGTTGATATTGTATATATGTAAGTACAATGATTGTAATGGGGAGGTAATATGATGGAGAATGGAATTTCAAACAGGAAAGTGTGGGGGTGGGGAGGGAGGTAATTACCATGGGATATTTTTTTATAATCATGGAAAATGTTAATAAAAATTTAAAAATTATAAAAAAATGTGTCATTCAGTCTCCAGGAGCTGGTGGAATTCCTGATGTATCTCATTAATTTCTAGCTTTAAAGCATTGTGATCTGATATGATGCAGGAAGTTATTTCATTTTTTCTGAATTTAAGGAGTTGTGTCTCATGGCCTAATATATGACCTATTTTAGAAGGTTCCATGGGATGCTGAGAAGAATGTGTATTCTGAGCTGGGCATGATGGCACATGCCTTTAATCCCAGCCCTTAGGAGACAGAGATAGAAGGATCACCAGGAGTTCAAGGCCACCCTGAGCTAGAGTGAAAAAAAAAATAGTGTATATTGTATAGCATTGGGGTGGAATGTGCTGAAGATGTTCATTAGGTTTATTTGATCCATGATGTTACTGAACTCTATTGTTTCCTTATTGATTTTCTGTTTCGACATTCTGCCTATTGATAATAGTGGAATATTTAAGTCCCCAAGTATGATGGTGTTGGTGTTTATCTGTTGTTTTTTTGTTTATTTGTGTGTATTTGTCAAGTAGGTTTTGTTTTATAAACTGTGATACACTGGTGTTTGGTATATACAGAATTAAGATTTTAATGTCCTTATGTTGTATCATTCTCTTGATGAGGAAGAAGTAGCCTTCTTTTGTCCTTTTTGATTACTTTGGCTTGAAGTCTATTTTACCAGATATTAATATAGCAACACCTATTTGTTTCTTATTTCCTTTTTCTCAGAATGTAATTTTCCATCCTTTCACTCTCAAAAGGTGTCTATCTTTAGCATTGAAGTGGGTTTCTTAAAGATAGAAGGTAGAAGGGTCCATTTTTCTGAACTACCCTGTTAACTTGTGTCTGTTGATGGGTGACTTAAGACCATTAAGATTTAAGCTTTAACTGTAAAGTTTGATTTAATCCCTGCCATGATGGGGTGCTTTATGGGGTTTGGGGCTTTCTTGGTCTTTGTACTTTCTTGAGCCTGATCTAGTTTTGATTATTGAGATCTTTTTCTTATAGGCTCTTGACAATGGTTGTTTGTTCTGTGTGGATTACTCCCTGAAGTAGTCTCTGTAGTTTTGGCTTCATGTTCATATAATCATAAAGCTGACTATTTTCATAGAAAGATTTCCTTTCTCCATCTATTATGAGGGTTACTTTCACTGGGTACTGTAGTTTGGGTTGCAAGCCATAGTTTTTTAGACTTTGAAGTATTCCATTCCATGCCCTTCTAGCTTTCAAGTTTTCCATTAATAAATCTGATATAATTCTTATGGGATTACTTTTGTATGTGAGAGGTTGTTTCTTTCTCGCTGCTTTTAGTACTCTGCTTGTTTTCATTGTTAAGAGCCTTAACTATGATGTGCCTTGTAGAGTTTCTTTTTTGGTCCTGTTAGTTTGGTATTCTGTGAGATTTTTATCTGGATATTCTGTTCACATGATTTTTTTTTTTTTTTGAACATAGAAATGTTTTTAGCCTCCCAGTCAATTTTTGCTGTCATGTCTTTTGGTTTAGAGGTTCTTTCCTCCACATGAGTGATTCTGTTAGTGAGGGGTTCTAGAGAGATTTCAAAAGTTCTATTTTATTTTTGTTTTCTGTTGTATTGTTTTGCATCATGTCCATCTCTTGTTTTGAAGTATAATTTCAGGTCAAGGTCTGATTTTCTTGATACTTCCTAGGATTCGTTCTTGTATTTGATCATGTCTTTATTAAGTTGAATCAGCTTATTTTTGAGATCCACTTTTTTTGTTCAATTCATTTATCTCTCTTTTGTGGCCTCTCTGGTTTCCTTAAATTAAGTTGAAACTAGTACCAAAATTTGTATGCTCTAAGAGTCAATTCTGCTCAATTTTATGTGATTATTGTTTTTATGATGATGATGATGATTTGCTTCCATTCAGCAGTTTGCTTGATCAGAGTCATGTAGCTTGTTGTGTTTTCATTTTGAGATTCAATTTCTGTTGTTTTCTTTGTTTTAATTGGAGGCTTGCATTGTGAGACCAGGCATCCTTGGTGAAAATCTCTCAGTTTTCTGATTTTCGTTGTGTTTTTTCTTTTTTTCATTGTGGTCTATCCATCCTGGGGTAAAAGTCTTATTTTATTAAGGAGGAAGCAAGTATTTGTTCTTGATTGTCAGTGAGTGTTTCCATGCACACACCCTCCAGTGCAGGGAACTGAGAAGTTGGGGACTCAGGGGACGGTCAATCAGGAAGGGAGAGCAAAAGGGAAATCCTTTACTTTTGTTTCTTCTGAAAACATTTACAACTCGACTTTATTGTTGAATGTTATTCTCAGTGAGTGGTTATTATTATTGTTTTAGTACACTGAAGATATTCCCAATTATTTTTTCACAGAATTCAGCTGTATGTATGTCCTTTTTAGAAGCATTGTGCTTATTCCCCCTCTAGCTACTTCTTCTCTTTTTAAAAAAGTCTATTATGTTGCTTGGAGTATATTTGATTTTATTTATTTTTTTAAGGATTCATTAGGTCAGGAATCCTCAGATTAACTTTTTTCATTCATTTTGGAGGTTATAAAACCAATTTTATTCATTCATGTGTTGTTTTTGACCCATCCTCTGTCTCCTGTATTTCTGAGACTTCAGTTAAATCTATATTAGTCTTTCTCACTACATTCTCTAAGTCTCTTAATTTCCTTTTCTGTAATTTCAACTTTTCATCTTTCTGTGCTTTATTGTAAATATGTTTTTCTCATATATATTTCCATTCACAAGTCCCTTTTCAGCTGTATTTAGAGGTTCATGTTTTAGTCATTTTATGAAGAGTTTCTGTTTGAATCATTTTCAGATCTTCTCTGGACTGTTGTCTTGCCTGTTCCTTTTTTTTTTTTTTTTTTTGGTTCTGCTAAGTGCGAGCAATTTCATGCCACCTTAGTCCAGTTTGGGGATATGAAGTATTCTAAAACACCTTGAGGCTTAGAGGCAGCCTTTGCAAGGACTTGTTAAACTTTGGTTGCTTGCTCTTGGAATGTTGCTTGTTGCCCTCTCAACTCCAGTGTGAATGGTTCATGAGGGTTTTAGTTCAGGCCTCTGTTATCCCTCTTGTCCTATAAAGACTTCAAAATATCTCAATTTATAAACCACCTCTTCTGGATTTATGACTACTTGCTGAAAAGATATCCTTCAAGACCAGGGTATGGTTTCAATTTCCACTATGCTTCAGATTTCAGTTTGGTAATTTTCTATCTTATTAATGTTTGGATTTATTTTAAAAGTTGCTTTCAAGTATCATCTTTAGTCTTGTTTGTCTTTGGAGTCTACGTGAAATTGAAATTATTATTATTATTATTATTGAAATCTTTTATTTTATCTTTATTTGAATTTGGGAAGTATGGTGTCATGTTTACCAGACTCATTTATTAATTTATTTGGTGTGTGTATGTGTGTGTGATATATGTATGTGCACATGTTCGTGCATGAATGTAGTTGTGCACATACCACGGTGCTGATGTGGCAGTGAGAGGACAACTTAAGGTTGGTTCTCACCTCTACCTTGTTTGAGACAGGGCCTCTCATTATTATTTATTGCTTCATTCCCAAGGCTACTCTACTCTGTAAACTTCTGGAAAATTCTCCTGCTTTCACCTCCCTTCTTGCTGTCATTGCACAGGGATTAAAGAAGCTAGCCATGGATTCCGACTTTTACGTGTCATCTGCGGATCCAAACTAAGGTACTCAGAGTTGTGCAACAAGCACTATATACACTGAGATGTCTCCCTAGCCCATGTTTAACAAACTTGTGTTAAGATTTCTAATGAGGGCTGAAGAGATGGCTTTGTAGTTAAAGGCACTTGCTTGTAAAACCTGACAGCCAGAGATTTATTCCCAATTACCCCAGGAAAGCCAGATGCACAAAGTGGCACATGTGTCTGGTGTTGGTTTGCACTGGAAGGAGACCTTGTTACACCCATACACACATTCCCTTATAAATAAATAAATAATATGTATTTTTAAAAGATTTTGCATGGGATTGTTTTGTGTTTATATTTATTTATTTTTATTATTAGATATGGACATATTTTGTATATAAACATCAAATATAGGTACCATCCTTTCCTGCCTCCCTTCCCCTTTTCTGAAGAGGCCTTCCTCACCGTGTATGCAGGTCAACCCCATAGGGATTATGGATCATGCATTGTGGGGGGTGGGTAGCGGCAATGTCTCTGTGTAAAATGTTCCAACTTGTGACTCTCACAATCTTTGTACCCTCTTCTGCAAAATTCCTTGGGCCATGTTGGGAGCATTTTTAGTTTACTTAAGGAATGGGAACTTAGGAGCATCTGGATCTCTGGTTTGGTAGGTGTTGAGTGTCCTCAGCATGTTTCTCTATCACCTTTGTACTGATAATATCAGCTTAACTAAGAAATCAGCCTCTTGCTCATTTCCCTAATTTCCTTTGTGGTTTCAACTTGGGCTGGGGTGAAATGCACTGTGTCATTTATCTACTCAGGTCCAATTGCCATCTGAAAAAGAGAAGCAGATTCTCCAGTGGAAGTTAGTGCCAGTTAAATGGGATAACCATTATTAATTTAGAGGGAATTGAAAGGGTTTAGACACTCTATAATCTAAGGCTACTGGCAGCTTGACAATGGAAAGCAGAATCATTATCTGGATATGATTCTGACTTGTTTCCCAGTTCCAGATATGGTTTCCTTTCCACTGAGCAGATCTGTTAGCCAATCCAAGAGCAGTTGTTTACCCACAATGACGATGTGCCACTAATGCACTTGTGTGAGCATTATGTCAGGTTGTTTGCTTCTGAGCCACTTAGATTTTGAGTTGCTTGGAAAGATGTTGGCCACTTTCCCCTGGTAGCCCATGTAGCACCTTCCAGCTCTAGATGGGCTAATTGTCTGGGGTCTGGCTTTCCTCCATATAACAGATGAGTGAGATCATGCAATGGTTATCTTTCTGTGATTATTTGAGTTCACTTAGAATGATCTGTTCCAAATTTGACCATTTTTCCACAAATTTCAGTGTGTCACTTTTTTCTTACTGTGGAGTAGGATTCCATGGTGTAGATATATCAAATCTTGGTTATCCATTTACCCAATGATGGGAAACTGGGTTGGTTCCAGTTTTTAGCTATTATGAATTGAGCAGCTATAAACATGGTTGAGCAAATCTCTCTGAAGTGAGGCATTCAGTTTTTAGGGTAAATGCCCAGTTTGGGAATTACTGGGTCTGTTGGTAACTCTATATTCAACCTTTTCAGGAGTCTCCATTTTGATTTCCACAGTGGTTGTACCAACTTACATTCCCACCAACAGTGAATGAGTGTTCCTATTTCTCCACTGCCTCACCAACATTTGTTTTCATTTGGTTTTTTTAATGTTTGCTATCCTTACTGGGATAAGGTGGAATCTCATGGTTTTTAATTTGCATTTCCCTAAGTGTTAGGGATGTTGAACATTTTCTTAAGTGTGTGTTAGACATTTGTAATTCTTCCTCTGAGAACTCCCTACTTAGTTTTCTGCCTCACTTTTGGAACAGGTTGTTTGATTTTTTTGTTGTTGTTGTTTGTTTAGTTTTTTGAGTTCCTTGTAGGTTCTAGATATTAGGTTTCTGTCAGTGGTATAGCTGGCAAAGATTTTCTCCCATTCAGTGGGTAATCTATTGTCTCAGCTTATGGTATGTTTGTCTGGGCAAAAGCTTTTTAGGTTCATGAGATCCCATTGGTTGAGAGCTTGTTTAGTTTCCTAGGCTACTGGGGGTTTGTTCAGGAAGTCTTTCCCCAGGCCTACATTGTGAAGAGTGCCTCCTATTTTTTTTCCTCCAGTAGTTGAAGAGTTTCAGGTCTTATATTAAGGTCTTTAATCCATATGGACTTGATTTTTATGTATGGTGAAATGGGTGGGTTTAATTTCAGTTTTTTTAAATTTAGTTTAACTTTATTTTTTCTTAATTTTTTAAACATTTTCCATGATTATAAAAAATATCCCATGGTAATACCCTTCCTCCCCCCCTTCCCTTTTGAAATTCCATTCTCCATCATATCCCCTCCCCATCTCAATCAGTCTCTCTTTTATTTTGATGTCATGATCTTTTCCTCCTCTTCTGATGGTCTTGTGTAGGTAGTGTCAGGTGCTATGAGGTCATGGATATCCAGGCCATTTTATATCTGGAGGGAGCACGTTGTCAGGAGTCCTACCTTCCTTTGGCTCTTACATTCTTTCCACCACCTCTCCCGCATTAGACCCTTAGTCTTGGAAGGTGTGATTGTGATGTTACTCGGTACTCTAGTCACTTCTTTCCAGCACCATGATACCTTCTGAATCATCCCACAGTCTCTGCCATCTGAAAAGAGAAGATTCTCTACCCAAAGTGAAAAATATGGAACGTTTCATGAATTATGTGTCATCCTTGCGCAGGGGCCATGCTAATCTTCTCTTTATCGTTCCAATTTTAGTATATGTGCTGCCGAAGTGAGCACTAGTTTCAGTTTTCTATATATGGTCATCCAATTTGTCCAACACCATTTGTTGAAGATGCTATCTTTTCTCCAGTCTACATTATTGGCACCTTTGTCAAAGAGCAGCTGTAGTTCTTATTTTAAGGTCTGGATCTTTAATTCTGTTCCATTGGTTTATGTTTCTGTTTTTATTCCAGTACCATGCTGTTTTGTCTCTGTGGCTTTGTAATATAGCTTTAGATCAGGCATGGTAATACCACCAGAGGGTTTTTTTTGTTTTTTTGTTTTTTTTTTTTGGCTGAAGATATGTTTGGATATCTGAGGCCTTCTGCCATTCCATATGAATTTTGGCATCATATTTTCAATCTCTGTGAAGAATGATGCTGGTATTTTTATTGGTATTGCAATAAATGTATATATTGCTTTTGGTATAATTTCCATGTTCACAGTATGAATTCTACCCATCCAGGAGCATGGAAGGTTTTCCATCTTCTTAAGTCCTCCTCTATTACTTTCTTGAGTGTTTTTATATTTTAATTATATAGTTCTTTCACATCTGTATTAGTCAGGGTTCTCTAGAGGTACAGAACTGCTAGGATGAATTATTTTAAAAGGGGAATTTATTGGATTAGCTTATGGTAGTCCAATAGCAGTTGCAGGCCTGAGAGTCAAGGAACCTGGTAGCTGCTCATTCCACTTGGCCAGATGCCTCAGCAGTCCCAATCCAGCACTGAAGGCCTATAGGCTTCCTGAGGAGGTACTGGTTTTCGATCCACATGGGTCATCAGTTGATGCTGGTCTTCAATCCATGCTGGAAGGCAGCAAGCAGCTCTGGCAACCAAGTGGAAGGAAGTGAGGGGCTCTTTGCACCCAGAGCTTCCTTATATAAAGTCCTCCTCTGAGAGGGGCCACCCACTCTAGGGGAAGGTGCTCACTCTTGGGGAAGGACTTCCTCCTTCAGTTTATCTTTCCTGGAAGCAACCTCAGAGACCCACCAGAAGGGAGGGTTACTAAAGAGATCAAGTTGACTACACCTTAATTATCAAAACATCCTTTGATAGTGTTATTCCATGGTAGTTAGGGTTTGTTAAAATTTTGTTCTTGTTGCTATTGAAAATAGGAAACCCTCACTGATTTCTCTCTCTTTATATTCATCTTTTGCATATAGAAATGCTATTGATTTTGTGCATTGAGTTTTGTATTCTGCCACTATGCTGAAGAAATTTATCACCTTTAATAGTCTTGGGACGGAGACTTTTGGGCCACTTATGTATAGCAACATGTTATCTGCAAATAGGGCAAGTTTGACTTCTTCTTTTCCAATATTTGTACCTTTTATTTCTTTCTCCTGTCTTACTGCTTGGGCTAGTATTGCTAGTACTATGTTGAAGAGCAGTGGTGAGAGTGGGCATCCCGCCTGTCTTATTCCAAATCTCAGTGAGAACTCCTTGAGTTTTTCCCCATTAAGTATTATTTCCGCTTTAGGAACTTTATGTATAGCCTTTAGTGGGTTGAAATATAAACCCTCCATGCCTATTCTTTCCAGTGCTTTGATCATAAAGTGGTGTTGTATTTTGCCAAAGGCCTTTTCTCCATCAATTGAGGTGATCATGTGGTTCGTATGGTTTAGTTTATTTATGCGGTGAGTTATGTTGACTGATTTTCATATGTTAAACCTTCCCTGTGTCCTTGGGATGAAGCCTACTTAATCAAGGTGGATAATGTTTTTGATTGTGTTGTTGAGTTCAGTTTGCAAGGATTTTGTTCAGGGTCTTTACATCTAAGTTCATTAGGGATATAGGCCTATAATTTTCTTTCCTTGTTTCATCTCTGTCTGGTTTTGGTATTAAGGTGATGCTAGCTTTATAAAAGGAGTTGGAGAAGGTTTCCTGGTCTCCAATTATGCAGAATAAGTTGAGAAAAATTGGTTTCAGTTCTTCTATGAAGGTTTGATAGAATTCAGCTGAGAAGCCATCTGGTCCTGGACTTTTCTTTTGGGGGAGGATTTTTATTACCTTTTCAGTCTCTATGGATGTGGTAGGTTTGTTTAGGTGATCAATCTGCTCTGAGTATAGTTTTGGTAGGTGGTATGTGTCCACGAATTCATTCATTTCTTTCAGATTATTTAAAATTTTTTTGGAGTAGAGGTTTTGGAAGTATGCCCTGATGATTCTTCCAATTTCATTGATATCTGCAGTGATCTCTCCTTTTTCATTTCTGATTTTGTTAATTTGAGACTTCTCTGGTTTTTGCTTGATCAGTTTGGCCAGGGGTTTTTCTATCTTGTTTATTTTTTTAAAGAACCAGCTCTTTGTTTCATCAATTTTCTAATTGTCTTTTTAGTTTCCAATTCATTAATTTCTGCTCTAACCTTCATTATTTCTTTCCATCTGGAGCTCTTTGGGTTGGTGGTGGCGGCTGCGGCGGTGGCGGTGGCTTCTTCTCCTCCTTCTTCTCCTCCTCCTCCTACTTCTCCTCCTCCTCCTCCTCCTCCTCCTTCTTCTTCTTCTCCTTCTTCTTCTCCTCCTCCTCCTCCACCTCCTTCTTCTTCTTGTTACAGTACCTTTAGGTGTACAATAAGGTAGTTGATTTGTGATCTCTCTGTAATGAAGGCATTTAGGACTATGAATTTTCCCCCTATGTCTGCCTTCATTGATTCCTATGTTTTTAGTAGGTTGTGCTTTCATTATCATTCAATTCTAGTTTCTTTTTTTATTTCTTCCACTGCCTATTCATTGTTTAAAAGTATGTTGTTTAGTCTCCAGGAGTTGGTGAAGTTCTTGATGTGTCTCTTGTTGTTAATTTCTAGCTTTAAAGCATTGTAATCTGACATGATACAGGAAGTTACTTCAATTTTCCTGATTTTATGAAGGCATGATCTGTGATATTGTTGAGCTCTATTATTTTCCTGTTGATTTTCTGCTTGGATGATCTGTCTATTGATGATAGTGGAGTATTGAAGTCTCTGACTATGATGTTGTTGGTGTTTATTTATGTTTTATTATTGAGTAGATTTTGTTTTATAGCCTGTGGAGCCCCTGTGTTTGGCACATATATATTTATGAATGTGATGTGCTCATGTTGGATCATTGCCTTGATGAATAAAAGTGTCCTTCTTTGTCCTTTTTTATTACTTTTGGTTTGAAGTCTATTTTATCAGATGTTAGTATAGCAAACCCCACTTGTTTTTTATTTCCATTTTCTTGGAGGCGGTGTCTATCTTTAGTGGTGAGGTGGGTTTCTTGAAGACAGCAGATAGAAAGGCCCAGTTTTTTGATCCACCCTGATAATCTGTGTCTTTTGATGGGTGAGTTAAGACCATTAGTATTTAAGGTTATTACTGTAAAGTTTAAATTAATCCCTGTTATGATGAGGTATTTCATGGGTTTTGATGCTTTCTTGTGGTATGTACTGTTTTGAGCTTGGTTTATTTTGGTTATTATGATCTTCTTCCTGTTGGGTCTTGAGATTGTTGTTTGACTCTTCTGTGTGGAGCATTCCCTGAAATATTCTCTGTAGGTTTGGTTTTGTGTTCATATAATCACAGAGCTGACTTTTTCTATGAAAAGTTTTTTCTTTAACCACCTAATATGAGGGAGATACTTTTGCTGGGTAAAGTAGCTTGGGTTGGAAACCATAGTTTTTCAGACTTTGAAGTGTTCTGTTCTAGGCCTCCTGGCTTTCAGGGTTTCCACTGAGAAATCTGAAGTTATTCTATTGGGATTGCCTGTGCATGTTGTGAATTGCTTCTCTCTTGCTGTTTTTAACACTCTTTCTTTGTTTTCATTGTTAACAGTTTTAACTATAATGTGTCTTGGAGAGTTTCTTCTTTGATCCTGCCTATTTGGTGTTCTGTGGGCTTCTTATATCTGGATGGGCCTCTCCTTCTGATATACCCATGATCAAGATGTTTGGTTACTTTAGGGTTTCCCACCATTCCCTCATATTCTGTTCACTTGATTTTTTGAACTTAGCAAAGTTTTTGTCCTCCCAATCAGTTTCCTCTGTATTATCTTTTAGGTGAGAGATTCTGTCTTCCACATGTGTAACTCTGTTGGTGAGTGGTTTCAGAAAGGATTTTATATTTTCTATTTGACTTTTGTTTTCTGTTGTGTTATTTTGTATCATGTCCATCTCTTTTTTGAGGAACAATTTCAATTCAAGTTTTGATTTTCTTGATGCTTCCTGTAGTTCATTCTTGCATTTGCTCAAGTCTCCACTAAGCTTAATCAACTGGTTGTTGAGGTCTTCCATTTTTTAACTTACCTTCAACTTACTCATACCTCTTTGGAGGGTTCTAACATTTTCTTTAATCAGTTAAGCCTACTGTCAAAGGCTGAATGCTCTAGGAGACAATTCTGTTCAATTTCATTGATACAATTGTAGGTTCTTTGATAGTTTGCTTCAAGTTCAGTGATTTTTTTTTTTTTTTTGATCAGAGTCTCATTAGCTGTTGTGTTTTCATTTTGGGAATGAATTTCTGTTGATTTCTCTATGATTTCATTGGAAGCTTCTACAGTTGGACTAGGCATCCTTGGTAGAGATCTCTATTTTCTGACTTTCATTGGCTTTTTTACATTGTCGTCTACCCAGTTTAGGAAGACTCTATTTTATTTAGGAGGAAGCAAATTTTTGTCCTGTGGCTCATTTACCCTCTGACTCAGGTGAACAGAGATGTGGGTCCCTAGTGGCCAGTCAGGATACCAGAGCAAAAGGTCTGACTGCACAGCTCCAGGCCTCTCTGAGCAAGGCACAGTGGGACCTACCAGGACCAGGGGACTAGTAGGAGCAAGGAAACAGATATCTGGCCTACTTCATACCATGCCCTCCAGGACATGGACCAGTGCAGGCAACCCAGACTGGGGAGGTGGGAGGAGCCCAGACACAGGGGTCTGACCTACTCACCTCAGACTGCCATGCCTGTGCACACACTGACCTCACAAGGAACTCAACCCTGGAGGTGGGAGAAGCCCAGAAATGAGTCTGGCCTACTCACTCCAGACCATAATGCCTGTAAATATCACTGGGATTGATAAAAGCTATGGGGATGTGGTGGTTTGATTCAGGTGTCCCCAATAAACTTAAGTGTTTTGAATGCTAGGTTCCCAGCTGATGGAGATTTGGGAATTAACACCTCCTGGAAGCAGTGTATTTTGGGGGACAGGCTTATGGGTCTTATAACCAGCTCCCACATGCCAGTGTTTAACACACTCTCCTATTGCTATTGTCCACCTGATGTTGGCCAGGGGTGATGTTCACCTTCTGCTAATGCAATCATTTTCCCTGCCATCATGAAGCTTCCCCTGAAGCCTGTAAGTCAAAATAAACCTCTTTTTCCTACAAGCTGCCCTTGGTTGTGTGATTTCTACCAGAAATGCAAACCTGACTACAACAGATACCAGGCCATTTGGGTCTGGAGGAGGAGTCCTGCCCTTTCTTTGGCTCTTACATTCTTTCTGCTACCTCTTCTTTTTTTAATTTTTTTTTGTTCATTTTATTTTATTTATTTATTTAAGGAGAGAAACAGGCAGATAGAGGGAGAGAGAGAGAGGGAGAATGTGCGCGCCAGGGCATCCAGCCACTGCAAACGACCTCCAGATGCGTGCACCCCCTTGTGCATCTGGCTAACATGGGTCCTGGGGAATCGAGCCTCAAACCGGGGTCCTTAGCCTTCACAGACAAGCGCTTAAGTGCTAAGCCATCTCTCCAGCCCTCAGCCACCTCTTCTACAATGGACTCTGAACCTTGGAAGATATGATAGAGATATTTCAGGGCTGAACACTCCTCTGTTACTTCTTAGCACCATGGTGCCTTCTGAGTCATCCCAAGGTAACTGCCATCTGAAAAGAGAAGCTTCTCTCATCAAAAGTCAGAGTATCATTAATATATGGGTATGAATATTAAGAGAAGTGCTCACTGGGCATTTTGGTGAGCATAATATACACATTTAGCTGGACACCAGAAGACATTATATCCCTAGGGCTCATGACTACCCATGTTGTAGGTTTTCAGTATCAGGGATGTATTCTTTCCCATAGGATGGTTCTCCGGTCCAATTAGAGAGCATGGGTTTCTCCTATAACAGATATTCCACTATTGCACCCATTGGCTCATTTGGCCTGGCTCACCAAATTTAAGGCTTGCAGTGTCCACTGTTGAGTATCTCCACTATTGATGTCTCTCTCCCATTGAACTGCATGCAATGTAGCTTCTTCCAGTTTTTTTGTCAGCTGGTCTAGAGGGAAGAGGTTTTCAGCTCAGCTCCAGCAGGATTTCTCAGTGACATTGCAACCCAAGTATGTGGAGTCTTCAGCAATAGGGTCTTGCCATCTATTCCTGGTAGGAAACCAAAAGCCTTGGCAATGGCCTGTAATGTTTTGGGGGAATCAGCAACCTCCCTGGCCAACAACTCACAGGAAGGTATCCCATCCCTGGCACTGAAAATTTTCTAAAAACAATCTATGGCTTCTGAATGTTCCATTGTCTAAAAAAAAAAAGGTTTCAATATAACTTCTTTATATCATCTTAGATTTTGATTATCCCTCCCTCCATCTTTCCCTTACTCAATCTCTTCCCCTGACCTCACTTAGGCCTTTCCACCTCCATAATCTGTTCTTCTACTTACATATATATAATACCATTCTGTTAAGCCCCCCTCCCTCCCTCTGTATTCCCTTTATATCCCCTTTCTAGCTTACTGGTTTCTGCTACTGATACTTAGTTTCATTCCTACTTACATAGAAGTCCAATCATTTGTAGCTAGGACCCATATATTAGAGAGAACATGTGATGTTTGGCTTTCTGGGCCTGGGTTACCTGAGCTCCAAGCAAGAATGGATAACATAGTGAGACTCTGCCTCAAAAAAAAAAAAAAAAGAAAGAAAGAAAAATTTTGAACATTATAGTGCATTCCTGTAATCCTAGAACTTGGGATGCTGACACAGGAGGATTGTTGTATTTTTGAGGACAGATTAGACTACATTGTGAGTTCTAGGCCAGCAAGAGCTACAGAGTGAAACTCTACCTAAAAAAAAAAAAAAAAAAAAAAATCATTGAGAAGGGGCTGGGAAGATGGCTCAAAGAGTAAGAGCACTTGCTATACAAGCTATCTCCAGCGCCCACGTAAAAAGCCAGATATGACTGTACATTCCTGCAACCTCAATGTGGAGGCGGCTGAGGCAGGAGGATTGCTGAGGCTCTCTGAACCACTGTTTTAATTAAAAAATGGGAGCTCTGGGTTCAGTCAGAGACTCTCATGGAAATAAGGTGGAAGAGTGGTAGAGGAGTAAACCTGATGTCCTCTTCTGTCCGGCATGCCTGTGCACATATATATATACACATGCATAGACTACATGCACATGTACATGCATACACATCAAAAAAGAGAGTAAGAAACCTAAAAAGATGTAATAAGACATTGTTGTAGTCAGCTCCACGTTGGTGTGATGAACACCCAAACCAGACACAGTTATGGGAGGAAGGGATTTATCTTAGCTCATAGATCCAGAGGAAGGTCCATCAAATGGCGGAAGAAGCTGGTCCCATTCATAAATTCAAGCAGACAGAACCACCCAAAAGCCAGCTCCACAAGCAAGCACAGCCAGGGCTCAAAACCTCTCTGGATACCTTTAGGCTGGAATTTAGATCTGTCCCCAAACACCTGGACCACAGGACCCACCCCAGCCACACCTCTTCCAGCCAGGCAGCAAGCCCAGGTTACAAGCTTTACTTAAACAGCAGAGTCTATGGGGACACACATTCAAACTATCTCATACATTTCCTGTTCAGTACACTTGCTAGTAATAATGTGTTTCTTCTACAGTTAGCCCACTAGGAATTTCCACCTCTGCTTGAGTATATTTGGGTGATTTTCTGAGGAAATAATTCATCTTATGTTGATTTTAAAACCTAGTGTGTAAAGTTACAATTTTTTTCTTATACAAACTTCTCTAACTCTGCAATTAGGTATACTTTCTCACATTGTTGTTTTATTTTTTTCTCTTACTTGCTAACATTAGTTACTCAAAATTTATATATTTTATGGTGATTTTTCAAAATCAAAGGACAGTTTTAATTTTTACTGCACAAACCTATGCTGTTGTTCTATTTTAATCTTGCTTCCATATGTTATGCTATCCTTATCTATGTCGAGTGAAAATATTTTAATGTGACCTTTTCGAAGGTATTTTAGTGAGCATGGTTTTGTTTACTTGGCAGTAGAATCTGTGCCAGCCAGAAGCATTGCTGCTCAGACACACTAGGGTAGTAGCGACCAGTCCTGAACTTCACCATTCACTGGGATACTCTTTAATGGTCCAACATTTTCTTTTTAGTATGTCAATTAGTTGTATAGAGACATAACATTCCTCTTGATGCCTTTGAACTTTAGTTTGTGATCATGTTGAGTGAGTGGTCTCTTCACAGCACTGGTTTCTACGTGCTCTGTGAGTCTCAGTGTCCTTATATTAGCCTGGTGTCTCCCTAAGCTGCCTATGGTGATGTGAAGCAGGAGTGGGAAGGGCTGCACAGGAAACCCGTCTTTCTGGAGGTATGACCCCATGCTGGTGGTGAAGATGGTCAAGAAGCCTCAGTGGGCACTCTAGGATACAGCCTTACTCTCTCAGCTTCATTACTGTGTGGAGTTACAGGGAGGGGTCAGACAGTGGCTGTCTCATGGTTTTACTGCAACTCATCTTCCTTCTTTCCTTCTTTTGAGATAGGGGCCACTACTTATCCTAGGCTGGCCTCATATTCAGGATCCTCTACCTCACTTTCCTGAAGTTCAGGGATTTTAGGAATGTACCTCCACACCTGGACATTCACTTTAACATAAATGAGAAGGGTTATTTCTCTTCTGAATTGGGGTGCTCTGGACCCACTTCAACAGGGTCTTTTCCTTTTAGTAGTTTTTTTAATTTTATTTTGTTTCTTATCATATTAAATCCTATGTGCATTCTTCAACATTTCCTCACCATTCCATTGTGAATATAACTTTTTATTGTTTTCTGGACTATTGTAGATATTGAAAATCATTTCATTTAATTGTATAGAATTATATATAGCCATCTTCACAATTACAAATGAAAGTACACTTTTAAAGAAATTCCTATTGTATTAATCTCAAGTATTCATGTACAATTGAAAGTAATCTTATCCCTATAGAAGACATAAGACTTATGAGATACAGAGTTTATTTAAGCTATATAAAGAAAATACTTAAACCTATGTGAGTTTTACCTCTACAGTGGTCTGAAGGCTATAGGCTGAGGATAGCAGAGTAGACAGCTAGCACAAATGGTGTGGTTGTGGACAAGTGCACCAAGGCCAGTGCACACGGAAAAGAATGAGCATAACTAATTCACTGTTGTAATTTTGACTTCTTAGATCTGTCCATTTAAAATTATCTTTTCTCCAGACCCCTAATCTCAGTACTTTGGAGACTAAGGCATCATGAACTTGAGGCCAGCCTGGGATACATAGTGAATTCCAGGCTAATTTGAGCTGCATCGTAAGATCCTGTCCTAAAAACAAACATACAAATTAACTTTTGAATATTAAAGTAGATCCCATACATGAGAACTTTGCTATCTTCTAGAAAGTGTATCTAGTGGCCAACAAAGGGCCAGAGTTTCTGTATAGGTACTTGTGAAAGTAATAATGTATATTTATTAGCATAAGTAAAGCCATGTTCACTGAAGTTGGGTTTAGTGACATGAAGCCTGTTTGTCTAATGACTAATAAACATGACACCTGTGTCTGGAGTGATCTTGCTTGTGTTGAATTTGCTTGGAGATTCATAGCATGCAGTGTAAATCCTTCATGTTATTATAACAAAGAATGCAAAGACAAGTCACACAGGGAAAAAGGTACTTGAACTTTGGAAGAACCAAGTGCAAGTTTCTAAAGCCATCTTCACAACACAGAGGCTGCAACAGAGAACTATGACATGTGTGAAGTGTGGTTCACCAGGTAAGCTCAGACACTTGTGCATAGGGCTTTTATTGGGAACTGATCACTAGATACTCTTTTGAGCATGTACCTAAAAGTTTAGGTGTCCACAAGGAGAGCATGAGATGTCTTGTTTGTGCAAATGGATTGAGTATAGGATTCACTCCTGCTGTTTAGGGCAAACTGTACAACAGTGTAAGAAGCTATTTACCATTAAAGGTCCCAGGTGCCAGCTTAGGGACAACATTGCAAGGAGAGTGATCTCACTTCTACCATAGTGACTCTCTTCTGCATACTATCAGGCCTTTGCTTTGGAATAGAAGTCATTGGACAGAGACTGTATTACTGGTAAAAAGCTATGATAAAGAGTTTTGTTGCTTCTTTTTCCCACTCACAAGCTGGGGACATGCAGACTGCTCAAAGTCTCCTAGAATACTAGCATGTGAAATGGGTACATGGATCCATTGGAAAATCTCATAGAGTGGCCATTATGTACTAGACACTGTTACACAGAAAGTGTGTGTGTAGGGGGGGGAATCTGTCTGATAGTCAAAACTTTCATGTGATGCATAAACATCAGGGTTTCTTCAAAACTCGTTCTATGCTAATGTTTTCTCTCATCCCCCAAGTCTTCAGCTTTCCTCTATGAACCAATATTTCTCAAAACTATATCTCTAGCTGGAACCCTCTTCCTTTGCCTAAAACCTACCCAGCTTCTGATTGCTGAGTATTTCTCCCATAGCCACACATCAGGCATTGCCAAGAATGAACTTGGAATGTCCCCTGTACAGACCTATTCCTTCTTTCCACCAATACTTCATCATTTTGTTGTGTTTTCTTCCCTGAAGTTTTCTAAGATTCTCTGTAGCAGAAATAACCTCATCTCTTAATTCCATCACCCTATATGCATGCATATGTATATATACATGTGTGTGTGTATGTGTGTGTGTGTGTGTATGTGTGTGTGTGTGTGAATAGCTATGTTCCATGCTCTTCTATAGGTTTCATATATATTACACTCCATTATACTGAGTATCTAATACAACATCCAATTTGTAGCAAGAATTCAATATACTTTTTGCTGAAAGATAGATGAGGGAGAGGCCAGTTGACTTCAAATTCAAAGGAAGAAAAAAAATTGAAGACTTATACACCTTTCAGATGACAATAAGTTAGAACATTTATAACATAAAATGGGACTGAATTTCTTGTAGTATTAATATACAGTAATTCTAGCTGAACTCACATGGTGGTTCTAAACAGATATAGGTCTCATTTTGAGGATCAATTAAGTTGGTGATTTTAATGTGAGAGTATAGAAATACTGACTGGCCAATAAGCACAATATGAATTTAAGAATTTTAGAGGTTACCATGTAAGTATTAGAGTGTTTTCTCTGAGGTCAGCATCAACCATGAAATTGAATGTCTGCTAACAATTTATAGCTATGGCTTATGTGCCAAACCCAGCTTGTAGCCTGGTTTTATAACTAAACTTTCACTGGAACACAGCCTCACCTATTCATTTGCAAATTATCTGTGGCTAATTTTGAGCTGCCACAGCACAGCTGAGTAGTTGTTACAGAAACTACATGGCCTGCAAAGCCCAAGGTGTTTACTATCTGGCCTTTTGAGAAATATTTGATTTATAAGGTTGATGTAAGTATCCTGTAGTTCCTCTTCATGTCATTTGGAAAACATACTGGGTTTTCTTTCTTTTTGTTGTTGTTTTGTTTTGTTTTTCCAAAGAGTGGCTTGAAATTACATTGAATAGATATCTGAATCCTGGGAGATACTTGAGGGGTCACAAAGCCTTGTCCTTTGCTGAAATGTGTGACTAGTTCTGTTATCTAGCCAGAGATCTGACCATGAACCTGAGACTTAATACTTTAGGAGGGTTGGAGGGATGAGAGTTTCAGTGGAGGCATTTCTTGACCTTAACTATCTGAGGCTCAAAACCAACTGTTCTTAGAAAGGACACATGAGCTCATGAAAATTGTCCAGCTTGAACTGTGTGGGTGAGATCCATCTGCGAGGTGTGGCGGGCTTATTTCCCCTGATAACTTCTTGTGCTTCACTTGGTTTTATTGCAATGTTTGAAAATTACTTCCCTCTGTTATCTTTTGTTTATTTTACATCTACTGAAGGTATTGGTAGAAATATTAAATGGTATAAAAAGTGCATATACACATAATTTGGAGGAAACCTAAGGACTGAGAGATTATTTGTCTTGATTTGGCCCCAGAACCACCATGTGTGGATGATACTACTGCCCTAGGCTATCAAACCTCCAAATGGCCATCTGTGACCAGCAAGGAACCAATGTCTTTGAGCTTTCTTGTGACCTGGGTTCCCTATTGAAGAAATCAGTTTAGAAGGAGAAGGAAAGTCCCAGACCTGAGATGCAGAAGAGACTGGGCCATTCAGGAGATCTCAAGGCTGATATCAAAGTTAGGAAAGGGGTTTTCTGTGTATGGGGGTGGTGAGATACAGGAACAACTCAATATTGACTCAAGGAAAAGAGGACATGCTACAACCTAATGGGAGGTGGAAGGGTGGCAGGACCAGAGCAGGAAACCTGCAGGAAGAGAAAGCCCTGGGGCAGGCTAGATTCCTCCAATACACTTGTCATGGAGGAAACAAAGAAGAGCTTCCAGCACTTGGGGCTTGGTTTCCTGGCTGTGGGTAATCTGTGCTGATTTGTGTTGTCTGAAAATACCTTCTTGTTGTTGGGATAAAATACTCAGAAGTTTTCAGAAAGAAAGATTTCTGGTAGCTTGTAGTTTCTAGGGGAAGTTTCATCCTTTCAGGGAAAGTATGGCAGGAGTAGGAAGCTGGCATTACATTGTCACATCAGTACAGAAGAAGTAGAGAGAAAGGCCAAAGGGCTGGGTTGTGACACCTCAAGGCATACCCCCAGTGACCTCTTCCTCTAACAAGGCTCTACCTCCTAAAGGTTCCATAACCTTCCCAACTGGGGATCAGGTATTCAAAACACATGAGGCTATGGGGTTGTTTCATATTCAACCAGCACAGTGTGCGTGTGCATGTGCGCATGTGTGTGTGTGTGTGTGTGTGTGTGTGTGTGTGTGAGAGAGAGAGAGAGAGAGAGAGAGAGAGTTATTTTGTGATCCTGGATTAGGTGATGACTCTACCCCCTGATGTCCTTTCCTTAGAAAAACTGGTAGATTTCATTCCCAGCAACATATATGAATCCATTTCCCATTACCATATTGAAATGCCTAAGGCTGGCACTTTATAAAGAAAAGATACTTATTTAGTGCCCAGTTTGGGTGTTGGCTCTAAGGACCTCATACTAGACATATCATTACTGGAGCACCTGTGACAGGGAAAGACCATGTGTCAAGATGGAAAGCTAGAGAGAAGGACAGGCCAGGTTTTCTCCTTCAAAATATTTCCCTTCTTTCATAAGAACCATCCAGAACATCACTTCCTTCTGCTGACCTTCAATAATCTAGTTACTTCCCACTAGGTCCCATCTCTTAATGGTTTTAGCATGCATAATATCACCACACAGGACAAGGATTCCGACACATGAGCCCTTGGGGAACAATCAGGCTCAATACAAACTATAGTAGTGTGGCTGAACTGTGTGCCTGATGCTGCAGGTGGTACAGTCTAGACCCTGCCTTCATTCACAAGGACAGTTATAGACCTTACGGATTCAGAATCAAAAGGGTATGGAGCCCCTTCAGAGAACTCTAACCTTGGCTTGTATACATCATAGCTTTCACGTATGCATTTAGCTCATTTCTGATTTATTTATTCACTTTTAGACTTAATAGTAGTCATGGGAAATAATTGCTCTGGGGTATGCTTGATGAACCTCCAGTGAAAAGAGATCTTAGATGTAATATTGAGGAAGTGGAGGCATGATCTTCTATCTGACTCAGTCAAGTCGAGAAGATACCTCTCCTATTCGCTCTATCACACAAAGACCTAGATCACAATCTAGAAGGTGTTTGTGCTGACCCACACCTGGTGTCATGCCACTCTTTGACTCCATATTTGTAGTAGACAGTCCCTTTCTCTCTGGACTTCTTCCCATATCTCAAGATAGTCTTGAAACATTGTGGAATTTGTTGATGTTTCTTCTAATGGCATGAATCAATTCTTCTTTAGCAGGCTTGTCTGTCAAAGGCAGAGAAAGCCCATGACAGAAATTCAACATTGAAGCACATTCCAGCACAATGCTGGAACATAGTGGTTTTATCAAATTGTACAGAGTAACAAAAACAAACAAACACACAAAAACCTCTTTAGAGGTGCATAAGCAAAGGGTAGGGATTGACTGGCTCAGAATCTCAGGTCTGATGGGAAGTTGACCTCATTAGGCCTGGGACCCAGCAGGACATAAGACTGTCACTTGTCTACCTTGTCATGGACCTCTTAGTTCTGTTTCTTTCTATGTATCTGTTTATTCTTCTATTTTTAGCCTGATCATTTTGATTCTACTGAAGCATGGCATGGTTGTGTCACCCAAACCAGTGGGTTCGTTCTGGCTTGGGCCAACTATTGACTGTCAGTCACTAGGTGTCTGGAAATGCAGTGTGGTTCTGTCTTTCTGGACATCATTCAAATAGTTTCTGGTCAGCAAGCCTCTTTGAAAGAGATTTTCCCCTTATTCGAATGTCATCCTGTCCCTCTGTATCTATAGACAAAATGATGTAAATGATCCTCCATTCTGTTTGAAGTGTCTCAGTACTGTTGTGGTTTGAGTGGGTTCCCCGCATTCATGTGCTAA
This sequence comes from Jaculus jaculus, assembly GCF_020740685.1. Classification (NCBI taxonomy): domain Eukaryota; kingdom Metazoa; phylum Chordata; class Mammalia; order Rodentia; family Dipodidae; genus Jaculus; species Jaculus jaculus. The sequence goes on along the minus strand of NC_059110.1, from coordinate 79,706,502 downwards.
TCTCCAAGTTTATATGTTAACTGCACTTGGATATGGGCTTGGGGAAGGAAGGAGCCCCAGAAATGGTATATTAGAAGAGCTACCATGCTTGTCGTGTCATGGGATGCCATAGCTCCAGGAAGGCCCTTATGAGGGGCCAGTGACATTCGTAGTCTTCCCAGCTTCTAGAAACTGAGCTAAATCAACCTCTTATTACTTTTTAAAATGTGTGCATATGATATGTATATGTGAGCTTATGTACATGCATGTATGGAGGTCAGAGAACAACCTCTGTTATTGTCCTCAGGAACACTGTCCACACTTTTTTTTTGCCTCATTAGTGCTGGAATTGTAGATGCACGCAACCATGCCCAAAACTTTTACATGAGCACTGAAGACTGAGTCAGTTTCTCATGCTTACATAGCTGGCACTTTACTGATAGAGTCCTAAAAGTCCTGACTTTTGCTCCCCATTTTTAACTTTTTATTAACAACTTCCATAAATATACCATATTCACAATTCTCTCTCAACACTCCCTTTTTCCCACTCCCAAATTCCCCCTCCACTGAATCTCTTCTTCTTTCCAACCAGTCTCTCTTCTATTTTGATGCCATCATCTTTTTTCCTCTTGTTATGCAGATCTTGTGTAGGGTAGCATTCCTGACCCTGTGATGTCATGAATATCAAGGCCACCTTGTGTGTGGAACAGTATTGTTTGGCTGTCACATTCTTTCCACCACCTCACCTGCAGTGGTCCCTGAGTCTTGGAGGGTGTGAGAGTGATGTGTCACTTAGTGTTGAACATTCCACTGTCACTTCTTCACAGCACTGTAGCCATTTTTGAGTGACCCCAGTGGTCACCACCGTCTGGAAAAAAAGCTTCTCTAACCAAAACTGAAAGCAGAAATAATACACGGGTATAAACATGAATGTTTACAGGGAAGTTTGGTGTTTTGTGGTCACAATATATCCATTTCACCAGTTAACAGTAGTAGTTTCCTCTCTGGGGCTTATGATCTCCTCAGCCATAGATTTTGGCTAAGTTTTCAGTACCTGGCATGTATTTCCTCTTGAGGAGCAGGCCTCAACTCCAATCAGAGAGCAATTGGTTTCCCCCCAAGTACATGTATCACCACTGTAAACCTGTACACTATAAATTATCCAGAGTGTGGCATTTAGTTATGACAACAGAAAAAAAAAATGTTTTTATAACAGGTACCTATTAGCAGCATGACTTCTGTGGGTCTAAAGGTCAGAGTTTGTGTAGTCAGCTCTACATTGCTGGATGAACATCCAATCAGATACAGTTTATGAAAGAAAGGGCTTTATTTCAGACTTGTACATTCATGGAAAGTTCCATCAGTGCCAGAAAAGGCTACTTACTTCCATGAATCCAAGCAGGGAGAAAAAAAAAATGCAGCAATCAAAACAACACCACCAGCAAAGCACAAATCACCAGCACTTAAACTGCTGTCTCCACACCTCTGGGCTGGAGTGGAGATACTCTCTGACACAATCCTTGGGGCTGGACCCCACGATCTACCCCCAGTGACAACTTCTCCAGCAGGCTGCTGGAGTCTTAAGCAGGAAGCTGAACCTTAATCAAAACTACCAGAGGCTATGGGGGCATCCATTCATAGTCAAACCACCACAGAGTCCTTTGCTGGTAGGTTTTGTAGGAACAGAAGTTTCACAAAAGGAAGCTATAGACAGGCTACACCAGGTGTTGTAAATGCCAAATAAGTGTCATAAGGAGGCTTTTATTATAAACTCCAGGTCCCAAAGACTCCAACTTTGGAGATAAAACATTCTTTTAAGTAAAGAGTAGAGATGCAGTGCACCGACTTTGCTGTCTGAAAGCCATTGGTTCCTACAGTAAAGCAGACATCTTTTGGTGAAGATGGATATTGCTGTTGGGGAGCAGAATTCTATCCCTGAACCCACCTGTAAGTAGGCTTCTTAAACCAACACCTTGAGAAATTCTAATTCTTTTAGAATACTTTCAATCTCTGGGTCCACAGTTTTCTCTGTAATTTTAGGTAAGCTTAGATATCATCACCTTGGGGCCTCTGGGATGTCAGCTCCTTCAGGTCTCAGTTTATCCTGGAGAGAAATGAGAAGTGTAAGATGATCACTGTGGTCCCATCAGTCTGGATTTTCTGTGGGACAAGAGCAAAGGCTGATATTGAGAGGGGTCAGGTAGCTTTGATGGACAGTTAAGGTGACTGGGGCCCTGAAAGTACAGGCAGGAATGTCTGTCCTTGCCAGAGATCTGCAAAGGATGATCTGACTTCTTATTTCGTGCCTAATGGAATTCCCTAGATCTGAGTCCCTCTCTGGGAGGGGGGTCTCCATTCCTATAATTCAAATCTGATCCTGACATTGTGGTTGGTCCAATTCAGCCCCACAGAGCTTGGTGTCATGGCTGGCTTCTTCCTGAGCCAGCCCATAGCCCAGACCAATCCGCTCTTACTCCGGCTCACCTGAGCAGAAAGTGAAACCCACTACAGCATAAAAATGTTTATGAGGGGAGGGCAAGCTCTCTTGGTGGCCCATTCATCAGTCGCAAACTTTCAGGTTCTGGTGAGTGTCCCCTTGACCCCTGCTCCCACATGGGCTCTCTACCCTTCCTGCCCTCCACATGGCAGGAAGTCTTTGTAATTTCTTTCCTGTCTTCTCTAACTCCCTTTTCAGATTTCTTCCAGACCCACCAAAATCTCTGGGACACAATGAAGGCAGTCCTAAGAGGTAAATTTATAGCTTTAAGTGCCTATATTAAGAAATTAGAAAGGTTGCAAGTAAATCAACCTAATGCTTCACCTTAAAGCTTTGGAAGAAGAACAAGGCAAACCAAAAATCAGTAGACGGGAAGAAATAGTAAAGATTAGGGCAGAAATTAATGAAATAGAAACAAACAAACAAACAAAAAAATCCAAAGAATCAACGAAACAAAGAGTTGGTTCTTTGAAAGGATAAACAAGATTGATAAACCCTTAGCAAATCTGACCAAAAGAAAGAGAGAAGAGACACAAATTAATAAAATTAGGGATGAAAAAGGTAACATCACAAGAGATGCCAGAAAAATTCAAAAAATCATAGGGACATACTATAAAAGCATATACGCCACAAAGTACGAAAATCTGAAAAAAATGGATGATTTCCTTGATTTATATGACCTACCTAAATTAAATCAAGATGAGATTAATCACTTAAATAGACCTATAGCAAGCATGGAGATCCAAACAGTTATCAAAAATCTCCCAACTAAAAAAAGCCCAGGCCCAGATGGATTCATTGCTGAATTTTACCATACCTTCAGGGAAGAACTAACGCCATTGTTTCTTAAGCTTTTCCATAAAATAGAAAAAGAAGGAACCCTACCAAATTCCTTCTGTGAAGACAGCATCACCCTGATACCAAAACCAGACAAAGATAGAACAAAAAAAGAAAATTACAGACCAATCTCCCTCATGAACATAGATGTAAAAATTCTCAACAAAATATTGGCAAACAGAATACAAGAATATATCAGAAAGATCATTCACCCTAACCAAGTAGGCTTTATCCCAGATATGCAGGGATGGTTCAACATATGCAAATCGATAAATGTAATACATTATATACATGGACTGAAGGACAAAAATAATAAGATCATCTCAGTAGACTCAGAGAAAGCATTTGACAAAATCCAACATCCCTTCATGACAAAAGTCCTACAGAGACTGGAAATAGAAGGAACATATCTCAATATAATAAAGGCTGTTTATGACAAGCCTACAGCCAACATTTTACTAAATGGGGAAAAACTGGAAGCTTTTCTGAGAAAATCAGGAACAAGACAAGGGTGTCCACTGTCCCAACTATTATTTAATATAGTACTTGAAGTCTTAGCCATAGCAATAAAGCAAGAGACGCACATAAAAAGGACACAAATTGGAAAGGAAGAAATCAAGTTATCATTACTTGCAGATGACATGATTCTATATATAAGGGACCCTAAAGTCTCTACCAGCAAACTGTTAGAGCTGATAAACACCTATAGCCATGTAGCAGGATACAAAATAAATACACAGAAATCAGTATCATTCCTATATGTTAACAACAAACATATAGAAGATGAAATCAGAGAATCACTCCCATTCACAATTGCATCAAAGAAAATAAAGTACCTTGGAATAAATATAACCAAAGAAGTAAAGGATCTCTACAATGAAAACTATAAAACACTCAAGTGAGAAATTGCAGAAGACACTAGGAAATGGAAAAACATCCCTTGTTCCTGGATTGGAAGAATCAATATTGTGAAAATGGCAATCTTTAATTTAATGCAATCCCCATTAAAATTCCAAAGGCATTCCTCACAGAAATAGAAAAAGCAATCCAAAAATTCATTTGGAATCACAAAAAACCTCAAATATCTAAAATAATACTGAGCAACAATAATAAGTCAGGAGGTATCACTATACCTGATTTTAACCTATACTACAGAGCCATAGTAACAAAAACATTGTGGTACTGGCACAAAAGCAGACATGTAGATCAGTGGAACAGAATAGAGGACCCAGATGTAAGCCCAAGTAGCTATAGCCACCTGATATTCGATAAAAATGCCAAAAATGGCTGGAGAGATGGCTTAGGGGCTAAGCGCTTGCCTGTGAAGCCTAAGGTCCCCAGTTCGAGGCTCGGTTCCCCAGGTCCCACGTTAGCCAGATGCACAAGGGGGCGCACGCGTCTGGAGTTCGTTTGCAGAGGCTGGAAGCCCTGGCGCGCCCATTCTCTCTCTCTCCCTCTATCTGTCTTTCTCTCTGTGTCTGTCAATCTCAAATAAATAAAAATAAATAAATTTTTAAAAAAATGCCAAAAATACTCATTGGAGAAAAGACAGCCTCTTCAGCAAATGGTGTTGGGAAAACTGGATATGTATCTGTAGAAGGATGAAAATAGATTCTTCTCTCTCACCATGTGAGATCACATGGTGTATCTCTCAGATAACATGGGTGTATCTATTATTTTCCCCCTCTTGATTTTATACTTTCCTAAATAAATAAAATAATTATTCTTCTCAGTCTTATTTTATGCAGAAATGAACTAAGGGTTTGGGGTTCAAGGATCTAATATTCTGTCTCAAGGTGATGCAGGACGGGTGAGAAACCTCCCTAGCATCAAATGCTTTAAACCCCTGGCAGCTCTTTGACTTTGTACATTCTTCTTCCTTTTGGTGGTTGCTATTCTTTGGTTAAGCATACCCTAAAGACCCTTGGATAAAGGTCTTCAGCCCATGGCTTTATTTGGAGGAGGTAAAACCTTCAAGAGAGGAGTCTCAGAGGGAGGAAGGTAGGTCACTGGGAGTGTGCCCATGAAGGCCAATGATGCCCAAGCCCTTCCTCTCCGTAGCTTTCTGGATGCTCTGAGGTGAGTGACTTCCTCTGCCATTTACGCCCAACACGTGTCCTGCCTCAACACAGCCGCAAGAGCAATGAGGCCAAGAGACCATGGACTGAAATTTCGAAAATATATAAGCCCCAACAAAGCTTTCTTCCTTAGAAATTCATACGCTTAGGTAATTTTTTAGAGTGATGGACAGGTAGGTGACTGTTTCCCTTCTAATCACCCCTGAGCAGGCTCCACAGGGTTGCTGTAGCGTGATCTTTCCTATTATCTCCTGCATGAGTACACAAACATCACTTTGATGTTTGGCTTGATCAATGTTGATTGTTGCAAGATGGCAAAGTAAGAAGAGTGTGTCCAGAAGGAAGAAATGTCCTCTTGGGTCTGCTAGCCCCTGTCATGGGCAGGACCACCTTTTACTTGCCATTAACTTAGAGGATCAAAAATGACTTTACATATCCCAAGACAGCTAGAACAAGCCAAAAGAAAGCCTGGAAATAAAATTAGAATTCTTTTTATTTATTTATTTATTTATTGAGGTAGGAGGTAGGGTCTCACTCTAGCCCAGGCTTACCTGGAATTCAATATATAGTCTCAGGGTGGCCTTGAACTCGCAGAGATTCTCCTACCTCTGCCTCGCAAGTGCATGTTCCACCACAACTGGCTTTAAAATTAGAATTCAATCATTAAAAGAAGGTTTTTAAAGCAAATTATAATTGTTCTGCATCCCTACCCTGGCCTTGGATTTCTGCTTCATTGTCACCAAGAGGTAATCAGCTCACCCTTGCCTTGTAGCTCATATTATATGAGCTCATCACATGCTAACACTGCTCATTCAATTCCTAGATATTGCCAAAGGTATCAGTTTGCTCCAGCTAAGAGCTGCAGTTGACCCTTTAGGGTGTCCACTTGAAGACAAATCTTAGGTCACCAGCTTAGTCTCGCAGAGATTTGTGAATGGCACTCATTATGAGAACCTCCTTCTTTCCTGGCCAACTGGCCACACTCAGCTTCCAGTCACTCCTCACTTTTATCTTCCAGCTATACTTAACTCACAAAATAAGAATCCCTCCCCATGTCTGTGATGTCTTATGAAAGGCCATTTGTTCACAGGTATTTGCAGAAAAGGGAGAAGGTAGATTTCAGCCACTTGGGTCAGTGCAGGGACATTAAGATCAAGTATTGTCAAGGATGATCCGACCTGGATGTGGACCTCTGGACCAGAGTGGATACCCTGTGCACTATCAGTTCTTTCCAGCTCCTCAGAATGCCAGGGAAAATATAGCCTTCACAGACAATCTACTTTAGCCTCAAAGCTCATTTTACAGATAAGAAGAAAGAATCATCGGCGGGAGGGGGGGGAATAAATGAAGTCCAGATCTCCCTGTTTTCAAGTTCAGTGCAATCATATTTCATCTGAGAGACCCTGGCAATTCCTGAGAATCATGAGTCCCTGTGGTCCCCAGAGAATTTTTCCTCTAGCACTTAGAGACTCATCATCTTCTTGTCTGCAGTTTCCCCCACTGACCCTGTGTCTGAACCTTAAACTAAGAATCACCACCCCCAGCTGTGAGCTGCCCCCCAAGTCCCACCTGGAACTCAGCACTTTCCCAGCCAAGACAGGATTACAGGAAAATCTGTTAATATTCTAGCAACCTTGCTAAACAAGCAACTCTTTCAGGGTGACTATTTATTGCTATTTATGATGACAGATTATCTTTCTGATTTCCCCCAGCACATGTCTCCAGAGGAAATTAGATACAGTACTTTCCTTAAGCAGGGCCAGGAGAAAATGTTTCTATAAATACTTAACAACTTGTCAGGGAAGATTACAAATATTGGCACGTCCTTCACAATGTCATGTTGGCTATTGAAGCTGTTATAAGAAATCACGGTGGTTTATTTCCTTCCTGCTCTAAGGTACCACTCCATTTTCTGGGGCCAGGGGAGGTACTGGCAAGGCAGAGACTCAGAGAGCAGACTGAGGCTTGGGGCTCTGTCATCCCAGCACCTGTCTTCACACTGGCCCTACTATCTCCTCACTAAGCGAGCTTGGGGAAATCCCTTAGCTTCTCAGCATCTGGCTCTTTTCTTCTGAGAGATGATGACACAGTGACTCATCTGATGTGCTAGAAAGACTAGATGAGGTCATGTGTGCAAATCTCTGACGCGTGGGTGGGGGTGGTGAGCCACACATACAGATTTCTTTCTGTCCTCCTCCCAGACCCGTTAAGTCAACCATCTTCATCTCCAGACACAGGTTGAGCTCAGCTCCCTTGTCTTTGACTTCTGGTGTTCTTAGGAGAAACTTGACAGTAATGACAATAATAAATGAAGCTCAAAAGAGCTCGATCTTTTACCTGGTGGCAGGGATTGTTCCAAGGTCTTCATGTGGATTAATCCTGAGGAGAGGTTCTCTAATGGCATCTCTCTTTTACAGAGGAGGAGATGAGGCAACTTGATATACTGGAGACCTCACCCATGTGATGTGGTGGAGATGATCCCCAGCATTGGTCCTCACGCGCTCAGCCGCCTGCTGTGTAGTCTTGGGAAGAGAGTGCTTATCTTTCCTCCCCAGTAATCACTCTTCTTCAGACATCAAGGATTTCTTTTTGATCCTTTATGTTCTGGAGCTTTATCGCCATGGATCTAGATATGGATTTTACATTTATTTCATTTAGCACTTGGTAGAATTTTTAGGTCTGTAGACTGGTGTCTTCCTTAAGTTCTGTGAATTCTTAGCTATTAACTCCCCCTTTGGATGCCAGCTCGCTGTTATCTATGTTGATCCTTCTGGAATCCCTGTCCCACATCTACAGGAGCTTTTGGAGCTACGTTTCATGTTTCTCAGCTTTTCTTTTATATTTTAAAATCTCACGTCTCCTTTTGGCTACACTCTGTTTGATCTTTGAATTCCTACGTTTGTTCTTTGGCTGTGTCCAGCATCCTGGTCAGTTTTCTCTACTGAGCTTTAAAATTCCATAACCTCCTTTTTATTTCTAAGATTTCTAAGTGGCCCCTTCTCATGGCTGCTGCCTTTTTACTCTGTTGCTATTTCGCTTCTGGTGTCCTGGCTGTGAGTCCCTCTGACCTCTCCAAGCCTAGCACCGAGCTTGTTCTGCAGTCCTTCTCAGAGGGTCCTGTTTGATCTCTCCTCCCTCAGATGCAAATGATTTCACTCCTGTCTTTGTTGCTAGCCTTTCATGGTACCTCATTCCTCAGCTGCTTTGTCTCTCCTCACTGTGACCACCTGCTGGGTCCTGAGCCAGGCTGGCCTCTAGTGGGGATGTCCCTCAACAACCTGTACCCTATCTATAGGTCTCAGCCCTCCCCGTGCTCAGGTGCAAGAGTTATCCTCTGGCCTGCAGCCTGCTGAAGGCTGTGTGGCCTTAGCCTCCACTTAGCGGTTACAGGCCCTGCCTTCCTATTGCTTTTTGGATTCTTGCTTTAAAAACTGCAGAGATTTCACTTCCTGGTTTTGAGTGTGCATATATGTTTTTTTTTTTTTTTTCCCTCAATATTACAAATGGCTTGGAGCAGACAGAAGGTGTTTTATTGCCTTAGTTTAGCAACTTAAAGCAAACACCCTCCATTAATATTTCTTCTTGTTAAAAATGAAACTAGCTATACAGGAGCCCTCCTCCCCTGTCTGTGGGGGGCTATATCTCAAGACACCCAGTGGATACCTAGAACCTAGGACAGTATTGACTCTCACATAAAAGCCCTGCAATGAGTCAACCATGGATCAGACAACTGAGTTCACTACTAAGTGACTAATGGGCGGGCAGTATATGCAAGGTAGACACATCAGAAAAAATTATGAGTCTCATCCCAGGTAGAATGAAGTATGGCACTATGAAATATCATAATTCTACTTGAAATGACATGCTGTTTAAATGTATTATCTCAATGCTAAAGGAGATTTCTACCATGTCTTCAAGGATCAGGGAACATTGTGAAAGAGGGAATGGGAGAATGGAGGCAACATATGGACATGAGCATGTGTTGGGGTGCTGTCCTACTGAAATGAGTCAACCATCATGACCCCACAGTAGTTTCCAGTACCCCCACAAGATCAGCATGGTTCTGAACTCATCCACATTTTGACCCAGAGGTCAGAGGAAGACAAAAGGAATGAGACAACAAAATCGAGGATGGATTACCTTGAAAGAGAAGAGTCCTCAGGGGATGGAGGGTGAGGGAGGAGACAAAAATGGATGTTTTGGAAGTTTTGGTTTCATATTGTCAGATTGATCACAGATAACTTACTCTGCAAGAGGTAGAACTACAGATGAGAGGCACTACTGTATATACAAAGGTGTCTGTGTAATATTGGTCACAAAGCATACTAATACATGTGAATAACAGAAAGTACACACCTGTGCACAGGCCCCGTAGTAAGTCCTAGAACAAGGCAAACACTGTTGAAGTGAGTATGTGTTCCCTCCAGGCCTCACTCCTCCTACCCTCAGGAGCCACTCTTGAGTAGTTTCTATTGTTCTTTCTCTTTTTCCATCTCCAGTAGTTTTCATTATTTTTTTAAAAATACTTTTATTCATTTATTTGTAAGCAGAGAGAGAGAAGAGACACACACAGAAAGAGACAGAGAGAGAGGAAGTTGAGAGAATGGGTGTGCCAGGACCTCCAGCCACTGCAAACATACTCCAGATGCATGCGGCACTGTACATCTGGCTTTCCGTGGGTCCTGGGGAACTGAACCAGGCTCATTAGGCTTTGCAGATAAGCACCTTAATTTCCAATCCATCTTTCTAGCTTCAATGTTCACTATTTTTTAAATGCAGAGCAGTGCCATGGCGTTTGCTTCTTACAATCATTCTATATATAAATTTTAAAAGACAACCATGAAGCACTACAAAAGTAATGAAAAGCAGACAAATGGACCAGCAGGTCACAGCATAGAATAGATGATTAGAAACAGCATTGTGGTTGTAAGAACACTTTCTTTACAATAAGGGAAGCATTCTGCATCCATGATTAAAAAAAAAAAAAAAAAGATGGTCTGCTTAAACAATAGTGTTGAGCAATTTGTTATCTACTTACAATATACTAAACTCTAGATCCTTATCTCACATCTTCCATAAAAGTGAATTGTTAACATCCAGCCAGATGTGAATGAGGCAGAGCTTGCTGTGCTTTTCTGCAAGCCTGTGCTATTTCCCTGCATCAGATATGCCTATTCCAGACTCATGATGGGACAGTGTGGATAGAGCACAGGATAGGACTTTACAAGTGGAGAAGTTCAAATGTACAAGATCAGGGAGTTTTACCCGCTCCTGACTCTTGCCTGGGCACCATGACCCTGTCTGCCAGGGGCATGTTCTTTAGGAACACCCAGGGCTACTGAGCGCCTTTTCTGAAGGCACCTGTCCTGCTGGAGGTCCTAATTAAACCCAGGACAAGACAGGTCCAAGTGGTGCCTCTAGTAGGGGAGAGGGCTGGTGCCTGGCAAACGGTCATTTATCAAGTGTGCACTCTTGCTTTGCTCAGCAGCTTAGGGGGCCACATTCATAAATCATATTTTTTATTTAAAAGCAGCTCTCACCACCCAGTACAGCCACTTGAGCCACCTCTCTCTCTAGGACTTGGCTTCCACAGGGCCCTTACAATGAGCCAGGTTATTTTTAGCTATAATTAAAATCATAACATACAGTGTCATGGACCCCATTTTTGCTAACTGATGTGAAAGCAGGTTTTTTTCATTAAACTGACTGTAAAAACTTTTTAATTTGGGGGTATTTAGAGTGCTCAAGGAGAAAGCCACCCTAACATTCATGGCAGATGACAGCTAGTCAATGAGAAGAGAAAAAACCCCACGCTGGCTCTGTCGATCCCTCTGCTCTCGCTGCACTAAATTACAGAATTAATAGGCTCTTAGGAAAGACTGACACACAGTTACTGTGAGAAAGACAATTAAATGTGGAAACCCACTTTCCTCACCACATTTAATTTTAACCGGAGGCTTTGAGACTCTATAAATCTCCTTCCTCTTTCTTCTATACTTTGCCATAAGTTCTCCAGAGAAACACCTAGAACATTTAAGAGGCTTCTCTGTCCCTACCCTGCCTGCATGTTCAGGTTATGTTTCTTCATAGAAAGTTTCTTTGGAGATCAAGGAGAAGTATAAATGCCAATCTATATCTGCAGCTTCCTAGACGGTCTACCTGCTCCTATCTGGAACTTTTGCAGTCTCAGATTTATCCAGTTATGAATCACTCGCTTATTCACTTGGTAAACACTCTGGCCATCTCCCTCCCCTCTGGGCACTAAAGAACTGGATTGGTTTGATCCTGTTCATATTGAGTTCCGTCTAAGAGAGACTCAAGCAAGAGCTTAGCATGCTCCCCTGTTACAGTCAGGGGTACATTTCATGATCCCCAGTGGATGGCCAAGACTGTGGACAGTACCAAGCCCCCCATGTAGTGGGTTTACCTACATATGTGTGTGTATATATATATCTCATAAATTTTAATTTGGCCAGGCATGATGACACAAGCCTTTAATTCCAGCACTCAGGAGGCAGAGGTAGGAGGATCACTGTGAGTTCAAGGCCAGCCTGGGTCTACAGAGTGAGTGGCAAGTCAGTCTGGGTTACAGTGAGGCCTTATCTTGAAAAAAAAAAAAATTATAACCTAGGCACAGTAAGATATTAGCAGCAGCAACAAAATATCACAATATAAAGATATACAATATCCTGCAATAAAGTTGATGTTAATGTATTCTCTCACACATAAAAATACCTCATTGTACTGCCCACACCCTGCTTCGCCTTGGGGTGATGGAGATGATGTGACATGTACATGCTGACATGGAGTCAAGTGAGGTAAATGATGTGCATTCAGCTACCACCCAAAAGCTACTTGAACACAAGTACTGTGAAATCACCACAGTTGGTCTGATCACACCACGACAGCTACTGCGTTACTCATGTGTGGGTAGAATATACAGTGTGGATACTTTGGACAAAGAGAACGTGATTGTATAAAGCATAACAACATGAGATGTCATCAAACTGCTCAGAATATCATGCAGTTGATGAATTGTTCATCTGTGATATTTTCCACTTAGGGGCCATGGTTGACCACAGGAAACTGAAACCACAGATAAAGTGGTAAATATAGTATATATGTAGGGGAAGACAGAGGAGCCAAAGTTAGTCCACATGCCCTCTGCCCCTAGGTACCCCCTTCATCCTGTACCATGGATCTCTCTGCAGACACTCAACACTTACCTACTGCAGTAGTATTTGTTAAATGGGTGCTGAATTGACTCAGCTTGTTAACCTTTTAGTCAAGGTCTTCCAAGGTTATACATCTAGCTCAGATGAGGCTGCTCTCAGTCCTGTGTGCTCTCATGATTAATTGCAAAGAAAAATCCTTTGTGAAGGGAAAGGGAGGACTTCTTTTAGGATCCGTGTTTCTCCCAGCCTCGATTGTTCAGCAGTCAAGCATTTGTCATATTTTAGTCCTTTAACCACTAGTCATTTCTGACTAATACCCAGCAGGCAGACATGGGGTACGATTTCCAGGATGATAAATGCTTCCCTTCTTATCTTTTGATATCTGGAAGTAGAAAATTTCAAGGAAAAAGGGTTTTACACCAAGATGGCCATAAATCTCATTGTGTTCACAAAAGAAGGCTGACCAGAGGAGTTTATTAAATCCGTAAAGGATTTGATGTATATCAAACTGTTACATAAAGTCAATACTTCGGAGAGAAGCAGACAATAAATACTCAACACGAGGTAATATTTCTATCAGGAAGAAGGCAATCGCATAAAGATTAGAGGGAACAATTTCAATATTGCCTGTCTCTTTGCAGTAAGGAGACAAGTCTTGTTTTCCAGAATGATCATGGGACAATGAGTGGGGGGTTGAACAGGCAGGCCTCTGGAATCAGCCAATCCCACCATCTAGGCCAAATTAAGTATTATGGACTGAACATGACTGGCCTCTTCCAAATTGATATGTTGAAACCCTATACTGACACTATGGCCAATTACACTGGAATCCAATTTCAATAACAAACTAATTAAGGTAAACGACATAAGAGTGGGTCCCAGATCCAACAGGATGAGTGTCCTTCTAAGCAAAGACATCTGAAATTTCTTCTTTTTCCTCTTTCTCTCCCCCCCCCCCCGCACATACAAATACAAGATTACAAAGGCATATCATGGGCTGGCAGCTGTTTACAAGCCAGTAGGAAGGGTCTTGGGAAAAACTGACCACATTGGCATACTGACTGTGGCCTTCCAATCTCCAGAACACTAAGAAAATAGACATGTATTGTGTAAATTTCCTAGTCTGTAGTATTCTGTAATGATAGACTGGTTGGACACCTCCCCTTGGGAAGATGTTCCCACTTCGTATTGCATGAAGTCCACCTCCGTCAGCTCTAAGGCCACAGGCAGACTACATACTCCTAAGACTTCCAAGTCATGCTGCTAATAATCACCCGCACTGGCCAGTGTGCTTCTCAAACATCTTGTCTAATTGATTTTTTGAGGGAATCTGCACATCAGATTTTGTTTGTTTGTTGGATTGTTGTTTGTGAGGTTTTTTTGAGACAAAAGACTCAAAAAGTTCCAGGCTGGCTCTGAAACTCACATTCCTCCTGCCTCTAACTTGCAAGTGTTGGATTCTATGTATAACACCATGTCTGTATCTTTAAATACTGCTGGTACTCCTGTCTTCTATCTGGAAACCTGGAAATCAGTGATGTTGATGAATGTTCCTGACTCCACTCAATTAACTGAGATGGCCAAGCTAGAATCCCAATTGCAACGGTTTCTAGAATGTCTGACCATTAGGCTATTCTGGAACTTAAAGTCATCCTTTTCTTTCCAGTGATACATCTAAGGGTTGAAGTTACACCTTCAAAGACCAAGAATACAGAAGGCCAAGGGAAAGTTTAGTAAACAATATAAATGTATTGTTTGATACAATACTAAGAATCCTGCTATTTGGAAATATTTGAATGATTCACAGTCTTTATTAGCACTTGAATGGACGGTGGGGGGAGGATAAACAATTCGTTTCCCTTCCTTTTCTTCTCTTCTCCTCACTCATTCATTTTTAATCATCACTCTTTTCCCTTCACCATGTGAGAAAATGAATGGAGGAGTGGCTGTCGCCGAGCGGGACACACTTGACCTCTAAGAGAGGTCATGTCCCCTTGCTTTTGTGGACCATAGTCAGTCTTTACAGTAGGAATATGGGCAGCTGAGGCGGGGGCCACAGCTCTGTGCCTGTAGCCTCCACATACTCAGTGGGAGAAGTGCTCAGAGCTGACATGGCCTCCCCTCCTCACGTCCCCACGTCCCCACAAGGCTGCCCTCTGTGAGAAGGGCTGAGGGGACCCAGTGTTGGAATCCAGGATACTTCTGGTCTTGGGAATTCTTTGCTTCTTCCAGGTTCCACGTAGAGAGTAGTTATTGTTGTAAAATTAAGAGGAGGGGCTGAGGGCCCCACAAAGCCACAGCTATCCCTCCAGAGGTTTTGCTAATCCCTCTCTAAGCCAGTGTCAGGTGGCTGAGCACAGTGACCACCACTCCAGGGACAGAATTGTCTTTTCCATCTTTGAACTCCAGAGGGGCTTTCTTGCTAATCTGTGTGTCCCCACTTATCCAACACTCCCCCTTGTTACCCTGGCATCCAGCATTCGGAGCTGGCTCCTCCCAGTCCACTTTCCTCCTGTGGCCTATGGAATCTGTTCATATGTCTCATGTCTCCAATTTATCCATGGCCTCTCATGACCTTGTGGTGACATCCAGAGTTCTCTCAGTACTATGGTCCTGCTTGCCCCTCACAGGGATCCTGTGATTTCTTTTTTCTTTCTCTTTTTTTACCCTGTGCCTAGGGAGAGCCAGATGTCATTCACAAACAGAGATCTTGGTCTGACCAGCTATCTCATCTTTGGAGCTTTGATGGAACACTCCTTTCCCTCCTCCTTCTCTCTCATCATTTGCCCAGTCTCACTTTTCCTTTCGCTCTTGTTTTAGACACCACTTCCTCTAGGAAGCCTGTCAGGATCTGCCAAGTTTCAGTTCCGAGCCTTTCCTTTGTACTTTTCTGCATCCTCTGCATTCCCATAACCCCTTATTCCTATTTTTTATCCTGATACCCCTACCCCCAAGACTATGAGTTTCATGAGGGTAGGGGCTATATTAGCATCATAGTTCTCCCTACTATGCTCTGTGCCTGGCACATAGTAGGGCCTCAAGGATTTGATACTCTTGGCTATGGAGTTCAACATTCACAAACCTGAAATTTCGGGGAATGAAATGACCACCTTCTTATCATAAGGTTTGGTTATGATGAGTCCCTGGCTTGGAAGCAGAGAGAAGCTTCCTTCCAATTGGTTAAAAGATGCTACTTGCACACTTGGGTGTTGGCCCAGGATGCTGCTGAGATGCACAGCCCTTACTTAGCCCTGTCTCAGAAAGCATGTTTAAAGGAGACCTGCCTTTTGGAAGTGTAGCTGGGTGATTCATAGATCAGGAATGTATGGAGCTGACCTTCGAGGTGGCCTAGCAGTTAGTTGGGAGTTTGACACATGAAGGTAACAAGGGCAGAGCCACAGGTCAGTCAGAGCCTGGAGAAAGAACCGTCACTGAGGAGAGCAAGGCACAGTGGCACTGCCTTGCAGATGGACCCTGGCCATGGCACTAGTAGGCAGCTGCCTCAGCCTGAATCCTTGTTCTTCCTGCTCTAGCGTGGCTGTTAGGGATAGATGTGGGTATGGCTGTAGCCAACAAGTGAGCAGATGGGGAGACCCAAAGCACACAAAGGAGCTCTGGAAGTCCTCAGGTTTAAACCAACACTGAACCCAGATGCTGGCCTGGGGATGAGAAGGTGTGGACCATTACTATGGACTGGCACGTCAAGGGTAATTAACTCGGCAAGCTGGTGCTGGGCCCTGGTCACGCTGCAGGCTGTGCAGTGTGCTGTTCACAGACGAGTGGTTCCTGCTGCTAAGGAGCCCATCGTACGCCTGGAAAGCAGGACAAAGACAAATGCGTCATTGCTGCTGGATGGTGGAAGGTGTCTCAAGAGGCCTCAAAGGACAGGGAGTCAGGAGGACTTGCTGCATGTACAACACACAGTGCTGCTTGTGTGACATGTCTGAGCCTGCCTGGAGAGGAAAGGTTGTGTCAGGCTCCAGACACACAGAGGAAGTCTGAGTGTGCAGCACTGTGAGCCACACACCAGGGTCATTCCTAGGAGAAGTCACTCTTTGTCCATCTGGCTGCATGAGCCACTGGGCAGTGTCACCCTCCTGAGGCCCTGTGAGAAGGGTGCATTATCTCCTCAGTTTGCTCCTGGGGCAGATAGTTAGGGGAGGGCAGAACAGTGAGGCGGTGAGATACAGGCAGGCCATTTGCAAAGATCAGAGAAAGGATGGCGCCGCCGGCAGCGAGCACGCTTGGCAGCGCTTCCGACAGCAGACTCCCTGTGTCTGGAGACTGGAAGGTGTTCCTAAGTTACTCCAAATGGCTAGGGTTGCTGGGAGGCATCTGCACACGTAGGATTTTTTTTTTGACTGCAAATAATAGAAAATTTAACTAAAGCTAAATTCAGAAAGGCTAAAGCTATAAAATATCAGCTCAAGTCTTGTTCAAGTAGAAAGTCTTGATCTTGTGGCCTTGGATGGTCTGGCTAGGACACAGGGCTTGGCTTTCACCCCCACTTCCTCTATGTGGGTTCCTTTCCTATAGGAATCTTCTATTGTCACTCTAAGAACTCTACTAGTTTGTGGGATACTGGAATCTTCTGTTGTCACCCAAAGAACTCTGCTAGTTTTCTGGAATTGAGAGTTCTCCAGTTCCTGCTCCCTGTGGGAAGACACACACACACACACACACACACACACACACACACACACACACACACAGAGAGAGAGAGAGAGAGAGAGAGAGAGAGAGAGACAGACAGACAGACAGACAGACAGACAGACAGAAAGACAGAGAAAAATGGTGTGCCTGGACCTCCATTCCAAGCAAAGGAACTCCAGATGCATGAATCACATGGTGCATCTGGTTTATGTGGGTACTGGGGAATTGTACCTGTGTCCTTAGGCATCACAGGTAATTGCCTTTACCACTAATCCATCTCTCCAGCCCCAACCTGTAGACACAATTCCTGGGTCAGCTCCTTAAATCAGCTCAAGTGGCAATATCTCCAAGGGAATGGAAACTCCCTGATTGGCTTACTGCTAGCTATGTGACCCTGGTGGGGGAGGGATTTGTAGCTGAGTGTGCTTCCTCTGCAGCACCAGGACAAATCGGGGAAGAGCAGATATCAACCTAGAGGTCCAATGTGTTGACCTAGAGCAGAGACCACCAAGTGTCAAGACTGCAGTCAGCAAATTGCCTCTGCATGAACATTGGTCCCAGTAGAGGTGTGCCAAGCTGGAGGTAGGGACAGGAAAGAAACCAGACCTCAGGTTGTCAGAGGACCTGAAGTTCAACAGCATTTATTTTTGTAGATGAGAAAATAAAGGTTAGAATTGGGAAGGAAGTGCCTGGGATTGAACAATGGGTACATGGCATAGCTGGGATCAAACTCACTCTCCCAAGGCTCTCTGTGGCATCTTTTTCTGCTAACTCACAGGGAAGAGCGGTGAAGCAGGGAAGGAGTGTGGCTGCTCAAACTCCTTCCTGTCTTGACCTTTGCTGCTGAGGGTGGCTGGGGTCAGGGTCACCTGTGAGGCAGGTCCATCATGAGGTTTGTGCTTGCTGTGACATTTGCCTTGTACAATCAGAGAGTGACAGCAAAATAAAAAGGAGAAAAGAAAAAAGAAAGGAAAAGAAATAGTTCCAGTAGGAAATAGGCTACAAGAATGGACATTTGGCCAAAGCTGCTGCTGAGATGAATAATGAACACATGAAAAGTTGTTCACCATCGTTGGCCTTTAGGGTAATGCCACAGTGAGATATGAGTGCTCATAGCTCAGAAAGGCTAACGCTATAAAACAGCCAAAACACCAAGTATTGGTGAGGATGGGGCAGGACTGAACCATTCATACAGTGCTGGTGGGAATGTGTGATAACACAAGTGCATCAGTTATCTTCTCATCACTGGGACAAAATGCTTGACCAAAATCAGCTTAAAGGAGGGAGGGTTTACTTCAGCTCAGAGTTCCAGGTCATAGTCCATTGTTGCAGGAAAGCATGGCAGCAGGAGCTGATCCCATCCAGCCCACAGTGAGGAGGCAGAGAAATGACCACTGCTGCTCATCCAGCTCTCTCCTTTTCATGCAATACAGGGACTAAGCCCATGGAATAGTGTTGCCCACAGTTAAGGTGAGTCATCCCACCTTAATTACCTAACCAAGATAATCACTCCAGGTGATTCTAGGTTCTATTAGGTTAGCAATCAATATAAACCACTACACAGAGACACTATGAAAACAGTTTGTAGCTTCTTTAAAACATACCATATAACCCAACAAATTATATGCCTCAGTGTTTATCCCAGAACAATGAAAACTTAAGTGCACATAAAAATCTGTACACAAATATTCTTGGCTATTTTTGTTGTTGTTGTTATAATTGAAAACTGGAGGCAGCCAGCTATAAAAAGAACAAGCTACACCCAGGGGGAATCACCAGAGAATAATGGTACATACAGAAAGCCAGTCCCCAAAGGTGTCCCTCATGTTGTGTGAAGTTATTTATAAAAAAGCAGAGTTAGAGAAATGGAGAACAGATTTATGGTTGCCAGGGGCTTAGGTTAACCATGAGAGTGGTGATGGTGGCTAGGTATATGGTAGAAGGAGGTGAGTATGAAAAACTATTTCTCATCTTCCATTAAGTTTGTGTATGTGTGAGTGGTGTATATGTGTATGGAGACCAGAGGAGCGTGTCACGTTTCTTCTTTGGTGGCTCTCACTGAACCTGGAGCTCACTCATTGGCTAGACTAAATCTGTTCAGCACTGGAATTTCAGGCACATACCACCATACGTAGCTTTTGTTTGTTTGTTTGTTTGGTTGGTTTTTTGAGGTCGGGTCTCACTCTAGGCCAGGCTAATCTGGAGTTCATTCTATGACTACAGGATGGCCTTGAACTCATGGGAATCCTACCTCTGCTTTCTGAGTGCTGGGATTAAAGGTGTGCGCCACCATGCCCAGCCCATATGTAGCTTTTTATGTGGGTTCCAGGGATCCAAATTCAAGTGTATGCAGCAAGAATCTTACCAACTGAGCCATCTCCCTGGTCCCCGTTCAGCGTCTTGACTGTGGCGAATGCACGGACCTAGACCAGCAGTAGCACTGCACAGCACATACTGCACATAGATGAAGTCATGAAGTGAGGGAGTCTGAACAAGATCTGTGATTCTATCAATGCCTCTCTCCCAATTACAACATTATAGTGCACTTTGGTGAAATGCTATCATCAGGAGAAACTGGGCAAGGTGTGCAGGGAATGCCTTTATTGGTTCTTATATCCAGATTCTGTTTAGTGAGTGGGGGGATGCTGCAAGGTTGTTTTTATGTTACAAATGTGTGGGGGATAGCTGATCATTCTCACAGCTGCTAGTGCATTTCTGCTGAGGACTTTAGTCATAGCTCTCAGGCCAGTACAGTCTCCTCAGATAGTTCTTCTTGTAGTACCCGCATCCAGATACCAGGAGTCTGCTAAGATGTTCACCTGCAGCTTTATGACACCCGTTGTTGTCCACAGTATGCTCATGAATGGCCTGAGAGACTGAAATAAAAAGGAAACATATTTAAAGAAACACAAGCCTTTCCTGAAAGAAAACTGTGCTACAAAACTGTTTTTATTTTCTCAGAGTCCCCAAGGGGTGGGGAAGATCCTATCATAATTACTCCCAGGACCAAGACAAATGAAGAGAGAAAGTGCTTCGGGAATGTGGTGCATCTGATGGCTTTTATTGATCGGTTCTTCCGTGTGCTTCCCCAAGAAATGCTGCAACACCTTTGCCGTGGCCCAGCGACATGAACACGATTGTTTTCATTACGGGAGGGCATTTCTTTGGAATGCAATATGAAAAGAGTGGATTCTGCTCTTACCTAAGGGCAATGCGGCACTAGGCTCAGATAGACATTTTATTATTTCCAAAAAAAATATCACCTGCATTTAAATATTGCCCACATGTGAATCAGAGTGTCACTAGTACTTTTTGTTACAAAATCAAAGAACAATGAGCAGCCTAAGGGTCATTAATTTTTTCCCAGAAAAGCATATATAACACTCTCTCTCTCTCTCTCTCTCTTTCTCTCTGTGTGTATGTGTGTGTGTGTGTGTGTGTGTGTGTGTGTGTGTGTGTGTGTGTGTGTGATGCAAAGAGCAAAGAGAGAGCCAAATAGGCATAGTTGTCATCTTCTAGCTCTACATGTTTCTGTCTTAATTTTCCAGGTGGAGGTAACAACCATGGCTGATTTAGAAGGAAAACAGAAATGTCGCAAGATACAGGACTGGAGGGGAAGTCTGGTTTCCCCAGGAGGCACTGTCACAATTGCTTGGGATTTAGCCACCTATGTTGGTCACCTAATTATCTCTAAACACACTGGCTGTATTCCCTGAACACGCATTGACCATTTTCTTTCTTTAAATGTATTTTATTTTACTTTATTTTATTGTTATGTATTTTTAAACAAGCTCTCACTATGTAGCCTAGGCTGACCTCAAGCTCTTAGTCCTCTTGCTGTAGACTCCCTAGGTCTGGGATTATAGGCATGCCCACGATGTTTGGCTCATACTGGCCATTTCTGATTCTATGTTCTCCTAGGCAGTAAGGGGTCACTAGCTTAATTGGCCTTTAAGGTCCTCCTGTGTTCTCTATCATTTACTACATCTGTGGGATTTCCCCACATATGGTTGGTTTCCTTTGATGCAACCCCTTGGAGATGACAGGTGGCCACAGAAAAGAGAAACCCTGTGTTCACAGATACTTCTAGCCCCACCCTAGTCACTCATTTAATTCTATTTCTGCTTCCTCTTGGTTTTCTTCCCTCTCTCTTCCCTCCCTTCCTTTTCTCCTTCTACTCCTCTTATTTCTCCACCTAAGAAAGGGTCTGTCTTGTCTGTAAATTGTGGGTCAAAGTAATTCTCCTTTTGCAGATTCCCAAGTAGCTGGGAGTACAGGCATTATGGCAAGATGCCAGAGCCTTTTACCTGCTTTTCTTCTTCTTCTTTTTTTTAATATTTCATTTTATTTGAGAGAGAGAGACAGGAGAGAGAGAAAGAGGCAAATAGAGTGAATAGGCATGCCAGGGCCTCCAGTCATTACAAATGAACTCCAGACACATGTGCCACCTTGTGTATCTGGCTTACATGGGTCCTGAGGAATTGAACCTGTGTCCTTTGACTCTGCAAGAAAGTGCCTTAACTGCTAATGCATCTCTCCAGCCCACTTTCACTTTTTCTTGATATCAGCTGTCCACAGCTGTGGCCTTGCTTGGAGAACTTCTAGGGATGGGGTGGATATTCTCTAATGTACAGGTAGCCTAGTCTCTACAGGAGCATTTTGCTCCTGAGGAAGTCTTTTCTTATGCTGAGCAGAGGCCTTTCCCTTCATTCATGCTGCTCCAGGTATCATGGGGAAGCTAATTTATCTCACAAAGAATAGCACTCACACACTGAAGGAAGACATCAGAGCCTGGAGCCTGGCTCTTTCCACACCCTAGATCCTGAATCATTTATGTGATGGAGTCCTGAGAGTCTTTATCATTCAGGCTTAGCTTTTATAAATAAGTTATGAATCTGAAAATGTCCCTTCTTGTGTATATAAAAATTGATTGCAAAAGTAATATAACTATAGAAAATTTAGTTACTGAGGGAAGAAGTCATCAAAACTTACATTTTTAATCCAATCCTTAGTAATATTTTCTATTTTGGTACATTCATTTCTGTTCCTTTTTTCTATATGTTAGTATTCAGCTCGAAATTTGGATTTTTTTTAATCCCTTTCTTCTCTGAATAACATGTCAAAATTACTTTCATGTGTATTTTTGGTGAGAGGAACAGGGTCTTGCTATGTAGCTCAGGCTAGCCTTGAACTCATAATTCTCTTGCTTCAGCCTCCCAAGTGCTGGGATTACAGGCATGCACCACCACACTCAGCTTTGCATATCATCATTTTTAAATGGTATATACTCTCTATCTATTGCTGCTACACTTGACTTAACCAAGCTCCTGCTTCTGGTCAGTAGATTTCTCCCTCCAACCCACTGTGACCTGCCTGTCTAGGCTCCCATCTCTAGCAGGAAGATATCTGGCTGACAGACTGGATCATGGGGCTTTCAGCTTCCAGGAAGCTGCTGCTTCTACCATTAACATGTCATGATATTTCCTCAGCCTAGGTCTTGGGAAAAGTTTCTCCTCTACAACCATGGCACAGTCCTACCCTTATTCAAAGTTGTTCTCATTAAAACATTTTCAATGCCTATCATGTTAAAGAAACTTTAATTTTGAAGTAATTACAGACTCACAGGAAGTTGCCAAGAAGTATACATGTACAAGTATCCTGTGTTCCCTTTGCTTCTTCCTCACTGTTAGCATCTTGCCTAACACAGCACAATAGCAACAGTGCAAAGGCTTGTGTGATCATTTTCCATCCTTCAAAGCAAAAATAGGCGAATGAAAGCCCCTGGGTCAGATTTGACTCGCCACCTGTTCTTTTCGCTCTTACCACCTGCTTTCTGGGTAAATTTCCACTGGAACACTGGCACACTCCTTCATTTGCATGCTGTCTAGCTTTATAGGCATGTCTCCATTGAAGCACAGGCACACTTGTTAATTCATAAGCTATATACAGCTGCTCTTTTGCTGTCCCCACAGAAGTGAGCAGTAGTGACAGAGCTATATGGTCTTCAAAGCCTAAAATCCTTTCATCTGGCCCATTCTAGAAAAAACTTGGTGATCTCTCATGTTAATCATCTTTCTGTTACTCTAACAAAATGCCTGAGACAACAGAATTATAGAGAAAAGTATTTTTTTTTTCATTTTGACAGTTCTCTTTAATTAATGATGAATGACATTACAGATCTAAGTACCAGACAGAATCAAGGGGTGGAGGTGGCAGGAAGTTGAAAACAAGCATAACACTATAAAGAAAATTTGGAAAAGTGAATCACTTCTAAGTGAGAAATATACACCTGGCCTGGCACCCATTACATATATACATGATACCTATGTTGTCCACATATATACAGTAGATGTTTTGGTAGCAATCCAGACCACACACTGGTCTTTTGGACACAGACGAAGTAGTACCACGAACAGCACCGCCATCGTAAGATGATAAACCAAACTGCACGCACGGCCAACGGAAAGACAGATGACATCCATGTGGCCCACCCTGTAGCCAAGAGACATAAGCAAAGTACCGCAAGAAAAATTGTTCTGGAAACTACATTGTCACTTCGATGGCAAAGTTCTAAAATGGGCAGGGGTCATGGGGAGAAACAGCCAATACTAATGATGTGTATGTAAATAAACTTTCCTGGGTATCAAATGTGAGCCTTTACATGGTATACCAGTTAACAAGGGAACAGAGAAGAGAGACTTAAATAGTTGGCTAATGGCAAGATCTCTTGGTGACAATATCACAAATACTGAGTCACTGACAACCTGGGGCGGAAAGACCGCTCCTTATCCAAATCATACTTTTTCTAATAACATTTGCTAATTATAAGCTCTTTATTAAGGACTAATTCCTAGGAGTAGGGCCAAGCACTTCCAGTATCACTCAACTTGTGTTTGGGAGGAAGTTGAGTGATACTTGGAGAAAAGAAGTATCTACTCATGGCTTTAGGGGGCCATGGCCATGATCAAGAGGGACAGGACTTTTCAGGCCTCTGCTAGACATGCTGGATGAAAAAGATGGGACATGTGGGGGAGAAAACTGCTACCCTCATGGCATGGAAGTCAAAGAGGATGAAAAACAGGTGGGAGTTCCACAGTTTGTTTAATGGGGACACCCTCAAATGACCCACAAAGCTCCACCTCCTAAAGTTTCCACCCTTCCCACTAGTGTTCCCCTGGGAACCAAGCCATTAACACATGGGACTTTGGAGACATTCAACAAAGTATTGCACACATGCCTTAAAGAAAGACATTAAGGCATCTAAGAGGAAAGCTAACACACTCAAACTTTCAAGTCAGGTGAGTAAGACAACCCATGTAGCACATGTACACGCACATGCATATACACATGCATACACACGGATCCCCAAAAGCCAGCTAAACAACCAAACCCCAAGCATTTAAAGCAATAAAAATGAGGGTGCAAGATCAAGTATGTCTATAATTTAAATAAACAAAACAGACTTAGTTATTCAAGTAAAAGATTATATTTGGTTGAAAGACATATTGAGCTATAAGTTATAGATGAGCTGGGCTAAAAATAAACTGATACAAAAATTAAAAGTTAAAGGAAGTTGTGATTAAACAACTAATTGTATCTTACTTTTTCCCTCAAGGATCTATGAAAGTGAGAGTAAAAGAAAGTATAAAAAACATAACCAAAGGCAGTGTTGAAGGTCTAGTTGTGGATGGGAGTCCTCACCACACAGTTCCACAGATGAAGGAATGGAAATTGAAATGCAGGATACAGAAAGCCACAGCATGAGGTATGTGAGTGTTTGTGTGTGTGTGTGTGTGTGTGTGTGTGTGTGTGTGTGTGTGTTTTGGGGAGGATATGGAGGGAGAAAGTGGCAATTTGCCTTCTAGATCTCAGACTTGAGATACTGAAACTCTAGATGACAGGCTGAAATGGACATAAATTCATTATCTACCCACTCAGTCCACTGCCCCTAGCTGCACATCCCCCCATCCCCCCGCCACAGAACACCTGGAAGCCATCAGCGTTCTATTTAAAATGTGTTGAGAGGGCTAGAGAGTTGGCTTGGCAATTTAAAGCACTTGCTTACAAAGCCTGATGGCTCAGATTTGATTCCTCAGTACCCATGTAAGGCCAGATGCACAAAGTGGTGCACGTGTCTGGAGTTTATTTGTAGTGGCAGGACACCTGTGATATGCCAATCCCCATCCCCTCCCCCCCCCGCCCTGCTTTCTTTCAAACAAACAAATAACTAAATAAATAAAACCTGTTGAGAGACCTCACAGAAAAGACTACCTCCTTCCTCCTATAACTCAGGAGGTGCCCAGTGTTTAGGCATTCTCCTACCCTAACCACAGTGAGCCAATGCCCCACAAGTGGACATGCCCTTTCCATGTGTTTAGAGCTCTGGCAGCTTCAGCTCTCCTCGTCCTTGAAAAAATTGAATTCAGGAAAGCATTAGCTAGTGCTACAGGAAACACTCTGGATCACTTACTTGTTGCATCATGCACACATCCCCTAAACCTAGGAGGTTAAAGCAATGGTTGTTTATTATCTCACAGTTTCTACTGACCAAGTGTTTGAGAGGGGTTTAATTGGTTGCAGCTGAAGATTTCTTAGGAGGATTGAGTGTGAATGTATGAACAAGAGGATCTGCTTCCAAAATGGCTGTCTTAAGTGGCCATAAGTCAAGGCCTTGGGTCCTGTGTAACTATTGACAGGAGACCTCAGTTCCTCACCACGTGAGCCACCCCACAGGGCTACTGGAAGTTACTCAGGACATGGCTGCTGGGTTTCCTCACAGCTAGTGATAAGAAAAGGAGTGGGAGAGAGAGGAGGACTCTCTTTAGACCTACTGTTGAGCATTATACACTATCATTTTCATCTTCTATGCATTAGAAATAAGACCTTCAAAAATGACAGCCTATAGAATTAGAGAAAATATATTTCACTTATATCTCAGATGGAAGGTTATGACCTAAAATATATAAAGAGCTGAAAAAAATTAAACACCAAGAAAAATACATCCCAATCAACAAAAAGGGGCTGATGAACTGAACAGTTTTCAAAATAATTAAATAACCAATAAGAGAAATGCAAATTGAAACTATCCCAGGTGAGAATTGCTATCTCCAAGAAGATACACAATGACAAATGCCGGTGAGGGTGGGGGAACAAAGAATCCTTATTCGCTGTTGGTGGGAGTGTAGTCTGGGGTGGCATGGTAGACAATGGTATTGAGGCTTCCCTCTCTTTACCCGTGTCTATGTGCACATGTTTGTATAACTGTGAGCACATCTGTACGCGTGTGGAAGTCAGAGGTCTACATGGGGAGTCTTTCTCAATCACTCTCCACCTTCTTTGAGACAGGGTCTCTGCTGGACCTACACTGTACCAGCTTAGGTAGACCAGCTGGCCAGTGAATCTTAGGTATTCCCTATGTCTGCCTTTCTAACACTGGGATTGAAAGCACACATCACTATACATTTTATTTGGGTGATAGGGATCAAAACTCAGGTACATATGCTTGTGCAACAAGCACTGAACCACCTCCCTGGCCCACTATTGATGTTTCTAAAGAAACTAAAAACAGGCCTGGAGAGATGGCTTATCGGTGATGCATAAGAGCCTATGTTTGTATATATATATATAATGTCTAAGTCCTACCACAAGGTTTCTGCTTCTGCCTTTTGGTGTTTGCTGGCTGGTGGTGGTTTCTCTCCCTCTACTTGGACTTGTGAATGGGAGCCAGCTTCTTCTGCCACTGATGGAACTTCCCTTGGATCTATAAGCTAAAATAAATCCCTTCCTCCAGTAACACTGTGTTTAGTTGGATGTTCATCCAAGCAAAGTGAAACTTCTACAGATGATTAACAGAACACATGTGACATGGAAGCAGAATTAGGAGTACAAGGAGAGAGAAAGGGAACCAGCAGGAGGCAAAGAGGCAGAGAAGGGGACTTGGGGAGGAGGACCAACAAAAACAAAACACGGATGAAGATGTCGTACTTGGGCTGGAGAGATTGTCCATGGCTAAAGGTGCTTGCTTGCAAAGCCTGCTAGCCCTACTACAGTGCCACGGTATCCAAGCAAAGCCAGCTGCATAAAGTGGTGCATGCATCTGGAGTTCATTTGCAGTAGCAGGAAGGCCTGGTGTGCCCATTTTCTCTTTGTCTCATAAACATTTTTTTTTAAAGAATCAAGGTAAAACAGAAAAAAAAATGTCATACAGAAAACACATTATTCTGTGTGATGGTTAATGGGATTTGGAATCAACTAAGACTCAACATGCCTCTGGGTGAGTCTCTGAAGGCATTTCCAGAGAGGGTTTCATGAGGGAGAAGACCCTGCTTCAGAGTGGGCAGCACCGTCCAGCACGTGGCCATGACGTAAGCAGGCCTGAGGAAAAGTGCTGCTGCCAGCTTTGCTTCTCGTTGCTGTGTCTGCCATTGCTACTGCCACCACCACCATCCTTCCCGGACTTTACACTCCAGGTTCCTGGGCCTTGCAGCGCAGACCGAAGAGTAGAGGCTCTCCAGGGGTCTTTCCAGGCATTTGGCACCAGCTTGGGAGTGTTGAGGAATCCAGCCTTGTGGACTGAGCAGCTACCAGTTCCTGTGTCTTGCCAAGGTGCCATTGTCAGATTACCCAGCCCTATGGTGTAAGCCAGTCTAATAAATCCCCTGGTATATGCACGTACTGAATGCAAACTTATGTTAGGACAGAACAAGCAAAATGATGAGAAAGACAGAGTCTAGCCCATGCTCTGGGGGAGGGAATCAGGATTCATCTCTTGAAGAGAAGAGGAACAAAGATTTCGTGAGCAGATTTGTGAGCCACAGCCTCTAACTTAAAGAGGAACATAAATAAGTATCAAACAGTGATTTGAAAATGAATGGGCAACCAAAGAGAATAAGGAAGTTGAGTGGGTGTCCTCAGAGATTTCAGGCGAGATATAGCATTCATTAAATAAACAATAAAGCGGATGTCATAGGAAATGAAATTAGGACTTGAAAAATATGCTAGAAATTAAAGAACAATTGTTGATTTCTTCTTTCATTTCCCTTTACTTCTTTTTAAAAATTCATATTTTTGAGGTGAGATTCACATAATATAAAAGTAACCATTTGAAAATACATATTCAGTGGTAGTTAGTGCATTCACAAAAGTGTGAGTCCATTTCTTCTCCCTAGTGATCATATATTCTCTTCAGTCCACATGTGTTCACTGGTCCTTGGGGCAGAACAGATTGATGGGACAATCAAAAGTGACGATGCTTTCTAATTAAATGAGTCTTGCTTGTCTGACATACTGGTTATATGTGTTCGGTTATAGAAATGCTCTAAGAGTAAGCTTCTTCTTCCAGTTATATTTCTAAACATCAATATTCAGTATTTTCATTCTCATATTCTTATCCTCCAGGTATGCCTCAATTTCAAGTTTAATTTATTCTTTGATGCAGGACTTGTTTGTGAGTTTTTCTTCACTTTATCTTAACCAAAAGGCTAGTTAGAGATTCTGAGCTTTTCTTTAGTTTCTAAGTGGTTGACTTGTGATGGGTGCTACTGTCTTGATTTCACTTCTAAGTGTTATTATACTAGAGTCCGATATCATGAATAAGTTATGCAGGCAAAACTTGCACAGGGCCAGCTTCTGAGGATAGTGTGTAAATGGGAAAATGCACATTTTTATCTACCTAGATTTTTGCTTTGTGTGCCTTATTTTTCTTCCTCTTCTGGGCAATTTTAATACCTTCTCCCTACCTCTCATGACTTGAAAAGTCACAAATAGTTTGTTAACATGGGGCTTTTTGTCACTTATTACACTGGTCCTTTAGATATCTGTGTCTATTGAGGAGATCCTTAGATATTTCAGAAGTTTGTCCTATTTTCTCTGCTCTTTCTGGAACTTCTATGGAATATCAGTATCTCAAAAAAAAAAAGGAAAAAATAGGAATATTAGACTTGTTGGTTGATATCCTAACATTACTATTCGTTCTTATTTCCCTCACATTTCCTTTATGTTTTCCTTTCTTACAGATTTCTTCAGATTTCAACGCCAGTCATTTTACAAATTTTAAAAATGGAAACAAACTGAAAACATTATACTAACCTTAAAAATAACACAAAAGTCATATAGTGTATGATCCAATGTATCTGAAATGTCTAGCACAGGCAAATCCATAGACACAGAAAGCAGATTGGAGATTGCCAGGAACAAGGGATGGGAAAGATTCCCCTTGGAGTAAAGAGAACATTTGATCACTAGAGAGAAGAAATGGACTCAGAGTTTTGTGAATGGACTAAATACCACTGAGTAAATATTTTCAAGTGGTTACTTTTATGTTATGTGAATCTCACCTCAAAAATATGAATTTTTTAAAAGAAGTAAAGGAAAATGAAAGAAGAAATCAACAATTGTTCTTTAATTTCTAGCATATTTTTCAAGTCCTAATTTCATTTCCTATGACATCCGCTTTATTGTTTATTTAATGAATGCTATATCTCGCCTGAAATCTCTGAGGACACCCACTCAACTTCCTTATTCTCTTTGGTTGCCCATTCATTTTCAAATCACTGTTTGATACTTATTTATGTTCCTCTTTAAGTTAGAGGCTGTGGCTCACAAATCTGCTCACGAAATCTTTGTTCCTCTTCTCTTCAAGAGATGAATCCTGATTCCCTCCCCCAGAGCATGGGCTAGACTCTGTCTTTCTCATCATTTTGCTTGTTCTGTCCTAGCATAAGTTTGCATTCAGTACGTGCATATACCAGGGGATTTATTAGACTGGCTTACACCATAGGGCTGGGTAATCTGACAATGGCACCTTGGCAAGACACAGGAACTGGTAGCTGCTCAGTCCACAAGGCTGGATTCCTCAACACTCCCAAGCTGGTGCCAAATGCCTGGAAAGACCCCTGGAGAGCCTCTACTCTTCGGTCTGCGCTGCAAGGCCCAGGAACCTGGAGTGTAAAGTCCGGGAAGGATGGTGGTGGTGGCAGTAGCAATGGCAGACACAGCAACGAGAAGCAAAGCTGGCAGCAGCACTTTTCCTCAGGCCTGCTTACGTCATGGCCACGTGCTGGACGGTGCTGCCCACTCTGAAGCAGGGTCTTCTCCCTCATGAAACCCTCTCTGGAAATGCCTTCAGAGACTCACCCAGAGGCATGTTGAGTCTTAGTTGATTCCAGATCCCATCAACTTGACAATTAAGGTAACCATCACATTGAATAGTGGGTTTCAGTATGGTATTTTCTGTCTTGTTAAACTTGTGATTCTTTTAAATAAATATTTGTTTATGACGGGGGGGGGAGGGCAGGGATGGACACACCAGGGCTTGCATCCTCTACACACTCTAGATGCATGCATGCACCACTTTATGCATATGGCTTTATGTGGGTACTGGGGAATTGAACTGGAGCTGGCAGAGTTTACAAGCAAGCACCTTTAGCTACTTAGCCATCTCTCCTACCCCAGTGTGACATGTTTACACACACTTTGTTTTTGTTGATTCTCTTCCCCAATTCCCCTCCTCTGCCCTCTTACCTCCTACTGGTTCCCTTCTTTTCTCCTGGTACCCCTCATTCTGCTTTTCTGTCACATGTAAAATGTCCTCTCTGGATTCCTATGTTTTGAATACTTGCTTGCCAGCTGGTGACAATGCAGGAGGTGGAACTTTTTTGGGGGAGGGAAGAGGAATGTGTCATTGTGGAAAGAACCTTTAGGTTTATTAGTTTAGCTGGTAGCTCTTACACATAATCAGAGACCAAACACTAGAACAAATGCCTCACATAATCAGTATATAAAGGCAAAAGGTTAGCCAGGGTGTGGTGGCGCACGCCTTAAATCCCAGCACTCAGGAGGCAGAGTAGGAGGATCTTCGAGAGTTCGAGACCACCCTGAGACTACATAGTGAATTCCAGGTCAGCCTGAGCCAGAGTGAGACCCTACCTCGAAAAACCAAAATAAATAAATAAATAAATAAAGACAAAAGGTTTATTCTGGCTCATAACTTTTGGACATTTTGGCCAATGGTAAATGATCCCATCAGTTTGGGGCCTGTAGTGAGTGACACGTTTTGGCAGGGAGCATGTTGAAAAATGAAATTGGTCACATTGTAGCAGTTCCCTTCTCATTGTGGAGACAAAGCACCTGACCAGAAGCAGCTTACGTAAGGGATTTATTTCAGGCTTACAGGGTTTTTTTAAATATTTTATTTTATTCTATTATTTATGAGAGAGAAAGAGAGATAGAGAGGGAGAGACAGAGAATGGGTATGCCAGGGTCTCTAGCCACTGCAAACAAACTCCAGACACATGTGCCACCATGTGCATCTGGCTTACATGGCTTCTGGGGAATTGAGCCTGAGTCCTTAGGCTTTGCAGAAAGCTCCTTAACCACTAAGCAATCTCTCCAGCCCAGGCTTACAGTTTTGAGGGCAAATTTTATCATGGTGGAGAAAGCATGGCAGAGCAGGCAACCACCTGTCATCTTCAGATATCAGCAGGAAGGCAGGAGCAGCAAGTATGAGCTGGCTAGTGAACTCCCAGTAGGGCTAGAGTAATAACTTGCTAGTGAATGCCCAGTAGGACTGAAATAATAAGCCTCAAGGTTATTTCCCCAATGACATACACACACACACCCTTAAAGACTCTGCCTCCCAAATTGCCCCAGCTAGGGACAAGTATTTAGAACACACGAGGCAATAGGGGACATTTTACATCCACCACATACTTTATGGTCAGGAAGTGAGAAAGAGAAAGAAGACTAGAGTCCCGTACTCTCCTTCCAGGAAATATCCCCAGTGACCCCAAGACCTCCCATGATGCTCTGTCTCTTCAAGTTCCCATCATCTCCAATATGCGGAGGCTGAGACCAAGCTTTCAACATGTGCACCTTTAGGAGACATTTCAGATCCGAACTAGAGCAATAGTCTTAAGGAACTGTTTGATACCACTCTTTCAACCCCAAATCCATTTTGGTTTGAAGCTGAGGGAAAAGAGGAGAAGGAATGAGATCCAGAAAATTTAGGACAATTAGTAACTAAAAGTATCTTAAAATAACTCACGTTCTTTGTCTAGTAGGATATGTCTTTGTGTTAGTATAATGAAAGGTAAACACCAGAGGACCAACCCAACTGATGCAAAGGAGGAATTTTCAACCTTAGTGATGAAAAACCTAGATTAAAACACTGGAAGAAATTGAGAAAGTTACAGAAAAGCAACTTCTCCTCAAAAGCGCCAGGTCCAGATGGTCTCAAAGGTAAGTTCTTTCAAATGTTCAAATAACAGATGATTTTGATACTATTTAAACTCTACCAGAACCTACAGAAATAAGGATAGCTTCCAAATCCCCACTTTTTCAAAACCAGCATAGAACAGATACCAAAATTTGACAAAGCACAAAAATAGAATGTTAGACAAACTCACGTATGACCACTGTGAGGAAGAATTTAAATGAAACAATGGCAGACATTTCCAAAGCATATTTAAAGAATGAAACATCACATTGAAGTGGCATTCATCCCCTACTTCAAAGGTCTTTCAAAATTATTAAATCTATTAATATGACATATTATATTAGTGTATCAAAGGGGAAAGCACCCGAAGGCCAACTCAACATGCCAAAAGGGAATTTTCACCCATTTCATTGCTCACTGCTTTTTAAAAACAAAATGACTAACCTCACATTATGGGAGTTAATGGTATACTTCTCAGTGTGCATCCAGCCCCCTCATGGTGGGTGGCCAAGGTTTCAGGCTGAACTGTCTCCTTCCTATCCTAAGGGCAGTCCTGATAGTCCCAACCTGGTTAGCATCATTTCACTGCTGATTAGTACCATCATTTAGATATCAATCAAAAGACCTGGAATGTTCTAATCAGATAAAACCTCAGCAGTATTTTCTTCAATTTTTGAGGAAGAGAAACTATCTTATGGATAATGCATATGGTGACATATTGCTGGGGTCTGTAAGTCTGTAACAAGGGCACCATGTTTTTCCTCAAGAGGAAAGGCAGAGACAAGAGAGCCAGTATGCAGAAGAAAGTAGACCTTAGAGAGTCACAGGGAAATGAACTGGAGACCTGACCAAGCCTCACTTGCTGCCACCATATCATTGTGCTTTTTTATATTTTATCTTTAATTATTTGAGAGTGAGAGAAAGAGGGAGAAAAAGAGAAAGAGACAGAATGAGTGTACTAGGGTATCTAGCCAATGTAAATGAACTCCAGATGCATGCGCCACCTTGTGCATCTGGCTTACATGGGTCCTGGGGAATTGCACCTGGGTCCTTTGGCTTTGCAGGCAAGTCTCTTAACCACTAAGCCATCTCTCCAGCCCCCATTGTGCTATTTTTATACAAGCTAATAAACACTTGTGTAAGGCAGTTTGAGTTGGTTTTCTAGTACTTGCATGTGAAAACACTGTAACTGATTCAAATTAATAATAGTAAATTTCTCTTATTTTCATGTGAATATGCATGTGTATTTGTGTTCATGTGTATGTGGGTGAGTGTGCATGTGTGTAAGCATACATATAAAGGTCAAAGGACAACCATGGATGTTGTCCTCAGGAACACCATCCACCTCCTTTGGGACAGGATCCACCTATAAGGCTAGAGTGACTGAGGAATGAGCATGATATGTATCCCAATCCCACCTCCTCAGTGCTGAGATTGTAAGTGTGGACCGCCACACCTTTCAGGTATTTTCATGTAGGTTCTGGAGATTACACTCAAGTCCTCATGCCTCATGTTACCAACTGGGCTATCTCCCCAAGCCTTAAGAAAAATTCTTAAAGCTTAGCTTGAAGCAAAATAATGGTGAGAGGGAATAGGCAGATGGCTCAGCAGTTAAGGCACTTGCCTACAATGCCTAATGACCAGGATTTGATTCCCTAGTACCCACGTAAACCAGATGCACAAAGTGGTGCATGCATCTGGAGTTTGTTTGCAGTGTCTGGAGGCCCTGGAATGCCATTCTCTCTTCTCTCTCTTTCTCTCTCTCTCTCTGTCTTTCTGTCTCTGCTTACAATAAGTAAATAAAATATTTTTTAAATATAATGATGAGAGACTAAAAGTATGCTCTTTATACTGTGGACATCAGAAATGGGACAAACACTTGCAAAGAACAGCCCCAGAAAAAGCCTGGATTTTCAGAGCTTAAGGTCAAAGAGCAGTGGACTGAAGACGAGGCTGAAAGGGCTTGAGGATCCTGGGGACTCTGCAATGAAGAGATCTAAGGAGACAGCTGCCCTGAGGCTATCTGCTCACAAGCAGTCCTGGGGTCAGGGGAACCAGCTGCTTTCCTCAGGTCAGTGGTTCTCAGCTGCAGAAGTTTAGTTAGCAATGTCTGCAGTCAGTTATGGCTATCACGGGCCGGGGGCGGGTGTGCTACTAGTATCTGAATATAAGTACAGATGCTCCTAAGACCCCCAACAGTGTTCACTCCCACAGCCGATATCCAGGGCATTATTCAGCACCACATGTGGTAGTGCTGAGCCTGAGAAACCTGGCCTTTGCTGCTCCGTTTCTCAGGTTTGTGTCCACAATTCCTTCCATGGCTTGAGAGCAACATCCTGGAGTAGCTAACATTGCTCTCACAGCACAATAAGATGAGATGTAAAACTCCTGAAAAGGAGGCCAGGCAGCATTATTCACACAAGGTTCAGCTTAGATGTGCTGGTTCCAAGACAGCTGACTAAAATACTGCCCCAAATAATAGGAGACTTGAGTAAAGCGGTGGACTCCAACATGAATTTCATCCCCAACAGTTTTTCTACATGATAAAAATAGCCATTTTCAAAATATGGAAAATATTAAAAAGCTCAACATGCTCGAATATGAATTTAACTCCTGTATGCAGAGTTTTGATGTAACCTTGAATGGCATGTCAGGCCTTGTAATTGGACAGTGATATTCAAAGCCAGAGAACGGCATGGTCTCGAAATTAACTGGTAAAAAAACTAATTAGAAATTCACAGGATTGTTTTTTAGTCTTATGAAATAAAAACACTTATCTATACCAAAACCTACAAAAATAGCTAGAAAATCTGAGGGGGAAAACACTGCAAAAGCAGGGCTAGCCTCAGTAGGTACTAAAATACCTAAAACTCAGCAATTAGAGCAATTTGATACTTGAAAAGAAGGCAGATGGATAGAAACAAAGAAGACAGAATACAGAAATAGACCAAAGTACACAGGAGAAATTCTTTGCTGGTAGAGGTAGAACTTCATGGGACAATTCTCTATTTGGAGAAGAAGAAATTTCTCAGCCCTCTTATTTGTCATTTATATTTCCAGAAAATGATTAATTTTTCAAGATATCAAAATAACATATATATATGTTTATATATATATATATACATATATATGTGTATATATATGTGTATGTATGTATATATATGTGTGTGTGTATATATATATATATATATACATATATATATATATATATACATATATATATATATATATATATATATATATATATACACATACATGAAAAGAGGAAGATCAATGAAAATGTATGCAACACCTAAAAGCCATCTCACAAACGATGATGCTTGAATAAGCATTGGAAATGGAGCTCAATTAAAACCAATGGGATTGCATTCTACCTACATCCAGTCATTGGGTTAAACTTGAGAGACATCGTAGGACAATAAAGAGTTGACCACGAAGTAGAGCAGCTGAAGTGCTTGTGCTTGGTACATCTGTACAGCTACTCTATCTAGAAACCCACTTTCTAAACCTGAGCATGAAATCTAACTATAACATACACACCACTACACAGAAATTCAACCTCGATTGATTGCCAACTCAAGTATCTGTCAACAGTGGGAAAGATTTTTGTCACACTCAGTTGGTGGAATGTCCAGCAACAGAAATCAATGACCTCTAGCTATATGCAGTAAAGGTGTTGAGCAACAGAACACCTCTCAGAATCCTAGGCAGAACTAATGGATAGTGATGGGTAGGTAACAAGTTACCTTTGGGGAACAGAAAGGTGTGGGTGGAAGCCCAAGGTGGGGTGCTGCTGGGTTGCTGGTGATGTGTTGTTACCTAATATGGGAAACATCACCTGAAGTGAGAGTTCACCATGTATTCAGGGGGCTTCTGAACATGTAGCCCTTTCATTAATGAAACAAAGATTGAAAGAAAGCACCGAAACTTGAAGTTTTGTAAGCAAGCTGAAGCAGACTCTGATCCAAGTTGAAGGCTGTTTCAGCAGGGCCTGGGTGATGCCAGTGTTCCCATCTGTATGCAGCGTGAGTAGCACTGCCTCGAATGGGTCTTATGAAAATTATATGAGATAATGAATACAGAAGCACTTTGTAATCCACAAAGGTTGTTGTTATGATTTTCACCATTAGCCCGCTGCCCACCTGCTGAGAAGGGCACATGGAATGATTACAGCTGGCCCTGAGGTATCTGGAGCCCACGTGCCCTCTTGTTCAGTTGTTTCATGGAGAATTCTCTCTTTATCATTTAAATCTGCTCCGGTTTTCCTCCTGTCACTACCACTACCGCCCCACTCCTGAGAGTAATTCTTCACTTAAACAATGGAAGATGGATGGCCTTCCTTCCTTCAGCTGATTAAAATCATTTCCTCTCTGTTGAAAGTCTATTCATGTGGAAAGAGTACTTCTGACTGTCAGCCCAAGCTTCCAGCCTTGTATCCTAGTATTACAATATGGGGCATGTAGGCATGCCTCTCCCTGGTAATAATGCAGAGACTGTGCAGAGGCTTGCCAGGGTCCTGGATGCTCTGCTTGCAGCCACAGGAGGAGAATGGCTGGCTGAGCCCCATGACTCCCTTTGAATGTTGTGGATGTAGCCACATCTTCACACCCCATGATGATGATGGATACTAAGAAACATTTTTTCTAACAGCAGCTGTCAGTTATTCTGTGTACTGTCTCCCTGGTGTGTGTGTGTGGGGGGGGGCGGGTAGATGCCACATTCCCCACTCTAGACATGTGGAACCTGAGCTGAGATTCAGAGGTGTCACAGAGTCACAAATGGGAGTTGAACCTGGTACCATCTAAGGTAGTTGGGTTTATTTTCTTTCCAATTAAAAAATTAAAGGGCAGGAAAGTGTTTAAAAGAATAGAGTTCAGCAGCTGGGTGTGGTAGTACATGCCTTTAATCTCAGCACTCAAAAGGCAGAGGTAGGAGGATCACCGTGAGTTCGAGGCCACCAAGACTACATAGTTAATTCCAGGTCAGCCTGGACCAGAGTGAGATCCTACCTCAAAAAAACCAAAAAAAAAAAGAAAACAAAGAGTTCATTTCAGAGCAAGAGAGAAAGAAAGCAGACTCACGTGGGAGGACAGAATTCCAGAACAGGAAAGTTCGCAATCCCAGTGGGACCTGGACTTTTACTGAATGGTGCAGCCTGCCTGCCCAGAGTCCCTGATCAGTCAGCATAAATGAAGGAGACGGCACTGGTTGGTCCATAATGCACAGGTCCCAAAAAAGCTCACCAAGGCAGCTTTCCAGTGGGAAAATTCACCCAGGCCAGGATGAAGGAGGGAGTGGGGTCAGCCCCCTTCACCATCTTGGGTTGGAATACAGTCACCTACTAAGGGCCCTTTCCCCCACCATCTGTCTGCCTAGACAAGGAAAATGTCTAGCTCCTGTAGTGTCTCAAACCTAGGTCTGGCTCTGTATATATATGCTGGTTCCTTCATTCCATAAATAATAACAGACTATGCCAGTGAGGAGTGAGCAGTTAGGGTGACTGGGCCCCTGAATGTAAAAAAGGCAGGGAAGTCTGCATCTGCTAGAAATCAAAGATGATCTGACTTCTTATCTCTTGCCTAGTTCCCTAGACCTGTTTTTCCACAAACAACCTGGGCCCTCT
The DNA here is from genome assembly GCF_020740685.1 of Jaculus jaculus. Taxonomy (NCBI): domain Eukaryota; kingdom Metazoa; phylum Chordata; class Mammalia; order Rodentia; family Dipodidae; genus Jaculus; species Jaculus jaculus. The sequence continues at coordinate 79,668,446 of NC_059110.1, read as the reverse complement.
CCTAGGAGGGAGGTCTTTCATAGGATTTAAACATTGTGGTTGGTCAAGTTCAGCCCCTGGAACTTGCTGTTGGGGCTAGCCTCTTTCTGAGACAACCCCTGACCCTAACCAAGTAGGTCTCCCTGAGGTTCACCTGAGCTGGAAGGCAGGGCCCACAAGTGTAATGTTATAAATACATTTGTGAGGGGAGGGCATGATTTATGAGCTGCCTGATCACTTGGGAACTTCCAGTTGTTGGTGAGTTTTCCCTCAGGTGGGCCTGGGCTGAACTGAGCAGGCACTAAACCCTTGCTCTCCACATGGGCTCGTGATCCCCTCCAGCTCTCCACAGGGCAGGAGCTCTTTAAATTTTCATTTCTCTCTTTCATTCCACAGTTTTTCCAGGCCTTCCATATGGGATCTCTAGCCATGTGCGTGCCTTTTCTTGGCTCTGTACTTCTCTCAATAAATATAATAATTTCATAATTATCCTTCTCAGTCTTTTGCATTCAATTATTTGATTAAAATTAGAAACGAACCTAGGATTGGGGTTCAAGGACTTTCCTGAACCCCAGACACCTCATTACACCAGGTGCTTGGATCCATAATGTAAAAAACAAAAAATCATGATCTCGTGAGTATCCATTCTGAGACAGACAATAACAAATAAACAAATAAGTAATTAACTCATGCTCTGTGCTATATTGTGAAGTGCTTGGAGGAAAAAGGGAGCTCTGACTGTATAAAGGGATGTTAGGAATGCCTGAGGACTGGGGGCTGAGGCCTGGGGTAATTGGGTTTGCAAGTGAAGCAAGGTGGTCAGGGGAGACTTTCTTAAAAGGTAACATCTGAACAAAGTCTTGAGTAAAGTAGGGAGCTAACCAAACTGAAGAGAATCCCATACACCATCCTTCCATGGGAGATGCCTGGCATATTTGTAGTATGCAACACAGGGCAGTGTAGCACAGGAGTCAGTGGTAAAAGTCAGGTCAGAGAGGTACCCAAGGGCCAGGTTCTGTGGAGCCTCCCAGACCATTGTAGAGACCTTGGCCTTCTCTCCAAGTGCAGGTCTTAGGAGAGCCAAGACAAAAGATGTTTTAATGCTCTGCTGAGACTAGTCTGTAGGGCAGCAAAGGTAGAAACAGGGAGAACAGCTGGGAGACAGGAAATGATGTCTCCTGAGACCCTAGTGATTGATGTGTGTAGGGAAGATCTTGATGGATCTTGAAGATAGAACTAATGGGACTTGCTTATGGAACATGGAGTGTAAGAGAAAGAAAAGAAACAAGGGTGACTCCTGGATTTCTGGATGGCACATCTAGAAGGATATAGTTGACATCATTGGCGATTGGGGATCCTGTAAGACGAGCTGTCTGGGGAAAGAGCATGCTGGCTGTGAGATGTTCTTCAGGCCTCTGAGTAAAGGTATTGGATAGGCACTTGGATGTGTGAATCTGGAGTTTTGGAGAAGTGTGGTGTGGTGTCTTATATAAATTCAAGCTTTCCTCATAGACATGAGGAACCCTGAAGCTGTGACCTGGAGAGGGATTGGTGGTCCTGAGAGCTTTGGTCTGTGTCATCACAGAGTCATTACCAAGCCTCGAATTCAAGGGTGCCTGTTATCAATGCAGATGCCAAACCTGCTGTGAAGCTCCTACATTTCTGATAACCCTGTCACCACCAACCAGGTCTCTTCCTGTGCTCAGACTGCTCTCACTCCATCCTATTCCTAGCTGTAAGCCTCGACTAGGGGCTCAGCCTTGATTTCAGCCTTCCATCCTGGAGTTCCCTTGGGTTACAGCCCATTCCTCCAGAAAAGACACTGCAACTTCATTGTCATTTGACCAGCTGAAGCTGCACCAGGGGAAAAGGTACTGCCTCTCAGGCCCTACTTGTGGCCACCAAGCCATTTCAGAGGCAGAGGCTGGGGTTGCAGAGTCTGGTCCACAGAAGCCTAACAGGCCAGCAGTCCTGGGCCTGCTAGGGTACTGAACACAGTCATCAGGCCTTGTGAGAGGCTGGAGAAACATCTGATGAGAGAGTGTTCCTGGCATGGAGTTCACAGTGATGTTCAGAATGGCTTGGGGTCAGAATGAAGATCAAGCTGGAGTGGGAATTAGCAATAGAAAGGAAGTTATGAGGAGAGGCCAGTCCAAAATAGAGAGCCCAACATGGTGGTAGGAAGGTTCCTTAGTGGCCAGGGCAAACACCAGAAGGTGTGTATCTGGAAGGTGATCTGGAATAAGAGTGAATGACAGCACAGGGACTCTGACCACGAGTCACACCCAGCTCTGCTGCACTCTTACATGGGCTAATGTCCATCCTTTATTGATTGGCAGGCATGTTCCGGTTCCAATGTACCATCTGGGAAGAGTGAACAAGGGGGGAGTGTCATCTGGCTGCTCTTTCCCTCCCCAGCATCCAGTGGGGCTGGGAAAGGGGGTTAGTCATGTCATGGGCTGCTTGCCCTGTGGTCCAGGAATGGTATTCAAGGGCAGTTGTACCCTTTATAACACAAATCAGAAGTGCTGGGTCCTGCTGCTCGCAGGGAATTCTCACTGCTGTCTCCTTTCACATGGCCTCCTGTGTCTCCTAGGTTTTCAGGTCCCTCTCTGGTCTGAAACATCTCTTTTTCTTCCCACAAGGTCCCCCACACTTCATCTGCTGATCTCAGCTCCCCATGAGAAGTAGAAGGGAGGGGAGCTGGCCCTTCTGCATGTGCACAGAACAAAGAACCCCATGGTAACTCCCTCTGCCCCTACTAGCAGCTCCTGTCAGGGCCTGACAAATGAATGGGGACCCGCAGTGACAAAGATGGATGGTGATCCCTGTGCATGGTCCCTGCACACACTGCCTGCCTGGGTATTCCTCCCTTTGGGATCAGGCTAATCAGATGGCCATTTATGGAGCCATTACTCAGTCATTTCGTTGTGCTCAGAGAGGGAGTGTGAGGTTGCACCAGGAACTCAATTAGGGCCCTTTCCTGGTGACTGCCTTGATAGGGGTGGCTGAGGACAGATGAGTCCCCACGGGGGCAAAGAGGATGATGACAACAGCCTACTAGCTCCAATCAGATTGGAGACTCACCTGTTCCTTTCCAGGGTGGGGCCTGAGCTGGCACCACCACTGCTGGCCTTGTTCTAATTAGACATGAACCCAGACCTCACATGTGGCCCACATGGGCCATCTGAGCCCCAGTGTCCTGGCCACAGAGAAAGAGAACCCAGGTGCTCTTTTGGTGGCCTGCTGCCTTTGTTTTAGACTAGAAATCTGAGTAAGCCACGCCACTGCACTTGGTATGCAGACAATTCCCTGGGAAGAGATTCTGTTGGGTTTGTGCAGTAATATATTCTGCGTCCTGGGGCCTGTTATTGTACAATAAAACAAGAAGGCTGGAAATCAATACAGAAATGTGAAAAAATGCTCTGAATCATTTTCATAACCAGCAAATATGGTTTTCAGCTGAGAAACATTTTCTTTTCTATTCTGAAATGGTACGAGCAATTTTCAGGCTTGGGCACTGGGACTGGAACTGTTTGTTGCTTAAAGGTAAATGTCACCCAAAGGAGCTGCTGCTCTAGCCGGGGCTGTGATGAGCTATTCTTTGCCATCATCAGTAGAGTCTGCACTTGGCTTCATCTCTGTGCTGGGCACTAGAATATTTCCTAGGTTATTTGTTGGGACAAACCCTGGGGCTCCAGTAGCATCATCATGAAGGAATTCCCTCTACAGCAGCCCAGTGGATGGATGAGAGGCTTTCCTTAAACCCACAGTGAGAGCAACTCACGACCTCTGAAAGCCTACATCGTTGTCTGTGAGGAGCTCTAGGAATTAACAACAGGCTCTGACTTCGGGTCTGATTTGGTACCGAAGGGCTCTCATGAGGAAGCCTCATGCACTTGCAAATCATACAAACCCAGATGCCGTGCAATGCAGAGTGGATTTGGCCTCGGTTTTCTTAGGACTGATCGCACAGAAACGCAAAGCAATAATTTCAGAAGACAAGAAATGAAATACAGACACAAGGTGTGTAGGGGCTGAAGCCATGAGCCCCTCGGTACACTTAGGACCTATAAGATAAGAATTCATTTACAAAGAAACAGGAAAATGTGAAAACAAAGCCTGATATGTCCTTAATCTTAGAAGACAATGCTTTTAAAGAGTTGTCCAAATTTAGAACTCTAGAGGAATGTAGTCTGGATGAACCTACAGGTGGGGGATCTCAGCAGAGAAATGGGGCCCAACGGGAGTGTTAGAATTTAAGTTAGTAATAATTAAAAATGTATGTACTGGAGGGGCTGAATACCAGCTTAAGAGATGACAAGAGAATGAAGAAGCAACTGTGAACACTTTCCACCAGAAATGAGCCAGTCTTTGGAGAGTAGACAAGGAAGTGACTGAAGAAATGAACAGAGCCTCAGAAATTCATGGAACAGTATTGTCAAGTAGTTTAATATGCATGTCATAGAAGTTCCAGGAAGAAAGAAAATATAGGTCAGAAATAATAAATATGATCAGAAATACATACATACAGAATAATGAATGTAAATTAGACAGAGATAATATTTGAAGAAATAATAGTGGGAATTCCCCAAATTGGATAAACTATTTTAGCCTCAAGATTTCAGAAAGTTCAGAGAAGCTCCAGAACATCATAGATGTTCAAACAAGGAGAAAATCTCGACAGGTGACAGAATGAAAGGCACATTATATGAAGTAGCAATGCTAAAAATTATCACTGACTTCTCAGAGACAGAAGTGGCCATAAAACAAAAGACTAACATCTCTAAGTGATTAAACAAAAATAAACAGGAAAAATAACTGTTAACCTGGACAATTTTACTGTCTATATTCAGTAAAAAATTCATCAAAAATGAGTATAAATTGAGACAGGCACATATAGACAAATGCTGTAGGATTCCACCTGTATGCACACTCTAAAGAAGTAGAACTTACAGGAAGGGGGTAAAGTGATGGACTCTAGAGTTGGAGATGTAGGAGTGGGAGAAGGTGATGTCAGTCAAGCCCAAAGTTGCAGTGAGGATTTGGAGAGATGGCTTTGCAGTTAAGGTGCTTGCTTGCAAAGCCCAAGGACCCAAGTTCAATTCCCCAATATCCATGTAAGCCAGATGAACAAGAAAGTGCATGCTTCTGGAGTTTGCTTGCAGTGGCTAGGGGCCTCTCTCTCTCTCTCTCTTGATCTCAAATGAATAAAATAAAATAATAAAAAAACAAAGTTGCAGTGAGATAAATTAGCTATAGTGATCTATTATACAAAATGCCAACTATATTAAATTACAGCGCATTGTATTGTTTAAAATTGCAAAAAGAGTAGATTTTTAAATGTTTTCATCACAAAAATTACAGGAGGAGTTGGATGTGTTAATTAGCACAATACAATCATTCCAGTGTTGCGTGGCTAAGTGGAGATGTCGCACCCATCAAATTGCTCTCAATTATGCTTATGCTCATGGATTACTGGCACTTTCACTTCTGGTCAGACTTTTGGTCACTGATAACAGTGACTTCTGGGGACTCCTAAAAATTGTCAAAGTGCTAAGCAGTGACAGTTGAATCATTCGCTCAGTACTAAATAAGACATTTTTATGGCACCCACTAAGGCTCAGGGACCATTGAAGATAAGTGGTATTAAGAATGTAACAGCCAGGGCTAGAGGGATGGCTTAGCGGTTAAGGCATTTGCCTGCAAGGCCAAAGGACTCAGGTTCGATTCCCTAGGACCCATGTTAGCCAGATGCACAAGGTGGCACATATGTCTGGAGCCTGTTTGCAGTGGCTACATGCCCTTGCTTGCCCATCCTGGCTGTCTGTCTCTCTCTCTCCCTCTTTCTCTCTGTGAAATAAATATATAAAAATTAAGAATGTAAGAGCCAAAGGATGAGGAGGATTGCTTTGGATCAGACACAAGTGTCCATGACATTCATGACCTCACAGCAGCTGTCATTACCTGCATAAGATTGGGTCCATCAACATGTCATCATGGATTATGGGGGGAAACATCAAAATAGAAGGACTGGTTAAAAAGTAGAGTGGGTCCAGTACAAGGGGTGGGGGAGAGAAACAAAAGAAAGTAATGAGAGGAAATCATGACTAAAACACATTATGTACATGTACAAAAATTGTCAAAAAAGTTACTGAAAATAAACATATATTAAAACATCACATTACGTAAGAATTCATGGAGTATCCTACACATATATTATTTGTCCATTAAAATAAAACTTTAAGGACAAAGAGAAAATGAGGGCAAAATGCAGTTATTTTCAGACAAAAGTTGACAGAGGGGATGGAGAAATGGCTTAGGACTCAAGTCACTTGCTTCCATGTCACTCTGGGTTCAGTGTCCCAGTACACATATCAAGTCAGATGCACAAAGTGGATGGAGTGCATGCATCTTGAGTTGTCTGGAGCAGTAAGAGGTCCTGGACTTCCATATTCTCTCTTTCTCTCTGTTGCAGTTACTGGGGGACATACATTTACATTCAAACTGTCTCTCTTTTCTCTCTGCTGGCAAATAAATAAAATCTAAAATAAAATTTAGAAAATTAATTGCATTTCTCTATACTGACACAATTAGAAATTTAAAACTTAAATACACTCGCTGAATAGCATCAACAAAAATAAATATAGATAAAATAATAACATCAATAAAAATAAAGATAAAATATGTAGGAATAAATTTAACAAAGATATATAAGACTATATGCTGAGTTTAAAGTTAGTATAAATGAGTGAAGAGATATACCATCTTTGTAGATAGCTCAATTTAAAAAAATATTATTTATTGTAAGAGAGAGAGAGAGAGAGATCCAGAAAGAGAATGAGCATGTCAGGACCTTCAGCCACTGAAAATGAACTTCAGATGCATGCACCCCCTTGTATGCATGTGCAACACTGCACACTTGCATAAACATGCATCTGACTACATGGGACCTGGAGATTCGAACATTAGCTCTTAGGCTTTGCAGGAAAGTGCCTTAACCACTAAACCATCTCTTCAGCCTTGGATATCCAAATTTTATGAAGGTATTCATTGCCTCCAATTTTATCTATAGATTCAATGTAATTTTAATCATGATTTCAGTAGGGTTTCCTGGTAGAAAAATTGAAAAGCTGACTTTTAAGTTTATGTAGAAATGTAAAGAATGTAGCTAAATATCCTTAAAGAAGAAGGATGAGGCTGAAGGATCTACATTGACTTCTAAATCTATTAGCTAGAATAAAGGGAGTGTCTTACTGGTTTATAGATGGATATATAAAGATCAATGGAGTAGAATAGAGATTCAGTTTACTTGCAAAGCTGGCCAGCCCAGGTTTGATTCCCCAGTACCTATATTAAGCCAGCTATTAAGAAGTGGTGCATGCAGGGCTGGAGAGATGGCTTAGCAGTTAAGTGCTTGCCTGTGAAGGTTAAGGACCCCGGTTTGAGGCTCGGTTCCCCAGGATCCACATTAGCCAGATACACAAGGGGGTGCACGTGTCTGAAGTTCATTTGCAGAGGCTGGAGGCCCTGGCACACCCATTCTCTCTCTCTTTATCTGCCTCTTTCTCTCTCTGTCTGTCTCTCTCAAATAAATAAATAAAAATGAGCAAAAAAAAGTGGTGCATGCAATAATAAACTCCAAAGTGATTAAAGACCTCAATATAAGACCTGAAACTCTAAGTACTGAATGGGAAAATTGGGGGAACTCTACAGTATAGGAATGGGGAAAGACTTCCTGAACAATATACTAAAAGCCCGGGAAATTAAAGACTCAACCAGTGGGATCTCATGAAACTAAAAAGCTTTTGTACAGACAAACCAGAGCCAACAGACTACTCACAGAAAGGCAGTCTTAACCAGCTATACCACTGACAGAGGCCTGATATCTAGAATCTACAAAGAATTCTAAAAACTAAGTAGAAATCAAATAATCCACTCAAAATATGTGGCAGAGTACTGAATAGGGAATTCTCAAAGGAAAAAAATGCAAATGGTGAATATTCACCTAAGAAAATGCTCAACATCTTTAACTATATCAGGAAAATGCAAATTAAAACAATGATGAGGTTCCACCTTACTCCAAAAAGGATGTAAGTCATTAAAAAATCAAGTGACAATAAAGGTTGGCAAGGATGTGGAGATATAGGAACCCTCATTCACTGCTATTGGGGGTGCAAACTTGTATAACCACTATGGAAATCAATATGGGAATGCCTTAAAAAGATGAAAATTGAGCTACCAACTGACTCAGCCACTCCTCTATTGTGCATCTACCCTAAAGCTACACTCTTTACTACAGAGATATTTGCTCAACCATGTTTATGGTTGCTCAACTCACAATAGCTAAAAACTGGAATCAACTCTGGATAATGAAGATGTACATATATACAATGTCAGTCTACACAGCACTAAGACAAAAATGAAATAATGAAATTTGTGATAAAATGGATGGACCCGGAACAGATCATACTAAGTGAACTCATACAAGCACAGAAAGACAAACGCTGCATGTACTCCCTCATCTGCATTCCTAATGTGGAAAAGCTTGAGTTGCAAACATACCTGACAGATAACTTGAGGGACAGATAAGAAGGGTGGAATGGTTTGGGGTAGGAGACAGGATGGAAGAAAGAGATGAATACAAAACCCAAATCCAAAATGAATTAGTACCATAGAAACCTTCATCTTGTATAGCAGACTAAAAAATATCCTCAATAAAATATAATAAAAGATAATCCTCAATAGTAGCATGAAGGGAGCAGCTGGTAAGAAGGGCCCTGGATGGGGTGGAATGAAGGCTAAACCTAAAACATTTGACTCTGGCTTGCAACTCCTAGTGCCAGAAACTGGTTACAATCCACATTGAGCTGTTGATCAGAGAGACCTACGAGGTTCACAAAACAAGACAGGCTTCTGTCAGATCACTTGATTACTCACCTGAGATAAAAGGTAAGACCCTATTGTTGAAGACACCACACACTGACAGTGCAGAACAACAATAGATGAAACTGAATCTCACAGGAAGCTAGTCCCCAGTTGGTTAGCCTGTACAGTGCTGAAAAGCACTACATGAGCTGCTGAGGGAAAATGGCCAACAATGTTGTGAACAAGCAGGCAACATGGCTATAAGAAAACAACCAACCTGACAAAATGTACACATCTGTGCAATAGTGGACACAGCCTAGGTGGATAACCAGTGGCTCTTTGATTGACTATGAGATCCATTTAGTAAAAAGGAACTCATAACTGGAACTAGGAACCAAGTTAGAACCCTATGGAGACAAAGATAATGGACTCCAGAGACAAGCTCCCACTAGCTTTCATCCAAAAGTGTGTCTGCTCTCATCAAAATCTCTCTAAATGAACAATGTTTATCCCCTTTAACCTAGCCTGATCTCATTCTCCATTGAAGAATCTGTTTTTCTTTTCAGAAAGCAGTGAGAACCAAGGACAACCATAATCTACCAACAAGACAAGAATACATAGCTGACTCCCAGGCAGGAGATGAACCACCCCTCACACAGCAGCCAGGGCCCAGGTGAAACTTCAGAGGAACAGGTGAGATGAGCAAGGGTGCTACTTCCATGACGAGCCTGAGGACCTGGGCCAGTGGGTTGCAGACAGACAGTGAGGATACTCAAAATGGACCAAAGACGAAATCCAGAAGCACCTGAGAGCTCAACGCTAAAGTAGAATTAAAGCACACCCGCCAAGGCCAAGGAAGTTTGCAGAAGAGGGGGTGGAAAGACTGTAAGAGCCACAGGGTGGGAAGGAATATCCACAGACATCGCCCCCCCCACAATGACAGACAACTCATAACTTACAACTACATGGTGAATACAAGCAATCCCACTAAGGATGGGCCTCACTAGAGTGGGGTCAGAGAGGAGGGGAATGATGGTACCAACATATGATGTGTCCATACAAAGTTACTACTTAATAAATAACAATAATATTTTTTTTAACTAACAAAAAAGTGGTGCATGCATCTGGAACTTATTTGCCATGCCAAGAGACCTTGATGTGCACCTCCTACATGTGAAAATAAATAAGAATATTTCAAGCCAAAATAGATAAAGTATGTAACACTGAGTACTTGGGTTCAAATCCCCAGAGGCCATATAAAAGCCAGAAGTTGTGGCTGGTGTCTGTAATCCCAGGGCACCTATGGCAAGAAGGAAAGCAGAGACAGGAGAATCTCCCAGAAGCTTAAAGACCAAGGAGTGAACAACACTGAGAGACCCTTGTGTAAACAAGATGGAAGGAGAGGACTGACTTGAAAGTTCTCTGACTTTCACACCCATAAACCTACACCCATACTTAAGTATACTAAATAAATACATAGATAAATGATTTTAAAAGTTTTAAATGGTGTGGTTTCTAGGGGAAATCAAAGGGAAAGAAAATTTTAGGGACTTTTTTCTTTCTTTCTTTTATCAACTGCAGAAACAGAAGCTTTGGTTTCAAGGACTGCTGACTTAGGAAGGCAGCCCTTTCAAAGTTAAGTTTCTCTATCTTTTTGACAGATTGATAGAAAAAAAATAGCATGTCTCTCTCTCTCTCTCATGTTGGTCATGAGTTCATACATATATAGCTACATGTAGATAAGCAATCAATTTTCAATAAGAAAATAGTTGGGACAGGGAAGTCTTTTTCAATAAGTGGTTTATAACAGCTAGATATCTGTGTGAAAGAATCTCAACTCCTTACCTCACACCATAAACAAAATTCAGTTCAAAATGTATTACAACTCTGAATATAAAAACAAAGCTAAGGGCTGGGGAAATTGCTTAGTGGTTAAGGCATTTGCCTGTGAAGCCTAGGGATCCCTGTTTGATTCCCCAGGGCCCATGTAAGCCAGATGCACAAGGGGGCACATGCATCTGGAGTTTGTTTTCAGTGGCTGGAGGCCCTAGTGTGCCCATTCTCTCTATCTGCCTCTTCTTCTCTCTCTTTCTCAAATAAATAAATAAAATATTTTTTAAAATAAAGCTAAAATTCTTTTAATAGAAAATGGGAGAAATTTTTATGGCATTAGATTCTTAGAAAGGCCACAAGGAATTTGACTTACATAAGGAAAAGACTTTATGTAGAGATATCTGTTTTTGTAAATACATCAATAAAAATAAAGAGAGTCTAGCCATAATAAATAATGAACAATAAAAACTTGAAATCAGTAAAATAAGCAATTAAACTTTTTAGCATGCAAATGAGTAGACCCTATATCCTCACTGGCTTTAGCTTCTAATCATACCACAGACAGCATAAAGCGGTGAACTGAACCAGGAGTCAGTCAGGAGCTCAGCTCCCAGCTCATTGGCCAGCTTGCTGTGTGACCCTGGGGAATCCCCTTCCCCCTACTGGACTATGTAGATCCTCTATGAAAACAGGGAACAATGCTGTTGATTTTTTAAGCAGTGTGAGGACCACATTAATTAACTATCTGAAAGAGCTCTGGAACATACCTGAAGTCTTGCAGATGAGAAGCACATTGGTGTCATTTTCAATTCAGAGATTATAAATGGTTGGTATATTAAAGAGACCCCCCCCTTTAGATATAATGATCTGATCACAACTAAGTATGCAACACATAGACATCATTGCCACACATTTGTCTGTGCACAGGCCCAAAAGTATATGCCTACATCTTGCTCATGTGGCTGTATGTATTAAACAGGCGCACGTGGACACATGCTCACATGATTAATAGAACCCCCATCTCACAGATCCCATGTTCAGTGAGCTCATGCTCATGGACACAAAAATACATAGAGGGGCACACTCAGACATGAACATCTTGGGTGCAAAGGTCTAACCAGGGAAGAAGCCATGAGGATAGGTACTGCTTAAAGTGGACAGGAGACAGGTTCCCAAAAGAAATGCTCTAGGAAGGCTGCAGCCACCCAAGGCAGAGGCACCATGAGCTGGTAGAGGTGGGGACTAATAGTAGACAGTGCCTGTGCTTACAAAGTAGGATCTGGGAGGCTCCCAGATTGGTGGGACTTGACTTTGGGTCCGAGGGGCTGGGTGAGACACCCAAGACTTCTGGTAGCTTTGTTTACAGAACACCAGCCAGCACTCTAGAAAGTGAGAATGGGCAGGAAACAGCTGAGCCTGGGGCTGATTGGCCAAGATCTGGGTCTCACAAGCTACCACCAGAATGGAAAACTTACTTCTAGGATCTGTGTGAGAACTTGTCAGTAACTAGGTACAGATGGATGGAGGAAGAGCTTCCTTCATGACTTTACCTTTAAAGTAAAAATGGACCCCAATCAATGCTAATCCAATCACACAGAAAGGAACATCAAGTGCACATGAGAGCCCTGGACTGGGTGGCGGGAGCCACAGTGTGTCAGGTTGAGGATAGCGGCTGGCTGAAGTGAACAGCATCTCAGAGCCAGAAAGTCTAACTCACACCTATGACAGAAGAGGAGACTGATGCCCAGAGCTAGTCACATTGGCTCTATTCTTCTAGAAGAATCTCATGAGTGTCAGGGTATCTCCACATCTCACTGGAAAGCTGGATATGGATAGTGTCCCTGTGGCTTCTGCAGAACCAGCCTCAGATCCACCTGCAAAGGGCCCTCTTGCAGGCTCAGGCCAGCTGAGTCTTGGCTTCTGCCCATTAGCATTCAGCTCAGGGACTGGGCAGCAAAGAGAAAACAGAATCAGGGCAGCAGGAAGCAAACCACATTTCTTAATAGGGCTGGAGAAGAGGGACAAGACTGGAGGCCAGAAGGGATGGGCAGGTGTCTCTCCCAGCTGTTTGCCAGTGGGCAGAGCAGTGCATGCTCTGGCGGTAATAACCCACTCTTACGCACTCCAGGGAGTTGGGCACTGTCATCTCTGAATTCATTTACTCCTTAGAATAACCCACTAGAATGATGACATTTCCCCATTTTGTCAATGAGGGCACTGGGGGCCCTCGAGTTTACCTGCTTGGCAACAGGCGGGGCCAGGGATTGGAATCCACAGGTATGTAAGACTGCACACAGAGCAAAGGCTATTCGGAATGGGAATAGCTGGAAATCTGTCAGGGAGAAGCTTTAAGAAGCTAATTTAAACAGACTCTAGCTACTCAGCACCAGCAATCAGTGTGCCATTGTGGAGCCTCCACTTAGACACTGCCTGAGCTGTGATAGGTGACAAGAAGGGCACTGGCCTTGAGCTAGTCTGACAGATCAGGAGGGGATTAGTCCATTACATGAGTGATGAGAAGCCAAGGAATTGGAGGAATTAGAAGGTCCCAGTGTACAGAGCAGGAAGCATGCTAGCCACAGTGAAACTCCTTCAGTTCCACACTGTCTAGGAAACATTCTTGGGACCCCACCTCTGCTGGCTCCTTTATACCCTGCTCTCTAATCCTGCCTGCCATGTTGCATAGTCTGTAATCTCTATTGTGTGGATGGGAGAACTGCAGCTTAGAGAAGTGAAGGCCTCCAGATTCAGGGATTTATCCTGTGTCTCTCCCTCTGCTGTTCACAGCAGGTCGCCTAGTGCCTCTTGTGGGCTTCCCCAAGTCTGTGACAGTCAGGGCCAGTGACTGAGTGTGTTTTCACGATGCTGACCTCTGGGTTTTGCCTCTCATTCCTGGGTGTCTTTGTTCAGGTTCTGCTCCTATTGCCACATCCAGATGGAGGGTAAATGGCTGTGGAGACTTCACAGCATTTCAGCAGCATTTTCTTGGCTTCGGCGAGGGCCTCATGCCATATCAGAGTAGGACAGAGAGACAGAAGGGAAGGGTTCATGTGTGGAACAGAACATTCATGTGAGAGACCTGCCAAGGAGGCTGACCTGCTTTATAACAACTAGTTCTTTTAGTAACTCATGCAGGCCCAGAGGACTAATTCACTTAAAAGCTGACCCAGTCCTACCCAGAACTTCCTGCCTAAGACAGTGTCTTCATGATCTGGTCACTTCTTAAACACCCAACCACCTGTCAATACCATTATATTCACAACTGAATTTCCATAAGTTTTGGCACAGACATTGCGTCTGAACCATGGCATGGGGTCAATGGGGAGTAGAGTCCTTCTACCACAGGTGGTGCATCTGCAAGAGCATGGCACACCCAGGATCTGTCTCTTCCTCAGCCTCAGCCTCAGCCTCAGTATAGCTGTGAGACTTGGGAAAACCATACATATCTGTGCCAAAGATGATATCTGCCCTCACTTTGCGCAGTGAAGGTTGGCCAAGGAGACCTTGAGAGTATCTCCCACCCTGGATCAGGGCTTGGCAGGCTGAGTCTATAAAGAGCCAGACAGAAAATGCTTCATGCTTTGCAGTCTACATGGTTCTGTGATAGCCCTATAGCTCTGCCTGTGGGCCATGAAAGCAGCTATAGGACAACTGGCAGATAAATGAATGAGGCTGTGTCTCAAGAAAGCTTTATAAAAGCAAGGGCTGGCCATTGTGGATTTTTCCTTAGGCAATCTCAAATTTCATGGTAGGCATCTACATTACATGCTTTCAAGTGAAATGGCTTAGAGGAGTAAACCAGGCACAGAGGCAGTTCAGAAAGGCACCTGGGGTGGGCTCTGGTGGGGAGGCTAAGGGTCAGTGGGTGACACCTGAGCAGTGTTGGGCAGTTAAGGGAATGGACACTCCAGGCAGATCAAACAGCAAAAGCAGACAGCTGGAATCACGAGAGTGTCTCGTCTCTTGGAGAAAGTTGTGGGACTTGATGGCTGGGACATGAGGCGGGAATGAGATCAAGGGGGACTGTAATTGCTATGCTGAGCACCATGGACTTCTAAGCAAATAATTTTCAGTTATTTAACTCCTCTTCAATGACTACCATTTTTCTTGGACAGAGTCCACTCAATAACATTTCAGTAAGGGTATTTGATATATGTCTTCGAATTACACGGCTATACTACTTATTTCTTCTCTGTGGGCACTAGGGCCCTGGGGACAGGGTCAGCTGCCCAGGTGGTAGGCAGTGGGGCCTGAAGCTGAGCATGGCTGATGGGCACCACAGTGCAGCCCTGGGCTGGTTTCACACTCTGCCCCAGGGCAGAGCGAGTCTGCCTGTGTCATCATTAAGCTCATCAAAAGCTTCTTTGTCTTCCCCTGATCGGTCTAATTGCTCTCCTCATTTGGACAGCTACAGAGTCATTTAGTAATGAAGATCACCATGCACTACTGTGGCATCAGGAGCTCACCTGCTTGTTGGCACTTGGTGTGGCATGGAGAGAGGAAGAGACTCTGCTTGCCATTACAGGTGCAGAGTGTCGCCGAGCTGTTCATGCGCAATTACCGTCCAACAGTCTGGAAATTACAGTCCAGTTACAGTGGCTGCTAATGAGAACTAATTGTGCCACCACAGAGCTGCCCTGGACACCAAAAACAAATGGCCACTATGAGAACTTAGAGATGGGTAGCACATGGAGGAAAAAGCAGCTACATTTGGGGCAGGGGCTCAGTTGGGGGTTTCTAAGCATTGAGGCCTGATTTTTTTAAAAAAAATCAAGGTGTAACCAAAAAGAAGTTCATGAAGATGTCCATCCAACCATCCTACTCTACTCATCCATTCACCATCCCTTCATCCACACATCCATTATTATCCATCCACTATCACTTACTCCATCTACCATTTATCCATCTACCCATCAACCCATCCAGCCTGCCCTGCATCTGTCTAGCTGGTGTCAAACCTCTTTCAAGCTTTTGCTTGGTACCAGGTCTATACTTGATGCTGCAAGCCAGGAAGAAGCCAAGAGAAAACTGCACACAAGCAAGTAAAATTCTCATTAAACATTTTTTTTTATTTTGGTTTTTCGAGGTAGGGTCTCACTCTAGCCCAGGCTGACCTGGAATTCACTGTGGAGTCTCAGGGTGGTCTTGAACTCACAGTGATCCTCCTACCTCTGCCTCCTGAGTGATGGGATTAAAGGCGTGCACCACCACGCCTGGCTTCATTAAATATTTTTGAATGGATAAAAAAATAAACAATATTTTATTAGTGGAGAGAGAACTGTAGAGACACAATTAAGTGGGAAGGTGGATAAAAGGGAGTGGGTATAATTGGTGTGAAGATAAAGGATCAGAGTCACCAAGTGAAGGAGACCAGAAAGTAACAAGGATAGAATATATATGTACTCTGTGTTGAATATGGCAAATACTTCATGTCTCTGAATCTCAGTTTCTCTGCCCACAAAATGGGGATAAAACAGCTATTAGGTGGATTATATAAATGATAGTGTGCAAATTCTTAGAGCAAAGCTGGCAGGGAGGAAGCATTTGGTAGGAATTAGGCTTGCTGCTATGCTCCCTGATTTCTGGGGAGCCAGGTCTACCCTCCTGCTATCTGTTCCCTTCAGGCCTTGAAGGTTGAGTGAGAGTCGACCTCACCTGGAAAATGAACATCCTAGGAATTCACAGTTGTACATGTTCGTCACACAGCAGAGGCTTGGGATGGGGGATGTTGTCCTGTCTTCGAGGGAGGAGCCCAGAGGGCGAAGGGCAATGACAGGGAAGGCAAGAGGACCAAAGTCACATCAACCCAGGAGCAGCTAAGGCTTGGGATTTGCTGAGAGGAAGATGGGAACCACTGAAGGGTTTTGAGTAAACAATCTGTATTTTAAAATTCTTACCCTAGGTATAGGCAATTAATGACTGTTAGTTGATAATGTCTTGGTGAGGAATTGAGCTTGGGGAAGACTTGTGAGTCTGTGTGATTGGGGAAGAAGTCTGCATGAGAGCTGGGCCAGTGCTCTTTTCTGGTTCCAGCTGCTGGAACTGGAACTGTAGCTTCTGGGCTCCCCACCCATTGTTCCCTGACCTGTAGCTTTGGAATGAGATAGGAAATTGAGAGCCATGATCATTCTGCCCTGTTAGGTAGCTTCCCAAGAACTCCCCACTCCTGCACCCCAAACACACAAAACTCAGCTGAGCGGTCATTTCATTTCACTCTCATCATATTCTCCTCATGGCAAAGACAGCACCCCTTCCTGAGACAGCCAGACTCCCTTCATCATCTGGAACTTCAGCCCCGTCTCCCCATGCACTCCACCTGCTCCCTGACTTCACCTCCTGACTCGCAGGGTGTGATGGTGCTCATGGACAGCCCAGGAACATACTCATCCTGGGGCCAGCATGCAGGCTCAGTGTGTGGTGCAACCAGGGCGCCTTGAAACTGGCCTCAGGATGGACATTGGTGGTCTCCAGGGCACCCTGCCTTCTGGGATTCATGTCTGGGTGCAGTGCCCTCCCTTCATCATGTGCCTAGCTTTGACCCATAGAGTGTGCTGAAAGGGAGGACACGCTAGTTCAAAAACTTGCCTTTCGGCTGAATGTGGTGGTGCACGCCTTTAATCCCAGCACTCAGGAGGCAGAGGTAGGAGGAACCTTGTGAGTTTGAAGCCACCCTGAGACTGAGACTGCATAGTGAATTCTAGGTCAGCCTGAACTAGAGTGAGACCCTATCTTGAAAAGCCAAAATAATAATAACAATAATGAAAAAAAAAAAAACAAAGAACTTGCCTTTGTGAGAGTTGGCAGCTTCTGCAAACCCTGAAACTGGCCTCCACAGAGAGAAGAGTAAGTCACCCCTCTGACCAAGGGGAAGTCCATGAAGAGAGGCCACACTAAGGGAGGTGGACAGCCATCACAGAAATCTTAGCCCCACTGAACTCCTGCTGAATCCCTGCCAGCCATACGAGTGACCTGCACTGGACCACGTGGAGCAGGCTGGCCCAGCTGAGCCTTTCTGTATGAGAAGGAGAACGAACACATAATTACTGCTCTCTACCACCAAGGGTGGGGACAGATTATCTGTGGCAACAGATGGCCATTGCTAGAGTCCTGAACAAGACATACTGTTGACTTCCAGGACAGGTTACAGCCACAGCCATGGCCAGTGTGTCTGAGTTTTGTTTTTGTTTTTTTAACATGGAAAAAAATGTTTATATGTTAAGTACAAAAGTGACATAAAATTTATATACAGTTGAATAACAACTAAGTAAACACACCAAAATTCTATGCACAGAAATGTCTACAGGAACATTTAACATCAAAAGAGTAACAGTGGTACCATTTGGATGGCAAACTGGTTCTTTGTAAAATTCCCAAATTTTCCTTAACAAGCAATAATTATTGATTATACAACAGGGAATAACTTCTTAAAAATTCTTAAAAATGCTGGCTGGTGGTTGAGCAGTGCAGTCAGGTGTCACACAGGAAAGCAGCGGCTTTGGCCAGTTCTTCAGGTAAGTGGCTCTTCCTGATAAACACACCCCTGCAGTTCCAGCCATCTTCTCCCTCCTTCCTACCTCAGTGGTCGCACAGCACGTCACTTCCAGCTGCATATGTTCCATTTCTTCCCAATTCAGAGTCAGCTCTGCTGCCACAGGGCCCACAGGTAAAGGCTGTGAGGCAGTTTTTAAAGAGCATGGTGCCTCAAGCTTTGGGCACAGATGAACTCAGATTTTCCTGTTGCCAGGCAAGCCGCTCTCTGGTTACAGATTATGCAGGTTTTCTTGTTAATCCACAGAGTCAAGCATTTTTCTGACCAGTTACTCCTAGCATGGAGCTTAGGTGCTGAAAGTGGGCGGTAACCGCTCAGGCCATTGGGCTTGAAAGGGCAGCCACTATGGGAAGACGTAAGGACAAACGGGTGGCGTGGCACCACTTGCAGATTTCAGTCCTTGCCCTTTCAGTTTGAATAACGAAAGTGCTTGTGATTCACAGCCTAAATTTGCAGCTGAACAGAAACAGTAATGGTTTGATTTACCCACTAGCAGCTTTGTACTCTTGGGAGAGCCACAACCTTGATGGGCCTCGATTTCTGGATATGCAGGGAGTGTTGCTTACATAAATGTTTGGGTGAGAACTTGTAAAATAACACACCATTCACTCTGCTCTAAGGTGGCCATGCAGAGGAAGGAAAGTTCAGGGGTCAGCTGCAGCTCTTCCCAACCTGGGCCTAGCAAGAGACCCTTCCTCTCAAGAGAAAGTAAGAAAAACAGCCAGAAAGCAGGTATCACAGGTAAGTGGGCAGTGACATGTAATTGGCAAAGAAGCTTCAGACAAAGGGAAAACACTGGTTCCAGCACCCTGCCCCCAAATGCCACAAGCTAGGCACAGAAGCCATGCAAAAGTGACTGTCACACATACACAGGTGCAGACAGAGCATCATCAGGCAAGAGAGAGACCAATACTGTAGGAAGGGCCCCAAGTGTGCTCGAGGAACACACAGGACTCATCCTAAGACCCTCACATAGCTGGCATGGAAACAGCAAACACTAGAAGCTTTGTTTCATTTAGTCTCCTGAAAGGAAAAGGTTAACAGCGAAGACTTAACACTTGCAGCAAACACTATTAGCAAAGACGGTTTTTCCCTGGGCTGCAGGATTCCCTTCCTTCAGCTGTCCTCCCAAGAAACTACAGATGACAGATATGCATACACAAAGATATGCGTATGCCTGCACAATATATCTAAGTGGACATGCACACTGTGCTAAAGTACAACAGAAATCAAGGGTCATATATAAAAAGGTTAAATATAACATAAACACAGGCCTAATACCAGCTCTTGGGTGAGAGCTGGGAAAGAGGGGTGCCATCTGCTGACTATGTACACAATTTGTTGTGGGCAGGGAAGGAAGGCATTAGTGTAAACTCAAAACTCATTCCACAATACTGGCCCACAGGAAAACTTGATGCGACTAAGGTACAAAAATAGACTCCTACCTTGCTTTTGAATAAACCAAGCTTGGTAGGCACACCCTTCCCCCGCAAACACTGTGGGTTTGTCTTGATGTTGGGGGATTGCACCAGGCTTCTAAGCCTTTCAGCTCTTGGAACTTACCCACTAAAAACCTTACCTCCCTTTTGAGGCTCTTGGGCCTTTTGCTACCCAACATCAGAGCTTAAGATTTGCCCAAATCACACACCCTTACAGGACTAATGGTAAAGCTTCCTCACAAGCAAAGTCCCTGTGTATCTGTCCCTTTCTGACCCCAATGCATATGAAGACTTTTTTTCTGTAAATGTTTAGCACCTAAGAAACATGATGATTGTGGGATAATGCCACAATTACACAGGGAGACTGAGTAACAAGACATGCAGGGTGAGGGCAAGGGGCACTGAGCTGCCCTAGCACCTCAAAACCAGAACTGTGGCTTCCCATGCATTATGTGGGAGGGGGGAGGGGGATGGGAGAAGGATATGCAGAATTGGTGACTTCACTGGCTCTCCAGCAGCAAATACGTTCAAAATTGAAGGAGCCTTGAAAGCCCCACCATAACTTAATCATGAGTCTGGTCACCCCCTTGGAGGAACCTGGTGTAGTGACAGCTGGAAAGGCTGAATCCCAACTGAATCTGCAGCCCCAGGAATACTTCTGAAGAAGCTCAGCAAAGTCATGTTCTTCTGAGCAGATGTGCAGCATGTCCATGGGAAGGCCATGTGAAAGGAAGTTCTCAGCCCAGTCAAGTGATCCAATCCCATCATCATTTCAGTCCCCTCTGAGTTTTTCCTGCTGGCCACCATCACAGTACAGAAATAGCCACGCATTAGGGTCAGTCATTAATGGTGGGCAACCAGAAGGCCATGTTGGAACATGCGCTGGCAAAGGTGCAAACAGGTGATTGGACCTGTGTGTTTACCATCCAGTACAGCTACTTTGATATCACTCTCCCCATTCCAGACATGGATTTTACCATCTTCTGAACCAGTCATAATAAATTGAGAGTCTGGAGTAAATGAGGTCTCCAGGGTGATGGCTTTGCTGATAGCATAACCCCCAAATGTGTGCATGACCACTCCTTTAAATGCATCAATGAGACAGATGAAGCTGCCATTGGTGGAGATGAGTATGAGCTTGCCATCATTGCTGAACTTAAGTCCTGTCCACTCACACGTCAGGTCATACTGCATCTTAAAGATTGCAAATGGTCCCTTATCAAAAGAATGAAAGTCATAAAGTTTGACCATTTCAGAGTTGACACCTGTAGCAAAAATTAACCCTTCTGGATCAAATGAACAAACCGGCTTGCTCTGTAGATGCATGAGACCCTGGCAGTTAGGAGACCGGAGATCCCAGAGTCAAATGGTCTTATCAAGAGACCCAGAAATGAAAGTGTCATCCACAGGTGACATGGACAAGGCCACCACCCTTTTGCTATGTCCAGGAAAGTATCGGGTGTATTTGTTGTCATGCAAGGACAAGTAGCGAATAGTATCACCTGTTTTGTTAGAGCTGTAAGCCACAGTGCTTGCTGCGTGAGTATATCTGGTGAGATCCACGCCATATTTTTTACTGTGCAGGGTCCTCTTTGGTTTGCCCTCCTGGCAGTCGTAGAGCACAATGGAATCGTCGTCGCTGCTCGAGATGACCGTCTCGCCGTTGGGGCTGAAGTCAAAGCAGTTAATCTTGTCCGAGTTCTCGCGGAACATCTTGGCGAGGCGGAAGCTCCGCAACACACTCGCGTCTGAGTTTACAGCAGATTTCCAGCACTGATTCCTGCATGCTGTCTTCCCGGGCCTCAGCTTCTCCCCCTATAAGATGAAGAGATTCTAAACACAATGATTTCATCTCTTCTAGTTTAGGGACAATGCATTCTTATTCTGAGAAGGGACCTTCTCCACCTGGGTGTCAGTTTAGATGGCATTTTCCACTTCCACAGCCTCAACAACAGCAGATGCACCTGGTGCCAGTCTTTCCGGCTCATCCCTAGAGTCATACACTTCCAGACTGCTACAGCAGATCTGCCATCCCACAGCCCCTCAGGACACCTGGGACCAGGCGGCTGCGGGAGTGCTGCTGGCTGACTGGAGGTGTCAAACCATAAACTGCAAAGCTGATTAGCCTGCCAGTGCATCCTTGTTCCTCATTAGGTTCTGGCAATAAATGATTCATTTCGAAGGTGATGGGAATGGGCAGTGATGTCTGAAGCATTTCTTCCTGGATCACTTCACATCTTCTCCCTATTTTATTATGCTATCGGCAAAAATAAAATTATGATGTTTATGCAAATTATGTTTGCATAATCATGTCTGAAAGAGGCTGTCTTTCATGTTTTCTAGTCAATTTCTTTAAATATGAGTTTTTAAACTTTTCCTCCATTGTTGACAGAAGATGCTATTTAGAGCTTTTGTTATGTGGACTTTGGAGGCAGTGGGGGTGAGAAGAAGAATAGAGGCGTCCCTGAGACCTCTGTATTCATCTGTTTTCATTAATACCACAAAATAAACAGAGGTAGGGTCCTTTATAAAGAAAGCAGGTCTACTTTGGCTCAGAGTTTTGATGATGCAAAGTGCAGGTACATCATTTTGGTCTTGGCTTTTGCTAGCTGAGTCCTGAGGCAGCTCAGAGCTTCGCACGATAAGAGACAGGAAGTGGAAGTGTCTGCAGGTCTCTGCTAATAAAGCCACCAGGCCTAATCCTGAAGGCTATATCTTCATGACCATAGCCAATCCTAATCACTTCTCAAAGGCTCTAATTGCCGCAGCTAGAGCACGTTTTTTGCTCTCTTTACACCAATGACAAAACACTTCAGGGATGAAATTCCTGTGAGGGTCCAGGGACCACCCCATACTGATGTCATAGCATGCTCCATCTCTGGAGTTCAGGGCCCTCTCTGAGTCAAGGAAGCAGGGGCCATGAGCCTAGCTCACTGAGACAAAGCACTGGCAAACAAAGGCTAGCACACCCAGACAGAACTTACTAGAAGTCTGTGCTATCCAGCTAGGGAACAGGCTGCTTTAGAAGGGGTGCAAATCAAGAGAGAGCAAGACACCACAATTTGGAGAGGGGAAGCATATTTCTTGGACCCATTCACTGATCTGTTGAGGTGCTGGGAAACAGGTGCCACTCTAGCCACAAATGGCCTGGGTCCCAGAACGGGGACACAGTGTCTCTTTTCCAGTCAGTGTGTCCCATCTGCTTGAAGGCATGTGTTGGGCAGGTTGGAGGTAAAGAACCTCTGTTCCTCAGAAGCCTTCTCCTTCATGGTGAGGGGGCAGGGGTGGGACTGGAGCCTCGCTTGCTACCAAGCCACAAAAGTCCATCTTAATGAGCCTCTGCAATATTTATTTTCCCAATAGACCCGAACAATTCAGAGGAGACACAATATTACATTTCTGAGAAATTTCCCAAAATACATATTTATCAGAGAAGCCTGAATAAGCTAAGAAGGGCTTAGACCTATTTATTTATGTATTCAGTCATCTCTGGGGTGCTGGCTGTGCTGGCATTAACAAGAGGAGACAGTAATTAGATTGCACTTGGACTGATCCCCTGCTCCAGGGATGGGATTAGGGACTGGATGCAGAATTTTGCAATCTCTCACACTCGTGATGTTTGTCTTTCAAGTTTATGCCTCTGGGATCTGCTGGCTCCCAATCTTGGCTTCATATAAGAATCTTCCAGGACATTAAAAAACACTGATGTCTGTATATCACCTGCAGAGCTTCTGAATTAATTTGCCTGGGAGCAACAGAGACATTGGGACTTTTAGCAGGTCCTCTGGTAGTCCTTTGTGCAGTGAAGTTTGAGAAGTGTTTAGACTATGCACCTGGCTGAGGACAGTGACCCTCATCTGTCATCCTTCCTCCTTCCCAGGTTTTTGTCAAAGGTGAGCTATGCAGATGGAGGGACAACGTGTTGGGGCTGAGGTTTTTATCCATGGTCAGCTGCATGGACTAGCCAACTGTGCAGTCATGAGGGGCCGCACACTTAGAGGAGCCCGTGTTTGCTTTCATGCTGAACTGTAGCTGGCTTGAAATTTCAAATCACTTTGAGCAAGGGGCTGGCCTTACATTTGCATTCCCCCTCCACACACCAATTATATACCTGGTTCTGGATAAGGGGGGACCTGGGTTCTAGACTCATCCCTGTGTCCCTTGTGCAACCTTGAGAAAAATCTTCCTTTGTCTTTGGATCTATTTAAGAGTACAAAATCTCTGGGCCCATTAAAATAATGTTTTGAAGGAGGAAGGGAGTCATGAGGCTTCACCTTCCTTGAGGATTTATAGCAAGTTAATGTTTGCTAGCGGGAGGGAGAGAGATTTTCTTCAGTGGTGTAGTCATTGCTAAGGTGTCAGGACTCCAGTAAATGACCCCTCACCAATGCTCATGTAAGCAAGCCTAATTAAACACATTGGGTCACATACACACAGCAAGATATGAAAGTAGAAGGGGGGCCTATTTGGGAAGAAGAAGGGGATAAAGAGAAATGGGAGAGGGAGGGGCTAAGAGAGGTTAGTAGGGGTGAATGTAGTCAGAATACATTATATACATGCATACAGATGACATAATGAAATCTATTATTTCACATAATCAACATATGTGAATAATTTGTTTAAAGAGTAAAATCTCTGTTCAAGGTTACCGTCAATCAATCCCTAGGATTTCCTAGTAGCTTCTACACACACACACACAGCCACACCAGGTCATTTGAGAAATAGCAGGGCTGCCTTCAGACACCTAACAACCCAGTGGACTGGCTGGTTCCAAAAGCTGCTTGATTGAATTTCACCAACTGTTTTTACCTCAGACAGGACTGCATGTTTAGAAGTGGACCTGCTCTGACCTGGAATGCATACTGACAATGGGAAAACATTCCCATTCACCTTACCTTTCTCCCAGAAGCATTTTCCCTGCCTTCTGAGCAGAACCCCACCTTTGCCAGGTCGGTTTCTCAGCTTTTCTGCAGCGCAAGATCAGACACGGTTGGGAAATTGGGGATGCAAGAAAGAAGGGCTACAGCTCTGCATCTAGAATAAAATCACTTTCCCTGGATAAAAGAAGAGAGTGGAAGAGAAAGGATGGAAGGGGAATTTTTTTTTTTTTTTTTTTTTTTTGGTTTGTCAAGGTAGGGTCTCACTCTAGCCCAGGCTGACCTGGAATTCACTTTGGAGTCTCAGGGTGGCCTTGAACTCACAGCAATCCTCCTACCTCTGCCTACCAGTGCTGGGATTAAAGGCGTGAGCCACCACGCCCAGAGGAAGGGGAATTTTGCATGGAGATGGAGAATAGAGGTGTAGCTGCCAGGTTTGTGGGCACGGAGATGGAAAGGAAGGAATTTATAATGTATTTTTAACTTTTTAAAATTTAATTAATTAATTTATTTATCTGAGAACGACAGACAGAAAGAGAAAGAGGAAGAAAGAGAGAGAAAGAATGGGGGCTCCAGGGCCTCCAGCCACTGCAAATAAACTCCAGATGCATGCACCACCTTGGACATCTGGCTAACGTGGGTCCTGGGGAATCGAGACTTGAACCAGAGTCCTTAAGCCTCACAGGCAAGCGCTTAACCGCTAACCCATCTCTCCAGCCATTATAAGGTATTTTGCAAGGCACAGAGACTGTACCCTGCTTTGTCATGCACACATGCGTGAAAATGTCTGTTGCCATACATACATGCATGCATACATACACACACATACATTTCTTTCCCTTTACAGTTTTATCAAGAAAGTGTGCATAAATTGCAATTACTTTCAGTTATATTCTTCTGTCAGGCTGCACTTTTCTTGAATTGATCCTATACAGAG
The DNA here is from genome assembly GCF_020740685.1 of Jaculus jaculus. Classification (NCBI taxonomy): domain Eukaryota; kingdom Metazoa; phylum Chordata; class Mammalia; order Rodentia; family Dipodidae; genus Jaculus; species Jaculus jaculus. The sequence goes on along the minus strand of NC_059110.1, from coordinate 79,642,964 downwards.
TCTGATCCACTTGGGATCCTGGTTATATTTGGAATGCACTAGTAAGCCAGGGCTGCGTGCAACTGACAGCAGCTAGGAGCAGGGAGATCCTGCACCATCTGGTGCAGGAGTTTAGTAGACTTACGAGTTCTCAGAGTGGAAGGAGATCTGACTATGGGGATTGTGGGCCTGAGGATGTAGCTCAGTGGGTAAAGTGCTTGCCTAGTACATGAGGCCCTTGGTTTAATTCTTGACAACAAGATAAGGGTTTATTTTTTAATGGGAAATTTGACATGGTCTATAGGTCAGTCTCCTCCTCCTTAAACTTGATTCCCTAGAGCACCCCTACCAACTCCATTATCTACTTACATGACAGGGAAAGCTTATTCCAACTGAACAGAGATCCGGTGCTTAGAATTTCCCACACTCCCAAATGCTATTAATGATGTGAATTGTTCCAATCTCAGTGGACAGCATGCTGAAGAGTCCTAACACAATTTAAAATATTCTTCTGCCATCAATCAATCAGCAGTCTCACTACTTAGAAGTCTGTACCCCTCACACTCATATACAAAGACACATGCCCAAGGTTGTTTGAATGAAGCACTGCTTGCTTGCAGTAGTGAAAATATGAAGCAAGTTCAAAGTATGCTTATAGAGGATTGCTAATCAACTGTGGTAGAGCTATATTGTTGAATAATACATATGCCTGTACTAAGGTGGAAAGACTTCTGTTTTAGTCCATTTCATTTCTTTGCTGTAACCAAATACCAGTGGTAGTGTAAGTTATGGAGAAAATAGGTTTGTTTGGTTCATGGTTGTGGAGATGAGAAGTCCTAGAATCCAGTGAGGGCTTCTTGCTGCATCAGAACATGATAAAGGAAGTGACATTGTGGGGAACAAACAGGTTAGCTCCTGTCTCTCTTCCTCTCCTTATAATGCTACTAAGCTATCATGGGGACCACTCTCATGACTTCATGTTGGGCACTGCCAGGCATAGGCTGGAGCCTTCAGGAGATGGGCCTGAGCTTCCAGGCATGGCTAAGGGCCCCTAGGCTATAGGAGGCCACTCCCTCTCCAAGCCCAGCACACCTGAACTTGGGTGCTGCCATAGCCATGTAACTTTTAGCCAGTTGCCTAGGAAACACCCTATCAGCCTTCACACAGCCCATTCCCCAAGACCCTAGATCACCACCCCCTCCCCTGCCATTGCCTAGTGCTGGAATGAATGTTCCCATATGCTAATTAGGCATCAGGAATGAACTTGGTATGTCCAATCCCCTTAGTGTCCTCCCCCCTACCCTCCGATGTTTATAAACCTATTTCTCTGACAATAAACTGAGAGTTGTTCACCAAAAATCCTCCTGAAAGTCTTTTACTTTCATGTGCTCACCCACCCCAGTTGCCTAGGCCCCAGATCAAGAGCCCAAGAGCCAACAGCTGGTGCCAGGACCCTATGAGACAGACAGGGTAGGTGAGTGCATCTGGAGTTTGTTTGCATTGGCTAGAGACCCTGGCATGCCCAATTCTCATTCATTCTCTATCTCTCTCTCTGCCTCTAATAAATAAGTAAATAAAAATAAATCTTAAAACATATATATAAAATAAACTAGACTGCAGTAATGGCTATACAACTTATATACTAAAACACCACCAAATCAAGCACTGTAAATGAGTGTGCTGGCATACTTACATGTTTATAAACTTGCTTTGTAACCCAGGTTGGACTTGAACTTGCTATCTGCCTCAGCCTTCCCAGCTGCTGGATCACAGCTGTGCACCACCACACCCAGCTCCTAAGTGGCCTTTTAAACTATCAGAGCTTATACCGGGGCTGCTGCATTAGGAAGGAGGATGAAGTTCTCGTCTTGTCCTGGTGATTTATTTCAGGTAGAAAGATGTGATGACATGCAGGCATTCCATGGAGGCATTTCAGCAGGTAAGTGATGGGCATCTATCACTTTGTCAAAGCAAATCCATCGTTCTCCACCTCGAGGCCAAGGGTTCTCCTCCACAGGCCCACTGTAGAAGCACTCATGCAGGGGAACTGACTCATGTTCTCCTTCTGTCTCTGGGCTGGGAGTGGCAAGGACAGAGAGAAACCTGTCCTGATTGGTGGTTGCACATATGTGTTCCCAAGCCCTCCAAAGACTCAAAGCCAAGCTCTTTCTGAACAACGCATTTCTGGGGATCCCCTGACCCAAGAAGAACTGCAAGAATGGAGCTCCTACTAGGAGCTCAGATGACAGAGAGGACTGAATGCTCACAGGTGATGCCATTTTGCCTGGATGGCAGAGCTCACCCAAAGGGTCCAAGGCAGCTCCCCCTCTCCTTGCAGACAAAGGCAGAGTCTAGAGCCAAGGCTGCCTGGCATAGGCCCATGGGTCAGAAAGGGTGAGTACAGCAAGGCATTCTGCAGCAGGAGCCCCATGCAGAGAACCAGACCTGTCTGGTCTCGTGTGCAGAGCTGCAGAATCCACAGTATATCGTCCATATAGCCAGCACCAACATGTGCTCAACACAAGTAGAGCACGAAACACCTGATACACATCCAAAGACAGCATGCGCTTTACAGACCTATCCAATGGCCACCGCACCATGCATGCATAAGAGACAGAGGTACAGGTGCACAGGTGCAAGCATAGAATGGCACACACACATGTGCCCAGGACAAGAAGCAGAACAGCAGCATGGCCCCTGGACACTAAGACTGATCCTGAGCAGCAGAGGCTTGTTTCCAGCACCCCAGGCTGGGCCCTTTCCCTAGGAGGCCCCCCTTTATTAAACCCTCCTCTTTCCCATGAGGACTCTGGATCTCTTAATATGCTTCTATTCCACTGTCTTGGGACAGTTAGCTTACCAGTTTGCTGGATCAAGATCCTTGATGGTTGGGACTGGGTTTTGTGCATTTCTGTCTTTGGCACTTTGTAGTGTTTGGCACAGGGTTAATGCACAGTGTTTTAATGAGTGAATAAATGAATGAAGCTATCTGAGTGTATATTTATTAGAGAAAATTTTCAACCCTCATAACTATCAAAGAAACACAAATTAAAACGAGATGCAATTTTACACCTATTAAATTAGCACAAATTAAGAGATATAATTATCACACTCAGGGCAGACACGGTCACAGTCTTACCAAGGCACCATACACGGTTGGTGGCAGTGTGTAAATTGGGTGCAGCCCCTTTGGAGAGCAATTTGATACTACACATCACAAGTCAGGAGAAGGCCTGCAGCCTTGGGTGTGGAGATCCCACTCCTGGGAATTTATCCAAAGGAAATTATAGAGATAGGACACATGCTAATTCTCACTGCATGTTGCCTATGAAACAAGGCCCTAGTTGGTGAGGCCGAAATTTGTGTCACACACACACACACACACACACACACACGCTGACACATTTAACATGGGGTGGCTTGGAAACATAGTTTCAGAGAAGTAGAGACGAGGGCCAAATTTGACTGATTCAAGGACAGCAAATATGGGAGTACCCACTCTGAGGGCAGGGACTAAGTATTTGTCAGTCATGTACTATAGTCACAGTTTCTAACATACTGTGTCATATACATCAAGGGAAATACTACTCAATGAAAATAATAATAGAGAGGCTGGAGAGATATCTCAGTAGTTAAGGCACTTGCCTACAAAGCCTAATGATCTAGGTTCAATTCCCTGGGACCCACGTAAAGCCAGATGCACAAGGGAGCACATGAATCTGGAGTTTATTTGCAGCAGCTAGAAGCCCTGGAGCACCCATTCTGTCTGTCTGCTACTCTTCTCTCTATCTCTTTCTGCTTGGAAATAAATAAAAATATTTAGTAATAATAATAATAATACGTGGAGCTGGAGAGATAGTTTAGTTGATAAAAATTGCAAGCATAAGAACCTGAATTCAATCCCAAGAACCCATGCTAAAACATAAAGCCAAGCATGGTGGCACATATGTGCTTGTAATACTAGCACTAGGAAGGAAACAGGCAGGTCCCTGGAGCTCAGTCTCAAGCCAGAATAGCTTACAGGCTGAATTTCAGGCCATTAGGTGCCTGAGGAATAATAATATCTGAGGTTGTCCTTTACCTTCTACATGCAAGAGTAATACACACACACACACACATGTACCTGTACATACACATACCTGAGCACACACATATGTACCTGCACACATACATGTACCTGCACACACATAAATAATAATTGCAGTTGAGCATTGTTTAATGATAGGGATATATTCTGATAAATCAGTAGTAGATTTCATCATTATGTATATATCAGAGTGGACATACTCAAACAGAGATGTGTAGGTTGACAATTTTATGTGGTCTTGGATGTGATCAAGAGATGTGGCAAGAGGCTGGGAAGATGGCTCAGTGGGTAGAAGTGCTTACTGCTCAAGCATAAGGTCCTAAGTTGGATCCCCAGCACCCATGTGAAAAGCCAGGCACACTGTACATGCATCTAGCTCCATCAAGACAGTGTTGTAGATGGAAGAAGATCTAGGGCTTGCTGGCAAGCCAGGTTAACCGAAAAAATGGAATTTCCAGGTTCAGTGAGAGACTTCACATAGGTACATGGGGTGTAGGCACGCATACACACATATACATAGAACACACACGAGATGAACAAGGTGCCTGTGGGTGGAACACAGAAATTGTTTTGTGGGATATTGCTTTTATTTTATTTAATTAGGAGTATGGTTGTCTCTTAAATTTAGCTCTGGGTGAGAGTGCCTCACTCATTGAACCCTGGGGCCACCCTATCTGCCCCCATCCCCATTCCCACACTTGCTGCACCTCCTCTGTTGGCTGTTCTGTCTTCTTCACTGGTGGATTTCTCCATGGTCAGAGTGAGAAAAGGTTCTTCTGGTAGCTGTGTTCAGGCCTCCCTGCCCCATCCTCAGCTCTACACAGGGCCCTTCCAAGGCTATGTGCAGGCTCTGAGATTCCAGAGTTTCTGAAAGAATAAAAAAATTATGTCTTCCTCCATCACTGGTCACAATTGTCTGGAACCTGTTCATGTGCTCAAAAGAAAATGCCAGGGACTGAGAAAATGACTCAGATGGTAAGGTTCCTGATCCACAAGTTTGAAGACCTGTGTTCAAATCCCCAGCACTCATGTAAAAGCCCAACGCAGTGGTGCATGCCTATAATCTGAACACTGGGAAGACAAAGACAGGAGAATCTCTGTGACTTGCTGGCTAGCTAGTCAAGCTGAATCTGTGAGTTCCAGGTCCAGTGAGAGACCCTATCTCAAAAAATAAGGTGGATGTACTGGAGAGATGGCACAGCAGTTAAGGAACTTGCCTATGAAGTCTAAGGACCTGGGTTCAAACGTCCAGTACATCTGGGGTTCATTTGCAGTGGCTGGAGGCCCTGGTGTGCCTGAGAACTCTGACACCATGGGTGTTCTGAGGACTCTGATGCCCTAAGTGTTTTAAGGTCCAGAGGGCCTTATGCCCTGAAGATTCTGAGCTCCTGCAGGGTCTGACAGTGACTCGGAGCCCTAATAGTACTGATATTCTTAGTTTCTGATGTCCTGAGGGTTCTGAGTGAGGACCCATGATTCTAAGGTCTTGAGGGCACTGAGGCTCTGTAGGTCCTGCTGTTTTAGTCAAATCCAGGAAATACCTTATTAGGATTGTGTTATTTTTAATTGATTAATTTGTGTGTGTGTATGGGTGCACACACATCCCACAGCACACATGTGGAGGTCAGAGGACAACCTCAAGGTATCTGTCCTTTCTTTTACCTTCTTTGAGACAGGGTCTTTTGTTGTCTAGTTGTTTTGCTTCTGGGAATGCCAGACTAAGCCAGCCTGTGAGTTTCTGGGTGCTTCTGATTTCACCTTCCATTGCTGTGGGCACACTGAGATCACAGTCCTGCGGCTACTTTGCTTCTTGCTCTGTGTGGGTAATGGATGGACCAAACTCCAGTCTGCAGGCTTACTAGCAAGCATCTTTAACTGCTGAGCCATCTCCCTAGCCTCCAGTTACGTTACTTTGTCTCCTCAGGGTCAGTCTTCAGTCTGTCTTTCTTGACTTGGGAACTTTTGAAGAACACAGGACAATTGCTTTGCAGACGGCCTCTCCACTGGGGCTTGCCTGGTATGGCCTTCTGGTTACACGGAGGATTGCTTTTTTTGGTGAGACCTGCAAAAGAAATGTCATGTCATCCTCAGTGCACCTTATCAGGAAGAAGTATGTGAAATCAGCACATCTTGTGTGGTGTGTTCCGAGACCCTCCACTCATCTGTCCCTTTACTTGGTGTGCGTCATGCCCCTTCACCTGCTGGCACTGTCATTACAATTGATGAGAACACTTGGAGCAATCCTTGTAGACACATGGAATACTTCCCAGGTAAAAGCCATCAAGACAACTGCTAGCTTATTTGAACCAACATTCTACTAATGGCTCCATCCACACGACTAGCTCACCCACTATGTTCAGTTTACTACTAGAACAGGAAACCTATTTGGGTTTCTTGTGCAGGTCAGCAGTGATCCAGGAGTTTGCCTATGCTATTGTGGCTTATTGAAATCCCTTTAGCCACCACACCTTATTCTTATTTTGTAGGTGACGACACAGAGTCTGAGAAAGATAAGGACATTTCCCATGGCTACACAGCCAGGCCATGGTCTGCTCCAGAGTCCAAGTGTTTACCTTGACCTTTTTATAGGTCTCCAGGTAGAAGAGCTGCTTAGAGTCACACAGTGATTTATTAACACTGCTGACACAACCCCAAATTCCCATACCACCTCCCTTAAGAGACAGGGATTAATGCAAAAATGATAATAAAATGCATATAGCACTTTATAATAAACAGTATATTCCCTTGATCTTTCCAGCATTCTGAGAACCAGATGTCACTGTCTCCCTTTTGCAGATGAAGCTGAAGGTTAGTGAGGTGACTTGTTTTGTTCTAAATCTCAGCCAATTTGGAGCATGGAATGTTAACTCATGATGTTCTACTCCAAGACCCATTGCTCACCATGCAAATACTTCTCTTTTTTTTTTTTTTCATCTGTACGCCAGTGTGCTGGTATGCAGGCAGCATGAAGAGTGGGGCCCATGTGGTAGCAAACGTTCATCTATTTCTGAGTAACCCAGTTCTCCCTGGGGGTTTCTTCCATCCATAGGTGAGGTCTTACAGCTAATTTGCATGCTTCATAAAGACATAATTTATATGATTTATAAAATTTTATGTGATTTGCAAGACCTATTAAATATCCAAGGGAGCTGGCAGGGCTCAGTGCCCCTGTGCTTTCCTGAGTGTGGTTAGTTGGCCTTTATTCAGGCACTTCTCTGGGCTGGGAGTGCAGCTCAGTGGTAGTGCTCATTGTGAGGTCCTGGGTTTGGTCCCCAGTGCTGGTAAAGGGGTTTTAAATCAATACTTCTCTGTGTCCTGCCCTGGGATAGGACTGACTGTATGCCAGCAAGCCAGGCACAGTCCCAGAGCTCTGAAACAAGTACCCTGCAAACCATAAGGCCAAGGTGTGCAAGTGTGGAAGCGCTGAGGAAGGCTGGAGGGGCAGCACTGGAGGAGTCTTCAAGGTGGCCAGGACTTAAACAGATGAGGATTAGGGTGGAGTGGTGGGCATAGCTGCCCTTCTGCCTGCATTGCTTGTCCTCTTCCCCTCCTTTCATGGCTAGGTCTCTCATGCATTCAGTCCTCAGCTCAAAGGCCTCCTCTTCAGACAGAGTCCCCCCTCCACCAGATGATCAGTCACCCTCCATTCCACCCTTAGAGTTGGTCTCAGTGAAACACCCATCTTGTTTTCTCCAGACCACTTCTTCCTCTCTGTGACTGGCCCACTTTATCTGATTGTGAGTTATATTCTGTGTCTCCAAGGAACCATAGACATCATGGAAATGGAAGCCTTGCTTGGCATCTCAGCTCTGTGAATCTGTGAAAACCTGTTCCTAGTGCTAGGCATGATCATGCTGCCTTGGGAATCAACTAGCCAGGCTGGAGAGCAGTGAGCAAGAGAGGCAGGTGAGAAGGAAGACACAAGTCATCCCCAGCCTCCATCTAGCAGGGGCCCGGTGGACAGCTGTCTGACAAAACTAAAGTGAGAGTTCTGGGCTCATTGTCAGCCACGCAGGCTGGCTGTCCACCTCACTGATGGTCTGATCTCTAGCCTTCCAATGGGTCCCTCCTGTGGCTCAAGGATGGCCCTGGAGAAGCTCACTCCCCTCCAAGCATGGCATAGTGTAGAAGTGAATGAGATCATTTCCCTATTCCCACAGCTCCTGCAGTGTGGAATATGGGGTACCTTCATGGCTGAAAGAGATTGGAGGCTGCTCTCAGTATGTCATGCCCTTTTCTCTGTCCTCTCCTCTCGGGGTCCCCTGTAATCAGGTAGTGCTCAAATCATGTGTATTGATTACTCATTTCTGTAACCAAGTATCTGAGAGGAAGAAGCTTACAGAAGGAAAGGTTTTATTCTGGCTTACAGCTTGAGATCTTGACAGAGATGATATACCAACAGGAGTAGGAGGCTGGTGGCTCACACTGCATCCAAAGTCAGTGAGAGAGGGTGAACAGGAAGCATGGCCAGCTATAAAACCTCAAGGCCCATCCCCTGTGACACTTCCCTCAGCAAAGCCCCACCTCCTCAAGATTCCACAACTTTCAAAATGGCTCCACTATCTGGGGACCAAGTGTTCAAGCACATGAGCCTATGGGGGATGTTTTACATTCACAACACCACATCACGGTTTTCTCTGGAGCTCCAGTATTTGTGGAGTGTACCCCTAGTACCATCACCCTTAGTAAGTCACTCACACTCAGTTCAGGGCCTTTCCATTCTCCGGGGACCTCTGCTCTGTAATCAGGTAGAATGCTGACGAAGGCCATTTCCCATCTTGGGGGTCTATGCCCTGGGGCTTCCTCTGCTCCTAAGCTCTCTCCGTGGTTGGTTATGTGCACTGTGCCTGTTTGGCTTTGGCTCAAACATCACCTCCTCAGACCTTTCTGAAGCAACATTTCCAGTGTTCTTCCTCCTCAGCCTCATGCTATTTTCCTCCCTGACTTTCTCATCTGTGAGCATTCACTGTGGGATCTGAGGACAAGGGCTGCCCTCTTCCATGCATGCCCGGAAAGTGCCCAGCACATAGTGATGCTCAGTAAATATTTTCTGAGTGAGCAATAGTGATTTTCTGTCCCTTTTCTTTCGGAGTGATTAATATGCATGGGTTTCCCATCAAAGAGCAGCTTGTGTCAGACTAACTGAGTGCCTGACTCTGGTATAGCTCAGAACTCATTATCTTCCAACAGCAAGTCAGAGATTCTTGGACAGAGATTTAAGCAAACTCTCAAGTTGCTGCTTTGACCCAGCTAACCTTCTGGCGGGTTCAGAGTCACACACCATTATTGTCTCTGCAGGTGGCAAGTACCTGGGGCATCTCTTGGCTCCTGGTGCCTCCACCTGAATTAGGAGCTCATTTTTACTGTCTGATGTTGAGCCAGAAATGGGGAAGTTTGCTCGGTCTGCATGAGACTGCTCTTGGCATCTTTAATGGTATTCTGTGACCACAGACACTCAGAGGCAGAAGCCTGAGGGTTTTGTTTGCTTATGTTTAGAATCTGAACAAACCAGCAAATGAGAAAGACTTGCCCAGGACGTGCAGAGCCTGGCCCACAGCCCAGTATCATGTATCCTGATTCAGTGCTTTTCCACTGTTCCGGACACATTCAGGCTGCTATAGTTTGGGTAAGTGTCCCCAAAGGCTCAGGAATTAGAGACCTGGTCACAAGCCCTTTGGTGCTATTGAGACGTGGTGGAATCTTTAAGGGGTAGGACCTAGTGGGGGGAAGTTAAGTCCATGGGGGTGTGCACTGGAAGGAGATATTAGGATTCCAATTTCTTTCCCATAACTTCATTTTATGTTTCCCATCTGCTTTTAGGTAAACACTTTCTGCCATCACAGATGACCACCATGTCCCCGCAGAAGCTCAAAGTATGGGGGAGATCAGTCATGGACTGAAACCTTCTCAAGTGTAAGGCCTAGTGAGCCCTTCTTGATTATCTCAAGCATTTTGCTACAGCACTCTGTCCACCCTGCCTGGAGACTGTCTCTTACCCTCAGTGCTTTACAGTCCATCCCTGGCACATGGAAGTTGTGGGACTTCATGAAACTTACTCAATATTCTATCCTCCCCTGCCCCCCACTGTGGTAAAATACACAACAGATAAAATTTACCATCGCAGCCATTTTATACGTCAGTTCAGTTCCATTAGGTGCATTTATCTTGCATTATTACTGCCACTACCATCCACCTCAACTCCTGATCTTGCAAAACCCAGACTCTGGAACTTGTGCTCAGGTAGGTTCCTTGGGTGCTAAATGAAAGCAATGTTGATGCCTGCAGTGTGCATTGGTGAGTCCACAATGCATTAAGAGTATAAGCAAAGTTCTGTTAGAGGCTTTCCTGGAAGTTGTTTCCAAGGGAGTTGTCTTAAAGGCTCACCCCTTCCATCTAGCAACAAAACCTAGGACAATGCAGATGTAGTGTTTTCATCATCTTTATCAAAGAGTTGAGTGATGAGACATACTCACTTTGTCATATGGCCATCACCACCAACCATCTCAAGAAGGTTTTTATCTGAACTCTGAACCCTGAACTCTTTCCCATCCTTCATCTTGGCCCTGGGAACTACATTCTCCTTTTGTTTCCATAAGACTTCATTTCTTCTTTTGTTGGAATGATGTCACATCAATAAACTATAAATGTACCACAATTTATATTTCTGTCCATCTATGAATAAAAAACACATGGGTTGTCTCCATTGTTTGACTCCTGTTAATCTTGCCATCATAAACATTGGTATACATACATTGGGTTGATGCTACAGTGGCAATGAGCCTTGAAAGCAATATGCTAGGTGAAAAACACCTGACACAAAGTGTCATGGATCGTGGCCTTTCTATATTCACATATATTCAGGATTTTCAGACGTTAGATAAAAAAACTGGTGATTTTGATGCTGCTGCACTTATTTATTAAAGCTTATTTACTGCATATATGAGTTAAATATTCAGTTTAGGTAAATGCGTAGAGACAGAAAGGAGTCAGTGGTATCAAGGGCTGGGAAGGGGAGAATTAGTAATTCCTTAACGGGTGTAGTGTTTCCTTTGGGAGTGGTAGGAATTAGATGAATGTGGTAGTTGTGAGGTAGGATAGAAAGACAGGGACTGTTAAGAGGCCATGGGACAAGAAGGAAGCCCTTCACCCCAGGATCTTAGCAAGTCACTCACACTCAGCTCAAGGCCTTTCCATTCTCAGGGGACCTCTACTCTGCCATTTCCCATCTTGGGGGCCTGTGCCCTGGGGCTTCCTCTGCTCCTAAGCTCTCTCCGTGGTTGGTTATGTGCACTGTGCCTGTTTGGCTTTGGCTCAAACATCACCTCCTCAGACCTTTCTGAAGCAACATTTCCAGTGTTCTTCCTCCTCAGCCTCATGCTATTTTCCTCCCTGACTTTCTCATCTGTGAGCATTCTTCGTGGGATCTGAGGATGTTTCTCAATGGCGCAGTGTCAAGAACTTCAGCACAACTGATAACATCAGGGCAGATATCATAGAGACATGCAGTGGTTTGAATACAATGTGTCCCCTATAGCTTCATATGTTTGTCATTAAGCCTCATATTTAATCCCCAGCTGGTGGCAGTTTGGGACGCGAAGGCTTGCTGGAGAAGATGTGTCATTGGGGAAAGACCTTGATGTTTAGTAGCCCAGTTTCAAGCCCAGTACTTAGACTATTTCTACCCAAATAATGTGACAGCTTACGCCCTATATCTTGCTTTCCCTGTCACGAAACTTCCCTCTTGAAACTGTAAGGCTGAAATAAACAAACACTTTCTTCCCATAGGCTGCTTCTGATCTGATAATTTGTCCCAGCAATGAGAAGGAAACTGCAAGACAAAATTTTTTTTTTTTTTTTCCTCTGAGAGAGATATCAAACAAGATGCCAAAACATCAAACAGGCCATGCTGGCCTACACTCAATATGTATATAACCTTTGAGTTTAACCATATCAGCATTCTTCTCCCATCCCTGAACCTGCACCTCATGTCACCTTACAGTTTCACTTACAACAGATTGAAATTTTTAAGTAATAAATAATAAGTAAACCAGCTCATATGTTTAAGTTAGTATAAAACTTTCCTTAATTTGTAAACTTTACTTAATCTTTGAACGTTGTTATAAATGGCATCCTTTGAGCCATGTAACCTCAAAAGTCATGAAGTCATATATAGAGTTATTGCTAAGACACTAAGATTCATCTCTTGACACCCACACTTAAAACTAGAGTGTGAGCTATCTCTTTCTGTTATGTTTACTTAATAAGCCTGGCTCTGCTTCATACTGACTCATCCTGAAATTCTTCTCTGTAGCATATGACAAGATCCTGGCTTCCCCCGAGTGAAGGTCCCTCAGGGAGACACTCCTCAGGGTTCTGCCCACAGCATCCCTCACCGTGCGCCCAGCTGCCACTGACTTCTTATAACATTGTCATGTGTTAAATGTCACTGCATTGTACACTTTGAAACTGTTACTTTTAGATTATTTGAACTTAACCAGAAAATAAAGAAACAGGACATGTTGTCCCTCATGAGATGTTTCCACAGTGATGTCAAACATCTAGATTTGCTCCAGTATTGGAGACCTTCCGGGATCAAAGAGTCAGAAACCTCAGACATAAATCTTTTAGCTTCTTCTTTGTGTCCTGGGTCACATTGTCACATTCCCTGCATCTGACACCGGGGCCTGAGGAAATGACACCACTGAGCTTGGTGTCCTGTCTTCAGAGGGGAGTGTGTGAAGACTAGAGGAATGCGGAGGTTAGGACTGGGTACACAGGCAGGGTGGCTGTAGGTGAGAGCTCTGAGCTCTTGGAAGCCCTCCTCCAGCTTCTGAGCCATCTCTTCTGAAACTGAGCAGTAAGTAGATTTTCATTCTTTATTGGGAATTTGCAGCAAGAGGGCCTAGGTAACTACCCCTTCCTCAACCTCTCACCTATGCAAAATGTAACTACTCTATGACAGAAATTTTCCAGGCAAACAAGGGCTTGGGTGCTTATGATTTGCAGACCTGAAAAGCAGTCCATGACCACAGGGTAAGGATTAGATGTTTATTATCTAGACATCATTTGGGAACACCTGCCAGCAGCCTATACAAACCATCTCTAGGTCAGCTTCCTCACAAGATAGCCTTGGTGACAAGAGTCCCCCTATTTTCTTCTTGATGATTTTTTTTTTCAATCATATCACCTTCCTTGCCTCTGCCCATTGTCTCTTGATGTTGTACACAGCTTCACAATGCTGAGATGAATATCCAACCAAATACAGTTTTATGGGAGGAAGGGATTTATTTCAAGCTTATAGATGTAGGTGAAGTTCCAGCAATGGCACAAGATGCTGGCTTTCATTTATAAAATCTGAACAGAGAAAGAAAAAACACCAGCCAGCCAGTAACACCAAAAATAGCAAATAAAAAAATTTGCCAGAACTTGCTCTCTCATACCTTTGGGCTAGACCCCAGTATCCACCCCCAGTGACACTTCCTCCAGCATAGTGGCCAGAGAACCAAGTTACAAGCTTTAATAAAACACCTGAGTCTATGGGGGACATACATTTAAACTACCACACTTGACTTAGTTCACTTATTTTGTGGTGTGGTAGTTTGATTGTAAATGTCCTCCATAGCCTTGGGTAATTTTTGATTAACATCAAGCTTCCTATTTAAGTCTCCAACAAGTAGACCCCTGCTGAAGGAGGTGTATCACTGGGGATGGACCTTGAGTCCAGCCCTCACGTTTGTCCTACATTAGCTCATCCTTGCTGGTGCTGGCTATGTGTAGATAGACAGCCTGAACTCTGGACATTTGTCCTGCTTTGCTGTGGGTGTCTGATGATGTGAGCCAGCTTCTTCTGCCATGATGAGGCAGCTCCTGTAATCTGTAAGCCTGAAATAAGCAATTCTCAGGCTGGAGGCTGGAGAGAAGGCTTATGGTTAAGCGCTTGCCTGTGAAGTCTAAGTACCCCGGTTCTAGGTTCAATTCCCCAGGACCCATGTTAGTCAGATGCACAAGGGGGTGCACACGTCTGGAGTTCATTTTCAGTGGCTGGAGGCCCTGGTGTGCCCATTCTTTCTCTCTCTCTCTATCTCTCTCTACCTCTTCCTCTCTCTGTCCCTCTCAAATAAATAAATAAATAAAAATAACAACAAAAAAATTAAAACAAACAACTCTCCCCCATAAGTTGCTTTTGGTCAGGTGCTCTGTGCCAGCAATGAAAAGGTAAGTGCAACATGGGGTGAACAGCCAGACTGTGTCCTAGTAATGCCTGGTAATACTTTTATCAACCCAAAGATCACACCCTAGAGAGGAGCAGTAAGAATCTTAGGAGTGCCACCTTCTCTATGAGACATACATACATAATGGGAGGAAGCCTTGAGCATCAAGGGGCCAAGGTCATGGCTCAACAAAAAGCTGGGCAAAGTTTACCTGGAAGGAAAAACTGTGGACTTGGCCTTTGACAGTGCAGGACTGCCACAGTCAAAGAAGAAAGCCAGAGGACTTATGGATGTGCATCTTCTGCCTGTTTCATTGGGTAGAAATGGCAAGGTTGTATAGGGTGACCTGCATATGTGCAAGCATGCATGAATGTATGTGCATTTGCATAGGCATGGGTAGGCTAGAGGACAACCTGGGTGTTTTTCCTTAGACATTGTCAACCTTTTTTGAGTCAGGATATCTCACTGATTTAGAACTTTCTAAGTAGGCTACACTGGCTGGCTAATGAGCCTCCCCATATCTGCCTCCTCAAGCTTTGGGATTATAGGAATGTAATACCTTACCAGGTCTTTCTTTCTTCCTTCCCTCTTCCCTTCCTTCCTTCCTTCCTTCCTTCCTTCCTTCCTTCCTTCCTTCCTTCCTTCCTTCCTTCCTTCTTTTGTTTATCTCCCTCTCTCTCTCTTTCTTTCCCTCTTTCTTTCTTCCTTTGCATGCATGTACGTGCACACACATGCACAAGAAAGCAATATTTATAAACTCATTTCACTAACCTGCAGAAATATCTTTCTTGAGTGTAATTTTAATGGTATTTCATCAAGTTTTCAGATAATGAGTACATAAAACTCAATTTTGAACAATATAAATGGGCCACCCCTGCAAAATCTTAATCGAAATAATAATTACCTCATTTTACTTCGTAACCTTATATACAGACATACACAGCAGAGGCCACTTTGAATTTGTGCCATCTAAATTTATCTCTGTGGATAAGCTTGTAAGATTTATATTACTAAAGATTGTAAAGTCAACATGCTCCTCATTTTTCTAGTTCCTAGATAACTCAGAACTGATCAGTATATTAATTCATTTATTTAACATTCTAGGACAAAAAAAAAGTAGCATGGCATTTGCTCCATTGTTGTTTTTGTGGGTTTACATTATGTTTAATTATTTAAATAAATAATATTTCTTAAAATATATTATAATCATATATCCCAGTTCCAAATTATGTAAATAAAAGAGTTGGACTGCAACCCAGCTGCAGGAACAGAGACCAAATAAGGGTATTTTCCAACCTCATCAAACCTGAAGGGGAGACAGCAGAGATCAGCTAAGCAGCTGCTGAAAGGGATACAGGTGGGACCAGCTGAGCAGCTCCAGTACAACTCCAGGCTTGCTGCACTCTCCCATCCCCCAACCATTGGACTACAAACCTCCAGATAATGCATTCAGCCCCCAGTGGCAGGGCATCTAGCACAGCTGATCAGAGCACCAGGTCCACAGAAGGTAATGAGGCCAACTGACAAAAAAGCAGGTATATAGGCTGCACTGGAAGTGCTAATCTTTCTTTCCAAGTCAAGGCAGGTTATGGGTTACATATTCGTGGTTGGCTTTACCATTCTCAATTAAGCTGTATTTGGCAGTTGACTACTGATGCCTTTGGTTCTTTCACATTCATAGGGCCTTTGTCTTTTCCTTCTGTCATTATTGGTGGCTGGGTCTTATTCAGACCCAGGATGAACTGGAACCCATTTCAGGACAGAAATCTCAACCTCCCAGCAGACAGGGTTAAGGGCATAGAGCAACACACACCCTTAGGGATTTTAGCTTTATAAGATTATCTGTTTGTTTCAATCCCCACACTTGCATATTCTGTGCTGTTTTTTTTTTAAATATGTATATTTCTCATTGAATTTTAGAATTTTGCCAATAAATTGGTTTACCCAGCCCACTAGAATACTTGAATAGCAGGCAAACTCAACACCTAGAATTACTTCTGGGATTGGATTAGAGTACAAGAGCTACACTTGGCACCTTAAACTCCTACTCTATAGGTACATAAAGATGGATTTCCAAGTCTAAGAGCACAGCAGATAATTAGAAAACCCAAGCATCAACTCAACTCAGGATTAAAAAAAAATCACTATACTATAATACAAGAAACACAAAGAATCAAGAAATGCAACCCCATCAAAAATTATAATTTCATCAGAAATAACCCCCAATGAGACTGTTTTAGATGAAATGCCTGACAAAGATTTAAAAAAATGATTTTTATCTACACCAAAGAAATCAAAAGAATCAAAGAAGAAAACAAAGGAATTAAAGAAGAAAAGAAACTCTTGAGGAATTCCAAGAGAACACAGGAAACCAGCTTAATGAAGTAAGGAGATCATTATAAGACATGAGTAAGGAAGTAGAAAAAGTGAGGAAAAAAACAGGCAGAAATTCTAGCACTGTAAAACACAGTTAGTCAAATAAAAACTCTGTGGAAAGTCTCACCACTAGAACAGATGGATAGAACAGAGTATCTAAACTAGAATACCAGGTGGCATATCTAATATAGTCCAACAAACAGAAAGATACACTAATAAGAAGGTATGAGTGGGAGCTTTAAGATACGAAAAGATCAAACATAAGAATTCAGAGTGTAGTAGAAGGAGAAGAATTTCAATCCAAAGGCATGGTAGGTGTTTTCAACAAAATCATAGAAGAAATATTTCCCCAAATTGGGAAAGAAATGCCAATGCAGATACAGGAAGTTTTTAGAACATTAAACAGACAAAACCTGGAAAGAACCTCTCCATACCATGTTATAATTAAACTACTAAACACACAAACCAAAGAAAATATATCAAAAGCAGTTACAAAGAAAAAGCAAGTCACCTATAAAGGCAAGCCCATTGGGATCACAATAGATTACTGAACACAAATGTTAAGCCAGAAGGCCTTAGAATGATATGTTCCAAGTTCTGAAAGATAACAACTGTCAATGAAGATTACATTATCCAACAAAGGTATCTACCCAAATTGAAAAATAAAACATATAAAAACATTCCACAACAAAAACAGGCTAAAGTAATTTATGACAACTAAGCCAGCTCTATGGAAAATACTTGAAAGAATCCTTCACACTGAAGAGAAAGCAAAGCACACACATGAGGAAACAGGAAAAAATAACCCATACTGAAATAACAGTTAAAACAAGAGAGTAAAGGGAAATCAGGAAGCACTGCAAAACAAGAAGAATGGTGAGAATAAACACATACCTTTTGATAATAACTTTTGAAATCAAAGGCCGCAGTGCCCCAATCAAGAGACACAGGCTTTCAGACTGAATTGAAAGGCAGGATCCTGCTGTTTATTGCCTCCAGGAAACTCATCTCTCAATAAATGATAGACACTTTCTTAGGGTGAAAAGATGGAAAATAGTATTTCAAGCAAATAGGCCTCAGAAACAAGCAGGGGTTGCTATCCTAATATCTGACAAAATAGACTTCAAAACAACATCAGTGAGGAAAGATAAGAAAGGTCACTTTATACTTATTAAAGGAACATTACAGCAGGAGGACATTACAATCATAAACATATATGCACCTAATATGGGGACTCCCAATTTCATAAAAATAAAAACCACTATTAGATAGAAGGTGACAGGTAACACCAAAAACAGTTGTAATGGATAACTTCAATACCCTACTCTCATCAACTGACAGGTCATCCTGGCAAAAAATAAACAGAGCCACATTGGGACTAAATTATGTCATGGAACAAATGGACCTAACAGATATCAACAGGACATTCCAGCCAAACACTGCAGAATATACATTCTTTTCAGCAGATTATATATTAGATTATAATAGATTATATATTACGACACAAAGCAAATCTTAACAAATATAGGAAAATTGAAATAATCCCTTGTGTTGTATCTGACCACATTGGGATTAAATTGCAAATCAGCAACAAGAAACACTACAGAGCATACAGACATTCATGGAGACTAAACAGTGCACTATTGAATGATGAATAGGTCATTGAAGAAATAAAAAAGGAAATCAATAAATTCGTAGAATCAAATGATGATGAGAATACAATATATCAAAACCTCTGGGACACAATAAAGGCAATCCTATGAGGGAAATTTATAGCTTTAAGTGCCTATAGTAATTAGAGTTCACAAGTAAACAGCTTAATGCTTTACCTTAAGGCCTTGGAGAAAGAAGGACAAGGCAAACAAAAAAAAAATCAGTAGATGCAAAGAAATAATAAAGATTAGGGCAGAAAAATCATAATAATCCAAAAATTGATAATAATCCAAAGAGTCAATGAAACAAAGAGTTAGTTCTTTGAAAGGATAAACAAGATTGATAAATCCTTAGCAAATCTAACCACAAGAAAGAGAGAAGAGACTAAAATTAGAGATGAAAAAGGTACCATTACAACAGATAACAAAGAAATTCAGAAAATCATAAGGACATACTTTAAGGATATATATGCCTCTAAGTTTGAAAATCTGAAAAAATGGATTATTTCCTTGATTCATATGACTTACCAAAAATAAATCAATATGAGGTAAACCATTTATAGAGACCTATGACAAGTATGGAGATGCAAGCAGCTATAAAAAGTCTCCCAACTAAAAAAAGTCCAGGCCCAGATGGATTCAATGGGGAATTTTACCAGACCTTCATGGAAGAACTAACATCAATGCTTCTCAAACTTTTCCATAAAAGAGATAAAGGAAAGAATTCTACTGAACTTCCTCTATGAATTCAGCATCACCCTATTCCCAAAACCAAACAAAGATAGAACAAAAAAAGAAAATTACAGACCAATCTCCTTCATGAATATAGATGCAAAAATTCTGAACAAAATATTGGCAAACAGAATACAAGAGTATATTGGAAAAATTACTATCCCTGACCAAGTTGGCCTTATCCCAGAGATTCAGGGATGGTTCAATATATGAAAATCAATAAATGTAATACATCATATAAAAGGCCTGAAGGACAAAAAACATATATTATCTCAATATATGCAGAAAAGGCATTTGAAAAAATCCAACATCCTTTCATGGTAAAAGTATTACAGACTGGAAATAGAGGGAACATATCTCAACATAATAAAAACTATTTATGACACACCTACATAATACTACATGGGGAAAAACTTGAATCTTTTCCACTAAACTCAGGAATAAGACAAGGGTATATGCTGTCCCCACATTTATTTAATATAGTACTGAAAGTCTTAGCTATAGCAATAAGACAAGAGACACTCATAAAAGCAATACAAATTGGAAAGGAAGAGATCAAATTATTATTTGCAGATATGGTTCTATACATAAAGGACCCTAAATACTCTACCAGCAAAGTATTAGATCTGATAATCTCTTTTATCCATGTAGCAGGATACAAAATAAACACACAGAAATCAATAGATTTCCTATATACTAGCAACAAACATGCAGACGATGAAATCAGGGAATCACTACCATTCACAATTGCCTCAAAAAAACAATAAAGTACCTTGGAATAAACCTAACCAAGGAAGTGAAGATTCTCTACAATGAGAACTTTAAAACACTCAAGCAAGAAAATGCAGAAGACACAAGGAAATGGAAAGACATCCCATGTACTTGGATTGGAAGAATCAATATTGTGAAAATATCAATCTTACCAAAAGCAATCTACACATTTAATGCACTCCCCACTAAAATTCCAATGGCATTCTTTCCAAAAATAGAAGAAAACAATCTTAAATTCTTTTGGAAGCACTAAAAACTTCAAATAGCCAAAACAATTTTGAGCAACAAAAATAAGGCTGATGGTATCACCATGCCCCCATTTTGAGCTACATTACAAAGCCATAGTAACAAAGACAGCATGGCACTGTCACAAAGCCAGACATGTAGATCAATGGAACTGAATAGAGGACCCAGATGTTAATCCAGGCAGCTACAGCCATCTGATTTTTGACAAAAATGCCAAACTGGATTCTTCAACAAGTGGTACTGGGAAAACTGGATATCTATATGCAAAAGGATAAAAAATAGATCCCTGTCTTTCTCCATGCACAAGAATCAAATCCAGGTAGATCAGGGACCTTAATATCAGACCTGAAACTGAAATTTCTAGAGGAAAAAGGAGGGAAAAATCTTCAACATATTGGCATGGGCAATGACTTTCTGAATATAATCCCAATTGCTTAAGAAATAAACCCACTAATCAACCACTGGGATCTCATGAAATTAGAAAGCTTTTGCATAATTAAGGACACTGTGAATAGAGCAAAGAGACAACCTACAGAATGAGAGAAAAATCTTTGCCAGCTAGACATCTGACAGAGGATTAATATCCAGAATATACAAAGAACTCAAAAAAAGAACAGAAAGAAATTAAACAACCCAATTATAAAATGGGTGAATTACAGATGGCATATGAACATCTGTAAAAGTGTTCTACATGCTTAGCCATTAGGGAAATGCAAATTAAATCTACTTTGAGATTCCATCTCACTCCTGTCCAAATGGCTATCATCAAGAAAACAAATGAGGGGGGCTGGAGAGATGGCTTAGCGGTTAAGTGCTTGCCTGTGAAGCCTAAGGACCCCCATTCAAGGCTCAATTCCTCAGGACCCACGTTAGCCAGATGCACAAGGAGCACATGCATCTGGAGTTCGTTTGCAGTGGCTGGAGGACCTGGTGCACCCATTCTCTCTCACCTTCTCTCTCTGTCTGTCACTCTCAAATAAATAAATAAATAAAATAAAATAATTTTTTTAAAAAAGCAAACAAATGAGGGTTGGAGGGATTGCTTAGTGGTTAAGATGATTGCCTGAAAAGCCAAAGGACCCAGATTCAATTCCCCAGGACCCAGGTAAGCCAAATGCACAAGGGAGTGCATGCATCTGGAATTCGTTTGCAGTGGCTGGAGGCCCTGGGGCACCCATTCTCTCTGCCTCTGCCTCTGCCTCTGCCTCTGCCTCTGCCTCTATCTCTGTCTCTGTCTCTCTCTGTCTCTCTCTCTCTCTCTCTCTATCTCTCTCTCCCTCTGACTCTGGAAAATAACTAAAAAAATAAAACTCCAGAAATAAACCTTAAAAAAAGAAAACAAATGACAACCAATGTTGGTGAGTACATGGAAAAAGGAGATCCCTTATACACTGTTGGTGGGAATGTAGTCTGATAAAGCAATTGTAGAAATCAGTGTGGAGGTTCTTTTTTTTTTTTAATTTTTTATTTATTTATTTGAGAGCGACAGACACAGAGAGAAAGACAGATAGAGGGAGAGAGAGAGAGCATGGGCGCGCCAGGGCCTCCAGCCTCTGCAAACGAACTCCAGACACGTGCGCCCCCTTGTGCATCTGGCTAACATGGGATCTGGGGAACCAAGCCTCGAACCGGGGTCCTTAGGCTTCACAGGCAAGCACTTAACCACTAAGCCATCTCTCCAGCCCAAGTGTGGAGGTTCTTGAGATAGCTAAAAATAGATTTACCATATGATCCAGCTATAGCACTCCTAAGCATATATCCTAATGACTCTTCTCACTACCTTAGAGATACTTGCACAACCATGTTTATTGCTGCTCTATTTGAAATAGCTAAGAAATGGAACCAACCTAGATGTCCCTCGACAGATGAATGCATAATAAAGATGTGGTACATCTACACAATGGAATTCTATTCAGGGGTAAAGAAAAATGAAATTTGCAGGAAATGGATGGATCTGGAAAGGATTATACTAAGTGAGGTAACCCAGGCTCAGAAAGCCAAACATCACATGTTCTCTCTCATACGTGGATCCTAGCTACAAATGTGTAGACTTGTGTGTGAGCTGGAACCAAAAACTGGTAACAAAGGCCAATAAGCTAGAAAAAGTCTGTAAGGGAGGGAGGAGAGTGAAGGATTTAAGGGGATGGTATTGTATATATGTAAGTAGAACAGATTACAGAGAATGGAATGGCCTAAGTGAGGCCAGGGAAAGAGACTGAGTAAAAGAAGAGTTGAGGTAAGGCAATCAAAATTCAAGATATTCTGAATAAGACCTTTGAAAACCAACCTTTTTTGAATAATGACACATCCAGAAGTCATAGATTGTTACTAAAAGTTTTCAGTGCCAGGGATGGGATATGTTCCAGTGAGTTTCATTACAGGCTATTGCCAAGGCCCTTTGCTTCCCATGAAAAACAGATGGTAAGACCTTATTGAGAAAGACTTCACATGCTTGAGCAGCAAAGTCACTGAGAAATCAAGCTGGTGCTGAGCAGAAAACCTTATCCCTATAGACCAGTCAACTGAAAGCTCCAAAAAGCTGCACTGCATGCAGCCTTATGGGAAGCAGAAGTCATCACCAGTGAAAATAGTGGACACTGAAAGCTTCAAGTTTGCCCAGCCAGGTCAAATGACCGAATGAGTGCAAGAGTGGCATGTCTGCTTGGGGGGAACCAACTGCTCTCTAAATGGACTGAAGGCCTGCTGTATGGGCCTGAAAAATAAATAAAAAATATATGAGAGGGGAGGTCATGAGCCTTAGGGGTATAAGGCCTGCTCTTTTCTAGCTAAATATTTATATTATTCTCACCAAACTGCCCTGAAAGCACTAGATTAAATGTTCAGATTCATATATTAATGCTATTCTCAGTTCTGGTTACAGAAGCTTCTCGTTTCAGATGGTGATGACCACGGGGGTGACCTAAAAGAAAACATAGTGCTGAGAAGAAGTGACGGAGGAGTGTCCAGCATTGAAACATCTCACACCCTCCAAGGCTTAGGGTCCATTGTGGAAGAGGTGGCAGAAAGAACGTAAAAGCTAAAGGAAGAGTACCACTCCTTGCAATGCAACTGTCAAGACAGAAATTGGCCTCAATATCCACGACCTTGCAGTGCCTAGCAATACCTTCACAAGACTCTCATAAGAGAAGAAAAAGATGATGCCATCAAAATAAAAGTGAAACTAAGGGAGAGAGGGAGGGGATATGATGAAGAGTGGAGTTGTGAAGGGGAAAGAGGTGAGGGAATTATCATGGTTTATTGTCTGTATGTCTAGAGGTTGTCAATTTATACATTAAAAAAAAAGCCAAGTGCTGGGAGTGGTGGCACACCCCTTTAATCCCAGCAATTGGGAGACAGAGGTAGGAGGATCATAGTGAACTCGAGGCCACCCTGAAACTACATAGTGCACTCAGGTCAGCCTGGGCTAGACCCTACCTTGAACAACCATGGGATGTAGCTCTATAACTGAGGAGAAAGGTAAGCATTGCAAGAAGTCATAGGCTGGCTAGTAGCTGCTATGGGAACAATTGCAGAGAAATAGCACCAGGAGCCCTACTACGTGAGGCATTCTACAGGATTTACATCTTAGTGCTCACATCGTCTAGCTATATCATCTTGGGCAAGATACTCTGCCCAAAAGTGGTTTTCACCTGCTATGAGCCTCACATCTCAGAGTTTATAACAGCCTTAAATAAGGTAAGTGTTAGGGCTAGAAATACTCAACAATCAGTTGAGCATGTGTTTAAGGTAGTTGGAATGGAGCAAAGAACTTAATGCTTCTGAGGGTCTGACTGTTCCTGCCTCAGTTTCCACTGGTGATCTCCTTGGGATTTTCCAATGGCTATGCAGGAGGCAAGTCTTTCTGTGGGTGCTTACTCTGTCCTGGTTGGGTATCTTGTTCTCATTAGAGGACTCTGCAGGACTGGGAAATGGGTGGGGAGGATGCAGACAGAAGGAAGGAGCCACCTGAGTCTGGTGGGGTTCTAAGTAAAGATGAGCTCTGAAACTGGGTTCAAATTCCCCAGGTCTGTATACAAAGCTTCCAAGGTCTGCAGGACGGTGGTAGAAGAACAATGGGTATGCAAGGACTCACCACTTCCCTGACACTTTCTTCTCTACTCCAGGCTCTCACCGAGTTCTTAGGTAGCCCTATGAGGTAAGCCAGGCAGAAATTATCAGAAAGGAGCACTGATGTGTTGTGCAAGAGAACAGAAGAAGCTCTGTCCCCAGAGGCTTATGGTTCAACTCTACATTGGTCTGTCTGGCAAAGAGTCCTTTTTTTAGAAAAATATTATTTTGGTTTGTCAAGGTAGGCTCTCACTTTAGCCCAGGCTGACATGGAATTCACTGTATAGTCTCAGGGTGGCCTCAAACTCACTATGATCCTCCTACCTCTGCCAACCCAAGCACTGGGATTAAAGGTATATGCCACCATGCTCAGATTAGAGTCCTTTTTTTTACTTAAGTCAGAAGAGTTAAGTCTAAGGACATAGATGGAAACACACACACACACACCACTCCATGTATTGACTGACAGCCAAGAATGGAAAGTAATATGGCTATACCAAAAGAATGTTTTCCCTTTGCAGCCATTGGGCTGGGATTTCCAAACCAGGTTCACACTTAGAGGTGCCATTGCCATTGCTGAGCTCCTGTATTGCACCAGACCTCACATAAGAGTAAAAACATTGGAGGGTGTGGTGTTTTGATTCAGGTGTACCCCATAAACTTAAGCGTTCTGAATGCTGGGTTCCCAGCTGATGGAGATTTGGGAATTCACACCTCCGAGAGGCTGTGTACTGGTAGGGGTGGGCTTATGGGTTTTATAGCCAGCTCTGCATTGCTAGTATTTGGCACGCTCTCCTGTTGCTATTATTCATCTGATGTTGGCCAGGAGATATGTCCACCCTCTGCTCATGCCATCATTTTCCCCTGCCATCATGGAACTTCTCCTTGAGTCTATAAGCCAAAATAAACTCCTTACTCACAAGCTGCTCTTGGTTTTCTGCCAGCAATGCAAACCTGACTGCAACAGAGAGTACACATTAAGAGGGGCTCTGGGATTATTTTATGTGCATGTGTGTGAATGTATGTGTGTGTGTATATGTATGGGTATGCATATGTATAGGTGTGGGCAGATATTGGTGTATGAATGTGTATAGATATATGGGTGTGTATGTATGGGTGTATATGTAGGGGTATGTGTATGTATGGGTGTGTATGTGCCACAGAGCACATATGGAGGTCAGAGGACAACTTCAAGATGTCTGTTCTGTCCTTCCACTTTCTTTTGAACAGGGTCTCTCTTGTTATTTGGCCACTGTATATACAAGCTACACTAGGTGGCCTATGAGCTGCCAGAGTCCCCTGACTTCTCTTCATTGTGATCACAGATGTGTGTGCCACTCACTTAGTGTCTGGCTTTCTCTGGGTGCTGGAGAGAGTCAGCAGACTTTCAAGCAAGTGCCTTTAACCACTGAGCAATCTCCCCAGCCCTAGCTCTTGGGATTCTGGAGGCAACACATGTGCGTTAACTACTCTGTCTTGACCTATTTATTGGTCCTTACTAGCAGTTTTTCCAGGGCATGATAAACTTCTTGCATTTGTTTCTAAGGGCTGCTGTATCAAACATGATAAGCACAGTGGCTGAAAACAAAAGAGATTATCTTACAGCTCTCTAGGTAAAAGAGACCTGCATATATTAGGCTAAAATCAAGCTGTTGGCAGAGCTGTGTGCCTAAGGAAAGTTGTTTTGTTTGTTTGTTTGTTTGTTTTTGCTTATTTGCTTTTTTCTGTTTTCTAAACACTTCAGCATACCTTGACCTTCTATCTTCAATGTCAACAATGGCCAGGTAAGTATGTCTTAAGTTGCATCACTCTGTCCTCTTCTACATCCAAGGACCCTTGTGATTATAATTGGACAATTTCCTATATTCAGGTCAGCTGATTTGGTACCTTAATTCCATCTGTAACCTTAATTCCCTTTTGCCATGCAGTATGTTCATAGGCTCTGGCTCTGGGGATTAGAATGTAGACATCCTGGAGGTGGAGGCAGGGAGCATTAATCTTCTTGTCACAGTTCTCAGGCTGCTCCAGGCTGTAGTTCAAGTTACTTTGTCGCTTGGCCTTTTGAGAAAATAAAGCCCATGATACTTGAAATGTCATGGCAAATTGGGAAACCTTACTGCATGTAGGATAAACCCTAACTGGAAGAATCACAGCGGAGCCCTTTAACTGCTGGCACATTAGCAAATCGAGTTCCCTTGAGAGACAGAGACTAGCTTGTTTTTGCTTGGGGGACACTGTCTCATCAGGAAACCCAGGTAACCATGCAGCCTGAACTGTCTAGGGGTTGTCGATTCACTTAGCCACCAAGTCAGGTATTCCTCCTTGTGCTCCATCAAGGGCAAATGACGATATGCATGGGAATAGGATTACTCACAGAGCTCTTTGATAAAGTGTCCAGGAAGGCCTGTGCAGAGGCTATGAAGGGGTTTAACAATATGGGTCAAGGTTGTTCTGGAAATCACCACTGCTGAGTCTGATTTTCCAGAAAGTACTCAATGAATGTTGAGCAACTAAAAAGATATCTTTATTGCCTCCTTGCAGGCACAGAGACCATTGTGGAAGACATGACAGGAAGAATGTAAAAGCCAAAGGATGGTGAGGAGTACTTTTGAATGCTATCTTCCAGACAAAAACTGATAGTTGTATTCCCAACATCCCAGCAGTTGTCATCACCTGCACAGTAGCTGAATAATACTGGGCCCATCAACATGTTGTTATGGATGATGGAGGAGAGCAAGAAACAATGACATAAAATAGAAGAGGGTTAGGGTTAGCTGGAAAGAAGAGGAGGTTCAGTGGGGAGGAGATGGGGAGACAAAAGGAGGGTGGTGGGAAGTGACTATGATTAGTGTATATTGTGTATGTGTGAGGAGGCTGTCAATAAATGTTAAAAGAGCAACCAACTTTATATTTCTACTGATTATGAACTCTGAAACCTCTCAGGTTGAATTTTGTTGGTAAATTAACTGTAGTTGGCTACAGAGTCATGAATACTAGCAAAAGACATGTGTTGCAGTCAGGTTCACTTTGCTGGTAGAAATCACCCAACCAAGAGCAGCTTGCAGGAAAAGATAGGTTTATTTTGGCTTACAGGCTCAAGGGGGAAGTTCCACAATGGCAGGGAAAATGATGGCATGAGCAGAGGGTGGACATCACCCCCTGACCAACATAAGATAAACAATAGCAACAGGGGATTGTGGCAAACACTGGCAAGGGGAAACTGCCTATAACACCAATAAGCCCACCCCCAACAATACACTGCCTCCATGAGACATTAATTCCCAAATTTCCATCAGCTGGGAACATATCATTCAGAATACCCAAGATTATGGGGGACACCTGAATCAAACCACCACATTGTGCCCCTGGCCCCCATAAACTGATGAACATCCATGATGTAATATATAATACATTCAGTCCAACATTGAAAGCACCCATAGGTTTTTATCAATCCCAATGATGTTCATATATCCCCATAGTCCAAAGTCTTTAAACTTAGCCATACCAGAACCCCCCCCCCAAACCATAATGGCACAGAAAAAAACATTCACACTGCAAAAGATGGCATTGGGCATAGCAAATAAATACTCAAGCAATACATGATTTAAACAGGGCAAACATCAAACTCTGTAGCTCCAAGTCCAACAACTCTAGCCAATGACAAATCTCCAAGTCCACTAATTCTAATCAGCAACAAGTCTCTGGAATTCCAATTCCACCCCCTCCAGATAGGCTACTCATAGTCCTGGAAAACTTCATTGGGGCCAGCAGCTTTCCTTAGCAGCCAGCTCTTGGTCCCAGCATCTCCACTGGGTCTCCACTGCAATCCAAGGTTCATCCTCATGGCCCCATGGGTTCTACATGCAGGTAACCAGCAAACCTGCTTCACACTGCCCATGGCCATTTCCAAAGTACAAGACCAAGTTGCAAACTCAATGACCCTCTGTTTCCTGCATTTCTTGTACTCCACAATACTAGGTAGGGTGACAATTTATTAATCCAGGGGGAACAAAGCAGACTTTGAAGAACAGGACACTCCTTAAACACTCAGGCCCCTCCAAAGGAGTCTATATTCTTCCTGTTGCCATAGTGCAGGTCAGCTAGCCCAGTCTCAAAAGTTGTAATCTCTCAATTGCAGCTGAAGGGGCAACAGTTCACCCAAAGATTTTTCTTTCTGTGCCATATTTCACTGCTCACTCCATTTCATTTCTATGCAAAACAACCCTGCACGGCTTCTCAGGACATGGGCACACACAAACTGCTAGCCCAGTCCAAGCAAAGCTCTTTCTAATCCTCATAAGCCAAACCTCACAGTCCATAGTTCTTACTGCATTCAGGTCTTTCAATTCTGACCATAATAGTCCATCAAGCTTACTTACAGCACTGAAAGGCATCTCTTAGGCTGAGGTTTCAGATCCTTCCACATTCCCCTTGAAGACCAGCTCCAAAAGTCCAAAGCCACATAGTCAGCTGTGTAGCAGCAACCCCACTCTCAGTACCACTTTACTGTTGCAGTCAGGTTCACATTGCTGGTAGAAATCACACAACCAAGAACAGCTTATGGGAAAAAAGAGGTTTATTTTGGCTTACAGGCTCAAGGGGGAGCTCCATGATGGCAGGGGAAATGAAGGCATGAGCAGAGGGTGGACATCACCCTCTGGCCAACATAAGGTTGACAATAGCAGCAGGAGAGTGTGCCAAACACTGGCAAGGGGAAACTGCCTATAACACCAATATGCCACACCCAACGATACACTGTCTCTATGAGGTGTTAATTCCCAAATCTATACCATCTGGGAATCCAGCATTCAGAACAACTAAGTTTATTGGGGTTGCCTGAATCAAACCACCACAACATGAGACTCCTGTACCAGGGAAAACTGAGAACAATCACATGAGGTGGCATGAGTTTTGTATCTGCATTTGCTGTCTTGACTCAGGTTCCATGGGCCCAGGTGGATGCTGCATTGGAAGTGAACTTGTGTCACAGCTCAAGAGACTCCAATGTCTTATAATGGGCTGGAAGCAAACCTGCTTCAACCTTTGCCCCAGATGAAAAAGTCTCTTTATTATCCTGGCCAGCCATCAAATCTGCTCTTTTCCCTGGAGGAAGGCACTCTGTCTTCCAAGGTTGTTTGCTATACAAACATACTTGAGAAGAGAATCTGATACAAATGCTGTCCATGTTCCTTTTTACAAGATCTGCTGGAATGTGAGAGACTTAAGAAAAACTGCATCCCAGCACTAGATGTGAGTAATAATAGACGTTCAGAATGCCTTCCAAATCCTCTAGTGCCAGGCACTTCATGCTGGACATGCACAGGCTAATTTAATGCTGAGAAGACTCTGTCATTAACCCCACTTAGCAGATGGAATGCACGAACGAACAAAGAAGGGGCCCGTCTACGGCAGCTCTGGGAGCCGTAACGTCGGGCTCTATGCAATGTGCCCACTGGGCTGTGTCCATTGTGGAAGAGGCTACAGTTGTTTCTCCATAACGTGCAAGTCGGGCCTGTTCTCCTCTACTTGTTCTGCACCAACCAACCCCTCCACCCATGGGCTGATATATGGCTCTTATAGCATATGACATTTCTATTTTTTAAAGCAATGAACTGCAAATGAAGAGAAACAGTGGACTGATGCCTACATGTCTAACTGGTTTTACATTACATCCCATTTTCAACAAGTAACTGCCTTTAAAAACATTTAAATGATTGATTGGAAAACCAGTGAAAAGGAGATTCTTAGCTTACAACCTAGGGATGCTGTCCAGCAGAATATAGGAGATAATCTGAAGTAATGCCTTGTAGAGAGTAGAGAAAGGTGCCTCCTCAGTGGAACCTCTTTCAAAGTGTGTCCAAACTTTCCTCATGTATCTGCTTATAGATATTAGTAACTCACAGAAAGGAAGAAATGATTCTATAATCATTATGACAAATACAACCAAGTTGGAGCCCAGGATTGTCCCCCTGTTATTTTTCAGTTCCTGGTGTCAAAGGGGGAAGAGGTGGCCTTCTGATTTGATTGCTCTGGGGAAGCTGGGATTGGGGATTGTGTTTCTCAAAGGGAGAGGAAATGGTAAAGCTACTTCTATGACACTATGACCATGGATAAGAGTTAACAGGGGAGGAAAGAATGTCAATCCTAGGAGAGACCTGAGGATATAATATTTCCACTTAGTTACCAGGGAAAGGATACAAGACAGCCTAGGTGCTACCGAGAGTGTAATCAGAAGGGGAGCAAAGGCTCAAAAGTTGTAAGCATGAACAGTACCACATGATTAAAGACACCAATAAATTCTATAGATTTTACTATTAGTTTTTGTTTCTATTAAAATATTATTTAAACTATCTCACCTCTTCTCATTCATAGCTTAAAGGTAAATGGACGATACTTAAACACACCTTGAGGCCCATAGGTCCTAGTGTATCAAAACAGAAGGATCATGACAGAACCTTAGGAAGAGGGTCATTTTACAAAGATCTAAGACTTGCAAACTGGACATGGCTTTGGTATGCCATGGTTTGACTATCATGAAGTTATTTCATCTAAAACTGTGTGTGTGTGTGTGTGTGTGTGTGTACTCACGCACACGTGCACACATGTGTATGGTGGCACTGGCCTGGAGGATGGGCCATACAGGCTGAAGATACCCACTTCTGACTCATGGAAGCAGCTGGAGCCCAGCATCTGATTCAGAGGGAGTCAGCTTGAACTCCATATGATTGAATTGGATGAAGCATTCCATGTTAATGTTTTATAGAATTTCTGGTCACCTTCCAGAAGTGCAGATAATAAATGCCTTCTGAATCAGAAAGTAGGTGAAGGTCAACTTCATTCAATGATTATTTTAAACAGTACAGCATTCCTCAAGAAATGCTCGGTGAGCCACTATGGTGGCTCCTTATAAAGTTAATGATAGAGAGATGGCTCTGCAACTAAACATGCTTGCTTACATAGCCTAATGGCCTGGGTTCAATTCTCCAGTACCCATGTAAATCCAGATGCATAAAGTGGTACATGCATCTGGGGTTCATTTGCAGTTGCAGGAGGGCCTGGCATGACTATAGTCTCTTCTCTCTATCCCCTCCACCCACTCTCCCTCTTTCTCAAGTAAATAAATAAAAATTTTGAAAAGTTAAATATGTAACTACCATAAAATCTACCAACTCCATTCTCAGATATATACTCAAAAGAACTAATAGCAGAGTCTTAAAGAGATATTTGTTCACCCATATTTGTAGATTTCATCACAGTAGCCAAAGGGCAGAATCAACTCAAGTGTCCACTGTCTTGCCTAAACACAATGTGGTCCTGTGGAATATGATTCACCCAAGAAAGGGAAGGGGACTCTGACACATGCCACATAGGTGAACCATGAAGATATTACATTATGCCTGGGAAGGTGGCTCAGTGGGTAAAAGTACTTGCTGCTCAAGCAAGATAACCAGAGTTCTGATCCCCCGAGCCCACATGAAACTACTAGTAGTGTACGCCTGTAATCCCAGCATGCCTACTGCAAGATGGGAGGCAGAGATAGAAGAAGCCCTGGAATGGCGAGGATCAACACTGGAGATTGTCCTAAGACCTCTACACTTGTGCCATGGCTCATGTGTGCCCACATTCTCACGTGCAAGCATACACACACTGTGTACACACACACAAAGATTTGTTTATTTCCGTGTCAGGGTTTCAATCTAGCCCAGACCTGGAATTCACTATGTAATCTCAGGGTGGCCTCAAACTCATGGTGATCCTCCTACCTCTGCCTCCCGAGTGCTGGGATTAAAGGTGTGTGCCACCACATCTGGCTCACACAAAGATTTTTTAAAAGATAGTATGTTAAATAAAATAAGCTAGATAAAAACACGGTATGGTTCTCCTTATTTGACATTCATAGAGTAGCCAAATTAGAGACAGAAAGAAGAGAGGCAGTGGCCAGGGCTTGAGGAGAAGGAAGAATAGGATGAGAGTTTTAGCTTTGCAAGATGGGCGGAGTTTTGGGATTGATGCTGGTGACAGCTGGCTGAGCAAGAATTGAACATAATTAATGCCACCTAAGAGTGGCAAAGGTGCAAAAAGTCATGTGATGTGCATTTCACCATGTTTTCAAAGCTCTTGCTTGACATTAGAGATAGAAAATGTTTAGAGGCAGAAAGAACTATCCTAAAGAAAAGGTTTTCATTAAGAACATTGTGATTTGTACAGGTTTTAAACGTGATGATGTTTGGTTGGTTTTAAACACCTTATTAAAGGTAGTGTAAAGTCAGCTTGTGTGCTGATCCTGCTTAATGAGGCTGGCGTCTGTTGGCATACAGGGCCATGCTGTGCTCTCTCCCTGCTCCACCGGCACATATACTGAGCCTTCCATCTGCTCAGGACACTGGGATGCTTGGACTTCCAGGGGCCTCTGCTTAAGGATAGGCATTCTGTGGTAGGGGCAGTCAATCCCATAGGAAGCAAGTTCCAGCTCCCCTGCTTGCTGGTGTCCAGTGAGGTTGGGCAGCTGGTTGTGTACTCTTTGGCCTGGTCATGTCTACATGGCAGTGCTAGAAGTTTCTGGGGAGCCATTCTGAACATAAATGGCCTATTCTCTCACTTTTCAGAGTTCCAGGGTCCTTCTCTTGCCCCCAGTGGGCTATTGTGGAATCCAGATTTGTGCTGACTGAGTGACCAGTTCCACCCATCACTGGCCCCTTGCTGAATTTCTGAGAAGGTGATCCCTTTCCCAAGTTGAGTGAAAATAGTGACCCTTGGTGAGGGTCACCTACCACTCACTCAGGTCTGTCTTGATCCCCCAAGGCCACAGTGCAGGCTGTCTGGAGCAGTCATGACTAAAGCAAGGCCTGTTGGGGCAGGATTCCTGGCTTCATTGCAGGGGTCCTTATAGCTGGAACGTTCTCAAAGGTGTGATAAAGTGCCCAAAGCAGTCAACCACCCTGCCAAACTTACCAGAGACAGTGCTCGCTTCACTAACTTCGTGCTCCAGACTGCCAGGCTACCAAGGGAGGGCCTAACCACTGCCATTTAAAAGAGGGAACAGCCTCCTCTTGTTGGTTTCACTCATTTCCAGGATAACAATAGCAATAACAACAATACTGTAGGTGTCTTACATTGGGGACTTAAGGATAATTCAACACAAAACTAACATTGTCAACAGCAATACCATATGGAAAGTTGGGTCCCTCTACCTGTCTCTCAGAGCAGACACACCACAGATAGTGGAGAGAGGATGAGAAGTAGGGCAAGGTGGAAGAAATAAGAAAATTAATCTTATTTTACAAATGCTAGAGCAAAAGAACAATTACACTTCATAGCTTTATTTGAAATCAATTGAAGTCTGACCGGGTACATCTCGCTCCAAGTCAGGGGAGACAGTCAGCTTCATTCATGAATTCACCCATTTCTTCTGCTTTAAAAGATTGTGTGTGCCTTAGAGGTACCTGGAAATAAGGCTAGGTTGGAAAATTGGAGCCTAGTGAAACACAGAGAAGGGATATGTGGCGAGGGGAGCTTTATGGGATTCCACAGAAAGTGGGACACAGCTCCCAGTCCCCAACGTCTTTCTATTTCCAGTATGGTGAATATTAGCCTTTAACCCCGTATCATCCTCCAGCCCAGACTTTCTTCCCCCCTTGAGCATAACATATATCATTTTATCAATTTATCCAGGGCATGACAAAAATCTAGAAAACCCTTTGACTTCATAGAGTTTCTGCATCATTTTCTGAGGATGTAGATAATGATGATGAGGTTCATGTATCAAGAAATCCCAAAATCTTGGATTGTATGATTAAAATGAGAAGACAGGAGAAATACAGAGAGAATAAAACAAATATCTCAAATAAGTTTTTTTTTTTTTTTTTTAGTTTCTGAGTTTCATGAGCTCTTAACAGATCATGGTTGTCAGAAACAAAAGTATTACAGAAAATATTAGTCTCTCTCACATAGCAAAGTTGTCGGTAGTTTAATACGTATATTTAGATGATGCTTTGGGCTATGATATAAAAGGTAAACCAAGACTTGATAAAATTTTAAAGAGTTCAATTGAGTAAGGAACAGTTCGTGAATTGCAAAATGTCAGACCAACAGAAGCTCCGTGTTTCCACTGTAAAGCACCAGAGGCAAGTATTTAAGGGAAAACATTTAAAACAAACATTATTATTTCAGTTAAAACATAAATTTGTGGGATGGGGGTGGGCGTTTACCTGTTTGAAGGTTCCCTAGTCACATTCATATGTAAGTTGGCTGTTTATGGCTGGCCAAAGTCAAGTCTTGATTTTTGTGTAACTTAAGCATGTGCCAAAAGTGAGTTTCATTTGGCTTGTTTGTAAATCAAGGAGAATGGAGGTCACTTATAAGTCCTAAATTGGTTCTGTTTGCATAGAGTATTCTTCAGGTCTAGTCTCCATTTAAATTTATTTTACCTCCATGGGTCACAGTTGAAAAGTTTATTCCATCCTACCAGTGGTAAAGGTTGGCAGGGGTGAGGAGGGGAGGGACAAGCATCATATTAAAAGGCACAATTCCTAGCTGAATTTAAAATGCAGCTCAGGCTGGAAACCTCTGCTTCAGAGACTGAGCAGGTGAAAGAAGAAGCCAGTTTGTACTGGTAGCCTGCCTAAAGCCATTAACCAAAAAATGAGGCCGTATTAGAGGTGGGAGGTAAGAGGAATGTGGTGAGAACTGATAAGTCAAAGAGGGAGTGTGTCTGTGGGTAAGCAAGCAGAGCTCTGGTTCCCTCTGGACCTGTAGATAACAGCTGTGATCAGTACTAAGCAAGAGAGGGTCATCAGGAGTGCTTAGGCCTCCCAGGAGCCTGGCACAGCAGCTGAGTGTGGCCCCTGCACAAGTCTTGTTCATGTTTTAGCTGGAAGTGCAACTGGCAGATTCAAACTTGAATTCCTCAACTTGGCTTAGACAGTCTACATTTTGAACACTGGGAACAGTCATGTCAGCTGTCATTTGTTCATTGCCCTCCTCACCTGGAAGCTTATCTTTGCTCTTAAATTGATTTCCCTTGGCCTCCAAGGAGAATGGCAGCAGCTCATCACGAAGATTGGGTGCTCTGGTGGCATCCACATGTGGGTGTTCTGAGCAGGAGAAAGGCTTTCCAGTGATGCCTTATGAGTCCAGATAAGATAAGATAAGAAACTTCTGACTCAGCCTAAGAGAAGGAAGGAGAGCAACAGTCAGCCTGGGAATGGGGTGAAAGGAAGTTGCTTGGAAAAGAAATGACCATGAAGACTAGTTTGAGCTTGCTAAAGTGTCCAGGAATAGAAGGTTGTTTACTCTCAGTTCCAGGGTGTAGCACAAGCTCACTTTCTGAGAACAGACCAACCGTCCTGCCAAATGATTGCTCTGTCCATCAGGGTTCTCTCCTTGAGGGACAGGAAACACAGACTAAACTCATCAAACAACTTATCAAGCAACTGCTGCATCCAGAGGAAGCATGGGTTGAGATAGATCCTGCAGAGGAGCCCTGACTCTGGAAGCCTCGCTAGACTCACCACCCCACTGAGCTTCATGGAAGACTGCAGTTGGTATAAGCACTAGCTTATGGAGTCAGTTTCAAATCCTGCCTTTAACACTATGAGCTAGATAACATGGGGTAAGTCCTTCATGTTGACTGACTCTCAGTTGGGTCATCTATATGCTAAGATAACTGGGTGATAGAGTGACTGAAATACCATGAAGAAAGCCTTATTTATGCAACGGGAAATCATCATGTGCCAATGATTTTAGAAGACAGTGATTGTTTTGCTCTTTGCCATCCAGACCCCTCTCTGGTCTCCTGGCAGCAGTTCCAGTTCTGTTTCTGGATTGCTTCTCCCTCAGCCCCAGTCATGGGAGGGATGGGGCAGATAGCCAGGCTGAAGCAAGGCAGTGTCTTATGTCTTCTGGACCTCAATGATTGGTTCTTGGCTGGCTCCTGATCCAAGCACATCCAATTAGGAAGAGCATCAGGATTTTGCCCTAAATGTCAGCATAAAGATGCAAAAGTGTCTTCTACCAATGAGAGAGAGAGAGACACACAGAGAGAGAGAGAGATAAGAAGAAGAAGAGGAGGAAGAGGAGGAGAAGGAGAGGAGAGGAGAGGAGGGGAGGGGAGGGGAGGGGAGAGGAGGGGAAGGGGAGGGGGAGGGGAAGGGAGAGGAGAGGACAAGAGAATGAGTGCTGGTGATGATAACATGAATCCTGGATCAATCAGCCCATGCCTGATGCTCAGCTATGTGGAAATAAACTTTGTGAATGAATTTATTCTAGGTTTTCTGCCACTTGCATTGGAAAGCCGTGAAGTTGTTTTGAGATATGTATCATGTAAGCCATGAGAAAGATTCTTCAAAAGCTCAAATCTCTTTCTTTATTCCGGTTTGACTGGCTGCTAAGGAGTGAGATTCCCCAACTGTTTCATTTGAGGAATTCCTTCTGTGCACAAGGCTTCTCATGCCTTGTGCAGGTTTGCTGAAGTAAAAGAAACAGTTCCAACCACATGTCACATCAAGAAGAGATTAATTATTTTTGATTATATGAACTTCTGCTCCACCAGGAAAAATATTGCACTTGTGAGCCACAGGCAGGGGCCCAGCTGCCTGGATGTTACATTGCGCCTCATTAGGAATCACTGTTCACACCTCACCCTTCATGCCAGGGTTTATTTACATCCTCATTTTGAGTTTCCCAAATGCAAAAGTAAAGATCAACACCAAGATGCATGGGACCTAGGTACTGACCTTTTGAACTGTTTCCACACAGAGCTGTTAAGATGGTATGAGCCTGCATCAGTCCCTCTCTCCTTAGCTCAACCAGGTCTCTACAGGTCTGGGAACGTGTTCACCCTAGCTTTCCAGTTAATGATGTCTTCATGAATTTGGTACTAGGGATACATTGTTCACTAGGAATAGTGATTACTAAGGGGGAAGAGTAGTAGTGGATTTTTTTGTCCTCCATAATTCTTGGTCTGAGCTGTCTCAGAGCTGCGTGCTAAGAATGTGAGGCCTAGCAGCTCAGCTTGTTGTGTTTCTGGGGCAGGATGAAGGAGGAACGGCCTTGCAGATAGGCCAAATGCTCCAGGAAGAAATGGATTTGATGAAGAAAAGGTAAAGATGTTAATGCTCATGCTTTCCATGAGGGGCATAAGGGAGGGATGGAGGAAACATTAAAGACTCAAATGCCCCCCAGCCCATGCAGCTCACATGTGAAGGATGAAGCAAGATAAGATGCCTGAGAGCTTGAACAGATGAAGGATGTGGACAACTCTCTTGGTACAGTAGGACTGAGGCCCTTATTCTGAAAGAACAGCCCAACCCAGGATCCCAGGCAGGCCTCTGTGTACTTAGGAGGGAGAGTGATGCTTTGGCTGAATAGGACATCTAGTAGATAAGGCCTCTGGAAGCCTACACATGACAGGACATGGTCAAAACATACCATGGAGATAAAGCCCAGAGTGCCCACGGCTGGAACCCTGAATACCAAGGAGGTAACAGCATGACTTCCTCAAAGAAGAAATAGTATAGATGGCACTCAACACGCAATGATAGAGCCAGGTTCAAATGTTCCCTTCTTTTCTTAGCCACAAGGGTATAAAAGATACATGAACACCATCTCAGAAAGAAGCAGAGGGAGAGGGAGAGGGAAGAAATGCTACAAATGAAGGTTGGGTTGGGTTGGGTTGGGCCAGAAAAGGACCAAGCTGCACAGAAGAGACCATCCCATTGTCAGTGACAGACGTACTATTGACTGGAATCCCAGTCAGTTTTTGCCTGAGCCATTCTTCCTGCCTTTTTGTGGGTGAGCCAGTGGGGATAGGACAGTGAGGAACCTTATTAGGTAAGTTAGAGAAAAAAGAAGACATTGACTGCATTTTATTGCCACAATAAAGCAGAATTGGATAAATCTGATCCTAATATATTCATTCATAGTTAGAGATTTATTTAAATTTACTTTAGTTGCACAAACAATGCATTTGCTGTTTCTAATAATAAAAATTACAGTGGTAAGTGGCCAGGGAGATGGTTCAGCACTTAAGAGTACTTTGTTAAAAGTACTCTGTGTGCAAATATGAGAGAGCCTAAAATCCACCAGGGCTCAACTCCCAAGCACCCAGATAAAGCCTGAACCTGGTCATCCGCCTCTGTAACCCTAGTCCTACAGCAAGTGGAGACCACAACACAGCAGTGGTTGCTGAAGGGTGCAAACCACACGCAGCAGAAAGGAGGCTCTGCGTTGAGTGAGAGATTCTGTCTCAAGGAAATAAATGCACAGGATGCACACATCCACACACACATGTGCATACACAACACACTCATCACATCACACACCACACCACACATACTCTACAAACACACACATCACACACACCAAAACATTCTAAAAGTAAAGCTAAGATTCTTTTGCCACATACATTGCCACTCTCCTCTCTAGCAGTAGCTAGAGTTCATTTGTCATAGATCATTTTCTGAACATTTGCATATATATGTATATATTTATATAATAGATATTCTATAACGTTTGAGCTTTTCATAAACAATATCATACTGTATAATACTGTATAATTGAATAACTTGACTTTTACCATAGGAAAATTTCTCTTTATACACACACACATACATCTCTCATTCAAAAAATGTGGAATAGTACCCTACAGTATCAACAGCTGATGACTTATCTTCTTTTTTAAAAATACTAAATTTATTTATTTAATAGAGAGAGACAGATAGAGAGAGAGAGGGTGGACATGCCAGGGCCTCTAGACATTGCAAATGAAATCTGGATGCATGCAACCCTGTGCATATGACTTTATATGGTTGCTGGGGAAAAGAACCTGGGTCCTTTGGCTTTGTCAGCAAGTGCCTTAACCACTAAGCTTCTTACTTGTGGACATTTAACTGGTTTCCACATTTTTCTTTTACAAATGATAACACACTC
The DNA here is from genome assembly GCF_020740685.1 of Jaculus jaculus. Classification (NCBI taxonomy): domain Eukaryota; kingdom Metazoa; phylum Chordata; class Mammalia; order Rodentia; family Dipodidae; genus Jaculus; species Jaculus jaculus. The sequence goes on along the minus strand of NC_059110.1, from coordinate 79,603,914 downwards.
CAAAAAAATCTCTTTATGTATGCTTCATTGTGCAGAGATGCAAAACTTTCTCTAACTTTCTATGTCCCAAAAGTTGTTTGTGGAGCTGGAGAGGTGGCTTAGTGGTTAAGCACTTGTCTGTGAAGCATGGTTTGAGGCTCAATTTACCAGGACTCATGTTAGCCAGACGCACAAGGGAGCACACATGTCTGTAGTTCGTTTGCAGCGGCAGAGGCCCTGGTGTGCCCATTCTCTCTCTCTCTCTCTCTCTCTCTCTCTCTCTCTCTCTCTCTCTCTCCCTCTCTCTCTCTCTCTCTCTCTCCCTCAAATAAATAAATAAAAATGAACAATCTTTTTTTTTTAATTTATTTATTTATTTATTTATTTGAGAGTGACAGACACAGAGAGAAAGACAGATAGAGGGAGAGAGAGAGAATGGGCGCACCAGGGCTTCCAGCCTCTGCAAACGAACTCCAGACGCGTGCACCCCCTTGTGCATCTGGCTAACGTGGGACCTGGGGAACCGAGCCTCGAACCGGGGTCCTTAGGCTTCACAGGCAAGCGCTTAACCGCTAAGCCATCTCTCCAGCCCGTGAACAATCTTTTTTTTTTTTAAGAAAAAAGTTGTTTGTGGGCTGGAGAGATGGCTTAGCAGTTAAGGCATCTGCCTGCAAAGCCAAAGGACCCCAGTTAGATTCTTCAGGACCCATGTAAGCCAGATGCACAAGGGGGCACTTGTGTCTGGAGTTCATTGGCAGTGACTGGCAACCTTGGCATTCCTATCTCTCTCCCTCTCTGCTTATTTCTTTCTCTCTCTCTCTCTCAAATAAAAAAAAATTAAAAAACTAAAAGAAAAAATTTAAGTTGTTTGCTTGCTAATTTAATTTTCCATCATTATTATTATTAACAACATATTTTTATGGATAAATCATGTGTTGGTACCCTCTTTTCCCTTGTCCCAGTCCCCATTCTACTGGGGATGGGATTATGGGTATTACCTATGGAGTTGTGGGTTATGTGTTGTGGGAACAGTAGTTATTTTGCTGGGGTGGGGGCGAATGCCTCTGGGAATTATGTCTCAACCTGTGGCTCTTACAATCCTTCACCTCTCTTCCACAAAATTCCCTGAGCTGTGGTGGGTGAGTTTTAAGTCTACTTCAGAGATGAGCCCTTAGGAGCCTCTGGATCTCTTCTTTGGTAGGTGTTGAGTATCCTCAGGGTCTGTCTCCTTCACCCTGGTGCTGATTGTCAGGTTCAGCATGGAATAAGCACTGGTTTGTAATTCTTGCAAAAATAAATAAAATCATAGAAAGGTGGTTTTACTCTGCCCCTATCTTATTCCCAATATGTCCAGGCTGCTACCACCATAATTACTTCATTGTTTATAAGCAAGAAGGAAGGAAGTTACCTTTGCTGTGGCAAGAAGGTGATGACCAGACTCTGCTCCACCATCTTTCCCCCACTTCGTGGAGCTTCCCCTTAAGACTGTAAGCCAAAATAAGCAATATCCTTCCCATAGGCTGCTTTTAGTCAGGGTTTTGGCTTGTTTGTTTGTTTGCCAGAAATACAAATGTAACTACAAAGGGACTATCTAGTATTAGTAGTCTCATTTTAGTGGCAGCAGAAGTCATGCCCCCAGAAACAGGAGCACTTCAGCAGATGGTGCAAGTGGCATGGAGTCAGTAGGTCAAGCCCCTATTCCCCAGCTCCTCCCAGTTTCCTGGCTCCAGTAGGTCATTGACTTGGGGCTGCCTGGACCCTATGAGTTTGCTGCAGAAGACTACCCCTTGCTTCGCTTTTCTGACTGAAGTGCCCCTGGGTCCCCAGCTCCCTGATACTCTGTGCCAGAGGGTACATGCCAGTGGGTCCATGCAGTGCAATGTGGAATGAGTAGGCTAGATCTCTGGCTCCGCCCAGTTTCCTGGTCCCTGTAGATCCTCTGCACCTAGCTTGGGGAGGCCTGGTCCTTGTGTGGGGGATATGGAAGCAGATCTTTTGCTTTGTTAATCTGACTGACCTCTAGGTACTGACATCCCAGTTCCCCAGAGTCAGAGGGTACACAGACCGTTATAGGAGCAGGCCTCTAGCCTCTGGCTTTCCAGAATCCTGGCACCTGGTTCCCCAAACCATGATTCCTGTGTGCTGAAGAGAATGGGAAAGTGGAGTGGATATACCAGAGCTCCCAGTTCCCCTGGTACCTTTGATGTACCTGCAATCCCTACAATTAGAGCATCTGTAGTTATAATCCCATTGTACATCAGTACACCAATGTGGTTCACATTTAAAACAGAACACCCTCTGAAGATCCTCTAAGTACAAAAACTTGCTTCCTCTTCAATAGAATAAAGTGTCTCCCCAAGATGGGTAGACCACAATGCAAAAAATCCAATGAAAGTCAGAAAACTGAGAGATCTCCACCAAGGATGCCTAGTCTCATAATGGAAACTTCCAGTGAAATCAACAGAAATTCACCCCCAAAATGAAAAACACAAAATAATTGCTGAACTAGAACAAACCAACAATTGTCTCAATGAAATTGAACAGAATTGTCTCTTACAGCATCCTGTTTTTTTTTTAAATTTTTTATTTATTTATTTGAGAGCAATAGACACAGAGAGAAAGACAGATAGAGGGAGAGAGAGAGAATGGGCACGCCAGGGCTTCCAGCCTCTGCAAACGAACTCCAGATGCATGCGCCCCCTTGTGCATCCGGCTAACGTGGGACCTGGGGAACCGAGCCTCGAACCGGGGTCCTTAGGCTTCACAGGCAAGCGCTTAACCGCTAAGCCATCTCTCCAGCCCATTACAGCATCCAGTTTTTGAGAGTAGGCTTAAATTGATTGAGGAAAACATTAGAACCCTCAAAATAGATATGAATGAATTGAAGGTGAGTCAAGAAATGGAAGATCTCAATAGCCAATTGATTAAGCTTAACAAAGACTTGATCAAATGCAAGAATGAGTTCCAGGAAGCATCAAGAAAATCAGAACTCAAACTGAAATCATACCTCAAAAAAGAGATGGATATGATGCAAAATAGCACAACATAAAACAAATATAAAATATAGCTTATAAAACCTTTCTAGAACCCCTCACTAATAGCGTTAGTGATGTGTAAGACAGATCCTCTGACCTGGAAGACAAGACAGAAAAAATTGATCATCAGGAAAAAAACAATACATGGGATATTGTTTACAATCATGGAAGTTGTTAATAACAACAAAAAAATTAAATAAAAAATGTTGCTAAGTTCAAAAAATCAAGTAAATAGATTATAAGGGAACTATGGATTACCCTAAAATGAACAAACATCCACATCATGGGTATACCAGAAAGAGAGGAAATCCAGGCCAGAGGCATAAAGACCATATTCAACAAAATTATTGAAGAAAATTTCCCAGTGTCTCAAAAGAGAGGCCCAGCCAGATACAATAAGCCCACAGAACACCAAACAGTCAGGAACAAAGAAGAAACTCTACAAGATGCATCATAGTCAAAACTCTTAATAATGAAAACAAAGATAGAGTACTAAAAGCAGCAAAAGAGGAGCAACTCACTATATACAAAGGCAATCCCATTAGAATTACATCAAATTTTTCAGTGGAAATTCTGAAAGCCAGAAGGGTCTGGAATGGAACACTTGAAAGACTGAAAAACTATGGCTTCCAACCCAAGCTACTCTACCCAGCAGAAGTATCCCTCATAATAGATAATAAAAGTAAACTTTTCCATGAAAAAAAGTCATCTCTACGATTATATGAACACAAAGCCAAACCTTCAGAGAATACTTCAGGGAATATTCAACATAGAAGAAAGAAGAGTCAAACAAATAATCTCAAAAACCAACAAGAAGAAGATCACAATAACCAAAAATAGACCAGGTCCCAAAAAAGTGCAAAGCACATAAAACCATATAAAGCAGCTCATCATGGCAGGGATTATCTCAAACCTTACAGTAATAACCTTAAACATTAATGGTCATAACCTTAAATATTAATGGTCTTAACTCACCAATCAAAAGAAAGAAGTTATCAGGGTGGATCAAGAAAAATAGGACCCTTCTATCTGCTATCTTCAAGAAACCCTCCTCAACACTAAATAAAGACACCTCCTCAGGGTGAAAGGATTGTAAATGATATTCCAAGAAAATGGAAATAAACAGAAAGTAGTTGTTGCTATATTAATATCTGATGAAAATATACTTCAAAACAAAAGTAACCAGAAAGGACAAAGAAGGCCACTTCTTATTCATTAAGTGAATGATCCAACATGAGCACATCACAATCATAAATCTATATCCACCAATCACAGGTGTGCCACAGTTTATAAAACAAAACCAACTAGACAACAAATCATAAATAAACACCAACACCATCAGAGTTGGAGACTTCAGTACTCCATTATCATCAATAGACATTATCCAAGCAGAAAATCAACAGGGAAACAATAAAGCTCAACAGTACCACAGATCAACTTGACTTAACAAACATCAACAGAACTTTCCAACCCAACTCTACAGAATACGTAGTCTTCTTAGCATACCATGGAACCTTCTTCAAAATAGATCATATATTAGGCCCTAAATCATGCCTCCATAAACTCAAGAAATTTTAAGTAACTTCCTGCATGATGTCAGATTACAATGTTTTAAAGCTACAAATCAACAAGAGACACATCAAGAACTCCACCAGCTACTGAAGACGAAGAAACAAACTTAAACAACGAGTGGGTTGTGGAAGAAATTGTATAATTCCTAGATTTGAATGATAATGAAAATACAATCCAAAGAATTAATGAAACAAAGAGTTGGTTCTTTGGAAGGATAAACAACATTGATAAACCCTTAGCAAATCTGACCAAAAGAAAGAGATAGGAGACATTAATAAATTAGTCAAAAAATTAATAAAATTATTAATAAAATTATATTAATAAATTAATAAAATCAGAGATGAACAAGGTAACATCACAAGAGATTCCAGAGAAATTCAAAAAATCATAGGGACATACTATAAAAGCATATACTCCACAAAGTATGAAAATCTGAAAGAAATGGATGATTTCCTTGATCTATATGATCTACCTAAATTAAATCAAAATGAGATTAATCACTTAAATAGACCTATAACAAACATGGAGATCCGAACAGTTATCAATAATCTCCCAACTAAAAAAAGCCCAGGCCTGGATAGATTCACTGCTGAATTTTAACAGACTTTTAAGGAAGAGCTAACACCATTGCTTCTTAAGCTTTTCCAGGAAATAGAAAAAGAAGGAATTCTACCAAACTCCTTCTATGAGGCCAGCATCACCCTGATACCAAAACCAGGCAAAGATAGAACAAAAAAAGAAAATTACAGACCAATCTCCCTCATGAACATAGATGCAAAAATTCTCAACAAAATATTGGCAAACAGAATACAAGAGTATATCAAAAAGATCATTCACCCTGACCAAGTAGGCTTTATCCCAGAGATGCAGGGATGGTTCAACATACGCAAATCTATAAATGTAATACATTACATAAACGGGTTGAAGGACAAAAAATCACATGATCATCTCATTAGATGCAGAGAAAGCATTTGACAAAATCCAACATCCCTTCATGATAAAAGTCCTACAGAGACTGGGAATAGAAGGAACATATCTCAATATAATAAAGGCTATTTATGACAAGCCTACAGCCAACATATTACTAAATGGGGAAAAACTGGAAGCTTTTCCACTAAAATCAGGAACAAGACAAGGGTGTCCACTGTCCCCACTTTTATTTAATATAGTACTAGAAGTCTTAGCTATAGCAATAAGGCAAGAGACACACATTAAAGGGATACAAATTGGAAAGGAAGAGACCAAATTATCATTATTTGCAGATGACAAGATTCTATACATAAGGGACCCTAAAGACACTAGTAGCAAACTGTTAGAGCTGATCAAAACCTACAGCAATGTAGCAGGATACAAAATAAATACACAGAAATCAGTAGCCTTCATATATGCTAACAAAACACACAGAGGATGAAATCAGAGAATCACTCCCATTCACAATTGCATCAAAAAAAAAATAAAGTACCTTGGAATAAACCTAACCAAGGATGTAAAGATTCTTTACAATGAGAACTTTAAAACACTCAAGTGAGAAATTGCAGAAGACACTAGAAAGTGGAGAAACATCCCTTGTTCCTGGATTGGAAGAATCAATATCGTGAAAATGGCAATCTTACCTAAAGCAATCTACACATTTAATGCAATCCCTATCAAAATTCCAAAGGCTTTCTTCATGGAAATAGAAAAAACAATCCAAAAATTCATTTGGAGTCACAAAAAACCTCAAATATCTAAAATAATACTGAGGAACAAAACTGAGGCTGGTGGTATCACCATACCTGATTTTAACCTATACTACAGAGCCATAGTAACAAAAACAGCATGGTACTGGCACAAAAACAGACATGTAGATCAGTGGAACAGAATAGAGGACCCAGATGTAAGCCCAAGTAGCTATAACCACCTGATATTCGATAAAAACGCCAAAAATACTCATTGGAGAAGAGACAGCCTCTTCAGCAAATGGTGTTTTGAAAACTGGATATATATCTGCAGAAGGATGAAAATAGATACTTCTCTCTCGCCATGCACAAGAATTAAGTCCAAATGGATTAAAACCTTAACACCAGACCTGAAACTCTGAAACTGCTAGAGGAAAAAGTAGGGGAAACCCTTCAACATATTGGTCTTGGCAAAGACTTTCTGAATACAAAAATAGGCATCTTGGTTTTGTGTCTCAACACAATAAAGGCTATATATAAGGCACCCAAATCCCAAATAATATTTAATGGGGAAAGACTCAAAGAGTTCTCATTGAAATCAGGAACAAGACAGGGCTGCCCACTCTCACCACTGCTCTTCAATATAGTACTAGAAGTACTAGCCCAAGCAATAAAACAAGAGAAAGAAATAGAAGGGATTTAGATTGAAAAGAAAAACATCAACTTAGCCTTATTTGCAAATGACATGACCCTATATGTTGGACCTTTAGAGGCCCGGACATGAGGCCTAGTGGAACTTCCTGAGCCTAGCTAAAGTTTGGCGACCTGTCTCTGGCCAGCTAGGACTCAACAAGACACCTAATGGCTTCTTGCCTGCTACTTCTGCACAGGAGTTGGAATTATCATTTCAATAGCCACAGTTTACTATTGGCCCTTACCTCTCCCCCCATCCTAGAATCCCTGCCTTCATTTTCAACACTATATAGGCAACCACCTGTAACAATAAAGCAAGTTCCTGCTTTGACAAGATTCCCAACTCAGTGTGGTTTTTCTCTGGTGACAAAGAGATTTTCTGAGTTGTCCAATGTTCACCCTCTTCCTCAACCCCTTGGGAGGAACCAGTGGGCCTGGTCCTTCCTCAGCACTACCCGCAGGGGGAGCCCAGCATCTGGCGCCTAACGTGGGGCTCCAGGAACCGGGCAGACTAGTGACCCATGAGAGGCATTCATTGAGGAGGTCAATCAGTGTGCGGGTGAGCATACCCTCATAAGTTATGAGGCAGTCTTCATATTTAATGCACTGAACTTTGCTTCTATAACCTGCACTTCCTTGTCAACATCTCTTCGTTCTCTTTCTCTTTCCTTTCACTTTTAGTTTGCAGGCAAGCTGTATCTGCGGCTTTTGTACAACATGTTTACCTATCTTTTGGATCCTTGTGGTTGTGTTGTACTCATCTGTCTGTGGGTTGCTATTGCCCTAATTTTATGGACATTTCTCTCTCAACTTTATAATATGGGACAATCTACCTCTAAATCCAATCCTGCCTTAGAATCAATCAGGGTACTCCTAAAGAGTAGAGGGCTTAATTTGACTGATAATCAGGCTTGACAGACCTGGGATTGCCTTCTTAAGCTGGTGCCATGGCTGCTGGAAGGAAATCTCTTTGGGACATGTGGGATAGGGTAGAGGCCCTTGTTTGTCAGGCACATGTGGAGAAGGGTCAAATGCTCCCCTCACAGGTCCTCCCTAAGATCTCAGCCCTCAAGGACTGCTTCCATCCAAGGCCAACCAAACATAAACACAAGACAGAGGAAAAAGATAGTATACAACCTGATCTGGCTACTCCTCTTGGAGATACAGCTTTAAAAAATCCAGAAAAGGGTACATCTTTATACTCCTCAGTTGATCCCTTTGAGAGTGCTCCCTGGCCTTCTGGGGGACCTCCTCCACCTCCTTCATTGACTAACGCTTTCTGGACCCCCTCGGCCCCTACTTCATATTCAGCTGCCAAGCCACCAGAAAATAAAGCTACTTTTTTTAAATTTCTTGTCAATCTAAATCCTGGGGGTAATCTCTCTGTTGCCTGGTATCCATGGGAAGCTCAGGACCTTAAGGAGCTTAAAAAGGTGGTCTCAGAGGATGGACCCAACTCTCCTTGGGCTGAGACCCTATTACAGGGTCTTACCCATCAACCTTGTACAACCCAAGATTGGAAAAATCTAGTCAGGACTGTCTTGTCAGGTCCCCTATACATTAAGTGGTGTGCCTATTTTTAAAGATGAGTGCCATACACAGGCAGAATGAAACCAAAGTCAACAGCCCCCTGTGCCGATAACTTTTGGGATGCTCTCCAATACTTCTGATCAATATGCTACAGGCACTCAACAGGTAGCTATCCCTGACCCATATAGGGACCAGGTCAGGGCACTGGGCTTGGCAGCATGGAAAATGCTTGATGAGAGACCCTCTGAGAACCCCACCCCCTTATGGGTATTACTCAGAAACCATCTGAAGACTTGGCTACATTTATAGATAGGGTGGAAAAAAGCCTCCAAAGAAAATTTTTCCCAAGGACATTACGGGATCAGTTTACTAGAATGTTGGTCTGGGACAGGATGACGGCTGATCACTGCCTCACCTGTGTGGGTCTCAAGGACAACTCCATGAGTAGCTGGATTGTAGCCACCAAGGATGTTGGCACTATCTCCCATCAGGTAGGGCCATGGCGCCACCCTTCAGGAAAATAAACAGAGGTATTTGGCCACTACGATCTTCACATTACAGTTAAATCCTAAAAAATCAACATGTTTCAGGTACTGGGATGAGGGCCACTTTAAAAAGGAGTGGCCCAACAAGACAAAGCCTTCCCCTCCCTCTGGGGGGATGACCAACGCCTCTCGCACCTGCTGCCCTAAATGCAAAAAGGGGTTGCATTGGACTAGGGAGTGTCAATCGAAGTTTGACATACAGAGAAAGCCTTTAAACTCCTCCCAGGGCTCCCTCAGCCTCATTAAATAAGGGGAAAGAGGCCATCAAAGCCCATTGGACTGTCCCTCTGGTTCCCAGCCTTAGACCCAAAATTATTTTAAATATTGCAATAAAAAATTCAAACTTCTCATTGACACTGGAGCGGACCGAACGGTCCTGAAAAAGGAGGAAGTACCCCCCTCCTGGCAGCTTGTGCCCAGCCCTCCCCTACTGGGAGTTGGCAGGCAGTCCACCTCCTGGGAGACTGCCACGTGGCTCCCTTGGACTGACCCAGGTGGGGACAGGGGAAAAGCCCACCCTCTCATGGTGACTGGGCTCACTGCTAACTTACTGGGGCAAGACATTCTAAGAGATGCTGAGGCTTTCATCACTACTGACCATACGGCCTTTTATAATGATTTGTTAGATAAAAAATAATATCAACAGCAGTTTGAGGAAGGGAGGGAATGTCATCCCAATTATAGAGATGACCCTTACTTTGAGCGACTCAGACAAAAGTACTCCAATGAACACCTCCAATTCTAAGGGCCACTGCCCAGCTCCCCCCTTTAAAATCCAGTGGTGACCAGGGAATCCTATATGGGTTGAGCAGTGGCCTCTCCCTTCTAAGTTACACCAACTCCACATACTTATTGATCAATAGTTGGAGGCTGGACATATCCATCCCTCCACTAGTCCCTGGAACTCTCCTGTCTTTGCCATAAAAAAGCCTAATGGGTCCTGGAGATTTTTACATGAAAAAGGAAAATCAATGAATGCATGATCCCCTTCAGAACCCCCCAGAGGGGACTGTCATGGATCTCAGCTATTCCCAATATATACCATATTACTGTCGTTGACATTAAAGTTTGCTTCTTCTCTATCCCTCTCCATCCAGGAGACATGCAAAAATTTGCATTTTCTGTACCTGCTGTTAATTTTTGTGGTGCAGATAGGAGATTTGAGTGGACTGTCTTACCTCAGGGCATGGCTAATAGCCCACCCATTTGTCAATATTACCTGTCACCCATTTTCTCTTCTCTTATCAATCTCCCCAATACCCTGTTTTATATTTCCATGGATGATATTATTCTTGGGTTCCTAGATTCCTCCACACTCCAAGACCTTACCCACCAATGTCTAACTATCATTCATACTCACAGCTTTAATGTAGTTCCTGAGAAAGTTCAAACTGTGCCTCTCTTTAAGATCTTGGGCTCGATCCTTACTCTAGATACAGTTTCACCTGTTAAACCACAACTTTATATTCAGGATTCTTACACCTTGCCTCAACTCCAGAAGCTCTTGTGAGAAATTAATTGGATGAGGCCTTGGATACCCATAACTACTGAAGAGCTGTCCCCTTTGTTTGACCTCCTAAAGGATCTTAACTTCTCCTCTCAGGTAATTTTTGTCCCCTTATCATCAACAAATTTTTTCATAAGGTACAACAGACTATAAATGCTATGACCCTAAAGAGGCTCAATCCTGATTTGCCCATCTCCCTCTACATTTTCTCTGGGGAAACATTATGCACAACACTGTTGGCCCAGGAAGATGAGCTCATCCAATGGGTCCACCTCTCAATCGGTGGGATCCCCAGAGTTTATTCTATAACCAACTAGGATGCTGATTGCATTATCAAGGGCAGAGACACCTCTGTCCGGTTGTTTGGCACAGAACCTCACCTTATTGTCTCTCCCTTTAAGATAACAGATTTCACCTGTCTTCAGAGAAATAATAACAGAGTTACTATGGCTCTTGAGGGGTTTCTAGGTAAAATTGATTGCCATTATGGCCCCCACAAATGGATGAGTTCTTTCTCCAGGTTAGAATGGAAACTCCCTCCTCCCCCGGCTTTTTCTGTCTCAACCTAACCCTGACTTTCTTACCATGTTTACTGATGGAGGGTGCCTGGGGGCTTCCATAGTCGTTTACCCTCCCTTATAACAGGAAAAAGAGCCTATGCCCATAAAGTCAGTCTCCCATGAGGTTGAGGGGTCAGCACAATTCAAAGAACTATTTTCTGTCATGCTTGCATTAGACACTATAAAGAGTCGTTCAACTTATTCTCTGACAGCCTTTATGTTATTAATTTATTACCCAACCTGGTTGAGGCCCATATTAGACTGGACTCCAATCCTATATAGCCTCTGATGATTCAAGCTCATTCCCTACTCAAACAAAGAATTAACCCCATTTTTCTTCAACATCTCAGGGGTCATCAAAACTTACTGGGATTTCTCTCTCAAGGAAACAATTTGGCTGATAAAATGGCTTCTATGCCTCAGTGTAATACTATTACAGAAGCTACATGCTTCCACTTATTGACCCATGTCAACTGGAGAGGTCTCAAGCATAGGTTTCCACAGGTACTAGTCAAGGACCTTAAAAAAATTGTCTGGGCTTATAAGTCCTGTCAGCCTTTCCTCCAAGTACCCCCCCCCTTCAAACTACAGGAAGCAATCCTTGAGGGCTCCACCCTAATCATCTTTGGCAAATTGATGTCACACACTATTCTCCATTTGGAAAGCTTAAATATATTTTTCTTTCAGTCAATACCTATTCCCATGCCTGCTAGGCATTGGCACATGCCAGGGAAAATTCTAAACATGTAATTAGCCATATGCTTCAATGCTTTGCCACCCTTGGACTACCTGACCAAATTAAAATAGATAATGTCCCCTGCTTCATAAGCAAGGCCTTTGTAGATTTTCTCCAGACCTGGAAACTCTCACATTCCACAGGCATCCCCTACAACCCCCTGGGCCAGGCTATTGTTGAAAGATATAATAAGACTCTCAAGTCTCAATTACAAAAACAAAAGGGAGAATCATTACCCCCACACAACCAACTAAAAAAGGCATTATTTACCCTAAATATTTAAATTTTTTCTAAAGAAAATAAACAATTATCCCCTTTCCAAAAACATTGATCCTCATCTGTTACCTACAGTTCTATCTGGGTAAGATGGAAGGACCTATTGACCAGGACCTGGAGAGGACCAGACCTGCTCCTCACAGCAGGGAGAGGGTTTGGATGTGTCTTCCCTCAAGATGAAAAAAGACCCATTTGGGTACCAGTGACAGACCTAAAATATTTGTCCCAACAAGGGAACACTGGCAATCACTTCTCCAGGGAGTGTCCCACCCCTGAGGACTGTTCCTAAAATGGTCTTCACCCTGCTCTGGCTTTGTCTCCAGTCTGGGCCTCCCTGGCTGCTTGCAGTACAGTTGCCCATACAACCTTAAAAAATTGCTCAGCCACCTTCCCTATCCCCATCCAGCTTTTCCCAATGTTTCCTCTGGAATTTGCATTTGGGCCCCACCTTCCCCTAATAATTCCAGTATAGATTTGGGATATATTCATCCTTCCTTCTGTACTTTTAAAACAACTGAGCCCAGGGCTCAACACTGCCTGCCTTCTAGAATGGTTTATGTTTGTGGAGGTGGGATGGCCTATGACTTTCTGCCTACCAATTGGATGGGGCTTTGTGCCCCAGCCACCTTAATCCCAGATGTATATATCATTCCTGGAAATGAGGCCCTCCCTATGCCCTATTTTGATTATATCAGAGGGAGACTTATCTCCAACAACAGCTAGATCCCCTGGCTGAGGTAGTCCTACAAAACAGGAGGGGACTAGACCTACTAACAGCCAAAAAGGGAGGCATATGCTTGTTTTTACAGGAAAAATGCTGCTTTTATGCCAGTAAATCAGGAGTCATCCAGGACAAGATTAAGAGGCTCCAGGAAGACTTGGAGAGGAGGTGGCAGGACCTCCAGGACAACCCACTATGAACAAGCTTACTTCTTACCCTACCTTCTCCTCTACTTGGGCCCCTCCTTCTTCTTCTCCTCACTGTCAGGCCCTGTGTAATTAACAAGATTACACAATTTATTCACCAATGGCTAGAGGCAATAAAACTTCATCAGGTTGAAATACTTTATCATAGACTTGCTACTCAGGAGTCAAGCTCCTCATATGACTGGCTGTCCTCATATGAGCATCCCTCCTCCACCCTCCATCTGACCAATGATGGGTAAGATCTCAGACAGGTTGGGACAACCTAAAACAGGTCATGGAGTGGATTCTCAACAAGCTGGATACATGGTACCCAGTGATGGGTAAGATCCCCAGAGGGGGACAACCTAAGACAGGGGCCATGTTTTCCACCATGCTTACAAAAACAAAAGGGGTATATGTTGGGCCTTGAGAGGCCTGGACACAAGGCCTAGTGGAACTTTCTGAGACTAGCTAAGGTTTGGTGACCTGTCTCTGACCAGCTAGGACTCAGCATGACACCTAATTGCTTCTTGCCTGCTACTTCCATGCAGGAGTTGGAATTATCATTTCAATAGTCACAGTTTACTATTGGCCCTTACCTCTCCCCCCATCCTAGAATCCCTGCCTTCATTCTCAACATTATATAGGCAACTGCCTGTAACAATAAAGCAAGTTCCTGCTTCAACAAGACTCCTGACTCAGTGTGGTTTTTCTCCAGTGACTAGGAGAGGTTCTGAGTCATCTGACATTCACCCTCTTCCTCAACCCCTTGGGAGGAACCAGCAGGCCTGGTCCTTCCTCAGCACTACTCGCTGGGGGAGCCTGGCACCTATACATAAGTGACCCAAAAGTTTCCATCTCAAAACTTCTAAAGGTGATTAATTCCTTCTGTAAAGTGGAAGGATACAAAATCTCTGCACAAAATCAGTAACCTTTCTATATACAAAGGACAAATATATAGAGAAAGAAATCAGTGAGGCTGTCCCATTTTCAATAGCAACAAAAAATTAAATGCTTAGGAATAATAGTAATCAAGAATGTGAAAGACCTATATAATGAAAACATTTAAAAAAAAAAAACTCAATAAATAAATAGAGGAAGATGAGAAGATGGAAAGATCTCCCATGGTCCCAGATAGGTGGAATTAATATTGTGAAAATGGCAATTCTTCCAAAGCACTATACAGATTTAATGCAATTTCAATAAAAATATCAGTATCATTCTTCACATAGACTGAAAAAAAAATGATCTCACAATTCATATGGAATGGCAGCAGACCTCTGATATCTGAACATATCATCAGGAAAAAAAAAAAAACCCACCCTTTGGAGGTATCACCATACCTGATCTAAAACTATATTACAAAGCCATAATGACAAAAATAGCCTGGTTCTGGCATAAGAACAGAAACATAGACTAATGGAACAGAACTGTAGACTCAAACTACAGCTACTTGATCTTTGACAAGGGTGCCAATAATGTAGACTGTAAAAAAAGACAGCATCTTCAACAAATGGTGTTGGACAAGTTGGATGACCATATATAGAAAACTGAAACTAAACCCACTCATTTCTCCATACAAAATCAAATCCAAATGGATTAAAGACCTCAATATAATACCTGAAACTCTTATCCTACTGAAAGAAAAAATAGGAGGCACTCTACATGATTTAGGAGTGGGGAAAGACTTCCGCAGCAAAACCCCAGTAGCCCAGAAAATTAAACAATCACTAAACCAATGGGATCTCATGCATCTAAAAAGCTTTTGCACAGACAAACATACCATAAGCAGAGCCAATAGATTACCCACTGAATGGGAGAAAATCTGTCAGCTATACCACTGGCAGAAGCATAATATCTACAATCTACAAAGAACTCAAAAAACTAAACAATTTTTAAAAAAATCAAACAACCCACTCCAAATGTGGGGCACAGAACTGAATAGAGAGTTCTCAGAGGAAGAATAACAAATGGCTAGCACGCACTTAAGAAAATGTTCAACATCCCTAACCATCAGGAAAATTCAAGTTAAAACAACCATGAGATTCCACCTTACTCTAGTAAGAGTAGCAATCATTAAAAATTCTAACAACAACAAATGTTCTTGAGGATGTGGGGAGAAAGGAACCCTCATCCACTGTTGGTGGAAATGTAAACTTGTACAACCACTATGGAAATCAATTTGGAGATTCCTGAAAAGGATGAACATCGAGCTACCAACAGACCCAGTTATTCCATTACTGGGCATTTATCCTATATTCTCCATGCATCAATACAGAGACATTTGCTCAACCATGCTTATAGCTGTTTAATTTGTTATAGCAAAGAAATGGAATCAACCCAGATGCCCATCATTGGATGAATGGATAACAAAGTTGTGGTACATTTACACAATGGAATTCTACTCAGCAGTAAGAAAAAATGATACAATGATTTTTTTTAGAAAAATGGACAGACTTGGAACAAATCATCCTTAGCAACCTCACAGAATCACAGAAAGACAAACGTTGCATGGTGTTACTTATCTGTGGTTCCCAACCTGGACCTGCTTGAGTTGCTGTCATATCTGATAGGCAACTCAAGGCCCAGACAATAGGGATGGAAGGGTTTGGGGGAGGGGGAGCTGAAATGGGTAATACAAACACAAAATCAAATCCAAAATGAACTGATATAGGAACCTTTACTCTTGGAGTTAGCCTAAAGATATAAACCTCAAAAGTAGTAGGTGAGGGCACTTGAAAAGTGAGGCTCTGGTGAGGGTGGGATGAAGCCTAAGCTTAAAAGAATTTTTTTTTTCTGTCTGTGACCTGTAATTCCCAGTAACAGAGATTGGTTTCTAAACACATTGAGCTGTTGATGAAAGAGACCTACATGGTCCCCAAATCAAGACAACTTTCTGTCAAAGCACTTGATTACCTGCCTGAGGCAAAAGCTAAGACCCTGTTGCTGAAGACACCATATGCTGCTAACATAGAGCATGGACAGACCTGGAATTCAGGCTGGAATTCAGAAGAAAGCCAGTCCCCAGACAGTTAGCCTGTCTAGAGTTGGAAAGTGCTACATGAGCTACTGGGGGAAGATGGCCAACAACAGTCTGAGCAACCAGAGGTCTAAGAGGTCTAAGCTACTCAGAAGCAAACACCCTGACACGATGTACACACCAGTGCAATAGTGGCACACAGCCTCAGTGGGTAACCCAATAACTTTCTGATTGGCTAAGAGATCTGCTCAGTGTAAAGGAAGCCATATCTGGAACTGGAAACCAGATCAGAACTCAATGGAGACTAAGATTATGCTCTCCAGTGTGAAGTCCTCACTAGTCTTTGGCTAAAAGAGGGTTACATACATCAAATTCTCCTTAAGTTAATAATGCTTATCCCATTTAAACTATGCTAACTTTACTCTCCATTGGGAATCTGTTCTTTTTCAGAAGGTAGCAAGACCAGAGGAGATAAACTACCATTCGCACTTCAGCCAAGCCACAGCTGAATCCACAGAGGCCTGAGGAGATGAGCAAGAAGAGTGCTGTTTCCATGCTGTTCCTGATCATCAGCGCCAGGGTGCTGGAGATAGAACCTGATAATACGCAACACCTACCAAAGCAGAGAGCCAGAGGCTCCTAAGAGCTCATCACTGAAGTAGACTTAAAACTCACCCACCACGGCTGAGGGAATTTTGTGGAAGAGGTGGCAGAAAGATTGTAAGAGCCACAGGTTGAGACAACATGCCCAGAACTATTCCTTAACCCCCCAAAATGATGGACAACTGCTTCCACAACACCTAATCCCTATTCCATGGGGAATACCTGCAACCTCACTGAGAGCTTTCCTAACAGAATGAGGTCAGGGACGAGGGAAAAGAGGGTACCAACACATGATTTATCCATACGAAACATCTGATAATAATAATAATAATAATAATAATAATAATAATAAACATTTTAAAAAGTGAAAACCTGAAATAAGTGCCTAGAAGAGTTCCTGAATCCTCCACTCAACCTTCCACCTTTCAGTCACCTGCTGCTCCTTGGAATCACTTGCTAATGCCCAGAACAAATTAAGTCAAAATTTCCCCAAAGATTTTAACAACAACCCCATTTCTGCAAGATGATTTTGACTCTAGCTTTGAGACCCTTTACCTCCAGGCCCCTGCCTCGTCTCTCATCTCCTCTCCAGACAGACTGGACTAGTTGCTATTCTGGGAGAATGATTTGTTCTCGTCAACCACATTATCTCTTTGCATGTGCAGTTCATTCTTCCTGGAAGGAGCTTCTCCCCTTTGAATAGTTGTCAAACTCCTTCAAAAGGCAGTTCAAACACCAGCTTCTCACGCAGTTCTGCATCCCACCCACTTCTTCCTCTGAGAGTCAGCCAATAAAAGCTATTTAGATAAAGATATCTGCTTGAATCCTGGCAACTACTTTCTGACTTAACTGGGTTAACACTAATTAAAATCACAGGACAGTTAAATCTAATTTTTGACACTTGATAAATGCCAGACATCAATGGATTTTTCATTAACACATTGAACAGCAATGTCTTTAAGTCACTGTTATGAAGACACTTTCCTAATTTCTTTTAGGTGGTTAATCTTCTATGCAGACATCAGAAAGGATTGGATTTCCTGGCTCTCTTGGCTCTTGTCATGTTAGCGGTATAAAATGATTTGAAAAGAAGTCATTTCAGGGATGGTGATGTCCGCTTCACGTTTACCAGGAAATACATAAAAGAGATGGAGCAGATGTCATGGCAGCTTGGGTCACTGTCCTTCCCATGCCCCTTTCTCCTAAGTGGATCCAAAGGGAAGGGCTTGGCATTGATGTTGGATTTTATTCCCTGATCAGCTTTAGGTCCCTCCAGAGTTTGCAAAGAGAAGTGAGCAGGATTTGTTGGGTTATATTTTAGTAATGATAAAGGACAGTCTTGTTGAAGTCAAGTCAACCCAAATGGGCCCTTCTTCCCGACATCCCAGACTGACAGTGACATACGCACAGAAACCCACAAAGCAATATGAAACAAAGATCCTAAGTGTGCAATCACCACATGGCCCAGCAGATTCCTGTCATCACCACAGCCTGCACTGGACCTCTACTCAGCTACCAGATGCACTCCACCATGGGCGCTTCCTCTAAGGGGGCGGCAGAAGCAAGTGGGAATGTGGAGTCACACACAGTGACAAAAGCAGCCAAGGCAGCGGCAGCCCTGCTCTGAGCAAGCCGAGTGTGGACAGCACAGACCTGAGACGGCTTGGGGTTATGTTCACAGACAGTGAGGAGCAGACAGAACGCTCACCTCCCATTTGGCTCCTGTCATCTGCCTGAGAAGACAATCTTCCCCTGTGAAAGGCCAGCACAATCACTTTGCTCAGAGGAAATTGCAGGCTGAGATGTGAAGGGATTTTGGACAAAAGCCCAATCTCTGGGTGGTTTGCTGATGGATAGGCAATTTAAACTCTTTCAGGTAGGAATAGGTTAATCCATTGTAGGTTGGAGGGAAATGGGCCGGAGGACACAATTCCTCTGGTTGTTACCACATTCATTCATCTGTTCCACATACCTGAATTCTTTTTCTTTTGTCTATGCGTTCCCAAGATGGTGTAGCATGGAGAGGCAACTGGGATTTCAATCTCTGCTACAATCTGTTACTATCAACAGTCAATCATGAAACTTCTCTGTTATGATCAGAGGCTCAGCCAGAAGAGTGGGACAGCCAGTCAGGAAAACAAAAGCCATAGTAGGTATTTCACACACAAAAGATTTAATGTAGGCATTGGGTTACACGCACATGGGAAAATTGTAAGAACACAAAAAGGAGATACTGAGGTAGCACTGGGACTAACAACTGAAGTAAAACTTCCTGGAGACCCAGAAAAACAAATGGAAGGAGCTAGTCACAAGGAATGAGGATTTGGGGAGGGCCTCTGAGAGGGCAGCTCCATATCTTGTTCCAGATCCCTTGCTTGCCATCACAGGTGTTGGGCCTTTGGTCACAGTTTCTGAGCAGACACACTTTTCAATGGTATGATAAACCATAGAGTCCTGGGGTAGGGCTGAGGTGGGGAGGCTTTTGTGGTGAAGCTTGGAGAGGATTGATGAACTAGAATAATTCCTGACTTAATAATAAACTCAAGGAGGGCAAGAGCAGAGAGGGACAAGACTTAAATGGATATAGCAACTACACACCTGTATTGGTCATGTATCCATATGTACTGACTCAGCATCAGGTTCACAGCATGGAATAGCATGTTTATCATCTCAGTTTCTGTGAGTCAGGAGTCTGGGTATGGCTTAGCTGGGTCTTCACTTGAGGGTTTTTGGTCAAGGAATCAAATGATGTGTAATATGCCTTTGTTGGTCTTAGATGAGGGGCTCATTGCAGACCAAAGTCCTCTCCATGGTCATGTGGTTGTTGGTAGAATCGGTTTCTTCCCATGGGACTCTTGGTAGTTTGGTTCTTCAAGTTCAGCAGGAGAGAGAGCCTCTGACTTTTTTGAGATTTGCTGTTATATTTTGGTACCGAATTGTAGCCCAAAGGCTCATGTAATGAAAGCTTGGTCCTCAGTGTGGCAATGTTCAGAATTAGGGCTTTTGAGAAGTGACGGATGATGAGGTTCCCCAGCCTCATCAATGTGCTAACACATTGATGGGTTCATAATCTGATGGGCTATTGGAAAGTGACATAAATTTAGGATGTGGGCCTCAGTTGATGGGAGTGGATCAATGGGGCCACAAAGTGTCTGTGTTCACCCCCTCAGTCACCATATGCTTCCTGTTATGATGCACTGCCTCACCACAGGCTCCAAGAGAGGCAAACCACCTGTTACCCCCATTTCTGCCCTTGCAGTGTCTCAAACAGCAGCGGAAAGGAGGAGGAGCAGTGCAGAGAGGGCCAGGTCCTGACTCTGTGCATCCTCATAGGCACAAGGCAAGATGTGACAGGAAGGGAGGGAATCTGGAGTGGAGAATGAAGCACTAATTAGTATCAGACAGGGCACATTCATAATTGGTCTGTTTGCACATTTTATCAATGTATTTATGAGAGTGTGTGTGTGGGTGAAACAGGACCTCCTGCCACTGTAAAAGCACCACATTGTTCACCCAGCTTTACGAAGCTACTGGGGAGTCAAACCCAGGCTTTCAGGCTTTGCAAGCAAACACCTTTAATCACTGTGCCATCTGCCCAGCCTTACTCCGTTCTTTAAAAAACTATTTTATTTAGTTATTCATTTGAGAGAATGAGAGAGAGAGAGAAAATAGGCATTGTAGGGTCTCTAGGCAATGTAAACAAACTCCAGATGCATGTGCTACCTTGTGCATCTGGCTTTATGTGGGTAATAGGGAATTGGACCTGGGTCCTTTGGCTTTGCAGGTAAGCACTTTAACTGCTAAACAATCTCTCTATCACTAATCATCTGTTTTTAACTAATGACTAAAAGTGGCTACAGAACTGTCCATTGCCTATGGTTGTGCTGAAAGAATGAAGGATTTTTCTTATCTTCCATCTAGGATCAGGTGAGGATGACCTACTGAAAACATTTTTTTTATTTATTTTTTATTTTTTATTAGCATTTTCCATGATTATAAAAAAATCCCATGTTAATTCCTTCCCTTTCCCCACACTTTCTCCTTTGAAATTCCATTCTCCATCATATTACCTCCCCATAACAATCATTGTACTTACATATATACAATATCAACCTAATATTTTTTCCCTTTTTTTTTAAATTTTTATTAACATTTTCCATGATTATAAAATATATCCCATGGTAATTCCCTCCCTCCCCACCCCCACACTTTCCCATTTGAAATTCCATTCTCCATCATATTACTTCCCCATTACAATCATTGTAATTACATATATACAATATAAACCTATTAAGTATCCTCCTCCCTTCCTTTCTCCACCCTTTATGTCTCCTTTTCAACTTACTGGCCTCTGCTACTAAGTATTTTCATTCTCACACAGAAGCCCAGTCATCTGTAGCTAGGATCCCCATATGAGAGAGAACATGTGGCGCTTGGCTTTCTGGGCCTGGGTTACCTGACTTAGTATAATACTTTCCAGGTCCATCCATTTTTCTGCAAATTTCATAACTTCATTTTTCTTTACCGCTGAGTAGAACTCCATTGTATAAATGTACCACATCTTCATTATCCACTCATCTGTTGAGGGACATCTAGGCTGGTTCCATTTCCCAGCTATTATAAATTGAGCAGCAATAAACATGGTTGAGCATGTACTTCTAAGGAAATGAGATGAGTCCTTTGGATATATGCCTAGGAGTGCTATAGCTGGGTCATATGGTAGATCAATCTCTAGCTGTTTTAGGAACCTCCACACTGTTTTCCACAATGGCTGGACCAGATTGCATTCCCACCAGCAGTGCAGAAGGGTTCCTTTTTTTCCACATCCCCGCCAACATTTATGATCATTTGTTTTCATGATGGTGGCCAATCTGACAGGAGTGAGATGGAATCTCAATGTAGTTTTAATCTGCATTTCCCTGATGACTAGTGACGTAGAACATTTTTTTAGATGCTTATATGCCATTCGTATTTCTTCCTTTGAGAACTCTCTATTTAGCTCCATAGCCCATTTTTTGATTGGCTTGTTTGATTCCTTATTATTTAACTTTTTGAGTTCTTTGTATATCCTAGATATTAATCCTCTATCAGATATATAGCTGGCGAAGATTTTTTCCCATTCTGTAGGTTGCCTCTTTGCTTTTTTCACTGTGTCCTTTGCGGTGCAAAATCTTTGTAATTTCATTAGGTCCCAGTGGTTAATCTGTGGTTTTATTGCCTGAGCAATTGGGGTTGTATTCAGAAAGTCTTTGCCAAGACCAATATGTTGAAGGGTTTCCCCTACTTTTTCCTCTAGCAGTTTCAAAGTTTCCGGTCTGATGTTAAGGTCTTTAATCCATTTGGACTTAATTCTTGTGCATGGCGAGAGAGAAGAATCTATTTTCATCCTTCTGCAGATATTTATCCAGTTTTCAAAACACCATTTGCTGAAGAGGCTGTCTCTTCTCCAATGAGTATTTTTGGCATTTTTATCGAATATCAGGTGGCTATAGCTACTTGGGCTTACATCTGGGTCCTCTATTCTGTTCCACTGATCTACATGTCTGTTTTTGTGCCAGTACCATGCTGTTTTTGGTACTATGGCTCTGTAGTATAGGTTAAAATCAGGTATGGTGATACCACCAGCCTCTTTTTTGTTGCTCAGTATTATTTAAGATATTCGAGGTTTTTTGTGATTCCAAATGAATTTTTGGATTGTTTTTTCTATTTCCATGAAGAAAGCCTTTGGAATTTTGATAGGGATTGCATTAAATGTGTAGATGGCTTTAGGTAAGATTGCCATTTTCACGATATTGATTCTTCCAATCCAGGAACAAGGGATGTTTCTCCACTTTCTAGTGTCTTCTGCAATTTCTCGCTTGAGTGTTTTAAAGTTCTCATTGTATAGATTCTTTACGTCCTTGGTTAGGTTTATTCCAAGGTATTTTATTTTTTTTGATGCAATTGTGAATGGGAGTGATTCTCTGATTTCATCCTCTGTGTGTTTGTTGTTAGCATATGTGAAGGCTACTGATTTCTGTGTATTTATTTTGTATCCTGCTACATTGCTGTAGGTTTTGATCAGCCCTAACAGCTTGCTAGTAGAGTCTTTAGGGTCCTTTATGTATAGAATCATGTCATCTGCAAATAATGATAACTTGATTTCTTCCTTTCCAATTTGTATCCCTTTTATGTGTGTCTCTTGCCTTATTGCTATGGCTAAGACTTCCAAAACTATATTAACTAGAAGTGGGGACAGTGGACACCCTTGTCTTGTTCCTGATTTTAGTGGAAAAGCTTCCAGTTTTTCCCCATTTAGTAATATGTTGGCTGTAGGCTTGTCATAAATAGCCTTTATTATATTGAGATATGTTCCTTCTATTCCCAGTCTCTGTAGGACTTTTATCATGAAGGGATGTTGGATTTTGTCAAATGCTTTCTCTGCATCTAATGAGATGATCATGTGATTTTTGTCCTTCAACCCGTTTATGTAATGTATTACATTTATAGATTTGCGTATGTTGAACCATCCCTGCATCTCTGGGATAAAGCCTACTTGGTCAGGGTGAATGATCTTTTTGATATACTCTTGTATTCTGTTTGCCAATATTTTGTTGAGAATTTTTGCATCTATGTTCATGAGGGAGATTGGTCTGTAATTTTCTTTTTTTGTTCTATCTTTGACTGGTTTTGATATCAGGGTGATGCTGGCCTCATAGAAGGAGTTTGGTAGAATTCCTTCTTTTTCTATTTCCTGGAAAAGCTTAAGAAGCAATGGTGTTAGCTCTTCCTTAAAAGTCTGTTAAAATTCAGCAGTGAATCCATCCGGGCCTGGGCTTTTTTTAGTTGGGAGATTATTGATAACTGTTCGGATCTCCATGTTTGTTATAGGTCTATTTAAGTGATTAATCTCATTTTGATTTAATTTAGGTAGGTCATATAGATCAAGGAAATCATCCATTTCTTTCAGATTTTCATACTTTGTGGAGTATATGCTTTTATAGTATGTCCCTATGATTTTTTGAATTTCTCTGGAATCTCTTGTGATGTTACCTTGTTCATCTCTGATTTTATTAATTTGTGTCTCTTCTCTCTTTCTTTTGGTCAGATTTGCTAAGGGTTTATCAATCTTGTTTATCCTTTCAAAGAACCAACTCTCTGTTTCATTAATTCTTTGGATTGTTCTTTTTGTTTCTATTTCATTAATTTCTGCCCTAATCTTTATTATTTCTTCCTGTCTACTGATTTTTGGTTTGCCTTGTTCTTCTTTTTCTAAGGCTTTAAGGTGAAGCATTAGGTCGTTTACTTGTGACCTTTCTAATTTCTTAATATAGGCACTTAAGGCTATAAATTTACCTCTTAGAACTGCCTTCATTGTGTCCCAGAGATTTTGGTATGTTGTGTTCTCATTATCATTTGACTCTATATATTTTTTGGTTTCCTTTTTGATTTCTTCATTGACCCACTCATCATTTAGTAGTGTATTGTTTAGTTTCCATGATTTTGTGTATGCTCTATAGCCTTTCTTGCTACTGATTTGTAGTTTAATTCCATTGTGGTCAGATAGAATGCAAGGAATTATTTCAATTTTCCTGAATTTGTTAAGATTTGCTTTGTGTCCTAATATATGGTCTATTTTAGAGAATGTTCCATGTGCTGCTGAAAAGAATGTATATTCTGCAGCCTTTGGATGAAATGTCCTGTATATATCTGTTAGGTCCATTCCTTCTATGACCTCATTTAGTCCATATTCCTCTCTGTTTATTCTTTCCCCGTATGACCTGTCAATTGATGAGAGTGGGGTGTTAAAGTCACCCACCACCACTGTGTTTGGTGTTATCTGTGACCTTAGTTCTAATAGTGTTTGTTTGACGAATTTGGGAGCCCCCATGTTAGGTGCATATATGTTTAGGATTGTAATGTCCTCCTGTTGGAGTGTGCCCTTAATCAATATAAAGTGACCTTCCTTATCTTTCTTGACTAACGTCGGACTAAAGTCTACCCTGTCTGATATTAGGATAGCAACCTCTGCTTGTTTTCTAGGCCCATTTGCTTGAAACACCGTCTTCCAACCTTTCACCCTAAGATAATGTCTATCCTTTGTAGAAAGGTGAGTTTCTTGGAGACAACAAATTGTTGGATCCTGCTTTTTAACCCAGTCTGCAAATCTTTGTCTTTTCGTTGGGGCATTGAGACCGTTGATATTAAGAGATATTATTGAAAGGTGTGTATTTATGTTTGCCACTTTTGTGTGTGTGTGTGTTTCTGATTCTACCTGTGCTCTCTTCTGTTAACTGGTATTTGAGTATAGCTTGTTTTTTCTAGGTTCCTTATATGTGTGCTTTTCCTTTTGTTCAGCATGGAGGATTCTATCAAGTATTTTCTGTAGAGCTGGTTTTGTCTTCAAATACTCCTTTAACCTGCTTTTGTCATGGAATGTCTTTATTTCTCCATCTATTTGAATGGATAACTTTGCAGGATAAAGTAACCTTGGTTGACAGTTGTTATCTTTCAGAACTTGGAATATATCACCCCAAACCCTTCTGGCTTTAAAAGTTTGTGGTGCACTCCCAGTTACCTTGGGTGATTTTGGTCTCAGTCAAGTTGCTGCCTGGGTTGTCGGGCTGCTGTTCTCATTTCTGGAGCTGGGCACTTGCTTTTCCTATGGGGCAAACTGAGCCACTGCTGCTGCCTCTGCTGCTGCTGTAGCTGCCACTGCTGGAGCCACCACTGCTGCTGAAGCTGCTGCTGCTGTGTCCACTGCCGCTGCTCGCCCTGAAGCTGCTGCTGCGGGATCTGCCCCTGCTGCTGCTCCTGGGTCTGCTGCTGCTGGGGCCGCTATTACTGGTGCTGGAGCTGCTGATGTTGCTGCCGAACTCTGCTCCTGCTTGGGTCCCATTGTCAGCCCAAGTTGGCGTGGCCGGGTCCCGGGCCGCTGCTCTGTTCGCTGGAGCTGGGCTCAGGCGGTGGGGGAGGGGAGGGAGCCACGGCTGCTCTGATTCTCTCGCTGTTCCACGTGTTCTTCTACCTCGAGGTCTGCTCCTCCGCTGCTTGCTGCCGCTCTCCCCTCACGTTTCCCGAGTTGCGGAGAGCGCGGTGTGAGGGGAAAATCCCGCACCTGGCTTTCCTGCGGCTCGAGCCGAGTCTGGCGGCTTTCTGCTGCGCTGCGGCCGCAGTGGTTGGCCGAGCTGCCGGAGCTGCTTTTCCCGCCTGTGCAGGCTCTGGATGCTCTATAACTCTTCTACTTCTCCGCTGCCACTTTAATTTCCTATACACCTCACTTTTTAGTAAAAGTGTGTATTTTGCTGAGTTTTTTTGGTCTTTTTCCCCCCTAGGCTGCTTTGGCGTGGTACCTACCCTGCCATCTTAACCCCTGAAAACATTTTTAAAGGTCATAGTAATCAAAAAGTTGTATCTATGCTGTGCTCATTCAATGTATTCATCATCAAAAATCTGAGTAAAGGAAAGTCATGGCGAAGGGATCAGAACGTGTGAAGACACCAGGGCGGGAACAGCATCCCAATGTCTGAGGGAAGTAGTGGCGTAAGTGAATGGGAGGGTGAGGACGCTGGGTCTGTAGAAGTGCAGGATCCCTAATGGACTGGGGCCTACACATCATGGTGAAGAGTGTTGGGTTTTTTTTTTCTCCTATGTATACTGAAGATTTTCAACAGGGAAGTGAGACAGTGTAATTCACATACCAGGTATTCTTCTGGAAGCTTTACATCTTCACCAAGGTCTGCCTGCTAGAGTTCTTGCCTTGTGTTGATGGTTGTACCTCAACCTTATTGGGATTGTCCACGAGTCTTGCAGTTGCCCTATAAGGCCCCACATCTCTCTTCACAAGCCTTCTTGCTACCTTACCTCAGGACTATACCAATTCACAAGAGCAAACACAAGCTCCCCCACACACTGCTCCTGCATCCTCACAGATGCATTGGTTATAGCTGGCTGCATCAGAGCAGGGCAGAGAGCTCTAGACCTCTGAGAGGTGATGTGGCATCAGTTTTTCTCCTCACTGAATGGTTGGCTAGATAGAAGATACACCCAAATTCTCTCTTTAGGAAGGTTTAATGTGTATCTTGAGAGCACCTGCCACATAGCTCAGGTTTATGAGCACTGAGACCAGATACCTCATAAGGTGCCTGCTTTTAAAAGCAGTGCTCCTGACTTCACTCCCTGTGATCTGAGTTGGATGGCTTCAATTTCTTTGTTGCTATAAATACATCTGCGTTTGTGTGTGTGTGTGTGTGTGTGTGTGGTGTCTTACTATGTAAAATAGGAACCTATTTCCTGCTCCTACTGGAAGTTTCATCTCCTGTCCTTCTCCCCTTCTATCCACCCTCTTCTTTCTGCTTAATATTATCCAGAAAATTCTCCAGAATTTTCCCTCTCCCTCCACTAGCAGCCATTCACTCAAGGTATGGATGATCGTGGCATGTTATTGAGACAGTGGCCACCTGCCAGGACAGGTGAAGGAGGTCTAAGGCACATCACTGGGCATCATGAATATCCAAAATCCTCTATTTCTCAAGTCTATTTGTGTATGGGCCACCTCTTATCTAAGCCCAATTCATCTTACTCTTTCATGCACTCTGCCTTTTCCCCAGCTTCCTTGTGTGAACGAAGGCTCATGATTGTCTCCACCATCTCAAGGGCCTCAGAAGAGGGAAGGACACAAGGCTTCTCTCTGCACCTCCTGCTAGTAGTTGGATTTTGCTGGACTTAAGCTGGGTTTTAAAATATACTGAAATCTTCATTGCAAAAAAATCAACTTAAAAAATATTTGTGTTTATTTATTTGCAAGCAGAAAGAAGAGAGACAGACAGAGAGAATGGGCATGCCAGGGCCTCTAGCTACTGCAAGTGAACTTCAGAGACGTGTGACACTTTGTGCATCTGGCTTTCTGTGGGCACTGGGGAATTGAACTCAGGTCATTAGGCTTTGAAAGCAAGTGCCTGAATCGTGGAACTATCGCCCCAGCATCCAAAATTCTGTTTCTAAAACTAACTAGTCTCCCAGAGACACACAAGGATTAACATCATGTTTGAGGATATTGAGGGTCAGGTAAGATAGCAGATAGCATTTTCTGAAGATAGCCACAAAATATCTTCCCTTGCACAAGCTTTTTGCTTTTCTTATCACTCCCCCAGCAAGAGATTGAGTTTGTATCTCCTTTCTTTCAAATTGGTGGCCCTGCGTGACTATCTAAACCAACAGATTATGGGCAGTAGTGATGCTATATGATTTTAGGGATTATATCACAAAAAAGTATGCCACATGACATGATTCTGTAGTTTTATTCTGCCAACACCACACCCTCAGTGCCATATGCCACAGTTGTCCATCTTTTGTGTGAATGGGTACTAGTTGATGCATAGGGAAATTCCTAGAAAAACCCTGATTTTGCATTTGGACCAGGGTTGAGTTAAAGTTGCTGTTTGGAAGCTGTCTCCTAAAACATCCTCATAGTGCCACGAGGAAGCTCAGGTAGCTCACACAAAGGCCCACAGGAGGGAAAAGGGGGGCTCTCAGCCAGGCATGGTGGCACACACCTTTAATCCCAGCACTTGGGAGGCAGAGGTAGGAGGATCTCCATGAGTTCGAGGCTACCCTGAGAATACAGAGTGAATTTCAAGTCATCCTGGGCTAGTATGATACCCTAGCTTGAAAAACCACAGAAAGGGGGGGGGGCTTTGCATCCACCTCAACTTACCAGCTGTAGAAGTGTGCCATTTGGAAAGTGCAGTTAGGCTGGTCAGATTGCTCAGTGGATAAAGGACTGTTCAAGTATGGGTACCTGAGTTTGTATCCCTAGAACCCATGTAGGAGATGAACACTCTAGCAGAAGCCTGTGTAATCCTAGTGTGCAATGGTAACATGTGAGGCAGAGATCGAGTCCTGCAGAAGCCCACAGGTCAGCTGTCCTGGTGAACAAAGAGGTGAACAAGTGACTTAGCCCAAAGTATGTAGGAAGGCAAGAATCAACACTGAGGTTGTCCTCTGACCTCCATATGTGTGCCAAGGCACAGACACACATACACACACAGAGAGAGAGAGAGAGAGAGAGAGAGAGAGAGAGAGAGAGAATGTACAGCAGTTCCCAATTCTTACCCACATGGGACAGAGATGAGCCATCTCTGCTGAGCCTTCCCTAATTGCCGATCCATGATGTAAAGATTATTTGTTATTATAGTTTGAATTTGAAATGCCTCAAATGCCCACGTATTAAAGCCATGGTCTCCAAGGTAGTAGTATTAGGAGTTAGTGAATACTGTGTGAAGTGGTGCCTTGTGTGTGGTCTGTTTGTCAATGCAGGCATGTAGCCAAATGGGATTATAGGACCCCAGCCCCTTCTTCCTGGGTCTCTCTTTTGCTTCCTAGATTTGCAGTAGAAGCAACTTTGTCCTACTACTCACTCCCTGCCATGATATGTTGCCTTACCACAGCCCCAAAACCTGGCTGTACCAAATCATGGGTTGGAGCCTCCAAAGCACCTTTTACATTTGTTAAGTTGATTTATCGCAGTAATTTTTCATAGTGACATAAAAGCTACCTAACAACAAACTAATTTAAGTCTTAAATCAGAAATAGGTAACAGATACAAATAGGTTAGAGAACCTACCCAAAGGCTAATTCTCAGAGGTGGGACTCAGAACAGTGTCATTCTATTCCCAATCTCTCCTGTTACCTCTATGTTCCATTATGAAATGCTCCTTCTCCCAATGTTCAGATCACAGTATGTAATCCATGAAGATCTTCCTTCTCTCTCTCTTTTCTCTCTTCAGGCTCATAGTCAACACTCTTCTGTGGCTTGCTCAGCAGTCATGGATGGCCATCTCCTAGCACAGAATCTTCCTCCTGCAAAACCTACCTAATTATAGATGAGGTGACATCTTCTTGTGTGTGGAGAGTAGATAAGCCCAAGTCACACAGGGCTGCTTCTTTATCCTAGCATCAATGGACTGTGAAAGCATCTGCCCTGGGTCTCTGGCAGCCCATGAGGATGAGGCCCAGACATTCATATCAGCAGCCAGGGAAATAAAGGACAGATGGTGCTGGAACCTTTGGCCAGTAGGTTCCCTAAAGGCCTAAGATGGCTCTTCAGCCTATGTAGAAATATCCTGGCCTGGAGAGATGGCTCCATCTTAGTGGTTAAGGCACTTTCCTGCAAAGCCAAAAGATCTTGGTTTGATCCTCAGGGCCAGATGCACAAGGTGGCAATGCACAAGGTGGGGCATACATCTTGAATTCTTTTGCAGAGGCTGGAGGCCCGGGTGTGCCCATTTTCTTTGTTTTTCTCTCTCTGTCTCTCCATGCCCCTTTCTGTAATGAATAAAAATATAAGTCCTACCAAATCAGAGAGCCAGAGCCTCAGAGGCCCCCAACACCTCAGCACTGAAGCAGACCAAAAATGAACCCAACATGGCTCAGGGAAATTTTGTGGAAGAGGGGGCAGAAAGAATGTCAGAGTCACATGTTGGGTCATGATTTGCAGAGACATTTATCATACCAATAACTGGGGGCTAACTCCACAATGCACAACCCATTTTCATTAACAAGGAGGGTCTAATGGGAGGAGGTAGATCACAGATGAGCCTAAATAATGGTACCAAACTGCCTGTATTTACTGAAAAGAAAACTAATAAATTAAATTAAAAAATATATATAAGTAGTCTATAAATTGTTTCCCTACTGTTTTTCCTATTGGGTCCTTCTAGTCAGGAGGACATTAGAGAACTAGCAGAAGTATGAGCTCTGGAGGCTGTTCAGTGTCTGTATCCTGATCTTTCACCCTTCTGACCTTGCTGTGGTCTTGCCTCTTGCTTTCATGGTTTTGCCTAGGGCAATGTGTCAAGTAAATGCATTGGCTGAACATAGGAGACAAGTGTCACCAGCCCCACCTCACCTTGCCTCCCTTCTGTAGTTTACCTACCTAAATATCTACACATTCCTATAGCCTGGGCAGCTTGGATGTAAGGTGTGAATGAATGCATTTGTTCATTTACTTATCCTTCTACACATTGCCCACCATCTATTTATTTACCTGTCTGTTGTTAGGAACACTGTGGCCTAGTGGTTTAGGTTGAGGGCCTTGGCTCCAACCGTTGGACCTTGGACCGAAGTACTGACCACTTTGCCATCACCAATTACAAACAAGTCATCATTTTCATCTATCTGTGCCTCAGATCCCCTGAAAAGTGGGAGAATACATGTTAATGTTTCCATTACAGAGTTGTTATGGACGTTACCTGAATTAATATGCAATGTACTTTCCCTGATACCTGGTTAGTACTGTACACATGTTACAGTTTGGCTTGTTGATGTTGCTAACATGTGCTGAGGTCTGTGATAGTGTTTGGAAAAACATAACAGGTGGCCTTCATGAGTTTTAAGCAATAATGACAGGAACAAATGAAGTTTATTTTTCCATTTTCCAGAATTCTCAAATTCCCAAGAGAGACAAGATGTGTTCTTCACATATTGGTTAAGTAAAAGTGCTCTTCAACTTATCTATGCTGGATCCATGTCCCCATAAACTCATATTAAATAGAAACTATTATCATAAGTTAGAAGGGCCATCACTATCCATAACCTATCACAAAGCCTAATCGAGACACTCAATACAGTACACCGTGTCCGTTGCTTCCCCTGGTGACCATGTGGCTTACTGGGAGCCATGACTTGAAGCTGCTAGGCAGCATCTCTAGAGAGAATCAGACTACATATTGCTCAACTAGGAAAAGATCCAAATTGAAAATTAAAAGTATAGCTGCTACTGGTGCATGCTGCTTTTGGACCACTGCAAGATGAAAAAAAATTATCCTAAGTTGAGCCATCCCAAGCCAGGGACCATTGGACTATGTGCCAGTTCAGTGTGCTTGTAAACATGATGGCGTTGGTCTAGAATAGCACCTCTGCTCTGAGAGGAGAGACAGTTTACCAAGTTTGCACGGCTGAGGGTGGAGAAGCAGCATCTGGCCTGTCGGGCAGGAGGTGCTACGTCCAGGCTCCTCTCAGAAACGGGCCCAGGTCTGCCCAGGAGGCAGCACAATCAGCTATATCTGAAGATACCTCCCAGGGCTCTGGCCAGACGCCACCTGCTTTGAAAACTGCTTCAAAGCTACTGCTGCCTGGCCACCTGCTCTCCAGGATGTCTTTTAAACTAGCGTCTTCTTCCCGTGAGTCCAAACAGCAGGGCCCAGGAAAAAAACGGCAGGGTTGAATAGATTCCAAGAACATACTTTATGCCATTTCTTATTATTTGAACTACAAAAAAGGAGCTTTCTGCCTTATTCTCCAAGAAAGAAAAGCATTCATTCAGAATGGGAATGAGTCATCAGTACTTTTCAATTTCAAATGAGTTTTCCAAAGCTGGTGGCTCCCTTTGATGGTACAGGAGTTCTAAGAGTCAGTCAGGTTGGCTGGCAGGAGTGTTGGGGCACGCTACGTGGCCATTGCCATCTTACTTAGAGTAGTTGTGATTACCCTGGGGAGATCTCCACAAGATGTGTCCTGTTGAGCATCTGGGGAGGGTCATTAGAGCCTGTGGTGGTTTGATTCAGGTGTCCTCCATAAGCTTAGATGTTCTAAATGCTTGGTTCCCAGCTGATGGAGATTTGGGAATTAATGGCTCCTGGAGGCAGTGTTATTGTTGGGGGTAGGCTTATGGGTGTTATAGCCAATGTCCTCTTGCCAGTGTTTGGCACAATCTCCTGTTGCTGTTGTCCACCTGATGTGGGCCAGGGGTGATGTTCACCCTCTGCTCATGTCACTGTTTTCCCTACCATCATAGAGGTTCCTACTTGAGCCTGTAAGCCAAAATAAACCTTTTTTCCCCCACAAGCTTATCTTGGTTGGGTGATATTTATGAGCAATGTGAACCTGACTGCAACAGTAAAGTAGTACACAGGAGGGGGGTTGTTGCTGGACACCTGACTGTGTGGCTTTAGCCTTTTGGAGCTGATTTTCAAGAGGAATGTGGAAGGATTTGAAACCTTGGCCTAAGAGATGCCTTGCAGTGCAGTAAGTACAGTTTGATGGACTATTATTGTCAGAGCTGCAAGACCTGAATACAATAAAAAATATGGACTATGAGGCTTGGCTTATGAGGGTGAGAAAGAGCTTTGCCTGGACTAGACTAGGAACAGTTAGTGTGAGAAGTGTGCTGTTATGCCTGTGTCCTGAGAAGTTGTGCAGGGTTGCTTTGCGTAGAAATTAACTGGTGTGAACAGAGGGACATAGCACAGAAAGGAAAATCTTTGGACAAAGTGCTGCCCATTCAGCTGCAACTGAGAGATTACAACCTTTGAGATTGGGCCAGCTGATCTGCACTGGGGGCAAAAGGAAGAATGCAGACTGTTTTGAAGAGGCGTGAGTGCTCAAGGAGTGTCCTGTTCTTCAAAGTCTGCTTTATTCTCCCCTGGATTAACAAATTGGCACCCTACCTGGTATTGTGGAGTAGAAGAAATGCTGGAAAGAGAGAGTCATTGAATTTGCAACAGGGTCTTGTGTTTTGGAATTGGCCATGAGCAGTGTGAAGCAGGTTTGCTGGATGCCTGCATGGAGACCCCATGGAGCCATGAGGATGAACAGTGGATTGCAGTGGAAACCCAGTGGAGATGCTGGGACCACGAGATGGCTGCTAAGGAAAGCTGCTGGGCCTGGATGACATTTTCCAGGACTGTGAGTAGCCTAGATGGAGGGGTGGAATTGGAACTCCAGAGACTTGTTGCTGGTTAGAATTATTGGGCTTGGAGATTTGTCACTGGCTAGAATTGTTGGACTTGAAGCTACAGAGTTTGATATTTGCACTGGTTGTTTTAAATCTTGTATTGGCTGAATGTTTCTTTGCTATGCCCAATGCCATCTTTTGCAGTGTGAATGTATATTCTACGCCATTAAGGGTTTTGGAGGGATTTTTTGGTATTAGGGCTCAGTCAGAAAATCTTGGACTATGGGGATGTATGAACATCATTGGAATTGATAAAAACTATGGTGACTTTTAAAGTTGGATAAATGCACTGCAATTTACATCATGTATAGTTATCAGTTTATGGGGGCCAGGGGCGTAATGTGGCGGTTTGATTCAGGTGTCCCCCATAAACTTAAGTGTTCTGAATGCTAGGTTCCCAGCTGATAGAGATTTGGGAATTAATGCCTCCTGGAAGCAGTGTTATTGTTGGGGGTGGGCTTATGGGTATTATAGCTAATGTCCCCTTGCCAGTGTTTGGCACACTCTGTTGTTATTGCCCACCTTATGTTGGCCAGCAGGTGATGTCCACCCTCTGCTCATGCCATCATTTTCCCTGCCATCATATGGCTTCATACTTGAGCCTATAAGCCAAAATAAACCTCTTTTCTTCCCACAAGCTGCTTTTGATTGGGTGATTTCTACCAGAAATGTGAACCTGATTACAACAGACCCTCATCTTACATTCCTGCCACTCACCTCCTAAACCTCCCTTCCAACAGTACCAGCTTTCAGTGGTCTCAGAAAATGCTAGAGTAAAAGGAGAAGGGGGTTAATGGAAAGGGGACTCATTTATGCAGCTTTCAAGTTTTCACCCATACTGGGTTGCAACTTTTTGGTGATGCAGTTATTTGGGGCACTCATGAGTAACTCCTTTCCCATTCTCTTGCATGGAGTCATTCCACTGGCCTGTCATTGGTTTTCCATATGGGAAGAGTAGGCGTTTTGTTCATGTTTCCTCAAGAACAGATAATGTGACATGGGACAAGGGTGGGGAGAAGGGCCTCTGAGAACAGTTTTCCAGAGCCTAGTGGAAGCAGGATGAGCAGAATCTCTGGGAATATGTAACAGTTTCAAGCCATCTGCCCTTTGTCATAGTCATGTTGACACAAGCCATTCAAGGTGAGAATCCCAACCGTGTGATACTTGGAAGAAACATTACATCAAAAGTGAGTCTGGGAAACTGAATACCAAAATTAGAAAGTGAGATTTTTTTTTATGTGTGTTCTGCCACACACACACACACACACACAAACACACACACAAGTGGAGTGGTCCCTGGTGAGACCAGCCACAAGAGAAAAAGGGCACTCAGATGGTCAGATGGTCAGCTTTCTTAAATAAAACTGACTTTAAAGATCAGAAGCAGGGGTTCATAAAACCTTTTGCGATGGGTAGGAGCAAATATTTTTGACTTTGTGGGTCAGATCACTGCTATTGTAATGGTCCAGCTCTGCCCTTATAGCACAAAGCAGTTGCAGACTCTATGTAAATAAATGAGCATGGCTGGGATAATAATAATAATAATAATAATAATAAATTTTTATCTAATACTTTATAATTTCATGTAATTTTCACATCTCCAAATATCATTCATTGTTTTATTTTTTTTCCCCAACAATTTACAAATGTAAAGACAATTTTCATGGGTATCCAAAGTAGGTGGTAGGCCTGCATTTGAGCCATGGTGGCAGTTTGCTGTCCCTGGATCTAAATGTCCAAGGAGCTTCTGGAACCCTGGGTTGTTGTGTAGCAAAACAAGGTTACCAGCTCTCAAAGGGCTGATACAGGAGGGAAACTCAGGGTAACTGAGGAGGAAGGCAATTTTTCCCTAGCCTAGGTATGGACAAGAGAGAGGGGAAGGGAGATCCAGGGTAAAATGGTAGACAGAGGAGGGAGTCTGGAAACTTACAAATCTTGAATCAAAATTGTCAGGTGTCTAAATACTTTCCAGTTGTCCATCCCACTTTCCCAACACATGACCCTTTAAGGTGTGAGGGACCAGTAATCCAGGACTCTTGTTGCCAGCACTGAAACCCCAGTGCCATCTCCAAACTTCCAAGGATTATTGAGGAAACTCTTTGTCTCCTGACTGCTTTAGCTCCACTCTCTGCCTTAGCTCTTCTGCTTACCTCCATTCATCCCACATCAATTCCCACATGGAGCACAGCTTCTATTTTTGCAGAATGCTGTTCCCCAGAAACCATTTGATATGGTAGAATTTGCTGAAAATTGAACTTTAAAATCCTTTGGCTATTCCAGGCAGTATTTTTTTCTAATTATCATACTTCCACATTCCCTTCCTTACCCAAATCCCTTTTCCCTGGAATTATAATTGTCTGCAGGATAGCAGGCATGGATGTAGCACCTATAATAAGCTGTCAGAGTGAGCTCTCTGTGAGGGGAAAGAGGAGTCAGCTGAGGTGGGAGCCCATGGGAGAGACCATAGGGTCTGCCAGTGGAGAGTTTGAGAACGCTCCCTGTGAGGGCTGTTAGGATGAGTAGAGATTTATTTTATTTTATTTCATTTTATTTTATTTTATTTACTTAGGAGAAAGAGAGAGAGAGAGGCAGGTGAGGGGGGGATGGGCATGCCAGGGTCTCTAGCCACTGCAGATGAACTCCAGACACATGCACCACCTTGTACATCTGGCTTACATAGGTACTGGGAAATCAAATCTGGGTTCTTGGGCTTCACAGGAAGTGCCTTAACCACCAAACCATCTCTCCAGCCCATGGGTAGGGATTTTTAACAGAGAAGACAGAGGAAGGACATTTCATCAGGGGAAACAGAAAAGACAGATGAGTAGGAGGAATCAATCCTCACAGGTCGATTTTCATTGACCTATTTATTAAATAAAATCTTCTTTTTAAAAAGAAAAACTATAATTAGTTTTCTAATCTTTATTTCCTTGGGCCATTGAAGTATTTTGAATCAATATTCTTTATACATTCATTTCCTTGAAGTGCCAGAAATAATGAAATAAGAATGTTTTTATTAAAATTCTATTACAAATAATAAAATATTTCATTCACTAGATTTGTAAATTAATGCTAATCAAACAAAACAAGACAAAAACAACTCTTTGGGTATACTTTAAAAAGGAATGTCACAGAACAGCAATGCATGATGGACATTTGTCAGAACCTTCCAGGATCCAGTTTCTCCTTTTTGGAGGTGACAATTTCTGTCTGGGATTCGTGTGATTCTGGGACAGCTAACTCCACTGTTAGCTATAATGAGAGCTTTGAGCTGTGTAAACCAGTCAGTGTCCCTGTCCCTCCGGTCACAGTTCAGTGTAAGGGCCGGGACAGAGTTAACTCAATCAGAGCAAGAAATGTTTCTGCTGTGGATGACAGGACAAAGGTGTCCTCTCTCCTCTTGAGTGGGCACAATGAGGATAAAGGGGGCAGCCCATCCAACCTCTGTGGCCCCAAGATAAGCCAGCTTGAGGACAAATGTGAGTCAAGAACATGACAGAGCCAGGGCTCTGAGCCACCAGGAACAACTGGATCACATTGTGTCTGCAGCCTACCTAGCTCTGAAATTTCCCATTGTTGTTGCGACAAAGTTGCATTAGATTTCCAACCTGAGCTGAGGCAGTTCTTCAAACCAACCTGGACTTTTATGACCATCATTGGAAAGAGACTTATGTGGATCTGTGCTCAAAATGTGGGAACTCTGCCAATGGGACCTGGAGTATCCCAGTAACAACCTCGAGCCATTCAACTATATTTAGTGTTTGCATAAAAAGAGAGATCAGCCCGGCGTGGTGGTGCACACCTTTAATCCCAGCACTCTGGAAGCAGAAGTAGGAGGATCACCATGAGTTCAAAGCCACCCTGAGACTACATAGTGAATTCCAGGTCAGCCTGAACTGGAGTGAAACCCTACCTTGAAAAACAGAGAGAGAGAGAAAGAGAGAGAAAGAGATTAGCAATGCAGAGTTGAAGGTGTGGAAACTTGTGCATCTGCTGCACTGAGAACTCAGAAGGAAAGCTCCAAGCAGCAGCAGCTGTCATGTTTTTATTGGAATTTGGAATTTCAGCGAAACAGACAACTTTTCTGCTGGGCTGTGCCAGGCAAGGGCAGAGAGGGAGCATGTGGTACCAGCTTCCTAACCCCAGACTGGCTAGTGAGGGACATGGATTTTAGAAAACCAACTCTCCAAGGCAAGCAGAAGCCAGCAATTCTTTCTCTTCTAATTTTAGAAGTAGTATGTGAAACATGGTGAAAATTTTAAACAGTGCTGAAAAGTATAACAAAACAAGTAGCTGATAACTGAATTCCCCAACTCAGGCATCATTTATTTTTTTAGCTATATATTTTCAATCATTCTGGGTATAATTTTATGTCAAAACAATTTTCCCTCAAAAATATCATTGTAGTCATATGCAGGGCTACATAATTTCATCATAGGGTTTTTCTATACATGACTACTTTTCTTTCATTAAATATGCAGGTAATTTGTCAGTTGCTTTTTCTTTTATTTAAACACTATTTTTAGAGCAGTTTTAGGTCTACAGTAACACTGAGAAAAAGGCACAGAGATTTTTCTCCATGCTCCACACATGCATAGTGTTCCCTCCAGATGGTCACCTTACCTACCAGCATGGCACATTTGATAACATTTAATGAGTCTACATTGGCACATCATTATCTCCCAGGTTCACATTAGAGTTCATTTTGGCATCATACCCACTATGAATTGGGAAAATTTTTGACATGCAACTGTCATTGTAGTACCATATAGTAATTTTATTGTCCTAAACATTCTTTGTGTTTTGTCTCTGTGTCCCCCCATGAACCCTAACTCCTAGGAGCTGCTGATCATTTTACTCTCTCCATAGTTTGGAATCATATAGTATATAGACATTTTCAGACTGGTGTATTCTAGTTAGTAATATACATTTATGTTTATTCTATGTCATTTAATGGCTTTATATCTCATTCATTTTTATTGCTGAACAATAACCCAGTGTCTAGAATACCACCATAGCTTATTTATTTTATACTTACCAACAGAAAAATATCTTGGTTGCCTCCAAGTCTGGGCAATTCAAAAAAGAACATCTGGGGCTGGAGTGATGGCTTTGCAGTTAAGGCATTTGCCTGCAAAGCCTAAGAGCCCCATTTCAATTCTCCAGGTTCCATGTTAGCCGGATGTACAAGGGGGCGCATGCATCTGGAGTTTGTTTGCAGTGGCTAGAGGCCCTGGCGCACCCATTTTCACTCTCTCTCTCTCCCTTCCTCCCTCTCTCTGTCTCAAATAAGTAAATAAAAATATCTTTTTAGTAAAGAACATCTGGACATGCTCACATGAAGTTATTTGTGTGTGTGTGTGTGTGTGTACATAGATTTTTTTAAAAATTAGTTTTCTATTCAGCAAATACAGGCAGTTTGGTACCATTATTAGGATCATCTGTGACCTACCCCCTCCCCATTGGCCCCTCCTTGTTGAGGTAGATGGGTCGTGCATTGTGGAGTTAGCCTACAGTTAGTGGTATGATAAATGTCTCTGCATATCATGACCCAACATGTAGCTCTGACATTCTTGCCACCTACTCTTCCGCAAAATTTCCCTGAGCCACGTTGGGTTCATTTTTGGCCTGCTTCAGTGCTGAGGTGTTGGGGGCCTCTGAGGCTCTGGCTCTCTGATTTGGTAGGAGATGATTTTTCTCTGTGTTGTTCTCCTTCCCCCTTGTGCTGGTATCCGGTTCATCAGGAAAACAGCACCCTTGCTTGTTTCGCCAGTTTTCCTTAGTTTCAGCCGGGGCCCTTTTGAGGTATGATGGGGTGGCTCTCTCCTTAGGATCTGCATCTATCTGAAAAAGAGAAGCAGATTGTCCAATGGAGAGTAAGTTAGCACCAGGACAAATGAGATAACCCTTACTTTTTTTATAGAGAGTTTAATAGGTGTAGGCCCTCTTGTAGCCCATGACTGATGGTAGCTTGATATTGGAGAGTGAGCTTCTGTTTGGATATGGTTCTGACTTGTTTCCCAGCTCCAGCTATGGATCCTGTACCACTGAGGGGACCAGTTAGCTGAATCAAGAGCAGTTGGTTCCCCACCATGGCTGTGTGCCACTATTGCACTTGTGTGGGCATCACGACAGGTTATTTGTTGCTAAGTAGGTTGGACCATGAGTTGTTTGGACAGATCTTCGTCATTTCCCCCAGTCGCCCATGTAGCACCTTCTGGCACTAGATGCACTGACTGTCTGGGGACTGACTCTCTCCTGGCTTCCAGCCATGCTGTTCCATTTTACGTGTCAGCTGCATATTGTGTCTTCAGCAATAGGGTCTTACCACTAACCTTTGGTGGGTCATCAAGTACTCTGACAGAAATCTGTCATTCTTTTAGGAAACCTTGTAGGTTTCTGATCAAAAGCTCATAGTTTTTAATTTCTTTGAGTGAACATTGAGGAGTGATAAACTGCTAGATTCTATGGGAAGGGCATGTTCAGTTTTCTAGATGACTTCCAAAGTAGAATATCAGTTTGTGTTCCTACCAGCAGTGAACCAGTGTTTCTGTTGTCCCATGTTCTTGCCACCTCTTGGGCCAACCAGTGTTGTGAATTTTGGATCACCTTAATAGGTTTTTAGTTCATATTTCCCTGGTGATATATGTTGTCTTCTCATATTCTTATTTTTTTGCATGTGTGTCTTTGGTGAGGTATCTTTTAAAGTCTTTAAGCTATTTTAATTGGATTATTTATGTTCTTATAGTTGAGTTCTAAGAGTCCCTTTGTATTTAGTTTGTATTTTACATTTAGGCCTAGTTTTCCTCAAAACTTTAAAGTGTGTTTCTAGATTCACCCTTCATTTTTGCATGTGGATATCCAGATGTTTCAGCACAATTTGTTGAAGACTATTTCTCTCCCTTCCTAAAAATCCTTTCACTATATTAGTATGAGCTTGTTTCTGATATCTCTATTCTTTCCCACTAATCTATAGGTTTGTTCTTTCATAAACACTACACCTTTGTAGTACATCTTAAAATTAATTAAGTATCTCAATTGTGTTCTATTTTAACATCACCTTAACTATTCTGGATCATTCATCTCCTTATATAAACTTTAGACTGTTTATTGATATCCACAAAATAAATTGCTGTGATATTGAGACTGAGATGAATCTGTAAATCAGATTGGAGACTATCTGACACCTCAGTAATATTGAGTCTCTATATCCATGAACATGGTCTATCTCTCTCTTTATTTAGTTCTTTGATTTCTTTCATTAAAGTTTTATAGTTTTTCTTATGTAGATCCTGTACATATTTGATACATCTAAGCATTTCTAAGTATGTAAATGTGATGTGTTTTTACTTTTAAAGTCCACCTGTTTATTGCTGTTATGTAGGAAATTGGTTGACTTTTGCATCTTAATATTTAATCCTGTAAGACTTTTTGTACATTCTTTTGGATTTTCTAAATAGGTGTTCATAATTATCCCCAAACAATGATGGTTTTACATCTTCATTTTAAAAAGTATTTTATTTATTTTCAAGGGGTAAGAGAGAGAAAGTGAGAAAAATAATGGTCATGCCAAGGCCTCTTGCCACTGAAAACAAACTCCAGATGCATGTACCACTTTGTGCATTTTACTTTACATGAATACTGGGGACTCAAATCCAGGCCAGCAGTCTTTGCAAGCAAATGCTTTTAACCACTGAGTAATCTCTACAGCCTTAGTTTTATGTTTTATTATACTATCTACATAATTCTGTTTCCTTTTCTTGTCTTGTGGCATTAATTATTACTTCCAGTTGAAAAAAATCAGTGAATGCTCCTGGTCTTAGTGGGAAAGTTCTAAATTTCTCAGTATTAAGTATGATGTTGTAGATTTTTGTAGAAAGTTTTATCAAGGTAATGCTATTCCTCTCAATTTCTAGTTTACTAAGGTTTTTTTTTATAAATTCTGAGTTGATATTGAGTTTTGTCAAGTTCATTTATATTCACTTATTAATATAATCATGTGATTCTGATAACCTGTTAATGTGATAGATTACATGAATTTATTTTCTAATGTGGAAACAGTCTTGCATCTCTTGACTCAGTTTCATTTGTCTGTAATTAATAATTATTTTATACATTGTAAAATTTGATTTGCTAGCACTTTATTTATTTTTACAATGCTGGCTACCCATTATTGTTCTAGATTCCATAGATGAAAACTTAAATAATTGATCTTAGAACTATGTTCTTATCTATTATATACCTTTAGCAATTGGGATTATCTCTGAGCACTGTTTTTTTTTTTTTTCTGAATGTGGTTTATAGTCTTGCTAAGTATTTCATGTTGCCAAAATGTACCAAAAATGTGCATTCTGCTTTTATTGGGTGAATGGGTATGTAGCTGTCTCATATCCAGTAAACTGGTGGTGCTGAGGGGTTAATTATGTTCATTCTGAATTTCTATCCTATGGATATACCATATCTTATAGAGGACATTAAAATCTCCAAATATAACAATGGATTTATCTGTTTCTACTTACAATTCTATCAGATATTAACTCCATGTGTCTTGATACCTGTTGTCAGGCATATACTCAATAAGGATGTAACATCATTTGGAGACATGCACTCCATTACTACATAAAGACTTGTTTTTTAATATATGTATGTTTTATTGACAATTTCTATACTTACAGACATAAACCATGATATTTCCTCCCCTCCCCTACTTTCCCCTTCATAACTCTGCTTTCCATCATATCCCCTCCTTCTCTCCATTAGTCTCTCTTTTAATTTGATGTCATTATCTTTTTCTCCTATTATGAGGGTCTTATGTAGGTATTGCTAGGCACTGTGACGTCATGGATATTGTGGCCAATTTATGCCTAGACAGTTGCATTGTAGGGAGTGGTACCCTTCCTCTTTGGCTCTTACATTTGTTTCTGCCACCTATTCCACAATGGGCACTAATCTTTGGAGGGTATGAGATGTTTCAGTGCTGAACACTCCTCTGTCCCTTCTTCTCAGCACTATGTTGCCTTTTGGGTCATTCCAGTGGTCATCACCATCTGAAAAGAGAAGTTTCTCTAACCAGAAGTTAGGGTATCATTAATATATGAATATGAATATTGAGTGCAATTTGGTGAGAATAATATATGCATTTATCCAGACAAGAGCAAGCTTTATACCCTTAAGGCTCATGACCTCCCTGCCATAGGCTTTTGATTAGCTTTTCAGTACCAGGCATGCATTCCCTCCCATAGAGCAGGCCTTCAGTCCAATTAGAGAGAAGCTGGTTTCTGCCCAGAGCAGATATGCACTATTGAACTCATTCGGTCATTTGGCCTGTCTGGCCAAACTTGAGGTTTCCAGTGTCCACTGTTTTCACAGCTGATGACTTCTGTCTCTCATAGGGCTGCATACAGTGCAGCTTTTTCCAGCTTTAAGTTGGCTTGTCTATAGGGAGGAGGATTTCTTCTCACCACCTGCTTGATTTCTCAGTGACTTTGCTGTTCAGGCATGTGAAGTCTTCAGTAAGAGCATCTTGCCATCTGTTTCTAGAAGGAAATCAAGGACCTTGGCAATAGTCTGTAATGTTTGGAGGCAAAAGAGACCTCTCTGGCCAACATCTCACTGGAAGGTATCTCATCCTTGGCACTGAAAATTTTCTGGTAATAATATATGGTTTCTGGATGTGCCATTTTTCACAAAAGTAGATTTTCATATGTCTCATTCAGAATATCTAGAATTTTGATTGACCCTCCTCCCCCTTCTTTTACACAGTATCCTTCCCTGGCCTTGATGAGGCCTTTATCTTCTAAGTAATGTGTTCTTCTACTTACGTATATACAACACCATCCTCTTAAGTCCTTCCCTCCCATATAGCCTTTTTCTAGCTTATGGGCCTCTGCCACCAATTTTTGGTTCTAGCTCACACAAAAGTCTATACATTTGTAGCTAGGATA
This sequence comes from Jaculus jaculus, assembly GCF_020740685.1. Classification (NCBI taxonomy): domain Eukaryota; kingdom Metazoa; phylum Chordata; class Mammalia; order Rodentia; family Dipodidae; genus Jaculus; species Jaculus jaculus. The sequence continues at coordinate 79,560,676 of NC_059110.1, read as the reverse complement.
CACATATGAGAGAGAACATGTGATATTTGGCTTTTTGGGCCTCAGTTACCTCACTTGTTATAATCCTTTCCAGATCCATCCATTTCCCTACAAATTTCATAATTTCAATTTTCTTTACCACTGAATAGAACTCCATTGTATAAATGTACCACATGTTTATTATCCATTCATCTGTGGAGGGACATATAGGCTGATTCCATTTACTAGCTATTGTGAATAGAGCAGCAAAAAACATGGTGGTGCAAGTATCTCTAATGTAGTGAGAAGAGTCATTAGGATATATGACTAGGAGTGCTAACGGTGGATCATATAGTCAATCTATTTTTACCTGTCTCAGGAACCTCCACTCTGAATTCCACAGTGGATGTACCAAATTACATCCCACCAACAGAGTAGAAGGCTTCCCCTTTTTCCGCATCCTTGCCAATATGTATTGTCATTTGCTTTCTCGATGGTAGCCATTCTGATAGGAGAGAGATGGAATCTCAAAGTAGTTTTAATTTGCATTTCCCTGATGGTTAAGGATGTAGAACACTTTCTTAGATGTTTATATGCCATCTTTATTTCTTCAGATGAGAACTCTCTATTTAGTTCCATAGCCCATTTTTTAATTGGGTTGTTTGATTTCTTATTGTTTTGTTTTTTGAATTCTTTGTATATTCTGGATATTAATCACCTGTCAGATGTGTAGCTGGCAAAGATTTTCTCCCATTCTGCAGGTTGTCTCTTTGCTCTATTCACAGTGTCCTTTGCTGTACAAAAGCTTTGTAATTTCATGAGATACCAGTGGTTGATTAGTGGTTTTATTTCCTGAGCTACTGGGGTTATATTCGGAGAGTCATTACCTATGCCAATATGTTGAAGAGTTTCCCCTACCTTTTCCTCTAGCAATTTTAGAATTTCAGGTCTGATATTAAGGTCCCTCATCCACTTGGACTTGATTCTTGTGCATGGAGAAAGACAAGGATCTGTTTTTATCCTTCTGCATATAGATATCCAGTTTTCCCAGCACCACTTGTTAAAGATTCCAGTGAATATTTTTGGCATTTTTGTCAAGAATAAGATGGCTGTAGCTACCTGGATTAACATCTGGTCCTCTATTCTGTTCCATTGATCTACATGCCTGCCTTTGTGCTAATACCATTCTGTTTTGGTTACTATCGCTTTGTAATATAGCTTAAAGTTGGGTATGTTGATACCACCAGCCTTATTTTTGTTGCTTAAAATTGCTTTGGCTACTTGAGGTTGTTAGTTCTTCCAAATGAATGTTAAGAATGATTTTAAATATATATTTTTGTGAAGAATGCCACTGGAATTTTAATGGGGATTGCAATTAATTGTGTAGATTGCTTTTGGTAAGATTGACAGTTTCACAATATTGAGTCTTCCAATCCAAGAACATGGGATGTCTTTCCATTTCCTTGTGTCTTGTGTAATTTCTCACTTGAGTGTTTTATAGTTCATATTGTAGAGATCTTTCATTAACTTGGTTAAGTTTATTCCAAGGTTCTTTCTCTCTTTCTTTCTTTCTTTCTTTCTTTCTTTCTTTCTTTCTTTCTTTCTTTCTTTCTTTCTTTCTTTCTTTTGAGGAAACTGTGAATGGGAGAGATTCCCTGATTTCATCCTCTGTACGTTGGTTCTTAGTATATAGGAAAGCTACTGATTTCTGTGTTTTTATTTTGGATCCTTCTATGTTGCTAAAAGTGTTTATCAGCTCTAACAGTTTGGTGGTAGAGTCGTTAGGGTCCATTACATATAGAATCATATCATCTGTAAAAATGATAACTTGATCTCTCCTTTCCAATTTGTATCCTTTTTATGAGTGTCTCTTGTCTTATTTCTATAGCTAAGACTTCCAGTAGTATATTAAATAAATGTGGGAACAGCAGACACCCTTGTCTAGTTCCCCAATTTAGTGGAAAAACTCCAAGTTTTTCCCCATTTAGTATTATGTTGGCTGTAGGTATGTCATAAATAGCTTTTATTATTTTGAGATATGTTCCTTCTATTCCCAGTTTCTGCAATACTTTTACCACAAAGGGATGTTGGATTTTGTCGAATGCCTTTTCTGCATCTATTGAGATGATCATGTGATTTTTGTCATTCAGACCATTTATATGATGTATTACACTTATCGGTTTGCATATTTTGAGCCATCCCTGCTTCCCTGGGATAAAGCCAACATGGTCAGGGTGAATAATTTTTCCAATGTATGCTTGTATTCTGTTTGCCAATAGTTTGTTTAGAATTTTTGCATCTATGTTCATGAAGGAGATTGGTCTTTAATTTTCTTTTTTTGTTCTGTCTTTGTCTGGTTTTAGTATCAGAGTTATGCTGGCTTCACAGAAGGAGTTCAGTAGAATTCTTTCCTTTTCTATTTTATGGAAAAGTGTGAAAAGTAGTACTGTTAGTTCTTCCATGAAGGTCTGGTAAAATTCAGCAGTGAATCCATCTGGGCCTGGACTTTTTTTAGTTGGGAGACTTTTTGTAACTGCTTGGATCTCCATACCGTGATGGGTCTATTTAAATGGTTTATCTCATCTTGATTTAATTTTGGTAGGTCATATGAATCAAGGAAATCATCCATTTTTTTCAGATTTTCAAACTTAAGGGCATATATGTTCTCAAAGTATGTCCTTATGATTTTTCTGAGTTTCTTCGGTATCTGTTTTAATGGTACCTTTTTCATCTCTGATTTTATTAATTTCTGTCTCTGATCAGATTTGCTTAGTGTTTATCAATTTTGTTTAACTTTTCTAAGAACCAACTCTGTGTATCATTGATTCTTTATGTCATTGTTGTTTATTGTCATTGTTGTTGTTATTATTGTTGTTTTGTTTCTATTTCATTAATTTCTGCCCTAATCTTTATTATTTCTTCCTGTCTACTGATTTTTGGTTTGCCTTGCTCTTATTTTTCTAAGGCCTTATGGTGAAGCATCAAATTGTTTACTTGTGAACTCTCTAATTTCTTAATATAGGCACTTAAAGCTATAAACTTCCCTCTTATGGCTGCCTTTATTGTGTCTCAAAGGTTTTGGTATGTAGTAGTCTCATCATCATTTGATTCTATGAATTTATTGATTTCCTATTTGATTTCTTCAATGACCTATTCATCTTTCCATAATGTACTGTTTAGTCTCCATGAATTTCTGTATGCTCTGAAGTTTTTCTTATGATTGATTTGCAGTTTAATCCCATTGTAGTCAGATACAATACAAGGGATTATGTCATTTTTCCTGTATTTGTTGAAATTTGCTTTGTGTCCTAAAATACGGTCTATTTTAGAGATTAGTCCATGTGCTTCTGGGAAAAAAGTATATTCTGCAGAATTTGGATGGAATGTTCTATAGATATCTGTTAGGTCCATTTGTTCCATGACAGCATTGAATGCAGATGTCTCTCTGTTTATTTTTGCTGGATGGCCTGTCAATTGATGGGAGTGGAGTATTGAAGTCACCCACTAAAATTGTGTTTGGTGTTATCTGTGACCTTAAGTCTAATAGTGTTTTTTTGATTATATCGGCAACCCCCATGTTAGGTGCATATATGTTTATGATTGTAATGTCCTCCTGTTGGATATTCCTTTAATCAGTATAAAATGACCTTCCTTATCTTTCCTCACTAATGTTGGTTTGAAGCCTGTCTTGTCAGATATTAGGATAGCAACCCCTGCTTGTTTCCTAGGCCCTTTTGTTTGAAATACCATTTTCCATCCTTTCATCCTAAGACAATGTCTACCTTTTATTGAGAGATGAGTTTGTTGGAGGCAACCAAGGCAGGATCTTGCCTTTTAATCCAGTCTGCAAGCCTATATATTTTGGTTGGAACATTGAGGCCATTGATATTAAGAGTTATTATTGAAAGATATGCATTTATTCTCACCATTCTTCTTATTTTGTAGTGCTTCCTGTTTTTCCTTTTCTTGTTTGTTTTAACTGTTACTTGCGTATGGTTTATCTTTTCCTATTTCCTTCTGTGTGTGTTTTGCTTTCTCTTCAGCATTAAGAATTCCTTCAAGTATTTTCTGTAGAGCTGGTTTAATTGTCATAATTTCCTTTACCCTGTTTTTGTTGTGGAATGTCCTTATTTCTCCATCAATTTGGATAGGTAGCTGCCCCTGACCTGCTGGGCCAATGTTATGCAGGGTGGTCAAGGAGGGCTGCAACCTGAAAGAACGGGTGGGAAAGAAGGAGACCAAGCGGAGGTTTTGTCAAGGTCTTGTTTAATGTTGGATTTTTTAGCTCTTTTATAATCAACCAGAAGGTAGGGCAATAAGGGGGAAAAAAAGGGGAGGGGGTACAAGGAAGGAGGAAGTAGGGCCACCTGGTCATAATCTTCTGGAGCATCTTCTCGGAATCTCTCTTGTGATGTCTCCCAGAGCAGCTGTTTGTTCTCAGGGGAGGGGCTGCATGAGGGCTGCTAGTTCTCTTTTGTCCTCAGGGCAGTGAGGGGCCATATGAAGGCTGTTAGTTCTTCTTTTGTCCTAGGGCGGTCAGGTCATGGTCTTTGACAGGTAGCTTTGAAGAAGAAAGTAATTTTGGTTGACAGTTGGTATTGTTAAGAAATTGGAATACATTCCAAGCTCTTCTTGCTTTTAAAGTTTGTGTTGAGTAATCTGTTATTATCCTGATGGGCTTGCCTTTGTAAGTGACTTGCTTTTTCTCTCTAACTGCTTTGTTTATATTTTTGTTAGTTTGCGTGTTTAGTAGTTTAATTATAACATAGCAAGGAGAGGTTCCTTCCAGGTTTTGGCTGTTTGGTGTTCTAAAAGCTTCTTGTATCTGCACTGGCATTTATTTCCCAATTTGGGTAAATTTTTCTGCTATGGTTTTGTTGAAAATGCCTACCAAGCCTTTGGATTGAAATTTTCTTTCCCTACTATATCGTGAATTCTTATGGTTGAACTTTTCATGGTGTACTGGATATCTTGAAATTCTCTTTCATACCTTCCTTTTAGCTTGTCTTTTTCTTTGTTGGTCTATATTAGGTCTCCCATCTGGTCTTCTAGTTTATATATTCTGTTCTCTCCTTCATCCATTCTACTGGTGAGACTTTCTAGATAGTTTTTTATTTGACTGACTGCATTCTTCAGAGCTAGAATTTCAGGATGGTTTTTCTTCAGTATTTCTATTTCCTTACTCATGTCTTGTAATGACTTCCTTATTTCATTAAGCTGGTTTCCTGTGTCCCCTTTTAGTAGTTTGTTTTCTTCTTTTATTCTCTTCATTTCTTCTCTGATTTCTTAGAGTATAGATACAATCAATTTTTTAAGTCTTTGTCAGGCATTTCATCTAAAACAGTCTCATTATTGATCATTTCTGATGGATTTATAATTTTGGGTGGGATTGTTTTGCTTGATTCTTTGTGTTTCATGTATTATAATATAGCAACTTTTGCATCCTGAATTGATTTGATGCTTGGCTTTTCTGCTTATCTGCAATGTTCTTAGATGACAATCAACCTTCATATACTTTTAGGATATGAGTTTAGGGTGCCAGGTGTAGCTCTCGTACCCAAATCCAGCTACAGAAGTAATCATATGTGTTGAGTTTGCTTGCTAAGCAAGTTTTCTAGTGGAATGGGTGGAAAAATTTACTGGAAAATTCTAAGCTTCAACTGAGCAATATACACATTCAATAAAAACCAGCCCAGCATATGCAATTATGGAGATTAAAACAAACAGATAGTCTTATAAAGTCCAAATCCCTAAGGGTGTGCGTTGTTCTACACCCTTAATCTTGTCAGCTTGGAGGTAGAGATTTTCATTCTAACTGGGTTCCAAGTCAGCCTGGATCTGAATCAGACCCTGCCCCCAGTAATGGAAGAGGCAAAAGACAAAGGCCCTATAAATATGAAAACATTAAAGGCAACAGTAGTCAATCCTCAAGCACAGCTTATTTGAAAATGGTAAAGTCAACCAAGAGCATGTAACCCATAATCTTCCCTGACATGAAAAGAGAAATGAGCTCTTCCAAGGTGGGCCTATGTACCTGTTTGGTTGTTGTTGTTGTTGTTGTTTGGGGCAGTTGGCCTTGTTACCTTTGGGGTGACTTCCTATCTCACCAATGCTGAGTGCCCACCTCAATCCTCCATGTTTTGCTGTGGAGCTGGAGTTCTGATCAACTGTGCTGGTTATGCTGCCACAGGGGCTGAATGCCAGAGGTATGTGGCTCTGATTTTTGGTGGATGGGAGGGTGCAGAAGCTTGGAGTTGCTCATGTAGTCCTGTCTGTATCTCTTTTAGTAGCTCCTTAGTTGATCTCAGCTGTCTATCCTTCATATTTCTTGACTTTGTAAGAAGGCTGATGAGGTTATAAAATCCCCTTGTTTGGTCTCTGCTGCCACAGTTTGGCATGCCTGGCAAGGCACACCAATCAGCAGGCCACAAGTACCCCAGTGGGATTCTGGCCATTTTCCTCCTTTCTGGTGGATCCTGGTCTCTCCAGCTTCTCCCCTGTGTCTAAGAATAACCTATAGTCCTTCACTTTTCAGAATAGAGTATATTTTGCTGCAGTTTTGCTTAAATCCTCCCCTGGGCTTGTTTGACATGGCTCCTATGCTGCCATTTTACCCTCAAGTCAGGCCATAAAGATTTCGTTATCCCTGATAACTCTTTTATGCTAAAATTAGCTCTTACTGAAATTAACACAGCTATTTCTGCTTTCCTTTGAGTAATTTTAGAATGACATATCTTTTTCCATCCATTTATTTTTAATTATAAACCTTTATATTCAAAGTAGACTTCTTTTTTAATTAATTTTTTAGAGAGAGTGAGACAGAGAGAGAGAGAGACTTGGCACTCCACTGCCTCAGCCACTGTAATTGAACTCCAGTCACTTGCACCACCTAGTGGGTGCATGCAACCTTTCACTTGCCTCACCTTTCTACGCCTAGCTTACGTGGGACCTGGAGAGTCAAACATAGGTCCTTAGGCTTTGTAGACAAGCACCTTAACCTCTAAGCCATCTCTCTAGCCCCACCCTTTTATGGTTTTAATTGAGCATTTTATATTATTTCCTTTTTCCTTTTCTCTTACTATATCACTTACACTTGTTTTTCAAAACATTGATGGTTTGCCTAGAGTATACAATATGCATGTGCAACTAACCCAACTCTGTTTTCAAATAAGTGAGTATCACTTCATGGGTAGTACTGGAGCCTTAAAGTAATAAAATAATCCTAATTTATCTGTCTTATCCATTTCTGTTATTACAATCACATGTTTTCTTTATATGTAAACATACATGTTTGTGTATGTTTTACATACATATAGGCACACATTGATCCAATTATTTAAAGCAAACTTTAAACTGTTAAATAAATTATAAACAAAATATAATAATTTTTCTGTTCTCTTTAATTATTCCTTCTCCAATGCTCTTTCTTTATGCAGATTGGAGTTCCTTATATTTATCATTTTCTCTTGTTTTGAAAATATTTTATTTCTCCTTCACCTTGAAGGATAAGTTTTCAAGATAGAATTCTAGATTGCTAGTATTTTTCCTCTCAATTCTTTAAATATTTCTCTCCACTCTTATTCCACATATGGTTTTAAAGGCGAAATCAGGTATGATTGCTTTCTTCAGTAAGATCTTTTTATCTTTTAGCTTCTTTAGGTTTTTTGGGGGTGGGAGGTCTGATACTAATTTGGAGACAATTCTTGGCTATTATTATTTCAAGTATATCTTCTGTTTTTTCTATATCTTCTTGTTTTTTTAATCTTCTTCCTTTGTATTCCCAGCCTACGTGCATCTTTTACAGTTGTATCAGACTTCTGGATAACTTTTTCTACATTTTTTCAGTGTTTCTCTTTGATCTTTCAATTTTGGAAGTTTCTACTGAAATATTTTTACACTCAGTGGTTCTTTCTCAATGATGTCATATCCACTAAGACCATCAGGGTATTCTTCAGGGATGGGGAGATGGCCTAGATGATGAAGTGCTTGCTGGGGAAGCATGAATCCCTGAGTTCAAGTCCCTAGAACCCACATAAAAAAATAACATACTGTAATGTGAATGTCTGTAATTATAGCACACCTACATTTAGAAAGGAAAGGAAGACAGGACAATCCCTTCCAGTTCCAAGATGAGAACTAACACCCAAAGTTTTCCTCTGACTTCCACACCCATGCTGTGGTATGCATGTACCTGCATACACACACACACACACACACACACACACACACACACACACACACTCACAAGATATTTTTAATTTGTGTTACAGTGTGAAGTTCTTTTAGGTTCATTCTTGAAACTCCCCAGTTTTTTTGCTTACACTATCCATCTGTTCTTGCATATTGTCTACTTTTTCATTAAACTTCATACATATTAATTATGGTTATATAAAATTCTTATTTGTTAATTCCAATATTCCTACCATATCTGAGTTTGTTTCTGATGGTTGCTTTATATCTTTAAACTGTTTAGTTATTGTTTTGCGTTTTCATATGCCTCACATTTTCCCCTTGATTGCCAAATATGTTTTCTGTGAAAAGAATTGTTAGCAATAGGCATTTTTAACATGGCAGAAGGTATCAGAGAGAGGCATTTAGTCCTAGAATTGGGTTTTTCTTTCAGTGAGCCCCTGCTTGGCACTGTTGGCTTTCCAGTGTTTCTCCATCTCCCCTCCCAACCTTAGGGGAGTAAAATTTCTAAAGGAGACTGGAGTTGGGTGTCTCTTTTCCCCATGTGGAAGGTTGAATCCAGGTGGAATTGAGCATGTCCTTTCCCATGGTTAAACGCTTACAATACCCAAAAGGTTAGGTTCATGTTAGATTGTTTCTCCTAAGGACAGACCTTGTTAAGAATAATAAAATGCTCTGACTTATTTGGAATTTGGATTTCTGTTGTTTAATCAACCTCTGGTGGCAGAACCCATAAACGTGTGGGGGACTAACCTAAGATAATCTCCCCACTGAAGGTTTATCTTTCTCATGTTCACACTGAGCCTCCAGTAGTTCAATCACAGCTGAAGTCTTTCTACTCCAACAATAAGTCCTGTTTCATCTCTCCTGGGTTTGTGATCTCTGAATTCTGCTGCCAGTCTCTCCCATTTGGAGCAGTGGATTGCCTTGCAATCTGATCTCACACTGTCCCTATGCATCTAAGAATAGTTGCTTATTTATTTTTTTCCAGTTTGTCTACCTTTTCATGTGGCATTAGGATAAGTGGCAGCTTCTGAGCCAACTCACATGCTGGACTGTAAATTGGAGGTCTCAATTATTTGGTTTTCCTATAGAGCTAAACAGTGATGAACAACAGATTTGTGCAAGGTCTTTCTTTGTCTTCATGTTGGACATGTCCTTAGATGATATTTCCAAGACAAATACTGTATTAAAAGATTAGAATGTTTTAAAGTTTGTATTTTTCTAAAATGCTCTTGTTGAGTGCTTACAATGCTGGGAAAAATACAAATGGTTCAGTCTGTGATCAGAGTTGAGCAAACCAGTAAAAATTAATTACAGTCAAAACTAGTCATCGAGTGGACAGATGCATTTGTCAGTTCTGTGCAGATGCTTGGATGTGGCACCAAGCTACCTCACTCACTGGGCAGAGCATCAGGCCAAAGGCAGGGTAGACACAGGGAAGAAGGACATGTTCTCAAAGCAAAGGTCTAATATGGGTCCAGCCTCTTCTAGCTTTTTCAGTTGTCCCCTGGGACTCATATTTCATTCTCCCCTCACATCTTAGTCTTTCTGTAAGTCTCCTGATTCCCCTGAATTTTACAATAGTACTTGATTCCTTGATTTTTGGTCCAGTAATTTCTGGAACATGACTTGTTTCTTTTCTTGCTGTGGCTACCTAAGGTGTCTGTTTAGTCAAACCCAGTTATGGCCCAGAATCCGCCCATCTCAGCTTGCCTTCTTCCAGCTCGCTCTGCCTCCTTAGAATGCACTAGAACAACCTATCCTGAGAATAAGCAACATCTGCACTTTAAGTAATTGCAACAGCCAGCCCAAAGACCTATGTCACCCATGGGCTTCAATGGGAAGAAAATGAGGAGACTGGGGTGGCCTTAGAAGCTAGCCTTACATGCAGACTCTTACCTGGGTCACAGTTTCAGGGAACAATGATGTACTCTCAAAAGTTAGCATACCTAGGGAGTCAATTTCTTCTTGCCAAGGCTGGTCATATCTGAAGCATTGAATATGTGGCTCCTGGATCTACTGTGAAGTTTGGAAAGATGGGTGTAAAATACTGGAGAAGGAAAGGTTTTGGTGAGCACCACTGTTCCCTTTGTGTGCTTGGTGTCACCCATCAACCCATGAGATCTAGAGATCTATATCCCTTACTGCCTTGACTCCTGGTGGTGATGGAATGGGAAAGCCAGCTTGCCTTGGGTATTTGAGGGGGAAAAATTGCAAGTGAAACCCCATAGGCTGAATCATTTAACATGCACAGGTGGATTCTGTAAATGTGCTTCCAGAGAACCCTTGGTTCCTTGGAGGCATGTGTTATAAAGTGTTGGGACCACAGGAGAAGGAAATACCAACCCATGACCTAGGTTCTTTATTATATAAGGAGAAGGGAAATTGGGGACATGCTCTGATATGAACAGAGACAAAAGCAAAAGATCTTTGTGTTGTTAAATTTGACTTAGCAGGAGCCACAGTAGGAAAGATGAATGAGAAGGATAAACTAACTTCCTACTCCTAGTAGGAATTCCTTGGAGTTTCTAGGGGAGAATCTGTTTCCAGGATTTGCTTATTTGTTTAGCGTTGTAGCTTCTTTACTCATCAGCTGGTGGCATCCTCCTCCATCTTCAAAGTCAGACCTGAGGTCGAGCCTTTTATGTTGTGATGGTTCTGCTTCTCTCTTTTGACTCCTTCTTCCACCTGTAAAGACCATCTAGATAGTCCAAGACAGTCTCCTATGTTAAGGTCAGTGAATTCTGATGTCCTTAGTTTCCATGTTACTGAGCATTTTCACAAGGTTTGAAGATCAGGATGATGAGTAGCACCCCATGTTGTTTGTCTCTGCCAATACTATTACTTGTTACAGTGTTGAGAGGTGATGGGACCTTTAAGAAGGTGATGAAATCTTTAAAAGGAAGGAATATCTTTCTGAATCTTTTCTCTCTTGGGACTGGACACACTACAGAATGAGTTATTGAGAACAAGCACAGTGCCTGTGTGCACAGAGCTTCTTTTCCACATTTACTCATGGCCATCCTCCTCTTACTGAGCTTCTGCCATGAATACCTCGCCAGAAGCTGGGTAGATACTGATGTCATGAGCTCCTGAGCCTCCCACTTTTGCTGATCCACCTAGGATTCTAGGGAACTGGGGATTTTCCTCTCCAACCCTTGTCCAGTTCTGTGAGCATTAAACCATGCAGGGACCACTTTGACATTTCTGCAACCAATCTTGACACGGTGTCTTAGAAAGAAATCCCAGGGGTCAGGCACCATATATAGGGGATGAGGAGGGCATAAGAAAAAGGAAATGGACCTGGGTTGGACTTCCAGTTAAGATGGTGGCAGAGGAACCACACCAAAGCAGCCTAGGGGAGAAAAAGCCAAAGAAAACCCAGCAAAATACACACTTTTACTAAAAAGTAAGGTGTATGAGAAATTAAAATGGCAACAGAGAAGTAGAAGAGTCCCAGAGCATCCAGAGCCCACACAGGCAGGCTGAGCAGCTCTGGCAGCAGCGCCCCAGCTCCGGCAGCAGAAGTGGTGGTGGAAGCTGTGGCTCTGGCTCCAGCAGCAACAGCAGCAGCTCCAGCACTGACAACAGTGGCTCTAGCAGCAGCAGCAGCAGCTCCAGCAGTGGTGGCTATAGCAGCAGCGGACTCAGCAGCGGCAGCTTCAGCAGCAGGAGTGGCAAATCCAGCAGCAGCAGCTTCAGCAGCAGCAGTGACAGTTCCAGCAGCAGGGGTGCCCATCTTCAGGGCCACAGTGCCAGGCTCGGTTTGCCCAGCTCCAGAAAACAGAATATTGGTCTAGCGACCCAGCCAGCCTACTCGACTGAGACCAAAATCATCCAAAAAGGTAACTGGGATTGCACCAGGGAAGGGTCTCACTTGGTCACAAGCTGACTTGGAACCCTCAACAGACCAGAAACCTTAACCGCTTTGTTGATAGAGGATATGATTGTTATAAACCTACTCTTACATAAATATTTGGTGCTGTTTTTTATTGAATGTGTATAGTTTTTAGTTAAATTTTAGAATCTACCTGTATTTTGTTCCACTCAGCCTACTTGAATACTCCCATACCAGGCAAACTCAACCCCTAGGAACAATTATCTAGATACTCTGAGAGTGTTAAGAGCCACACCTAACATTGTAATCTCATACACTGAAGATATATAATATCAGATCCATTGACACAGCTAAGAATACCCAGCTAACTAGAAAATACAAGCATTAACTTAATCCAAGATGCAGAAATATATACATTATAACACAAGAAACACCAAAAATCAAGACAATATAAAACCACCAAAAAGTATTAATACATCAGAGATGACCTCCAGTGAGAACAAGTTGGAGGACATGCCTGAGAAAGATTTGAAAAGAATGATTATAAATATGTTCAAAGAAGTCAAAGAACAAATCAAAGGAATCAAAGAGGAAATCAAAGGAATCAAAGAAGACACAGGACACAAATTTAATGAAATAAAGAAGGCAATACAAGACATAAATAAGGAAATAGAAATAATAAAGAAAAACCAGTAAGAATTACTAGCAATGAGGAACACAGTTAAAGAAATAAAAAATTCTGTAGAAAATCTCACCAGTAGAATGGATGAAGGAGAGGACAGAATATCTAAGCTAGAAGACCAGGTGGCAAATCTAATACAGTCCAACAAAGAGCAAAACAAACTAATAGAAAAGTATGGATGGGAATTACAAGATATTCGGGACACTATGAAAAGATCAAACATAAGAGTTCAGGACATAGTAGAAGAAGAAGAATTTCACTCCAAAGGCATAGTAGGCGTCCTCAACAAAATCATAGAATAAAACTTCTACCAAATTAGGAAAGAGGTGTCAAGCATAGTAGGCGTCCTCAACAAAATCATAGAATAAAACTTCTACCAAATTAGGAAAGAGGTGTCAATGCAGATACAGGAAGCCTTTAGAACCCCAGCCAGACAAAACCTGGAAAGAACCTCTCCTCGCCATATTATAATCAAACTACCAAACCCACAATCCAAAGAAAAAATATTGAAAGCAGTTAGAGAGAAAAATCAAGTTATATACAAAGGCAAGCCCATCAGGATTACAGATTACTCAACATAAACTTTAAAAGCCAGAAATGCTTGGAGTGATGTGTTCCAAATTCTGAAAGATAACAACTGTCAACCAAGGTTACTTTATCCTGCAAAGCTATCCAATCAAATAGACAGAGAAATAAGGACATTCCATGACAAAAGCAGGCTAAAGGAATATTTGAAGACAAAACCAGCTCTACAGAAAATACTTGAAAGAATCCTCCATGCTGAAGAGAAGGAAAAGCACACAGATAAGAAACCTGGATAAAACAAGCAATACTCAAATACTAATTAACACAAGACAGCAAAGTTAGAACCGGAACCACAAAAAAATTGGCAAACATAAATACACAACTTTCAATAATATCACTTAATATCAACGGCCTCAATACCCCAACCACAAGACATGGGTTTGAAGACTGGGTTAAAAAGAAGGATCCTAAAATTTGTTGTCTCCAAGAAACTCAACTTTCTACAAAGGATGGACATTATTTTAGGATGAAAGGTTGGAAAACGGTGTTTCAAGCAAATGGGCCTTGAAAACAAGCAGGGGTTGCTATCCTAATATCTGACAAGGTAGACTTCAGTCCAATGTTAGTCAAGAAAGATAAGGAAGGTCACTTTATATTGATTAAGGGCACACTCCAACAGGAGGACATTACAATCCTAAACATATATGCACCTAACATGGGGGCACCCAAATTCAAAACAAACACTATTAGAACTAAGGTCACAGATAAGACCAAACAGTGGTGGTAGGTGACTTTAACAGCCCACTCTCATCAATTGACAGGTCATCCCACTAAAAAATAAACAGAGAGGCATCTGGACTAAGTGAGGTCATAGAAGGAATGGACCTTACAGATACATACAGGACAGTTCATCCAAATGCTACAGAATATATATTCTTTTCAGCAGCACATGGAATATTCTCTAAAATAGACCATATGTTAGGACACAAAGCAAATCTTAACAAATACAGGAAAATTGAAATAATTCCTTGCATTCTATATGACCACAATGGAATCAAACTACAAATCAATAACAAGAAAGGCTATAGTGCATACACAAAATCATGGAAACTAAACAATACATTACTAAATGATGAATGAGTCAATGAAGACATCAAGAAGGAAATCAAAAAAATTATAGAGTCAAACGATTATGAGAACACAACATACCAAAATCTCTGGGACACAATGAAGGCAGTTCTAAAAAGTAAATTTATAGCTTTAAGTGCCTATATTAAGAAATTAGAAAGGTCACAAGTAAACGACCTAATGCTTCACCTTAAAGCCTTGGAAAAAGAAGAACAAGGCAAACCAAAAATCAGTAGACAGGAAGAAATAATAAAGATTAGGGCAGAAATTAATGAAATAGAAACAAAACAAATCCAAAGAATTAATGAAACAAAGAGTTGGTTCTTTGGAAGGATAAACAAGATGATAAACCCTTAGCAAATCTGACCAAAAGAAAGAGAGAAGAGACACAAATTAATAAAATTAGAGATGAACAAGGTAACACCACAACAGATGCCAGGGAAATTCAAAAAATCATAGGGACATACTATAAAAGCATATACTCCACAAAGTATGAAAATCTGAAAGAAATGGATGAGTTCCTTGATTTATATGACCTACCTAAATTAAATCAAGATGAGATTTATCACTTAAATAGACCTATAACTAACAAAAGCACAGGACCAGATGGGTTCACTGCTGAATTTTAACAGACATTCAAGGAAGAGCTAACACCATCGCTTCTTAATCTTTTCCATAACATAGAAAAAGAAGGAATCCTACCAAACTCCTTCTACGAAGCAAGCATCAGCCTGATACCAAAACCAGGCAAAGACAGAACAAAAAAAAGAAAATTACAGACCAATCTCCCTCATGAACATAGATACAAAAATTCGGCACAAAATATTGGCAAACAGAATACAAGAATATATCAGAAAGATCATTCATCCCAACAAAGTAGGCTTTATTCCAGAGATTCAGGGATGGTTCAACATACACAAATGCAATACATTATATAAATAGACTGAAGGACAAAATTCACATGATCATCTCATTACATACAGAAAAGCATTTGACAAAATCCAACATCCCTTCATGATAAAATTCCTACAGCGGCTGGGAATAGAAGGAACATATCTCAACATAATAAAGGCTATTTATGACAAACCTACAGCCAACATATCACTAAATGGGGAAAAACGGGAAACTTTTTTACTAAAATCAGGAACAAGACAAGGGTGTCCACTGTCCCCACTTTTATTTAATATAGTATTGGAAGTCTTAGCCATAGCAATAAGGCAAAAGACACACATAAAAGGGATAAAATTGGAAAGAAAGATATCAAGTTATCATTATTTGCAGATGACATGATTCTATGTATAAAAGTCCCTAAAGACTCTACTAGCAAACTGCTAGAGCTGATAAACACCTACAGCCATGTAGCAGGATACAAAATAAATACACAGAAATCAGTAGCCTTCATATATGCTAACAACAAACACACAGAGAATGAAATCAGAGAATCACACCCATTCACAATTACATAAAAAAAAAAAATAAAGTACCTTGGAATAAACCTAACCAAGGAAAGAATCACTACAATGAGAACTTTAAAACACTCAAGTGAGAAATTGCAGAAGACACTAGGAAGTGGAAAAACATCCCTTGTTCCTGGATTGGAAGAATCAATATTGTGAAAATGGCAATCTTACCAAAAGCAATCTACACATTTAATGCAATCCCAATCAAAATTCCACAGGCATTCTTCATGGAAATATAAAAAAAAATCCAAAAATCATTTGGAATCACAAAATACCTCAAATATCTAAAATAATACTGAGCAACAAAAATAAGGCTGGTGGTATCACCATACCTGATTTTAACCTATACTACAGAGCCATAGTAACAAAAACAGCATGGTACTGGCACAAAAGCAGACATGTAGATCAGTGGAACAGAATAGAGGACCCAGATGTAAGTCCAGGTAGCTATAACCACCTGATATTCGATAAAAATGCCAAAAATACTCATTGGAGAAAAGACAGCCTCTTTAGCAAATGGTGTTGGGAAAACTGGATATGTGTCTGTAGAAGGATGAAAATAGATCCTTCTAACTCTCCATGCAAAGAGTTAAAGCCAAATGGATTAAAGACCTTAGCATCAGTCTGGAAACTCTAAAACTGCTAGAGGAATAATTAGGGGAAACCCTTCAACATATTGGTCTTGGCAAAGACTTTCTGAATACAACCCCAATTGCTCAGGCAATAAAACCACAGATTAATCACTGGGACCACATGAAATTACAAAGATTTTTCACTGCAAAGGACACTGTGAATAAAGCAAAGAGGCAACCTACAGAATGGAAACAAATCTTCACCAGCTATATATCTGATAGAGGATTAATATCTAGGACATACAAAGAACTTAAAAAGTTAACTAATAAGGAATCAAACAAGCTAATCAAAAAATGGGCTATGGAGCTAAAAAGAGCATTCTCAAAGCAAGAAATAGGAAGGGCATATAAGCATCTAAAAATATGTTCTACATCACTAGTCATCAGGGAAATGCAGATTAAAACTACATTGAGATTCCATCTCCTGTCAGATTGACTACCAGCATTAAAACAAATGATCATAAATGTTGGAGGGAATGTGGAAAAAGAGGAACCCTTCTACACTGTTCGTGAGAATGTAATTTGGTCTAGCCATTGTGGAAATCAGTGTGGAGGTTCCTAAAACAGCTAAAGATTCATCTACCATATGACCCAGCTATAGCACTCCTAGGCATATATCCAAAGGACTCATCTCATTTCCTTAGAAGTACGTGCTCAACCATGTTTATTGCTGCTCAATTTATAATAGCTGGGAAATGGAACCAGCCTAGATGTCCCTCAACTGATGAATGGATAATGGAGATATGGCACATTTATACAATGGAGTTCTACTCAGCGGTAAAGAAAAATGAAGTTATGAAATTTGCAGAAAAATGGATGGATCTGGAAAGGATTCTACTAAGTGAGGTAACCCAGGCCCTGAAAGCCAAGCACCACATGTTCTCCCTCATATGTGGATCCTAGCTGCAGATGATTGGGCTTCTGCATGAGAAGAAAAGAACTCAGTAGCAGAGGCCAGTAAGTTAGAAAGGAGATATAAAGGGAAGAGAAAGGAAGGGATGAGGGTACTTAATAGGTTGGTATTGTTTATATGTAAGTAGAATGATTGAGATGGGGAGGGGATATGATGGAGAATGGAATTTCAAAGGGGAAACTAGTTGGGGAGGGAGGGTTTTACTATGGGATATTTTTTTATAATCATGGAAAATGTTAATATAAATTGAGGAAAAAAAAGAAAAAGGAAAAGATTTCTAACAGTACTAATTCTGGGTACTCCTGAAACTTAGCTCTTTCTGTCTCCTCTTCTCCTCCCACACTTCCAGGAGGCTGAGGCAAGAGTAGAAGAGAGGACATTTGAAAATACTTTAGGTCAGAAGAAAGGCTCTGCCTGGCTCTCAATCATGAATAAACATCTCTGTCTTAGCTTCAACCTGTCTCCTAATGAATTGCATAAAACCCCAGATATTAATGTTCCAAATCCTTACGGGGCATCACTTCTGTGCCACAGTGCAGGGAATTATATAGTGAACAAATCCGTGTCCTGACCTGGGATTGGCTGGAGCTGCACAGCCAGGCATGGTGAGAAAGTGAGATGTTTATTTACCTCACAGCCCTGGCTGTATTATTTGGGGCTGAAGAAACAAGACCTTTTTCTATGTCTATGGAATGTACTTCAAGCCCTTAATCAGAACCCAGTGCCTCCAATGATGGCTTTGTTTCTGAAGACGTCTCACTGGAGCTCAAGGACTGAGCAGGCCCACAGGCAGGGTTTGTAAATTAGAGAGAAGGCAGAGCCAGGAACAGGGCAGGGCACTCCTCATCAAAGTGTCTGTTTGCCCAAGGTGCCTGAGTTTCAGGGAGCTAGCTGTCAGAGACCAATGGCAGACAGACACTGGACTTTCCAAGCAGCAGCTGTGGACCCCTGTTGGGATTTGGTTGGAGAGGAGAATAACTTTGCATAGTGACCCTGAGAGCTGTAAAGCATACACTGCACAAACATTAGCTCTAGTTCTCTTCTGGCTCCCACATCACCTTGACCATGAGGCTAGAGATGGCTGACATCTGCTAAGGGACTCTGCGAGCCTCTGAAGGGGAACTCCCTCTGACTTCCCACAGGCTTTCCCCAAATTCTTCACTTAGAGGCAGAGAATTCAGGCAGAATCAGAGGGGCAAGTGTAAGGTACAGAAATTAGTCTGTTTTCATGGTAACCCATTCATATGGGTCATCTTATTCCTGGCAGAACAGCCTTACTTCCCCAACAGCCTTGAGAGGAGCTGAAAGTTGGAGGGAAATTAGGCCTCACCCCACTGTGGGCACAGCCCGCTCACAGCACAACCTCCATATGGTCTGATAACTTGAGATTTCTTACACGTCTCAGGGGAAGGCTGGAGGGGTTTCTCTGTTCTTTCTACAGGTTTCCAGCATGTGTCTCTTCTCATCCATAAAAGATTGGGTTTACTCACTGTGGAAAGCTGAAAGTGAAAAACAGGTGCAGCTATATAATATTTCTCTTTAATTACTGTTTATAGTGGGGGAAAACCAAGTGTGGAAATTAATTATTCCATATTGTTAGAACAGAATGAACTACTTACTAATTTTAACTGTGACTTTTATGCAGAAGCTGTTGCTCAACATCTTATTAATTTGGGTAAATATTAACAAACAGTTCCCATAGTACACCCTGCCCTACCCTCTCCCTGTGCCACCCACCATGGCCTCTACACAGTCTCCTGGGAAGGGGCAAGCTCAGGGCTTCTCCTTGCCTTCTTTCTTGGTTCTGAGCCTAGGTGCTACAAAGTCTCCTTCCAAGAAGAAAGCTTTTTGAGTTCAGAGATGTTTTTCCTCCTCTCTCCATTGCTATCCAGGTTCCCTGAGACCTAAGTAGAAATGTAAGGAAGTACTTTTCTATTATTTATGCCCATTTCCATGTCTGGCACATTTGCCCTCTGAGTTGGAAGCCTCCATCTTTTTCTGACATGTTTCCAATGAAAGGCAAGGAAGCCAGTGACTAGGGCAGATTAGCTTGGATGAGATGGGAATAAGGAAGACTCAAAAGACCTCTCTAAGTGCATTTTCCTATGCATGGAATAGATAGTCAGTGTCTAAACTCATGAAGCCTGCGCCATGGAGTAGGGGAAGGAAGATGGTAGGGACTGGTTAACACATCCTCAGCAGAATGCACATAGTGGGTGCAGTAGCCTGGGTTGTTTTGATTGTCTGTGTCTGTATTTAAGATAGGATTTTGCTATGTTACCAAGGCTGGTCCTGAACTTGTAAGCTCAAGTAATCCTCCTTCCTCAGTATGCCAAGTAGCTTGGACTATAGGTATATGCCACCATGCCTGGATTTTACCAGTTCATTTTGTGTTACTATAACAAAATTCCCACATCTGGGCACTCTTTAAAGAAAAAGGTTATGTTTAGCTCACAGATCTAGATGTTCAAGAGCATGGAAGCAGTATTTTTCTGGCTCTAGTTGGGGTCTTGTGGTGATGCCATCATAGTGGCAGGAGTGTGCACAGAGAGATCATGAGGCAAAGAAGGGAAATGAGAGAGATTCAAGGGCCCAACTTACTTTTTTGTGTCTCTCATGTCAATTGTATCAGGTACATCCTTGTTGCTGGGATAAAATCCATCACCAGAAGCAGCTTATGGAAGAAAAATGCTTTAAGTCAGTTCATAGGGTCAGAGGGCAGTGTTCTCATGGTGGAGACAGCGCAGCAGGAATAGGAAACCTAGGATGACAGTATCACATCATTGCATCAGCAGGAAGAAGAGAGAGCACATATCACACATGAACCCTGCTTTAATACCTCAAGGCCCACCCTCAGTAACCTCCTAAAGGTTCCACAACCTTCTCCAACAGCACCAGCAACAGAAGGTCTCATCTGATGGCCTGGGACTCAGTGTTCATGTTACTTGGAATTTGATTACTACCCAGTCTTAGTCATTGTTTTGTCCTATACACAATAGGGCAGTAGAAGGCTAAGTAGGATCACATGTAAGAGAGCAGATCAGAACCTGGCTTCAGCCCGCTGCACAGAGAGGATAAT
The DNA here is from genome assembly GCF_020740685.1 of Jaculus jaculus. NCBI lineage: Eukaryota > Metazoa > Chordata > Mammalia > Rodentia > Dipodidae > Jaculus > Jaculus jaculus. Next base: position 79,540,268 of record NC_059110.1, on the reverse strand, counting down.
AATGTGGGAAGAATAAATGAGGTTGTGTATGTTTTCAAACTGTAGGTTCAGTCTCATCTGTGAGCTTTAAAAAACTAGTGACATGAAAATTGGAATGGGAAAGGAAGGAACATAATAATAAAACAACATTAAGGAATATCACATCCAGTAAAAGTGGGTTCAGTTTTATTGAAACATTTTAATTTTATAAGTATGTTTTATACTGCATTAGGATATAAAATATTTTTGTTGGAAAAATGATTTTTAAGAATATTTTATTTACTTATTTGCAAGCAGAGAGATAGAAGAGAGACAAAGAAGGGGGGAACGGGCATGCCAGGGCCTCCTGCCACTGCAAACAAACTTCAGATGCATTCACATCTGTGAATCTGGCTTTATGTGGATTCTGGGGAAATGAACCCAGGTTACTAGGCTTTGCAGACAAGTGCCTTAACACTGAGCCATCCTCCAGCCCAATAAGCACTTTTTAATCATATTAAAAACTTTTATTGACCACTTTCATAAATATAAGCAATATACAGTGATCATAATCTGCTCTCTTTCCCCCTCCCATATCCCCCTTCCATTGAATCCCTTCTTCTCTTCAACTAGTCTGTCTTCTATTATGATGTCATCATTTTTTATTCTCATCTTATTCAGGTCTTTTGTAGGTAGTGTCAGCCACTGTTAGGTCATGAATATTAGGGCCACTTTGTGTCTGGAAGACTGTGTTGTAAGCAGCCCTCCCCTTCCTTTGGCTCTTACATTCTTCCCACCACCTCTTTGGCAATGGTCCCTGAGCCTTGGAGGGTGTGATAGAGATGTTTTGGTGTTGAACACTCCTCTGTCACTTCTCAGAACTTTGGTGAGCTTTGTATCAGACCAGTGATCACTGCCATCTGATAAAAGAAGCTTCTTTAACCAAAAGTAAGAGTAGCATTAATATATGGGCACAAACACAAATATTGAGAGGGCAGTTCAGTGGGCATAAAATAGCCATTTAGCTATATAACAATAGTAGCTTCCCCCCTAGGGCTTTTGTCCTTCCAAACTACAGGGTTTTGATTAGTTTTTCAGTACCAGGAATGCATTAACTCATGGAGTGGGCCTCAAATCCAATCAGAGAGCCACTGTTTTCCTCCATAAAAGACATGCCACCATTGCACCAGTTGGTACACCTGGCTTGGGTGACCAGTCATAAAGCTTTCAAAGTACATTTCTGGTCAACACCTTTGATGACTTTTCTCCCCCAACAGGCTACATCAGTTTTTCCAGAATCCTGGCATCTAACCAGCATTTATGAGACTTCTAATTCAGCTCCAGCTTGATTTCTCAGTGACCTGCAGTTCAAACACGTGAAATCTTTAACAATAGGGTCTTACCCAAATGCATTTTTTAAAAATTTTGTTTGTTTATTTTTATTTATTTGAGAGTTACAGAGAGAGAGAGAAAGAGGCAGAGAGAAAGAGAGAGAATGGGCATGCCAGGGCTTCCAGCCACTGCAAATGAACTCCAGATGTGTGTGCCCCCTTGTGCATCTGGCTAACGTGGGTCCTGGCAAATTGAGCCTCGCACTGGGGTCCTTAGGCTTCACAGGCAAGCGCTCAACCGCTAAGCCATCTCTCCAGCCCTTAAAGACTTTTTTGACCTCAGTTAAAATGCATTTGGGGGGCAGGACCCACATTAGCCAGATGCACAAGGGGGCACACGCATCTGGAGTTCATTTGCAGTGGCTGGAAGCCCTGGTGCGCCCATTCTCTCTCTCTATCTCTCTCTCTGTCACACTCAATAAATAAATAAAAATGAACAACAAAATTTTTTTAAGTCTTTAAGCTAATGAGAGAATGAGTATGAAATGCTTTTGACATCTTTACTGGTATACCATCATTCAAAACAGTACAGGGACCCAATAAGCACTTATCTTAATGTTCATACCTATATATCAGTGCTACTCTCACTTTTGATAGAGAAACTTCTCTTTTCAGATGGCAGTGACCTTGGGATGACTCAGAAGGCATCATGGTGCTGTGAAGAAATGACAGGAGTGCTTTGCATGGCAATATCTCTATCACACCTTCCAAGGCTCAGGGTCCATTGCAGAAGAGGTGGTAGCACTCCTTATGACGTGCTCCTCCCATACAAAAATGTCCTGGATATCCATGACCTCACAGTGCCTGACACTACCTACATAGGACCATCATAATAGGAGGAAAAGATCATGACATCAAAATAAAAGAGAGACTGATTGAGAGGAGGAAGGTATATAATAGAGAATGGAGTTTCAAAGAGGAAAATGGGGGGAGGGAATTACCATGGGATATTGTTTATAACCATGGAAGTTGCTAAGAAAAAATAATTGAATAAAAATATCTTTAAAATAAAAAATGTACAGTGATCTTTATTATTATGTGGGATATAGATGAGAACACAGGGCTGGTAGATAGTAGGAACCACTTATTGAGTATGCAAACTCCATGAGGATCATGGCTACAGTGATATTTCTTTGTCAAAATCCACAAAGTATAAAGCCACCTGACAAGCAAAACATTTGTCACTTGAATTTCACATACAGTGCTAAACATCAGATGAGCACAAAAATGGCATCCTAAAATCCCACCATCCTCTCACCTTCCTCTTATCCTCTGAGTGTCTTCATGGGAATGAGTGGCCTGCTCTTTCAGGGCCTATAGAGAACTTCCTATAGAGAAGGAAGAGATGCTGAACTTGGTATGGATTTGGGGGTGAGGGGAAGTGAGGAAAAAAGAAAGACCCAAAGTGGGCATGTTTTAATCCTGTCTGCCAAGGACTCCCATCTTTTCCCAAAACTGCCAGCCACATGGTCTCTATACCAGCTGCCTTAGATGACCACATCTCATACCATAAATGTCTCTCTAGGCAATTGATCAGAAATAGCAAGACCTCCCCTTCCAGAGATCTCCCTTCCCTTTCCTCCATATAAATCTTTTCTAGCCCTTTCCCAAGGTGGAAATACTGAGAGGGGAAACTTGAGAGCTGTCAGTGTGAAAGTCCCTGCAGATGGAGGAAGCCGGTCTGCAGGGAGAAGTGGGAGACAAGACAGAGGTATCCGTGTCTTGTCCAAGTTCTCAGATGCACTTGATCAGGAGGCCCAGCTGCATCCTTGTTATGCTTGCAGCACAGCTGCTCAGCCTCACAGTCAATGAGTCACTCTGTCTGCCTTTTCCCAAGCTCATTTGAGGTGAGTTTCTGCTCCTTGCATTCAAGAATCTTTCCTGCATGTTCTTCAAAGAAAGCAAGTTGATGGGACTGGAAGGGAGGACTCTGAACAGTCATTTTCTCAACGTGGGCCTGCGTCATGCTGGGACCAGAGGCTGCCACCCCCATCTCTCTCTTCCTGCCCAGGCATCTGCAGGATAACATAGCCCAGAACCAGGTGCAGCATCAGGAAGAGAAACACCAGCCAATGCACACCCTAGATTCGCCAGCTTGCAGGCTCCCTCAGGGCAGGAAAGGCTGAGGGCAGCCAGCTCATCCCACGTGGGTCCTCCAGGCTCTTCCATGTTTAAATGCCATGAGCTCTACTGTGCCAAGGGCGGCCACATCAGGAGCCTTGGATTAAGTGATCTGTCTCCCTCCAACACAGCTGCTCTCTGGTTTCTGTCTGACAAATGTGGTTCATTAGGGCTGACAAAGATGAATGTCCTTGTTTATATGGAAGTCGACTAAGTGCTGTTCTCGGGGAGCCTGTGGACCTGGAGCTGAAGCAAAGTATACATCAGGTTGGCTCCCCAACACTTCCTTTTAGCCACAGGCTGTGATGGGGACACACATCCATGCTACCTGCCAAGAAAAGATCCCACAAGAGTTTCTGGTTGGGGTACAACGAGATCTGGCAGCTGAATGCTGTTTCTGTCCCCACAACCTGAGAGTCAACCTCGCTTATGGAGGGTCCTGCAATGTGAGTAAGGATGCCCACTGTCAACAGGCATACATCTGACAGTCTTCTTTCCATCTAAACACTCCTACAAGCTGAGTGTATAAGAGGTGGGGTGTGTGCTGAGAACCAGGACAGTGTAGCCTCAGACAGAATGTGGGCATAGCCGCATACACTATGGCAACTCCCAAGAGGAGAATGAGAGCAGCTGCCTCCTTCCTGTCCTATCCAGTGACTTAGTCCACAAGTCCATGGCTCTATAATCTGCGAAACAAAAGCAACAATTCTTAGCCTGACTGGGCAGCAGAGACGCTGGCAGCTGTGGCTTTCGATGTTTCGGATCTTTATTCACAGAAAGAAACACATTTTATACCCAACCCAGGGGCATGGGTGTGTGTGGGAATATGCCCATGTGCACTTGTGCACACGCAGGTGCACACACACACACACAATTTCAACAGCTTCACCGAACAATATTTACCTGCATCGAGTGAAACTTATTCTGATATTTTCCATCCTAATTTCCTATTTTAAGAACATACTGATTGCAAAACAGTAAATTCATTCCATGATCACCAATAGGTCAAAGCAACCCATTACAGCAATGCTGACCCATGGTGATTTTTCAAAGTCCACACTGATCTTGTGGGGTCAAGGTCTCCCAGGAAGGAAGCATGTAAGAGATGGGTAATAGTTAGCCTAGTGGGGGGGAACAGAGGAGAAAGCATTTCTGACAAAGAAGACCACATGTGCAAATGTTGGGGGGGGGGGACCAAGAGAGAGCAGCTTCTGGCATGTGCAGAAGCTGGAAGTTAGTTCACCTAAAGCAAGAGTGCTGGGGAGGTATGTAAGGGAAAGCCAGGTAGGATGGCTCTGGAGGCTTTCAGATGCTTGATGAGTTCAGACTGTGCTGAGGATAAACCTACTGGGCTTAGCAACGAGCCAGGGCTGTGTGATTTAGCAGGGAGGGAGAGTGGCTGGAGAATAATACACTTGTCATGTTTATTCTCTACTGAGGTGGAACTGTGAGATGAACCTAGTGGCCCTGCTCTGCCCCCACTCTAGTTAAACCCCACACCCTGTAATCCTAGACTGCCTCTACCCCCATGAGGTGAGCTCCTAGGACAGAACTCTGCACTACCTTAGTCTCTCCACACACCAAACAGGGAGGCCCATCTCTGCCCAGAAACTGCTTAGGCAAGGGGTAGTGGTAGAAAGTTCTCTTTCTGCCTCTGGTCAGAGCCATCCTCCTCCCCTCTAGTCTGTCTCACCACTGAGCCCTGAAGTTGTGTACTTGAAAAGAGACTTTTTAAAAAATCGGGCTGGAGAGATGGCTTAGTGGTTAAGCACTTGCCTGTGAAGCCTAAGGACCCCGGTTCGAGGCTCGGTTCCCCAGGTCCCACGTTAGCCAGATGCACAAGGGGGCGCACGCGTCTGGAGTTCGTTTGCAGAGGCTGGAAGCCCTGGCGCGCCCATTCTCTCTCTCTCCCTCTATCTGTCTTTCTATGTCTATTGCTCTCAAATAAATTTTAAAAAAAAGAAAAAAAATCATACTTATTTAAAAAAATACAATGCTTATTTTATTTTCTCAAACTGGTTAGAATGCATAAAGGGCCTGGGTGTAGGTATAATTTATTAGCTTTTACAAGCCAGTAAACCCTGATTCCCTCCACCCCACTTTTAAAAGAAGGGGTTTGAAGGCTACTCTGAGATTAAGGTATAATGCCTATGAAGCAGAGCACAGTGCCTGGCCCATGCAGAAACTATTTGGTTTCTGATGGGTCCATTGGTCTCCCTGTACCCAGCCTTGCATCCCATGTTTGCAGCACCACAAATCCATCTCTTTCAGACTTCTTGTAGCAGACAGCTTCAGTTTCACTGAGATGAACTTCCAGACCAGGTACAGTTATGGAGGAAGGGATATTTACTGAAGCTTACAGATCCAGGGAAAGTTCCAGAATGGAAGAAGCTGGCCTGCCTTCACAGGACCAGGCAGAGAGAGAAAGAGAGAAGCACAAGACAAAAGCCACATAGCACAGCACACTTCAGAAACTCCAGCTAGCACACTTTGCATATCTTTAGATTGAAATCTTAAACCCACCACCATACCTTAAGATCTGATCCACCCAGTGAAACTGACTCCATCAAGGTGGCTACAGATGCAAACTACAAAATAATAAAACACTGAATATATTGGGGGCCATCTATTCAAACTGCCACATGCTACCCCTGGCCCCTAGTACATTTATAACAAACATACATTTTAAAATGTAGTCAGTTCAATTTCAAAGGTCCCCACAGTCTTGACCGATTTTAAGATACTAAGCCCTGTAAAATCAAACAAGTTAAATACTTCCAACATATAAAGGCACAGAGTAAACATTTTCAACTGGTATAATGCGTAGCAAGAAGAGACTAAAACAATGGAAATTCGACCACCATCAAATTCTGTAGTTCAAGTTCAATATAACCAGAGACTGCCAGTCTCCAGATTTTCCAAGTCTGCCCCTTCAGCTGGGCAAAGTAGCCAGAGAACACTTCCATCCTAGGCCAACAGTGTATTCCATGGTAGCCCTTGCATAGTCCTGGTATATCCAAAATGTCTTCAGGTCTCCATGCAAACCACGGTCCATCTTCCAAAGGCTCTTTCAGCCTATCAGTGCATCAGGCCCTACCACATCTCAGCAGCGGCTCCTGCAACCATGTGCAATTCACAACCATGCTTCTGAAACCAACACCAGGTGTGCCGGACACAGCCATAATGCAGGGATGAAATAAACAATAGCCTTGAAAAGCAGTTTCCTTCTCCAGTCAACTCTTTTTTAAAATGTTTGCATTTTTATGATAGCCCTTCCTTAAGCATATCTCCATTGTTTTAATGTAAAGTAGTTGGACCATCTTCCTTAAGATTGCTAATGTGTTTGACATAGCAGGTTCAGTAACCTAAGACCAGTCTCAGTGTCTGTAATTTTAACTTGTTTGAGGTTTTCCAGATTAAAAATCTTAAATCTCTCAGTCCAGTATCTTTAGCCAAGCACATCAGTCCATAAGAAATTTAACCAACCATGATTAAACTGTCTGGGTCTGGGCAGCAGAACGCAGCCAGCCCTTATGTCAGTAGCCCAGTTCCAACAAAGTCCTCTGTAGTCTTTCCTTCCCCCTTAGAAAGCTCATAAGCCAAGCTTAGAAGTTCAATACTGTCTGCACTTAGCATTCTCAAACTCTCATTAGAATAGCCCATTAAACTTGGCTTACCACTCCAGATGGCATCTTCAGTTGCAAGCACCAAGCCCATGACCATTCCTCCAAAACAAAGGTTCCAAAAGACCAACATCCAATGGTCATGTACAGCTCAGCCCACTCTCAGTACCAGCTTCTGTAGCAGACAGCTTCAGGTTCACTGAGATAAACTTCCAGACCAGGTGCAGTTATAGAGGAAGGGATATTTATTAAAGCTTACAGATCCAGGGGAAGTTCCATAATGGCAGAAGAAGCTGGCCTGCCTTCACAAGACCAGACAGAGAGAGAAAGAGAGAAGCACAAGACAAAAGCCACATAGCACAGCACACTTCAGGAACTCCAGCTAGCACACTTTGCATGTCTTTAAATTGAAATCTCAAATCCACCACCACACCTTAAGATACACCCAATGAAACTGCCACCAGCTAGGTGGCTGCAGATGCGAACTACAAAGTAATAAAACACTGCTCAAGCTGGCCTATGGGTCCAGGTCAAGGTTGGGGACTCAAATGAGTGACCAAAGAGGGGGCTGACATGGGAAGACCCAATGGTGCATCTCAGGTGGAGTCTAAGCAGCCACAGGGTGAGCCCCAGCAAGCCAACACTCAGACCCAAGCCTCGAGACCACGAAGAGGAAGCGCACACCTTCTCCCTGGACCAGGCTAAGTAAGCACTGCACAAACATCTCATCCAGTGAGAATCGTTACCCTCATTAGGACACACATTCAAACAACTGTCAAGCGGAGGAGCAGGATGTAAAGCCAAGTTTGCCTGGCACCTGAGCTCTGGTGACAGGAACTGAAGCCCCTCAGGGTAAGGCAGCACCAGAGCTCAGGGGAGGACAGATGGGGTCTTGGCAGGAAAAGGGTAGAGGAGCCAGGATCTCTTGCAGACTTTCAGTGCTCTACTCCACTGTGCATAAGCCCAGTGAGACCCAGGCTTGGAGACATTGTCTGTGCTCCACCAGGTTTGAGAAGGCCATGATGTGGTTTCAGAAGCCAGCTAAGCCCCATCCACCAGCGGCGCTTCCCTGCTCTGGTTTCCTGTACACGCAGCTCCCTCTCTTTTATTCCACACTGAAGGTTTTCTTCCTTCTCACTCGACTGTTTTTTTTTTTTCCTTTTGGCTTCTGTTTAAAATTAATTCCACAACACTGAATAACCTTCCCCCACAAGGTTGGAGTTAATCAGCCTGAATTTATTAAGATCTTTACAATCAAATGAGCTCATACCAGGAGGAGGAAAGGTACCTTATTATCCCATTTTCAGAGCTTGAATAATTTTAGGCCCTAACTCTACTGTCGACCCCCGAATACTTCGGTCACTATAGCCAATGACTCTAGAGAGCACTGGACCACAGACTTCTTCGTGCCTCCCATTCCTGATGTGGGAAGAACGTGCTCAGACCAGTGAGTCATCCTAGAGAAAAACCAACACCACGGAAGGACATGTCCAGAATGGTGGAACCTGCTCCTGTCTCACAGGCCAAATGGGTGTAGATGCTTTTCCCCTTGGAGAAAGTTTACCACCTTCGGGGTGCTTTCAGCTTTTCTTGGATCTCTGTGCCTTCTCTCCTTTTACTTTCCGACATTCCTCACAGCAAGGACCTCTTGTATGAAGCCTGCAAGATGAGATCCATATTTCAAGTGATCCACTCGGCTCAGAAATGGCCCTGCTGCTGGTCCATCCCTACTAAACCCATGCTTGCAACCTTAACAATTTATCCCATACTCTTGTGTGTTAAGGTCTAAGATTTGGTTGTGTAAGTCTTGCAAAGAAGGGGCCAAGCATACCCATGGGGTAGAAGTCTGTTCCACCACTGTCTGTGGGTAGGGCTGGTTATAAATTAAATGTTCTTTCCCACCCACAAAAGACGTGTTTGAGGCCCTCTGTGAAGATGACCTTATTTTAAAATAGTGTGTTTGCGGATGTAATCAAAGGTTACTACAAAATTTCTCGAATCCAACATGCTTGGTGCCTTTATTTTAGAAGAGGAAACAGAAAGATGCACACAAGAAGCTCACTAGGTTAATGCAGAGTGAGGACTGGAGTGAGGCATCCACCATGCTGAGGACTGCAGGTAACACCCGACACTAAGGAAGGCGTGGACAGACTCTCAGAGTTTTCCAGAACAGACTTTGCTGACATTTTGCTTTTGGACATCGAAACTCCAGAACTGTGCAGGAGAAAATCAGGCCAATATGTCTGCCATTGCTCCTAATGCCCATACCAGGCCAATATATCCACCACTGCACCTAATGAACTTTTGATTTCTATCACCCATGCTCTTAGGTCACCATGTTCTGCCCTGTGTGATTCCTTCCTTTTGCCTTCTATACACTTTTCCTTTTTCCATACCAATGTCCAATTACCTGTTGAGTCTCAGGGATCTTTCTGGTTCTGAGTACTGAGCCCCCAGAACTAACCCCTGTGCTGATCTGACATATTTAGGAGGGAAATCCCAGATGCCTGTTACCATGTGAGGGCTCTCCATTGCCCCTGTGCACAGACGTTCAGTTTTGAAGTGACTGTCTAAAACCTTTCAGTGTGGAGAGATGGCTCAGCAGTTAAAGTGCTTGCCTGCAAAGCCTAAGGACTCTGGTTTGACTCCCCAGTACCTATGTTAAGCCAGATGCACAAGATACCACATGCCCTTTCTCTCTCATTCTCTCTGCCTCTCTCTCATAAAATAAATAATAAAACTTTTCAGCCTCTTTCCAATTATTGGTCCATAACAATACTCTCTTTACCCTCCACCCCCAGGATCATAGGAAGTCCTAAAGACACCATCTGGGCAGCTTGCTCAGCTCATACTTGGATTATGGGCCAGCTTCTGCTGAGCGCTCTGGAGGTAGTTTCTGCCATACCTCCCTTTAAAGTTCATTTGGTAGTGAGATGACAGGCAAAGCATTGCAGCTCTGGGAACATATGCTACCCAACCCACTCTGACTTTAACAAATGTCAGGGGTAGACATGTCTGGTAACACCTAGAAACCCTTAACTACTTAGGTTTGATTAACCTCTATAACTTTACTACTTATTTCCTGTACAGCTCCACTCGCCCCATTGTGGTTTTTTTTTTTTTTCCCTGCATCATCTCCAAGATGGAGTAAACCGGACGTTTACTGAAAGCTTCATATGCAATTGGTTCCACACCCATGGGTTTAAGATATTTGAAAACAATGTGCCTGTACTGAACATGCACTAGCTTTAACTGTCTTTATTCCCTAAACAACATAATTTTAAAACTACTTACCTAGCATGCACATTATATTGGATATTATAAGTAATCCAGAGGTGATTTAAAATAAAAGGGAGGGTGTACACATGCTATATGCAAATGTTGCATCATTGTAAACCAGGGACTTGAGCATCGACAGATTTTCTTATCTGCAGGGAGCCCTGGAACCAATCTCCACAAATGTGGAGGGAGAACTTTACATGTGGTTTTTCCTCCTTATAATGCTACTACCCTGGAGAGGTGCCCCGCTGACATGACAATCAGAAGTACCAGAGACATAGTGCCACCCTCGATAAGCTCTTAGTTGTATTTGGACCAATATAGTTCTCTTGGCTTACCTCATGACTTTTAATCAAAAGAATTCAGGTCTTCTGCGATTTCTACCTCTTTGTTCTATGTTTCACTGTACATTTGTACAGACATGTTCACGTTCTCAAAATTTCACTGATTTCCTATTGTATTTATGATACCTATACCCAATTCCCATCTGGTCAATTAATTCTTCCCACTTAACCCTTGCCATTTTCCCTGACTCTTGGCTCTCTCTCCTGGTTGCAGTTTTGCTCCTACCCATATGAACTTACAGCTTTCTACATCTGTGTTTTCTGCTTTCAGGTTATGGATCCAAAAGCATATACATATGCATATGTCCAAGCGCCTGAGGACTCTGGGCTATCTCCTCTGGTTTCTTGCTGCAGACTGTCCCACTGGACAGCTCCTACAAGTTCTCTCCTGCTTAGATCCAGCACAGAAGCAGTGAACATGGACAATTGGTAGGCATCATTCAAGCAGGGTTTCAAAGGAAGACTGATTTTTCCTAAGTAGAGGAAGATGGCTGGACATATCAGGTAGACAGAGTAGCTCCTTCAAATGGACCAAATTTCAGATTTCAAAATTCAGAACAGCAAATTTCAGATTGCAGTCTGGGGCTTTTGGGCATCTTTGAGACGTTTCAGGGGATCCATAAAGTCAATTCTCATAATAATTATCATATGGTATTTGCCTTTTTACTGCAAGATGTTTACACTGATATTGCTGAAGCAAAAGTGGATAAAAATAAAGGCAATTGCTACAGGCTGGACCAATGGTCATAGTGTTTTGCATAACTAGACATGTGCCAAAAAAGACATTATTCTCACTTACAAAGGTTTTAAATGAAGCAATAAACATTTTAAGTCTCATTAGCACTTGACTCTTAACAATATATACTTATTTTAGTATTCTGTGTAATGAAATACTAGGGACAGTAAAGCTCTTCTGTTGCTTGCTATACTACAATGGTCATCTCAGGAAAAGCCCTTGTATAATTGTTTAGCTTGTAATTTAAATTAACTTGCTTTCTCAAGAACTCCATTTTTGTTTGAAAAAATGACTTATAATCAAGCTATTGATAGTTAAGCTTGGGTATTTTTCAGATACTTGTTAAAATATGTTCAAGAGGGGCTGGGGAAATGGCTTAGCAAATATGGCATTTGCCTGCAAAGCCTAAGGAGCCAGGTTCGATTCCCCAGGGCCCATGTAAGCCAGCTGCACAGAGGGGCACATGTGTCTGGAGTTTGTATGCAGTGCCTGGAGGCCCTGGCATGCCCATTCTCTCTTCCTATCTATCTGTCTTTTTCTCTCTCATAAATAAATAAATAAAATATTTTTTAAATGTGTTCATGAGAAACAAATGATAGCATTGGTTGCCACTGACAAAAATCAAGTATTCAAGTGAAAATGAGAAATTTGGAGATTTTATTGCTGCTATAATGAGTCTAAGAGCTCTCAATATTTAAGGAATTATTTGATGATATTTGTGTAATGTAAATTTGCGATATTGGATAATGAAATGCATCAATTGGAAAGATCTGCATAGCAAGTGAACTGTTTTACAGATGGCCAGAGAATGATGCTACAGAAGTAAAGATCAATCCAAAGTTTGAAAGTGGCTAAAGATTTTAATGTTACAGAGAACCAAAATGATTATCTACTCACTTCCAGATTCTATTTTGTATCTGATCTTTAAGGCAGCTAGTGGTATCAAAGCATATCTACAATTATTTTCAAATATTATCAAAACATTGTCCCTTTTCCAACTACATGAATATAATGATGAGTAAGTTTAAAATTACATAGATAGCTCACATTGTATTATTATTTGACAGGACTGATCTATATCTTGCCTTGTCAAAAGGCCTGCAAAGTCAACAGTGGTAGAAATTTTGCCTTTACCTTATCTCAAATTTAGTACCACTCTTGAACCCAGAACACATATTGAGTTAACTCACAACTGTAAATCTGCTTAAAATGATAAAATGTCTTTACAATAGATAGCAAGTCTTCCAAGGCCTGAATACCTTTATCACAACCCAATTTCAGTAGAGGTGCTGAGTGTGACCTAATAGGTGAAGCTAGATTTAAATCTGGAAAGACAGTTCAGTATGAGCAGAGTGAAGGTCTTCTGGGAGAACCATCTTACACAAAGGCTTGGGGATGCTAATGGGCAAAGAATATCTCTAAACTGGGTTTAGAAGATGGTCCTCAAAGACAGGTACCCTAACAGCATTGGCACCCCATAGGGATCTGTTGGAAATGCACATTGTTTGGCTCTATCATCGACCCAGTGAATCAGGGATTCTGGGGGTGGAGACAAGCAGTTTGTATAGTAGGAAGGTCTCGGGGTGATTCTGATATACATTCTGAAGCTTGAGACCTTTGACTGTAAATCCCTCATAAAGCAGGAAGAAGCTAGTAACATGTGGATGGTCCTATGGTTTGGTTAACTAGGTTCCATTCATAAGAAAGGGTTTGTGTGGGAGGGACTTGGTGAGTTTGACCTGGACACATTAAAGTTTAAGTCAGATTTATTGAAAGTAAAATTACATATAGTGAAATTCATCTTTTTTCTCTTGACCTTTGACAAATATATATGGTTGTGTAGCCACTATTGTAATCAAGATCTAGAGACCTTTCATTACCCCCCAGAAGTTCTCTTCTACCCTCACAGTGGATGCCCCATACCTATCTAATGCCGCGGTAAGCACTGGCTTTTCCAGTGCAGCAAAATGAATAATGCAGAATGAAGCCTGTCACATGCCTGTCTCTCACTTAGAGTAAGATTTTTAAATTCATCCACGGACATCATGTGTTTGTGCTTCATTCCTTTAATTCGGTGGGTTATATTCATGTGGGTAGCTGGGGAATTGAACTCAGGCCAACAGGCTTTGCAAGCAAGTACCTTTAACCACCAAGCCAACTCTCCTCAGCCCTAATGTGTGATATTTAATTGTGTGGAGGAAGTACAGTTTGTTCATCCATGGCATTATGGTTGCCTTAAGATTGGCATTCTTAGAATAAGGCTGTTGTAAATATCCATATATATGTCTTTGTGAAAATTTTCATTTTCTTTGAGAAAATACCTACAATGTGATTTCTAGGTCATATGTTAAATGCAAGTTTTTCAATATAAGAACCTACCAAGCTGCTTTCCCAAGGTGGCCATATCATCTTGTATTGTTACCTGTAACTAATGAGAGTTCCAGTTGTTCTGAATACTAACTAGCAATGGCTCATCTCAGCCTTTAAATTTTATGGCTATTCAGCCAGGCCAAAGGAGCCAATGGGTGCAATAGTGGAATGTCTGTCATGGTGGAAACCAACTTCCCCTCAATTGGACTGGAGGCCCACTCCATGGGGCGGGGGGAACACATCCCTGATACTGAAAACTTAAAACATGTATAGTCATGAGCCCTAGGGGTGTAACATCTGCTGATGTCTGGAAAAATGTATATACTATGCTTATCAAACTACCCAGTAAGCAGTTCTCTTGATATTTATACCCTTATATTAATGCTACTCTCACTTTGGGTAGAGAATCTTCTCTTTTCAGATGGCAGTGACTTTGGAATGACTCAGAAGATATCATAGTGCTGGAAAGAAGTGACTGGAGTACTGAGTAACATCTCGATCACACCTTCCAAGGCTCAGGGTCTAATGCGGAAGAGGTGGCAAAAAGAATGTAAGAGCCAAAGAAAGGGAAGGACTCTTTACAATGTGCTCCCTCCAGACATAAAATGGCCTGGATATCCATGCCTTCATAGTGCCTGACACTACCTACACAAGACCATCATAAGAGGAGGAAAAGATCATGACATCAAAATAAAAGAGAGACTGAGATGGGGAGGGGATATGATGGAGAATGGAATTTCAAAGGGGAAAGTAGGGGGGTGAGGGAGGGTATTGCCATGGGATATTTTTTATAATCATGGAAAATGTTAATAAAAATTGAGAAAAAATATTTATTTTTAGACAGAGAGGGAGAATTGGGTGCGCTAGGGCCACTGCAAATAAACTCCAGACACATGCGCCACCTTGTGCATCTAGTTTGTGGGTCATGGGGAATCAAACCTGTGTCCTTTAGCTTTACAGGTAAGTGACTTAACTGCTAAGCTATCTCTCTGTTCCCCCCCACACACACACAAAAGATTGCTCTTAAATAAAAGATTGTAGATGATAGTAAAAAAAAAAAAAATCACAGCTATTTTGCCCTTCTCCTCCCCATTCTACAGATAACTACATCATCTAATGCCATATCAGCCATGTCCCTGAGACACACAGTGAAGGTCAGAGTGAAGGAATTTGGATATATTGGATATATCCTAGTCATCAGGTCTGTCTTCAACACTGATAAAGCAAACACTGCCAGCATCAGTGGCCCCTTTGTTGACCATAACTATTAGGAGTACAAGGTCAAGTATGATTCTACCCATGACAAGTTTCATGGCACAGTGAAGGCTGAGAACAAGAGCTTCATGACCAGTGAGAAAGCCATCTCCATCTTGTAGGCATCAGACCCTGCCAACATGGAGCGATGACTGTGGTAAGTTTGCCGTGGAGTCTACTCTTGTCTCCAGTACCATGGAGAAGGTTAGGACCACTTGAAGGGGGTATCTGAAGGGTCATCATGTTTGTCCCCTCTGCTGATGCTCACATTTTTGTGATGGTAATGAAACACAAAAAGTCAGCAATGCCTCCTACATCACCATTTGATCACCCATGATAATTTCGGCATTGCAGAGGATTCATGACCATAGTCCGTGCCATCACTACCATCCAGAAGACCATGGATGAACTCTCTAGGAAACCATGGTCTCATGGCCGTGCAGTTACCCAGAACATTATCCCTGTATCTACTGGTGCTACCATGATTCTGGGCAAGGTTATCCAGAGGTTACTGGCATGGTTTTCCATATGTCTGCCCCCAATGTCTCCATCATGAATCTGACCTACTGACTGGAGAAGGCTGCCAATATTATTATATCAAGAAGATAGTGAAGGGCTGGGAAGAGGCTCAACAGTTAAAGGCTCTTGCTTTCAAAACCTGCTGCCCAGGGTTGATTCTCCAGTACCCATGTAAAGCCAGCTGCACATTCATCTGGACTTCACTTGCAGTAGCAAGATGATGTGGCATGCCAATTCTTCCTTTCTTTCTCTCCCTCCCTACCATTCTCTCTCTCTCTCTCTCTCTCTCTCTCTCTCTCTCTCTCTCTCTCTCTCTCACACACACACACACACACACACACACACACACACACACACACTTATTTTAAAAAATGATGGTTGTGAAACAGATATAATAGGGCTCCCTGAAGGTCATGCTGGGAAAAACTGAAACTTTAAGAGCAACATCCACTCATTCACCTTTGCTGATGGGGTCCTGCTTTGGCCTCACATTCACTTTGTCAAGCTCATTTCCTGGTATGACAATAATTTTGGTTACAGCAACAAGGTGGTTGGTCCATATGGCCTCAAAGTATTAAGAAGCCCTGGACCACTCACTTCAGCAATGGCTCAAGAGGAAGAGTGAGGCTCCTAAGCTACTAGGGAGGCCCAATCGTGACTCAGCCTTCCTACACACTGAGCATCTCCCCTACTTATGGTTTTCATCCTGGACCCCTAAAAAGAAGAGGATGAGGGAACCCTATTCTGTCACCATCAAAAACATTCACTGTATGCTCTAAAACAGTTTGGGGGGGGCCTATTTTGTTGCTTATTCAATGGTATTTCATTTTGTTTTAAATTTCATTTCGCTATGACTTATGATGAATATTTGGCATCTTTTTATGTGCTAATTTGGCATATATATCTCTTCTTTAGCTGAAGGATGCATCTTTTGGCTGGGGAGATGGTTCAGTCATTAAAGATATTTTCTTGCAAAGCCTTCCAGCACAGGTTTACTTGTCCAATACCAACAGAAATCCAGATGCACATCATGGCACACACATCTGGAATTCATTTATAGCAACAAAAGGTCCCAATGTACCCACATACATTTTCTCCTTTTCTTTCTTTCCCTCTCCTCATCAAGTACATAAATAAACTTATTTTTTAAGGTGCATCTTTGGGGCTAGAAAGGCCAACAGTTAAGGTGCTTTCCCGCAAAGCCTAACAACCCAGGATCAATTCCCCAGTACCCATATAAAGCCAAATGCACAAAGTGGCACATGCATTTGGAGTTCATTTGCAAGTGGCTAGAGGTCCTGGTATGCCCATTCTCTCTCTCACTATCTGCTTGCAAATAAATAAATAAATGTTCAGTTTTAAATCACCTTTTTGTTATTTTCTTCTATTGAATTAATAGAGTTCTTAGTTTAGATACAAGACCCTTATTAGAAAGACATTTTGCAAGTAAGTATCTTGACCAGTCTGTAGCTTGCCTTTACATCTTCTTACTGATGTCTTTTAAGAATCATAAATTAAATTTTATAAAATTGTGTCTATCGATGTTTTTATTTTATAGTTGGTGCTCTTTGTATCCTAAGTCTTTGGAAAACTATCAAAGCCACAAAGATGTTTATTCTGTTTCCTTCTAGAAGTTTTAAAATATTAGTTTTTCATTTCAGTTTATGAATTAGAGATTGAATTTTATTTTTACATGCTCAATATTTCCAGCATACTGTTGAAAGGATATTCTTTCCTCTATGGGATTTCTTTGGCACCTTCATTAGAAACAAATGAACCATGTACATGAATGTATGTCTGTTTCTAGATTTTCTATTCCCTTTTTCCACTGACACACCACTCCTTGTACCAATATACACTATCTTGATTAAAACAAAAATGCTTTGACTATTCTTTGCCACTTTCTGTAAGATAAATTTTACATATAATTTGTTAATATTTTACAAACAATAGTATCCTGACATTTTGATTTTGATAAATTTGGGAAAATTGATATCCTAACAGTAGTGTGTCTCTTAGTCCATGAATATAGTATATCTTTCCATTTATTTATGTTCCTTTTATTTTGTCAAGGGAATTTTGAAGTTACCAGAGTTTCAATGAATCTTGCTTAATGAAATTAACTTTTTGTAGCTTTTTGAAGTTGCTATGAAGATAAGCATGACTTATTCTAATAGAGTTATAGTTCTTTCCAATCTACAGGTCTTTTATTGTTTTTTCTTGCATTTGGTACTAATAGAACTAATATTAAGTAGGCATAGCAAAAAGAAAATGTTTGAGTTATTGCCAGCCTTTGAAAGAAAGTTCTTAGATTATCCTTATTGGACTGGAAAGTTGCACTTTCTCACAGAAATTATTTTTAATTGGTTTATGAAAGCTTTTATTTTCTTTTGTTTCTTTCACTTTCTTTTTTTTAAATCTGTAATTTTTTTTCTTTTTTTTCTTTTCACAATTTTTATTAACATTTTCGATGATTATAAAAAATATCCCATAGTAATACCATCCCTCATCCCCCCCACTCTTCCCCCTTTGAAATTCCATTCTCTATTATATTACCTCCCCATCTCAATCATTGTAGTTACATATCTACAATACCAACCTAGAAAGTACCCTCCTCCCTTCCTTTCTCTTCCCATTATATCTCATTTTAACTTACTGCCCTCTGCTACCAAGTATTTTCCTTCTCACACCGAAGCCCAATCATCTGTAGCTAGGATCCACATATGAGAGAGAACATGTGTCGCTGGCTTTCAGGGCCTGGGTTACCTCACTTAGTAGAATCCTTTCCAGATCCATCCATTTTTCTGCAAATTTCATAACTTCAGTTTTCTTTACCACTGAGTAGAACTCCATTGTATAAATGTGCCATATCTCCATTATCCACTCATCAGTTGAGGGACATCTAGGCTGGTTCCATTTCCCAGCTATTATAAATTGAGCAGCAATAAACATGGTTGAGCACGTACTTCTAAGGAAATGAGATGAGTCCTTAGGATACATGCCTAGGAGTGCTATAGCTGGGTCATATGGTAGATGAATCTTTAGCTATTTTAGGAACCTCCACGCTGATTTCCACAGTGGCTGGACCAGACTGAATTCCCACCAGCAGTGTAGAAGAGTTCCTTTTTTTCCACATCCCCACCAACATTTATGATCATTTGTTTTCATGATGGTGGACAATCTGACAGGAGTGAGATGGAATCTCAATTTAGTTTTAATCTGCATTTCCCTGATGTCTAGTGATGTAGAACATATATTTAGATGCTTATATGCCATTCGTATTTCTTCCTTTGATAAAGCTCTATTTAGCTCCATTTTTTGATTGGCTTGTTTGATTCCTTATTATTTAACTTTTTGAGTTCTTTGTATATCCTAGATATTAATCCTCTATCAGATATATAGCTGGAGAACATTTTTTCCCATTCTGTAGGTTGCCTCTTTGCTTTCTTCCCTGTGTCCTATGCAGTGCAAAATCTTTGTAATTTCATGAGGACCCAGTGATTAATCTGTGGTTTTATTGCCTGAGCAATTGGGGTTGTATTCAGAAAGTCTTTGCCAAGACCAATATGTTGAAGGGTTTCCCTTAATTTTTCATCTAGCAGTTTATACATTATATACATAATGTTTGTATATACTCAGAGATTCAGGTCTAATGTTAAGGTCTTTAATCCATTTGCACTTACTTCTTGTGCATGGAGAGAAAGAAGAATCTATTTTCATCCTTCTACAGATATATATTCAGTTTTCCAAACAACATTTGCTAAAGAGGCTGTCTTTTCTCCAATGAGTATTTTTGGCATTTTTATCGAATATCAGGTGGCTATAGCTACCTGGATTTACATCTGGGTCCTCTATTCTGTTCCACTGATCTACATGTCTGTTTTTGTGCCAGTACCATGCTGTTTTTGTTACTATGGCTCTGTAGTATAGGTTAAAATCAGGTATGGTGATACCACTAGCCTTTTTTTGTTGTTGTTGCTCAGTATTATTTTAGATATTTGAGGTTTTTTGTGATTCCAAATGAATTTTTGGATTGTTTTTTCTATTTCCATGAATGCCTTTGGAATTTTGATAGGGCTTGCATTAAATGTGTAGATTGCTTTTGGTAAGATTGCCATTTTCACAATATTGATTCTTCCAATCCAGGAACAAGGGATGTTTCTCCACTTTCTAGTGTCTTCTGCAATTTCTCGCTTGAGTGTTTTAAAGTTCTCATTGTAGAGATACTTTACTTCCTTGGTTAGGTTTATTCCAAGGTACTTTATTTATTTATTTATTTTTTTGATGCAATTGTGAATGGGAGTGATTCTCTGATTTCATCCACTGTGTGTTTGTTGTTAGCATATAGGAATGCTACTGATTTCTGTGTATTTATCTTGCATCCTGCTACATGGCTGTAGGTTTTGATCAGCTCTAACGGTTTGCTAGTAGAGTCTTTAGGGTCCCTTATGTATAGAATCTTGTCATCTGCAAATAATGATAAGTTGGTCTCTTCCTTTCCAATTTGAATCCCTTTTATGTGTGTCTCTTGCCTTATTGCTATGGCTAAGACTTCTAGTACTATATTAAATAAAAGTGGGGACAATGGGCACCCTTGTCTTGTTCCGGACTTTAGTGGAAAAGCTTCCATTTTTCCCCATTTAGTAATATGTTGGCTGTAGGCTTGTCATAAATAGCTTTTATTATATTGAGATATGTTCCTTCTATTCCCAGTCTCTGTAGGACTTTTATCATGAAGGGATGTTGGATTTTGTCAAATGCTTTCTCTGCATCTAATGAGATGATCATGTGATTTTTGTCCTTCAACCCATTTATATAATGATCTTTTTGATATATTCTTGTATCCTGTTTGCCAATATTTTGTTGAGAATTTTTGCATCTATGTTCATAAGGGGGATTGGTCTGAAATTTTCTCTTTTGTTCTATGTTTGTCTGGTTGTGGTATCAGGCTGATGCTGGCTTCATAGAAGGAGTTTGGTAGAATTCCTTCTTTTTCTATTTCCTGGAAAAGCTTAAGAAGCAATGGTGTTAGCTCTTCCTTGAAGGTCTGGTAAAATTCAGCAGTGAATCCATCTGGGTCTGGGCTTTTGTTAGTTGGGAGATTTTTGATAACTGTTCGGATCTCCATGCTTGTTATAGGTCTACATAAGTGATAAATCTCATCTTGATTTAATTTAGGTAGGTCATATAAATCAAGGAACTCATCCATTTCTTTCAGATTTTCATACTTTGTGGAGTATATGCTTTTATAGTATGTCCCCAAGATTTTTTGAATTTCTGTGGCATCTGCTGTGATGTTAACTTTTTCATCTCTAATTTTATTAATTTGTGTCTCTTCTCTCTTTCTTTTGGTCAGGTTTGCTAAGAGTTTATCAATCTTGTTTATCCTTCCAAAGAACCAACTCTTTGTTTCATTAATTCTTTGAATTTTTTTTGTTTCTATTTCATTAATTTCTGCCCTAATCTTTATTATTTCTTCCTGTCTACTGATTTTTGGTTTGCCTTGTTCTTCTTTTTCTAAGGCTTTAAGGTGAAGCATTAGGTCGTTTACTTGTGACCTTTCTAATTTCTTAATATAGGCACTTAAAGCTATAAATTTACTTTTTAGAACTGCCTTCATTGTGTCCCAGAGACTTTGGTATGTTGTGTTCTCATAATCGTTTGACTCTATAATTTTTTTGATTTCCTTCTTGATTTCTTCATTGACTCATTCATCATTTAGTAATGTATTGTTTAGTTTCCATGATTTTGTGTATGCAATATAGCCTTTCTTGTTATTGATTTGTAGTTTGATTCCATTGTGGTCATATAGAATGCAAGGAATTATTTCAATTTTCCTGTATTTGTTAAGGTTTGCTTTGTGTCCTAACATATGGTCTATTTTAGAGAATGTTCCATGTGCTGCTGAAAAGAATGTATATTCTGTAACATTTGGATGAAATGTCCTGTATGTTTCTGTAAGGTCCATTCCTTCTATGACCTCATTTAGTCCAGATGCCTCTCTGTTTATTTTTCCCGGGATGACCTGCCAATTGATGAGAGTGGGGTGTTAAAGTCACCCACCACCACTGTATTTGGTCTAATCTGTGACCTTAGCTCTAATAGTGTTTGTTTTGAATTTGGGTGCTCCCTTGTTAGGTGCATATATGTTTAGGATTGTAATATCCTCCTGTTGGAATGTTCCCTTAATCAATATAAAGTGACCTTTCTTATCTTTCTTGACTAACATTGGACTGAAGTCTACCTTGTCAGATATTAGGATAGCAACCCCTGCTTGTTTTCTAGGCCCATTTGCTTGAAATATTGTTTTCCAACCTTTCACCCTAAGATAATGTCCATCCTTTGTAGAAAGATGAGTTTCTTAGCTACAAAAAATTTTAGGATCCTACTTTATAACCCAGTCTGCAATCCTATGTCTTTTGGTTGGGGCTTTGAGGCTGTTGATATTAAGAGATATTATTGAAAGGTGTGTATTTATGTTTGCCTTTTTTTTGTGATTCTGTTCTTCCTTTGCTCTCTTGTTTTCACTAGTATTTTAGTATTGCTTTCTTTTTCTAGGTTCCTTATATGTGTGCTTTTCCTTTTCTTCAGCATGGAGGATTCTATCAAGTATTTTCTGTAGAGCTGGTTTTGTCTTCAAATACTCCTTTAACCTGCTTTTGTCATTGAATGTCCTTATTTCTCCATCTATTTGAATGGATAGCTTTGCAGGATAAAGTAAATTTGGTTGACATTTGTTATCTTTCAGAACTTGGAATATATTACTCCAAGCCCTTCTGGCTTTTAAAGTTTGTGTTGAATAATCTGCTGTGACCCTGATGGGCTTGCCTTTGTACATGACTTGATTTTTTTTTCTCTAACTGCTTTCAATATTTTTTCTTTGGTTTGTGTGTTTGGTAGTTTGATTATGATATGGCAAGGAGAGGCTCTTTCCAGGATTTGTCTGGCTGGTGTTCTAAAGGCTTCCTGTATCTGCATTGGCACCTCTTTCCCAATTTTGGGGAAGTTTTCTTCTATGATTTTGTTGAAGATGCCTACTATCCCTTTGGAGTGGAATTCTTCTCCTTGTACTATGACCTGAATTCTTATATTTGATCTTTTCATAGTGTCCCAAATATCTTGAAATTCCCACTCATACTTTTCTATAAGTTTGTCTTTCTCGTTTTTGGACTGTATTAGATCTGCCTGGTCTTCTAGCTTAGGACTCTGTCCTCTTCTTCATCCATTCTACTGGTGAGATTTTCTTCAGAGTTTTTTCTTTCATTAACTGTGTTCTTTATTGCTAATAATTCTGACTGGCTTTTCTTAATTATTTCTATTTCCTTATTTATGTCTTGTATTGCCTTCTTTATTTCATTAAATTGGTGTCCTGAGTCTTCTTTGATTTCTTCTTTGATTACTTTGGTTTGTTGTTTGACTTCTTTGAACATATTTACAATCATTCTTTTGATATCTTTCTCAGGCATTTCCTCTAACTTGTTCTCATTGTAGGTCATTTCTGATGCATTAATACTTTTAGGTTGATTTATATTGTCTTGCTTTTTAGTGTTTCTTGTGTTATAATGTATATATTTTTGCATTTTGGATTAAGTTAATGCTTGGATTTTCTAGTTAGCTATTCTTAGCTGTACCAATTGATTTGATGTTATATATCTTCAGAATATGAGCTTAAGGGGTTAGGTGTGGCTCTTAAGACTCTCAGAGTATCTACAAAGGTGTTCCTAGGGGTTGAGTTTCCCTGCTATGGGAGTATTCAAGTAGGCTGTGAGGAATAAAATGCAGGTAAATTCTAAAATGTAACTAAACACTGTACACGTTCTATCAAAAATAGCACTGAGTAGTTATGCAAGAGTAGATATTATAACAACCAGATCCTCTATCAACAAAGAGGTTAAGATTTCTGGTCTGTTGAGGGATCCAAGTCAGCTTGTGACCAAGTGAGACCCTTCCCTGGTGCAATCCCAGTTACCTTGGATGATTTTGGTCTCAGTCAAGTTGCTGCCTGGGTCATTGGGCTGCTATTCTGATGTCTGGAGCTGGGCACTGGCTTTTCCTGTGGGGCAAACCGAGCCTGGCTACTGTGACCCTGCAGAATGGCACCCCCGCTGCTGGAAATGCTATTGCTGCTGCTGAAGCTACTGCTGCTGGATCTTCCACTGCTGCTGGTGAAGCTGCTGCTGCTGGATCCACCACTGCTGCTGCTGCTGTAGCTGCCACTGCTGGATCTGCTGATGCTGCCTCTGTATCTGCTGCTGCTGGATCTGCCGCTGCTGGGGCCACTGTTGCCAGTGCCGGAGCCCCTGATGTTGCTGCTGGACTCTGCTCCTGCTTGGGTCCCGCTGTCGGCTCAAGTTGGCATGGCTGGGTCCGCTACCGCTGCTCTGTTTGCTGGAGCTGGGCACAGACAGTGGGGGAGGGGAGGGAGCCAATGCTGTTCTAGTTCTCTCTCTGTTCCAAGTGTTCTTCTACCTTGTGATCTGCTCCTCCGTTATTCACTGCCACTCTTCACGTTTCTTGAGTTGCGGAGAGTGCCGGTGTAAGTGGAAGCTCCCCTCACCTGGCTTTTCCTGTGGCTCGAGCTGATCACAGAAATGTATTTAAAGGTTGTTCGAGTGTCTTCTATGCTTAGATTATAAATGTTTTGTTTGTGATTTAAGCTTTTTATTTTTATTTATTTATTTGATATAGAAAAAGAAGGAGAGTTTGAGAGAATGGGTGCACTAGGGCCTCGAGCCACTGCAAACGAACTCCAGACACGTGTGCCCCCTTGTGCATCTGGTTAACATGGGTCCTAGGAAATTGAACCTGGGTCCTTTGTGTTTGCAGGCAAAATGCCTTAACTGCTAAGTCATCCCTCCAGCCCTATATTTTAAGTTTTGTGTTTTATGATGGGAACTTGAGCTCAGGAATTCAAGTACACAACACAGGAACCAGTGTTCTACACCTCAGCCCTATGGTGGGATTTTAAAATATCATACACTGATATTGAATATTGCCAGATTCTTCTCTGCATTTATTGAGATGATAATATACCATTTTTCTTCTTAGTTTGTTGTTATGTTTTCCATTGGTTGAGTCTTGACTCAATGCTGAGTTACATTATCATTTTAGCATCCTTTTAATGAAGTTTGCTAATATTTAATTAAAGAATTTTTACGTCCACATACATAAGGGAAATTATTGGTTTTTGTAATTTCTTTGACTGATTCAATTATTGTAATAATGCTGTACTCACAAAAAGTTGAAAAGTCAAAAACAAAAAAAACCTGGGTGTGCTTGTACATGCCTTTAATCCCAGCACTCGGAGGCAGAGGTGGGAGAATCACCATGAGCATGAGGCCACCCTGAGACTCTATAGTGAATTCCAGGTCAGTCTGAGCTAAGTGAGACCCTACCTCAAAAAACAAAAAAATAAAAACAAAACAAAACAAAAAAGTTGAAAATTCTTCCTTTCTTCTATTTAATGGAATTTAAGTCCATGTTCACAGATTCTATTGTTAACATTGATTTTATGTCCTACGTGCTGTATTGATAACTAAGAGAATAGTGAACTTCCATTCATAACTGTGGATTTATCTACTTCTTAACATCTCAATACATTTTGTGTTAAATGCATATTCATTAAAATTTGTTATATTTTTTATGGTGTCTGACTTAATCTTTGGTAATATGCTTTGTTTTGAGGTGTACTTGCTTGATACTGACATAGCTACTCCAGATTTCTTTTGATTTATTTTCATATCATATATCTTTTTCTATTCTTTCCCTTTAGTCTATCTATAACTTTATGTACAAACTATTTTTATAGATAGCCTTTTGCTAATCAAATATGACATTTCTAGTTTTTAATTGGTTGTTTAGGCCATTTGTATCTAATTCAATATACATGGATTTAATATGCATATTTTAGTATATGATTTTATGAGTAGCTTTTCTTTTTAATTTCAAAAAACACTTGATTGTGTTCCAAAAATATCTTATGCTTTAAGATTCCATCACAGCATTGGAGCTGTACCCCAGTTGGTAGAGTGTTTGTCTAACATGCACAAAGTTCTGCACTCCATACCCAGAACCACATAAACTGGGCATGGCAGGCATACCTATAATCCTAGCAGTTGGGAGGTGGAGGAAAGAGGATTAGATGTTTGAGGTTATCCTCAGCTACTTAGTGAATTCAAGTTCACCCTGAACTATAAGAGATTCTGTGTCCAAAAAAAAAAAAAATAGACTAAAAACCAGCAGAGGTGTTGGGAGGAGCTCTAGGAGAGGGAGGGCATGGGTGTATGTGACTCTCCTGGTGTATTTCATGTACTTGCTAAGCAGCTCTATTTTCACATAACCTTTGAGACAATCATTAACCCTTTGTAAATGTTCTTCAGAGCTTGAAATGCTCTGTGGCTATGTGATAAAGGCAGAAGACAGAATAGAGGGAGGGTCATGTTTCCCCACTTGGCACTTTAGAAATACTTGACAGGGACTTCCGGTTAAGATGGCGGCGTAGGAACCACGCCAAAGCAGCCTAGGGTGGGAAAAGACCAAAAAAACTCAGCAAAATACACACTTTTACTAAAAAGTGAGGTGTATAGGAAATTGAGGCGGCAGCGGAGAAGTAGAAGAGTTATAGAGCATCCAGAGCCTGCAAAGGCGGGAAAAGCGGCTCCGGCAGCTCGGCCAACCGCCGCAGCCGCAGCGCAGCAGAAAGCCGCCAGACTCTAGGCTCGAGCCGCAGGAAAAGCCAGGTGCGGGATTTTCCCCTCACACCACACTCTCCGCAACTCGGGAAACGTGAGGGGAGAGCGGCAGCGAGCAGCGGAGGAGAAGACCGCGAGGTAGAAGAACACGTGGAGCAGCGAGACAACCAGAGTAGCCGCGGCTCCCTCCCCTCCCCCAACGCCTGAACCCAGCTCCAGCGAACACAGCAGCAGCCCGGGACCCGGCCACGCCAACTTGAGCTGACAGCGGGACCCAAGCAGGAGCAGAGTTCGGCAGCAAATTCAGCAGCTCCAGCACCGGTACCAGCGGCCGCAGCAGCAGCGGACCCAGGAGCGGCAGCGGCGGCAGATCCCGCAGCAGCAGCTTCGGGGGAAGCGGCGGCGGTGGACACGGCAGCAGCAGCTTCAGCAGCGGTGGTGGCTCTGGTGGTGGCAGCTACGGCAGCAGCAGAGGCAGCAGCAGCGGCTCAGTTTGCCCCATAGGAAAAGCAAGTGCCCAGCTCCAGAAATCAGAACAGCAGCCCGATGACCCAGGCAGCAACTTGACTGAGACCAAAATCACCCAAGGTAACTGGGATTGCACCAGGGAAGGGTCTCACTTGGTCACAAGCTGACTTGGATCCCTCAACAGACCAGAAATATAAACCTCTTTGTTGATAGACGATCTGGTCATTATAATAACTACTCTTGCATACATACTCGGGGCTGTTTTTGAT
Organism: Jaculus jaculus; assembly: GCF_020740685.1. Lineage (NCBI taxonomy): Eukaryota > Metazoa > Chordata > Mammalia > Rodentia > Dipodidae > Jaculus > Jaculus jaculus. Next base: position 79,513,245 of record NC_059110.1, on the reverse strand, counting down.
TGAATGTGTACAGTGTTTAGTTAAATTTTAGAATCTACCTGTATTTTATTCCACTCAGCCTGCTTGAATACTCCTATAGCAGGGAAACTCACCCCTAAGAACATCTTTGTAGATACTCTGAGAGTCTTAAGAGCCACACCTAATACCTTAAGGTCCTACCCTGAAAATATATTACATCAAATCAATTGATACAGCTAAGAAAACACAGCTAGCTAGAAAATCCAAGCTTTAACTTAATCCAAGATGCAAAAATATATACATTATAACACAAGAAACACTAAAAAGCAAGACGATATAAATCCACCTAAAAGTATTAATGCATCAGAAATGTCCTCCAGTGAGAAAGAGTTAGAGGAAATGCCTGAGAAAGAGTTCAAAAGAATAATTATAAATATGTTCAAAGAGGTCAAAGAACACATGAAAACAATCAAAGAAGAAATCAAAGAGGAAATCAAAGAGGAAATCAAAGGAATCAAAGAAGAGGAAGGACACCAATTTAATGAAATAAAGAAGGCAATACAAGACATAAATAGGGAAATAGAAATAATAAAGAAAACCAGTCAGAATTACTAGCAATGAAGAACACAGTTAATGAAATAAAAAACTCTGTAGAAAATCTCACCAGTAGGATGGATGAGGGAGAGGACAGAATATCTAAGCTAGAAGACCAGGTGGCAGACCTAATGCAGTCCAACAAAGAGAAAGACAAACTTATAGAAAAGTATGAGTGGGAATTTCAAGATATTCGGGACACTATGAAAAGATCCAATATAAGAACTCAGGGCATAGGAGAAGGAGAAGAACTCCACTCCAGAGGCATAGTAGGCATCTTAAACAAAATCATAGAGGAAAATTTCCCCCAAATTGGGAAAGAGGTGCCAATACAGATACAGGAAGCCTTTAGAACCCCAGCCAGACAAAACCCAGAAAGAACCTCTCCTCGCCATATTACAATCAAACCTCCAAACACACACAACAAAGAAAAAATATTGAAAGCAGTTAGAGAGAAAAATCAAGTTACCTACAAAAGCAAGCCCATCAGGATTACAGCAGATTATTCAACACAAACTTTTAAAGCCAGAAGGGCATGGAGTGATATATTCCAAGTTCTGAAAGATAACAACTGTCAACCAAGGTTACTTTATCCTGCAAAGTTATCCATTCAAATAGATGGAGAAATAAAGACATTCCATGACAAAAGCAGGTTAAAGGAGTATTTGAAGACAAAACCAGCTCTACAGAAAATACTTGATAGAATCCTCCATGCTGAACAAAAGGAAAAACACACATATAAGGAACCTAGAAAAAACAAGCTATACTCAAATACCAGTTAACAGAAGAGAGCAGAGGTAGAACCAGAAACACACACACACACAAAAAAGGCAAACATAAATACACACCTTTCAATAATATCTCTTAATATCAATGGTCTCAATGCCCCAACAAAAAGACATAGATTTGCAGACTGGGTTAAAAAGAAGGATCCTACAATTTGTTGTCTCCAAGAAACTCAACTTTCTACAAAGGATAGACATTATCTTAGGGTGAAAGGTTGGAAGACGGTGTTTCAAGCAAATGGGCCTAGAAAACAAGCAGGGGTTGCTATCCTAATATCAGACAGGGTAGACTTTAGTCCGACGTTAGTCAAGAAAGATAAGGAAGGTCACTTTATATTGATTAAGGGCACACTCCAACAGGAGGACATTACAATCCTAAACATATATGCACCTAACATGGGGGCTCCCAAATTTGTCAAACAAACACTATTAGAACTAAGGTCACAGATAACACCAAACACAGTGGTGGTGGTGGGTGACTTTAACACCCCACTCTCATCAATTGACAGGTCATCCAGGGAAAGAATAAACAGAGAGGCATCTGGACTAAATGAGGTCATAGAAGGAATGGACCTAACAGATATATACAGGACATTTCATCCAAAGGCTGCAGAATATACATTCTTTTCAGCAGCACATGGAACATTCTCTAAAATAGACCATATATTAGGACACAAAGCAAATCTTAACAAATTCAGGAAAATTGAAATAATTCCTTGCATTCTATCTGACCACAATGGAATTAAACTACAAATCAGTAGCAAGAAAGGCTATAGAGAATACACAAAATCATGGAAACTAAACAATACACTACTAAATGATGAGTGGGTCAATGAAGAAATCAAAAAGGAAATCAAAAAATTTATAGAGTCAAATGATAATGAGAACACAACATACCAAAATCTCTGGGACACAATGAAGGCAGTTCTAAGAGGTAAATTTATAGCCTTAAGTGCCTATATTAAGAAATTAGAAAGGTCGCAAGTAAACGACCTAATGCTTCGCCTTAAAGCCTTGGAAAAAGAAGAACAAGGCAAACCAAAAATTAGTAGACGGGAAGAAATAATAAAGATTAGGGCAGAAATTAATGAAATAGAAACAAAAAGAACAATCCAAAGAATTAATGAAACAAAGAGTTGGTTCTTTGAAAGGATAAACAAGATTGATAAACCCTTAGCAAATCTGACCAAAAGAAAGAGAGAAGAGACACAAATTAATAAAATCAGAGATGAACAAGGTAACATCACAACAGATGCCAGAGAAATTCAAAAAATCATAGGGACATACTATAAAAGCATATACTCCACAAAGTATGAAAATCTGGAAGAAATGGATGATTTCCTTGATCTATATAACCTACCTAAATTGAATCAAAATGAGATTAATCACTTAAATAGACCTATAACAAACATGGAGATCCGAACAGTTATCAATAATCTCCCAACTAAAAAAAGCCTAGGCCCGGATGGATTCACTGCTGAATTTTACCAGACTTTAAGGAAGAGCTAACACCATTGCTTCTTAAGCTTTTCCAGGAAATAGAAAAAGAAGGAATTCTACCAAACTCCTTCTATGAGGCCAGCATCACCCTGATACCAAAACCAGGCAAAGATAGAACAAAAAAAGAAAATTACAGACCAATCTCCCTCATGAACATAGATGCAAAAATTCTCAACAAAATATTGGCAAACAGAATACAAGAGTATATCAAAAAGATCATTCACACTGAGCAAATAGGCTTTATCCCAGAGATACAGGGATGGTTCAACATATGCAAATCTATAAATGTAATACATTACATAAACGGGTTGAAGGACAAAAATCACATGATCATCTCATTAGATGCAGAGAAAGCATTTGACAAAATCCAACATCCCTTCATGATAAAAGTCCTACAGAGACTGGGAATAGAAGGAACATATCTCAATATAATAAAGGCTATTTATGACAAGCCTACAGCCAACATATTACTAAATGGGGAAAAACTGGAAGCTTTTCCACTAAAATCAGGAACAAGACAAGGGTGTCCACTGTCCCCACTTCTATTTAATATAGTTTTGGAAGTCTTGGCCATAGCAGTAAGGCAAGAGACACACATAAAAGGGATACAAATTGGAAAGGAAGAAATCAAGTTATCATTATTTGCAGATGACATGTTTCTATACATAAAGGACCCTAAAGAGTCTACTAGCAAGCTGTTAGAGCTGATCAAAGCCTACAGCAATGTAGCAGGATACAAAACAAATACACAGAAATCAGTAGCCTTCATATATGCTAACAACAAACACACAGAGGATGAAATCAGAGAAGCACTCCCATTCACAATTGCATCAAAAAAAAAATAAAATACCTTGGAATAAACCTAACCAAGGAAGTAAAGAATCTATACAATGAGAACTTTAAAACACTCAAGCGAGAAATTGCAGAAGACACTAGAAAGTGGAGAAACATCCCTTGTTCCTGGATTGGAAGAATCAATATCGTGAAAATGGCAATCTTACCTAAAGCCATCTACACATTTAATGCAATCCCTATCAAAATTCCAAAGGCTTTCTTCATGGAAATAGAAAAAACAATCCAAAAATTCATTTGGAATCACAAAAAACCTCGGATATCTAAAATAATACTGAGCAACAAAAAAGAGGCTGGTGGTATCACCATACCTGATTTTAACCTATACTACAGAGCCATAGTAACAAAAACAGCATGGTACTGGCACAAAAACAGACATGTAGATCAGTGGAACAGAATAGAGGACCCAGATGTAAGCCCAAGTAGCTATAGCCACCTGATATTCGATAAAAATGCCAAAAATACTCATTGGAGAAGAGACAGCCTCTTCAGCAAATGGTGTTTTGAAAACTGGATAAATATCTGCAGAAGGATGAAAATAGATTCTTCTCTCTCGCCATGCACAAGAATTAAGTCCAAATGGATTAAAGACCTTAACATCAGACCAGAAACTTTGAAACTGCTAGAGGAAAAAGTAGGGGAAACCCTTCAACATATTGGTCTTGGCAAAGACTTTCTGAATACAACCCCAATTTCTCAGGCAATAAAACCACAGATTAACCACTGGGACCTAATGAAATTACAAAGATTTTGCGCCGCAAAGGACACAGTGAAAAAAGCAAAGAGGCAACCTACAGAATGGGAAAAAATCTTCGCTAGCTATATATCTGATAGAGGATTAATATCTAGGATATACAAAGAACTTAAAAAGTTAAATAATAAGGAATCAAACAAGCCAATCAAAAAATGGGCTATGGAGCTAAATAGAGAGTTCTCAAAGGAAGAAATACGAATGGCATATAAGCATCTTAAAAAATGCTCTACGTCACTAGTCATCAGGGAAATGCAGATTAAAACTACATTGAGATTCCATCTCACTCCTGTCAGATTGGCCACCATCATGAAAACAAATGATCATAAATGTTGGCAGGGATGTGGAAAAAAAGGAACCCTTCTGCACTGCTGGTGGGAATGCAATCTGGTCCAGCCATTGTGGAAAACAGTGTGGAGGTTCCTAAAGCAGCTAGAGATTGATCTACCATATGACCCAGCTATAGCGCTCCTAGGCATATATCCAAAGGACTCATCTCATTTCCTTAGAAGTACATGCTCAACCATGTTTATTGCTGCTCAATTTATAATAGCTGGGAAATGGAACCAGCCTAGATGTCCCTCAACAGATGAGTGGATAATGAAGATGTGGTACATTTATACAATGGAGTTCTACTCAGTGGTAAAGAAAAATGAAGTTATGAAATTTGCAGAAAAATGGATGGACCTGGAAAGTATTATACTAAGTCAGGTAACCCAGGCCCAGAAAGCCAAGCGCCACATGTTCTCTCTTATATGTGGATCCTAGCTACAGATGACTGGGCTTCTGCGTGAGAATGAAAATACTTAGTAGCAGAGGCCAGTAAGTTGAAAAGGAGACAGAAAGGGTGGAGAAAGGAAGGGAGGAGGATACTTAATAGGTTGATATTGTATATATGTAATTACAATGATTGTAATCGGGAGGTAATATGATGGAGAAAGGAATTTCAAACGGGAAAGTGTGGGGGTGGGGAGGGAGGGAATTACCATGGGATATATTTTATAATCATGGAAAATGTTAATAAAAATTTTAAAAAAAATGAAAAAAAAAAAAAAGAAATACTTGACAGAAACCTGGGTCTCCTCAAGTGGCTGAGACCCTGTAAGAATGCCATTTGCACTCAAATATTTCAGAAGGAGGGGAAGCTGAAGGAAACAAGTTGTTTCTATTAATCTTGCTGGTTGTTTGCTATTTGTCACATCTGTCCTTTTATCCACTTTGTTCTCTTTTCCTACCTTCTTTTGGACTACTTTGATTTTTTTTTTTACAATTCATTTTTATATCTGCTGTTTCCTTATTTGTCATTTTTAATAATCATTGTAGATCTTACATGCTTTAACTTAGTGCAGTCTTCCTTAATATAATGTTCTACTACTTCAGATATAATTTAAGAACCTTAAAATATATATTTCCATTTCTTCTTTCCCATTTTTGGTATGATAGTAGAGATATATATTGACTTCCTCACATTCTATAAACCCCAAGTACATTATTACTTTTTCAACCTAAGACAATCTATTATATTTTAAAGCAATTTAAGAATCAGTTTTTAAAGTGTCTTTTATAGTTTCCCGCATTTTCACATTTTCAGTGTACTTCATTTCTTTACATAAATCCAAATTTACATCTATTACATTTCTGAAGAAATTCTCTGAGCATTTCTTGTAGAATAGGTCTGCTAGTGATGGGTTCTTTCACCCTTCTCTAGGAAGTGTCTGTTTAACTTTAATTTCTAAGAGGTATTTTGTTTAGCGTAGAACCCTGCACAGATCTTTTCTTTCAGTACTTGGTGTGTCGCTTCATTTTCTTCTGCCTTGTGTCATTTCCCACAAAATCTTCTTATTTGTTTTGCTACATGTAGTGTTTTGTTTTTCTCTAGTGACTATTGAGACTTTCTATTTGTCTTTGACGTTCAGTTTTTTAACATTTTTATTTTATTTATTTATTTAAGAGATAGGGAGGCAGATAGGAAGAAAGAGAATGGGCATGCCAGGGACTCTAGCCACTACAAAACAAACCACAAATGCATTCACCTCCTCGTGCATCTGGCTTTTATGGGTCCTGAGGATTTGAACTGGGGTCCTTTGGCTTTGCAGGCAAGTGCCTTAACAGCTATATCTCCAGCCCAGTAATTTTAGTTTTTACACAGGTTGACATTAGACTATAAAAGTGTGTGTGTATGTGTGTGTGTGTGTGTATGGTATATGTGTATGTATGTGAATGTGTGTGGATATGTTGATGTGTGCACGTGTGTATGTATGTATGTGGTTATGTGTGTATATGGGTGTTTGTGTGCATGTGTGTTTTATAATATGTGTGTATATATATATCTATATGTGTGTGTGTGTGTGTGTTGTAATGTATGAGTGTATATATGTATGTATGTATGTGCATGTGCTATAATTTATTCAACCTGAGAGTCTTGGATATTATATTTCGTGATTTTTGGAAAATTCTTGTTCCTTCAAATATTCCTTTCCATTTTCCTATTTTTTCTTTCTTGGACTTAATTGCACAAATGCTGCTCTATTCTGAGTCACCTCCTAGCTCTGCAATGGTCACTTGTTTGTCATTGTGTGTTATAGTTTGGATTCCTTCTGTTCACTTAAATTCAAATTCATCAGTTCTCTTTCAGATTCACTCATTCCATTATTAAGCTCATCAAAAGCTTATTTTATACCTGGCACCATATTTTTATAATTGTATCTTGGGATTGAACCTATGGTCTTGTACTATGCTAGGCTCTATCACTGGGCTACATCCCCAGCCCAATTATAGCATTTTAATGTTTAAAATTTTTCTGTTGAAATTCTTCACACCTTTCTGTATTTTTCCACATTTCTCCATTAGACATGTCTTCATAGTAATTACAGTTATTTGATTTTTTAAAAAATTTGACAGTCCTAGTCTGTTATTTTCAACATCATTGTCATCACTAGGTCTGCTTATGTTGATGATTCTAGCACCTGATAATATGTACTGTTTTCTTTCTTTATGTTTCCCATTGCTGTTTTTTTAATTTTTGAAAATTATACACTGTATACAAAATAACAGTAGAAGTTGAGGTTAATAAATCTGACTATTGAGAGTAGGCACATTTCCACCAGATTCTTCATGTTGAAGCTAAGTTAATCTAATGAGGGGGTGATCTGGGTTGTTTTTTGTTGTTGTTGTTGTTATAACCTTTCCTTCCAGAATTACCATAAATCATAAATTCCTCTAAGGGTGATATGCTGTCATTTTGTGTTTGATCTGAAGTGCCAAGAGTTTCTTGGCCTTTCTTCACACTCAATTTCCAGCAGGCCCTGCGCACCTGCACCACAGAAGGAATTCACTCCTGGGCTCACACCCTGTAATGCACTGCTTCTGCAGTGCCCACAGAGAGGCTGGTGCTGGGACAGGAGCTTTTTTGCCTTTGTGCTCATCCATCTTAGGTAGATCATAATCTGAAAATAAGTTTGAATATAAATCCCCCTCCCACAGCCTCATGTGTTTGAGTACTTAATCCCCAGGTAGTGGCCCTATCTGTGAAGGTGTGGAGCCTTTGGGAAATGGAGCCTTGCTAGAAAAAGTATGTCATTGGGGGTTGGCCCTTAGGGTGTTACAGCCCAGCCCTGCTTGCCACACTCACCAGGCTCTTGCTACTTCATCTCTGCTAATGTGAAGATATATGCCTAACTATCTACTCCTGCCATGTTTTCCTTGCCACAGTGAAAATTCTCCTCAAGACTATAAGCCAGAAGTTAACCCTTTATTTCCATAAGCTACTTTGGGTCAGGTGCTTTGTTCCAGCCATGAGAAAGTAACTGCTACACTTGGCCCTGAGGGATGGGTCTTGCTACTTATTAATTCTGTGACTGGTAAACACTCATTGTGTCTGTGGCAGACATTCCTACCCTTTCTCCAAGGAAAGAAAATTTTCATCAGTTCCAGAATTGGGTTATTTAGCTTCTTCCTTTTCTCTCAGAATAGTGGCTTTCCTTAATCCATGAAAAGAGGAATGTTTTTATTACTCTAGCTTTGGTACAGAAATGTCTGAGGAAATAAGAGGAGTTTGTGGCTGTCACTGCTATAGATTGGATCTTGACTGTCCCCCAAATGTCCGTGTGTGGAGGGCTTAGTCTCCAGCCTGTGGTACTACTGGGAGATGATGCGAACTTCAGAAGGTGGGGCCTAATAGCAGGACATTAAATTACTGGGAACACGCCCTTGAAGTGGGTGCTAGGATCCCAGACTCTTCTTTGCCATTTTTATTGTTACTATTGAGCCACTACGAGATGAGCGTCTTTGCTCTCCCATGTGTGTCCTGCCATGATATTCTGCTTTTCCCAAAATCAACAGAGTCATCTAATCATGGTCTGAAACCTCTGAATCAATAAGGCAAAATACATCTTTATTATCACAGGTGGATAGCATGTGTGTTTATCCACTGATTTGAGCCTTCCAGGCTCCTGCCTTGCTTCTGATATTTCTCATGAGCACACAGCTGTGACCTGTGGGGGAAGAGCTTTCAAGGGAACACAAACATGGGGCTTTCAATTTCCTGTACTGTTATACTCACCTGTAGAACCTTCAGTAATGCATGTCAATTTTAGCTAATTTCTTCTTATCTATTTTTATTATGACCACATGTTTTCACCTGGCTGGGATAAAGCTAAAGCATTTCACAAGGCCCATTGCTCCTCAGAGGGGAGCTGCCACTACCATGGCTTAGATATGAACTGTTCCCCCCAAAGGCTCATGTAACCTGATTGTCAGCATTGAGAACCCAGTCACTGAGTGGTGACTGGACCAGGAGGACTCAACCAAATCAATACATAAATCCACTAATGAAGTCATAATGATGGCTATACTTGTAGATTGTGGACACTTAGAAGGTGAGGTCTGGTTGGAACAAGTAAGTCACTTGGGGCTTGCCTTTGAAGAGCCTTTGTCACTGGCCTCTCTGCTCTTTCCTCCACCACTCCCATCTACCATGGTGTTCTGCCTCACCACAAGCCCAAAAGCAATGAAGCCCCCAGCCATGAACCAAAACCTCTGAAACCATGAGCCAAATGTGCATTTCTTCTTTTAAGTTGTTTTTTCCCAGCCATCTTGTCACAGTGATGAAAAGTGACTAGCATGGGCTTTCTTCAGTATTCCATTCACTCAGCCATCCTGTGAGCTCAGGTCTCTGAAGGGCTCAAGAAAAGCTGTGATTTTGTAGATTTTTTAGCTCTTTTTTTTTCTTACAGTGAAGACAAGAATGGCATTTCTGTGGGGGGAGGGTGGATTTCTACATCCAAAGTAGAAGTGGGACTTCCTTAACACATTAAGTCTAAATGTTTGGGGACATTCAAGTGAACATGTGCAGACAGTTGAATATGTGAATTTGAAAAGCAAAACAGAGGCTGAAACTTGTTCCGATTTATCTATTGTTGTATGACAAACTACTCATAGCACATTGTGGCTTAAAGCAGTGTTTCTTTGCTTATTTGCTTTGTAATTTAGACAAAATTTGGTGAGCAAGACTCATCTATGCTGCATGTAGGGTGGTTCCACCAGGCTGAGATCCATTTCCAACATGGCTCATTCACTAATAGAGCTGGCAAGTTGGCCCCAGCCACCGGCTGGGATCTCATATAGGTCTGAGAGTAGAGAGGGGTGTCTCTGCTTTTTTATTGTGAGATACTCTTCCTGGGTGCCTACAGAAGGTAGGTAATAAGTTCCGAGATCAAGCATCCCTAGAGAATCATGGAGAAGTTGCTTTATCTTATATGACAATCCATTGGAAGTCATTCAGCAGCAGCTTTCCGAATTTAAGAGACAGGAACAGGACACCATTTATAAGGGACAAGAGTATCAAAATCAAATATAAGAAGAGCATGCAGGATAGAAATATTGATGACAGTTGAGGTGTAGAAGCAGGCTAAGGAAGACTGGACATTGTCAGGGTAACCAACCAGGATATCCTGGATCTAATTTGTTCATATGAGAGGAGGATGGGGAAAAGTGGAACAGGTTCTTAGGTCAATTTATTCTTCCATAAAGTTGAGTTTGAGCCCCTGAAAAGTTGAAATGAGAAAGAAGTAGAACATATTGCACCATAGGTAGATTGGTTGGGTTTGAAATCCAACTCCACTGCTTCTTACCTGCATGACTTTGAACACGCTAAATATCCTCTGTGGAGACTGGAGAGATGATTTAGTGGTTAAGGCACTTTCCTACAAAGCCAAAGGACCCAGGTTTGATTCCCCAGGACCCACGTAAGCCAGATGCACAAGGTGACACATTTGTCTGGAGTTCGTTTGCAGTGGCTAAAGTCTCTGACATACCAATTCTCTCTCTCTCTCTCTCTCTCTCTCTCTCTCTCTCTCTTCTCTCTCTGCCTCCCCCCCCCCTCTCTCTTCCCCTGCCTCTTTCTGTCAAATAAAAAAAAAAATCCACTATGACCTTATATTGACCATCAGTAAAATGAGGCTAATATTTCCTGCTTCTTAGAATTGTCACAAGTGCTCAATGAGGTAATCCATGTCAAAAGTCAGCATGGTGCCTGACATGGAGTGGAAGCTCAGCATGTTTTATTCATATATAACAGTCAACGTCGGGGGGGACTGTAATTCAGAGAGGCCAGCACAGACAAGTACAAGAGCTCCAGATAAAGGTGTACTTTTTTGAATTTTGAATACAAATGTACAAGTACTATTTCTTAGCTAATAACAACAGAATGTGGATTTTGTGAGCATCTTTTGTTTCAGCCTTAAAGTTCACCATATATGAGTTATAAAAACACAGGTTAGAGAAACAGATGTTCAAGGAAATTAAGAAATATGTCCATACGGTGACTAATGGGGAGGCTCAGAACTTGTCAAAGTACTGGGGATAATTGACTGATGAGTGCTTGATGCTAAGTGAGACATGTCTATCATACCCTCCAAGACTCAAAGAACATTGCCGAAAAAGAGGTAGAAGGGATGTAAGAGTCAGGGAATGGGAGGAGTGTTTTGGTACACTGTTGTCTAAACTTGAAGTGACTGTTAAATTCATAACCTCACAGTAGCTGTCACTACCCACACAAGACCTGCACAGTTTTGGGCCCATCAACATGGATGGCAGAAGAAGTGGGAGGGTAGAAAAGACTAGTTTGGAAAAAAGAAAGGGTTCAGTGTAAGGAGGACCAAGAAGGGAAGATAAGAGAAGGTCATGGGAAAGTATTAAAATCAAAATACATTACATACACATATGAAAATTGTCAATACATTTTTGAAAACAATCAGTAAGTAAAAATAAATAAATGTGCCTATATATTCTCATCTAGGAAGAGTCATGACAGGAATTCAAACCACTGGTCACATAGATCTCAGACTCCATAGGCAAACCTTTCTCCTAACTTAGGCAAGGGAAGAACAAAGATTAAACACCCCAGGTGGTTTTCTTGGAGATTTTCACCCAGCATTAATTACCTGGCTTAATGCCTCAGGTTTGCATCCTCAACTGAGAAATGCAAGAGTATCTCAGTTATTACTTTTATTAAAAATGATCAAATGTGCCCAATGATATTTAATGAGATTCTTTGGAGAGACAATTATGAGGCATTGAAAGCTGAGAATAATTCCTTACATGCTAATGATAAAAGCTGAATCTGCCTTAAATAAAAAGTTTATAACTTCCCAACCTGAAAAGGTTGAACTCTGCTCCTTTACTTTCTTCTTGTGAGCTTGTTTGAACAGTAGAAAAGATGGTGCATCTTCAATCTTGGGATTTAAGGAAGCTAAGGAAATTATGACTACAGCAACAACAGAGTATTTATGATTTCCATTCTGCTTTTTCCTACAGAGCATGCAAGCAGCCCCTTAGTTTAGTTCTGTTTTCTGTGATGCTCCCTTGTGCACAAAGGACAGAACAGTGCAGTGGGCAAAACATGGGGCAGAGGCCAGATGGCCTGCATTGGAATCTCAGATAGTCCAGTGTACCCTTAGAAGCCTGGGTGTCTGGTCCCATATTCACCTTATCAGAGGAGTTACGAGGACCAGTTGCATTGGAAAGTGGGCCCTAGGGTGTTCTGGTGAACTGAGACAAGCTATGCAAAAGTATCCCAGTGAGCTGGGTCTTCTTTAGGAGGGAGAGGAGCCGGCCATGGCAGAGCTGCACCTGTTTGGCTCTTTCTGCTGTTCCCCATGCACCTGGCATTCATCTCCCATTATCTTGGGACTGGGCATCCAGGTTCTGTGTCCAATCAGACTCGTAGGATAAAACTGAAGAGGTTATGTATGAACCCCAGTGGATGTACTTACAGAGGCTACTGCTTTACTGGGCAGACATTGTTTCTCAATCTTGCAAAAGTTCTTGCCACAGAAACATGGGTATTGTTTGGGTGCCACAGCCCAGGCCTCTGGCTCATCTATAAGCTAGCCAAAACTGCCACCTGTTATTAGGCAGGAGCAGATGATGGTGCCCAGGCATGGAGGCCACATTAAGGTGCATACCTGGAGCTGAGCCCTGGCCAACACACCCACTCACTGCCATTTCTCTTCCAGGAGCCTGTTATCTCTTCCTCAGACTGGACTTAACATCAAAATGCCCAAATACACAAAGACTGAGACAGTCGTGGATCTGAAAGTGCTTTTTGATAGGGAAAACAGTGTCCAGAAGGTAAGATACAGGACCACACACTGACTGAGCAGGGCGTCCCCGCCACTGTACAGAGCGCCTGTGGGACTGTGGGCTGCACCTTTACAGGTGATTCATCTCCTCATGGCAGCCTTGGTATGCCACTTTGGCTGTCATTGAAGAGTCTTTGACTCAACTTGGACTACACAGCCTCTTCTGCAGTGTCTGCTCCCTTGGTTAGTTCAGGGTTGCCCAGCAAAGTAGAAATTTCCGTACGAAATTTAATTATTTTCCAGCCTGATTTTGACCACCCCTGACATAAAGCTGAATTTGGTCTGGCAGTTAGAGAGAACTGTGTACTATCTTATGCTTGGGTACCAGAGAAATTGGACATCTGGGAAAAGAAAAAATATCAAAGATGAAGGACAAGATTGATGAAATTCTGCATTCAAATATCAATAAGGAAAGCAAAAAGATGGATGGACAGGGGGAGGGCATAGAGGAGAGACGGGATGGAGTCCTACAGGCAATATCTCTTCCCAGCATTCTCATTGGGTCCCGAGCCCAGGAGTCCACACCCATGGATTTTGTGGTTAGCTTGGTTGAGTGTATTGGTGATGCTTCCTATTGTTGTTTTTTTGTTTTGTTTTGTTTTTTTTTAATTAAATTCATTGAGCTTTTCACTTCCAACACTTCTATTTGGTTTTCTTTGTCAATATCTCAATTTCCTCACTGGATTTTTTTTCTTCCATGTTGCTGACTTTTTCATCTGTGTTGCTGATTTTGTCAACACTTTTCTGACTTTTTCCCTCCGTGTTGCTGACCTTTCTCCTCTCTAGGTTCTGAGTTGGATTTATCTGCTCGTTTGAATCCTCTTTATTTAAGGTCATGGATTGCTTTGCCAGGAAACTTGAAATACTCACCTTCTGTTTAGATTTTCTGATATCTGGATTTGGTTACTAGGGAGTTGTGATCTCTGGGAGGAGTGGTACCACCTTGCTGTCTCTGATGTCTGGGCTGCAATTTATGCATCCATTGGCTTGGATCCCTCTTCTGGGGTCTTATTATTGAGCACCCTGCTCCTGAAGGCTCCATTCCAAGTACTGCTTGGCAAGGAAGAAACAAAGTGATAGAGCAGTTATAACATCAAACATTATACTGTAAGGAACACACTTGAAATTAGTTATACCTTACTAAAACTTCCAATGATTGTAGAATTGAAATGGTCAAACTACTCAGAATGTACTAAAAAGTTAAGAAATAGTGTATGATAACTGTGGGAATTATAAAATGAAGGGGAGGGCTGGAGAGATAGCTTAGTGGCTAAGGTGCTTGCCTGCAAATCCAAGGGACCCAGGTTTGATTCCCCAGAGCCCACATAAGCCAGATGCACAAGGTGGTGCATGCATCTGGAATTCATTTGCAGTGGCTGAAAGCCCTGGTGTGCCCATTCTCTCTCTCTCTCTCTCTCTCTCTCTCTCTCTCTCTCTCTCTCTCTCTCTCACTTTCCCAAACAAATATATAATAAAATTAAGTTTTAAAAAAAATAAAATGAAGAGAGAATGGAAATATACATAGAGTGGAGAGTAAAAGAAGAGAAGCAAGATTAAATAGATGAAAGGAGAAAGAAGAAGGGGTATAGAAAAGAATGTTTTGGAGGGGAGAGAAAAAATAATAAAAGATCAGAAAAAGAGAAAACAAAAAAAAATATTCCCAATAGTGAAAATGTTCAAAAACAAAATTAGATATATGTAAGAAGGGGAATAAGAATAAAAACATGAGTATTCATGCTTAGGCTGAAACATCACTGAGAAATCAAACTGGAACTGAGCCAAAAACCTCCTTCCTATAGACTAGCTGGCAGAAAGCTGGAAAAACATACACTGCATGCAGTCCTATGGGAGATAGAAGTCATCAGTGGAGAAAAACAACAGTGGACACTGCAAGCCAGTTTAGCCATCCAGACCAAATGAGACAATGGGTGCAATAGTGGCATGTCTGTTATAGGAGAAACCAATCATTCTCTACCTGGACAGGGAGGCCTGCTCCATGGATGTGAATGCATGCCTGGTACTAAAAATCTAGGCAAAAGTCTATGATGGGGAAGATCATAAGCCCTAGAGGTGTAACATCTGTTGGTGTCTGGCTAATTGCATATATTATATTCACCAAACTGCCCTGGAGACACTTTATAAAAACATTCATACCCATATATTAATGCCTCTCTCACTTTTGGTTAGAAAAGCTTCTCTTTTCAGATGGTGGTGACCTCAGGGATGACTCAAAAGGCACCATAGTGCTGAGAAGGAGTGACACAGGAGTGTTCAGCACTGAAACACCTCTATCACACCTTTCTAGGCTCAGGGTCAAATGTGAAAGAGATCAAAGAAAGAATTTAAAAGTGAAAGGAAGGGTAGGACTGCTTATAATGTACTCTTCCAGACACAAATTGACCTGGATATCCATGACCTCACAGTTCCTGCTACTACCTGCACAAGACCCTCATAATACAAGGATAAAATGATGACATCAAAATAAAAGAATGACTAATTGAGAAGGGGAGGGGATATGATGGAGAATGGATTTGTGAAAGGGAAAGTGGAGAGGGGGAGGGAATTAGCATGGTTTTTAAATCTTTAATTTTGCAGGCTGTCAGTAAGACAAGTATTTTAAAAAGTGAATATTTTCTAAAGTAAATATGGTAACATCAAAATCCTACCAAATATAGAGGCAAAGAAAAGGAGGAAACACAGAGACAAAAAGAAAAAGATGGGAAAAAAAGTAATGCCTCCAAATGAAAAAAAAAAGCATAAATGAAATTAGATGAATAAGGGCTGGAGAGATGGCTTAGCAGTTAAGCACTTGCCTGTGAAGCCTAAGGACCCCTGTTCAATATTCAATTCCCCAGGACCCACATTAGCCAGATGCACAAGGGGCGCATGTGTGTAAAGTTCGTTTGTAGTGGCTGGAGGCTCTGGCACGCCCATTCTCTATCTGCCTCTTTCTCTTTCTGTCTGTCATTCTCAAATAAATAACAAACAAAAAAAAATAGATGAATATATGTAGGGGAATAAAAACAAAACCATAAATTTGTAAAAGTCTGATAGAGTAAAAACCCTGCTAAACATATAAGAAAAATAAGGACTCACATGGGGGGAAAGGTTAAATGCTTGTGGTAGTTTACACTAATTGTCAATTTGATAGGACATAGAATCTCCTATAAGCAATTATGAAGAATAGGTTAGTCTCTGTGCCTGCCTTGGAGAGATTATCTAGATCAGGTTAATGAAGTAGTGGAAAGACCCACCTTAACTAAGTATGTGGCACTATTTCACGAGCTGGTGGCTTGGACTATAGGAAAAGTAAATAACTGGCTAAGCAGCAGAACTCGTCACTCTGCTTCCTCACTGAGATCTGAATGTGACCGGCTGCCTCAAGCTCCTGCTGCTGCGCCCTCCTGCCATCGTGGCATATAACTGGAACTGTAGTGAGCCCTTCCTCCCTTAAACTGATTTTTGTCTATTTTGCCCCAGCAACAACAAATTGACTAAAGCAGTGTTGGAACAACTCTTTTCTGGTTCTTCAGATATTGGAGACTGCCCCACTGTCCTCCAAGTCTGAAAGTATTAGCAGACTGGAATTTCTCTGCTGACCTGGCCAGGAAAAGAATCACTGTCTTGTCAAAACTCACAACTTGATTGGAGGCTCAGGAGGACTGTGGGCTCATCCTGGCAGGGCTGCTTGGCTCTTGGCTGTTAACTTTTGGAAGAAGCTTCTCAGCCCCTTTCCCCCACCAGGGAACTATGTGGCCCAGACTGTTCAGCTAAATGCTATTTTGTCCTGCATCTTTGTTTCAGCTCTTTCTCTGTATCCTTTCACTTCCTTTGTGGATTTCCAAAACATTTCTTTTGTTTCTCTCTTTGGGATAAAGTCTATTTTTAAAATATATTTTATTTATTTACTTGAGGGGGGAGAGAGAGAATTCGAACACCAGGACCTCCAGCCACTGCAAATGAACTCCAGTCTGTGTATCTGGCTTACGTGGGTCCTGGGGAATTGAACCAGGGTCCTTTGGCTTTGCAGGCAAACACCTTAACCACTAAGCCATTCTGACTCAATTAGTGGTCCACACAGTCAGACTCTCAGTTTAGTCTTGTTGTTGTTTTTAACTAAGATATTCTTAATGTTCAAATAGTTATGGGTTTACAGAATATTTGCAAAATTCTTATCCACAGTTTCACTATTACTAACACTTTGCATTTTCAAGGTACTTTTGTCACAATGCACAAGTCAATATCAATGCATTATTATTCACAAAATTCTGTATGGTTTTCATGTTTTACTAGTTTGCATCAAATGTTTCTCTGGCCTAAGAGCCCAGTCAGGACACCACCTTACATTTGACCACCATGTTTCTTTGGGCTGTTCTGGACTGTGCAATTTCTTGGAACTTTTTGTTTTTCATGAGCTTCATCCATAAAAACCTCTGTAATCAAGTACTTTGTAAGATGCTCTTGAATTTGGATTTGTTTTATTTTTCCTCATGATTAGACCAGAGTTATTCATTTGGAAGGGAGAAAGAGTCGCTGTCATTATACTACACCAAAGGCTCATGCTGTCAGCGTAGCCCTTGGTTTTAGCTCTGTTCGCCTAGCTCAGTGCTAGATAGTGTTTGTCAGGCTTCCCTGCTTTAAGCTACTTTTCTCAGCTCTTTGCTTTCAGTAATTCACTCACCAGAATGAACTATCTAGATTTGAAGTCTAAACTTAGGAACAGAGGATTGTGCTCCTTAAAAGCAGAAAATCTATGTAAACTATTTAGAATTCTTCAGCATGAGGACTTCCCTCTTTTCCACCACTTATTTGTGAATGCAGCCATTTTTATTCTCAGTTCATGTCTTATTCATATTTATTTTAGAGTATGTTTTTTTAATTATTTATTTATTTGCAAACAGAAAGAGAAAATGGGTGTGCCAGGGCCTCTAACTGTCACAAATTAACTTCAGATGCATGTGCCACTTTGTGTGTATTGCTTTAGGTGGGTATTGGGGGATTGAACCAGGTCCATCAAGCATTACAGGCAAGGGCCTCAACCATTGAGCAACCTCTTCAGCACCAAGACTATGGGTTTTAATCCAATTATTTTGTGGCTACAATTTTTACCACTCACAATGGTGAGTCCTCTTAGGTGGGTCTTCTGCCCCTTTGGGGTGTGCCTGTGTGTATGTGTGCGCCTGTGCTGTCTTTTGGACACCTCCCACTTTCTGACCCTACAAAATGTTCCAGGATCATTTTTTATATTTTCTGCCTTAGTGTTAGAATTAGTAATTTCTCTAAGAAGCTCTTCTTGGGTGCTGGATGAATTCAGTGTTATTGGGTTATATAGTGGTCTCCCTGAGGCTTAGTGTCCCATGATTACAGTTACCCAGCCTGTTACTATTAAATAGAAAATCCAGAGCTAGAGCTGGGCATACTGGTGCCCGCCTTTAATCCCACCACCTGGGAGACAGAGGTAGGAGGATTGCCTTGAGTTCAAGGCCTCCCTGAGACTACATAGTGAATTCCTGGTCCGCCTGAGCTAGAGTGAAACCCTACCTCGGAAAAAAAAGAAAATCCAGATCTAAACAATTTATAAGTTTTAAATTGTACAGTGCACAGAAAGCTGATGAAATCTTGTGCAATCCCACTCCATCTCTCTTGAGTTATGAATCAACCCTTATGTAGTATAACTGTACTTTAGATATATAAGATGTTTAGAGACACACAGAGAGACACTCAGAACATTCATATAACATTTATTGTAACATTTCTATTCTATTGGTTTTGTTAATATCATACTGTGCCTAATTTATAAATTGAAAACTATCATATGGATGGAAGGATGGATGTGAAGAATCATAGTGTATATATACAGTTTGGCAACTACCTGCAGTTTCAGGCATCCACTGAGGTTTTAGAACATATTACCCAAGAATAAAAGGGGACTAATATTACATTCGCCCTCTCAGCAGGCAAAACAATGAAAGATCTTTGTGTATGCTAAGTGATGTATATACATATCCCTGTGCACACTTTCCTTGCAAGCCTCTGCATCTACATTAGATAAACACTAATGCATGCTGTAGTCTACAGTACTAATCCATGATTAAGTGGACTACTGGTTTCTTCCTCTTATCTATAACCTCACCATCTGCCCTCTACCAACCACATTGTTCAATTTCCATACACACATATAGATGTTAGCAGCAATACCTTATGTCCCAATAGAAAGCAATTGTGTCAAAAATAGTGTTTGCATGTAGTTTCTGCTGCCTTCAATCCTATAGACTTATTTCCAAGGATACTTAAATTGACACTGCCACCTTCCCCTCATTTCCTTTTGTGTGTGGGGAGGGTTTCACATATTTATAATACAATTAAATTACTTAGTCACCTTCTGCATTCCATCTCAAGACTCTCAACTTCCCAATTATATATATATGTATATATATATATATATATATATAATGCGCATGTGTGTGTGTGTGTGTGTGTGTGTGTGTGTGTATATATATATATATATATATATATATACATATATATGTATGTATGTGTCTATATGTATATATATAAAGATTCACTCTGTGTATTTTAAAGTTTTTATAAATGCAGAGTTCATATCCATCATTAGACTATCATATAAAACAGTTCACTGCCTTAAAACTTGTGTCTTATCTATTCAACTCTCCCCCACATTGCCGTCTCCCTGGCAATGACATACCTTGGTTTCCTGTTTCTAGATTTGCCTGTCCCAGAATGTCATGTACAGATCAATTTATGATAGGGTTATAGCCCAACAAACCCATCGCAAATTGAAACTACTGAAAGTTTAAAATGCATTTAATATATCTCACCATGATAGCTTTTAAGGCCCATCCTACCTCTGATGTGCTCAGAATGCTTGCATTAGCCCACAGCTGGGCCAAATCAGTGGACAGGGCTACAAATATAAAACTGTATAGTAGCCCATACATGCATACATATTTATGATTAGTTCTGTATCATCCATCTGGGTATATATTAAACTGAATGAATTCATACCACCTGGCACTAATCCAGTGTCACCTTATTCATTTTAGTCTCACTGCCTTGCTTATTTGTAACTTTCTCTGACAGAGAAACATCTGGTTTCTATGATCTTGTCATTTATTAACTTATTTGTTCAACCCTAGGACATGTAATGTAGTTTCAGAATTATCAACTTGTGTCTCCTGGAGAAATAAAATGACCAACTAGTGCATAATATTTAGGTACAGTTCTTTTTTCCTTTTAGCCTTACAATTTTCAGTAAAAATAGAGCTTTCCAACACTTCTCAGATCAGCATGTAGCATCCCAATTCTTCAGTTTGGACTTGCCACACATTTCTAGCACAGTCATTACAGATGATATTCTATTCTAGGAGTTCTAATATCCTGATTGATTAAAACAACCTTTATGTACATAAAGTCCACTCTGCATGACATTAATTGCTATGAGTTTTGACAAATACAGAATCATAAACCCATTGCTCCCATTTCAAACCAAGCAGTTGTCTTGATCTGTATTCATGTAAAGACTCAAGAATACATATGCTCTTTGTGTCTTCTTTCATTAAAGCTACTTACAAACCTCCTCCAATCTGTTGCCTAACTATAGTTTCTCTCTTGTCATTGTCTACAGCAGTACATTATTTGAATTTAGCCATTGTACTTAAGGAGGACATTTGGGCTGCTTCCAAATTGAGGACTACTAAGAAGAATACTACCTTGGACATTTTTTACACAGTTCTGTTGACATGTGAAACCAGGACTGCTTGCTTTGCTATGTTTAATTCTTCTGTTTCTGGGGACTTTTCTTTGTGTGGTGAGTTCTGTACTTTATAATAAATTATTTTGCATTTATCTGGCTTGTCTCAGTATCTATAATAGAGAGATCCATTATTAACCTAGCTCATCATCTTCCAGAGCCACAAGAATTCCATTGATCTTTATAACCTTCTAAGGCAGAGGTAGCATTGTTTCCATCTAAAAGTTCAGAAATTGAGGGCTGGGAAAATGACACAGTGGCTAAAATGCTCACCACATAAGCATGAGGACCTGTGTTCAGATCCCTGGGGCCCATATAAAACTGGACACAGGAGTGTGTATCTCTAACCCCAGCACTTCTATGGAAAGATGGGAGACTTTTGAAGTTTGCTGGCCAGATAGCCATGAACAACAAAGAGATCAAAAGGTGAAAGGTGGGGCTGAAGAGATTGCTCAGTGGTTAAAGGCACTTGCTTGCAAAACCAGATGGCATGGTTTAAATTCCCCTGTACCCATGTATAGTCAGATGCACAAAGTGGAGCATGCATATGGCGTTTGTTTACACTGACAAGAGGCCCTGGAACACCCATTCTCTTCTCTCTTTCTCTCTCTCTCTCTCTCTCTCTCTCTCTCTCTCTCTCTCTCTCTCTCCTCACAAATAAAATATATTTTAAAAGGTGGAAAGTGATGACAACATGTGAGATAGCCCTTTGACATTCATATGCATGCTATGGCACGCATGCCTGTACATGTACACACATACAGAGAGGAAGGGTTGTAAGCAAAGAAGGTAATCACTTTGCCTGGATACAGCTGAGAATCAAGTCTGTTAGTTTTGTCTCCTAAATCCAAAACTATCGCCTTCCAAGCTACAAAACTCTCCAGACCTCTAACCCAAAACAGTGACCTAAAATTTAAAATGTCTTCTATTTCCTTCTTACCTACTACCCCAATCACCTTGTTACACTGACCGTGGTCTGTATTTACAGGCCCTAGTCAATTCCCTGGGCCACAGGTTCCGCACACAGGTCACCTCTGCCTGATCACATGTGGTTTCCTCCATGATATTAACCTTTCACCTGAGGCATGGGAGCTGGAAAGGGCACAGAAGAGAAAAGGAAGGAATGAGGACAGGGGAAAGAGGAAGAACGAGAAGTCCTTAGGATATCATTCTGTCCTTTTTTAACTCAGATGGACAAATCCAGCCCAGGCTCTGGCTGTGGCTGCTATCCCACAATGAGTAGTGGGTGCCACTCTATTCAGAACCCAAGGCACCCAGAATCTACCACCTCATCAGTGGTGTCTCATCATGTTAATGGCCTCATTTGTGGTATCCTTTAATGTGTCATGAGGCATGATTCTGAAAAGTCTGTGTTGAAAAAGACAGCAGAACTAAGAATTTCTCCCAAGTTGCATCTTCTGTGTGTAGTGCAGACCTTGCTCAGTGGATGCCTTCACCTCACAATCACAGCAAAGTGTGGGGCCTTCCTATCAGTCTTCACCCTCCAGGGATTAGAGAGCCATGCCCTCTCTCTGCATCAAGGCCTTAAATAGACAGGACTCTGGGTTGAAGCCTTTTGTAACTTCCAGGTAACCATGGGATGATCACAGAGAATGTCTGAATAGCCTATCCTCTAACGTCCTTCTTCCCAGTGGCTCATCACTCATGGATAATCTTGCTTGTGTGGCTGCACAGTAGTGATTTCCACATGCAGATTTTAAAAGCTGGAGATGAGGTTCAGAGAAGTTAAGCTAGGATTCAAGCTTGGGGGCATCTGCCCCAACTCTGACTGTTCCCATTCCACCCTAATGCGAGTCAAACTACTCTTGAAGGCATTGCCTACAGCAATGGGGGGGAGGTGGTAGGATCCCTGAGGGATGGGACGCTAGGACACCTGCGTCCTTGGCACCCAGCCTGTGTGTGAGAGGGCTGGGAAGACCTACACCTCCTCAAGGACTCTGGCCTCCACAGAGACAGGGATAGGGGCTAGAGGATGGGGATGGCGAGTGAAATTCATGACTCATTACAGCTGTTGGCCACAGAGGTAATCTCAAGGGGAACTTGGGAAACCTTGGTGTCTCAGTCTCCATCTGGTAGACCAGAAATTATTGTCACTGCTTGTACCTTTCTTCATTCCTAACATCCCAGCCACCACCTTTCCATACACCTGTGTCCCTCTTTCCCCAAGGGATGTATAAATCAGAGGTCCTTCCAGGAAGGATATCAATACACTGTGTGCATGTGTGTCATGTTACCAGGAATCTGTTACTAACAATAAATTGCTGGCATTTTCAAATTATTGTATTTTATTTTCAAAAGTACAAATTAGGGATCTGGGGAGATGGCTCTGCAGATAGAGTGTTCTCAGGTACTTATACCTGTGTGGCAAGCACTTTATCCATTGAGCCATCTCCCCAGTCTGAACCAGTCACTTTCTGAGTCTTCGTCCTTAGTGCCTGAGAAATTACACACTGCCTGTCTCCAACTATGTTGGTTCATAGTCTCTTTGCCCTTCGTCTTGCCAGCTTATTCACTCTCCCTCAGCCACTTCGATTCAGAGGCCCTAGATGTTCTTTCCTCAGTTCTCTGGATGTTCCCTATGGGCATAGCTTCAGGGCAGTGTTCCCCAATGGCTCCTAAACTTCTAACTCAGGCCTCTCACAGGAGTGTCCGCGTCAGATTTCAGAGCCAAAGCCAAACTGGCTATCTTAATCTTAAACCTCCTTCCTGCTGACACCCATGTCCTGATTTTCTTTTTTTTTAATAAACAACTGCTTCATCCATCCATGTAGTCCTCCAACCAAGAAACCTTTGGCACCTCCTCTTCTCCCATTCCTCCCTCATTTCTAGGAGATGTGCTTGGATGGGTAATAGGAGCTTGGCTGACTCCACTTCCCTGCACTGATGTTTTCTCCATGGAAGTTGGACAATACCTCTAAAAACACATATAGGAAGCCCTCAAAGATCAGCAAACTCAAATTACTACAAATAAAGATGCATTGATGAAGTCCCCTTGCACTGAGCCCTAAGAGTAGCATCCGAGGTCTTTTCTCCTGCATTTTAATCTACCTTCCCAAGAACCTGGGGAATCCAACTTCCCCTAGCATACATTCGTTTGGTGGGTGCAGAACTTTAGAGCCTGAAAGTACTGAACAGGAAGAGGCTGGTATCTATTTGGGCAGGCCTGAGCTGCAGATTTTTTTTTTTTTTTTTTTTTTTTTTTTTTTGGTATGGATCTCTCTAATCTAATAGTTTTCCTCTTCTCTAGAGAAAGGGCTGGAGAGAAGGATGAGAGATGTATCCAATTCTATCTCATTTGGGAAAGGACCAAAAGTACCCTCTCCATAGAAACAGGAGAAGGGAAGGGATGATAAGCATCCCAATCAATACAAGTCCTGTATATCCCTGACGGTCCTGACACTTTGAGCCTCAGTGTCCTCGTGTACAAGTGAAGGCCTTGTGAACAAAGGCTGTGAAGGGTCTTCCAGGCCTTCAGATTTGATTAAATCCTATGAATATGGAAAGGCTGTGCTCCTACAGGTTTTCCAGCTGAGAGCCTGAAGGTAATTTGTCATTTAATTACTCTGTAAGAAGTTGGCAGCCTAGCCTTTTCTGGGGGCCCAGAGGATTCTTCTGCAAAGATCCATGTGCCTTGCATCCTATAAGGATGAAAAATGAAAGGATCCAGCTCACAAAGCAATGCAGCATTGAACAGGTGCAACAAGAAGACTTGGGCTGGAGATGTCGCTTGGTGATGCAGTACTTGCCTAGCATGCTCAAGTCCCCAAATTTGATTCCCACCATTGCAGCTAAACAACAAACACATTCCATTAATTCCTTCATTCCCAATGTATGTACTGACCATCTGCTATGAACCCTTTTTCAGGGGTGGGGTGGCTGGAGTATACACAACACAGACTATAAAAATATATCAGATGAATTAACTTGGAGATATAACCAACTATAAACTCAAAACACAGAAAGTAAGCAAGGTCCAAAGGGGAAAATGGAGGTAGAAGAACTGTATATGGTCAGTACCAGAAGGACAGGGCAGTTACTACCATGAAGGAGTAGAGCAAGAAGTGATTCCTGAAGAAGGTTATATTTATAATTAGATCCTGAAAGTAGGAAGTTCTGGTTATGGGGTAGAGGAGGCAGGAAGAGAGAATGAACCAAAACAGAGGACTAGCAGTAAGAGGCAAAATCTCATTCTGTTTTACTGGAACCAAAGGTACAGAAGGAATGTGATGGGATGGTACTGAAACAAGACAATTTCATCAGCCTCAAAATTGTCCTTACACCCGTTCCCAGTCAAATTTTGACTTCCTTCCCTTCCTTCCTTCCTGCTTTCTTTTTATCACTTTAATCAACTTGCATATTGGTTATTTTCTTACTGGGTTTTATTTTTATATCCTTTCCACCTGCCCTCATTCCCTGACAGCCCACTTCTGTGGTGTTATCAGTAATCACTGTGTGGTTATGAAAGCCCCAGTCAGACTCTGGGGGGTGGGGGGCAGAAGACAATGCCTCAGACTACACCTTCCCACCCTCTAGCTCTTACATTATTTTGGCCCCCTCTTCCACAATGTTCCCTAACATTAGAAAACTTATTATAATTCTCCATTAGTGTTGAGCTCTCAGCAGCCTCTGGTTTTCTGTTTTGATGAGTTTTGAATATCCTCAGTGTCTACCACCATCTCCCTGGAGGAGGGTCTCAGCTTAGCAATGAGAGCAACACTCATATTTTTTAATTAGATATGGGCATATTTAGTATGTAAACAACACATGTGGGTACCATAATTTTCCTCCTTCCTGCTCCTTTTCTAAAGAGGCCTTCCGCATTGAGGATGCAGGTCAACCCCATGGGGGTTGTGAGTCATGCATTATGGAGTAGAGAGGAAATGTCTCTGTGAAAATGTCCCAACTATGGCTCTAGCAGCCTTTCTACCCCCTCTTCTGCAAAATTCCCTGAATCATGCTGGGAGCATTTTAAGTCTACTTCAATGATGGGTACTTAGAAGCCTCTGGATCTCTGCTTTGGTAGGTGTTAAGTGTCCTCAGTTACTATCTCCATCACCTTTGTGAAGATATCTGAGTCACTAAGGAAGCAGCACTCTTGCTCATTTCCCCAATTCCTCTGTGGTTTTAGATGGGGCTGGAGTGGAGTACACTGGGTCATTTATCTCCTCCAGTCCAGCTCCCATCTGAAAAAGAGAAGCAGATTCTCCAATGGAGAATGAAGTCAGCACTGGTTAAATGGGATAACCATTATGAATTTAGAGAGAATTCAAAGGGTGTAGACCCTCTCATAGTTTAAGGTTAGTGGGAGTTTGACAATAGAAAGCAGAAACATTATCTGGATATGATTCTTTCTTGTTTCCCTGTTCCAGATTTGGTTTCCTTTCCACTGAGAGGATCTGTTAGCCAATCCAAGAGCAGTTGGTTACCCACCATGGCTGTGTGCCACTATTGCATGTCTATGTGCATCACATCAGGTTGTTTGCGTCTGAGTCACTTAGACTTAGAGTTGCTTGGACACATTTTGGCCACTTTCCCCCAGTCTCTCCATCCAGGTCTCTCCATGGTCCATGCTGACATCATATGGTGTCTTCAGCAGTAGGGTCTTACCATTAACCTCTGGTGGGTAATCAAGTGCAGCACTTATATTTAACCCACTCCTCCCTGTATATGTTTCCCAGGCCCTGGCAGATATGAAACAGGTGACTTGTCTCATGCTAGGCTGTCAGCTTTCTTTTATTGTCATTCTGGTGGGTCTTCTCAGTATTTGTGGCTATGGCTATCTGTAAAAATCAGATTCTCTAACTGAGTGAGAGCAGCATGTATTGAAAGGGATAGTCATAGACATTTAGAAGACTTTGGTGCATGCATAACCTCTATTTTTAGCCAAGGAACAGTGGAAGCTTCCCTCTAGGGACCATGACCTGACCAGACATAGACTTCTGACTTAGTTCTCAGTACCAGGCACGACTTCCCTCCCACTGGACAGGCCTTCTATCCAATGAGAGAGAAGTTGATTATCCCCCCATCCTGTGTGCCACTATTGCATCTGTGAGTACATCTTGCCTGGTTTCTTGATTTTGTAGTTTTCAGGATCCATTGCTTGTTCATTCTGTTGGTGACTTTTATCCCCCAGCAGCTCACATAGTGCTTTCCAGCACTGTAAGAACTAACCAGCAGGTATCTGGTTTCCATTTCACTTCCAGCACGATCTCTCAATATCCTGTGACCATATTCTGTGCTGTCTTCAGGTTTTATCACGTAGTTCTGATGAGTAACTAAGTGCTTTAGCAGTGGCTGCATTGTTTTGGGGGCCTCATGAACCTCCCTGACCAACAGCTTAGTATAAGGATTAATTCAATTCTGGCATTGGGATTACCAGCAACAACCTATGGTTTTAGGGGAAAGCTTTCTCTACTCTGCAGGGTACTTCTGCCCAAACTATCTCCATCCCCCTACCCCCGCCTCCTCCATCCCTTTCTTTTCAAGAGAGTTTTACCTTTATTAGTTAACCAAAAAGTAGGATTACATGGACCTGGTTCCTGCCATCATTAGTTTTATGTATCTCCCCCTCACTACACTCCCTCATCCTTGTCCCCCCAGACCCTTCTATTCCCTATATTTTGTGCCTCTACTTGCCTGTACTAACTCCTCCTCTAATCCCTTCCCTGATTTTGCTATCTAAAAGCCTCACTCTAGGTTCTTTAGCAGTACTACTGATACCACAATTTATTTTTAAAAAAATCAAATTATTTCACATTAGAATCCACATATGAGAGAAAACACATGACACTTAAATGTGTAGCCCAGCATGACCTTGAACTCCTGATCCTCCAGCTGCCACCTCTTCAGCAATTTCCTACCAGTGTGTGCCATCACAACTGACCTAACCTGTTTTCTATCGCAGGTGGGTTATCTGTCCTGGAATGTCACAGAATTAGAATTACATTGTATGTACTCTTTCTTCTGTCCTGGCTTCTTTTGTTCTGCCCATGTTGTAGCATCTGTTAGCAGGCCTTGCTTCTTTAATTGTTGCTAAATACTATCTCCTTACTTGATTCTTCCAGAGTTATCCATTCTCATGATGATGGACTTTGAGCTGGTAGTTTTAGTTTTTGACCATCATGAGAAATGCATAGTCTTTCTTTTGTGGGCAATTCTTTTTTGCCTCACCTTCATAGTAAAATAAGTCCCTGCAGTGAGAAGATATCTGTGTAACTCTTAAGAAAAAAATGTCAAATAATTTTCCACAGTAGCGCCTACCTTTTGCTAGCTAGGACTTTTCCTGTGCCTCAGAAATAACTAGACAGACACACATTTCAGAAAGCATCCTTTCTCTATTTAAAGGATCCTCTTATCCCAGGCACCAGTGACTAAACCCTGGAAAAATGTCAAAACAACTCTAAAATTAGGCCTCTTTGCAACCTGCACGTCCAGCTGTTATGCTCAGCCTCCCCCACCTCCATGAAACTCACTCCATGAATATTCAAAATAATTGGTGTTTCCTCCTTGAAGCCTGCCTCAGCTCAAGTTTCATTCAGTTCCTCCAGTGAGGCCTGTGCTCTGTGAGTGAACAGGGCTAAGTGGACACTTCCCATGTACAACTGGAGTCCAAAGCTCAGGTGCACAGACCTGGAGGAGAGAAAGAAAAGCCTCCTTTTCCTGGCTGAATTTTTTCTGCAGACCTGACTTTATACCTAGTGCTTAGTGGGTTCTTGCCTAGAGTTTCATAGGGGCAGGTCCCTTCAAGGCTGTCTCTCTTTTATAAATGGGGGCTTGCGAGTGGAAGTCTGAAAGAGATATGGTTCTGCCCATGCTGCATAGGAATTTTGTGGCCAAGCTGAGGGGTGGAGGGCCTCCTGACATTCATCCCCATTCTAAAATGTCTCTCACATTATTCCTTTGATGCTGAATCTGACCTCTCAATTTAATAGTCAGTGGGTTATTAACTAATGAAACGTAACTACAGACTCCATCCCTAACCAAGGTACATCGCATGTATAACAGAGCTCCATCCTTACAGAAGAGGCAGATCAGGCAGCTGGGAAATCTGGGCAGTGGCAGCATTGCATGGAGCTCCTCCAGGGAGCTCTGGAGGAAGAGAGTACTCATGTTGTTCTGATGACTTCTGGCTCCACTACTGAAGTCTTGCAGTGAAAGTCAGCTCTGGCATCACCTACAGTCTCCTTCCTCTTAGCCTGGAGGATGTTTTAGAATTCTGTATTCCCTAAGCCCAGGTAGAAATGGAGTCAGTCTTGTGCCTAAGATCTATGTCCTTCTGGGAATGTGGGGTGGAAGTTTTGACCTGGAATACAGTTATATTCTTGAGGGGCCTTCTCACTGGGGCTCCCTGATGGCTCTCGTGCCATTCTCCCAAGCCTGCTATCAGACAGTGGGGAGCCTGAGCTCATGCACCCTGCATTAGAGTGTGTCAGTAGTGTGGGCAACCAAGACAAGGTCTGTGAACCTCTCCTGAGGCCAGTGCTGGAGAAGAACTAGTTAGCGCTAGCATGTTCTCAGATATCAAGAGGGCAGCAGAAGGGAGGCCAGGATGCTTTCTAGAGAGAGGCTCTGTTGTCTTTCTGTAGGTGCAGACCGAATGCTCAGCCCCAGGCTTGCAACTCCCAGAGCAGGCTATGTCTTCATGGTGCTACCACCTCCTGAGTTTCACTAACATTTTTTTACTCTTGTCCCTTCTTCATGGCTCATGATGATGTCATCCGGTCAGGGTGGAAGGTGTGGTCCCTTGTCATTGGTGTGTACTTGTCTCCCAACTTTGGGAGACAATACAATAACCTTGGGCAAATCCCAGCCCCTCTTGATCTGGTTCCACTTTGCTCTGTGTAACTCAGTGGTCTGGGGAAAGCGTAGGGAGGGCTGTAGGCATGACTGGGGGAGCTCCCAGCCTTTGTGAGGGATCACTGTGGAATGAAAACAGTGGGCTGGCATACCAATGGTTTGAGCACAAGGTGAAGGCACCCAAAGTCATGAATTCCAGTCAAGAAAGAGCCAACGTGATTTAAGACAGTCAACTCAGTAGTCTCAGAGAGGATTCTCACTCGAGCCAGCATGAGCCCTGACTTGAGGGAAACTGGTATCATTAGTCATGGGGACTATGTGTGCTCACCCCAATCTGCCCGCCCAGCATATCCCTGTGGGCCAAGTCATACCTATGACTTCCCAGTGTCTGCCTCCCAAGGTAATTTTATTTTATCCTTTAAGTGAATCTTGTCATGCATTAGAGTCAGGAAATTATACCCTTCACTGAGCAGCCTCTGTGCTGAAAGGAAGCCAGGTAATGTGATGAACTGAGGCCAAGAGCAGCATTACTGCAGCAGGTCATGAAAGCCATATGAACACTGGCAGCTGCCACCCAGACCATGCCTACTGCTTCTCAGTGGGGGTTTTATCAGCCCAGGGGTACTTTCTACATGGACTTCTCAGAGGGCTTAGGAGGGGTTGTGGTGAGGAACACCGATAGCTACTGTGGTGACTAGACACTACTGGTGCTTGGCAACTCACGGACCCCAGGGGTTGGGCAGCTCCTGTCATCCCACAGGGCACTGACATTTGGGCTGCTCTTAGGAGCTCTATGGTCCTTGTCCAGAGACATTGCTTAAAAAATTATTCATGCTGATGGTAAACAGTTAGACATAAATATGCTAAGGAGGTACTTGTATCTGATAATGTTGGAAGGTCTTTTTAAGCTCCTGAGCTTGTCAATGTGGTGTGAGATATATGAACTAATAATGCTGAATCAAGGAAACAAGGAGGGAGGGAATTAGTGAATGAAGCGGGCATTCTAGAAGCAGAAGGAGGACTTCCTTAGGGACTGTTTGTAGTGGAGATAAGAAAGATCAGATGTTTCAGAGTTCCAACTAGCCCACCTCACATCCCCTCATCCCCTTCTATAGACAACTTCTGGCTATGCATATAGAAGGAAGCTAAAGCCATGATAATTCTCTAGAACCACAGTTCAAGGACCCTCGGTTTTGCCTGTGCTTGCCTTATGCCTACATGTTTGCTTTCAAGAAAGGCCAATGGAATAAGAGAGTCATGGTCAAGGATCTAAAAAAGGAAGATCCAGAGAGATTATCTCACTATGATAGCTTGAATGTGGTAGTGTAAATATATGGCCCCACAGACTGAGATGTTTTTATTAACATTAAATTTTTCGGGCTGGAGAGATGTCTTAGTGGTTAAGGTGCTTGCCAGCAAAGCCAAAAGATCTAGGTTCAATTCCCCAGTAATCATGTAAGACAGATGCACAAGGTGATGCATTCATCTGGAGTTCACTTGCAGTGACTAGAAGCCCTGGAACACCTATCATCTCACTCTCCCTTTCTCTACCTATCTATCTCAAATAAATAAATAAAATTTGTAACTTGGGTCTTCCAGCCATCTGGATGGAGGAAGTGTCCTGGGGGCAGATCCCAGAGTCCTAGGGTGTCCTAAGGCATAATCTGAATTCCAGCTCAAAAAGGTGGAGAGAACAGTTTGAGCTCTGGCTGTGTTTGTTTGCTAGCTGCTTTGATAGGTTGCTTTCTGCTTGGATCTGTAAATGGGAACCAGATTCTTTACCCATTGATTGAACTCCCCCTGGATTTTTAAGCTGAAATAAAGTCCTTCCTCCAACAAACTGTGTCTGCTTAGATGTTCATGCCAGCAACATGGAGCTGACTACAACACACATCTTGCCCCCTCATTGAGCAGATGGAGAAACTGAGACCAAAATCATGGCAGGAACATTTCACTCAGCAAAGGGATGTTCAAAGAGGAAGGAGGAAGTAATGGGAAGACTAGGGATAGAGAGCAAGGGGTGTGTGTGTGTGTGTGTCTGTCTGTGTGTGGGTATGTGTGTGTACACATGCAGGTTGGTACAGAAAGATCTATCATTTACAACCACAGGTTGGGTGGGCCATAAGTGGGCAATGGTGAAGAGATATTAAAAAATCTGTGTGCGGTCTGGGATCTACTCCACTTTCTGGATTTCAATTCTGGAAATTATTTCATGATAGAAAGTCATAAGATCAAACCCAATAAACCCAAGTCCTCTATTGATTTTTCTTGTTCTTCAGCAGTAGCCGTGTTTTGACTACAGTATATGAAACATTTAGCTAGGGAAGCAGAAAACAAGAAACAACCCCTCAATTCCCAAGGCAATAACATCATCATCAATGCACTGTGACAAATAAGTTATTCTCACCAAGAACAGGTTATAAAGGATGGCAGTGGTTGACAATTTCATTTCCTAGAAGTCAGAAGAAGAGGTAAGAAAGTAAACCTCCACCCATTCTTTTTGTTTTCCTTTTAAAGATTTATTTTTATTTATTTGTTAGAGACAGAGACAGGGAGAGAGAGAATGAGCATGCCAGAGCCTCTAGCCACTGCAAATAAACTCCAGACATATGGGCTACCTTGTACATCAGGCTTACATAGGACCTGGAGAGTCAAACCTGGGTCCTTAGGCTTTGCAGGCATGTACCTGAACCACTAAGCCATCTCTCCAGCCACCCCCCCCATTCTTGTTCTTCTATTTTTCCTTTTCTACACTGCCCAGAGATACTCCTTTCCTGGTATGTTGTCTTTGTACCACCTCATAATACAATGACACATCTAACACCTTCCTTTTCCTACCCTGTTTGCCTTACCTCTAGATCATATAATATATGTATGGAGAGAAAGAGGTTTTATTTTGGTTTTTTGTTGTTGTTGTTGTTGGGGGGTTGGTGGAGAGAAAAAGTCTCATTATATGGCGATGGCTTTCTGGAAGTTCTTATGTATCCCAGGCTTGCCTCGAACTTGGAGTTATCCTCTTGCCTCTGCCAGCTGAATACTAAGACTAGAAGCATGTATCATCATGCTAGATTAGCATATTTTTTACAGAAGTAACTCTTTACAGAGACACTGTCTCAAACAAGGTAGAAGATGAGAACTGATGCCCCAAGGCTGTCCTTTAGTCTCCACATGTGTACCATGCCATGCACATGCCCATACATACATTATACCTACCATATATATAACACGCACATGTGCACACACACAGAGGAACTAATTATTTAGGCCAAGTGTGGAGTACATGTCTGTAATCCCAGCACTTAGGAGCAGAGGTAGGAGAATCAGGAGTCCAAGGTCAGCTTTGACAACATAAGAAGTTCAAGACTACCTTTGGCTACATTAGGCCTTATTTCAAATAAATAATAAAGTAAGTATAAATGGAATAACGTGTTACTGAAGTACAGTGTATGTTCACAAAAGTCACAGGGATCATGATGCATGCACTATTCTGTGCCTGGCATTTAGTTCAACACTGGTACTCATTCATGAGAATTTCCATGACATTTTCATTGCATTTTAGTATTTCACTCTATGAATAGGCAATTTATTAACTTATTCTGTTTTAATAAATGTTAGGATATTTGAGGCTTTGCCCCTTTTTGTTATGGACATTCTCACAAGTGTCTTTTTAGACATAGCTGAGTGGCATTTGGGTAGAGGACATGAAATTTTCTAACTTTTGGTAATAATATCTTTTCCATGGAGGTTAATCAATGTGCACTCTCACACACAGTGTAAGAGAGCTCCAGTTTCCACATCTTTGCTGGCACCAACAGTGTTTTGTGTTTTAGACAAACTAGTGGCTCTCACTATGTTTTAAATGTGTTTCCCTGATTACCAATGATTTTGAACATATTGCCATAGTTTATTGACCATTTAAATACTCTGTAAAGTACTGTTCCAATATTTGCCTAGTTTTGTATGATCTCTTACTTCTAGATGTTCTAAGTTATTTTATGTTAACCTTTTGTCTGTTATGTGTGTTGAAAATATCTTTCCACATTATCTTGCCATTGTCTTTTACTTTCTTATTGGTATCAGTTGGTAAACAAAGCTCTTAATTTTAATGCAGTCCAATTGGTCAGAAATTTCCCTTTAAGTTTAGTTCTAGTCAATACAGATAATTGCCTTTATTATTTCCTAGAGATTTTATTGCAATGCCCTTCAGATTTAAATATAACCCAGCTGGTACTAGTTTTCTGTGGGGCATGAGTGGAGGTAAAATTTAGCATTAATATTCCTCATATGGATATAGGCCATTGACCTGTCTGTAGCTAATAAGACTTCCTCCTCCCATGATTGTGCACTGCTCTGTCACAAATCACTTGTGTACACACACACACACACACACACACACACAGAGCAGGTGGGTCATTTGGATTCTCTATTTTCTTATCCTTGTACTAATACTATACTATCTTAATTACTAGCTTTATAAATAATATATATAATGAAGTTTGCCTTGAATGGTCTCAGTCCTGTTTGTTTTATTTCATATAAATTTTAAAATAATTAGTCTGTACATATTCATAGCACCTTCTAGAACTTTCCTTTAGTGTTACATTAAATTCTTAAGTGAACCTGGGAGAAGTGATATATTTATAATATTGCATTTTCAGGTTCATAAACATGGTCTGTCCCCACATTCACTTAGGTCTTCTTTAATTTACCTCCAATGTTTTATCATTTCCTTAGTAGGGGGGTCTCATAAAGTTTCTGTTAAGCTTTTTTTCTAAGCATTTAACTTCATATGTTATTGTAAATAGTTCATTTGAACTTTTTGGTGCTTTCTGCTGTCACATAAAAGAATAATTGATTTGATTATCTTACGTTCGGTAGCTACCTTTACATATTTACTTTAATAACTTATCTACATATTATTTAGGATTTTATATTTATAAAATTATCTACATGGTAAAAATGTCAAGTTACTAGTTCTCTTTATGACGTGAGATTTTTTTAGATGTCATTGTTGCATTGGCTGAGTCCTCAAACACAAAGCAGAATAAAATTGTCCATACCAACTATCCACCAGCTATAGAGAAAGGCTAGTATTTTCTATTATGTATAATACCTGCTATAGGTTTATCAGAGTGAAGGTGTATTTTCATGCTTGATTTTCTAAAGTTTTTTCTCATACATGGAATTAAATTTTATTGTGTGCATTTTGAATTTTCTGATATAATTATTTAACTTTTCTCTCTATTCCATTCAAGTGGCAATTTGAACCAGGGCTTCAGTCATTTAAAGTATGGCCTACTTCCGGTTAGTTAGTCCTCTTTCAGTGTGGCCCGTTAGAAGTCTCATCTGCTCTTTTTATGGATGGAGGAGAATAGGGGGGAGAACAAGGATACATCGATATATCAAGAAGAAGGAACCACTCTCTACCAGGAGATGGGTCACCTCCACCCCACCTGTTTGGGCCCAGAAATCATTATAGGGGAAGTGGTGACACAAATACTGCTCCATGAGCTAGCCTGAAAATCATTTCCAGGAAGACTGAGTTCACTCAGACCTCATAAAAACAGGGATCCAGAGACTACACAGAAAGCAACACCAAATCAGATCTCTATCTTGCGCACCAAGACCCAGGAAGCATCATGGAAGAGAACAGTGGGGAAAAAGATTGTAAGAGTCTCAGGGGGGCTGGGAATAGCCTGAGATACCATGTTTCCCTCATCCCTGCAGAGACTGACCGGGACCTCTTAGTCCCCACAGTGAATACCAATATCCCCATCAAAGAGCCCCAGCAGAATTGGAGCAAGGTAGAGGAGGTTCTATGTGTGCAACCCTCTTATAAAAATATGTTGTTTAAAAGCCTAGGATACTTCTGAGATTCTTTTGATTCTGATTTTTGTCCAAATTATATTTAAAATCCACTGATAGTTCTCAGCCAATGTTTGCTATTTGTCACACTGCTTAGATGAGCTTTATTTTGCCTTTACCATGCTGATGAAACTTGTCACCTTTGGTTAAGCTCCCAAATGTAAGATTTGTGCAATTCTGGAAGGTCTCCGTTTTCCTTCACCAACAGTTCATAGAGGCACTTGATGGACATGTGCGATACCTATCCCTGCTACCAAGAGGACTCCAAAGAACCCTGTACACATGACCAAAAAAGCCAGATTTCGGGCCATAGGGGAAAAGTAAGGTTGAGGCTCAGGTCTCTGGGGAGCCAACAAGTCAGGTGAGCAGTGCACCAGACTAAACGCCACTAGGATGCAAATTGTCCCTTCGTGAGCTCACAAAAGTATGGTTGAAATAGAAAAAGCAGAATAAATGCATCCTTCAAATACTCCTGTTGCTGAATTCAGTTCTGGGGTTTCTGACAAAGCCATTTTTGTCCCAACTGCATCAGCTGATTTCCTTTTTTGATCATTGCCTGGACATAAACAGTTAAACCTGTGTTTATGAATAATGTAAAAGGAAAATCCTGTATGATCAGCAGGAATCAGCTCCTTACCAGCCTCCCCAGTGATGGTCCCTCCTTTCTCTGTTCTTCTCAGACTCGAGCAAGGTCAACCTGCCTCTGGTCATGAAAGTCAGAAACTGGTTTATGAAGGTGAAGAGCCATGGTTGTGGCTAGTATTCCAACCTGGTGACCTTCAGTTAGAATCCTTAAGGACACAAGATTGACTTAGTTGAGAACTCCTGGATGTATATGGGGTCTCCTACTCTCATGTTCACTTGGTCTTTGTTTATGGAGAGGTTGTGGCTGGAAAGTTACAGTACAAGGCCATCATAGTGCATCTCCATGAACACCATCCACAAGTATAATACACCAGATTTGTGCAGCCTTATATAAGGTATGACTAAGTCCTTGACTAAGCAGCCAGGAACAACCTGGGACCTGCTTGGCATGTAATTAATCAATTGCATCCATGGGATACGGATGATATCCGGCCAATAAGAATTAAGGGAATGGGGGCTGGAGAGACTTCTCAGTGGTTGGGGCACTTGCCTGCAATGCCTAAGGACCTGAGTTCTATTCCCTAGTACTCATGAAATGTCAGATGCACAAGGTAGTGCATGCATCTCGAGTTTGTTTGCAATGGCTAGAGGCCCTGGTGCACCCACTCTCTATATATCTGCCTCTCTCTCTCTCTCTCTCTCTCTCTCTCTCTCTCTCTCTCTCTCTGTCTCTCTCTCATAGATAAATAACATAAAAAATAAATATTTTAAAAAAGAATTAAGCTGGGTGTGGTGGCACATGCCTTTAATCCCAGCACTCTGGAGGCAGAGGCAGGAGGATTGCTGTGAATTCGAGGCTACCCTGAGAATTCAGAATGAATTCCAGGTCAACCTGGGCTAGAGTGAGACCTTACCTTGAAAAACCAAAGAAGAAAAGAAAGAAAGAAAGAAAGAAAGAAAGAAAGAAAGAAAGAAAGAATAAAAAAACAATTAAGGGTATACCCAGCTATCAGTGAAGGGGAGATGTCAAGCCTGATCAGTCTGACACTGTCTCTGGAGAAGATGGTAATCACCCAGGCTGCCAAACGGTGTGAAGGCAGTCCAGCCACAGGGACAGACTGACTTCACGAAGCTCAGGTGTTAGCAGCCATTTGGGAGAGTTAGTGAGTGATGAGAACAAGGCTTCAGCCATATATTCTAGTACCCAGGGGAAATAGATGGTACAGTCAAGACCTGAAGTCCTAGGTGGACACAGCAATATGAAAGAGAGGTGGCCACTGAGCCCTGGGGTCAAATGGTACTGACTGGAAGATGCTGGGAGCCAAGGTATGCATATTAGCTCCTGGGTTCCAGTCAGAGCATGATTTGCATTACCTACCTCCAGGACCCATCTCAGAGCCAGAGCAGAGTCAAAGTTGTGGGTAGGAGCAGCAGAGCTTCAGCTTGGGAAGAGCAAGGTAGCTCCTGGGTGAGGCTGCCAACCTTGACCAGGGACTCTGATATTAGATTCTAGAGTGTGTGTTTGGATGTTCAGACACTCACATGAAAGACAGCCCCTGCTCAGGTGGACTCAAAAATTAGAGTTCAATGTAATGGGGTTGCATTATAGCTCTGAATACATACTTTGTCTTTGTGAATTTCCCTCCTCCACAGTTCCTCCACTATTAGCCTCCATTCTTTTGTTCCTCCACCTTCCTTAAGACTCCTTTTTCCTTTCTCATATCCCCTTCTTAGTTTCTTGACCTATGTCCTCCCACTCATTTACATGTACACATATATAAAATTAAAATCTTGGATCTGCATATGCAATATTTGTCTTTTGTGTTGGAATTACTTCGCTTAATATAATTTCTAATTCCATCCACTTTCCTGAAAATCATGATTTCATAGTCCTTTATTGCTGAGTATAATTCTGTAACATATATGTACTACATGATCTCTGTCCCTTCATTTGCTGATGGACATCCAGGATGGTTCTATTTTCTAGCTATTGTGAAGAGAGCAGCAATAAACATGGATGGGAAAGTATCTCTGACAAAGGGCTTAGCATCTCTGGGCTTTGAATTCAACTTGAAAAAGGAGAAATGTATTTCCTTGGAACATCACTCGTCTTGAAGTCCCAGCGGCTAGGTTAGAATATTAGACTTATTTAGGAAACAATGTACCGAGTGCCCACAGCAAATTAGTGGGGGTAAGTCACAGAGTATGTAAATGAAAGAGCCATTTGCTACAAAGTAGGAGCATGTTTGGGGTGGTGGGACTAAGAGGGCTTCCATGGGGACAGTGTAGAATCGGAGGTATGACAGCAAGAAATAGCATGGAGAAGCTTCCAGAGGTCACACAGCAGCTCACGAATGAGGAAGAAGGATCTATGTAACTGGAAGGAAGAGACAATGAGAGGCTGAGACAGGATGAGAATAGAGAGGTATGTAAGAGCTCGGTCCTCAGGGATCTTGTAATGCATTTTGAACCCATCAGTTGGGCCATGGGACATGAATGAAGGATTGTATGCAGAATAGTCCCATGACCATTTAAGATGTGGGCCAAGGGCAGGCAGCCTGGGCAACACATAGGGGATTGCACATAAAAACATAGCATTTGGTGCTGCATTCTCTGGTTATTAAAGTGAGTTTATTGCTAATGAAGTCGTTGAAAAGAATAAGGAACTCAGCTAAACTCTGCTGAAAGCCCGTCCCCCAGAGAGAATTACTGCTGAGTTGGTGCATCGACTTTTCAAAGACTGGCTCTGAAAACTTAGCACTGAGAGTTCACAAGCCAGGCTGGCAGCCTCCAGCTGGAGCTGGAGCAAACCATCCCCAAATGGTACTCAGAGAGTCACTGTTTGGACCTCCTGGAGGTATAAAGGCTGCCACATCACCTGCTCCTAAAGGGCCTCAAAATCAGTGTGAGGATGTGGATGGGCCTTGGGAATCTGGTGAAGGCAACTCAATCTAACTAGAACAGAGCATAAGATTGCTATGGTTGGGGAACAGAGGGGGTAGAGAAGGCTGTGTGTGTGTGTGTGTGTGAGTGTGTGTGTGTGTGTGTGTGTGTGTGTGTGTGTGTGTGTGTGTGTGTTTATGCATGTTAGCCCCTGCCTTCTTCATCTCTGTGGCTCCAAGTGTAGACACCTGCAACCTGAAGGCTTGTTGTCCTCTGTCCTCTGTCCAATCCTAGACAGCAAGCCAGCATCTATCCAACAAACATCCCTCACACTCTGATCTGTGCTGGGAGATCTGAGGATGCAGTGAGCAGATATCTCTGGCCTCAAGGAGCCTGCAGTTTGAGAGGTCAGAGCAGTTGTCTTATCAAGCTGAGACCCTCTGCCAGGAGCTTCCGCAATTCCAAGGTGTTTTGTCTTTGCTTGAAGGTGAGTCCTGAGAAGCTGCCTTCTCTGGCCTCTTACCCTGTGCATCCAGTTTCCTGAACCAGTCTCCAGGTCCCTCACTAGGGCAGCCATTTGCTCTAAACTAGGTTTGCTCTACTGGTGCCTCCAAATAGGGAAACTTCAGAGGACCCCATAAGAAGAAGCCAAGGCTTTGTGATGAATTTTGAGAATGTTCAAGCTGTAGAACAGACAGACTCCTTCTTTCCTCCATCCTCCCCATGGGCTAACACCAAAAACATGGATAATTCCTCAGACATTAGGCTCTTAAAGGGTTCATGATAGGGGAAGTTAGACAACTCCAAGCAAGTTTAGGAAAGATAGTGAATGTTAAACAGAGAAACATTACAGTTCAGGGAGCAGCCCTTACTCAGGAAGGTGAGGAAAACTTTCTAAAGGAAAAGTCGGGGTTTCCTAATAAAAAAGGCAGGAAGAACTTATTCATACATGCATTCCAGAAGGATTCCCAATGAGGCTGGCATGAAGGACGAACTGGAAGAGATGGCAGCGGAAATGGGCACTGGCAAGATGGCCCAAGTAGTGGTCCAGGCTGGAGATGACAGAAGCTGGTGTGAAAGAAGCAGTGGGAATCAGCTCTTACAGTGTAATGAGAGCTGGCAAATGCCATTCAGAAGACTGTGCAGACTGCCAGAGCTTGGAGCAGAGCCAGAAAGTCCATGGCCCACCTCTCCAAACCCCAGTGCAGCTGGGTGGGGTGCCTAAGCATTGAAGGAACCTCAGCTGTGGGAGGGCACTTTACAAGTGGTCTTGAGAGACTAAGTATGTTCTTTGTTGTGAGAAATGGGTGCCTCCTCGCTGGCTTGCTGTGAGTTGCTTCGTCTGGGTCTCCTGTGCTCCCTGAGATGGGATATAACACAGAATAACGATTATTTTTCAAATCGTAAATTGGCTTTTTTCTTTAGGTAAATGGCCCTTGACTCAATTAATTCCTATCCTGGAGATGCAGTTAGACATCGGATTGGAAAAGCAGTTGAGGAGGAAATGGTTGCTCCCCAGATTCTGCTACTATAATCCAATTAAACCCACATCTATCAAGGGCTCACCATGAGTACAGTTTGGAGAAGGGAGCTGCAGGCCCCCTGGTATGAGAAACCTCTTGGTGGTGCACCAGAGCACATGGTCCAGCAGGGAGACAGAAATGAACAAATAAGCTAGTGCATGGCTTTTGTTCAAGGAAAGTTGAGTTTGGGGCTGGAGACTCCAAGGGGGAGATCTGGAAGTGATGGTTTCTTGGAGACAAAAAGAAGAGCTGGGCCATGAGGAAAGGCCAGGTCTGGGCAGCAATATCTAGGAAGGGACACTTCCAGGCACAGAGACTGGATCAAAGGCCCAAGAGTACAGGCAGCTATGGTTCTTCACTCAACCCAGCACTTGGGAGTCTGAGGAAAGAGGATTGGTGTGAGTTCAAGGACAGCCCAGGCTATCGTGAGACACTTTCTCAAAAAATTAACTAATGGGGCTGGAGAGATTGCTCAGTGCACAAAGGTACTTATCTGCAAACCCTGATGGCCCAGATTTGATTCTCTAGTACACATGTAGAGCCAGATACACAAAGTGGTTCATCTGTATGGAGTTTGCAGCAGCAGGAATCCTTGGAATGCTCATTTTCTCCCTCCTTCCCTCCCTCTCTCTAAATTAAAAAAATATATATCTTTAAAAATCAGTGAATAAATAAATTATATAATTAAATTTTAAAAAGAAAAATAAAACAGGGATGTGAATGAAGGAAGCATGTATTCTAGAAAGTATGGGTCAATTGGT
Organism: Jaculus jaculus; assembly: GCF_020740685.1. Lineage (NCBI taxonomy): Eukaryota > Metazoa > Chordata > Mammalia > Rodentia > Dipodidae > Jaculus > Jaculus jaculus. The sequence continues at coordinate 79,471,958 of NC_059110.1, read as the reverse complement.
GCTGCAGGGTATCATTCATATTACACAAGGCTGGTTTACAAAATTGTTCATCAGCCTATGCTCACTTAGTCCTTATAACAAACTCATGAATTGGTATCACCAAACTCGAGTACAGATTTGGCAAATGAGATTTGGAGAGGTGGGTGGTAAAAATGACAGTGCTGAGCACGTAATGTATTCTGCTATGTATTTTGTGCATGATAGCTCATTATTATGGTTTGCATTTAAAAAGTATGTACCCCACAAGCTCATGCTCTGAGTTCTCCATCTCCAAATGACAGTGCTATTTTGAAAGCTGTGATGCTTTTAGAAAGTAAAGTGTGGTTGGCAGAAGTAGATCACGGTGGCTGTCTTTTAAGGTGACATCACCTGCTTCTCTGATTCTGGTCCACTGTAAACAGTCTTCACCACATGCTCCCACTGGCACAAAGCCCACCATGCATTCCCTGCTCCCATGGGCTGAGAATCTCCGAAAGTGTGAGTCAAAAGAAATCCTTCCTCCCTGAAGTTGATTCTGTCAGTTGTTTGTTTGTTTGTTTGTTTCTCAGTGATGAGAAAAAATAAACAAAATATTGATGCCACTCAATTCTACAGGAACCTCAGGAATTGGGCTTTTTATACCAATTTTGTGATAAGAAAATCCAGGTGCAGATGAGTAAGCCAGTAGCAGGTTTAATGGGTTGATTTAGACTCTCTGGCTCTAAGGTCTATGCCCCTTTCAAGACTCCAGTGTAAAAGGCTGAAGCTAGGAGGTATCAGGTCAAACAAGAAGGGACTTCTGATACCACTGGAAAAGTGAGACTTTGTCCTGGCAATGACACAGGGTTTGGAGAAAGACATGAATTACAGCTAGCCATGACCTGATCATAGTGTGACTTCCTAAACAATGAACCTGTGCTCTGAGGGAAGCTACCTGGGAAAGTAACCCCACAGCTGCAAGCCCCACTCCTCCTCCTCTGCCTAAATTGTAGGTATCTTTAATGTCAGGATAGGATGCAGCATCTGACAACATCTCTCCATCCCCAGGTCTGCCTCAACTCAGCTACTGTGAACCTCCTTGGCCTTTTATATTCCCTTGAAGATATCAAACACTGAGGCCTTGAAATTCCTTGCAACAAACCTGTGTCTCACACCTTCCCAACAAACCCTTCCTCTTTCTCCCTATACCCTAGTGGCTAATGAAGTAAAGAATTATATCCCTATTGTCATGCCTTTGGGAGTGATAAGAGACAATCTAAAAAGCCATATATCTAGAATGTTTGTGGTATTTCTAGAAATAAGTTAGTAAGGTAAAGGGGATGTGAAATATTGAGGAAATTTGTCTGACAATTTTAGAGAAGAATAGGTGGTTTCAGTGAGGTGAGGACTTGAGTGGAAACTATGCAAATGAATGAGAAGGTGTGATGGTTTGATTCAGGTGTCCCCCATAAACTTCAAATGTTCTGAATACTAGGTTCCCAGCTGATGGAGATTTCCCAAATTAATGCCTCCTGGAGGTAGTATATTGTTGGGGTTGGTTTTATGGGTGGTATAGCCAGCTTCCCTTTGCCAGTGTTTGGCACACTCCCCTGTTGCTATTTTCCAACTTATGTTGGGCAGGAGGTGATGTCCATCTGCTGCTCAAGCCATAGTTTTCCCTGCCATCATGGAGCATCCCCTCGACTCTGTAAGCTAAAATAAGCCCTGTTTTCTTTTTCCTTTTTTTTTTTTTTTTTTTTTTTGCAAAAGCTGCTCTTTGTTGGATAATTTCTGCCATCAATGTGCACCTGACTGCAACAGTAATGTTGGTACCAGGAGTGGGATTGCTTCTAGACACCTGACTGTGTGGCTTTAGCATTTTGGAGCTGATTTTCAAGATGAATATGGAAGGATTTGAAACATTGGCATAAACAACATCTTGCAGTGCTGTAAGTACAGTTTGATGGAATATTCTGGTCAGAATTGAAAGACTTGAATGCAGTAATAACTATGGACTGTGAGATTTGGCTTATGAAGGTGAGAAACAGCTTTGCTTGGACTGGGCTAGAAGCAGTTTGTATGAGAAGCTTGCTGTTATGCTCCTATCCTGAGAAATTATACAGGGTTGCATTGGGTAGAAATGGACTGGTGTGTACAGAGGGATATGGCATAGAAAAAAAAAATCCTTAGGCCCTAACTTCTACCTGTTCAGCTGCAATTGAGAGGTTACAACCCTTGAGATTAGGCCAACTGACTTGCACTGGGGCAACAGGAAGAATGTGGGCTCTTTTGAAGGGGCCTGAGTGTTCAAGGAATGTCCTGTTCTTCAAAGTCTGCTTTAATCCCCCCCTGGATTAACAAATTGGCACCCTACATGGTATTGTGAAACATAAGAAATGCAGGAAAGAGAGGGTCATTGAGTTTGAAACATGGTCTTGTGTTTTGGAAATGGCCATGGGCAGTGTGAAGCAGGTTGCTGGATGCCTGCATGGAGACACAATAGAGCCATGAAGATAAACTGTGGATTGTAGTGGAGACGCAGTGGAGGTGCCAGGACCACAAGATGCCTGCTAAGGAAAGCTGCCAACCCCTGAGTAGCCTAGCTGGAGGAGTGGAATTGGAACCCTAGAGATTTGTTGCTGGTTAGAATTATTGGACTTGGAGATTAGAGTTATTGGTCTTAGAACTACAGAGTTTGATGTTTTCCCTGTTTTAATCTTGTATTGGTTGAATATTTCTTTGCTACGCCCAGTTCCACCTTTGTAGTATGAGTGGTGATTCTGTGCCATTATGGGTTTTTTTGGGGGGGGGTATTTTTTGGTATTATGACTCAATTAAAAGACGTTAGATTATAGGGATGAACATTATTAGGATTGATTTAAAAAATGTGGGGACTTTTACATTTTCTATCATGGATGCCTACAGTTCATGGGAGCCAGGGATGGAATGTGGTGGTTTGATTCATGTGTCCCCCATACACTTAGGTATTCTGAATGCTAGGTTCCCAGCTGATAGAGATTTGGGAATTAACACCTCCTGGAGGTGGTGTATTGTTGGGGGTGGGCTTATGGATGTTATAGCCAGTTTCCACATATTTGGCAAACTCTCCTGTTGCTATTGTCCACCTTATGTTGGCCAGGGGATGATGTCCACCCTCTGCTCATGTCATCGTTTTTCCTGCAACAGAAGGTGATTCAGGTGAATAGATGAAAAGGGAGCAGCAAGTAAAAGGACTTGAGCAATAACACACTGGGGTTACATCCACAAAGAGCTGGGGCCTGGTGTGGCCAGAGGAGAAAACAGGCATGAGAAGAAGTCAGGGGAACAGGTTAGAGCACATGTAACCAGACCTCTTGGGTTACCAGAAGTCTTGTATTTGCCTCATCCTGATTAGAGTCATGGGACAGTATTGGACAGGGTCTGGATTACTTTTTTTTTTTAATTTAAGAGAGAGAGAGAGAGAGAAAGAGGCAGTGTTTCAATCAGGTTTGCATTGCTGGCAGAAATCACCCAACCAAGAGCAGCTTGTGGAGACAAAGGTTTATTTTGGCTTACAGACTCAAGGAGAAGCTCCATGATGGCAGGGGAAAATGATGGCATGAAAAGAGGGTAGACATTGCCTTCTGGCCAACATCAAATGGGCAACAGCAACAGGAGAGTGTGCCAAACACTGGCAAAGAGTAGCTTGCTGTAGCACCCATAAGCCCACCTCCAACAATACACTGTTTCCAGAAGGTGTTAGTTCCCAAATTACCATCAAATAGGACCCTAGCATTCAGCACACCTAAGAATCAAACCAGCACATTCTGCCCCTGGCCCCCATAAACTGATAACCATCTGTAATGTAAAATGCCATACATTTAGTCCATCTTTAAAAGTCCCCATAATTTTTATCAATCCTAATGATGTTCAAACATTCCCATAATCCTAGATCTTTTAACTGAGCCATAATCCCCCCCCCAAACAAAAGTAATCCACAATGACACAAAATAAACATTCACACTGCAAAGATGGCATTGGGTATAGTAAAGAAATATTCAACCAATACAAGATTTTAAACAACCAGGGCAAAGATCAAACTCTGTAGCTCCAAGTCCAACAGCTCTAGTTAATGACCAATCTCCAAGTCCAATAATTTGAACCAGCAACAAGTCTCTGGAGTTCTAATTCCACCACTCCATCTAGGCTATTCATAGCCCTGGAAATTTTCATCTGGGGCTAACAGCTCTCCTTAGCAGCCATCTTGTTGCCTGGCATCTCCACTGGGCCTCTCCACTGCAACCTACCATCCATCCTTATGGCTCCATCAGGTCTCCATACAGGCAATCCTTAGCAGACTTGCTTCACACTGCCCGTGGCCATTTACAAAACACAAGACCATGTTGTACATTCAATGACCCTTCTTTTCTGAATCTCTTATACTCCATAATACCAGATAGGGTACCAATTTGTTAATCCACGGGGGAATAAAACAAATTTTGAAGAACAGGATACTTCTTTAGCTGGCCCAATCTCAGTGGTTATAATCTTTCATACAATTACAGCTGAACAAGCAGAAGTTTCAGCCCAAAGATTTCTTTCTGTGCCATATCTCTCTGCACACACCAGTCTATTTCTACACAATGCAACCCTGTACAACTTCTTAGGACATAGGCATAACAGGAAGCCTCTCATACAAATTCTTTTAACCCAGTCCAAGCAAAGCTTTTTCTCATCCTCATAAACCAGACCTTATAGTCTATAGTTCTTACTGCATTCATGTCTTTCAACTCTGAGCAGGATAGTTCATCAAACTGTACTTACAGCACTGCAAGGTATCTTTTAGGCCAAGGTTTCAAATCCTTCCACATTACTCTTGAAAATCAGTTCCAAAAGGCCAAAGCCATACAGTCATGTGTCTAGTAGCAATGATGCTACTCTCAGTATCAACTTTACTGTTGCAGTCAGGTTCACATTGCTGGCAGAAATCACCTGACCAAGAGCAGCTTCTTGGAAAAACAGTTTATTTTTGGCTTAGAGACTCAAGGTGACGCTCCATAATGGCAGGGTAAAATGATGGGATGATCAAAGGGTGGACATCTCCTCACCAAGATCAGGTGGACAACAGCAATAGAAGAGTGTGACAAACACTGGCAAGGGGAAACAGGCTATAACAGCCATAATCCCACCCCAACAATACACTGCCTTCAGGAGGCATTAATTCCCAAATCTCCATCAGCTGGGAAACTAGCATTCAGAATATCAAAGTTTACTGGGGACACCGAAATCAAGCCACCACAGGCAGAGAGAGAAAAAGTGAGAAAGAGATTGGGCACACCAGGGCCTGCAACCACTGCAAACAAACTCCAGATGCATGCACCTCCTTGTGTACATGTATAACATTGTGCAGTTGAGTTGCTGTGTGTCTGGCTAATGTGGGTCCTGGAGATTCAAACATGAGTTTTTAGGCTTTGCAGGCAATCACCTTAACCACTAAGCCATCTCTCCAGCCCCTGGGTTACTTTTTTTTTAAAAAAAAATTCTATTTATTTACTTATTTTTATTTATTTGAGAGAGAGTTAAAGAAGCAGATAGAGAAAGAGAGAGAATGGGTACACAAGGGCCTCTAGCCACTGCTAATAAACTCCAGGCATATGTGCCATCTTGTGCACCTGGCTTATGTGGGTCCTGGGAAATCAAACATGGTTCCTGAGCTTTACAGGCAAGTGCCTTAACTGCTAAGGTATCTCTTCAGCCCTCACTGATGTTTTAAAACATCTCATTGGGGCCTCTGTGGTGCCTTCTGGGGCAAGAACCAGCAGAGAGGATCTTGTTTTAATCCAGAGGCTTCGCCTGTAGCAGGTGTTGGGGCGGAGGGGACTTGAGAAGTGATCAGATTCCAGCTACAGTTTGAAGTAGAGTTGAATGAATTGATGGCTTGGATAAGAGATAAAGAAAGAGAAGTATCAAAATGACGTCAGGCTATCAGGTCAGAGTATCTGGAGGATATTGCAGCTGACTGAGGTCAGAGCAACGGCACAGGCTTGGAGCAGAGCTTGCTGGGGCACACATTAGGATACCGGCTAGTCACACTGATTGCCCTGCTCCATCTCTGTTATGTCTTTTGTACCTGGGCAATCTGCTGGCTCATGTGGTCTACCAAACTCCCCAGCATGCTGTTCCTCAGTAGAAAATGCCTTTACCCTGCCCTTGCCCTCCCTTGGCAGCCTTCTCAAAAGCCAAGTCCTCGGTACATGCTCTTCCAACCACCCAAGCCAGGTAAATGGGCTATCACCTCTCTCACAGACCTTTATTCATTTTTGACAGTTTCTATCTCACTGATTTCATCAGTTCTCTGTACAGTCTCCAGACAGAGTTCCTTGGGGGAGCCATGCCTAACCTAACTCTGCATGAGACCTAATTAGTATGTAGGGGTAAAGAATGAGGACTGCAGAGTCCAAAAGATCTGGGCTGGAACCTCAGGTTTTCAATTTAGTATCTATGGCCCTTAGTCACTTTGCTTAACTACAGAGAGATACCCTGCTTTTAAAACAGGGATTATCTTAGTTAGTTTTGTGCTGCTATTCCAGAACAACTGAGGCTGGGTCATATAAAGAATAGAAATGGGGATATGGCTATGGAAATGGTTTAGTGGATAAGGCACTTGTAAAGCCTAAGGACCCAGGTTCAATTCCCTAGTACCCACATAAACCAGAAGTACAAGGGGATGCAGACATCTGGAGTTCATTTGCAGTGTGGTTGGAGGCCCTGGCATGCCCATTATTGCTTTCTTTCACTTTCTCTCAAATAAATAATTTTAAAAAATAATAGAAATGGAGCTGGAGAGATGGCTTAGTAGTTAAGGCACTTGCCTGCAAAGTCTAAAGACCCAGGTTCGATTCCCCAGTACCCATGTAAGCCAGAAATACAAGGTGCATATATCTGCAGTTCATTTGCAATGGCTAGAGGCCCTGGTGTGCCCATTCTCTCTCTCTCTTTCACTCTCTCTCTCAAATGAATAAATAAAATAAAATAGTTTATATTTTTATGGGAGACAGTGAGATTGAGAGAGCAAGAAAGAGAGAAAGAGAGCTGGATATGATGGCACACACCTTTAATCCTAGCACTTGGGCGGCAGAGGTAGGAGGATCACTATGAGTTTGGGTCGACCCTGAGACTACATAGTGAATTCCAGGTCAGCCTGGGCTGCAGCAAGACCCTGCCTCAAAAAAGCAAAAGCAAAAAAGAGAGAGAGAAAGAGAATTGGCACACCAGGGCTTCTAGCCACTGCAAATGAACTCCAGATGCATGTGCTACCTGAGTGCATACATCACCTTCTGCATCTGGTTTAACTGCTAAGCCATCTTTCCAGCCCTAAAATATTTTTTTAAAGGATATAGATACATTCTCTCACAGTTCTGAAGGACAAGATCAGGCTTCTTAGCATACACTTGCCTGGCAGAAGGCAAAGGGGCAAGAAAGTGAACTAGCTACCACAGACATCTTTCTTGGTGCCATTAATCCATTCATGGAGTAGAGCCTCAGTCCTAAGTGCTCCCTTTCCAGTGCTAGCGCTGTTCTATCTTGGATCCCTGGGGTCACCTTAAGGCGCAGCAGAAACTTTAGGAGGTGGAGCCTAGTAGAAGGAACTAACGTCACTACAGATATGCCCTTGATGGGGATATCGGTGTCCTGGCCCCTTCCTCTCTGTGTTGGTTGCCTTCTCATTGCTGGGACAAAATACCTGACAAGAAGCAGCTTATGGACAGAAAAGGGTTGGATTTGGCTTGCAGTTCCATGGCTGTGGTGGGGGAAGCATGGCAGGAGCAGGAGGCCCGCCTCCCACCATCACATCAGCAGGGAGGAAGTAAAGAGAGAAAGGCAATAGCGTATGGGGCCTGCCTACACATCAAGGCCTGCCCCCTCAGTGCCACACTTTTTCCAGCATGGCCCCACATCCTGAAGGTTCCACAACCTTCCTGAACCTATGGAGGACATTTTGCATTCAAACTATCACATGCTATCTTTTTTCCTCTTGGATTCTGTGGGATAAGCAGCTTTACTTTACTTTACTTTCCCTGCCATGCTGTCCTGCCTTCTACACAACTGAGCCAACTGACTATAACTGTATATGGAATGAAACCTATCAAACCATGAGCCCAGATAAACCTTTCTTCCTTGTAAGTTAATTTTCTCAGTATTTTGTCACAACAATGGAAAATTGAATAGCACACAAATGTCAGAAATTAAGTTCCCATATATTAATTTAGGGGACTATTAAGACTGTAGCAAGGATGGTAATAGTAGCTTTGCCTAGGATTTCTTGAGGAATAGGGAACAATACATATTAAGTGTTCAGTGAGGGGATTGACATGCATCAATATCCCAGACAACGCTAACATAACTTAATATTACCACCACCACCACTGCTACTACTATTATAATAATGATAATGAAATAATTATTTAGGTTGATCCTTGAGGACCTAGTTTACAGGGTTTCTTAGAGGACAAGGAACAGGCTGAACAATTGTCCTGGTGAAAATATGTGGGGGCTAGAGAGATTGCTTAATGGTTAAGGCACTTGTCTGCAAGCCAAAGGACCCAGGTTTGATTCCCCAGTACCCACATAAGCCAGATGCACAAGGGGGCACATGCATCTGGAGTTCATTTGCAGTGGCTAGAGGCCCTGGTGCACCCATTCTTTCTGTGTCTCCTCCCTTTCTCCCTCTCTCTCTCTCTCTCTCTCTCTCTCTCGCTCTCTCGCTCTCTCTCTGCTTGCAAATAAATAATTAAGTAAATTATATAAAAATATGTGGCTAAAGCTGAGGCAGGAGCAGTTAGATGGGAAGAGGGGCTATTCTTGAGGTAGAATAACAGAAGTCAGTGCCCTTGGTCACAGGTGGTTGAGAAATCATAAAAGACCCAGTCCTGAGTGCTTCCAGGGAAGCTTTAAATTTTAAACAGCTGTGCTTTCTCCTTTGTTCAAAGTCAGTGCTGAGACGTTCCTGCCATGGACTCCAGGAGGCCTGACCTTTCAGCAGTATTTACTGTATCGACCAGCTAAGTTTAGACCCTCACAGCAGCAGGATAATGGGGAAAAAGGCCACCTTTCTATAGTCCAGTGAGTTGCTCCCAGCTGTTCATTGAGTGACAATTTTGGTGGGCACTGAATATGTGCCCTCGTTAGGACCACAAGGAAATGTTCTTTAAAAGGTGGTGGCCCTCAGGTTTCTCATCCAGGCCTTCTTTGGCTAGACACTGACTCTAAGTGACGTCAGCTCTCCTCTGCCCCAAATCCTTCCCACAGTTCCCTGTTCCCCTTGGTACCTCAACCTTGATCTCAGCCATCCTTTTTCCAGGGCACTTCTATGACTATGCACAAGGCTTGTGAGGGGCTTTCTGGAGCAGGAAAGTCAGGGGTGAGACCCAGAGCTCCAGGACCTTCTCTGAGGAGGCACTGAGCAAGACCAAGGTGGAATGGGTCCAGGAGCTGCTGGTGGGAGGAACAGGAGCAGGCTCTTCATTCTCCGAGAAGTGGTGACCCCTAAACAGAGGTGTGAAGCAGTGCCTCCCTGCTCAGTGCCTCTGTCCCCACGGGCTTCTGGAAGCTGCCAGTACCCACTGGCCCACAATGAGCAGCCTATGGAGCAGCATGCCTCTTCTCTCCTAGCCCTTCCCTGCTGGCTGCTGTTCATAGCACATCCTGGAGCCCCTGTTTCAGCTGGGACACTTCCTTGTCTCCTTCCTGTGTAAGGATGCATTTACCTTAAAGCAGTAGTAAAACAAATGCCCTCTGTACAGGCACTGAGCTTGGCAGGGTAGAGAGCCAGCCTGGCCTTTTATCTGAGGACAGGTAATTCATGGAGTCATGTAAACCCAAGTTCCTACTTCTTGACCATAGCATTGCCCTTTCTTCCTTTATTCTCCATTGAATGAGGTGGCTTTGAATCTGATCTCTGCCACACCAGAGAATGCCAAGGGGAAGGAGCAAGTGGGATTTACCCACAGGGTGCTGCCTGTCAAGGCCAATGAGGATGGGGGGCTTTCCTCTGCAAAGAGTGAAGGGTTTGAGGCAGGGTTGATCTGAGGAATCCCATTTGAGCTGGGCAGAGCAGAGCTCGCAGGAGATAATTCCGTCCGTGGGCTGGGTGAGCTGCTGTCGGCCTTCTCATTATAAATCACCAAGACCCTAACAGTGCTCCCGTGCACTTAGGGGCACTCTGTAGCTGATAATGAACTTCCATAATCATTCCTTCATCTAAAACTTGTAAGAATCACAGCAAGGAATTAATTAGTTAAACAGTGCATTCATTTAGTTATAGAGTACTTATTAGATGTAAGATGATACCCTGGGCTATTAGCTTGGTATCATCAGCCCCTGTACAGTCAGGGAGCTGGGAACGAGAGACAAAGTCCAGAACGGTTTCGACTACTCATGCATCCACCCATCACTGCTTGGTGCCCTGAGGACTGTGCTGCAGAGCTGAGCCTGTCCAGTCTCTGCCCTAGGAGCATCTCCCAACCTGCACCCCACCAGTCTCCTGCCTCCCTTGAGCCAGAAGCAGCAGTCTAAAGGAAGTACAGTTAGATGCCCAGTGTTCCACACCTGATGTCCTCAGCCAGTGAGCATCCAGGACAAGTCTGATTGAGTCAGCAGGAGAGAGAATATATGCTCCCAGTAAAATATCAACATTGGTTGGAGGTGGGGTAGGGTAGGTTGGCCTTGGAGCAGATTCTAGACTCCTGTCAGCTTTTATATCTGATTTGAAAAAAAGGTTTCTGGTGGAAAAAAAAAATGATTTAGCTCCAAGATATAATAAAACCATACTTAAAAATTCAGTGAATTTCGAAGCATCAAGCATGGGAAAGCTAAAGGAAAAGAGAACTTTCTGATAAAGTAACAATAATCCAGCTTAGAAGGCAGTTGCCATGGTTACCACCAAAGTCTCTGGGGCTGTGTTTTATTTGGCAAGAGGTGGTAGAGAATGAATGGGATGAACCAAGATGGCCTGAGTGGCGTGGTGGGTGCTGGGGTCCAGTTTAAATACTCCTGTGATGATTACAGATACTGCCCAAAAGACAGACCTCCCTCTGGGGAGGGAGCTTTCCCCCATCACTTGAGGGAACACAACAAACTGAGCCCATATGTCTGCAGGAATCATTCAGAGACATGAGAGTGACAGTCCCAGCCAGCCCCATGAGTGGGGTACGTACATGTCTGTGATCCCAGCACACTTACACATGGTAATGGGAGGCAAGATCATGGAACCTAGAAGCTTATAGATGAGCTAGTCTAGTCAACATACAGTGGCAAAACTGGGGACCTGTCTTAGAAAGAAAGTGGAAGAGAATAAACACCCCACAGCTGTCATCAGGCTTCCATATACATGCAGTGGTGCACACACACACGCACACACACATGCACACACACACACACACACACACACACACACACACACACACTATACACATCCTCACATAGATGCACACACACAAAAATGAGTAAGTGGGTAAAGCTATTGGGCCGCGACGTGAGGTGTCTGGTTATCACTGCTGTGGGATGGAATACTGCGAGCATCTAGTGGGTGAAGGCCAGCGATGCTGCTAGATGGACAGCCCCGCCGCACAGTCACCAGGCCTTGCACACCAGTCGTGCAGTGTAGAGAAGCCCTTTGTCACATCAGCCCCACACGACAGGACTTCCTGCAGCAGTGGGAGTGTTCTGTCACTCTGCACTGTCTCACGTAACCACTAACCACATGTGGCAATTGAGCCTCTGAAATGTGGCCAGTTGTGACAGAGGGACTAAGGTTTCCAGTTTATTTTATAATAATTGATTTGATTTAAGTCTTAAGTAGCCACATGTGGGTGGCTAATGGTACCAGCTCTATCCTCAGCAGGGAGCAGAGATGCTTCTGCCATTTCTCAGCATCTTCATCCAGCCCCAGGGAATTTCTCCAGGGTACATCTTCTCAGAGGATATATAGCCACTGCCAGCCAGGCAAACCCACTGCCCTGGATGGGCGCTCATGGCATCTTTCCACCTCTCCCAGTGAGCACTCCCTGGCTTCCAACAGACCTGAGTCTGGGCCAGCTCACACTATGTCCCTAGACCACAGCCATGAGAAAGATGTAAGGTTTTTGAAGCTTTCCCCCAAGAGACCTCTAACTTGCCTCTTTCTTTCCAGTAAACAGCTCTGGACTATTAGAAGGCATGGCTGTGGTCAAACCTCAGAAGAGTCCTTTTTTTCTCTTTCTTCAACACAGCAAACTCTGTGTCCCTGTCCTCGCCCCATACCCCTGTTCCATCACTGAAGGAGTTGCTTTTAGGAATTCGTCCTAGGAAGGAAAAACGCTGGCCCAGCATGGCTTCAAGTCCCTCATGGGACAGAGGTGATGACAGCTCTGAACAGCAACTCCTTTGGCTTAAAATACAGTCAACCCAAGAAATCCAGCTCTGTACAGCCCAGCAAAGGCCTCACAGAGAAAGAGGGGCAGAAAGCAAGAGCCAGGCAAAGACCTCAGACACAGAGAGAGCCTGGCAGAAATCTGAGACAGAGGGAGAAGAGCTGATGAGGCTTGGGTGCCAACCATGGCAGGGCACCAAATACATGTGCATGCAGAAGGCATGGTCACATGGGACAGTGGAATGAGTAAAAGGGAAGAAACCTTGTGGACAAAAGTGTCATGAGATTTATATTAATCCTATTTTAGAAATGAGCATAGTGAAATGCAGATACATTAAACTACTTACCCAAAGCAACATGCGAAATAATGGTAAACTGGAGTTTGAACTGGAGTCTACCAGGCTGCAAACACCACCCTCTTATCCCTAAGGCACCAGTGGGAAGATTAGCAGAGAGCTCTTCTTGGGTCACTTGTCCAAGGAAGGCTCCCTGATTTTTCTGGAGCCTTGAACAACTGGGATACAGACCCCAATATCTCCCAAGTACCCAAAGAGGAGACATGACAGAGTGTCTTCCTTCCAGATCAGGTAGGGGAGAGAGCTGTGCTTCTAATTGGCTTCAGGGATAAAGATGTGGTTGGGAGATGGCTACTTATTTCACAGTGGGAAACATACATTCTGATTTGCTTGATCAAAATCCAGTCTGGCACTCTGAGGAGACTGTGGGGCGGGTGGGCGGGGGGGACTCAGTATTTAGGAGCTGGCAGGGACAGGGACTGGGCTAGGGAGCTGCTCAGCTTTGAAGTGTTTGCAGAGCCTCCTAATTAAAGGACAGGCCCACAAGGAAGCAAGCTGAGTAGTGTGGGGAATTGGAATCTGGATGGCTGCAAATCTCCATGTTGAAATTAATCCCTTTTCTGGCTCTAAGATGATGTACTTTGCTGTTTTCTTACACGCATGTGACTTTCCTACTATTATCCAATTGCAGCTCTTCAGAGTTAAAGTGGAATGAGAGGATGTCGAATATTTGCCAAATGTTTTCTAGTCACTATTCTGCACCCCTGACAGACAACGCTAATCAAAGAACTAATTCCCACGGAGGTTACACAAAGCTATAGAATTGTTTGTAGAGGAGGATGTGAGGCAGCCACTACCAATCAAATCAAAGGAAACATCAAAAATAAAAAAATCTAACTACTGGACTGGAGAGATGGCCCAGCAGTTAAGGCACTTGACTACAAACCTTAATGACCCAGATTTGATTCCCCAGTACTTACATAAAGCCAGATGCACAAAGTGGTACGTGGAGTTTGTTTATAGCAGCTAGAAGCCCTGGCACACCCATATTCATCCATATTCTCTTTCTCTCCTCTCCCCCCACCTGGAAACAGATAAATAAAACATTTAAAAAAATAAAAAACCCATCTGCCATTCTTGACCTCGCTGTTAGGTGTGGTCTATCAGCCTTGTAGGTGGCTTGGAGAATGGGTATATTTTATTTAAAGTCAGTTCACTAGACCAAAGTCATTGTTGCAAACACTTTGGTGAGGCTAGGGTAGCAAGAGTGGGTAAGCTCACACACCAGGGATGCAGGAGCTCCAGGTCCATGTGTCCTTTCAGCTACATTTCATGTTCTCTTTTATCTTAGCTAAGTGGTCAAACAAGCCCATTCTCCAGTGAATGGGAAATTCACTCCTTTGTCTGGTAGCTCACACCCGTTAGGCCAGCTCTTGTGTTTGAGTGTGGAGAAATCATGGTGCTTTTGGGGAAATGGGAAGTGACTCTGTGTTCATCCAACAACTTGCAGAACACCTTACACGTGGTTGGTGCACAAAGTATGTAGGTTTGAATTCTTAAACTGCCATACTCTTCCTTCCTCAACATTCCTTCATGAGTTCCTCAGGGATTCCCAAGTATGTCTGCTGCTTCCTTCCCATGACAACCTTGCAGAAATTTAAAGACACGTTTGAAGACACAGTGTCACATCTTTTGTAGTTCCTTCAACAATTCCAAAAAAACCAAGCAATACTCACCTCCTCTTTGTCTGCTCTCAGCATGTGCACCCAAATCTTAGGTTAGCTCTTACCACACATGGTCAGGAAGACTGTCACCTCCCTTGTGCTATACCTCAGACACTTATATTGCTTCACTTATTACTTACCTACTCATTCACTGAACCAATATTCTGCTGAATCTGTACTGAGTAGCAGGAACCGAAAAAACATGACCAAAGCCCTTCAATGGCTCATCCATGATGCTGTTCATCAATTGACTGAAAAGAACGATGTGTGTGTGTGTACGTGTGTCAGTCGCTCTGCAAGAATTGTAGATTCAGTAGGAAATAAGAAGCTTTGATTCGTTCAGCCCTTCAGCAATTATTTATTAAGTTGTTGAGCATCTAATATGTACAAACCAATCCTGAAGTTAGCAAACAAACAAAGACTCCCACAACATGCATTGGGACATGAGTAGGTCCTGTGGAGTCTGTGACAGGGTCCTACCCTCATCTTTTTATTTGTTTCTTGTACTAAAATCTTTATAACATGAAGTTTTCTATTTTAATTAAGTATACAATTTAATGATATTGATTGTTTTTACAGCATTAGTCACTCATGGTCACTATTTCCAATATTTCATTGACCCAAACAGAAAGAAACATTACCCATTGAATAATAACTTTCCATTCCTTCCTCCCTTAACCCCACATTTCTCAAATCTTTCTGTCTCGAAGAAATTTCTATCCTTGATATTATATGTAAGTGAATCTATACAAAATTAGGCCCATTGTGTCTCTTTCTTTCATCTTTAGTAATGTTTTCAAGTGTATCCTTATTGTAGCATGTAGTAGATACTTATTCCTTTTGAGGCTAAATAATATTCCATTGTATGGAGGAAACAGTTTTGCTTAGTGGGTATTTTTATTGTTTCTACCCTTTGGATATTGTGAATGATGCTACTATGAACATCTGTGCATAGGTACATACCTGTTTTGTCTTTGTTTTCAATTAAAGTAAGTGTATTCTTTTGTCTCATTTTTTATTGCAGGTGTACAAGATTTGATTAAGCATAACCCTTAGTTTGTGTTGTGAACTATACTGTGAGCCCTGTATTAGTTACTTTACTTATTGCTGTGACCAAATACCTGATAAAGGCAGCTTAAGGAAGGAAAGGTTTATTTTGGTTTATAGATCCTGGGAATGCTTTCCATCATGTCAGGGAAGGCACAGCAGCAGGAACATGAGGCAGAGCTGGTCACGTTATGTCTGTAGTCAGGACAAGCAGGATGTGGAGCAAGGCCATAAGCCTCAAAACCCATCCCCAGTGGCCCACGTCCTAGCAAGGCTCCACCTCCTAAGGACTTTCAACTTTCCAAATAGCACCAACCAGCTGGGGACCAAATGTTCAAATACATGAGATTAGGACAGACATTTCACTCTCAAAACACAACCTTCTAGCCCTGACCCCCATCAATTCATAGCCATCTCCTGATACAACTTAGTCCAACTTCAAAAGTCCTCATAGTCTAACAGTTCCAACACTATTCAAAGGTCCAAAGTCTTTTCTGAGACTCAGGGTAATCTCTTAACTATGACCTATGTAAAATTCATATGTAAACTACATATTTCCAACATACAATTGTACAGAACAAACATAATGTGGTGGTTTGATTCTGTTGTGCCCCGTAAACTTAGGTGTTCTGAATGCTAGGTTCCCAGCTGATGGAGATTTGGAAATTAACACCTCCAGGAGGGAGTGTATTGTTGGGGGTGGGCTTATGGGTGTTATGGCCAGTGTCCCTTTGCCAGTGTTTGGCACACTGTCCTGTTGCTATTGTCTACCTTATTCTGGCCAGGGAGTGATATCCACCCTCTGCTCATGCCATCATTTTCCCCTGCTATTATAGAGCTTCTCCTTGAGTGCGTAGGCCAAAATAAACCTCTTTTTCCCACAAGCTGCTCTTAGTTGGGTGATTTCTACCAGCAATGTGAACCTGACCATAACAGTAAACTGGTTCAGGGAAGAATGTGGTGGTTTTATTCAGGTGCCCCCATAAGCTTAGGTATTCTGGATGCTAGGTTCCCCAGCTGATAGCAATTGGAAATTAAAGCCTCCAGGATGTGGTGTATTGTTGGGGGTGGGCTTATGGTATGATAGCCAGCTTTCCCATGCCAGTGTTTGATACATTCTCCTGCTCTTGTTGTCCACCTTATGTAGGCCAGGGGGTGATATCCACCCTGTGCTCATGCCATCATTTTCCCCTGCCATCATGGAGCTTCCCCTAGAACCTATAAGCCAAAATAAACCTTTTATCCCCCAAGCTGCTCTTGGTTGAGTGATTTCTACCAGTAATGCAAACCTGACTGCAACACATTTCTATTTCAAAATGGAGGAGCAGGGCCACAGCAAAGTAAAGATTGCATTAAAGTGAGACTGAAATTCAGGAGGGCAAACTCCAAATCCTGTAGCTCCATGTCTGGTATTTAAGACTCCAGATGGGACCATTTGGGCTCCAAAGGCCTTGGTAGCTCCACCTCGCCAGCTTGGCTGCCTGAAGCACATATAGCATCTCTCTTGGGCCAGCTCTACTCTGAGCCTGCAGCTTTGTTTGGCAGACATCCTGTGTCCCTGAATCTCCAGCACCCAAGGGTCTCCATTGCAGTGTGACTTCACCTTCACAGCTTCACGTGAGGACTTCTCAGAGGTTTCCCACAGGGAATCTGACCCTGCTTCACGCCAGCAGTTTCCCGAAACAGGGAAACAAGATGCTTTAACTCCCTTGATCTTGTGTCTTTCAGGCCTCCAAACCCATTATCATATAGATGGTGTTGCTAGTTTCAGCTGCCAGCTCAGGATGGTGCCTGGACACAGTGGAAGAGAGTTGAAATGGTGCCTGTGTGCTTTAATTGCTGAATCTGTGCAAACACTTTCCTAGACAGTTGTTTTTGAGCAGGGAACCCATTCTATAGATACAGGTGTCAATGGATGGGGTATTGTCTTCAGAGCACCTTTTCCATTGTCATAGTGAAAAGTAGGTTTCTCTTTAATTGCATTAGTCTTTTTGATCGCTTTAAAAATTGCAGATGCTTTGTCAGCTGTAATCTCCTCATCAAGGACTTAAGAGTTGCTCACAAAGCATTTCTCTTAAACTTCACTTGTCACATCTTTCTACTCTCTTTTACTGTAGTTCTGCATAAAAGTAGTGAGATGTAACCATGCCACTGGTTGAATGTTAGGTTGTTTTGAAATGTCCTCTGCCAAGAGCTCATCCATTGCTTTTAAGTTTAAGTTCAACCTCACTCAAATTCTCAGGACACAGGCAGAATATAGCCAGATTCTTTGCCAGAATATAACTACCTCTGGCTCTTTCCCCCTCTAAAAACCTCCACTGTCTGTGTTTCTCTCGGCACTCTGGTCATCCAAGGTCCAACCAGGATGGCTGCTTAAGCTCAGTTTATAGCATTATAGTGCTTTTCTAGCTCAAAGTTCCTAACTCTTCTTCCCAAAAGCCAGTTCCAAAGGCCTATGGACAAAGGCCTATGGACAACATGGTCAAACTTCTCACAGCAAAGGCCCCATTTCTCAGTATTAATTATCTATACTAGTTACCTTAACTGTTGCTGTGACTAGACTAAATACCTTACAAGAAGCAGTTTAAGGAAGGAAAAGGTTTATTTCAGCTTATATTTATATGAAATACATTCCATTATGGTAGAAAAGGCATGGCAGCAGAATCATAAAACTGAGCTGAGGTGGGCATGGTGGGCACACAATTTTAATCCCAGAATCCAGGAGGCAGAGGTAGGAGGATTGCTGTGAGTTTGAGGTCAGCCTAGGTCTAGAGTAAGTTCTAACTTAGGCTGAGCTAGAGTGAGACCCTCTCTGTAACAAACAAACAAACAAAAACCAGAACTAATCATATTTTGTCCACAATTAGGAAGCAGAGGGTTAACAGGACATGGGGCCAGGCTATGAAGCCTCAAGGTCCACTCCCAGTGAGTGACACACCTTTACCTCCTAAATGTTCCACAGTCTTCCTAAACAGCACCTTGAATTGTGGACCAAGTGTTTAAACACATGAGCCTGTGGATAACATTTCATAGCCCAACCATAATGCCCCCATATTTGTATGTTCACCCCATAATTTCAAATATATATTTGGAGATGTATATAGTTAAGGTTAAGTGAAGTCCTAGAGTCAGGGAACCTAAACTAACAGAACTAGTATCCTTATATGGACACTAACCAGGAAGCAGATAAACAAGAAGTGGACATCATCTTCAAGGTCCACCCCTACTTAACCATTTCTGCTTGTCAAGATACAGACTAAAAGGTTCCAAAGCCTACCCAACTAGTACTATATCAAATGCCCAAAACACAAGCCTGAGAGAACATTCCTCTTTTAAACCAAAATATCTCATCCCATGGGCTCAATGCTATCTGAGAATGCAAAATGTGGTCAGTCATACTTCAAAATCCACTATAGTCTTCACAGTTCCCAAACTGTTCAAATGTCCAAAGTCTCTTCTGAGACTCAGTACAATTTTTACAATTTTTTTTTAAATTTATTTATTTGAGAGCGACAGACACAGAGAGAAAGACAGAGGGGGAGAGAGAAAGAATGGGCACACCAGGGCTTCCAGCCTCTGAAAACGAACTCCAGATGTGTGCGCCCCCTTGTGCATCTGGCTAACGTGGGACCTGGGGAACTGAGCCTCGAACCGGGGTCCTTAGGCTTCACAGGCAAGCGCTTAACTGCTAAGTCATCTCTCCAGCCCACAAATATTTTATTTTTATGAATTTATCAGAGAGAGAGAGCAAAAGAGGACGAGAAAGAGAGAGAGGATGGGCAAGCCAGAGCCTCTAGCCACTGCAAACAAACTCCAGACACATGAGCCATCTTGTGTATTGGGTTTATGTGGGGAATCGAACCTGGGTCCTTAACCACTAAGCCATCTCTCCAGCCCCTCAAGACAATTTCTTAAGTGTGTACTCTTATAAAATCAAAAAAATAATAATAAGTTACATGCTTCAAATGTAAAATGGTGTAAACATTCCCATTCATGAAAGAAGGAGCAGAGAGATGGTAAAGAAGACCAAAACCCAGTAAGACAAACTTAAGCCGTACAGCCCCATGCCTTGCATCTGACACTCCAGCAGGCTTAGGTAACTTACGCCTCACAGACCCATGCTCAGCCCCTGAGACTCCAGCAGGCTTAGATAACTTAAGCCCTGGAGCCCCATTCTCCCCTGTCTAGTATGGTCTCTACTTGGTGCTTGAAGTTTCCCTTGGCAGTTGTCCCATGTTCCCGGTACCTCAAACATTCTTGGGTCTCCATGGCAACTTAGGCTTAACTTCCACAAGTTCATACCTCAGCATCTCAGGGCCTATCCATAGGGACTCTGAGTATGCTACATACTGCCTAGCCTCACTAGCATTTTCCTGGAATTTTTGCAAACACCTTGATAACCCTGTAACACTTGCATTCTGAATCCCTATAAAGGCAGCACCATGTGGATGGTGCCAAGTTTTCCCTTCTCAATATGGAAGCCACACCCAATCATAGCTCCAGTAGCCTCTGAGTGCTTATGCTACAAAACTGGGAAAACCTTTTCTCCAAGATGGCTGTTTTACGGAAGAATACACTTGCCATGATCTTTCCAGACATTTTTTTTAAAAAGAAATATTTAAGTGGGTTTGCATTTTTTTATACCCTGGAGTCACTGAGGGGTGACTCTTGCCCTCAGAGATTTTCCTATTGTCCTGGTATAAAATATGTCATTTTTCTTTGATATTATTAATTTCTGCAACAATTATATTCACTATATTGGCACAGTGTACATAGCTCTAAAGGCACTTGAGCTACCAACCTACACATGTACCAAATCTTTCTGCCCCTACCTTTTGCCCTGAATTCACTATAAATCTGGTTAAACACAGCAACAAGTTACCATGCCACAGCTCTATCTTGCAATTTCCTGTGTCAAATAAATTAGTCTATTAGTTTTAAATAAAGCCTCACTCAATTTTTCAGAATATAAGCAGACTATAGCCAATTATTTTCCAGAGTACAGTAAAAATTACCTTTATCCCAATTCCTGGCAGTCCTTCCTTGTTCCTTTCTGAAACCTCAGCAGGTTGGCCTTCACTGTATTTACACCAGCATTCTGGTCCTCTGAATTTTCATTAGAATGATCCAGTGAGTTTTACTTACAATATTACAGGGCTTTTCTGTCTTAATGCCCCAAACTCTTCCACACTCCTCTAACAAACCAGCTCCAAAGGCCTATAAACCACATGGTCAGGTTTATCACAGTAATAACCCCACTCCTCAGTACCAATTTTCTGTATTACTTACTTTTTGCCACTGTAACAAAATACAAGAGAGCAAAGATTTATTTTGGCTTATGGTTTGTAGCATATGGTCCATCAAGGTGGGGACAGATTGCAGCTGGAGTGACTTGGTCCATGGTATTGGGAGCAGGCAGTGGCAGCTTCTCAAATGGGGTTAACAAGTATAGAACTCTGGACCAAAAGCAGACATCACCTTGAAGGACTGCCTGCCTCCACTATACCATTTTCACTAGCTAGACTACTGCCCCAACATTTCCACAACCTCCCAAAAATTGTGACACCAGCTGAGGACCTAAAAATATGAACCAGCAGGGGAGGTTACTGATTCAATCCATAATATATATAAGATGTCCTGCTTCCTTTTGTACCTTGAAAGATTATTAAAATTTGTCCTAGTGAAAAAGCAAAATGTAACAAGACAATAAACCAATAGAACAAATCGCACATGTAAACACTCTTGGGCATGAGAAACAGGCTATGTTGGAGGCCAGAGTCATGGTCACTGGAATGAGAGCACAGGGTGATGAATAAGGGACAGGTGAGAGTGGAGACAAAGGTAAGCTGCTGGGGAACACAAGAGTCTAAGAAGGGAATCAATGTGACTAGACAGACTGCTCTGGTAAAAGAAGAATGGACTCAGGGGTAGAAAAACAAAAGTAAGGGAGGTATTGCTGTTTCCTGGGAGAGAGATATAATTTATATCAGAATGTCAGCAGCAGTGATACAGAGATCTAGAAAGATTCAAAATTAATTTAGAGAGTAAATTTGGAATTAACAGGACTTGGTGACTGTTTCCATGTGTTAGGTAGACACGTAGGAAAAGAGAATGGTGTCTTGGTTTATGGTTTGGATGACTAAGTGAAGCATTGGCCAGCATGTAGGAGTCAGAGGTAGGAGTATCACTGTGAGTTTGAGACCAGCCTCGGCCTACAGAGTGAGTTCCAGGTCAGCCTGGGCTAAGTGAGAACTTGTCTCAAACACCCTTCTTCTACCTAATCTAATCTCAAAGACTAATCTCAAATCTAATCTCAAAGAACAGAAGCTCTATTCAGTTTCTCCAAGCTTCAAGTCTTACCCAGGCAAGACCTTCCATGTGGGAAGCTTGCTGTAGTTTGGCAAGGACTGAGACTTGAGTAAATACATCTGCCAGCTTTGGGGTTTAGTACCAGCAAATCAGTTGTCTAAAAGGCACGATACCACATTTTTCACCTGGTTTCTAGCAGTCATATCCTGAGGGATTTGTTTAATTTTTTGGCCTCTGTTTTTACTTTAATTTTTTTTTTTATTTTATTTCATAACTTGTTCAAAACTTAGTAGGGGTGGTAAGGTACAATTTATTAGGAGTTCACTCATAATGAATTTGGTACACTGAGACAAGCTTGTATTAAGAAGCCAAAATAGGCACACAGAATGAGTTTTAGGGGCAACTAGAGCCTACGGCTGTCTCCCTAGCACATTAGTCACCTTTCCATCACTTTAACAAGATATCTGAGTCAGTCAGCTTAAAAAGAAGAAAAGATCATTCTGGCTTATGGTTTCAGAGGTCTCATTCTACCTCTAGTTTCTCTTGCTGCTTTGGTATCTGCAGTGAGGTGGCCATCATGACAGGGGTATATGATGGGGCAAAGCTGCTCATCTCATGGTGGCCAGATCTCAGAGAGACAGAAAACCTGCTATGACTTCAAGGTATGTCCCCAAATGACCAGAAGACCTCCTACTATTATCAGGCTGCACATAGTAAAGATTCCACCATCTCCTAATAGTGTCATGAGTTGGGACCACAACTTTAGCACATGGTCCTCAGAGGGCATTCAAGATTCAAGCATTGCACCTGGGTAGGACAGTTTGATTCTGGTCTCTAGAAATGAAATAAGTGAGTTTTCTTGCAGTTTTGTCTTTAAACTTTTAACAGCTGTATGTGAACTGCTAATAGTTCTTGTATGGGCAGGAAGTTGTGTTTTAAGCCAAAGACTTTGATCCATGCAACAAAACTTAAAGTCTCTGAGAAGCCTACCCCCAACAAACAAGCCCAATTTGCAACATGGTGTTCCAATAAGTTGAACAAAGAGTAAAAAGGAGACCTGCACATCATCCAGTACTGCATCAAATCAATTTGCATATGCTAGCAAGAACAGCTCAACCCCCACTCCCTGCGGCCAGCTCACAGAGAGAGACCACTTCCATATGGAAACCAGGAAAGGGGAGAATACATCCCCTTCTAAACCATGTTTAACAGTGGAAATTCAGGAAGAGGAGCATGAGTGGGGCCCCTATAAGCAGCTGCCAATGCTATGCTTCCAATTCCACATCCAATCTGCTGGGTTTACTTGAGTGGATGAATCCGGTCCAGGCACCTCCACTTGGCCCTGCCCTGCTCTGCAAAGAAGCCAGGAAGAAACTGATTGATTGATATGATCTGGAAACCCCTTGGGTACTGAGACTCCTTGACCACCGGCAAGCTCCCTGATGGGGAAGCTGGATCTCAAGTTTTATCCTTTGGAGTGAGGCCCCAAGCGAACATATCAGCAGCATTTCTGCTCCTCCAGCATGTTCAGCTGTGGCAATTAGCTAAGGTTCTGCTGGGATTGCCTGTTTCCAGCATTGCTTGGCCTCTGACCCCAGTGAATTTAATTCTACTCCTTTAATAATTTCTAAGAGTATAGATTTTTGTTGAGTGTGCAGGTTCCTTCCTGCAGAAATCAACTTAGATCCTGAAGCAACACACTGCATATTCAGGAAGACTGAGCCTTGTTTGTTTGGGGGTGGGCGGGGCTAGCATGAGAAGTGAGCTGGAATCTCTTCGGGTGGGGGCTGAGAAGCCTGGCAAAGCTCTGCCAGGGTGTGCAGGCTGGGAGGAGGCTCTCCTCAGGTGAGTTGCTGCCTTAGGGCCTTTGGTTCTGGGCCAGGTGCCTTCACTGGATTCCTGCTGGAGCAGAAGAGCTGGGAGCTGGCAGGATGCTCCAGTTTGAAAAGCAAGCTTTCCTTTCTCTACAGTTCAGGCCTTCCTATATTCAACATCCATGTTATACCCCAGACATGGACTGTGTATTATTAGGGCAAAGATGAGAGCTGTGTAGTTCTGTAGGTGAAGGTAGACCTGTGTGGTAGGCAGATGCAGAGGGATTGTCAGGCTCAGTGTGTCTAGCTAGATTAGCTGAATTGGTGAGCTCTGGATTCAAGTGAGAGACCCTGACTCATTAAACAAGATGGAGAGTGATCAAGAAAGACTAGTGCTGGAGAGATGGGTTAGGGGTTAAGGCCTTTGCTTGGTAAGCCTAAGGACCCAGGCTTGATTCCCCAGTATCCATGTAAGCCAGGTGCTCATGGTGGTGTATGCACCTGGGGTTGGTTTGCAGTGGCTGGAGACCCTGATACACCCATTTACTCTCTTTCTCTCTCTCCCCAAAATAAATAAATAAATAAATAAATAAAATATTTTTTAAAAAAAGACTCAACAACCACCTCTGACCTTCATGTGCGTGTGCAAACTTGTGCACCCACGTGTGTACACACTTATCAATGCGCAAAAAAGTAGAAAAGGGCTGGGCACTCCTGACATTTACAGGGACCTTCCAAATTTGAATCCCCTGGCTCACAGATGCCCAGTGACATCCTTGCCCTTGGCTTCTTTGAGATGCCCTTTTGTCTATTACCAGCCTTTCTCTTTGCCCAAGCTCAAGGAAATTGCTAGCACTTGCAGACCAAAATGATCTTAAAGCTGTGGTGACAGACAGTTGTGACACAGTAGCATAATTGTCATACTGGCAACAGAGGAGGCTGTAGGACCATACACAAAGGTTAGCTACCGTAGAGGGCGTTGGGTCAGCTAGGGAAGGCTACACAAAAGGTCAACATGAAAGCACAGTCTTGAGGAAGTGACAATGGTCACCAATAGTGTCGAACTGCCCCTCTCTGCCAGACACCCCCTTAAGTGCCCTCTGATCATCACTCAATTCGTCTTTGCAACAACGTAGGAGGTAGGAATGATGACAACTGCACTTTTCAGATGAATTTTTGAGTATCCATGGTCAGAGGTGATAGGGCTGAAGCTGGTGTCCTGGCCTATGGCATTGCTCAGCCCCTGGGCTGTGTCAGCTCTCTTGCCCATCATACTCTTTTTTTCTCCAAAGTCTGCCATATGGACAAAAGACAACAGAGCTGGGCTGGGGCTGACACTCTGTACAGAGGAAACAGCATGTACAACAAGAAGGGAAGAAGCCTGAACCCGGCAGTGAGCAGCTACATAATATGCAGAACAGAGCACAAGATGAGAATGTGCGATCTCGTTCATCTCAGCGAGAATTTCAGGGTGGAAGTAAGAGGATGTGAAACCAAGTGTGAACCTCTCCTGCTGCCAGGTCCTGAGAGTCTGTTCAGCGTCCACAGCCATGAGGACAGCAAAGGGTTTACCTGCCTCCCATGCTCCCTGCCTGGGGCTCCAGAAGTATGGTAGGGATAAAGGTCCCAGGTAGGGGCAGGCTGGGCCTTTTGTGTGAGGCTCTATGGTTTGGTTTAATTCTGTAGGGACTGGGGAGCCAGGAAAACATTTTGAGAACTGGGGACTCTGTCTCAGCGTGTGTTTACATGTAATAAATTGTCATTGTCAGGAACACTGAGAAGAAAGGACAGTGGCTATCACTATTCCTCTAGGGAATTCCAACCGAAGGTTTCTGCACATGGCCTGCTTGAAACCTCTGGACCACTTGAGACGATCTGGCTTGAAAAAGTCATAGGCCATGGTAGGAAAATCCTCATTTAGGGGGTGTTGAATTCACTAACATGTTTTTTTTTAAAGCCTCAGCTGGAGGAAAATATTTAAATATAAGTCATTAGCGAGTATATTTTTGAAGCCAACGGTGCCTAATAAATCAAAATTACTTTCCCTAGAAATGAAACCTATTGAAGATTTTCAGCCCCTCTTTCTGACGTGCTCAATTAAGGTGAAAAAAAAAAAATCCTGTAGCCCTGCCTGGATTGAAAGCGTTGAAAGGTGGGAGTGCTTTCTGCTTAGACACCCAACCATAGTGATACAAATCAGTCCTTTAGTCCTTTAGAATAATTTATGTCTGGGACAGGAGTTTGGAAGTGGGTCTGCTCAGAGCTAAAAGCATCGTAAATAAGCCGGGCTGGGAGATGAGCTGGCTGCGGCAGGAATTGTAGAGTGGTCTCCAGCTGCTCCCTCCAGGGGACTGTGGACCAAGAGATGGCAGGTCGTATCCTATGTATCCTAGTGCCTCCACAGCCATCATCCTTGGAGAAGACTGTGCCTCAGAGAGAGGGACAGGAACCTGACAGGGTAGTGACAGAGAGCCAGCACCAGACTGTACTCCCTCCCTGACTATGGAGTCCATTAATCTCTCACCTGGACTCTTGGACTGTCCCCTCCCTGGAGGCCTGGAGTTAGAAGAGAAAGGCCAGTACCAAAAGACCCAAGACATCATGGCACATATAAAGTGTCACAATAATCTACAATAGTGTCCAGGTGAAAACACTGGCCATCATATGTTGTGCCCGTGTGTGCATGGGTGCCGCTGTCTAGACAAGTGTGTCTGTGCTCATGTGTGCCTGTTCAGTCTCTGCACAGCTTTATCATTCATATGTGTCTCATTTATCTGTACATGTGTGCACACACCTGTGTGTATGCAGTATATGCATCCATATGTGTGCATGTGCTACAGCATGAGCGTGTGCATTTGTGTGTACATGTATGTGACTGAGCAGATTGGGAGAATCTGCTCCAGTCTGTGGATTCCGACAACTTAATGCAGGGATGAGGGTCATATTTTGAGCAAAGATGGGTGATGAGTTTGGCTGAACCAAGAAGGGGCTACTGTAAGTACCTGCATACAAGATGAAACTATTTTTCTCAACCTTTTCCCTCTGGAACAATTCCTTCCCAGGTCTGACATGTAGCAAGCAGGCACTGTCTAAATAGACAGCTTAGGAAAGCAACGTGGCACTATTTGAAGAAAGATGCAGCAGCCCCAAACTTCCTCAGTCTGTCAGTGAAAATGAAAGGAGACAAAGACATTGAACACACATGCAGTAATTCATTATTCCCAGGAGTCTGACCCCATAATTGTTGGATGTTATTGTGCACAAACCTTGAAAAGGTTATCTTCAAAGAGCAACGAAGAAAGTTATTTATTCTGAGGAGGCAGTCCTTGAGCTGGCTAAAGAGATATTTGGGGCTTACTATGGAGGAGCCAGAGACCTTTTATGCAAGATAAACATGATTCTAACAGGGAGATAGGCTTTGGAAATGGGGGAAGTGGCTAGACACAGAGGGAATAGGAAATAGCTGAACCTCATAGCGGTGGTAGGGACAAGGGAAGGTGGCATGGCACACGGCCACAGAAGTGGAGCTGAGATGTGGGGCCAAGGCTTCACTTGTCTCAGGTGGATCCTGCAGGGACAAGGGTGTCTCTGAAGTGCCGCATTCATTCACAGCACCTCCGTCTGCCTGGAAATCGAGGTGACAGAGACTTAGTGACTCCTGGCACTTGCTGTCACTTCCCATTTCCCTGCTCTTTACAACATGGATAAACTGGGTGGAGGCTAGTCAGAGAGCCTGGTACACACCTGAGCTTGCAAACCCTTAGGTATGAGGGCCTGGGAGGGACTCATCCCCACACTTTGCTGCTTTGCTGAGCTTTGCTGCTGAGAGGGTATGCAGGAGTGTCATGTGCTGAAACTGCTCCTCATCTGAGGATCCTGAAGGAAAAGTAGGCACCCCAGCTATGGGACCCAAAATCAACATGAGATACTGAGAATCAAAGTCATATGTGAACAAAAGACAATTCTCCATGGTCCTCAACAATAGTCTCCATAGCAACAGCCAGACAGATCCAGGCATGATGGTCAGAACCCACCATCCCTCCCTTTTCCAGATCATGGCTCCTTCCTATAGACAAAACTCACAGACTAGCTCAGAGAACCCATCCCTGACTTGTGTACAATCCTGGACAGAGATGGAGAACACAGCACCAACTATGGGGCATGTCCTTCCTGAACTTAATCTGGGCAGACACTGGCCTTGGTTCTGAACATGCATCCAGCTATAGGAGAAAGGCCAAGCCTCGTTGGGTTTGTTTCCTAATGCACCTCCAGTCTGCCCTACTTTCTCCTGAGCACTCCAGGTATTTATTTTTCTGCTCTGGACTAGACAAAACCATACTTCCTCTTGGTCCAGAATATGCCTTGCCATACATACATTCATCTCTTCTTTAATGTGTTTTCAAGCTCTACTCTTCTTTCTCTAAAACATATTCCTTGCTCTTCTGTCCAAAGTGATGAAAGCAAGGTCAGCAGGATCCTTTTGAAGTACCAATACCTCCTGTGTCCTGAGGTCCCTTGCCTGCCTCTACTGGGCAGGTGCTCAAATGTCACAGTAGCTCAGGGAGTCCATGCACAGTGATGTACAACCCGGACAGGGATGGAGAGAGAAGAGAGCTACGCACACCAGCCAGGAGTCACACCTTTCCTGAGCTTACCCGTGCAGATGCCACCCTAAGTTCTGAGCAAGCCACCATAATGAATGCTGGCTGGCCCTTGCCTGTGGGTAGGGCTAGTGTCAGAGGCAGGTGTTAACCCAACAGGTACTCAAACAAAGCCACAAAGTGTGATGGGATGTCCACAAGGAAAGAAATAAGGACTGTCACATATGTCAGGCATGTAGCACAGTGCCAAGGACCTAGCAGCAGGCCTGCTCTGCTCCCCCTTTAATCCTCATGATCTCTATGCTCCAGATAAGGACACTGAGGTTGGTGGGGGTGGGGGATGGAGTGGAGGAAGGATTCGCCAGAGGACACATGATTACCTGATCCTGAGTGGAGCTCCAGAATGGGCGAGTGTTCTGAGCTGCCACTTTCCCATCCCTTCTTAGTGCTTCTCTCCCTTGGTTTCTCTAGGGAAACATGCGAAAGTGCACAGAAAGAAGGAGAGGCAAACACTTGATTTGTACAGGTAGCTTTGCCCCTCTCTTCTTGCTGTCCCACTGTGGAATAGTCTGCCTGCCTGGGATTCACAGGCTAGGTGGGGGCAGGCCTGGGGCTGCATGTCTTTCTACAGCTCCTCCTTTCCTTTCCCCAGTGGGTCCCTGGACCCTGCTTGGCTAGGGGTCTCTAAAGAGCGGTAGATTCCTCCTCCCCTGGCTGCTGGGCTCTAGGAGTGTTCTGGCCATGTCCTCAGCCAGTAACAACTCAGCAGTTCCCTTTCCCTGGGATTTCTTTTGAAATCTGGGGGATAGGTGGGGGGGGGGGCAGGCACGTGTGTGTGTTGCTCAGAGAATGAACCTAGAGGCCTCTCTGGATGGAGTTGTGGCAGCTGCCCTGTGTGCCCCACAAGTAGGGTGTGTGGGGATGTGAGCAGGTAGGATATGGTGACCAGGGTAGAGCTTATGAGGAAAGGGTCTTTTGACTCCAAATATACCTTAACTTTTCCACTCTTTAGTTGTGTGGTCTTGGCTTAGTCATTTAACTTCTTTGATCCTCCGTTTTCTTGTCTGCAAAATGAGACTCCACTAGTGGAAGACTGTGAGGAGGTTTAAAAAGTGTCTCACACAGGATCCAGCAATCCACAGAATCTTCCTAATGGATAATGCCATCTCCTACATCCTCTGCTGAGGAGAGATGTCAGTACTTTCTAGAGCAGTACAGATCAGGTGAGTCCACCTCATACATATGCATGCACACACTGTGTTTCCTTGCTTTGACGCCTGCACTTCTCTATCCTAGCTTTTATCCCAAGCATAAACCATGGGAGCACTGATGAGAACACAGAGATTCAAATTAGGTGTATAATCTCAGAGGGCATCTAGGACAAATGCAGAAATTATCCTTGGAGATCTAGTGAGGAGAAAGGGTTCCAGGCGCAGAGAGCAGAGAGGGCAGACTCATGAAGAGATGGCTAGCCCATGGTGATTGGAGGAAATGAAAAAAAAAAAAACCCACAATTAAACCAAGAAGTTGGGGACTGAGAAGGATGTTGTGAAGGGATTTGGACGCCCTGCTTCCAGAATCTGGTTTTGCTGTGCACACAGTGGAAGCTTCACACAGGAGCATGAGAACTGCCTAGAACCCCTATAGCCTGGATTAGATGGGTCAGAATCTGGGCCAGATGGAAGGGCTGTGGGGAAGGTCAGAATGAGAGCCATTGAACAAGATTTAGGAATGTGGGATGGATGAGGTTCTACAGCCATCAGCCAGATGGGCTGGGGTGAAAGAGGGAAACATGCAGGGGCTTGCATCCACATGTTGAGCTCAGTTCCTCAGGGGATGGTAGAACTGTGAGCCCAGGGCTCAGGATATAGAAGCAGCTCAGGGACAGAAAAGGGAGGTGCATAGTCAGATGGGAGACAAGTGGTGCACAAGACCAGTGGGCCATCCAGGAAAGACCCTGACCGACAGAGGATAGGAGTCAAAGCCGAGAGGAGGCCAGCAGAGCCAGGGCCTGGGGACAGAACTTTCAGGAACATCTTTAAGGGATGAGCAGGAAATGAGGAGCTTATGGATTGGATAGGGAGCACAGAGGAAAGGAAGTGAGGAGATAGGAACCTCATGGGGCTGCAAGGTGAGGATGTACTCCCCATAGAGGGCAGAGAAGGATTAATAAGCAGCCCCTAGACTTGGTGGTCCAGAGGGAGTTACTGGCAGCTAGAGGAAGACATTCCAGCCAAAGCTAATTAGACTTTGGGGAGAAAGAGGGCTCTCTCCTAGACAGGTCCACTGGTAGTTCAATGAAGAAGACACTTGAGAACATGGGGAGGCAGCTGCCAGGGCCCTGGAGAATTTCCAGTGGAATCAGTGCCAGGAACCCTGCTCTTACTGGTAGCCTGACAAGAGCTCCATGGTGATTGTGGCAGACACAGTGATCAAGCAAAATTTGTCAAAGCAGAAATCCAGAGGCTACAAAGAACTCAACACTGTATCAGACTGCCAACAGGCCTGCCAGGGCTCAAGGAACATTGCACAAAAGGGGATGGAAAGACTGTAAGAGCCACAGAGTGGGGGGGAGTACCCTGAGGCACAGTCCCCCCACTATCCCATTGGGACTGACTGAGGCCTTCATAACCCCACAGTGAATCCCATAACCCCATAGGGGTGGGCCCCAGGGAAAAAGGATCAGGGGAGAGGGAATAAAAGATTATAACATGTTACAATATACATGTAAAATAAAATTAGAAAATAATTGTATGATATTCAGCAATAAAAAGGAGACAATGATACATAAAAAAAATAATATTAGGGCTGGAGAGATGGCTCAGCAATTGAGGCACTTGCATGCAAAACCTAAGGTCTGGAGTTTGATTCCCCAATACTCCACATAACAACAGATGTACAAGGTGGCTAGAGGCCCTGGCATTCATTCATTCATTCATTCATTCTCTCTCTCTCTCTATCTCTCTCTCTCTCTCCTCTTTCACACACACATAAATAAATAAATAAGTAAATAAATATTTTTTAAAAGAATTTGATGAGGGAGGCATGAAGACAAGTGGCTGAACAAAGCAGGAAGCAGGTCCTACACCAAGGAAGTGGATGGATCTGTCCATGTGGAGAGAGGCGCAGAGCTGGAGAGGAGGCTGGGAAAAGCAGCTCTTCTACGGGGCCTCGCCTGTGCCCTTGAGTCACCTGGACTGAGGAGGGTAGGAGAAGCGAGTAAGAGGCCCTTGTATCCTGGTGTGCCTCTGGGCTCCTGTTAGCAGCACATTCAGAACTTGTCGTTGTGTTTCCTCCAGAATTTTATTTCAGCCTCTGGCCCTGGTTCTGTTAGAAATTTTTCTCTGGAAGCTTCTCCTCCCTTCAAGCTCTCCCTTCCTAGAGCCTAGAAAACAGGTCGCGTGCCCTGAGAGACAATATCTATACACTTATGATGCCTCAGCTTCGACATTCCCATCTCCAGTTTGAGATGCCTGGTTGTTTAAAATGAGCAAATGAGCCTGCAGGATATTCTTGCTAGCCAGAGCTGAGCAAGAAACCATCCACGAGGCTTGGATCCACTTCCTCCAAACTCTGGCTAATGTTAACATGCTGGCCTCCTCCTGTGAATCATCAGTGTTCTCAACAGGACTGAGAATGGTGAATCCTTTCCAGGAAGTTTCCTGTTAAAAATCCATCAGCAGGAACACTATTTAAGGAAGCTAAGGCCTTACAAAAGTATTTCTTTTTGCTGATTATTTATTTATTTATTTTCAGATTGAGAGAGAAAAGGGGGCATCCAGAGCCTCTAGCCACTGCAAACAAACTCCACATGCATATGCCATTGTGTTCATCTGGCTTTACACAAGTACTGGGGAATCAAACCCAGGACATTAGGCTTTGCAGGCAAGCACCTTAACAGCTGTGCCATCTCTCCATCCCCCAGAAGTATTTCTTAAATAATAAGACTTGAAAGTTGAAATTGCTGCTTGATCCTTGTACTGCAGAATGGGTATTATTGTGTTAGTAGGTATAAAACTAAACAAAACAAACAAATAAAACCAAAATGACTTCTGGGAGAAATGTGCTTTTCCCACCTAGAGGCCAGGACTTAGCAGAGTAAGTTTTGGAACAAGTTTCACAGCTGACTCGCGTCCTGCCACAGAAAGATCTGACTTCACCATGCCACCTTTGAATGACTACAACTTTTTAGATGCCTCTGGCCCATATCTGGGGTGTGTAATTACCCCCAGACCAACCAGCGCTCGGGGGAGTGTCCTGGTCCAGGTAAATACAGCCTCTACCCTGCTCCACTGCCCCACCTCCCTGTGTTCTGCAGGCCCTGCTCAGCAGCAGGGGGTGCAATTACCATCTGTGTTGCTAGCATCTTATAAAGGCACATTGAAGTCATTGCAGCACTCACAGGAGAAGGCAAGTAAATACACAAGGCCAAGCAGAGTGCTGAGCCCAACCTCAGGTCTGGCCGCTCCTGCAGACATCAAGCGGTTTGCTTGATGGAGTAAGCACGAAGGAAGAAAGGTGAAGGGCTGCATTGTCCCCTCTGATGATGATGCCGAGGGTTCACCCAGTCCCTGAAAGAAGCATCCTAGAAGATGCACAGCAGCAGAGGTCAGCCAGGCCCCTGTCACCCTGCAGGCCACAGAAGGGGAGCAGCCGCCAAGAGCTGGGTAAGGAAAGATACAGATGGCACCCTGTTGCTGGGCACAAGCTTCCTTATCCAAGCACAGATCCCTGTCTCATGCCATGAGCCATCTCCACTTCCCACCTGGTGGCTAGTAGAGCCTGCTGGACAGTTGCAAGATGGTGGATACTGACAGGGATGTTTGCAACCAGAACAAGAGTGAACAGTGTAGTGAGTTCTTGAGAATAATGCAGTATCACTGGGAACACATCTGAGTTCATTAAAAATATGTTATGCTAGACACATTGCATCTTAAAAAAAAAAAAAAACATTTTTTTCAGCCAGGCATGGTGGCTTCTACCTATAATCCCAGCACTTAATAGGCTGAGACAGAAAGATTGTACAAAAGTTCAAGTTCGTCCTGGGCTTCAGAATAGTTCTAGGTCAGTCTGGACTAAAGTAAGACTCTGTCTCAAAAACAAAAACAAAAAAATCAATACTCATTTAGAGAGCAGGTCTATATGTCTAGAATTGTGTGCTAAGTATGTCTCTAACTGAGGCAGGGGGGATCCCTAGCCATGCTGGGGCTCCATTCTAGCTGTGAAATTTTGAGGGTTGAAAAGACAAACAACGAACCAGAGAAGACACAAAGCGGTGGCAGTGATCAGTCCTGCAGGGGCTGGATGGTGGACTATGGGCAAGGTGATCTAGCTGGACTGTCACGGCTGGCCTCCCTGGAGACATGGCATTGGGAAGAAGAGTAGACACCACAGACCCGGTGGGTCAAAGAAACACTGCACATGTGACATTTCTGGACACTGGGGGAAACTCCTGTGTGGAATATTTATTAAAATAGATTACACACTGTGGCAGATGTTGTTTAATTTGCACATTCATCATCCCTGACTTTGGGTCTGTGTTTTTGTCCAGTTGTCCATATTGGAAACTTCTCAAGGGGGTGGGTTCTTATTGAGTCTCCAGTGTTCAGCATAGCATCTAGTACATAGTGGGGGGAGAGAAGAAAAGAAGAAAAGAATGAAGAAAAGGCTAGAGGAAGGAAAAGGCAGCAGATGGCATTGAATTAGGAGGCAAGGCAAATACTTAGGATCTAATAATTAAGAGCCACAAAGAGCAGATGGAGTGAATAGGCAAGTACAGCGAGTTAGGAGTGAAGTGAGACCAGACTGGTATAATTCATAGTCCCAGACTTGCGGAGGAGGTAGGGGCAACTGCGTTACTCTGTAGCTGGACATGTGTCAGCATTATGTTGGGACCACCAAACAAGTCCCTGTGACATCAAGAATCCCACAGTTGTTTTTGTCATATGGACAGTAGTGATATGGAAATGACTGCAAATGGATCCCAGCTGTGTGGGGGCATGGAGTTGGCATGGGTTGAGAGTGACTTGGTTATCAGTCCTAGCCAGAATGCCTGCTCACAACTCTGTCTGCAGTACTGAGGGGAGGACTTCAACCCAGGGCGGAAAACTTCTGGCCATTTTGACACCTAAATAGCTTTCCCAGGCACTTTCCCCTTTATAACCTTTAAAAAACATTTTCATATTTATTTTTAAATATAAAATAAAATTTAGTGTGTGTGGTGCATATATTTGTGGGGGTGTGCATGTGTGTGCACACATATGCGGATGCATGTCCCTGTGTCTGTGTGCATGCATGCAGAGAAGGACATTATGTGTCCTCCTCTGTCACTCTTCCACCTCATTTCCTTGAGACAGGGTCTCTCACTAAACCTAGAGCTCACCATTTGGGGGGGGGGCTAGGATGGCTGACCAGCAAACCCCAGCAAGCTTCCCATCTTTGTCACCCTTCACCCTTCAGCACTGGGGCTAAGGTGTGCATGGCCACGTCAAGCTTTTCACATGGGTGTTCAAACTCTGGTCCTCGTGCTTGCGATACAAGGGCTCTTATCTACTGATCCTCCTTCCCAGCCCCTCCCAAGCCCTTGCTAGCTACTCGATTCAGGATCCTCCTTTCTTAGCACCTCTCTTGAGAGTCAGCAGGTGCGCGGGCCTCTGCATGCAGACTGCGAGGTGCTTCTCTGGAGCACTCAGTAGAGTCTCCTCTTCTTCCCTGGTACATGTCACACAGATTCCTCAGGACTCCTCAGCTTGAGTCCTCTGTCCCAGGTGGCAGCTGCTCCAAGTGGTATTTCCTCCCAAGTGGCAGCTGCTTGAAATCCTTAGAGGAACTGAGTTTGATGCTCCCAGGCTCTACTAGCTGCAAGCCTTGGGAGATCATCCATCCTTGGGCACCAAGAAATCCATCTGACAAGGGGGCACAGGAAGACAAATTATTAAGTTGAACAATGGCTACAAGAGGGCCAGGGCTGACTCCACGGACCTAAGACTTATGCAAGACACAGGTTTCTGAGCTCGGAAGCAATCTGAATTTGGTTGAATATTTTGTCTTCGTCTTTTGAAATTCTGATACTTTTTAGTTTGGTGCCCATATTTTCCTTTTGCACTGCACCCTTGAAATTCTGTAGCCAATGCTGGAGGCCTTTTGAACACCAAACAACATTGTAAAAGTGCACCGCAGGTTACTGTTGAAAATTACATAAATATTCACATTCTGTAAGGGATATGGAGGGAGGTTGCAGGTCCGGAATATTGGGATAGCACAGAATTCTCTCATTACCAGTGCCCTCAACCAGGTTCCCCAGGGCTCCAGAGAGCCCGCCCTTCATCTCCAGGCCACAGATTCTGCTCCACCAAGGGCCTCTCACATCTGGATGCCTCTCAACTGACCTGCAGGAAGCCTTCCACTGGTCCCCATCTAATCCCCCAGCTTCGCAGCACCTGTTGAAACCGCGCTCCTGAGCCTGGCTGAGCAGCTCTGCCCCTAGTGGGGAATCTGGGGCATGAAACTTCCTTTCTGGAAGCTCCGTTAGCGCCACTGCCACCTGCTTCTTCTGCCTGCTTCAGCTGTCCTCAGCCTCTGAGAGCATCTTAGCCCCCAGCTATAGGTGAGGATTGGGCACACTGTTGCCCCTGGTAGTGCACGGTGGATACTGTGACTCGAGGGCTCCTGGAAAGTAGGAGTAAGAATTCTGGAGGGGGGTAAGCACTTAGAGTGGGGCCCAGCGTTCATTTAAGGGCGGGGGAGGGCTGCGCATAGACCTGTGGGATTGTCCAGTATCTGTTCACCTGGGTGTGTGCATCTGCGAGGCAGTACCGACGATGGCCCTCAGTGTGTGCTAGTGGAGTCCATGAGGTATGTGGCACCGCTTCTTTGTTTGGGTGACTATATGAATGAGCAGCTCGGTCCCACTGTGTCAGAGTGGGGCAGAGCGACTGCTACAGAAGCCCGCGTGTGTGGTGTTATGGTGTGGGTGTCTCTGTCTGTGGTCTGTGCTCCTGTGTGGGACTGTCTGATACTGCAATCCTATCTCTGTGCGCGCGCGTGTCTTTGCATGGGACAGTCTTCCAGTGTGTCTGCCTGTTTGTGTCAGAGTGGTACAAACTGAGTGGCTGTATCTGTGTGCGCCCGTCACAGCGTCCTGGCTCGTTTCTGAGTGAGGGTGCAGAGGCCACCGTGTGGGCGCGGGAGCGTGGTGATTCGGGGTGTGCATTCGTACCGGCCAGCCTGCGTCTGCCACCGTGCCTGCGTCGGAGTGGGGCGGCCCATGCCCGCTGCGCTCCGTGTGCCGCGCGAGCGCCGGGCCCTGCGACCCGGGGAGGCCGTGTCTGAACGTGTCCGCGGGGACGGTGTCCGTGTCTGACTTCACAGCGGCGCGTGGGTGCGTGTCCCGGGCCGACGCCGAGTGTGGCTTCCCCTCCAGGGAGCCGAGCCGCGGGCGGGCGCGCCGGCGCCTCTAGGACCCGGCGGCGGCGGCCGGCCGCGGTCCCCGGGCCGCGCGAGTGAGCATGTGCAGACTGGGCGCCCGCCGCCCGCTCCTCCGCTCCTCGGCTCCTCCGCGCCCGCCGGCCGCTCCTCCGCTCCTCGGCTCCTCCGCGCCCGCCGCCCGCTCCGCTCCGCTCCCCGCCGCCCGCCGCGGCTCTGCCCGGGCGTCCGCAGCCCCGGGGAGCTGAGCGCAGGCGGCGCGGGCCGGAGTGCGCTCCTGAGGACGCCCGCCGGGGCTCGGGGCACTGCGGGGCTGCGGGCTCCGCGCCCCGGGAGGCGGGCGCGTGGCCGCGGGTGCGGGCGCCCCGACCGGCGGCGATGGAGAGGTGAGTCCTGGTTCCCTCCTGGTCGCCCTGGCCGGGAGCCCGGGTTTCTCCGCGCCGCCGTCGCCGGCGAACAAGTTTGTGTGGACGCGGCGGGGCCGCACCTGCCCGGGCTCGGGGCGGCGGGCGCCGGGCGGCGGGCGCTTCGCGGGCCGGGGCAGCGGCGGAGCCGCGCGTGCGGGCCCCCAGCCTGCCCACGTTCGGGCCGGGCCGGGAGGCTGACTCGCCGCCCGCTTCCCCCACCCTCCCCGAGGAGGCTGGGGCAGGTTTGGGGGTGGGTGCGCACTGCCTCGTTCCGCTGCCAACCCAGGCTTCCGGTCAGCGCAGGGTCTTCTCCGTTCTCTTGGTGAACTTGGGCCGGAGGCAAAACTGGAACGTATGTATTTTGTTCGGAAAATGACCCGGCGTTGAGCTTTGCATCTTCCCTAAGTGTGGATGGAGACGACTCTGGTGCCTTGAGCGGCGTTTTTCTATGCTGCTCGGCAGTGTCTCTGGCGGGGTCCCCTGGCTGACTGCTTGGCTGAGTGTCTGTACCCCGCGGACAGTGCCTCCTCGTGCTGGCTTGTCTGTGGGGAGTTGGGGGTGGGGGAGGGGACCTCTGTCCCTTCTGCTGAGCCGCAGAAAGGCTGGTATCATCATCGGGCTTCCACAGGGGACCCAGCCCCTAGCCACCCTCACCAAGCCAGGCTACTTTCTGGACTGGAGAATCCACTATGCTTTTGTCACCTTAGGTGCCCTCATCCTTCTTGATGCTGGGACAACATGTTTAATTTGCGGAGCTCCTTCCCCGCCCTCCCGGGCCAGACCATGTAGCCATGGTTGGGATGGGAGTGGGAGGTCTTGAGGGCTGTGGTGTTGGGGAGTCAGAGAATCAGAAGCAGCCTGTAGCTAGGTCCCCCCCACTTGATGGTTACAAGTGCTAGTCAGAGGCTCAGGGGCAGCTTCCTTGGAAGAGGAATAGCTCATTTCTCCTAAGAATGAGCCCCTCACCTCTTAGGTGAATTTCCATAAGAAGGTGCTGGGGGGACTGTCACCCCTAGGCTTCAGGGAGAAAGTGCTGGAGGCATCTCTGCCATCTGCTCGGCTGGTGGCTGGGGGACACTTGGCTCTCCACTATGGCTATACTCTCCAGGCCTCCCAGGATTGAGAGAGCCTTATCTTGGAGTGAGGAAGTCCCTTTCTTCAGTGGTCCTAGGAGCCCTGAGTAGTGCTGCCCTGTAGGACAAGCAAAGAGGACATTCTGGGCCACCCATTAACCTGCTGCTTAGCCTGAGCCTCCAGCCTGCCAACTTCAGCCCAGATATGGCTGTGCAAGTCAGGGAGTCTTGGAGCTGGCTCCTTGAGGAGGAGCTGGAGCAGGTGGCTAGGCGGCTCTCGATCCACAGCCCCCTAGCCCTGTGCATGTGAGTAGGCCCTCACATGAAGGTGCTCCTCTTTGTATACAGTTCCAGCTTGTATTCCCATCCACCTCAGCCCTTGGTTTTGGTGAGACCCACTCCTTATCCTCCCTCTCAGTGACATCAGTGACTTTGTGGAAGCTATGTTTAGACCTCCTGGGGCCTTATCCATACAACAGGTGTGATAATCATGCTCACGGAGTCCATGCTCTGCTCATTTGGGGAATGAGTGTTAGGAACATGACCCTCTCCGTGAGCCTCTTGCTTTCTCACTCCCTCTCCTAATCTCACCTAATCTCGTTATAGCCACCATCTTGACCTGGTACCCGAAAAAGTATCCCACATAGGCCACTTTGGAGAAGTGTGGTTAGGGAGAGCCCTCCACCGCCTCCCGCCTCCCGGTGTCGGGAGAAATGGATGGAAGAACAGGTTGTATTAATTTTGCATCTGCACAGTTCTGTGTGCCTCTTGGTAGAGATTAAGGCCTCTCCTCTGTTCATGGATATGAGCTTTCTCCCCTCCTCTGCCCCAGGGTGCTTGCTTTGGTATGAGGGAACTGTGGAGAGTCTAAGGTAGGCTGACTTGGGCATGGGTCCATGTCCCATGGTAGGCATGGAACTAAAGACGGACAATGCTGACTAGCTGGATGCCCCATTCACTTGCCCAGATTTGTTCAAGTTCTTCAAGGGTCTATAACACCTGATTAATTTTCATGTTCTGAGCTGGACACAAGACAGCCCTCAGGAACTCACCACCAGGTAGAAAACGCCCAGGAACAATGAACAAGTTAGGGTTCTGTTGAAGAGGTAGCCAGAGGTTATCTGGAAGATGTTGTGGTTGGCTGTCAAAGATAGGATAAGCCTGAAAGGAAAGGAAAAATGCCAGCTGCATGTAGTACCCACCTCTCTTTGCAGCCTGAGCATGGTTTGTAGTGGGGTCCCCAGCTGGTTTTGAGTGAATGAAGTGTATACGTGTATGTGTGTTTGTCAGGGCAGGTGATGGTGCACACTTGGAAAACTGGAGTTCAAGCTAGAAGTAGCTGTTTGCCTTTGTTCAAGTTAATTGGTCCATTCTTTCTCAGGTTCTGCATCTATACGATGGAGATAATGATTCATAATACACTAACATCAAAAATGTGTGGGAAGATAATTCATTCATGTGTTCACCTGCTCATTCATGCAACACACTTGGTAGTATATGGAAGCACCTTGTCATCTCTACTGTGACACCTAAAATTTTATTACATATGAACTTTAGCCATAGGTTTATTGAAAGATTTTCCCCCTTTGTATTGAATTGGGCTTTGACCTTAGTTTTACTATTTTTTTGTCATTTGAGATTGACAGATCATTACTGTGTACATTATTGGGCTGTTATATGATTTTTGAGGTTCATACAATATCGAATGATTAAGCTAATTATGAGTTATACCTTTTCAGAAATACTGTTTCTTTGAATTCTTAAGTTCTAAAGTTTAAAAAATAAAGAAATTTGCTTTGTCAAAGGCAGAGATCTCATCCTATTCCTGTTTCACAGGCCATGTCCATGCCAAGGGCCCAACAAGTTTGTTTAGTGGACTCCTTGCTTTTTTTCTCAGCCTAGAACTAGGGACACCAGACCCTGAAGCCAGGGCATCATGCTCTGATGCAAACAGAGACATTGAATGTGCCTGTGAAGGGCTGCAGCTGGGAGAGCGAGCGGGGACATTCACAGGTAGCCTGACTCTAAAGCAGAACCCAAAGCCAGTATAGGTCATGGAGCATCCATTCTTGCTGGCCACTCTGCTCTGGAGACCTGGGCATCTTCGTGGTTGAGATGGCACTGGGGTTAGGAAAGCATTTCTGGTCAGCATCCCTGGCTGCCTGAAGAACACACCCTGTAAGAAGGCTTGAAGTACCCCTACTGGCCAGGGGTGCTGGTTGGGACTTGGGGTTCTATAAGAACTAGTCAGGGAAGGCTTGGGGACAAGACCAAGATAGGCCCCTGAATACCAGGCCAAGGAGTTTGAACCTGTTCCTCCAAGCCCTCGGGCCTCTTGCAGGCTGTAGCATCATTGGTTCCTGCTCTAGGAAGATTGCTTTCTTAGGATGCTGGAGGGCCACAGCCCCTTGGGGAGGGGTGGAATCCAGATGGCAGGTCTCGCGCCTGAGCGGAGCAGAAGCAGAACTTGAAGGAGGGAGCTGCTGGAGCTCTTAGCCCAGCTTCCATGAACCACTTTGCCAAGCTCCCAAGGCTAAGTAAGGGGCCCTGGTAGTCTGTCAGCGACACTGGAGTTCTGAGCAACTGGGACACAAGTGCCCATCTTGGCTGCAGAGCAGCCTGCTGGGTCCTGGGCTCTGTCTTTAGTATACTTGCCCTATACATGCCCTGTGCTGGAGTGGCCACCG
The DNA here is from genome assembly GCF_020740685.1 of Jaculus jaculus. Taxonomy (NCBI): domain Eukaryota; kingdom Metazoa; phylum Chordata; class Mammalia; order Rodentia; family Dipodidae; genus Jaculus; species Jaculus jaculus. Next base: position 79,431,230 of record NC_059110.1, on the reverse strand, counting down.
TGGCTGAGTCCACGTGAGGACATCTGAAAATTATCTGCTGCTACTGCCTGGCATCTCTGGCCAGATGGTAGAAGGAAGGTGGAGAAACATGCCTGACCACCCCTCAGTGGCCAGCCACTGGTCAGATGTGAGCTAGCTCTAGGAGCTGCCTTCTCTCCTGTCCTTGCTCTTTCTTTTCTGCTACAACTCCTTAGGCTCAGACCCCAGCCTGGCCTAGAGGTGGCTGGCACCTGTCATCCTCTGAGATCCAGGTTTTCTAAGTTCCCCTGCTGTAGGTGCTTGCTCCTTCCCTGAGACTGGGAAGTCCCTCAGTTCCATTGTTGTCCTCTCGTTCCTGAAGTTTTAGGGACTTCCTCCCCAGTTCCTGCTGTGCTGTGAAGTGACCCAAAAGACTAGAGGGCAGGCACTGAGCAAAGTGGGCACTTTTGTCCAGCCCAAGTGCCCTCTCCTAATAGGGTGAAGGCTTAGGCAGGGACTTTCAGGAATTAACCAGCACCCCCTCCCACCTCAAACAACGTGGTAATCCCAAAACAAGACCTACAAAACATGCCTTAGGAAAGAATGATAGAGACTTCCAGAGGGAGGAAAGGATTTCCAGTCTGCCTCAGTTCAACCTTAGAGGTCTAGTGCTTCCCCTCATGGTGCTGTCTGGAAGCTTGGAGACATGAGTAGCATGAGGAACTTCACTCTGGCATGGTTTCAAAAGGTGCCTCATGCAGAATCAGAACTGGGGAGAGGACCAGGGAGTTTAGTGGACACAAGGAGGGCTCCAGGAGCAGATGGCCTGGGTCTGAATGCTAGCCCTGATTGATCAGGTCTGAGGACAGACCTCATTTCTCAACTGTGCAGGGTTGGTGGGGGAAGGGGGGACAGTTCCTGCCTTAGCAGGCTGGGTAGAGTAGATAAGATGAAACCCATGAGGTATGCAGCCCATTTGACCTATTTATTCATGCTGCAAGGGCTTAACACATGGTGTCATTGGAAAATAAAGCAACTGTCAATGGTAGTCTTAGCAGGGGTGTCAGATTCAAGCAAGATGAGAGTGCCAGGCCCATCCTGCAGAGTCACAGGCAAAGTGGGGAGGAGACAGTTCTCCAGGGACACCTGCTACAGCCTGTCCTCCAGCTGCTTTGATACATCTCTTTGGCATTGGTAACCCATGCATACCATAGTCAAGAAACCAGAGTGTCATGTTCACAGCCAAATCCACAACTCTGCTCTAATGAGGGCCTGCTAACTTTGGGATACAGTAGGTCTGGAAAGTGGCTTCCCAGGTCCAGTAAGGACAGATGGTGGCTAGATTCTTAACCCAGGTCTCAGCTGGTTCTGTTTGCTGACACCTTGAGCTCATCTGTGAGCTTCTTTGTCTGGTTCCAAGTTGCCCAGTCCCCCACCCAGCTGTCTGTTTGGGGTTTAGTCATCAACGAGACTCACCATTCCTGCCCACTTGCTTTGTGCTGGGATCTGGAGCTGTGGAGATATGCCAGGTCTGATCTATGCCTGATGGAGAGGTGAGCATGGCAGAGTGGAATGAGGGGGACAGACAGACTGGCAAATACCAGTTTGATGGTGAAGTGCAGGGGACATCCAGGACAGGGATGAGTTCCTGATACTTTGGGCATGTGGTCCTTCCAGACCACCTTTGGCAAATGTTCTGGCCTGGGATCTGGGAATCAGCTATGAAATTTTAATTTTTAAATTTTGTTTATTCATTTACTTTGAGAGAGGGGTGAAAGAAAGAAAGAAAGAAAGAAAGAAAGAAAGAAAGAAAGAGGGAAGGAGGGAGGGAGGGGCACACCAGGGCCTCCAGCCACTGGAAATGAACTCCAGACTGCTGCACCACCTTGTGCATCTGGCTTATGTGGGTACTAGGGAATCATTCTGGGTCCTTAGGCATTGCAGGCAAGCACCTTAACCTCTAAGCCATATCTCCAGCCTTAGCTATGCAATTTTAAATGTTGAGAATAGCAGGCTGCTTTATAGGAGGCTGTGACATTTTAGCCTGCAAGTGCGCATCAGCCTCACAGTGCCCAGACCAAGAGGACCCTCTGATAGAGGGAGCTCCAGGGAGCATTTGAGGGGTCTTGGAGAGCTTGGAGTGAGTCTGAATCCTGATGACTCAATGCTGATACCTCCCACTGCTCACTAGCCCTGCCTGTGTCATGTATACAGATCCCATCTGTAAAATACAGGCAGAACTCACCTTGCCTTCAAAATTCTCAACCTCAGGGCCCTTGGCCCACTCTTCTACCCCATCTCACCAGCCGACGTGCCACCTTTCACCTGTCATTTTAGTTTTGTAGACTTCTGCATTGAAAGAATCCCAACCTCCTTCAACCAGAACCCTTTGGCAAACACACCTGAAACCCCTCTCCATGGAAATACAGTGCAAGAAAGTTCCATACAAAGCTTAGGCATTCTCGGTAATGGAGTGTTCTGAGACCTCAGGTTTTCCATGTATCACTCCCTCTCTACCTGATTTCAACTTCATGCCCTGCTCTGGTTGAGGGGCTTGAGGTAGCCTGCTCTCATATGGCCACTCCCCTCCAGCAGCCAACTTCTCCTAGCCGAGTTTGCCTGTCCCCTTATCCATCCCCTCATGCACTGTTTAAAATTGCACTGACCAGTGAAGATTACCAAGCAGCCATGCTGGGCCAGGCCTTAGGCTGGGTTATAGAGTGACAAAACTGAATAAGGAATAATTTCTCCTTGGGTTAATCAGAGTACTCCAGGGATGCATGAAAAGTGGGCAGATAAGGCTAATCATCTCTGAATTATGTGTACTAGGACAGGGGTCAACACATACGGACCAATTTGTTCCCTATGAAAGCCAGGCGTGGTAGTGCATGCCTTTAATCCCAGCACTCAGGAGGCAGAGGTAGGAGGATCACTGTGAGTTCGAGGCCACCCTGAGGCTACAGAGTGAATTCCAGTTCAGCCTGGGCTAGAGTGAGACCCTACGTCAAAAAAAAAAAAAATTGTCCCCATGAGTGGATATGGTCAATGAAAACTTGGAAAAGGTGACAACAAGGCTGAGCTTTGGGATGAGTGAGATGGTCACAGAAGGATTCACCAGTCAGAGGGAGGAGGAGGCATAAGGGCTGGTATGCTGTGGTGGTAGGTGGACTTGCTGGACCGTGGTGTGTGTGTGCTTACTTGTACCATATTGAGGATGCTGAAGCCCAGAGCCTGGCAGGTGGTGGGGCTGGTCAGGGCAGATCCTGAAGGGAGCCTTGTATGCCTTGCTGAAGAGCTTGGCATTTATCCCCCATGCTCTGGGGAGCTATTCAAAGGAGTTTTCAAGCAGGGGAGCACCATGATCAGATTTGCGTTCAGCAGGCTCACCCCAGCAGCCTTATACACGATGGATTGGAGGAGCCCAAGCTGAAAGCAGAGATCAGCCTGGATTTCGTGGGATTTTCTCTGTGGTTTTACAAATCTGAGACTGGCTGGGGTGGGCCTGGTGACACACCAGCTTAGGCAGAAAAGCTCTGAGACAGTCTGAAATGGCTTCCCTACTCAGCTGAGTCCTACTTTCAGTTGCTGGTGACAGTAACCTGTGTTTCTCTGACTACACCTACCGACTTGGTGGCCCTCAGCACTTATGTGAAAGGGACAGGCTGGTGAAAGCCTCTTTGGATTGTCTCCTGGGCCCCCAGCCTCCCCAGGACCTGGAATGCTGGGCCCCAGAGCCCAAACATTGTCTTTCTTCTCACACCCTGCCACTGGCCCCTGCACACAGAATAGCCATTGAGCAGCTGCCGGTCCACGTTAGTTACGGCCAGTGGCTTAGTCACGCTTCTAGAGGCCTTTCTTCTGGGACAAGCCTGTCCTTGTGCTCAGGGCCCTCCTCTCCCAGCAGCTCTGCTTGTGGCAGCTGCAGAGCCCCTGCCAACCCTAATAGTGCCCTTCTGAGACACCATCGATGGGAACCAGAGCCCAGTGCAAGTGCCATGGTGTGGGCAGTGGAGGGCACCGTGCAAGGCTGCTCAGGGAACCTTCCCTTCTCACCAGCTGACCCAGTCTCTGTGCTGTCCTGTCCTTTGCACTCTCACAGGAAGCCATTCTTCCCCTGAGCCCTGTCTCCATGAGAGGCGGTGGCAAACCTCTGCAGGAACTCTTAGAACACCCCCTCCCCGGGAGGCAGCTCACTGCATGCACTTACCAGACACCTGCAGTATACGTCTGCCTGGGCTGGCTGCACTTGTGGACAGTGCTGCCATGTTCCATGTAGTACTTGAGAGAACTGTGAGATCTGGATAGAGACTGCTGAGAATCTTGGCTCCTGCCTTTGCCATCTGAGTGATCTGAAAGAAGTCACTTTGCCTCTAGTGTCCTCACCTGCACAGTGGGGTCTCTAGTTGGTGAGAGGAAAACGAGATGCATACATAACTCATTTTCCTCAGTGGCATTTGCTGAGGGCTCAGAGGACACTGCTGTTGCTCACATCCTTGCTGCTTTCTACTATTGGTATCACTAGGTTTACTGTCACTGCTCCTGACAGGCAGGGGATCATTCTTGTGTCACAAATCAGGAGCCTACAGACCCAGAGAGGTTTAGCAACTTGTTCAGTATCACACAACTAACTGGCTAATGGCAGAATTGGGATTTAAAGCCAGCCCTCTGTCAAGGGATCCTGCCACACAGCTGACCCCTTTAGTAAAGCAGCCACAGGGGTGGGGGGCACAGTGGTTCCTCTCTCATATGAGTGTCCTTTCTCTATATTTCCAGGTTCATAAGCCAGAAGATGCAGGCCAGGAAGAGCTGAGGGATGGACGAGATGGTGACACCTCGCCAGAAGCTGCCGCCACCAGGCCTGTGGCTAGTGGAGAGAGGCACTGGTGACGTTTGAACACTACAGGGACAGCAGCCCAGAACCCCACAGACAGGGGCTAGGATCCAGGATGCTGGAATGACACCTCTGGAGGCCCTAGCTTCCCTACTGCCCTGGCGCTAGGCGCCATCCCCCAGGCTCCAACGGGGAGCCCTGCTGCCCAAGGGCATGGCCAAACCTTTCTTCCGACTCCAGAAATTTCTCCGCAGAACACAGTTCCTGCTTCTCTTCCTTACAGCTGCCTACCTGATGACCGGCAGCCTACTGCTTCTGCAGCGGGCCCGAGTGGCCATCCCACAGGGCCCTCGGGCACCTGGCATCCTGCAGGCTTTGCCAGAGGCCACCTTGGCATTGGGTGTGGGCCTTCTGGACAGCAGGCCACTGCAGGACTCCCACGTCAGCCCAGATCTGGTGCTCGATGTGGACACGCTGCGGAGCCCTCTGGCCCGGCAGCCACCTGGACTCCGCTGGCCCAGGAGGAACCGCAGCTCCCTGCGCCGCCGCTGGCTTCACCATTTCACTAGTGACCCCCAGGGACAACCCACACTGGGCCCTGAGGCCCCTGGGCCAGCTGGCCATAGCCAAGGTAGGTGCTCCACTGTAGCTCATGAGCTGCTCCCAGGATCCCTGCTCAGGGTCACAAGTTTGGTGTCCTCATTCTTGGGGCCCTGGGACATCTGGTGAAGTCAGCCTGGCACTATGTGATTTCCCCAGATGGCTTCTTCTCTCTGGCTCAGCAGGAGACAGGGCATTTGGCATGAAGTCTTTGGTGTTTTCTAACTCTCCTGCTGCAACCCTACATGGATCAAAGCTGAAGTGTGTGAGCCACTTACCCAGAGAGTTCAGGCAGAACTCAGGTTGATCCTGGCTTAGCCACACCTTGTCGAGTGAACTTGGGTATATCACTTGACTTCTCTAGGTCCTCTGCAGTAGAGATAGAGACAGCGGCTCCAGGTTACTGTGAGAATGAGCTGTGATAGCACTGCGTGGGTCACAGAGTCTCAGGCCTGGTCCCAGAGCATCAGGTGCTGCCCCTTTAACTTGGTTATCAATGCACTATCAAGTTCTCCCATATGTAGCTAAGCAGGCATTCCTCTGACATGGTCACTGCCAGCCATATCTGTATCCACACTGTAGATCATCTTGACACACACTTAAGCCAAGAACTACTAGGCAGAGGCCCTTGTGTAGTAGCTGGTGCTATAATGGCAGCCATTGTAATCTAATGAAAGTGGCCAACCTATGCATTCTACACCTGGGACTCTGCCATGTAAGGTACTGTTGGTATTTCCCCATTTTGCAGCAAAGCTATTGAAGCCGCTGTAAGTTGAGTTCTCTAAACCAGGACTCAAGTGTAGTGTGGCTCTGGGCTGTGACCATAGGGAACCTTGGCAGGTGAATAGGAGTGAGAATACAGTGGAGAAGTGTGTCATGTGAGCAGGACACTACTGGGCAGTCCTAGCTGGATCCAGCTGGGAGGGGCTGGAGACAGAGTAGAACGCACATCTCAGGCAGCCAGAAGCTGCAGGTCTGGGGTTGGGGGCAGGGCATGACAGCATTGACTGCCATGTACTTCTGGGAGTCCTATGTGGGAAAGGCCTAGCTCTAGCTTGGAGTTCTTGACACTCAGTTCAGCAGACTCTGTGTGTAGTCCAGAGAACATGCTGGGCGCATGAAGTACACACGGTAAGTATTGAAGTTATCCTTGAATGATGACTAAGCTCAGGAAACTCTTGGCATCCCTAAGTCAGCAGAGGAGGTGCTCTTTTCACAGTACTAAGCACAGTTTTGAGAACTTAGCCTAGGTTACTAGTGGCAGACTGTGGCAGGAAATAAGACAAGAGGGCCACCAGAGCTGGGGAAGGAAGGCAAAAGAAAAAATGTCAGACCTAGGAATTTGGATTGATTGATTCATTTCTGTGGTGCTGGGACCCAAACAAGATGCTAGATAAGCCCTCGACTATCAAGTCACATCCTCAGACCTTGCATTCTAGAGAAAGGAGCCCAAGCCTCACTTGTCTGGAGAAGAGGACTCTGGGAAGCCGGCTAAAAGAAGACTAGAGGGTTGTGGGCTCCTGTCTCCATGGGAGGAGGTTTTTTGTCATCTAGGGCATGGCCCATGGTGGGTTCTTTAGCAAGGCTTTGTTACCTGAAGGAAATTAGGCTTGAGTCTTCTCTTCATTCCTCTCCACCTACATGTACTGAAGACGCTCTGCATGAGTCTTTGCACTGGGCCTTTGAGCTCTGTCTGGGCTGGAGTCAACCATGTATCAAAATGACTGCTGCAGAGTGCAACCGAATGATGGTAGAGGCTGGTACGGGGTTTAAGAACTCATTACAGGGGACAGACTTTTATAGCTGGCCAGCAGAGAAGAGGACTCAGGATGACCAGCTGTCTATTTCTGGACATAGATATGTATGCTCAAGAGAATTGCTGACTTATTGCCAGTGCTTTGTTTTAGAAGGCTCCCATGAGCACAGGAGAGATTCAAGTTAGATGCAAGTAGGACTGAAACTCAGCCATTATCCAACAGTACATTCTGAGGAGGGCTTAATGTTGACACACTTCCACACCTGTTCATTATCCTGCCCCTGTCTCTGTAGCATACGCTGCACAAGGGCTACTCCCCACTACCCATCTGGGAAAGATTAACTCCTGACACAGCAGGGAGCTTCCAGAGCCCAGTCCCAGTGAGCTCTGTTACTCTTAGGTGATTAAATATTTTCGGTCTGCTGCAGGAGTTCAGGAAGAATTTGGTCTAGCTGCAGACTAAAAGTGTGGCTGGGAGAGGCTGTGGTGTTACATAGCAGCCGGAGATCTTCAGAGAAGACACAGGAAGGCAAAGCACCAGCCTGGGAGCCCTTCCTGTCTCTTCCCCACCCCACCCCCACCATGAGGAGGCTCCTGTGTCCTGTATAGTTGGGCCAGTCTTCCTGGTGGAGAGTGGCCCACAGTGCAGCCCTGGGCCAGCTGCTGGGGCTGCAGACAAAGCAAGCATCTCTTTGCGGCCTGGGCAGCCTGCCATCCCCTGAAAGGGATCCTGCAAGTCGCGGAAGCCGCAGGAGTCTCCATCAATCACCGAGCATTTCATTATACCTTGGACAACATCCATAATGGAATAAAATGTCAGTAAGTTTACTAGGGGAAAAATAGTAACTTCTCCATAGCCAGTTTGTTTTTTATTGATAGTAATTTTCAAAGACATTCCAATATCTCCAAAGCCACTGTTAATAGCCTCACGGCTTGTCCATTCTGATGTGCAAATGAACAGATGCAGAGTCACAGACAATAATGCATCGTCTCCATTTCAGCCCAAAGTAATAAATCCACCTCAAGATGTGTCCCAGTCCCAGTGCATCTTCCAAAAGTTCTTGCTTTTCTTCACAGCCTTGCTTCTATCATGGACTTAGAAAAACCATCAGTTACGCTTTGAGATAAAGGGCTCCCTAACTCTGTACAAATCAGAGGGCTCATCTGCATCTCACATGGCTATACCCCAAGATGGAGCAGACAGGGGGCCCAGATGGGGCTTCTGCAGGGGGTCAGAGAGATACAGCCAGCTGCCAACTACTAGGCCACTCCTTGTGTTCCAGGCTGTCTGATTAAAGCCACTGCTTTTTCCTCTTCTATTAGTGAGCTAATTATTTACCTGATATTTACTGATCTCCATCGTCCTACTTGTTCCCAGGTTAGCATATAGGATCAGAATAATAATAGCTGTTACTTATTTGAACATCTGCTGTGTACAGAGTGTTATTTTGTATAGGTGTCCATCTGTCAAATCTAATTTAATCTTCAAAGAGCCTTTTGATGTAAATGGTGCTTTTACCATTTTAACGATGAAGAATGTGAGTTCCAGGGAAGTCAAGTCATTGAGGAATTTTCATTGTCAATAAATGAGCTATTAACAATAAAAAATCACTAGTGTGCATTTGCCATGCCAAGCTTTATATTAGACACAGGACATAGTCATCCTGAGGTGGCACCATGTACCCATTTTGTAGATAGGGAAGCAAAGGCTCAAAGAGAAGCAACATATCTCTCTGATCAGGTCATGGTGGAGCCAGGATTTGAACCCAAATCAGCCCATTGTCAGAAATGTGTTATATCCATCTCAGCCTTCAAAAGTCTGAAGCCTTGTGGCTCCTTACTATCTATGGTGATGCATGTTTAACAGTCCTTGAGATTGTGTGTTTTATGTGTTTAATTGGTAGCTGTAGTGGACTTTCTTTGCTAAGCAACACATAAGACATACCTCACACATGGATAAGTAGGCACGCAGAGTGCACTTAATGCCCACTACCCTGAATGGACGCTTTCTGTGGCCACACGTGCTGATCGTAGGAGTCCCAAGGCTTATGAGAGAGAGAGAAGCTTTTGCAAGACCCCATGCCAGGGAAGCAGTCCCTAGGGAGTCAACAGGGAGAAGCAGGTTCCTGTGGATGGCACAGTCCTCCAGGAGGTTGCTTCTGGAGGTTTATTGCTAAGAAGGGGCCACATTGAAGAAGATGACTGTTTACTTCCTCGGCCCTGGAGTCCTCTGACCTGAGGTCCTTAGGGCCTAGGGTGGAGAGAAGCTTAGACTTCTGCCATGGGGTTCATTCTCACTTGTGGAATGGAGGCCCTTCAGCAGGACCACCCTGCCCTGCAGTGGAGCCTTCTCCTTTCTCCATATGTGTTCCCTTGGGGTATATCACTGAAGGTTCCTAGGAGCTGTAAGCCACTGTTCACAGTTAGGTGATGACACTGACATTGGGCCAAACCTTGATGAGTCACTGGGGGCCACCAGCTAAGGTGGAGAAAGTGTTGTCCCTACCCTGCAGGGGACTTCTGTGGAGTTGCAGAGAGGCAGGATACACAGTTTTGAAAGACTTTCTTGAAATAGGATCTCACTCTGTAGTTCAGGCTGACCTGGAACTCACTATGCAGCCCAGGCTGGCATCAGTCTCACAGTAATTCTCCTGCCCCAGCCTCCCAAGTGCTGAGATTATAGGCATGTATCTTAACACACAGCTCAAGTTTAAAAGATTTTTCATAGCAAGTCAATGGCTGACAGGTGAGTTTTTAGGCCCAATAAGATTCTAGAGACTGTCATGAGCTGGGTTAGTTACGAAAGGGATTTTAACCTCTAGGTCAGGCTGCAAGCACTGGTTGACTAAACAGGGCATGTGTGCAGGTGACAGGGGAAAAGTGAGCCCGAGCAAAGGAAGGGAGGGACCCTGGAAGGCCATTTGTCTACATGACAGTTAAGGAAACCGAGGAATAGACAGTTGAAGTGATCCACTCCCAGCTTCAGGAACACACTGTGGCTAGACACCTCAGAGGTGGCCCCAGATTCCCTGCACTGGGCCATGACTTGATTCTTCCCTAAAAGCTGTGCAGAGCCATCAGACTGCCTGGAGGACTTGGGCCTGAAGCTTCCAGAGACGGTCTAGTTTCCCTAGCATCTGCACTGCGCCACAGGTGACATTTCCTAGTCACCAGGCAGCAGAACTCAGACATTCTCTGGAGAGTGCAGAGTCTTTGTCACAGGGGCATAATCCTGCCCTGGCATAGCAGATGTGGATGGATGTTCAACAACCTGGGATGTGTGAGGATGTGCTTGCAGATTCCCAACATGCCATTCCTCCAAAGCAGGAGGTATGTGTGACATTTACACACCTGGGGCTGTGTTTGTATTGTGTTTGTGTTCTCCAAGCTTCTCTGTCTCTGGGAAGTATTGTCTCCCTTCAGGGTGACAGGAAAGGGCTGTCATATTCTCCCATGGGTGTGTGCATTGTTGGGTTAATACTGTCATTGCCCAGTGTTCCTAACCAGGGAAGTACCAAGGTAACTGGAGAAGTCTCCACTGTTGATTGGTCCCATTTATTCCTATACAGGACACCTGTCTCACACTCCAGCAGACCCATGCCAACCACAGACTGCAGACATCATTTTTAAGATCTCCCTTCTTTTGAAAGATCTTAGGTTAGCTAGTATCAGACCTTCCTTGGCTACTGTCCTCCATCTGGCTAAGATAGATGTGGAAATACTTTCTCTTGGGACCTTGCAGAGCTTAGAAGGGACAGGGATAGAGAAGAAAGGGTGAAATCACTAAACTCTCCAATGTTTATAAAGGTTCATAGAAAGGAAATTCTGACCACCCCAATTTGATCATTACACACATATATTGAATTTTCATGCTCTACCTCATAGGTAGGTACAGTTAACAATAATACACTGTGTAAGCCCAGCTCCAAACACAGGGAACAGGCTGGAGGAAAGCATTTGTCTGGCTGGTACTAGACTCCTGGCAGCACTGTCTGGGTGCACAGTGGACCATTAACTAAGAAAGGGGGCAGGAAGTGAGCAAGGTGGGGCCATCTAGCTGTCTGCTGGGCTTCATTCCATGCTTCCCAGAGAGATGTGTAGGCCAGGCAGGGCTAGGGACCTCACTTTTCCTGGGAGAGGTGGGTTCATGGTTAGGACTTCTCCCTGTCTCCCAGTCCTGTGATCTCAGCTGTGCTCCCTCCCCACAGGCGCCTACCTCGGATGCTTCAGTGATGAGGGCCAGGAGAGAACTCTGAAGGGGGCAGTGTTTTACGACTTGAGAAAGATGACTGTGTCACACTGTCAGGACGCATGCGCTGAGTGGTGAGTGTTGGGCCTGTGTTGTTGACGGCCTAGGTCAGGTCAGAAGACTGGCAGCTAAGTGACACCTTGTTTCTGGGTGGCTGTCACAGTGTCCCTATGCCTCCAGTGATCAGAACAAGTCCTCCAGAAGGAAGTTCACTGGCACATGGAATTGCACTGGACAGGTCAGGTGGCTGGAGACCGGGCTCCTGTTCTGAGTGTGTACTAGGGGCTTGCCACGTGACTTGTGTTCTTTTTCATACCTGGGCCTCAGTTTGCTCATCTGTTTAAATAAAGGGTGTTGGCATAGATTTCTCTGAGGACCTTTCCAGTTCTGATAGAAAAATGATTTCTACTTATGTTTATAGCAAAATTTACTTGTCTTTTGAACTGCCAGCTTACCAAAGGTTATTAGAAATTTGTCATATGCCAGAGTGTTCCTACCACCAAGATGGTCACAATTCACTGGGTATGCAGAAGGCAAGCAGAGTAGCATGACATTTTTTTCTATTTGTATAACCTTACTTTTTAAAATATTTTTCTGTCATGTAAATTCCCAGCCCTTACCCTGCTAGGTAGTCATTAATTATCCCTATTCTATAGTAGGAAAAACTGAAGTTAGAGAAAGTAAGGCCAAGGTCTTACCTTTCATGTGCAGAGGATTGCATCTCAGAGACAAAGGTCAAGATGCCAGTAGGGCTAAATAGTGGATTCCACGTAAAACACTGTTCTGTAAACTTACATGGGTGATCTAGGCCTGCTGTATGCTAATGGTTGCAACCCTGCCTCCATACCTGTACTTCACCAGAGTTTCATGACCATCCCTGAAACCCACCTCCTATTGTCTGAGCCTGGTCTTTCTGTAGCCCCAAATCTGGGCTGAAGTTGGGACTCATTTGGGCTCCATGTCCTTGCAGGTCCTATGTCTATGCTGGCTTGGAGGCTGGTTCAGAGTGCTACTGTGGAAACAGGTTGCCAGCCACACGTGTCAGCCTGAAGGAGTGTAGCCATGAGTGCAAGGGTGAGAAGGGCACCGCGTGCGGGGCCATGGGCCGACTCTCTGTGTACAGTGTGGAGATGCTGCAGCCAGGCTCCAGGAAACGTGAGTCTGCCAGCCTCCCCGTCGTGTCCTGTGCTCCACCTGCCCTGCCCTCAGCTCCTCAGTCAGGACCTATACCCTCCCTCCCTGTCACTTGCCCCCCATGGGCTCCTGAATAGCTGTGGACAGGGGTGAGGGCCCATCAGAAACTTCATTGGTACCTTGCCTTATCTTTTACATGCCTCAGACATGCTGTGCACCTTCAGATAGCTCACTTCCCTTCCCTGGGTTCCAGCCAATACAGTAAACTGCCTCTGGACCGACAAAGCTTTCTAACAATAGGGCAGTGGACTTGAGGTCTGAAACCACTAGAAATGTTCCAAAAGATTTGAGAAATACTAGGCATGGTGGTGCACACCTTGAATTCCAGCAATTTGGAGGCAGAAGTAAGAGGGATAGCCATGAGTTCGAGTCCACCCTGAGATTACATAATGAATTCCAGGTCAGCGTACCCTATGTGGGGGGGCGGTGAGTAACTTGAAATACTGTTTTTTTTGGGGGGGTTGTTTGTTTGTTTTATTTTTTTTTTTAAGAATAAAAAGTTTATTTAAAAGAAAAAGATAAAGAAAGCAGAGAGAACAGATTCCTCAGTGAGGAGGGAAGTCCAGAGATAGAAAATCCGCAGTCCCAATGGGAACTGATTTTTTTTTTTTCCCTGAGGCAAGCCCAACAGACTGCCTTACCTGCCACCCCCTCCCCAACGAGGTAGGGTTTCACTCTAGCTCAGGCTGACCTGGAATTTACTATATAATCTCAGGATGGCCTCAAACTCATGGTGATCCTCCTACCTGTGCCTCCTAAGTGCTGGAATTAAAGGCATCTGCCACCACACCTGTCTTCAGACTGCCTTTTGTAATGCAAGGGGTGGGGGCGGTTGAATTGGCACACCAGGGCCTCCAGCTGCTACAATCACACTCCAGGTGCGTGTGCCCCCTTGTGCACATGTGCAACCTTACATGCTTGCATCACTGTACAAGGTTTGTTTTATTTTTAAGGTAGAGTGTCACTCTAGCCCAGGCTGACCTTGAATTCATTAAGCAGTCTTGGGCTGGCCTCAAACTCACAGCAATCCTCCTACCTCCACCTCCCAAATACCTGGATTAAACATGTGTGCTACCATGCTCAGCATTGAGCAATACTATTTATTTATTTATTTATTTATTTTGGCTTTTTGAGGTAGGGCCTCACTTTAGCCCAGGCTGACCTGGAATTCTCTATGTAGTCCCAGGGTGACCTCGAACTCACGGTGATCCTCCTACCTCTGCCTCCCGAGTGCTGGAATTAAAGGCATGCGCCACCATGCCCAGCTGAGCAATACTATTTTAAGTGGAGAACTTAACTAGTGGGAAAGTGAAACTATCTCTGGCTCCAGAAATAGAAAGAAATTGAGAGCGATAGTGGCAATAGGGAGGACTATGATACACAGCACTGGGCTGTTTCCTGTCTGGTGGCCACAAAGTATAGATGTCAGTGTTTGAGCAGGGCAGGAAAGGAAGCCTTGGGCCTGTCATCCAAAAGGGACTTGGACTGAGAGTTCTACATAAAGTAGACTCAATTTGCCTGAAATATAATCCAGTAGAAATTTCGATTATTAATAATAGCCAGGACAATAGTAAACTACCTACTGGTTCAGGGACATAGAAAGTATAACATTTTACTTTACACGAACAATATTTCTTTCTAAGAATCTGTAACGATAGTCCTGCCAGTGTATGAATTTGGACATTCACATTTATACTATCTGCCTGGCCCTGCAAGCGCTAACATAAAAGCCGGTTCTGGTGTTTCTGGAGCTATCTGGCAGAGCCCAATTGCAGAATCTCTCTTAGAGGTATGCCAACAGGACTAGGCGTCAAGGGCCCTCATGGATAAATTTCCACTGATGATGAGCTTGCAATTCAAAATTAGACAACTCTAAAGGAAATAGTCTAACCCTGAGAACTATGGTGAATCTTAAAGGCCATCCCTGGCCACAGTGAATGGAGTCAGTAGAGGGAGAGTGGCCTTCTTTGTTCTTGGAGAAGGTCAGGTGCTTCTTGCATTCAGACGGGATGTGTCAGAGCTGAGATGTGCAGAGGGGGCAGTGGGCCTGGTGTAGAGACACTGGCAACATATTCTAGCTTAAGGATTCACTGATGAGGCTGTTAATTCAAGTAACTCACTGCCGCCTACTCAGCAACAGGCCTTGACCTAGCACAGAGTTTGCCCTGTTACCTGGACATCTAGGTCAGTTTCCTGAGGACTTCACTGCCTCATGCTGCCTTCTTGGATCTTTGGGCTCAGATAAGTAATCAGCATGATTCCTGGTCCCTCGCCCCTCATTCCTAGAAGGACCAGACCTATGCATAGACTCTGGGCCCCAGCCACTCCTCTGCTTCCTCGCTTAGAGACAGCTGGTCTGTGTTGTCCATTGGCTGAGGGACAGATGGTCCTGTTGTCCAGGTCATCCCCTGATCTTGAGTCTGCTAGATGGCTGTCCTGGTTCCTGTTTCAGGTAGTGCCGGTGCTGCCCCCACAGCAGGCTGTCTGGCTGGCCTCGGCCCTTAGCTCCCTTCTCCAGGAGCTGGGCCAGCAAGCAATGTCAAGTTGATCAGGTGACTACCCCTGTAAGATGCAACTTGCAGGTAGCAGGATGAACTCACAAGAAACAAGGCCCATGAGCTTGCCTCTAGATTGAGGCCAAGGTCAAGGTCGGTTCTGATAGATCGTTAGTATCTACCTTTGATGATTTCCTTTTTTCCTGAGTGGCCTTTGAGGAGTGGGGGAGAAGGCTGTGGAACAGGCTATATTCAATGACACTACCTTCTGACGATCACAGCAGTGTACAGAAGTAGCCACTATGACCTTGTCCCAAGGCTCACAGGTTGTGTCCCTGTTGCAGGTCATGCTGGGTCCACCTGTGACTCACCTTGTTCCAATCATCCACTTTCTTGGCACCCACTGGCACATGATGTGTGTTAGGTTTGGGGCTGGTTGGTTGCAGAGAGCATACAGGTGCATATGTAGCCTCCCTCCAGGAGCTCATTTTGGAGTACTCATGGCCCCTTATTGTCCCTTCTGGTGGCCTGGACTCCCTGTGAGTCTGTCTACTTTCTCTTGCCTGTGCCTTCTCTGTCCTGCTGACCCTTCCTTAACATGTGCCTATTACCCAATCTCTCCATACCTGTCCCACCCCAGTGGCTGCTTGAATACTTTGTCCTTTGTAGCCCAGCCTTGCTGCAAGATAGCAAGGAGTGTTGTGGGCTCAGTGCACATTCTTACCCTCAACTGTGGAACCACAGTTCCAGACAGGTGTGTGGGTGTAAGGAAATGCAACCCTCTTAGGATCTGGTATGTGGGTGTACAGTGCTCCCATAATAATCCTCAGAACGTATCAGTGTGTAGGTGAGGAGACAGAGTCCCAAAGACCATGAGAAATTAGTCATGAGCTGGACAGCCCCTGGGCCCTGAGGACTTTAAGCTGGCGATTTCTGTGTGTACAAGGTGGCTTTACAAAGTATGACCTGACTCCAGTGGTTCCAGTCAGGATGGGCTTCCAAAGCCTGTGCTTTGACTGTTGTACATGGAAAGAGTCCCACCATGGCTAAGACTGGTAAGAGCTCTGCTGCCATGCCCTGGAAGACCACATGTGCAAAGAGCGATGGGGTGGGAATCAGATGTCATCTAGAGAAACTCTGATGAGTCTAGAAATGCAAGCAGTTGGTGCTGGAATGTTACAGAAGGTTTGGTTGGCAATGAGGGAGCCAATGAAGGAGGTAGGCTTTTCCAGTAGAAGGTTGGAGAATGACTTGTCAGGAAGCTTCCCATGTGATACAGGATTGAGGAGTATTCCTAGATCCCAGGCAGGAATTCAATATCAGAGTGAGGCCAACCATGATAGGAAGCGATGCAGTGTTCTGACTCCAGCAGCATAGTAGGAAGGAGCAGTCAGAAGTTACGATCTCCAAGTCTACCTGTCTTTGTATGGATATTAACAGAGTCATAGAGTTTTCCAGAATATCATTCTGTCAGGTCAACTACTGTGGAAGCTAGCACATAGGGAATGCAAAATTCAAGTAAGTAGACATTCACATGCCATCTCCAAAGACTAGGCAGCAGAAGCCATCCCTAAGCTCAGTGTTCAGCCCAGTGACCTATGTCACTGACCCTGGGTGAGCACGGTCTCCATGCATGTTGTTCCCAGGAGCTTGGCTGTTCAGGATACTTTGCCCTCTAGGATTTGAGGATTTGAGATCTGCCCCCTCCTGAGTTTTTTTTTTTTTTTTTAACATAGTCTCAGGATCCAAAGCCAGCATTTTCCCTTGTGATAGCCACCAGCAACTGCAGACACTATGTCTCACCAAAACCCCATTTCATTTCCCACAGGGCGGACTGCCACCTACCGAGGGTGCTTCCAACTTCCAGAGAACATCACTCACACCTTCTCCTCCTCCCTGACACAGGCCAACGTGACCGTGGAGACATGCTCAGGATTTTGCTCCCAGAAAGTAAGCAGGGTTACAATTTCACGATGCTTCAACAATGCAGCATGCATGGTGATCTCCAGAACAAGAGCAGAGACCAGTGCTGGGCTGTTACACACCAACCCTGTCAGCCCACATGGGTGCTGAAGAGCAAGGTCTATGTGTGTGGGTGGAGAGACTATAAACCAGTGTCACAGGGTGCATTGGGGAGGTCACAGCCAATGCCAGCGGTTTGAGGCTGGGTGGGAAATTGTCAGCCAAGGTTGTGAAGCTGAAAGGAATGTGCCTTTTATGTCTTTCTGCATGGTAGCACTTGGCACAAATGTCACATGTTAAATTGACTTTGGTAAGGAAGCTGGGCAGAAACCTCAAGCCATCTGCCCAAGGTTGGGTAGCACTGGTGAAGCTAGTACTTGACCTTAGCTAGCTCCATAGCCCTCTGAGGATTTGGAAGCTGTGGGGGCAGCTGCAGGGCAGTGCCGCAGATATCACTGTGATGTGTGTCCTCTGTGTCCCCAGCTGAGCTGGGAGCTGCCCTCTTCCTGCTTCCTATTTCCAAGGCTCTCCAGAGATGCTTTGCTCACTCGAAGGGTGAAGGACAACAGAGCTGTGTATAAGCACTTTCCTCTTGCCCAAGTACAGCCTTTAAAGTGTCTATACTATGTCAGCAGCACTTCCAAAGCCACTGTCAAGGGGGGGCTTGGGCATCAGAGCTCACAAGACAAAGTACAGCCAGCCAAGAAAGCAAGCAGATTTTTGATTTTCAAAACTCTGGTCTGAAAACAAGAGAGCTCTGAGTAGAGATGGTAAAAAACAAACAAACAAGATACTTGTCCAGCTACCAGCCCCTGCCTGTGTCTAGAAGGTAACAAGCCACCGCTTCAGGGGACCCCATACACCTAAGTTCTCAGCCATTCCCAGAACCCGCCCCCCCCGCCCCGCGCACACACACACACTAGAATCAGGAACGACGGTGGCCTGGTGCTGACTGAAGGCCAGCCTCCCGTGTCAGCAACCTGGAGAAGCCTAGCACTTCCTGTGGGTTATTTGCTTTAATCTTTCCTGCAACTCTTCGGGGGAGCTCTTCACATCCCTGTGTGCTACAAATGACAGTCCAGGCTTGCTGAGGTGAATGCATGCACAGCAGCACAGAGCCACCACCTGTGCTTTTACACTCCATGACCTCTCCATGTGACAGGGGAGGTGGTGGAAGGATGAGAAGAAATAGTAGGAAAGGGAATTAGCAGTCATTGTGACTGTGGACCTGAATGCCTCAAATTAACTTCCGGTAATATGTTCATGTGGAACACATTGAAAAGTTACCAAAAGATGTAGGGGGGATGTTGGCTCACTCCTATATCCTTTCCATCCAGTGTCACCTTGACTTTCGGTGGCCACCTTCAGAAACAGAATATGGAAGCAGTTGTATCTTTGTCTGGTCCATTACAGACCTCCCAGGATGGTCACAAGCTGCATGTGTTTCTGCACCAGACCTCTTCCTCTGGACCACCCGTCTGTATCAGCAGTCATTCCTTATCAGTGCAGAAAGTGAGCTCCTTTTCCCCTTCACACAGATGTCCTATAATTTATTTAACCAACCCCCACTGCTCAGCACACAGGGTGTTTCTAGTCTTTTGCTTTTATAAATAATTCTGCAATGACTATTTGTAGGTTATTCTGTATGAAACCAAAACTCCAAGGCAATGCTGATTCATGAGTGTGCCTTTGCCATTTTAGTTAACTTTGCAAAGTTGCCCTTAGCAGAGGTTGTACTAACTTCACACCTCTTCCAGGGGACATAAGCCACTCTTGGAGGGTCCTCCTCCCTCGGGGGACTAGGCTCTGAGTAGCATCCTAGGAAGATGCCCAAGTCTTCTAGGTATACCTACCCCTAGGCAGCTCTTTAGAGCCCAGAAAGTTCTGCCTCATGGTTACCGACAAGCATTTAAAGATTTGAAATTCCTTGCTATTTCAGACCTTCTTCACATTTACTGGCACAAACCCAGATTGCTACAATTTCACAGTGAAGCATGCCAAAAGATACCCGCAGGCTCTTGGTAGCTCAAGCCGTTTTGCACCTTAGCACCTTGACTGACTCCCTTGCAGATGAATTTCAAGGGCAAGTTACCTGCTCAGCTCTGACATGTGCAGCTAGGAAGGTTCAGGTCAGAATCACATGGCAAGGGTGTCCAGGGTTCTCAGAAATTGCCTGTGCCTTCAGAGGACACAGAATCGGAGTCTGTCAGTTTATGTTTTATCCAAGGTCCAGCAGGATGAAGTGGGACAGAGGAGAGGTGTCCTCAAGTCCTATTGTTGAGAACTGCAGGGTTTTTCAGCTGTGGAAAGAATGCCTTTTTCCAGCATTCTAGTTAAATGTGGATCTTAGCAAAGCCCATTTAGTAGGATTTAGCCAAATGCATAAGCTGTCCTTTACAGTACAGGCCAGCAACGGTGAGATCCATCCACATCCACAAGGTAGAGTTTATGGCTGAGAGGAGCCAAGACACTTGGCTGAGTAAAGCCAATGCATGAAGAAAGAAAAGGAAGCTTAAAAGAGAAGGGCTAGGTTGGAGAGATGGCTCAGCAGTTAAGGAACTTGCCTGCAAAGCATAAGGGAATGAGTTTGATTCCCCAGTACACACGTAAAGCCAGGTGCACAAGGTAGTGCAAGCATCAGGAATTTGTTTGGAGTGGCTAGAGGCCTTGCCACACCCATATCCACCCCCCTCTCTCTAACAAACAATAAATAAAATAGAATAGAGAGGGGTTGCAACTTCAGGGAAGGACTGGCGCTAAAGCATGTGGGGCAAAGTGAACATGTGGATGAGAGAACTGGGTAGCTCATTATAGGTTATGGCAACTATGAGCAGAGCCAGGGTCATGGTAATGCAGCCCAATCTGGCCAGAATGGGGTGGTGTGAAAGTTAGGGTGGAGACAAGGTATAGAAAGTCATAGGTCATCTTAAAATTTAGTGGGGACTCCCTCCCCCACATTTGGGGATGAGCGAGCTGCTGATGAGGTAGTAGGGAGGTGATGGTGTGAGCAGCATGGTGCTTTTGAGCTGTAGGTGCCACAGGAGCAAAGTCCACGTGAGAAGATGAGAGAACCACCTGGAAGGATGATGTGGCCAGTGTGGATGGTGCGTCCATCTGGGAAGGTAGGGGAGTAGAGTTCTCCATGTATCCTTCTGTGAGACAGCATTCCTTGGAGTCACCGTCAATGACACTTGGCAAAATGGTCACAGACGTCAACCTATGACCTGGCTATGGAGTGAGGGATTCCAGGTGGGACAAGAACGGTTCCCAGATGTCATACATTCAGTAAACCACATTTCATGCAACAGTGAGCTTTTGGTTCCCAGGATGATTGTCCTGTGACCCTTACCTTGGCCTTAGCTGTTAGTATAACAGGACTCAAGCCTTAGCCCTGCAGGTCCTGATGGGTGCTTGGCTTCTCCCCACAGTTGGGTCTCAGCCTTGGTACTCTTGACCATTGGGGTTGGAGAAGTCTTTGGTTTAGGATCTCCGTGCAGTGAAGGTTATTTAGCAGGGTCTCTAGCCTTTACCCATGGGATGCCAAGAGCAACTTTCCCCTCACTAGTGACAACTCAAACTGCAGATAATGGCCATAGTCCCTAGAGGTGAGAACCACACCTCCAGAGAGCTGGCTTGAGTCACTGCCTGGGCTGGTGCACCTTCCCTATGGCATGAGTCTACCTCCAGCATGGAAGCCTGGTATAGGGAATGATCTAGAAGTTGGCCTGACAGGTTCCTGTGGGGAGTGGTTTCTTCTTCTTGCCTGTAAGCAGAGAGTAGGAAGATGTGCATTGGACATGCTTAGGCTATCTAAGCACTTCCTTTCCTAGAAAGACAAGTGGTTCTGCCCCTGCAGGACTGTCCCAGTGGTAGCCTCATTACCATCTTCTCATTGGACTAAAAAACTAAGCTCAGATGCCCTATGATGTGGGAATGGCCAAATTATGTCAGGACCATGCAGTGGGCTGTAATTCAGCCATTGCAAATGTTTGCAGTTTTATGAGGGAAATGCTCATAGAAGAATGTTCAGTGAGGCAGAACTAAGCCTGGGTAGGGGGCTGGGGCTTCATTGTGGCTGGCTGGGCAGACAGCTGCCCAGAGCAGCAGATATGAGAGGTAGGGTATGGAAGTTGGAAGATGGCAGCCCTCCATTTTTGAGCTATCCTGCAAGGCTTCTTTGTGGCCCTGGATAAAAATCTAGACAGTTTTTGGTTAGTTGCCAAAAATGGATTTGGCAAGCCCCAGAAATATAGTTGAACAACAAAAAAAAAAGAATGTTTAGCGGGCAAGATCAGCCTCTTAATGATCTGGTCTTCTTAATCATAATGTCTTCATTTTCTTAAAAAAATTATACATACATACATACATATACATTTGACAGAGAGAAACAGAGAGAGAATGGGCACTCCAGGGCCTCCTCCAGATGCATGTCACTTTGTGCATCAGGCTTTATTTATGTGGGCAGTGGGAATTATGGGTACTGGGGAATTGAACCTAGATGGTTAGACTTCACAAGCAAGTGGCTTTAACCACTGAGCCATTTCCCCATCCCCATAATGTCTATTAATTTCTGATGACTGGAATGGAAATGGAAGGAACTTTGCTTATCTCCATTTGCCTTCAAGATCCTGTCACCTCCTTTAGATGCAAGGTGTGTGAGAGCAGAGAGGAAGGTAGATATTTGCATTGCTGCCTGTTTGGATCTGGGGTAATTAATTTTGAAGTCTGATATTTACACACACAAAAGCATAGGCTACTGTGGGAGCAAGTTTCCTGAATAAAGGAGGAGGGAGCCTGATGCCATCTGCAAGCAGGTTTCTAGGTGCAGGTGTGTAGGGGTCTGGTTTGTGAATGAATATTTTGATAGGAAGGATTTTTCCTTTTGCCAAAATGTTTCCATTTTTCTCATTAGTGGCTCAGAAGTGCTTTTAGTTAGGCATAGCGGCCCACACCTGAAATCTCAGCATTCAAGAGGTAAGGCAGGCTGACTGAGTTTGAGGCCAGCCCAAGCTGCACAGTCAGGCCTTGTATCAAAAAGAAAGAAAATGGCTGGGCATGGCAACGCATACCTTTAATCTCAGCACTTGGGAGGCAGAGGTAGGAGGATTGCCATGAGTTCGAGGCCACCCTGAAACTGCATAGTGAATTCCAGGTCATCCTGAGCTAGGGTGAAACCCTACCTCGAAAAAAATAAAAAGAAGAAAAGTAAATGAAAGCCTAGTGTTGTGGCTCAGTGCTAGAGCACTTGCCTAGCATGCATAAGGCCTATGGTGCAGTATATCTATATTTTTTTAATTTTATTTTTATAAGGGGTAGGAGAGAGAGAATTGGCGTACCAGGGCCTCGAGCTACTGCAATAGAACTCTATACACAGGTGTCACCTTGTGCTTACATGGGTTCGGTGGAGCCAAACCTGGCTCCTTAGGCTTTGCAGGCAAGTGCCTAACTGCTAAGCTATCTCTCCAGCTACCAGTATATCTACTTTTAAGAACACTTGTTGTTTGGATGGTTACAGCTGTAATTAACCTGTCAATTTTGGAGAATTTAGAAGTGAAAAAAATAAAATTTACCTATTACGTTACTACATCAGAATAAAAGTGAGCTAAAATAAATTTAAAAGCAACAGCTACCTTAAAATAGCCTTTTGATCTCTTATTCTAGGTGTATATGCATAGGGACTTTGTTTGGTAAATATTGAACCTTTCCTTCATGCTTTTTCAATATACCATGCTTATTTATTTTCTTTTTCAAAATATATTTTTATTATTTGTTTGTAAACAGAGAGAGAATGAATATGGGCACAGCAGGCCTCTAGCCACTACATATGAACTCCAGATGCATGCAACACTTTCTGCACATGGCTTTACATGGGTACTGGGGAATTGAACTTGGGTCATTAGGCTTTGCAGTAAAATGCCTTAACAACTGAGCCATCTCTCCACCTCCATCTTGCACATTTCTGTTTCTGTGTTGTGCCCTCTCTCACTCCCTCCTTTCTTTAATATATTTCTTTTATTGCTATTGTAAACATCTCTGCTCTGAGCATCCTTACTGGTAAACCTGTGAGAACATTCATGAAGTTACTTCCTTGAGCTGAGTTGGTAGGTGTGGCATTGCGGAGCAAAGGACATGTGCTTTTGTGTGTATACTATTAAGAATTCAGAGACAAGCTGGGCATGGTGGCGCACGACTTTAATCCCAGCACTCGGGAGGCAGAGGTAGGAGGATCGCCGTGAGTTCGAGGCCACCCTGAGACTACATAGTGAATTCCAGGTCAGCCTGAGCCAGAGTGAGACCCTGCCTCGAAAAACCAAAAAAAAAAAAAAAAAGAATTCAGAGACATTTTCCTGCTGGGTCCTGTCCTTCCCAAGTTGTTCCAAGGAAGGCATTTGTGGCCACGCCCCTGTCCTGCCACTTTCTCATTTTTTGACCCTGTCACCCCATCCTCCATTGCCTTGCCTGCTTAATGGGACTGGTGGGGCGAGAATGCCTTATCAGACTGTGGCAGTCAGTGGTTTTGTGATTTATGTTTCCAGGTATCCCTTGAGCCACGAACATTCCAGAAGGCGATTGTGATGGGTGCTATTATTCAGCCTCTTTCAGTTCATTTGCTGGGTGGAACATGTTTGAGAAACTGCCCAAGGCAGGGAGGAGCTGGTCCTTCTGGTGGAAACCAGACACCCTGGGCTGCTGCATTTTTTCGCCTTCACTCTTCTATCTGATGGAATTTAGCCTGGATCAGGTGTTGTCTTGGAGTGGGCCAGGCAGATCTACTGTCTGATGTGGTTCACGTCTTCTGAATGCTATCTCACCCATTGTGACATCCATAGGTCCACTGGAGACACTCTGACTTTTGCCCCAAACCATTTTTCTTGGCTTCTCTTATGCCCATGTGGAAGATGGCCAGCAACCGAGGCTAGAAGGCTGGAAGGGGACTGGTGAGTCAGTTGCACAGAAAAGGTGCCAGAGGGCCTTGAGGGTGAGGCCTCTGGCCCCATTCATTGAGCCTCACTCATACTGCCACCATCACAGCTGCTGAGTATCTGTTCTCTGAAAGATACCTGGATTTCACTGCAGTCCCCGTCTTGTACATGGGGACATCAAGTCAGTCCTCTTAAGTGTAAAATCACACCTGCAGATCCCAGGGCCCCTGATGAAGCTAAGGCTCAGAGATGCTTAGATGCTCATCCACAAATGGATGCAGAGCCCAGGAGTCCTGATGACAACCTTTGGGCTGTTTCTACCTCCCAGTAGCCACCTCACAGTTCCATGGTTAGTTACCACCTGTCTGGATGTGTTTTCCTTCAACCTAATGCTCACCTGAATGCAGATGTCTGCTTCTTCATCCCCATTGCCTCAGTTGCTTTGTGGCCCTTGTTCCTTTGTATATCTTCAAAGTCTTAAATGACCAGATATGTGTCTGCAACAATGGGTGCTTCCTGGAGCTGTGAACCAGGTGTGATTTCGTTGGAAAGCCACCACACCCTGGAGTTGGCACCCAGGAGTTGAGCAGTAATGCAGAGGTTCCAGCTTTGGGTCTCTCCAGAAGCCTGGTTTCCATGCCTACTCACCTGACAGGCTGATGATCTGGAGACATCGGCTGCCTGGCTCTGAGCCTCAGTTTCCCTTTGTGGAGGTTAGCATTGTCAACTTGACAAGCTTTGGAATCAGAGTGGGAACAAACCTCTAGGAATATGCATGAGGGATTTTCTAGATGAGGTGGGGTATGAGGACCTATTCTAACTGGGCAGGACCATCCCATGGGCTGGGGTCCCAGACTGCACAAAGGAGAAAGTGAGCTGCGCAGTGGCGCTCATCACTGTTCACTTCCTGCTTGCACAGGCAAGGTGCCCAGGCAACCTGTTGACCCTGGTGCCATGCCTTCCCAACAGTGATAAAATGTATCTACTGGAACTGTAAGCCCAAATACACCCTTCCCATCTATAAGCTGCTTATTGTTGGGTGTTTGGTCACAGCAGTGAGTAAAGGAGCTAATACACCCCTTCTGTGATGGCTGGAATCTCTTTAATTCTGCCTAATACTGGAGCTTCTGAGAAAGGTGCTCCAGGAAGGATGGGGTGGAGGAATCGAGTCCAGAGGGCCATCTTGGGCCGTCTCTCCATGTGTGGTGAATGTCTAGCCTGTGTTCCCCATTATCACAGGCCAGACCTTTATACTTGTAACCCACAGAGCTCTGTCTTTACTATCCCAGGGCCTAGTCCTGAGGATCCTACCCGGCTCAGGCTCAGGTTCAGGCTCAGCACCATCCCACCTGAGTCCCCATCCCAGACAACCCAGCTCAGGTGCCAGGCACAGGCTACAGGCCCAACTGTGCCTTCACCCTGCCCTGGCCCCAGGCCCAGCCCACTTTCCTCAGCCCTCTCTGCCTGATTCAGACAACCCATGTCTGTGCTCTCACTCTCTCTCTCTACCTCTCTTGCTCCTGTGTTCTCTCCCTCCACTTTCTGTCTTTTTCTCTCATTGAACCTTGGAGTGGAGGTAGGGGGAGTTGGCAGAGATAAGATTCATCAATATTTAATTTTTATGGAAATCATGTCCTTGGAATCCCCAAGGGGCTGAAAATTGTTCTGTGTTTTCAGAATGCGGTGATGTTGCTGAAGCAGTTATGTTGTAAATAAAGCCACATTACTGTCTGCAGCTCTCCCGTCGCTCTGCAAACACCCGGGAACTTGACCGTTTAATCCACTCAGGGAAGCAAAAAGGCTTGGGTCACTGGTAGCAGTGGACTGCCTGCAGCCGTGGGGTATGAGCCTGAGAGCCAGTGTCAGGATCGGCAGTGTCGTTGCTGGTGGGGTGGGGTGTGGAGAAGAGCCAGTGGGCCTGAGCAGAATCTCCAGCTTCAGAGGCTTGTCTGGCCTCTTGATGGGAAAGAACAGCTCTTCACTGAACCCCTGCTTGGGGAGGCTGTGCTCAGATGTCATGGGCTCTCGCTTCCTTTGAACCTTCTCATGCTCTTCATCCACGACCAGTAGAAGCATACCACAGTTTGTTGCTAACAACTTTTGACGGGGGTGTAACCTGGAATGGGTGTTCATTCATTTATTCACTTGTGTGTGTTCATCTGTCAAGCACTTATTGAGCATCTGCCACATGCAGATCTGTTTCCGGTTCTGAGAACATATGCATGCAAAGCATGCAGAAATTCCATCTGTTTATACCCTCATGGATGAGGCAGACAACAAGCCAGGTAAATACGTACATAACACACTGTGTGAGGATAGGTGCAGCGCAGAAAGGGGAGGTGGGACTTCTGTGCGTTACTCATGAGAAGTGAAGCTCATCCGCTCAAAGTCCCATAGAGCATTTAAAGTAGCTTCATTCACAGCAGCTGAAAACTAGAAACAGTCCAGACGTCCCTTCAAGGGCATTGATCAACACACAGTCCATCTGTGGAATGCTACATGGCAATGAAAAGGAATGATATACTGACATGGAAAAGAACACAGACATATTGAACAAGTATTCTTCTATATATAAGAGAAGCCAGGCACACCAAAGCGTATACCAGGTGATTCTATTTCTGTGACACTCTAGGGTGGATACAGCCCATCTGTAATGACAGACATCAGAACAGAGTTGCTTTGGGTGAGGGAGGGATGATGGAGAAGATAGAGGGGCCTCTGGGAGAATGGTGCCCATTTCATATGGCTTCATCATTACTGGTTAATCTGTCTTTGGGGCCATAGCATTTCATCCAGGCACTTATCAGACACAAAGTATGGCAAAGGAATAGGGTGTGTCCATGAAGGTGGCAGGGCATTGTGACTTGGAAAGGGATGGCCAGGAGAGGCCTTACGTGATGATAGCTTGGAGATAGTAAGGGACATTGAGCCATGAGGGTATCTGGGGGAAGAACATCCCAGGTAGCTGGAACAGCCAATACAGATGCCCTGATACCAGAGCCTAACTGGAGGGGTTGCAAGACAGCCATTGCCTTAATTGGCTCAGACTACTTGGGCTGTTTAGCTGAAAAGCTTAAACAACAGGTGTTTACCTCCACCCAGTTCTGGGGGCTGGCAGTCCAAGGTCATTGTACCAATAGGATTGGTTTCCCCTAAGGCTTTTCTCCTTTGCCTGCATCTTCTCCCCGTGTCCTCACATGCTTGTCTGTGGGGTCTGTGGCCTGACCTCTTATTAGGACACCAGTCACGTGGAAGTAAGGCCACCCTAACCTAATAGCTTCATTTCATAGCAAGTCTGAGACACTGGTTAAGTTTCAACTTATGAGTTTGAGGAACACAGTTCCATCCATCACTGCTCACATGGATGGGAGTGTGGGAGACACAGCCAGACCTCCCACATGCTCTCAGATCTCGATGTGGGAGCCTGCCACATGCTCTTGCAGTGCCATAGGATGAAGGCGCTACTATGGAACAAGGCCAGACACTGGCATGATGAGAGGGGTGGATGGAACTGCAGAGGCCAGATTGTTTTTTATGAACTCATGTCAGCAAGGAATCTTGCTTCCCGAAAAGCAGGCCGCGTTGTAGGGGTCAGGACACAGACTGGGCCTGCCCTGAAGCCTTCTAGCCTCATAGGAACCCTGTACACGGAGTGTAGTTAGAGATGCTGCCAATCTGTTGTGTCCCACGAGAGCAGTAGCACCTGAGCTGGAAGAAGGAAGGGAGGTTGAGCGGCATGTTCCAGGAACTGCTGAGACTAGGGAAGTCGCTCTATCAGCGGCTGGGTGGGGTGTTTTCTCCCAGCCGGGCCCTCGCCTTGGCCTTGCTCGCCTCACCTCCCCTGCCTGTGACACTGTTTCTCTTCTAACTTGAGTGCTGAGCTCCCAGCTTTACCACGCACGCATGGAAAATGCTATTGATTTTCCTTATTTATTTATGAGAGTTCTTGCTGTGGGCAAGAAATAAAAAGGTTTGTGCAGCAGCTCCCTTCACAGTGAGCACCACTCTCCACCCACTGCCTGCCTCCCCCCTCACACAGGCTCTCTTCTCCCTGCACTCCAGGAAACCTGTGGTTCTTCTTGCAAGACAGAGTGGCTGAGTAGCCCACTCGCTGCCTTTTGCATAATGGGTACATTTTTTAATGATCTGTGTTTAATGTCCAAAAAAGTAAGAAGGCCAAGAATGGCCCATTCTTCTGTAAAGCATTGACTGGCTTTCACACCCCTTGCTGGACCATTTGCGCTCATTTCATCCAACTGTCCACCTACAAGGGGGTTTTATTGATATTTATCGATGTGAGATTCAGAGAGCACATTATGTAATTAAGATACTCGAGCAAGTGAGCTGGGATCTACATTCAGGTCCTCAGGGTGCCAGTGTCCAGTTCTCTGCCCCAAGGAAGAATGAGAACCCCCTTGACAGCTGCCTAGGCCTACACAGTGCGGTATCTCCCTTCTCCTAGCCTGGTGAGGACCTTCCTTCTTCAGAAAGCCCCATCACATGAAAGCCCTCAGATAGGAATACGATTTGTGTTTCTCCACCTCTTCTGTGTCCCATGCTACTATGGGACCTTGTGGACAAAGCTTGCCTTTGATCCCTTTCTAGGGAGGTGGCTGGCCAAGGAGGGCCAGAGGGAATGGAGTTTCCTCTCAGGGCTTGAGGTCTTCTTTTGTGGCATGTGGAGCCCTGTGGCAGTTTGGCTGGATCTTTGCCCCATAGGTTCACCCGTTCCAATGCCCTCCCTATGGCCCTTGCCCACCCTGGAACTTCTGGAAAACGCCTAGATACATCCTGAGCTGAATTCCAGCTTTTGCCCTGGATCTCTGACTTTTGCTCACCCTCTTCCATAGTTTGATGACTGTCGGCTTGTCGCTGACCCACTCTGCACTTTTGCTACTTGGAAGTTCCATCTTGCTAAGTCTCCCCTGGAACTGAGCATAGACTAACAGTGGAGGCTGACCGTCATCTGTTCTGACTCCACGTGGCCAGCAGCCCTTATACCAGGCCCAGCTGTACGGGAGCTCTAAGAGTACACTGCTCACCCTCCCCGCATGCCTCTCTTCCTCTTCTTCCCTACAGGAGTTTCCCCTGGCCATTCTCTGGGGTTGGGAGTGCCACTGTGCCTACCCCACCCCCCAGTTCAGCCTGCGGGATGCTGTGGACAGTTCACTCTGTGGTCAAGCTGCAGAGGTTCAGAGGCTGCCGGGCTACTGTGAAGTCTACCAGACACCCATTCAAGGTGAGCCCTGTATCCCTCATGGACTGTGGCATTGGAGAGCCAGGGCGAGCTCGCAGGCTGGAGAGACCAGGCATTCTGGAGTGTGCATCTTGGGGTGTGTGAGGGAGAAGTGTGGAGGGGGTTGAAGTCATGGCATTGCATTTAGGTTGGCTAGGGAGAGGGCAGGAAGAATGAGGCCAGGCCCAATTTGAAAAATCTGAGTAACTGAGAATGGCAGAGTGGAAGAGCAAAGGGAGATAGACCCAAGGGATAGTGGCAGGGACTGAGGTGGGGAACACAGGAAGTGGGAAGCCCATGCTCTCCAATGCCTCCAAGCCCTGGTGTCCATCTTGGGATGGGTATCATCACATAGGCCCCGGATAACCCTAGGGACTGGGCTGAGAACCAGTTAACAAAGAGATAGGCTCCTACTTTAATCCAGCATGTGCTGTGCTCCAGCCTAGCCCAGCAGCTTGGAGGATGGTTCCCAGGTGACTTCTTATGCATCTTCCAGTAGCCCGAGGGAGGAGCATGAGAGGCAGAGTTGAATGCCTGAAGTCAGCCCAGCCTGAGCTCCTTTATGCTATGTGGTGTGGCTTGGTCCTGCCACATTCCCTACCCACCTCCTCGAGCAGAATTTGTATTTCTCTGTACTGTGCAGAATCCAGGGGTTAAACTGTAGTATTGCAACAGAGTGAGGACAAAATCCCACAGGACACCCAATGCCCACACAAACCCTCACTGAGGCATGGGAGGCCTTCTCAAGGCACCAGGTTCTCTTTGGCCAGCCACGAACCCATGCAGCCAAGGTACTGGTGGCACATCCTTTCACCTCTTTGGCCCCGAGTTTTCCCATGTGTTAAATGGAACTTGGACCATCAGTGCCTTGTCTGAGGGACTCGCACAGCAGATATGTGATCATGATAGACGTGAGTAACCCTATGATGACCTGTGGACTTTTAGACACCCGGTGCACAGACAGAAGGTTCCTGCCCAACAAGTCCAAGGTGTTCGTGGCTTTGTCGAGTTTCCCAGGAGCTGGAAACACATGGGCGAGACACCTCATCGAGCACGCCACCGGCTTCTACACCGGGAGTTACTACTTTGACGGAACCCTGTACAACAAGGGTGAGCCCCAGACCAGCACCTCATAAGCCATGCCCACCTCCAGTCACTAGAGCTGCTGCTCAAACTTGAGGGTGTGCACAGAAGCGCCCAGAGGCTTTCTAGAGCACAGACTCCTGGCCCATCCCCAGAGCTGGTCCATGGAGTGGCCCAGACATTGCATTTCTGACATGCTCAGGGAACACACGAAGGAAGGTCCTGAGATAAACAGCCCACTTGGGCTTCAAAAGGGAAGACTCATAGCTTAGATTCCCTGCCCCACTGCCATAAACATTTCTTGAATTTTTCCCTAATTGTTAAAAAGCTCAGTCAATAGAGTGAGAGTTAATCTGTTCATTCCATTCTTTAAGGCAAGGGGTAGCTCATCAAAATGTGATTTTTAAAATAGGTCCAGAAATCTTTAAGAGTTTTATGATTTCTAATCTTTCCCTTGTAGAAATAAGAGGCCTCATTATGCCAAGTAAATTAACTTAAATGGCTCAAAACTGTGTGCTGTTTAAGAACAGAGAACCTCAGACAAGTCAAGTGGCATCTAAATTTGGCAAAATGTATTTTTCGCCATTGTCAAGTGGCGCCGTGTTTTTTCTGTGTTTTAAATCTAGAGTTGGGTTTAGGAGAAGACGATAATATCAGAAACATACTATAAAAACTGGCTTCACTGCAGGTTCTGGGATCATCCACAACAGTCTTTTTTTGTTGTTTTTGTTTTGTTTTTGAGGTAGGGTCTCCCTCTAGTCCCGGCTAACCTAGAATTCACTGTGTAGTTTCAGGGTGGCCTTGAACTCATGGTGATCCTCCTACCTTTGCCTCCTGAGTGATGGGACTAAAGGCACGCGCCACCATGCTCAGCACCCAAGACAATCTTGAGCCACCATTGTCCATACATGAAATGTAGCCCCCTCTGGGCATCTACAGATGGGGAAGGAGGGGCCAGAGAAATACCTGGTCCTGCGCATTCTGCTGCCCCTGGGCTCAGGGGCTGTTACCTACCTCGTTATCTTAGAAGGCTTTGCCAGCTGCTTGGGTCTGTATATGGCTGAGTGGTCCAGAGTAGACTAGCCAGTAGCGAGGCTGGGATGCATCCTGCACATCTTTGCACCTTGGAGGAATGTTAGATGTAGCCACTGACCTCAGAGCCCCCACAGAGTGATTGCACACAGGTATTCGAAATCCACAAGACAGGTCCAGTGCCAGAAAGTCAGTGGGTACGTGTGGTCTGGCTGGTTACTATGACGGTGTGCCTATAAGAGGTACAAAAAGCACCCTGTGCCTCTGAGTTCTTAAACACTAAAGCTCAAGTTTATTTAGCCACAGTTTAGATCTTTCTCTTTTGGCATCTCCCAGCTATTTGTAAAATGATTCAACAGAAGGCGTTTGGCCCATGGCTGTGGTGGGTGAGTGACCATATTTCCATTTTGAGAGACTTGCATATTCTAATCATTGGAAGACCCTCTACTACTGTAGATACAAACACTTCTTAACCACTCATAAAGGGGGCTGGGAGGACTCATTTTGTTTCCAAGAGCCCAAGACAAGCTCATGAACATGCACAGGGGCTGTTCTCAGAGCTATATGCATGGGCATTGCTAGCTTGTGGCCAGGGAACTTCAAGTGACATCCTTCCAGGATGCTTTCTAAGGCATGGCTATGTGCTTTCCCCTGTACTTTGCAGTTCCTAAACCTCTGTGCTCTATGCTTGAGCTACTCTACCCACTAGACTGTAAACTTAAGTTAGGGTGTAGTTGCATTCCTTTATTGCTGACTTCGAGCCCTGCACAGTGAGCCACAGTGATCTTTGTGGAATCATGTATCTCTGGGGATAGATGGATGGAGCCTGGCCTCTTCAGGCAGTTGTAATTCAGGTTCTAAGCACCCAGTACTGGCCAAGGAGCCAAGGAAGGGCAGTAGAGAGGTTAACCAGTGGGACCAAGTCTCCATTCATAAAAACTGGACCTTGGGTCCACGAATGCTAAGGCTGAGAACCTGGCCAGCATCTCTGACACCTACGATGAAGAGTCTCCGTGCATGCCAGGCTGGGGACCTGTGATAGGACCTGACCATGCAGTCAGAGGTTGAGGCTTCCACCACAATGGGGACCCCACCCCCACTGAGGGGGTTGGAAGGTGGGGACTTTACAGAGATACGTGGGGCATGTGGAGAGAACCCTGGCACTGATTCCATGGTGCTGTGTGGTACTGGGCCAGTCACACACCCACTTGGAGTCTCAGTCTCTTCGTCTGAGATATCGGTAACTGATAAAATTATTTATGATGCTCAGGTGAAATCATCTCCATAAAAAGCATGAAGTGTGTGTGTGTGTGCGCGCGCGTGCATGTGCGTGTGTGCTCATGTACACAATATCTCCCACATTTGTTGATAGGCCCTCTGCTCCCCATTATATCCCATACAAACACCATCTTTCCCCTCTGTTGCATATCTCTTGCTCTCACTTGCCCTGGGACAGGGGGTTACTCCTGGACGGCCTCTCCTACCCCCATCCATAGGTCCCCTTAGTTCTCCCTGGGATGTCATAAGACCTTCTGCTGTTGTGGAACTAGGGCACTTGGAATGGGAGAGGATGCTTTCCTTCACAGAGTCCTCTCATACTTCCTGAGCAGGGTTCAAGGGCGAGAAGGACCACTGGCGGAGCAGGCGTACCATTTGTGTGAAGACTCATGAGAGTGGCCGGAGGGAGATCGAGATGTTCGACTCGGCCATCCTACTAATCCGGAACCCCTACAGATCTCTGATGGCTGAATTCAACAGGAAATGTGCGGGGCACCTGGGCTATGCACCTGACCGCAACTGGAAGAGCAAAGGTTAGCAGAGGATGTCCAGGCAGGGGACTGAAAGGTATGGCAAGAAGGGCAGGAGCAGTGCACCGTCCTGAGACTTGCTTCTGCTTGGCCTGATGTGAGCTGGTTTCCTCCTCATCTTTTCCAAGTCTGATCTGCCACACAGTCTGGTGTTATGTGGATGCCAGCCTAATGGTCAGCCAAGAACTTTGTCTGTGCCCATCCAGGAGGGCAGTGACTCACACAGAGCTAGGACAGCCTGGTCAGTACCCTTCTCTGCCTGCAGCTCCAGGTTCCTTCATTAAAAAGTGAGGCCAGGGCTGGAAGGATGGCTTAGCTGTTAAGGCATTTGCCTGCAAAGCTAAAGGACCCAGCTTCGATTCCCCAGGACCCATGTTAGCCAGATGCACAAGGGGCATACACGTCTGGAGTTCGTTTGCAATTGTTGGAGGCCCTGGTGCCCATTTGCTCGCTCTCTATCTCTCTCTTTCTCTCTCCCTCTGTCAAGTAAATAAATAAATATATCATTCATATATATATATATATATATGTATATATATATGTATATATATATGTATATATATATATATATATATATATATATATATATATATATATATATATATAAAGTGAGGCCATACCCACACATCATGGGGTATTCCAGGATCAGTGAGGTAGCATTCATGCCCAGTTTGTGGTTGGTACCATGTGTCAGGCCCCTCCTAAGCTTCACTGACTTCACTGTGTCCTAAAGGGGATCACCATTTGGTTTGCTTTCCAGAGGAGCCCAGAGAATGACCTGATGTGTCCAAGGGATCTAAGTAGTAAGTGGCAGAGGTGAATCCCAACCCTGCATCCTAGTCAGCTCAGCTGCCATAGCAAAACACCACAGACTGGGTGGTGTGGGCAGAGGCTTTTGCAGCACATACTTAGGCTTCATAGCCCTGCAAGCTAGATGTCCAAGGTCAAAGTGCCTGCTGATTCACTGTCTGGTAAAGCCCTCCTCCTGGCTTGCAGATGGCATCTTGTGACCACATGACAGTCCCAAAGCTCTGTGTCTCTCATCAGAACACTAATACCATCACAAGAGCCCTACCCTTATCCAAATTATATTCCAAAGGACTCATCTCCAAGTACAGTTGCATTAAGGACTAGGCTGTCAACATATGAATTGGTGGGGAAGGTTTACAAATATTTAGTCTGTATCATCCAGGTTTCTTGGTTCTGAGTCAGACTGGCTCGTTCCCCACAGTTGCTTTCTCCATGGAGTCAGTCTGCTGACTTCAGTTCCCAAAGTTTTACTGTGTGTCTGGCCCTGGCTGGTAGGGTTTGCATTCCTGTGCTTGAAATGTGGACTACAGTGTGGCCCACGGAGGATGAATGACAGAGACTTGGTTCTGGGGTACATAGTATCCGTCGAGTCAGAAATAAAGCTCTGTAAGGTAGGGTGCTAGTGAGGTGAGGTGCTGCGGGGCCAGCAGCTGCTGCTTTTGCTTCTGCCCCACTGTCTCTAAAGCAGCTGGAGCTGACTGGTGACCTGACCTAGCTTCTGGTCCTCCCCTTTCCCTTAGGCCAATCCCCAGCAGCCATCCCCAGTCCCCAGTAGGGATGCAGGGACAATGGCAAGACATGAACCTCTCTGTAGTCAGGCAGCCTTAGCTCCTCTGGCTATGATATCCCTGTGACCCTGAGCAAGCTGCATACCTTGTCTTCAGAGCTCAGTTTTCTTATCGTAGAGACAGGGTCTTCCTCTTTCATAGGATCATTGTAAAGACAAGATGGGAGGTGGAGAGATAGATGACTTGGTGGTTAAGTCACTTGCCTGTAAAGACAAAGGACCCAGGTTCGATTCGCCAGGACCCACATAAGCCAGATGCACAAGGTGGCGCATGCATCTAGAGCTCATTTGTAGTGGGTGGAGGCCCTGGAGTACCCATTATCTCCCCCCCACACCGTCTCTATCTCCCTCTCTCTTTCTTCCTCTCCTTCTCTTTCTCTCTTTCAAAGAAATAGTCATTTTAAAAAAGACAAGGGGGGCAAGTCATGGCACTCAATTGTATCAGTAGCCCAAGAACAGAAACCTTACTTTATGTTTTTTAGACAGGGTCTCACTGTGTATCTTAGACTAGACTAGAATTCTATGTAGTCCAGGCTGGCCTTGAATTCATGATCTTCCTGCCTCAACCTTCCCAGAGCTGGAATTTCAGAGAGATTCCAGCATAACCAACTAGAAATTCTTTTAGTTAGGATAATTCTTGATCTTTGTACCCCACCCACTCTAAAAATTTAATTTCTTACTGTTCTGGAAAAGACACCATGAGACATAGATTACCTGGGGAAGCTTGAGCCCCTCCCCCCCCCACTGTGTGTGGTCTGATTCCATGACAAACCTCGCAGCATGAGTTGTGGGTTCTAATTACGTACACACTCAGAAAGCACCACATGCATCTGTCGTGTGCCATATTTACACAGCACAGGGGAACCAAGCTTTGCAGCAGCTTCATCTAGTCACTGGGCCCACAACCATGCACACACTCACTATTGGTCCCCAAGACTCTTGTTCCTAGGAGATCTTTGTAGGGTCCCAGGTGGCAGGCAATGGAACCCCTGGTTGTTTCTCCATCCTTATCACGGAATATCCATAGGTGAGAGACAAGGTCTTGTGCTCTTGGGTCATCTGGACAGAGATGCAGTGTGTGGGTTTCCCACAGCCTTTGATCCTGCTGTGTCACATTGGCCAGGGACCTGTAGACCCATTCCATCCACCACATCCCGCCGTTCCAAAGGAATATCCCAGAGATCAAGAAACTCACAGCACACCAAGGAGACAAGTTCACACGACAGGCCACAGTTGTCTTAATTTGGTATGTTTCCAAGGAAACATTGCTGAGAAAAAGGCAGGCACAGGGTCACTATGTATGTCCCAGGCAAACCTAAGACTCTGCAGAGCCCAGCTGTATAGGAATTCTTTTTTTGTTTGTTTGTTTTGTTTTGTTTTGTTTTTCCAGGTAGGGTCTCACTAGCTCAGGCTGACCTGGAATTCACTCTGTAGTCTCAGGGTGGTCTTGAACTCACAGCATTCCTCCTACCTCTGTCTCCCAAGTGCTGGGATTAAAGGTGTGCGCCACCATGCCCAGCTTTAGGAATTCTTCCTACAAGGCCCCCAAAGGGTCTTGCTCCATAAGGATATAGGCACACTAGCCCTGGGCAGTGGGAGGTAAAAATCTGGCTGCAACCCTCTCCTGAGCAGGCCCCAAAGGGCCAGCCACCCCTGACTCTAACCCTTCTCTACCTACCCTAGAATGGCCAGACTTCGTGAACAGCTACGCCTCGTGGTGGTCCTCACACGTCCTGGACTGGCTCAAGTACGGGAAGCGGCTGCTGGTCGTGCACTACGAGGAGCTGCGGCGCAGCCTGGTGCCCACGCTGCGGGAGATGGTGGCCTTCCTCAACGTGTCTGTGAGTGAGGAGCGGCTACTCTGCGTGGAGAACAACAAGGAGGGCAGCTTTCGGCGGCGTGGCCGGCAGCCTCACGACCCTGAGCCCTTCACCCCTGAGATGAAGGACTTGATCAATGGCTACATCCGGACAGTGGACCAGGCCCTGCGTGACCACAATTGGGCTGGGCTCCCCAGGGAGTATGTGCCCAGATGATAGACCCTGGTCTGGCTGCCTGCCTGCCCCAGCTAAGATTGCCACAACATGGGGCTACACACTGCTATGATGCACTAGCCTGTGGGCCCCCGGGACGCATAGCTCCTGGCACACAGCAGGGGCTCTGCTCAGGTGGAGGGAGACAACAGACACATGTCACAGGCCAGACATAAATGGATGTGCTCCTAGTCAGACCCTCACACATCCCCAGACACACTTAGTCATTCCTCTGTGCTCACAGTGTCCATTTTGGTGTGCCTAAACCACCTGAGCAGGGGTGCCAGACAGACACAAGTATCAAGATGTCCTCAGATGCCGGCTGACTGCCTCACATATGCACACATGTCCTGGCTCTGTGAAGCTGTGGACTTCCTGCACCCAACCTCAGCATAGGTTTGCTTGCTGGGGTCTTTGGCTCTGGAATGCCAGGCTGGACTGGCAAACACGCTCCAAGCAGCAGGACTGTGGGGATGGAGGTGGGCAGACAGACAGTTGCTGATGGGCATAAGGCCCTGACTGCGTGTCTGACAACCTATAAATGTGTGCCATGACCACCTGGCACTGCAGATGCTGTGGCCTTGCCTCTCTCTTCTCCGTGGACAAGAGCTGGCAGCACTGTGGCAGCATGGCCCAGCAGTATACACACTGACCTCAGGATGGCTACTCTACTTTGCATAGCCATGTGATCCCTTCTAAATCATGACATCAGGGCTGCTTGCTTCCTCCTCAGACTGGGAAGCTGGGGAGTCACACCCTGTCCCAGAAACAAGAGTGCGAGGACCAGGGGATGGGGTGGGAGCTGAGCCTTGGGGGGAGCTCTGGACCTGAGGGAGTCCATATGCCAACAGGAGGGAGTCCAATAGGTCTGGAGACCCTAGAGGAGTGTGTCTTCAGGGCCACTGGGACTGATTGTCTCACACATTGTGGCTCCTATTCTGTAGGGTCCCACACTGGGGTCTTAAAGTCCTATGTAAGCCAAGAGCAGCCCTTGCGAGATAGATGGAGAAAGGTTGGGAGCTTAGGGTCATTCTTAACTACCTAGCAATCTCAAGGCCAGCCTGGACTACATGAGACCCTGTCTCAAAATAAACAAGTGCTACATGATCTTTCAGGGAAGATGCTGTAGTAGAACCACATTTCCCCTGTGCCCTGGTAACAGAGCTCTCTCTCCTTGACACTGTTTATTCACTCCAGCTCTCTGCCTGTGGCACACCATTTCTGCAAGCCAACAGTGTTCCCAGTTCTTGGTCTATTTTCTCCACCAAAGCGGAAGAGCACTAAGTCAAGTCATACACTGAGCCAGTGACCCACCTGTGTGCTGGCCACAGGGAGAAGGTAGATGTGACGGGCCCCTCTTGTTTCCTGCCCTGTCCATCTCTCTAGCTAGCAGGGATGAGGAACTGGCTGACCCAGTGGGTGCAGGAAACAAGTCGCAGAGGAATTTGTGTGCTGTGGAGTCTCCACGGGGCTGAGCCCCATGTCCAGGGTCCAAGGGGAGTGCCTCACAGCAGCAGGAGACGGTCGGGAGGACTCTGAACCACCCCTGCAGCAGATAGGGGAGGGTAGTTGGGCAGAGGACAGCGTGAGTGGAGACTCCGGCTGCAGCAACCTGGTGTGTGGGGGTAGCAGGCGAAGAGCCCTGAGCTCAGCATGGATGTGTCTGTGCAGTGGGAAAAGGGTTTGGCTGGCTTAGGACACAGCTGGGACACAAAGGGACTCTCCTAATAGCCACATAGTGCTCTGCCCAGGCCTGCCATCTAGGATCAGGAGAGCTGCTGGTGCTAATGGCCTTCTTGGGTCACCCTGTGCTCCATGTCATGGCTCAGAGACCTGAAGGTCCATGTGGAGTGGGTGTAGTCTGGAGGTAAGGTCCAGGAGTAGAAGGTGGGGTGGTGATCAGATTGTGCACTAGTCCTTAATCTTGGAAGCACCTCTGTGGCTTCTCTAAGTGGGGTGACCCTGACAGACCTGGGGACCTGCCTTGGAATGGCCATTGGGGAGACACCTCAGCCTGAGGCAAGTTGCATGGGAGAAGGAAGCAGGGTGAGAAGTTTGGGAGGAGGGTCGTGGGCAGGCCCTGAACCTTTTTTCTCTGATCAGACCATGGGGGCTAGAGTTCCACTGCACTCTAGGAGCACAGGAGGAGAGTGGGATCTGGGGTCCTTGTAGCTGCCTCCCCCAGTCACTGGGGTGGGATGGAGCATTTTCCCCTAGGGTCCCTTCATTCCTACCAAGCCTGCTCTTGACCCTCCCTCAGCCTCACTCAGTCCAGTGTGAAGCAGGAAAGGCCAGGGTCGTTGTCAATGTTTATGGGCTCAGGATAGCCCCCATGGTTCATTCTGAAGTGTTTGAGACCTCACAGGAGTTTCTACACTGTCCTGGAGGGGAGCCAGGGGCAGGTACACTTGTATCCCAGAGCAAACCCAGTCTTTCAACAGGCAGCAGGCGTGGCATCTGACTAGAAAGCAAGGAGGCTGGCCTCTAATGTTCCACAGCTCTCTCCTGGCCAGGCAGGGGACCCCTGGAGGAGGACACAGAAGTCATGGAGGTGGAGATGAGCAGGTTGTGGAGGCAGAACTGTACCAGTCTGCTCTACTGCTCTCTATTGCAGTCTACCACCAGGCATGTAACCCTGGACGACTTCCACCTCAGGAGTCTTGGGAGGGCAGCAGATTCCCTGGGTAATCAGCTGATACATCTACTGCCTACAGATGTGCACTGGCCATTACTTTCAGGTGGAGTGCCACCAGCTCACATGACCTGTGCAAACAAGGAAATGAAAGGGCCCTGCGGCAGCAGCTGATCCTCAGCGGGCTTTATTCCAGGCCTGCCTTGTGGTGAGGATAGAGCTATCTGTCCTTCTGGAAAGTCCCCTGGACTCCTATAGAGCTGTCAGCTTCTCAGTAAAGAAAATACTGCCCCAACCGACCAGCCAAATTGTAATGGCCAATCTGTCTGGAAGTCAGGCGGGTGACAAATGCGTCAGGACCCAAATTAGAACAGAACCACAGAATCCCTAACAGTGTACGATTCCAACTTTAATAATAAGGCCATGAAGCGACACGAACCTGTGTTTAAAACATGTAGTTTTCATGGATTTTTATCTCCTGTTGTGGATCAATTTAGAAAAACCAAAATATATAATTTAAAAAAACTAAAACACATTCTGATAATCTCAGTGCTGTGTAAATGAGAGAGAAGAATAGACCAGCTTCCAAGCCCTGGGAAAAAAGCAGCTTAATTATATGAGCATCTTATTATGAAGCTTCTTGGAGCTAAAATTAGATTTTGAGTGCATGAATATGTGATAATGTTTGCACATCAGAATGCAATTTTTTCCTCTTAAAAGTAGCAACAGATCTGTGGTTCTTCAGGGCCCCCAAGAGCAGATGGAGGAAGTACTGAAGTTGTTCCTTGTGGCTATAAGAGGCCTTGCGGTCAAGGTTGGCTTGGCTTCGACCTGGAATCTTAGAGGTGTTTGAAATCCAAGGCTTCCAGAGCAGTTGGCGGGGGCTGCAGAGAAGTCACTGGGTCTGTGGTGTCATGGCCCATCACTCAGGACTGGATGTGCCGACCTGCACCACGTGGGGTGCTGAGAATGGTGGAGAATGTGGCGCGAGGTAGGTCCCGGCTCTGCTGTCACCACGAACAAGGCCTTTTCCCTCTCTGGTTATAACCATCCCTCCACAAACGAGGGATGTAGTAAATGTTGGGTACAACCCCAACATCTCTTCCCATGTCATTCCCCAGAACCTCTTATTGCTTCTGAGTAACCTGGCGCTCACCAGAGAAGGAACACAGGACCTGGGCTAAGCCAACTCATGCGGGGCTCCTTCCCGGTCAGGTAGTGCCGAGGGAAGGACCAGGCCTGCTGGTTCCTCCCAAGGGGTTGAAAAGGATGATGAACGTCGGATGACTCAGACCTCTCCTGGCCCCCGGAGAAAAACCACACTGAGTCGGGAGTCTTTTCCACGCAGGAACTCGTAGAAACAACTCTCTTTATTACTCTGAGCAGTTGCTTATATCATGTTGGGGACGAAGGCAGGGATTTTAGGATGGGGGTAGAGGTAAGGGCCAATAGCAAACTTTAACTTTTACAATTTAACTTTTACAAAACTTTAACTTTTTACAATTAACATGCGGAGGTGGCAGGCCAGAAGCCATTAGGCGTCTTGCTGAGTCCTAGCTGGCCAGAGACAGGTCGCCAAACTTTAGCTAGACTCAGGAAGTTCCACTAGGCCTCACGCCTGGGCCTTTCAGAGCCCAACAAACTCACATTCCACCTCTGGCTTAGTGACTGATTACATGATCATGTGAGCTATGTCCATTGACTTTTGGGGGAATGCTGAGTAGCGCTTCTTAACAACCTTCAGTAGATGTGCAAGAGGAAATGGGTAACTGTGGGTTCAGAGTAGCAGTCCTGATGCTACACAGGGAACACAGCAGGGTATTGCTGGGCGCAGTGGCAGCTGGACATGATGGTGCATGCCTTTAATCCCAGCACTTGGGAGGCAAAGGCCATGAGTTCAAGGCCACCCTGAGACTACATAGTGAATTCCAAGTCAGCCTGGGCTAGAGTGAGACTCTACCTCAAAAAAAAAAAAAAAAAAAAAACTTTAAAAAACATTGAGTGGCAGGTGGAAACCAGATCCTTGGTGATTCATTTAAGGACAAGGAAATGCCTTGCCTGAAAGGAGGGGTCCTGCCTCAGGCCCCTTTTTGACAGGAGCCAATAGAATCTTTGTTTTTCAAATTGGGTTGAGTTGGAGCCCAGAGCATTTGAACAAGAAGGCTTGGATGGAAAAGCCAAGGGCCCCTGTCTCTGCCATCAGCAGGAGCTGTTCAGATTGGGAGCTATTCCTCCTCAATGGGCTCAATGGGGAAGTGTGACTGTTAACCACAACAAATAACATGTTTAAATCAGCATGTGGGATCACCCAGATACCCTTAGAAAATAATTCTTCCTGGATGCTCAGCCCAAACCAATGTCCCAGTTACTCCTTGTCAACCCTGTGCTATCACTAGAACCTGGTTATGGTCTCCGCCTGACAGTTGAGAGGACTAGAATACCATCGCTAACTGCTGCAAAAGTAGGGCCTTTTTGTATTCACCATGATCCTTCTTTGTGGAAAAAATCATGTGGTGCTGGAAGGGAGCCTCCCCTCAAGAAATCACAACAGTGACAGAAGGTAGACAGTGAACTGCCCTCTGAAGGTTTGCATATCAATCATATAGTTTGATCTTACC
This sequence comes from Jaculus jaculus, assembly GCF_020740685.1. Classification (NCBI taxonomy): domain Eukaryota; kingdom Metazoa; phylum Chordata; class Mammalia; order Rodentia; family Dipodidae; genus Jaculus; species Jaculus jaculus. Next base: position 79,389,223 of record NC_059110.1, on the reverse strand, counting down.
AAATAGAGTGTGCAAGTTTGAGGCAATTCAGAACTGGTTCCACTGCAGATGTGAGGCAAGACCTTCCCTGGTCTACTCTGTGTAACTTCATTGTTACCGGAAGTTAAAGGGACAAAAGAATCAACATGTTGTCCCCAGCTTTGAGCTCTCCTTGGAATGGATGCATATCATGGACTATGCTAGGTCAGAGGTCTGAATGATATATAGAGAAAGGAAAGATTCCCTAGAGAACAATGTTACTATGTCTGTTCATAATTCCCCATTTTTGTGGCTGAAGATAAGTTTCTCAGGTCCCTCCTGAGGATGACTACTGTGCAGAAATGTGGAAGCCTAGGACCTGCATGGTAAATATGAACAGATCTCCCATAAATTAAAACCACGGTGTGCCTATAAAATGAGGGATCTTGGTTTCAAACAATAACAGCAAAAATCCCAACTGATGATATACACATAGCATGAGCCAAGTGAAGTAACCTTCCAAGGTGTCATTGGTACTTGAGACATTTTCTAATCTGGGTTCAGTTATCAATGGTGACAAAGCCACAGTTTGAAGATGTGGGTCATGGGGTTCCATGGACATCAACCCACATGTATCTGAGGGAATGAACATTATTATTTCCATATGAGGAGAAAATCTAGTTTCTGACACTGAGTTGGCCAAAGTTCAGCCCCTTTATTTTACAGATAAGAAAAAGAGGCTCAGAATAGGTGCTATATGATGTCAGGATATGAGAACACAGGGTGCAGCAAGGACTGGAAGATGTCTTTTCACTCTCTCTGATCATGTCCATACTGCGTCCCTGAAACTCCAAGAAATTCATGGAAATGGAACATACACACACATTCAGCTCATTGGGACGTGACCATTTCATTGCTGATTCTTTGCCAACATTTTTTGGGTGGGCACCTGAGTTCCTTCTTACAAGCCACTTATCAAGCACCCCCAGTTCTTAAAAATCTTCTCAGAGGAAAAATTTCTTTCTGAACAAGGGAGGTCAAAGAAATGAGCCATAACTTGCTATATTAGTCAGCTTCCCATTGCTGTGACAAAGTACCCAAGGTAACAAACTTTGAAAGAGAAAAAGATTTCTTTGGCTTAGAGTTTTATGAATCTCAGTCCATGGCCAGATGGCCCCACTGCTTTTGGGCTGGTGGTGGAACAATACATTATGGTGGAACATGAGGCAGAAGAGCCTTGACCTCATGGACAGGGGCAAAGCAGGGAAAGATGAAGTACTTATGGGCCCAATTTCCCCTTAAAGGGCATACCCCCCAAAACCAGAAGACTTTACACTAGGTTCCATTCCTTAAGGCTTTCATCACCTCTCAACAGTGCAATGGGCTGGGTACAAATTCTTTATTTCATGGCTCTTTGGGACACAGTTATCCAAAATATATCAATTTCCAGAGATAGGATCCCAGAGTTTTCATCTGGAGTCGCAGACATTCCAGACAACCGAAAGGCCAGGTTATTCCACAATATTAGTGGCAAGCATTTTCAGTGGGCCTCATCCCAGCAGTATAATATATACATGTGCATGCAGGTGTGAGCCCCGGCTCTGAATGAATGACATGCCAGTCATCTTTGACACTGCAAGTGACAAGAGCCAAGTCACTGAGGCTTTGTTGTCAACTCACCTGCTCACTCTACAGCAAGTAACCAGAGCTGCCATCTTAGATGACTCAGAACTTCACTCCCACTTTAGAAAGTGGGGTACCTGTCTATTGTGTGCTGTAGGTGGCTCAGGAGAGCACAGCACAGGTATTTCCCCAACCCTGGCCATCCATGGATACCACGGGACTCAGGCATTGGTACTGCATCAGAATCACCTGTGCTTATTCGTGTTCTTTTGCTCCAGAACTGATTATCACAGGCTGAACAGCTTAAAACAGCACATTTTCCATCTCGTGGTTTCTGTAGGTCCTGGTCTGGGCATGACTTAACTGGATTCTCTGCTTTAACATTTCACCACACTGCAGTCAAGGAACTAGCTACACTGGCCTTTCTTTGGGAGTCTTGACAAGGAAAGACCCACTACTAAACTCACTAAAAGGTGGCACACTAACTCACATGAGGTTGTAAGACAGAGCCTTGGTCTCCTACAGGTCACTCACCACTCCTTGACAAGTGGGTCTCTCATAAGGCCATGTTCCATAGGATTTGAACCTTTAAGGCCATCCTGAAAATGAAAGCCTACAGATGCCAAATAATAATGGGAATGGCATCTTCTTACCTTTGCCATATCCACTGGTCAGAAGCAAGTCACAGGTCCCACCCAAGGAGATGACAAAACCATGAACACCAGAAGGTGGAGACCATTGAGTCAATATGCAACAATACCAGTAAAGAAGGAGTCCAGCAATCAGGACCACTGACCACTGGCTTTTACTGATTGTGGTGGTTATGTTGAAGTAATATCCAAGAGGATATTCCCAGCATTAACAGAGCCCACCACTGAGAAGCAAAAGGAGAATTCTCCAAGTCATAGAGGCCAACTCTGCTTTTAAAATAAAATTTATGCTTCTCAGCCTATAGTGGCCTCTTTTGATGTCTGAATTTATCTGTTTAATTTTAGTTCATATTGTGTGTGTGTGTGTGTGTGTGTGTGTGTGTGTGTATGTATGTTCATGTGTATGCTTGTGTGTGTGTGTTCATGTGTGTGAGTGTGGGTACACACACCATGGTACACATGTGAAGGTCAAAGGACAACTTGGGCTGTCAGTCTTAGCCTTCCCCTTTGTTTAAGGCAAAGCCTCACATTGTTCAGAATTGCATCTAGCAGGCTAGCTGGCCCACAAGCTTCTGGCAGATTCTCTTGGCTCTGCCTCCCTTCTTGCTATGGATGCTGGAGTTAGAGACTCCCACTACAGTGTCCAGCTTCACGCGGATTCTGGGAATCTGAACTCAGGTACTCACGCTTGCCTGGCAAGTTATTTATCCACTGAGCCATCTCCCCAGCCCCATAGGGCATTACTACTTTGTACTTCTTTTGGGGGGCGTGCATGTTCATACTCAGACGTGTGAGTGTGAGCGCTTGTGCTGCTGCACACATGTGGAGGTCAGAGGACCACTTTTGGTATTAGTCGTCACCTTGCAGGTTCTCTTGGCAGGGTCTCCTGTTGTTCACTGATGCATTTGCCAGGCTGGCTGGCTGCCTATGAACGTCTGGAAAATTCTGTCTCCACCTCCCTTCTCACCCTGGGCATGCTGGGATTGCAGACTGAAGGTCTTAAGTTCAGGTGCTCACGCTTGCATGGCAAGTGCTTCATCTCCCCATCCCAGTTATTGCTTTGAGTGTTGTCAACTCTGTCCTTGACTCTGGTTCTGGCATTTCTCTAAACTAATGTTGGAATACAAGAACCTATTTCCACATCTCACTTCTTTTCCACATTCCCCACTTCTTCATCCCATTGTGCCAGGCTTTGGAAGAATTCTTCACTTTGAGAGTCAGATATTATAATTTACTCTCCATGGTGTGCAACCCACCTGTTCATTTTGTTTTTACTCCTGAAACTACTAGTTGAATTTTATATCAACTTGAACTTGTTTCATAGAAACAACACCTTTTCATATCCCTATAAACACAGTTAATATGCTGATATTAATGTCCTGCACTGCTTACTCTATTAACTTGGCTTCTTTAGGTGTGTTACTATTTGCTGATATTTTTGGTGGGGGGCTGGACATGGTGGCATATGCCTTTACATGAGAGAGAGAAGGGGGGAGAGAATTGGTACACCAGAGCCTCCAGCCACTGCAATGGAACTCCAGATGCATGCACCCCCTTTTGTACATGCATGACCTTGTGCATGCATCACCTTGTGCATCTGGCTAGTGTGGGATCTGGGGAGTTAGACATGAGTCCTTAGGCCTTCCAGCAAGCACGTTAACCACTAAGCAATCTTTCCAGTCTCATTTGTTGCTTTTTGCACGTATATGTGTGTGCATGTGTATGTGTGTATGTGGGCATGGGTGCATGTGGAGGCCAGGGACTGTTGCCAAACCTGGAGCTCACCCATTTACTAGCTTGCCAGTAAACCATAGGAATCCTCCTGTCTCCATCTCCCCAGCATTTAAGTTGTAGGCATATGCCACCACACTTGGCTTTCTGTGAGTGCTGGAGATCTAAACTCAGGTCCTTGTGTCTGTGTGGCAAGCACTTTACCCACTGAGCCATCTGCCAGGCCCTCCTTTGTTGGTTTTATTGTCTCATGGATTCGATTTTTATCTAAATGTTGGTGACTATGTGTTCATAAAAGGAGAAGCTTGTGCAGAGTCACCTTCCTGCCTGTTCTAAAGGTGACGTACTAACTAATGACTGTTGGTCATCCTGGGTCACTTCTTGATCCCCAGTTCCACCAGCTCTTGGTAGGAAGCACTTATACTTCCTAAGCATAGTTCCCAACTACATCCTGACACTGGCACCCTTCTGAGCTTCCATCTACTCTCTGCCCAGTGTTTGCTCAGTTTGGGGCCCAATCCAGTGCCCCTTTGTATTTTCAAGCACATTTAATTATGGGAATGAAGCAAGTGCTTGCTTAGCCCACCATTTCATGAAAGAGAGATCCTTGGTGGTTAATAGATAACCTGATCATAAACATCAAGACTTAGAAGTTGTTGGGTAACTGAGAGCATCTCACGAATGCTGACTTGCATGGAAAATCTGGGTTCCCATTTGCTCACTATATGGCCTAGAGCCAGTGTCTTTTCTCTGGATCTCAGTTTCTTCATTTAAAAAACAATTCAAACCGGGCGTGGTGGCACACACCTTTAATCCCAGCACTTGGGAGGCAGAGGTAGGAGGATCTCTGTGAATTCAAAGCCACCCTGAGACTACATAGTGAATTCCAGGTCAGCCTGAGCTAGAGTGAGACCCTGCCTCAAAAAACAAAAGGCCCAAAATGAGGTCTGGGGAAGGGACTGAGTAAAGGAAAGGTGGAGGGACAGCTAATCAAAATCTAAGAGGATATAAATAAAACATATGTAATCCTACATTTTTGGACAATGGAACACTCAGGAGCTGTAGATTGTTGCTAGAAAGTTTTCAGTACCAGGGATGGGATATCTTCCAGTGAGTTGTTGGCCAGGAAGATCCCTGATGCCCCCAAAACATTATAGGCCATTGCCAAGGCCCTTGATTTCCCACCAGGAATAGATGGTAAGACCCTATTGCTGAAGACTCCATATAGTTTGGCTGCAAGGCCACTGAGAAATCTTGCTGGAACTGAGCTGATAACCTCCTCCATGTAGACCAGCTGACAGAAAGCTGGAAGAAGCCATTCTGCAGACAGTTCAATGGGAGAAAGAGAAATCACCAGTGAAGATACTCATCAGTGGACACTGCAAGCCTTATAATTGGCCAGCCAGGCCAAATGAGCCAGCAGGTGCAATAGTGGCATGTCTGTTATGGGGGAAACCAACTGCCCTCTAATTGTACTGGAGGCCCGCTCCATGGGAAGGGAATACATCCCTGATACTGAAAACTTAAAATAGGGTAGTCATAAGCCCTAGGGGTGTAACATCTGCTGTTGTCTGGCCAAATGTGTATACTATGCTTATCAAACTGCCCAGTAAGCACTTCTGTTAATGCTCACACCCTTATATTAATGCTACTCTCATTTTTGGTAGAGATTCTTCTCTTTTCAGATGGCAGTGACCTTGGGAAGACTGAGAAGGAATCATGGTGATGGAAAGAAATGACCACAGTGCTCAGTACTGCAATATCTGTATCACACTTTCCAAGGCTCAGGGTCTAATGCAGAAGAAGTGGTAGAAAGAATGTAAGAGCCAAAGGAAGGGCAGGACTCCATACAACATGCTCCCTCCTGACACAAAATGGCCTGGATATCCATGGCCTCACAGTGCCTGATACTACCTGCATAAGATCATCATAAGAGGAAGAAAAGATCAAGACATCAAAAGTAAAAGAGATACTGATTGAGATGAGGATGGAGTATGATGGAGAGTAGAGTTTCAAAGGGGTAAGTGGGAGAAGGGAGGGTATCACCATGGGGTATTTTTTATAATCATGGAAGTTGTTAATAAAAAATTAAAAAATAAATAAAAGAAAAAAATTCAAAGTTGAACTGTCTAATCCTTATCTACCTTGGGCATTCTAAAATTTTTATTAATAAGCCCACATAATAATCTGAAAAATGAGGGCTGGAGAAATGGCTTAGTGGTTAAGGCACTTGCCTGCAAAGCCAAAGGACCCAGGTTCAATTTCCCAGGACTCACCTAAGCAGATGCACAAAGTGCTGCATGCATCTGAAGTTTGCAGTGGCCCTGGCATGCCCATTCTCTCTTTCTCTCTCTTTTTCTCTGTATCTGCTTCTCTCTCAAATGAATAAATAAAATTTTTAAAAAAATGATTTCTGTAACCTGCTCAAAACACAAGTCCTAGCCATGACATCAGAGTAGACAAATGTGGGACTCCCAAAGAATGTTTTCCCCATTTTGAGCAGCTCTTCCTGAGTGGACAATGTCCTTGGAAAAAACTAAAATTCTCTGATAATTTTTGTTTCTTCCTCCCATCGTTTGTGGTCTCTTTAATTCAATAAACAATTTTCTGACATTTTTTACACATATTAGAAACTATATTTGCACATTTAATTCAGTGGACTTTAAAGGGACAGTACATTATTTTGAATTGATCTTTGTAATCTCAGCCATTAGCACTAAACCTGGTATACAGAAGATCCAAGAGATAGGGAAATGGAAAGAGGAATAGATACAAATCCTAAGTCACCTAGTTTAAAAAAATTTTTTTTAAAAGATAATAATAATGTCACCCTGGGAAATAATGGCTTGCTTTTGCTGTTTCGGAGATATTGCTGAAGACAGTTGGCAAATTTTGCTACTTGCTCTTTATTGAATGGCTTGGGGACTGAACTGAACTGAATTCCCACTGCTCACTGCTGCCGGTGTAAAGGGGAAGAACTATGGCTGCCACATTCTGCTGGCGAGCTTTTTTGAGCATTCATGCCAGCTCCTGGCCAACCATCTTTTTCTATCTCTTGGAAAATAGAAGGATACGAATGGGCAGAATGTCTGTCAAAGTTTCTGTTTGCGGATATTCAGGCAATCGAATGGCGCAATCCCCACCGAGGCCCGCATCAGAACCCCTATTGTTCTTATTTGCCTTGGGACATGTGGGGAACAGCAGCTTCTTGAGCCTGGTTCTGCGGCTCCTTAAGTAACACCAGTCATCAAGTTCCTCTCTTCTATGTTTAGGCTCCAAGGTGAAACGCAAAGACCCTGGTCCATAGTAGACACCGAATCAGGCTTCTCAGTCATGGGATGAGGCCAGGGTGAGCATGGAGGGTCCACCGAGGACTCATCCTGGGTCCCCTCCAGAAAACATCTCAAGGTCTCAAGCCCGCTGCTAGTTTCCTATTGCTGTAACTAGTTTGTCCTAAGACTTAGCAGCAACTTAAAAAGAAATATTGACGAATAGAGAGTTTCTGTAAGCTGGGAACTTACACACAGTATAGTAGTGTCCTCTGTCTCAGGGACTTTCATGAGGCCACAAAACTGGGCTGAGCTGCAGCCTCATCTGAAGGCTCCACTCTGGGAGACTCCCTTCCAAGCTCACGTGACAAAGTTGCAGGATTCAATTTCTTGAGGGCTATGGGACTGAGGACCTCAGTCTCATGTTGGCTGTTAGAGGCCACCTTTGGTTTAATCTTCTCCATGGGTCACATTACACATGGCAAGTTGCTTTTTCAGAGTGACCAAGTGAGAAGAGGTAGAGAGTGAAGAAGAGAGAAGTCACCATCTTCATAACCTAATCTTCGAAGTGACATCACACTGCTTTTATCGCATTGTGTTTGCCTAAAGTTGGTCCCCCAGCCTAGGCCATCCAGGGGAGAAGGGCACACAAGCATGATTCCTCAGGGTCAGAGGACATCAGGTCCTGCTGCGCGCCCAGTGAAGACCTCCAATACTGGAGTCACAGCCACCCAATGCTTCTTGCACTGGGCTTGCCCCATCTAGCCGCAGCATGCTAGCAAAGATTCTCCAGACACAAAGGCTGGCGGGGTTCCTGCTTACCATTGTTGGGGTGAGTGCTCATTTCCTGCAGTTGACGCTCTGACAATTGCAGCCATGACTTATTTATACCAAAGAAACCAGTTCTGATTTCCACATTCAGCCTGTCAGGGAACAGCAAGGTAGAAACATCCTAAACAAACACCCTTCTAGGATGGCCCACTCAATGGCCCACTCATGAAACCTATTCCTAATGTAATCCATTTTATATAATTCCCTTTTATGCCCAGCTTCCCCTATTCCATGGCCACATTAACCTCCATCAGATAATTAAGGGCTTGGCTTACCATGAAAGACCTTAAATGTCACCTTTCTGCCACCCAATACATCTTTAAATGACACAGACGCTAATGAGATGTTCAAATATAGAAAACTGGATGACTTCTTACTTTTGTCATGACATTTATTCAGCTAGAGTAACCGGTCCACACCACTACATTACTTATCATTTCTACCTGACCTTGAGTGGTAGAGTGTAATCTTTAAGGAAACTATCCATTTAATCTCCTTCGCCTTATTAGCATTTAATTACTATGACAAATTTCCAGATGTACAAAGGATGTTAGGATTATAATTCAATTTTCCCCTCAAATGGCCCAGTAGTCAAGGGCGGCAGGGCCATTTCTGGCACTGTTGAGTTCTGATCAGGGCAGTGACCTGAACCTGGTACTGTCTTCTGCTCCTTTCAGCACCGAGGGAGCTTATTCCAACCTTTCTTCCATAGGGAACAGCAGAGCCCTCTGCCAGGACTCCAATCTCTTCCCTCCTCTGTCAGCGAGCTGAATTTGGTAATGTATCTTAGGGTTCTGAACTATATGAGGGATGGAACTAGAAAGAAGACATTTCCAGCAGAGGATGCCAGCCAAAACCCCTTAGGCCTGCAAGCTACACTGGCCAGTGGACTGCCATATGCAAATGTATGCAGATTTTCAACTTCTGAAGAATAACATGTAAATAAACCAGAGACACCTTCACCTGCTCTCAGTCCTTGAAAAAATAATTCTGCTCTTTCATTAAAGTTACTCTCCCATTCCCCACAGAAATTCCCTGTGGTGATGTCTCTTGCTTGCCCTAAGCATAAGTCAACAACAAGCCTCTCTTAGGATCACAAGCCCAGGGAGGCTGAGAATAAAGCAACTCCAGGGGAGTTGTGAAAATCACCCCATCAGTGGTCTTAGGGACTTGGGCTCTAGATATGACTGTGTATGGACTGGCTCTGTCTTTGAAAGTAAAGTCCCTTTCCAGAGGACTGTCATTCAAACATGGTGGTAAGCTAATGTCTAATTTGACCTATGACCTTGTCTCCTTGGCCAGAGTTCCTGGTACCATTGGACCTATCACCTATAATGAAACTATCTGATTCTATCCTTTGGTGACTTAGAGTTCAACTTAATAGACCCTGGCTTGTTTTCTTGGTATGTAAAGTGAATGTGTGGGGCCCATGGCCTTCTCACATAAGCATTCGTGGTCTCTTGTAGAGCAAATGTATCACAGTCTTGACAGAATGAGATAGTATTTGTTAATATTAATGCTAAAATGACAACCCAAACCCAGGGCAAACACTGTATACCTGATTGAATCAATTTTCTCATTTATCCATGTTGTTTTCTGGTCCCTTTTCATGCTAATTTAACTTTATTTAGATGACCTAAAATAACTCATAGACTTTGGGGACTTTGTTGTCGTTTTTTAAGACAGAGTCTTGCTGGCCTTGAACTCATGGCAATCCTTCTGCCTCAGTCTCCAAATGCACAGATTACAGGCATGAGTCACTACATCCAGCTATTCATAGGCTTTTATTCCTTTTTCTTTAATATTATGTCATGAATATTCTTATTTTTGATAGACTTTTTAACATCTTATTTTCCTCCAATTTCCTTTTTCCACTCTCCTATCCAACCCCCTGATAAAGTGGGCCAAGGAAACATTCACTCCACTGTCTACACTCAGGTAGACATGTAACACATATGTGGATATGAGGAATGGGTCTTTATATCTTCATCTCTCTAGTTATAAATACAGATATAAGAACTTAGGGGGTCATCATTTCTTTTTTGTTAAAAAATGAGTATACAATGCACAGAGTTAAACAATTGCTTCTGAATGATGCACTGTATTCATTCCTTTAGAAGGTAGCATAATGTTCTGCAGAAGGGATTTCCAAAATGAACAGATACACCTCACTGGCACAAGGGAAAACATATTCAAATGTCTATCTCTATTTCTATCTTGACTCTTTAAAATTTCTACTTTGTGTGTCTATCCTACACTTAGCTATTCATACATGCAAATAAATATCTGTTTTGGAGGTGCACACTATCATTAAGTGAACAATCCAAAGTGCTTGAGACCACTAGTCTGCAGAATCAGGGGACAATTGATCCACCCATGTCCCTCTTGAGGGGAAGGCTGCTCCTTGGTGAGGAAACAAGAATCATTACAAACAAGACCTCAGCAAGCATCAGTCCTCATGGAGGCTTGTGTACTAGTGTTTTTCACCTTTAGGACAGAGTCCCCAGAGTAAAACTGCGGATTCAAAGGGCATGTGCGGTTTTCATGCTCTTCGATATGAGTGGCCTGTTCTACAAAGCACAGCGATGGGAATCTGAATTCCACCGAAGTGGAATGCTTATCCCCCTGCACCAAGTAATTCCTCTTCTCAGCTCTGGCCCAACCAGTGGGAGTGTTGAGAAATGCCACCTTGCTTAAGAGAATCTTTAAAAGCAGCCTCATATATGAGAAAGGGCACTGGGCAAATGACTTCCAAAAGCTTTCTAGCTCTTTTGTCTATGATTCTTTCATTACCTGTTTTCAGAGCTCACCTGTTAGCAGGTAAGTGTGAAGTCCCTCTTGGCCAGCTGTGAATCCCAGAGATGTGTTTGGAAAATTGCCAGAAACTGACAAATCAAGGGCTAGAGAGAAATTGAATGTGGTCCAGAAGATCACCTTGCCAATGCTGCTCAGCTTGTAAAATCCATTGGGGCCAAATCCCTGCCATTTCTTCTAGCACCAATAATAAAAGCAAGGTGTAATATTTCTAGGATGAGCATATTCATAGTAAATATTCTAAGATCAATGGCTACAAAAGATGCATTTTCCTCAGAGGCTCACTTCTCAAATGGCTTTGTATTAAAAGTGCTATCTCAATAAATATTCATGGCGAAATTCATTGATGTGTTTTACTATTTAGAGCTAACATTTCAAAGGTCCCAGGAAGGGAAAAAGAGATGCAGAATACATTTCTTAGCCCCTTAGGAGAAGTGCTAAAAAATACACATTATGCTTTTGTTTCCTCTCGCTATAAACCCTTCAAGGCTACAGTGCACACTCACATTTCCCCACTCTTCTCTAGTTCGTTCTGGAGTTGACCATGCCTTGTCAGAGCATAGCTGGGGGGTAAGGACACAAGAGGTTAGAAGGCCTCTGTGACAAGCCCTTGCAAAGCCTCCAAAGCTGCTTATAACAGCTGCCATTAATGAGCCCTTTGAATCTTCCCATGAATCTCTCCCATAGTCCTTCCTATAGCTCTGTGAATTTGTCACCATAATTAGGTTCATTTTACAGATAGAGAAATTAAGCTTCAGAAAAGCTAAACTATTTGTCCCAAAATCATACAAATAGCTAAGTGGGTAGAAAGAGGATTAAGACTTGGACCCACTGGCTCTGACTTCCTTTGTGGTTAGACCCTATCTGCTTCAGTTTCCCATCTGCAATTTCCTCAGGTCTCTGGGAGCCCAGCAGGGCTATGAAGATAGGAGAAAGCTTGCTGTGGTGCTAAATGCATGTTCTTTTCATGGTCACTGTAAGCGCAAGTTGGCGGCTCACTGTGAACATGAAATGTCCCACAGCCCCTGTGACATCATTCTTTTTGGCCTTTTCACCTGTGGCAGAAAGCAAACACATAGAGCCAAAGAAGTGAAAAACTATCCACTTATCCCTGCCAATATTTCCCAGACTTGAGTAAATCTATTTATGTTTACAATGACACATTTCACCCTTGACAATGACAAGATCCAATTATTTCCTTTCTTAAGATGTTGGAACCGCTTCCATGGCCTGTGGAATAAAACCCAGAGGCCCCATTTGGCTTGGCACTCGAGGCCCTCTACAGCCCATCCACAGAATCCTCCTTTTCATGGCTCTAATCTTCCTTGTATGCTGTAGCCAGCCTAGATGATGGCTCTTCCATCTGTGTGGAATGTCTTTCTTTTAAACCTTTTCTTCACAATTTTTTTATATGTATGTATTATATGTTGATCATAATCCAGTCCCATTACTCTTTTGTCCTTGTTCCACTACTCCCTTCCATTGAACCCCTTCTTCCCAACTAGATTCTTCTTTAAAATTTTATTTATTTTATTATTTTGAAAAAGAGACAGATGGGCTGGAGAGATGGCTTAGCAGTTAAGTGCTTGCCTGTGAAGCTTAAAGACCCCAGTTCGAGGCTTGATTCCCCAGGACCCACGTTAGCCAGATGCACAAGGGGACACATGCATCTGGAGTTCGTTTGCAGTGGCTGGAGGCCCTGGTGTGCCCATTCTCTCTCTCTGTCTCTATCTGCCTCTTCCTCTCTCTGTCTGTCACTCTCAAATAAATAAATAAAAACAAAAAATAAACAAATAAAAAGAAAGAGACAGACAGAGAGAGAGAAAATGGGCATGTCAGGGCCTCCAGCCACTGCAAGCAAACTCCAGATGCACGGGCCACCTTGTGCATATGGCTTTTGTGGGTAACTGGAAATTAAATCTGGTTCCTTAGGCTTAACAGGCAAATACCTTAACCACTAAGCCATCTCTCCAGCCCAACAATGAGTACCATTTTTACTTTCATGTATTTTTCCCTTTACCATCATCCATGAAGGAATCAACATTGTGCAGTTAACAACAGTTGCTGTGAAGTTATGAATGCAATGGCCACATCACATCTGAAATATAGTATTCCAAAGTACTCCACCCCATCCTTTATCTCTTACATTCTTCCCATTCCCTCTGAGCCTTGGAGGTTCCCAGAGCCTTGGGGGGCCAAATGGAGATGTCTCATTTAGTGCTGAGCACTTAATGGCAACTTATTCTCAGCACTTTGATGAGTTTTTAGGCACCCCAGTATTTATAGACAATTGCCAAAGGAAGCTTCTCTGACAAAAGGAGAGGAAAGCACTAATCTATGGGCATAAACATAAATATTTAGAGGGCAATTTGATGGGTACAACATATCTATTTAGTCAAACAATAGTAGTAACATCCCTTCTAGGGCCCTTGACCTTCCCAACCATATATTTGTGACTAGGTTTTCAATACCAGGCATAAATTTCCTCCTGTGGAGCAGGTCTCAAATTTAATCAGAAAGCATCTGGTTACCCCTTTTACAGGAATGCCACAATTGCACCAGTGGCACATCTTGCCTGGTTGGTCAGTTGTGTAACTTGCAGAATACTGTCAAGGAAACCATTGACGACTTTCACCCCCAGTAGCCTGCATCTATTCAAATCTTAAACATTCTTCAAGGCCCAACTTGAATGGATCTGCCCCACACCCGCCAGGAAAACTGAGGGGTAAGTCCTCTGGCATCCCCGAAATTCATTCCATCATTTAAAAGCTTCTGTGTGAAAAGGAAAAAACTCAGTAGCAGAGGCCAGTAAGTTAAAAAGGAGATATAAAAGGAAGAGAAAGGAAGGGAGGAGGGTACCTAATAGGTTGGTATTGTATATATGTAAGTAGAAGAATAGATTAACGGGAGTGAAAAGGCCCAAAGTGAGGTCAGGGGAAGGAATTGAGTAAAGGAAAGGTGGAGGGAGGGCTAATCAAAATCTAAGAGGATGCAAATATAATATGGAATCTTCGGGTTTCAGACAATGGAACACTCAGGAGACATAGATCGTTGTTATAAAATTTTCAGTGCCAGGGATGGGATACCTCCAGTGAGTTGTTGGCCAGGGAGGTCCCTGATGCCCCCAAAACATTATAGGCCATTGCCAAGGCCCTTGGTTTCCCACCAGAAATAGATGGTAAGACCCTATTGCTGAAGACTCCACATACTTGGGCTGCAAGGCCACAAAGAAATACTGCTGGAACTGAACTGATAACTTCCTCCATGTAGACCAGCTGACAGAAAACTAGAAGAAGCCATTCTACATGTAGTTCAATGGAAGAAAGAGATACCACCAGTGAAGATACTCAACAGTGGACGCTGCAAGCCTTATAATTGGCCAGCCAGCCCAGATGAGCCAACGGGTGCTATAGTGGCATGTCTGTCATGGTGGAAACCAACTGCCCTCCAACTGGACTGGAGACCCACTCAATGGGTGGGGGGGGAACACATCCCTGATACTGAAAACTTAAAACAGGGGTAGTCATGAGCCCTAGGGGTGTAACATCTGCTGATGTCTGGAAAAATGTATATACTATGCTTATCAAACTACCCAGTAAGCAGTTCTCTTGATATTTATACCCTTATATTAATGCTACTCTCACTTTGGGTAGAGAATCTTCTCTTTTCAGATGGCAGTGACTTTGGGATGACTCAGAAGATATCATAGTGCTGGAAAGAAGTGACTGGAGTACTGAGTAACATCTCGATCACACCTTCCAAGGCTCAGGGTCTAATGCGGAAGAGGTGGCGAAAAGAATGTAAGAGCCAAAGAAAGGGAAGGACTCTTTACAATGTGCTCCCTCCAGACATAAAATGGCCTGGATATCCATGCCTTCATAGTGCCTGACACTACCTACACAAGACCATCATAAGAGGAGGAAAAGATCATGACATCAAAATAAAAGAGAGACTGAGATGGGGAGGGGATATGATGGAGAATGGAATTTCAAAGGGGAAAGTAGGGGGGTGAGGGAGGGTATTACCATGGGATATTTTTTGTAATCATGGAAAATGTTAATAAAAATTGAGAAAAAAAATTATTTTACTATTTGTTTGACAGAAAAAGAGGGAGAGAGAGAGAGGTACAGAAAGAGAATGGGTGCACCAGGGCCTCCAGCCACTGCAAACAAACTCCAGACACGTGTGCCCCCTTGAGCATCTGGTTAACATGGGTCCTGGGGAATAGAACCTGGTTCCTTTGGCTTTGTAGGCAACAGCCTTAACAGCAAAGCCATCCCTCCAGCCCTCATTCCATTACTTTGTCTCTATGATTGCTTCTTCAGATCTGCCTTAACAATCGCCATGACTGTGAGCTCCTGGAGGAAGGACACATACTGTTTACTCATTTCTACAGGTCACTTAGCTCAGAGTAGTAGTAATAGTGACAGCATCAACTGTAATAATAATAGCTAACACGTATGGATGGGGTATAATGTGATTTCATCAATCCTAGCACCATTTTATGAGCCAGATATATTGACTCTCATTTAACTGATAAGGAATGGGGGTTTCTAGAAGCTCTGTGAAAAATGGCAGATCTTGCACTAACCACTCTGAACACTGGCTTCATTTGGTGCCATTAAATGTCTGATGAATAAACAAACATATTAACAATCAAATAAATAATAAAAAGTCACACCAATAGAGAAACTGTCCACTCCATTGACTACAATATGGAATTTTCTAGAATCCAAGCAATGGCAGGGAGAGAACCTGCTCTGATTAGTTGTGGTTGCCCTTGTCCCACTTAAGAAAAATCTTATCAACACACTTAGTATAAAAGTCACATCCAAAGATGTCATTCCAAACACACTCTCAAGGGATGTGGAGAGAGATTTCTTATCCTTTTGGAACCAGAATAAATTGTTTACTCTCAGATACACAGGACCTTAGGACTGTGTCCAGGCCAGCAGTGTGGGTGACCTGGGCTCATTTGCACTGTGTACATAATCTTCCAGGGAAAACTCTAATCCCAAGGCTTCTCCACACTGTCAGAGATCAGTACAGACAGGAGGTTTTGGAGAATGAAAGGAAGCTAGTGGGGTGCAGGGGACAAGAGAAAGCGTGGATGGCAAGCAGACATCTCTTGGCAGGGTGAATGCCAGGCAGGAGTTATGGGAACCACCGGTGCTGGTGGAACCAAGGGCACTTGCATAGGATCATGGGATATCAAACTGTAGCCAAGCATGTCCTAAAGAAGCCCATGATGAACACGCTTAGATCAGGAGGAGGCCACAGCCCCCCGACAGAGGCCAGCCCACCTGATGCAGGAAGGAAGGGCCCTGGAGCATGGTCTGTGTGCCATTCTCCCCACTTGCCCTAACAGGAAGAATTCAGGGACTTGGAAAGACAGAGACACTCAGAGGCAGCATGGACATACACACACATACACACAAACATCCTTTCTAAGACACACCCATACATTTGTACTCTTTCACTTAAACACGCATGCATACAATCATCCTTTCTAAGACACACCCATACATTCATACACTTTCACATAGACACTCATGATGCAACATCCTTTCTAAGACACATCCATACATTCATACACTATCACATAGACATGCATGCATACAATCATCCTTTCTAAGACACACCCATACATTCGTACACTTTCACATAGACACACATGCATACAATCATCCTTTCTAAGACACACCCATACATTCATACACTTTCACTTAAACACACATGCATATAAACACCTGATGCACACATAAATATACATTTTTGAGGGGCTAAAGAGATGGCTTAGAGATTAAGGCACTTGCCTATGAAGCCTAAGGACTTAGGCTCATTCCCCAGTACCCACATAAGCCAAGGTAGATCTGGAGTTCATTTGCAGTAGCTGGAGGCCCTGGAATGCCAATTCTCTCTCTCTTTCTCCATCTGCCTTTTTCTCTCTCAAATAAATAAATGATATTTGAAAAAAATAAATCTCTATACCACACACAAACTTATACATACACACACATTTTCATATATATACTCACATATGTATATACACAAGCATATGGACATATGTGCACACACAGGAATACATGTATAGAATTTCTTACACATACATGACCCACTAATACAAGGACCACATATGCACATATATGTTTATACAAACGTAGCATTACACATGCATGAGAACATATACAAACATACAGACATAAGCTCACACGCACTTTCTCACACATATACATACCTCACACATACTCTGAAAGTTTGTCAGGCTTCCAGGTATTTCCAAGCACAGATAAATGGACAGATCTTGTTTCTGGAGCAAAACCAGCAAGTCCTGAAGGCCAGCAAGTGAGGCTCTTCCCTCTGAGCAGCTGCTAATTACCACTGGATCCTGCTGCCTGTCCCTGATGCTTTGCTGGCTTTGCACACAACAGTAAAGTGGATCTTAAGGCCAGTGATCAGTCAGGGGCCAGAGAGCAGTTATATGGCCAAAAGGAAGAAAAGGAACACACACACACACACACACACACACACACACACACACACACACACACATGCTTCATGTGGGAGGTTTCATTTTCAGTTAGGAATATAGAAATAATTCCCTACAGTGTTTTTGGAAACGCATGAAAGCATTTTTTTTTTTCTTTCTGAACATGAGAAGCGGCTTGGAAGGCTGTTAACCAGCTCCCAGAGTGCTTGGGAAATAGGGCCTCTCTCCAAAAAAGCTGAGAAGCAGTGGCAGGGAGGCCTGAAGTCTGCCAGAATCTCAAGGGATAGGACATCCAATCCAACAGACTCCAGCCATCATCACACAGCCATTCATTCATTCATTCATTCACTCACCCAGCCTTTGGTCATTCACTCACATTTATTATCATCTGCTGTGTGTCTGTTTGTGGCCTAGTCTTGAGGTCCAGGTCTTCAGACAGGGCTTCCAGGGGCCTCTCCTGGCTCCCCAGGTGGGGCTTACCCATAAAAGAGTTTCTAATTCAAATGCAAACCATTTGACCAAGGCTTTCAAGTGTGATAGTCCCTTGGTTTGAGAACAATGCAGCCCTTAGCACTGGGCCTGGCCCAGGGTCCAGGCTCCCTGGAAAGACCTGCTGATTCAGGAAAACTGGAACCACCTGTTCAAATGCCCTTGATGGACTCCAGGCCTCCTGTCTTTGAGAGTCTTTCATGATGGAAGCGAGGCTGAACAATTATGTAAGAATGCTTTTCTGCGACAAGTTTATGGGTGTATTCTGAAGGAAGCAAACATATGCCTGTTAAGCATGGGGAGAATTATCAGTGAATGTTTTTAAATGACCAATAAAAATTAAATTATCATTGCTCATTGTTTTTTATGGATCATAATGTCTTTTTTTCTTATGGAAATATCTCTAACAAACTCCCTTCCTAGACGAGGCCACTAATTACATAGTTAGCACACAGTAATCCATGAGAGTAGGTTCTCGCCTGTCATAATTCATCTTCATAAATGTAATTGGCCCAATGAAAGAGACCACAAAAT
Organism: Jaculus jaculus; assembly: GCF_020740685.1. Classification (NCBI taxonomy): domain Eukaryota; kingdom Metazoa; phylum Chordata; class Mammalia; order Rodentia; family Dipodidae; genus Jaculus; species Jaculus jaculus. Next base: position 79,370,834 of record NC_059110.1, on the reverse strand, counting down.
AATTCTGCAAAGAGGAAATAGATTCAATAAAACTTATTCTACTCCTCTTTTCCAAAGTACAAACATAATATAGAAATTTTTTAGAACATAACAATTTTTTTCCAGACTTTTATCCCACTCCGTTTTGTAACAAACTCAACTATTTACTGGTTGATTGAAGATTTGCACTATTCAAATCATTGGCTAAATACTGGAGTCAACCAAAACTAGAAACATTCTCTGCTGTGTGGAACTGGCTATTCAGCGGGGAGGTGCATATAGAAGCAGTGGGCAAAACTCATGGTGAGTCAAGACTGACAGTAAACAATGCTGGGGAAGACTCAGGGAAGGACCAAGAGTTCACAGGAAAGGAGCTGCTGCTGAGGAGCCAGGGAAGCTTCTTGGAAGAAGTACCATCTGAGCTGATGAAGTTGTGAGGGCTGGTGGGGAGGGAAATGGCTATTCCGAAAGGTAGGATCATTCAGACTAAGACTGTGCTGAGTCCTTGTGAGAGACTCAGATCATTCAAAGCTTTCCACCAGTCACCCAGGAAGGCGGAAGAGATGATGCTATGGCCAACACTGGCTTGAATTTGGGATGGACGGTTTAAAGGTGGCAGTTGGTCCTAATGAGCTCACCATCCCATTCCATCTCACAGCAGGCACTGTTAGCATGAGGATTTTCTGCTTCCAAGACAGAGGCTTTTTGACCGATCAACTGCCAAAATGTTTCTTTTCTCTAGCTCAATCATCAACATTTTCTTCCTTGAAAATATGAATGAGTGTAGAAAAGATCTGGGCAGCAATGCACAAGGAGATGGTGGTGGGTGCCAATGCAACTAAGGATCAGAAAGCAGAGCCCACAAGCAGGGGTGGGGGTCCAGGAAGGAACTG